>NW_027315846.1:11252740-12662740 GCF_026437365.1 Eucyclogobius newberryi
TGACACCGCAGGGAGGGACTACTTCATCCACAAACACAAATCAACAAAGCTCACAAACAAACGACAAACGATTTACTGTTCAAGGAGAAAACAGTTCAGCGGCATGAGCGCTTTATCCTGGACTTAGAAGGAAATAAGAAAAGTTATTTAGAAATGATAAATTAGTGTGAGTTTATAAATACATTCGAAGCCAATGCACTTCCAAACCAAGTATCCATGTAATCCAAAGCTAATTGTACTATTGCAGAATATACAGACGTCTTTTGTGCATGTTCAAGGTATTTTTCATGGCGACAAGCAGGTAGTACACCCCCAACAGACAAGTTACCTTCAACATGACGTCTCCTGCTCTTGTCGTTCTCTGACAGTAGTTTAGTGGCAGTATCGCGTCCTTAACCGATATCGATAGGGGTTAGGCCTTTTGAAAAAACCTGGCACACTCACAGCTTGACTCGACGGCCACAATCCACTTTACGGCTTATCGAGATTGAGCGTCATTTTAGCCCCGGTTTGTTCACTTTGGCGGCGTAGAGGAGAGGGTCAGAGCCAGAGGAAAGATGGCCTCTCAGTCTCCACGTCTTGTCGAGGGAGGATGAAGCGGGCGAGAGGGCGGCAGAGCTTTATTTTTGTCTTTGAGGATGGCTGCGTCCATTACCTCACTCTGATAGGATCTGCTCTTATTGGTGGCTCTGACCTCCGGGGTTACAGAGCTATAATCCATCCCCGCAGCGGCACGGCTATTAAAGGAAAAGTCTGAGTCCGACTGATGCGTTTGATAAGGAGAAGAACCCATTTGCCTTCATTTAAAAGTGATGAATAGGTGATTTTGTCTGAATAGTACTTTTTGAAGAAGTACTAGTTTCTTCCCTGACTTCACTAGGGTTGGGATTGGTTTGTATCGTGGAGGTGTTAATAAAATGTTCCATACTATTGCAGTAAATGTATCTATCGCCATGACGACAAGCAGGAGACCAGGTCAAGTTACATGTCAGTTCTGTGGAGAGGTGCACTTGCTCTAAGTAAGAATGAGTGTTTTTCAAGGTAATTTTGAGCAATAAAAAACAAAATAAATATATGTAAATGCAGGTAGACAACAAATGACTCAATAAGAAGTACAATTAAAGCCGCAAGCGGCAATGATCGGCCCTCGCCACGCCGCCGCCGCTACGCCGCAAGAGGAGGGGGTGCTAACGCGCCCCAATTGTCCTTTTATTACGCCTACTGCTGAATCTGTGACGCTGTCACATCTTCTCCCCTTTGTTTTACCATCAAAAAGCAATTTTATTTTGAATTCTTGGCAAAATGTGCGGCTTTGCCGCACAGAGACCGTGACTTTTTGATTAAAAATGTGGATAACTTTTGATGGTCCACCCCTGAAGATGAGTCTCACCACATTTCAGGTTAATAGGGCTAATGCCCTGGGAGGAGTTTGTGAAAGTCTAAAGTGTAAACATGTTCTGGTGATTTCCCCATTGGAATAACGTGGGAGGTTTTGGTCATCGCTACGGCAACGCCATAACAATTATGACATGGGTCTCATTGACTTTTTTGATGGGGATGCTAAAATTGAGTTGTGTGTCAAATTTCATATAATTTCGCAAAACTAAACATTTAACCTCCATACAAAATCTGTAGGGGGCGCTGTGGCGCCAAATTAATTAATTTCACTTCAAGTAGGTTTAGGGCAAAGAGTTTAACAACTGATTCTAATTTGACGCAATTCGGACTTTATCTGCGCAAACGGCAGAAAATTAATGTTAAATTTGGGAGATTTCTGAAATTCTAGCTACAGTTTGCGGCTTCGCCGCACAGAGACCGTGAGAGGTATCAATGTAATTTGAATAGCTTTTGATGTCCCACTCCTCAGTAGCATTTTCACCAAATTTCAGCTTTTTAGAGCCAACGCCCTGGGAGGAGTTTGTAAAAGTACGACGTTTGGAAAAACTCCCGAGTCATGCTTAGCCATTTTTGAACCAATATGGCCGGCATTTGGTTGGGCGGACGGCGTTGCCGCAGTAATATTTTTTACTTCTCTTGTCACCATCTACCTCTGCGTCAAATTTCATGATTCTACGATCCGATTTTTTTTGGGTCATTTCCTATCTCTCCATGCATTTTTTGTACATTTGGGGGCGCTGACGCGCCAATTCTGACGCCAGAACGTAGAGAGGCACGATTTTTAGAGGTGTGCAAATTTTTGTGTCTTTTCATCAATGTTCACTGGGTGAAAAATAAGGGGGGTTGGTCCCGAGAAGAAAGAAAGAAAGAAAGAATAATATTCCGATGCAAAAACAATGTTTCCCATTTTTCAAATATCATAAACTATACATTTTCGGAAAGCTCGCGCTTTCCTACCTCATGGTGTGGGTCCCTGGTCACTGACGGGTCCTTTCGTTAATTTTGAGTGGGCTCCGCCCACTTTGTGTTTTTGGCCCTCTATACAGTAATAATGTTAAATTTTTGCATTACATGCTTATATGCACGGAACATGCAAGAGATGGGGAACGTATTCGTGAGCTACTTAGCGCAAATGAGTGCTTTATATGGGGATGACGACCGTCATCCCCATGTAAAGTGCTCGTTTAGTGCGCACTTTTGCACGGACTTTGCCCGTTTACAACGGTAATGTTCCATTTTCCCACTACTAATTAGTATGCACGGGGCGTGCATGAGTGAAGGAGTGCGTTAGTGAGTGTTTGGAAGTGGGCGAGCGCTTCGCGCTCGATTTCGTGCGCACTACGAGCGCACTTTCGCAGCCGTGCTTCGCACGGCCTTACGAGATTAATAGGCCTCTCGCCAGCTTGTGGCGCTCGGGCCTAACTAGTGAAAAAAAAAATCAAGCAACAGTTTTATTACTAATTCTATTGCCGCTTTTCCTGCTAATACTACAGTGGAGCTAAACTTTATTTGATACAACAAACTCTGGAAAACTCATTGGTCCAATAAATGATTTGGAAATAAAAATACAATACCTTCCATGGTCTAGTCTAATCAGGAGGCTGACGCAGTTGATGTCGCTTATTGGAGTCTATTGACTATTGTCTTATTAAGAAAATCAAATGTGAGTTGACCAAAAAGACAAACTGTTAATTAAATAAACATAACAATGATAAAAGTTAGGTTTCTGTAGGAGCTTATACTGTATATGCTTTCCTTGGCTCTACAAAAATATATATATATAACACTTGTGGATTATCAAATAATTGAAATCTGGGAAAGGTCAGCTTCCTGTTGGCGTGTGACCTCAGATCAGAGCCCTAAAGGCGAGAGGCTAATTACAGCGGAGGAGAAGACTGGTCTGATCGAATGGGAGACACTTCCAACATGGCCTCCTCCCGTCTCCACACCACACGTGTCCTCTCTCACCAACATGCTCTCGTTTGATCGTCGGGCGCCCCAGTCACAGCACAAACGGGTTTAGATCTTCTATTCCGCATCAGGGAGTCCACAAATAAACAAGGACTTGTCTTGTGGAGGTAAACACGGGAGATGGTTGACCCTGGATACATCTGCAGACGTCACAAATCATTTCTGCTGATGTGAAACACGCCTAAGCAGTACGAGCGAGGGCAGGCATGTCCAAACTACGGCCCGGGGGCCAAATGCGGCCCTCAGAGCAATTTATGTTGGCCCTCCGGCTTCCTGCTAAGTTGGTCCAAACAACAAAAAGTAATACTTTTAACTGTAAAATTGGAAAAATTCAAGCATTTTGATGTCTTATTAACTTAAAATGAATGTACCAAGGCTTATTAAAGGTGTGGAGGCTGTCAAATGCAAAATTTCAAATGATTAGACATTGTTGGCTTGTTGATGGCCTCACACCTGAGCTATGGTTTGTCTGCCACTGTGTGAAGGCCTGGCTGAATTTAGATTGTTTTGTGCTGCTTTTATTCCACACTATAGGCTTGTTAAAAAAAAACATCAATACTGAAATTAGCATTAAAACTAGATACAGTGTGCTGCCCGGTGATCGAGCGGTTAAGGACCAGAACACGTATGCCGGGCTCTAACTTCAACCGGCCGCAGTGTCGTAAGTTCTATTCCTGACTCTGACTATTTATTGCATGTCCTCCCTTCTCTCCCCCCCATTCACACTACTTTCCTGCAATTAAAACCTACGGCATAAAATCTTTAAAAGAATTAACAACAAGAAAACACACATAAACAAAACATAGGGCATTCTAATTATCTAATAATCAATGTGGTTTCAAAAGTCTTTTAATCTGTATCAAGTTTGAAATGTTTGCTATGTAAAACGAAACGAGTTGATGGTTGTTAGTCACTAAACTGATGAGTGGTTTAAGTAGCATTTGCCCATTAATCTGAGGTCAGTAGTTTAATTCCCACTCCTACAAGGTTAATGTCATTTTACAGGTAGCATTGTTTGATGGTTCATTGTTTTTTTTTATTTTTTTTCCAGCCAACAGCAATATCTGATATTTGTATTGCTGCTCTGGCCAATATTTGTTCACATCCATATCAGGATTTAAAAATGTATTTATAAAAAAGGCCCAATAATTGATGTGTAAAGACCTAGCAAAGTTTATGAATTAACAAAAGGAATTGTGACAAAATATATTTATATTATGGGTACTAAGCAATTCGTTCAAAATGTTCACTTATTGGCTAATTTATTTTTATTTAAACTCACATCAGTGAGTGTCAGTTTAAAGTCAAATATCAGATAAAATCAATCTCAATACCAACGATATATAATAGATATATAATAATAACGCCGACATATCGACCATCATTAACCAAAGTGCCCATTTTCCCAAGTTTTGCCTAAAAGAGTGCACCGGACAGGTATTCGGTGCTGGCTCTGTTTGTTTTATATCCTGGAAGATCTTAACCTTTTCATTCCAACATTAAACAGTCACATTCTCCTCCCAATACGACAGAGATCGACATTCTCTTGAAGTGGGCGTTAATTGGTTAGACAGAGCTGCGCACGTACAAAGAGCCGTGTGAGTGTTTTCAATATCGTCCAGAAAACAAGGATGTGTGATCATGTGCTCCTTTCGGAATGAGACGGCCGCCCTTCTCAATGACTGCATAAAGTCAAATCAATATCTCTGCTAAACCCTCCATTGTTCCACATAAGAGGCGTGAAATGCGACCAACCCGCTGGTCTTTCATATAGTGCTGCTGTCATCACGTTTAAAGCAGGACGCCGAGATTGACTGGTGCGTCAGCATACAGCGGCGCTCCTAATTGGAATTTGCAGAGACGAAGACAAAGCCGCGGCAGCCCTCTCCGTCACTGACAGGACGCACGGAGAGATGTGGCAAATTGAATTCACATCGAGGGGGGATTTAATTAGAGCACTTTGTTCTTTTCACTCGGTTCCATTTACATGCATTTTGCTGTTACCCTGGCCGTCTTACCTTAAACCAGTCATGTCGAAGCTTCCGGATTGGCTAATGTTGAGTCTGCCAAAGTTCTGAGAAAGTTTGAACTCGTTAAAGGTCCATAATGCAACTTTTATGGAGAATGGTGCACCACATGCTTGTCTCCATGGAGATGTTAAATGCTCCAATAATGCCATAAATATGTACCTGATTTTACTGTCTTAAAAATGTGAAAAACATAATTAGTTTTTAAACTGTTTCTGGTAAACGTTTCTGGTATAAGGTCAGCGCACGGCTCCCTAAAAGCTACTACAATACATCTATACTGGGGTAAAACAAATGTTACTTTGTTACAGGAAAAAAAACCGGTACAGTCACTTTAAACTGAGCAAATGTCACCATTAGGCCAAGTTACAAGTCTGATCTGTGGAGAGGCAACCAGGCTCACTGTAAGAGGGCATGTTTTAGGTATTCTATTAATAAAAACACCTGATGATTCAATTTAATAAATGCAGGATTGATCAGTTTAATGCCAAACTGTGGAACATTCCAGGTACAGAAAAATCATCTTTATGGAGACAAGCAAGAGGCAGAACCCTACCAGAAAAGTACACCTTAAAATTAAGAAATTTGAATTAAGTAACCGTGTTTAATTGATATTATTATTATCAGTGGAGCCTATGGCATGATCATGTGCAACCAAAATGGAAAAATCCCAATGTTGTGATGGAAATATGCAGCTGCACTCATGCACAAAGGCATCATTCACCCCATAAGTCTTAATAACCCGTCACCCATTTAAGACAGCGCAAACTGGCTAAAACAGAAACTACATGTCACCTGTAATTCCTGAAGAGTGAAAAATATCTCTTTGCCCCCCTTTCTTGGCCAGTAAAGCGTATAGGTATAAAACCTGCTTTTGCATCCCTGTGCCCACGAGGGAGATGGAACGACCCAGATACGTGTTCCCTGTGGTTAAATGTGTACATGTACAAGCTGGGAAAGGGGCAAAGCAGCTAATTCCTTATTACACTCTGAGCTACGTGTCAATCACAACAGCCTGCAAACCCCTTTGAAATAACTCAGAAAAAGGATGCTGTATTTAGATGGGTGGGACAAAAAGACCTTAAGGCAGCAGGATTAGCTGAGGGGAGATGATCCACTGAGCGCTGATAGGAGGGAAGGCCTCATTCAAGGCTTAAACTGAGTAAACTAAAATAGTGACAATGATAATCACATGGGATCTATCTCCTGGCCTGAGGATGCAGCTGTATTGCTACCGTTTACAAAATGTTACAGCAGGAGTTGCTATGGATTTTACAGAAAGAAAGTTTAAAAATAAAATTCTGCTGATGCAATTATTTCACTACAAAGACTTACTTCAGAATCAGAGATAAGGCTTGTAAAGGAGTCTACATTTTATGATTTTAATTGTATATTAAACAACAACAATAACTTATAATTTAGACAAAGACTATCATTGCCTGCATGTTTAAAGCGACGCCACATAGAGAATGCCTGCTCCTGAGGAAGAGCTGCCTCTTTGACTCAGGGCAGCTGTGGCTACAATATGAACTTACCATCACCAAGTGTGCAATAAATGATGTATTCTCAAGCAAAAAAGTGCTATATAAATTAAATGCACAATGTGAGGTTTAAACTCGAGTGTCAAATCAACTCGGCCGTGCTCTCGCTGTGCAGTGTCTGTGCTGTACGTGCACCTCGGCCTTTGTGCTGTGGACTGTAAGGGCTGAGATTGATCTGCAAAGACTATTAAAACAACTATTTAAAAACAGGAAATGTCTGATACAAGCCCAGTATGACCTGAATTGAGCTAGAGTGGCAGAACAGCTAGCGAGCTCGCAAGAAGGTTGCAGGTTCGACTTTGTGGGCAGAGTTAGTCTCTTCCTGTGTCTGGGTGGGTTTTCTCTGGGCTCTCTGGTTTCCTCCATCAACCCAAACATACATCATTTAAGCTACAGTCCTGACCAAGCCCAGCAGAAGATCTGGAGATGGGGCCCTGGGCTGCAGTGCCCACTGCTCCTGAGGAGACACCCCAGTGGCATGGAAGGATGGGTCAATGCAGAGGACCAATTTCCCTACCTTACCTTAACCATGACGCCTTTACTACTATTTATTTGGATCAGGGATAACTGAGGACTGAGGAGCAGTGGGGGAACACTGTTCCATGTCCTCGGACCCTTCTTTAGATCTGCGCCAGACAATTATATTGTTAATTATATATCATTGTGGATAGACAGTGTCTTGGCGGTGGTCTTTTCTTTTATTCAAATATGCGAAAAATACTTATGAGTCATGGACAAAACTATGAATATAAAATTAAATCTTAACAATTCCATTCTAGCCTCCCTGCAGCCAATGTCACCATCTGTCTGAGCGATGTCGTGATGAAACATGTCATAAACCTTTGACTGTCTGCAGCGCACATCAAAACGCTGCCTGCACCCAAACGGGCTCATCAGCTTTCATCAGCGTTATCTGTGTGAAAGCCGGGCGGGGGGGGGACGCCTGCTGCTATTTGGCCAATTCTTGCCCCCCCCCCCCCCCCCCCCCCCCCCCCCCTCCCCCCTCCCCCCCCCTCCCCCCCCTCTCCCTCTGGCCCGGCTTGAGGAGAACACGGCCAAAACTGTGCTTCGCCAGCCCCAAGTCCAAGGCAGAAACAGCGTCTCTGATTAGGAACCAATTAGCTCCCCAG
This sequence comes from Eucyclogobius newberryi, assembly GCF_026437365.1. Classification (NCBI taxonomy): domain Eukaryota; kingdom Metazoa; phylum Chordata; class Actinopteri; order Gobiiformes; family Gobiidae; genus Eucyclogobius; species Eucyclogobius newberryi. The sequence goes on from NW_027315846.1 coordinate 11,260,808, forward strand.
ATCCTCGGGCCAGAATCCACCGCGGCAGCAGAGAAACATGGCCGCCACACGTCAGTATGGTTTGGCTCCCGGTTTGGTCTGGGATTTGGAGTGCTCCTGGTGCCCCGGTCTCATTTGACAGGAGTTCTGGGGAAGTGGTGAGAAGGCAAACACAGGGGTGCTTAATATGACCTGACCTACATGCTGCTGGCAGAGATGGATGACTCTGACCCCAATGATCTTTTATTACGTTACCAGAGTGTTTGGGGGACCTATAATAGAAAGCGCAATGAAATGAAATGCCAACAGCCAACAGCTGCTTTTAAAAGAGATGTGTTATGTCATGTATTAGTCTGTAATAACAAGAATGAAGGGAGTTTAAAGGCTTAAGTAATGTGATTCAATCCACCATAATGAAACTGCCAACATCAGTTTGATAAAAATATTGGAAAAAAGGATGACTTGGTGTTATTCAAAGTAATTTTCAGGAATACTTTAGTGGTGAATCATATTGAAATGTTACTGTGTTGCCATATATTTCAAATAGACTTATTAGGCCCGAGCGCCACAAGCTGGCGAGAGGCCTATTAATCTCGTAAGGCCGTGCGAAGCACGGCTGCGAAAGTGCGCACGTAGTGCGCACGAAATCGAGCGCGGAGCGCTCGCCCACTTCCAAACACTCACTAACGCACTCCTTCACTCACGCACGCCCTGTGCATACTAATTAGTAGTAGGAAAATGGAACATTACCGTTGTAAACGGGCGAAGCCCGTGCAAAAGTGCGCACTAAATGAGCACTTTACATCGCGGTCGTCATCCCCATATAAAGCACTCATTTGCGCTAAGTACCTCATGAATACGTTCCCCATCTCTTGCATGTTCCGTGCATATAAGCATGTAATGCAAAAATTGAACATTATTACTGTATAGAGGGCCAAAAACACAAAGTCGGCGGAGCCCACTCAAAATTAACGAAAGTACCCGTCAGTGACCAGGGACCCACACCATGAGGTAGGAAAGCACGAGCGCTTTCCGAAAATGTATAGTTTATGATATTTGAAAAATGGGAAACATTGTTTTCGCATCGGAATATTATTCTTTCTTTCTTTCTTTCTTTCTTCTCGGGACCAATCCCCCTATTTTTCACCCAGTGAACATTGACGAAAAGTCACAAAAATTTGCACAGCTCTAAAAATCGTGCCTCTCTACATTCTGGCTATTTCCCTTTTCTAAAATAAAAAAAAAATTGGCGCGTCAGCACCCCCAAATGTACCATAAATGCATTGAGATAGGAAATGACCCAAAACAAATCTGATCGTAGAATCATGAAATTTGGCGCAGAGGTAGATGGTGACAAGAGAAGTAAAAAATATTATTATGGCAACGCCGTCCACCCAACTAAATGTCGGCCATATTGGTTCAAAAGTGGCTAAGCATGACTCGGGAGTTTTTCCAAACGTCGTATTTTAACGAACTCCTCCCAGGGCGTTGGCTCTAAAAAGCTGAAATTTGGTGAAAATGCTACTGAGGAGTGGGACATCAAAAGTTATTCAAATTACATTGATACCTCTCACGGTCTCTGTGCGGCGAAGCCGCAAACTGTAGCAAGAATTTCAGAAATATCCCAAATTTAAAATTTCGGCCGTTTGCGCAGATAAAGTACGAATTGCGTCAAATTAGAATCAGTTGTTAAACTCTTTGCCCTAAACCTACTTGAAGTGAAATTAATTAATTTGGCGCCACAGCGCCCCCTACAGATTTTATATGGAGGTTAAATGTTTAGTTTTGCGAAATTATCTGAAATTTGACACAAAACTCAATTTTGGCACACCCATCCAAAAAGTCAATGAGACCCATGTCATAATTGTTACGGCTTTGCTGTAGCGATGACCGAAACCTCCCATGTTTTTCCAATGGGGAAATCACCAGAACATGTTTACACTTTAGACTTTCACCAACTCCTCCCAGGGCTTTAGCCCTATTAACCTAAAATTTGGTGAGACTCATCTTCAGAGGTGGACCATCAAAAGTTATCCACATTTTTATTCAAAGAGTCACGGTGTCTATGCGGCAAAGCCGCACATTTTGCCAAGAATTCAAAATAAAATTGCTTTTTGATGGTAAAACAAAGGGGAGAAGATGTGACAGCGTCACAGATTCAGCAGTAGGCGTAATAAAAGGACAATTGGGGCGCGTTAGCGCCCCCTCCTCTTGCGGCGTGGCGGCGGTGTGGCGGCAGCGTGGCGAGGGCCGATCATTGCCGCTTGCGGCTATATTTTTTGTTGTTTTGCTTGTTGTTCAAAAAATCCTTGGCACAGAACTCCCCAAATGTCATGTCATTATTTGCAAAAAAAAATCATTAAACTAATCTGGTGTGCAATTAGAGAGGCCATGAGATTATCAGTCTTTATCCTCTCATAGTTTTCGTCATTTGATGTAGACTAAACATAAATAAATAGGATAACATTTCTTACTTTGCGCTGAAAATGATGTTATTTAAGAGGGAAAAAAAGTTATCTTTTGAGTGTCAAAATTGAGTTGACAACACTATTGGTTTTCTAACTTCTGTCCTTGAAGCTATTGCATCTTTCCTGTAAAATGATTGAATGATGATCAAACTAAATCTCAATATTCCGAAGTTGCAGACGCCATTGTTCCCTGCTCGATGATGTGTCACTGTGAGTTGCTACAAAAACACTTTCTCTTGATATTTTTATTTTTAGCTGTTACTGTTACTCTCTTTTGTACCTTTTCCCTCTGATTATCACTGCCCTTTCTAAGTTATTTCTAACAATCATGTCACGCGGGCCATTTTTCCAGCTCTTGTCAATACAAAGTTCAATGTCTCGCGTAGGAATACATTGGCACTAAATGTCGTGTTCTTTCAGCGCGGCAAGGCTAGGATAATTGTCTTGGTGTCATAATCGCGGTCTCCACAAAAGCAAGTGCAAATGACAGGCTTTATCAACATAATAGCCCGCGCCATCAGTGAGTTTTCAAGCCCAGAAAGTCCGAACATTAGCAGCTCTGAAAGTCTGCGGCGGCAAAGATGGTTTATCTCCATTTTAAAGGTCCAGTTTGTGCTGTTCTTCACCAGTGATGGTCTGTAATTACCATCAATAATCTGCCCAGTTTCCATACGCTATCCCTGAGCGAAGACAACGCCACGACAAACACCAAGAAGCCAAAGCAATGACTGCAAATGTCACGGCTGAAACATTTGACACAGAAGTCTAATATGCATCAAGACAATTTTTTAAAAACCTTTGAAAGAAATAGGCAAGGCCAGTTCATTTGTACCAGGCAGGGAACAGGGAAAACAGAATTAAAATTGCAAAAACGTGACAGAAATCCCAAAAGAGTTTATGAATACTGGAAAGGACCTGGACTTGTTTTTTTGCAAGGCCTTTCGAGCAAGGCCTTGTGGTATTGTCTGAAATCCAACATTGCAACTGCATTTTTACCATTTGCTCATGTAATACGGTCAAAATTACACTTACTTGGGACATTTGAATTTGAAAAATGGACAGAGCCTGGTTTAAAAGTTGTTGATATATGTAAAACAAATGTACAGCGGGAATTTAGGATATTATTTTATTTTTGAGTAAACTTGAGATTTCAAATTTTGCCTAATTTTTGGGATTTAGAATTTAGAAGCTCAGAATGAGATATTTACCAATCCTTCTGTACATTCTGTCTACATCTTGTTAAGTACTGTACAAGCTTGGGAAAGTTTGGTCAACCTTTAATCAACCAGGAAAGTCCCACTGAGATTCAGCATCTCTTTTTCAGTGGAAACCAGAGCAGACACGGAGAGAACATGCAAACTCCACACAAGAAAGGCAAATACAGGACCTTTTTGGTGTAAGGCGAGAGTGATAACTGATTCAGCACTCGCCCAATGACTGTAAATGTATGGATTTGTGTGTATTAAATTAAATGCAGGAGCAGATTGGACAATTTAGTTGTTTCCATGTAAATTATATTGAGAGAACAAACATATTTGCCCGCCGTGTCTCAGCTTAATGAAGGTGTTTCTTGATTGGTACAAGCATTAATTGAATGCAACGTTCTAGATCGTTTAAAACCGAGCTGTAATTTGCTGTTTATCTGTCAGATTGCAGATTAGTTCACCTGTTTTATGATCATCTCTGTAAATACTGGGCCTGTCCACGTGAAACAAAAACTGACACAACGTCCAATGTCTTCTCTGATAGCGAAGTAAACAAAACTAAAGATGTGGCTGTTTGCTCAAGGTGCTAAAAATGATAAGCAAGGATCAAACTGCAGAAAACACTGAAGACCCAGGCACTCACTTAAATTAAACCTTTATTTGCGAAGCCGAGCCATCATGTTTCGACCCTCATAGATCTTCATCGCGCTCTCAAAATACTTTCTCACAATAGCTTCAGAAAATGGAGTCATTATTCAACTCCAAAGACGTGATTGTTGTTTGTTGAAAGATTAAGGCGTAAGAGTAATATGTAAATCTTTCAGAGTTGCACTGGCCATTCCCTTCCGTGTGAAACGATGACACTTTGAAATACCAGACAGTGAATGGAACCGATTGTTTGTCCTTCTTATGTGGGTTTGTCTTTGGACGGATGGCGGCTTTAATCTAAACTTTTACCTGGTGGACGTGTCCTTGTGGAATAAACCCCAAAAATGCCTTTATTTCAGCATTGGATCAATACACGAGCAGAGCCGAGAGTTTGAAGTTACATCATGCACTTGCATCATAAGAGATTAAAGGTGAGGCTCGACAGGAGCAGAATGAAACACATGGTCAAGGTACTGGAAAACGTGTATAATATAAAGTACACTTGGCTAAAACAGTACAAAATATTAAGAGAGCTGTATGATTAAAGGAAAACTGTGCAAAAGTTTTCATCCAGTGTCAAAACATCATAATGATTCAACCATTTTTGCTCCTTTATTGCTTTGGATGATGCGCTCACTCTGTTTACACTGTTAACATAAAGGACATTTTCAAGGTGATGGGGAGTTTTATTGTTGCGAGAGTCAACTGTAGATATTCTAATAAAAACAGCTTTTACTTCTCGTTGATGTCTGTACAAATACAAATATACAGATTGTGTTTGCGGTATCAACCTACTTAAAATAATAGGTCTGTAAAAAACAACTTTGCATTTATAGTATTAACTTTGATAGTCAGCAGTCATGTTTAAATGTAGTTTAATTGTACTTTTTAAATAATAATTCCCTCATATTTGCAAAAAGAAATGGAAAGAAAACTCTGAAATTCAAACAAGATTCACCGTTTTTAGGCTGAACACTTATTTTTATGACAGCGAAACTCAAAAATGAATGTCTATTGGGTTGTTCAGTCATATTAAAATGCACTTTCTCCCAAAAATAACTTTCCTCACCGCGTGAATATTATCTGGGCTGAGTGGCAGTTGACGAATGAAATCAATAAATCAATCACACAAGATGGAGTGAGTGTCAGAGGAGGAGATGTCTTGTGCAGATATACAGCGCCGCTATAGAAGCTGAGGGAGTGCGAGAGTGCATAAACAACCGTATGAATCTTAACGGGATGAGGGAGCGAACGACGGAGGGTCAACGCTAAACAAGACCGCTTTAAAGTGAAGAAGTTCTGCGTCGTCTTGAATGGCTGTTTTTGGAGCATAATGTATCAGTATCAACTGCATTTCTTCCTTATTGTTGGTGTTATTTAACTGCTTATTAGCATTTGTAATACATCACTGACTGAACAATAAAAACAGAACATTTAGTTCAACGTTTACTCTATAAAGCAGGAAAAATTGGGTTATATACCGTATTTTCCGGACTATCCGTTTTTCATAGTTTTGGCCGGGGTGCAACTTATACTTATATACTTATACTTATACTCCACAGCGACTTATATGTGATATTATTTGTTATTTTCACACTTGCAACCGCATTTCATACTCCAGTGCAACTCATATGTTTTTTTCTTCTCCATTATGCATTTTTTGGCTGGTAAGACTTATACTCCAGTGCGACTTATAGTCTGGAAAATACGGTACATGATAAAAATCCACGTGGTTCAAGGAAAGATGGTGATGATGTTGGTGTAAGTATTAGGCACATGCACACGGCCCCACATCCACAAAGGGGCCCTGCAAAGCTGAACGTTTAACCTAAACTTAACCACTTAAAGTTTGTACGTACACTTCATGGTGCTTTCATGTGGTGTTGTCGAAAAAACGTAATTCTGTAATTCTGGAAACGCACGGACGATCTGAATGGTGACTTAGTGGACGTTTGATTGGTGGAAGGCAAAGTAGAGTCAACTACAATAAGATAAATTGCAATATATTTCGTATTAAGTGAACAATGAGCCTTGAAGAACTACAGAAGGTGATTTATCTGCCCCAAAATATCGAGATATAGAGAATTCTACTAAAATACTATGTTCTCAGTTAAGTAAAAAAATAAATACACATTTTGTCCCACTTTAAATTCACTTTAAATCGTGTAATTCATTCATATTTGTTTAAAGAACTGATCTAAAATGCTACTAAAATTACATTTAAAATACACATCTACTTTGACTATAATTTTCTTTCGTACTTTTTATTAACCTGAATAAAAACCTAATACCTAAACCTAACCTAAATAAAAAATGAAAAAACGTATTGTCTAATTGGCTAAAGCTTTGAACCCTATTTTTATTTTTTTTCATTGACACTGCTGGAGTTTTGGGGTCTCTTTACATGGGCTGCCACAAAAACAAACTTTCTAATAGCTTCAGATAGAAAAGTCAAGAGAAACGACATCACAGTTTTTGCTACTGCATAAAAGTCATTGACCGCCTGATTGAAGCTGTAACCTGTGACGACTTGTGCTTAACAAAAAACCCTTGCTTTCTGTCACATGCTTTTCGCACCATATTTCTTCCACCCAAATGTTTGTCCCTGAAATGTTCTCGATATATTTGCCATGCTGCTCCGTCAATAGCGCTGTTGGTTTTTAAGAGAAATCAAGAGTGCGATGATTGTACCAGCTTTGGGGGTACTGCGCGGTGAATATAAATTATACATGCGTCAGTGGAGGATGATGGGAAAAAAAAGAAGAAAAACGTGGAATGGGTGCATGTGGGGCTGGTTCAGATTTGTCGGAATAAAGGCATGATATGTGCCACGTACACGCAGAAAACCATAATATTGGCTGTCAGTGTTCAAGGTTAGAAAATGCAAAAGAGCAGCTTATAAAAGCATTCTCGTACAAAGTGATGCGGAGGGGGAAAGAGGGGGCGGGGCTATCTGAGCAGGTTAAGACCAGGACCACCAGGGAGGGCTGTTTGGGAGAGTTTTAATTGGGCCAATTTTCCTAAATTGGCACGGACGAGAAGAAATCCCTCGGCCGTAGTACAGTCTGTGCCCAGTGAAGAGGTTTAACACAACTCCACAACAAGACTCATGAGGATAATCGGAGAGTTTTGTGTGTTTTAAGGGCTGTATGTTTACCACTTGAACTTTATAATATCAAGTACAAGTTTGGACACTTTTACCAATCCTATTTAAAATCATGTAAACCTTTGGAGGATTCAAAATGCCACAAAAACTTTAAAAATACTACACTTTAAGAATGTTTTAGCTTACAATACATAGATTTGAGTTGATATACAGTAAATGTTACTAAAACTTATTCATGTAGATTGAGCAATGAGGTTTTTTTTATGGCTGTTTGTTTAGACTCTAGAGAAACAGACGGCTGATGAGCACTGACAATATATTTTTTGGCCAGATATATAAGGTACATTTTTATATTTTGTTCCAAATGATGTCAGTTAAATGTACTACATACTGACCTGATCACAAACCATAAAAGAGAGCTGCGCAGTCAGAGTTTGTGCAGTCACTGTAAAATAAAGCTTTGTGTGTCTTCTTTTGGCAGCAAATCGGTCAAAACCAAATACTTGGCTTGAGCTGGAGACATAAGGCTGCTGGGAAATCGGTCTATTTTTACATGACAGAAAACCCAGATTCATCTATTGTCGAACCATCGTTGTTTTATTTTAAATTCACAATCAAACAACATGCAATAATTCACCACCAGATCAGTAAGTATCTCATCTAATTTCAGCCAATATCATTATAATGATTGTAGATGGATTGAAAATATTAATACAAATTGATTAAATCCACACAAAAATCTGTTTTGTTCTGAAAGTGTGAAAAAAAGTAACTTTGAATGTTTCATCGTTAAATACAGCGGTTAAATACAGGCCCATGTGACGAGGCTGGAGAGTGAAATGATTAGTTGGTGCTGAATTGTAATGAGCCCTCCGTTTATCCATTAAATATGGAGAATGACTTGGGATTCATTTGCTCCAAAGTCCTCAAAACACAAAACAAAGGCTCACAGTTCTTGTTTGAAATTTATGGAAACGACTGTGAACTTGACGTTTAAGAAGTTGGACAAATATTCCATGTTTTAATTTATTTTGTGAGGGCCATTTAGCAAAGCGGCAAAGATTGTGGCTAATGAGCCTAAAAGTAAAAGCAAAACACAAGGAAACATATTTAGTGCCTGCATCCAACTGACAACCAGTTTTTGTTTATTGATCTTTTCTATAGTTAGTTCTTCTCATCAATCCGCCGCAAAAAAAGTACATTTTTTGGGTCGGATTGCGACACAGAATGAGGTGCAATCATTTTGTTGGCGTTTTTCTAATATTAAACTCCACTTTGACATTTGGAAGTTGTAAAAATGGCATGAAAATAAATGGATGTGAAGAATAATGATGTTCGTAAGGGTTTGTAAGGGATACATCCTCTTGCTCATTGAGGGTTGGGTCAAATGCGGAGGATACGTTTCCCTACAGGGCCGTAAAGTACACCAACCCCTTATTATTCCGGGTGATTTTCTCTCAAACGCCTGTGTGAAATTCCCCCCCAATTAAATTTGAAGCAGTTTCTCAACTCTTTGGAGTATAAATAAATGTGAAGCTCACACACACGTTTCGGTCTCTGCTGTCGGATCTACAAAGAAACATCACATTTCAAATCTTGTCTATAAAGATGTGTTTTTTTTAGGATGAAATAGAAGTAAAGCTGCTGTTGGGAAACAGTAGATTGAGCATTTATTGAGCCTTGACAATTCCCATTTCAGTTATGAAGCCAATATCACTAAAAAAAGAAGCTTGTGGACTTGATATAGAGTAAAAAAGCATAGGCGGATAATTAAATCTATACGAACTTTTAACAAATACTCTTTTTTTATGGGTTTGGAACAACGTGATGTCAATTCTTCCCTAAATGGTTGATTCAACAGTACTAACAGTATTAAGTAGTAACAAACTAAGACAAAAAGTTTTGATTTATATTATCAACCTTTGAATTTAACTTCCTTCTGTCAGTGTTAGACAATGACAGAAAAGGGTAAACGCCCTTACATTTCCAAGAATAACGCAGACCATACTACAATAAAACCCCATTATTTTTTACTTCGGCACATTTTGTAGGAAAGTGACTGATCTATTATTCCCAAAAGCCGCAGTCGCATTTCAATTGTTACCTGTTCTTCTGAGCTCATCTTCTTTATGCGCTGCTGCGTGCGGCGCCCCACGCCGAGGCACAGCGGATCGCTTTACTCGTTTGCATTTCTGTTGGCCCCCGCAGTTTTGCACATTTACAAACTGCAGCCTTTACCTTCACTGACTGCTACACCTGCCAAAGACATCTACCGGCCAGCTACACACAGAGAGAGCTTAAGTTCATTTCAACTCCATCCCCTTAGATCAATCGCAACAATGTGAGAGATGTTACAGCGGTGCTTTTATTGTGGTGGGACGCCCTGGATTCACTGTTTGTTGCCTGAAGATATAATGCAGATAAACCTCATCAACTAATTACACTAATGATTGCAAAATGTTCACAGCGGTAAGGGCACATGATCACTGAAGCACCGCAAGACTGAGCAGTGAATATGCTAATCGAAATCAGGAACGAAGGGAGCTTTTTTCCTTGTTAAAGTCAAGAATTTGGCCCGTTATGAAAAGACACGGAAAACCCCTAAAGTAATGTCCTTCGCACACCGTACTTTAATATTCAGCTCGTATCAGGTCATTGGCCGATATAGAAAGTGGATGCCAATTACTAAAGACATTTCAGTAATACAATGGGTCAGAGACTAAAACCAAAGTGAGCACATCAGAGGATTATGGGCCCCTGAGTACTTCAAAAGGCAGGTCTTCCTCAAGAATACATTAAAAGTGTGAAAGACCAACTCTGATGTGTCAAAAAATAACATGGTGAAAGGAAAAGGATATGTTATTTTAATATTTTACTTTTCAGCCGATACTCATGACTGATAACCGATATTTGCTGATACCGTTTAATGTTTTAAACGTTGTAAAGTTGTAAAATAAAGAACGGAACTTATTAACTTGCATAACTGTGTAAAATACTATATGCATTTAATTGTTCAAATTTTTACCCCATCGGCTGATTTTTCAATCTGCCAATACCGATATCAATGAAAATACCAATACTGTAACCGATATATTGCCACTCCCTAGGTTCAACGTTATTCAGGTTGTGTTCAGGGCAAACATCAATACAGTTTAAGTCAAATAACATTCACATTAACTTTCATAGTTTTAATATTAGAGGCGCTGTACCCGATTTTCACTGCCTTAAAGTGTGAAAAACAGTTTGCAGCAGTCCACACGTATCGCTCACTTATCTAGTGCATTTCCAGCATCCTAAATATTCCCCACGATGACTTTATAAGCACTTTTCACAAATCTCTGAGCCCAGAGCGAGTTATGCTGTCAGGGTAAAGGTAACAAACATTAGCATGCTAATGTCTCGCTTCCTGGTTCATGGAGAATAAAACGCTCTATGATTAGATGCAGAGAAAGCGCTGTGGTCTCATTTCTGTACTTTGGCAAAACAGATTTTAGTTAATTACATGCAATAACTCATGCACAGCCCCTTTAAGTGCCGGTGTGTCCTTTTAATGTGGATTGAGATGACTTTATTGTGAAATATTAGGCGTCATTCTCATTAGATAAACAGCTTTTGTGGCTCAATGGGATATGCATTTACCCACAGACTGTATTTGACATTACCATTAGGTTTCAGAACTATGTACTTGGGCCACAGAACCTCTGCCATGGACACAATAGATGAATACTTTTGGATTATAATTTTGGCAGCAGGAAAAAAGGCCATCACAAGGAAATGGAATACACAAGCCCCCTCAACGATCAAGGACTGGACTGACATTATAACAGACATTAGAAATATGGAGAAAATGACATTCAGACCTGAAAATTTAGACATTTTAAATACTTTGGTTAAGACGGGATGTTTATGTTGGACATGGTGTGCCGTAACTTGGCGTAATCATTTGGTGCCATTGTTTCTATTTCTTATTACTTGAGATATTTCTACTTTTTTGATTTTTTTTGCTCTTAGGTTGTGTCTTCAGCTATTGTGTTTTGTGTATCTATAAAATAAAATAAAATGAAATGAAATGAAATGAAATGAAATGAAATAAAATAAAGAAATACATAAAAAAAATGCATTTACCCACAGAAGTCAGTAAAAGCACTTTATTGTTTCCATTGCAAAGTGCTCTGGATGTGCAGGTGCCTCCAAAACATTTGCCGTCAGGACAAAAATCAAAACTATCCGTCCTTTGACTGAGCCTAGAGCTAAATCTGATGGTGTTTTGTATTTCGTCCTATTCAAATTTGAACTGGCAAAACCCTTTTGTAGTGTCCGGCTCTGTTGCCGAGTGTCAGTGGAGACAGACACTGGGCGAGCTCAAGGACACCTCCACACAACAGACGAGATGGAACCTTCAGATGTAAACACGATTTCACACATTTCAGCGGCCCTAATTGGACAGAACTAAAGCGGGTCCCATTAGCACAAGTGTTTTTAAGTGTTGATGTTTTAGTAAAGACCTAAGTGCCGATAGTGCAGTAAATGAGAAAAAGAACATTTCCACAGATTCACATGGGAGCACCTGCGTGTTGTCGGACAAGTTCTCTAATGTAGGTCTGCACTGCAAGGGATTTGTGTTTAGTGTTGGAGCTCTGATGTCAGTTATTTTATTGAATTGGATCAAAAACGCAAGAAAAATAGCTTTTGGAATTCGTTGTTATTTCGCTATTTGTTCCAAGGTGAAGAGATAGATTCATACTGGTGTAAAATCAAGAGTCACTGTATATTTATGATTTTTTGAAGAGTTTGATTTATTTTTAAGGTATTGCTGTACAGACCTTGCTAAAAGAGATGCCCCTCTATCTGCAATGAAACTTCGCATTTCACACTTTTGAAACCTCACTTCAGTAAATTGACTTATTTGCAGAGCCGCTGAATGCGTGTAACTTTAGTTTTACATTCACAGCCCAATAAAGCACGAACAAGAGATATTTCCTCGACAAATTAAACACATTTTTCTTGATTTAAAGCTGCACTGTGTAACTTTTCTGGTTCGCCACCTGCTTAATGGAGATGATATTGCTTTGCCTGGAATGTTCCACAACTAGGAATTAAACTTACATATCTCCGTGGGAACGCAGCAGGTCAATGGTCAAATGTATTTGTACATCACATTTACCACGACCAGCAAGTGCTTCACACAAGAGGGACATAGTAGTTCATTACATGCAAAAAACAAGAATGAGCAAAGTATTGACTATTGATATTGAACTATCGAAGGGCAGCGCAAAAAAAAGTGGCACTTCAGTAACAGTTTAATAATTAAGAGAATGTGTGGTTCTAGTGTTTGGTGGCAAATATAATAACTGATGTAAATAAGAGTGTTTACTTATCATTAGTATTAGCATTATTTAGTCTTATGCTAGCTATTTTTACTTTACTTTATTTTATTATTATTTACCTTATTTTATTATTATTTTATTTTATTTTTATTTTTTTTGTCTTTATCTTTATCTTTTTATTTTATTTTATTTATTTATTTTTCCTCCATTCCCTATAAAGATATGAGAGGAGTCTTGTTAATAAAAGTTTTTTGGTTTTGTTTATAAGAGTTCTTCCTATAAGTTATCTGTCCTTTCCCCCTGTATCTACTGCGTTGTAACACCAAAATGTCCCCATGTGTGGACAATAAAGGATTAGTTTGAGCGAGATCTGTTTTAGTTTGAGCGAGATCTGTTTTAGTTTGAGCGAGATCTGTTTTAGTTTGAGCGAGATCTGTTTTAGTTTGGCAATGCAGACATTTGAAAGAACATTATTATTTTGCAGTTGGCATGTGCTACACCTGATTGCTTAGGGATAGTGCTGGTGCTGCCAAGCTAGTTTCACAATTGTCAGTCAGGGAATCAGGAAGTACAAGATGTCTGCCCCGACGCTTCAATTCAGTTTTTATTTTTTACTTATTGATTTTCCTGGAATATTCTGTAAAATGCATTGATCAATTAAAAGGTTGATTTGTTTACTGTGAGCAGGCTGGGCTCTCCTTTCCACAGATCTGACCATGAGTTGCATGTCTCCTTGGAGATTGACACGTTTAATATCATAATGTAAAACTATTCAGTCAAAGGAATAACTTCTCGGCAAAACTTCCCCCAGAAAAGGAATGGAACCAGATGAAAATGAGCCTGTGTGGCTAACTCTGCCATATTTACATGTTGGACAAACACATTTTGATTAATATCCCATGTTAAATAAAATAAACACATGTTAGATTTATTTTTTTTAAAGTCATAAACGTGACCAAGCTGTGTCACCAGATTTGGTATTCAAATCAAATACACCTGTTACTGATAACAATTGTAATGTTATTTCATTCATAATTACAAATACATAGGACATGATGGACGGTTTTCCAATCAGAAAGCAGAATGAGCCTCACATAAGTCTGTCATTTGTGTTGCCAGTTCCTGTGACTAAATCCAGTTGGTTTAAATGTGTCCTCTCTCTGATCAAGACCAACACATCAGTCATGACTCTGAGCTGAACATGAGCCATGGCCGCTCCATGAACGGAGAAGGAGGAACAAAACTGTGCAGTGCAGGTTATATACGGTTACTTTAAGATTGTGAAGATAAACATGAATAAAAATGCTTTGAAACACACATGGAGCAAAAAATCATTACATTAAAAAAAAACTCATCATGCCCATCTGTTGCCATGCCCACCTCTACAGCAGAACCATCAGCCTCTCCATCTCCTCCTCTTCACCACCACCACCAGTGTCACTGATGGGAAATTAATCCATGAGGGAAATGTTCTTTCTTCCATCTTGTCCTATAGTTTCCAGAGTTCAATACACTAGATAGCAGAACGCCACACCGTGTTTTCTGTTTACAGTGCCCCTTTGTATTATTATGTAACCACTCAATTTGTACATCCACAAATATCACCAGAAAATTGCTATAATTTTGAAGTAATCAAAAACACAGAGTCAAAACCATCTTCAAAAGGAAACCACACAAAGCTCCTTTTGCCCTTAGTCTTTTTTCCCCAGTCAACAACTCATCTGTTCCCTTTTTGGTCATATTCCGGTCCGGATCAAACGCAACCTAAAAAGTCAGAAACTCCTAAAAAAGGCCCTCACATTTTTCAAAGCGCTGCACTGTCACCTTTTTTCACTGCAAATGTCGAAAGTCCCAAAAGCGGCGGCAGCAGGAGAGCAGGGGAAATGGTGGTTTCACATGGTGGAGCCTGCTATAAATCTAACACACAAACACAAGTCCTCCCTATGCTCCACACAACACCCCTGCTTCCTGCGCATTAATCCTCCGTCATACAACATCCATTACATTTATGTTTGTGTTATTCACAGGTTCAAACACTGATGGGGAAGTCATAAATTAGGGAAAGAGTGAAATAAAACAAAAACATGTGTGGTTATATAATCTGACTACATATGGTGATTAGAATTAGATGTTCCAACTGATAGAAAAAAATGGAATTATTTAGAAATGACTTGCTGAAAAGAGCTTGGCACACATTCCTGTATTTTGAGGATAAATATTACAGCAGGCGTTTCATGCAAGGAAGCTGCATGAAAAAGCTGTCAAACAGATACTGGCACAATAATAGCAAAGGGAAAGAAAGAGACTGCATAACTGAACAAAATGAGCATCTAATTCAAGCGGTGACGCTGAAATAACATGACACGTTTGGAGTGCGGGCATTTGAACCAGCAGTATTGTTCAGATTCGACCAGAAAATACCAGCTCAAGACAATAATATTATTCCAATGAGTCTCAAAAAAAAGACAGTTTGACTGAAATGGCAGACATGCATTTTAATGTTGTTAACAATTATGCAAGCAAACATCATCATCATCATTTTTTTTTTCTTCACACATGTTTTATTTTCTTTCTCGTGTTAAATATGAATTATAACTAACTAGTATGTATTTATCAGTCAAACACTATTAAATACGAATCTATGGCACAATCATCTGTCATTAAAAAATCCACTTAAGTCCGTCTCAAATGAGTGTTGTGTGAGTTTGTTGCGTGAGCTTCTGCATTTGACACACATGCACGCACGCGCACGCACACACACGCGCACACACACACACACACACACACGAATAAATACATATCACAATCCCGCGCAAATCTCTGACACTGTTCCCAAACAATGCCCACAGAATTCCCCTTTGCGTCCCCATCCACCTGCACCGCTCTGTTTACCGCATCTGTCACGCACACGTACACGCACGTAGGCACGCATTTTCAATCTGCACCTTGTCCCGCACGCACGCAAAGCACGTACGCACGCGTCTGAACTGAACGTAACCGACAACACCTGGACGGAGCAGGTGCGCATCAAGACGCGTAAAAAAATACGCGACAGGCAATATCCAAGTCCGTCTGGCACGCGCACACAGACACGCAGAAGTAAGTCACAGGACGTGCACACGCTTTTTTTTATTTTTATTTTTTGTGTAGGTTTTGGAGCTTTATTTGGCTGCGGGCTGATGCTGGAACAACTCGGTCCCGAAACGGTCCCGTGCAGCTTTTTTCCAGCCGGGACTGAAAACGCTCACTACGGCACTTCACCGCGACACCACCACGACAGCAACCGACAGCAACCGCTTTTTCCGTGCCCGCATCATTCACTGTCACCCAGGGCAACTTCACCGGGACTGAGCAAAGTGCCAAAACGCAGCGCCCTAAAACACCGCACACCGCACACGACCAAAGCCGCGCGCGATTCATACAAGAATTAAACAAGAAAAAAATAAAGAAAAGTGTGCATAAACTCACCGATCAATGCCAGCTGCAGAAAGTACAGTCCGAAGAAGTCCATTGCGACCGGTGCAGTTAAACAAGATGAATCCGGAGAGATGTGGACGTGATCGCGCTGATGAGAGGGAATAAAAAGCTCCCGTCGCCTCGGAACGCAAAGGAGCCGCAGCTATTTCTCTGGTGCTGACTGGTCAATCCAACCCACGGCGTTGCACAGCATCTTCTTTTCTTTTCTTTTTTTGGTGTGTATAATTTTGCAAAAAGTTTCTTGGAGAACGAGGTCAAACTGGACCCTGGGAACGCGGGCAGCAGTGCAGGAGCAGGAGTCGGTGCTTGCGCGCGTTGAGCATCCACACGCTCCCGGTCCGTGCGCGCGTCCGTCCGTTGTGAGCGGCAGCGGCGGTGGCGGTGGCTCTTGCTCTCTCCTCTCGCCTCCACCTGCGCGCCGTCTGCAAACTGCGGATGAATGACGCGAGCGCACTCCTCCGACCTCCCCGCGCGCACGCGAGCCACGCAGCGCCGGGGCCCGGGCTCGTTACAGAAATCCAATCTTGCTCCCAAGTTGAAGTAGGCCAAGTCGATACCGCTATAAAATGGAAACAATAAATGCCGCCGCGTAAAAAAAAAAGGCGCTTGAACGGGCGGGCGCGCCGTGCTGCACCGCTACACGCGCGCGTTCCAAAGTGTAGGTTTTATTCCCAGGTAAAATATGGAGGAGAAAGTACGGGGAGAAAAGTTGTGCGCGAGTTTGATTGATGCGGGAGCGGGGTTTGGAGAGCTGAATGCGCCAGGGGCAGAGAGAGAGGAGAGAGGAGAGTGAGGAGGGTCCAGGTGGAGTCCCGAGTCAGTGTCCAAATGTGGGGGTGAAAAGCGCGTCGCGGGGGGAGCGCAGTTCACCTACAGCACTGACACGTGTCTGCGGGGCTCTAGTGTGGTGGGGACATGATTGGAGATTGGATTGCTTAGTTTCTTTTCCCTCTTGTTTCTTTTATTTGTAGAAAGTGTGGAGTATCCTTGGTGTGTTTTTGACTAACCTGGATTGAAGCTCAGTTGGGCTGCTGAGATATGACGAGATGAATATCAACATTATACTGATGCTAACATGATAAGCTTGAAAAAAATGAACTTTCAAGGGATGTATTTTGTTTTGTATAGTTGCTGTTGGTGGCAGTTCTGATTTTTCATCATTCTAAAACCCAAGGATGATTATTCTTAGATAAAGATAAAGTCAAATTCGGTAAAAAATGCAAAAAATAAATATTTATTGTAAACTTACATTTTATATGACACCAATGTTTAAAGTCTCAATGCAAACCATTCATCAGCAGAAATAATATGAAGCAAGAAATGACTGTATCTGTGGATAAATAAATAAATAAATACATAAATACATGAATAAATGCACAAATACACAAATACATGAATTGAATTCCATTGGGATTAAATATTTTTTGATTGAGGGAGTCATGACAAAGAGGCAGCCAAGTTTAGCAAAGCAGCATACAAAGAACAATAAACTATCACAAAGAAGCACAAATCATGAACAATATAAAAAATAAAATACAAGTAGTTCTTCACTGAGGCAGCCTCCAATGCCTCAGAACCGTTTTTCTACATTGTGTTCCAAGTGTTCAAGTTATGAATGTTTAGAGGGAATAAACCCACATGTTTGAAATCTTGTACAAACATAACATCTTTGACAATAAAATGACCAGTAACATTTTTTCAGTTCATTTATTGGTTTATTTGATGGGGACAAAATGCTGAAATGCAGGCACTTCTTTCAGCCTGCAGCGTTTCATCATGTTCCTACCTGGACTGCACTACTTTCCAGAATAACCAGTGATCTGGGTTTCAGGGCCAGGAAAGCTGTATAACATGAGTGTATGCAGCCTAGTTTTTCCATGCACAACTTGTCCACGCTGCTGCTAGTCCTGTATTCAAACTGTAGGAGCCACCTCTAAATGACGGAGCATATTAATTCTTCATAGTGACAGCTGTTTGGGTGAATTTTTGTCGCCAAAGTCTGAATTACTTTCAAGCCGTTAAACTCACATTTCAGGAAGAGAAATTAATTTTTGAGCGGTGCTGCTGTAGAGACTTGTTTTGCCACCTCGAGCTTATTTTGGGATTCCTAGTGTATCTTTGGGACACTTTCATCTGCTGAGTTGTTTGTGCTCTATGTAAAAAAAAGTCAGGAAACGTGGGATGGATCCGTTTGTACAGAATAAACCACACAGCCTCAGACTTTCAGACAAACTTCCGCACAATGTATTTTTCCTTTTATTATTTCTTCTTGGGTGATTGTGCAGCTGGTTTCACTCCGGTTTGAAGGTACAAATGTGGAAGAGAAACAGACTAGGTCCATCTCAAAGGCCAGAACATTTGTGTATCAGCCCCTCTTTGTGTTAGAACGAGCTTTTCAAACGTTTTATACAATTTATCACAAAAAGGCTACTTTTATTTATGTTGATTACGACATGTGTATTGTCTTTACAGCAGTTTGTTAGCTTGAAGGTATACCTTTCTGGTGGGTCTTCTACAGATCAGATCTGTGGAGAGGCGACCCCGAGCATGGTAAGAATGCACGTTTTCAAGATATTTTTGTGGCAGTATTGTGGCAATAAAACACTGAACAAATACAAGATGGATGCTGTAGTGAGAAACATTCCTGGAAAAGCATTAACATCCCCATGTTGGTGTTGTACACTCCACCAGAAAAGTTACATAAGCCACTCTCCAACAGGCCCGCGTCCCCCCGGACCTGTTAATGGCAGTCTGCTTTACCATGCACAGGTCCTGCCTCACAGGGTCAGCTCCGTGCGCTGCTGACATCATCCAAACATAACTCATGTTAATGTGTATGAAGCAAATCGAAACTGCCTGAATTATACATTTTTCATCATGAGGCCAATGTCAAAAATTCACAAAAAAGCATTTTGTAAATCCAAGTTTGTGGCGCTGTGAGATTTATTGCATTGTCAAGTGCAGTGCGTCGATAAACAGTTTTGTTTTGTTTGTCGGCTCAACAAATAAAGTTATCATCACTGGAAATACGGCGGTTTATCACAAGATCAAGTCAGTGTTGTGTGAGAAATTATAACTATTTATTTGTATCTACTTTTTGCCATTTTGTTTGTACCCGAGTCTGCATTATCTCTTGTCCAATCATCAGACACTAAAGCATTGTGGGAGCACCTCATCACCTTCTCAACAGTCAAACTTTACCATTATTCACTTACTCTCCATCTGCCCTGTCCCTCTGAACACCACCATTACGTCATCACACTCCACATTCATACACCGTCTCTTGCTCAAGGACACAGTGGCAATACTGACTGGAACTGATGAAGACACTGGAGCGGCTGGTCCTGGACCACCTCCGCTCCACCGTGAGCTCAGCCATGGACCCGCTGCAGTTTGCATATCGGTCTGGCATCGGAGTGGAGGACGCCGTCATCTCCCTGCTGCACCGCTCTCTCTCTCACCTGGAAAAGCCTGGCAGCTCTGTGAGGATTCTGTTCTTCGATCTTTCCAGCGCCTTCAACACCATCCAGCCGCTGCTCCTGAGGGACAAGCTGGAGACTGCTGGTGTGGAGTATGACCTGGCAGAGTGGATCCTGGACTACCTCACAGACCGACCCCAGTTTGTGAGAGCCCGGAACTGTGTGTCTGACACTCGGACCTGCAGTGTGGGGGCGCCCCAGGGCACTGTCCTCGCGCCCTTTACACTGCAGACTTCAGACATGACACGGACAGCTGTGTCCTGCAGAAGTTCTCTGACGACTCTGCCATCATCGGACTCATCACGGACGATGATGATGCGGAGTACAGAGGACTGGCGCAAGACTTTGTGGACTGGTGTCAGCGGAACCACCTCCTCATCAACGCGGGGAAGACCAAGGAGATGGTGGTGGATTTCCGCAGACGCCACTCCACTGCCCCCCTACCAGTGAACATCCAGGGACGGGACATTGAGAGAGTGGACTCATACAAGTACCTGGGTGTTCATCTGAACCACAAACTGGACTGGACTCATAACACAGACGCACTGTACAGGAAGAGCCAGAGTCGGCTCTACCTCCTGAGGAGACTCAGGTCTTTTGGAGTGACAGGGCCACTCCTGAAGACCTTCTACGACTCTGTGGTGGCATCAGCCCTCCTGTATGGTGTGGCCTGCTGGAGCAGCAGCATCACAGAGAGGGAGAGGAGGAAGCTGGACAGAGTCATCAAGAAGTCCAGCTCCGTCCTGGGCTGCGCTCTGGACTCGGTGCAGGAGGTGAGGGACAGAAGGGTCCTGGCTAAATTCACATCTATGCTGGACCATGAGTGTCACTCCCTGCAGGACACTCTGTCCGCTCTGGAGAGCAGCTTCAGTGAGAGACTGATCCACCCTCGCTGTGGGAGGGAGAGTTTTCGCAGGTCTTTCCTTCCTGCTGCTGTCAGACTTTATAACAAACACTAACCATGTGCAATTCTGTCATATGTGCAATTACTGTTGTGATTCATGTGCAATTACTGTGAAATTCATGTGCAATCCATGTGCCGTCGTGACACATATTCATGTGCAATTACTGTCGTGATCACATGCAATGGTATTTATGTATTTATTTATTTGTCTATGGGAGTTTTTATTTATAGGAGATCTTCTACTGAAAGTGCTTTTCAGACTTCTCATAAGTGTTCTTTTCTTCTGTATCTGCCTCTGTATCTTCCTGCGTTGCACCAAACGCAGGAAGATTATCTTATCTTATCTTAACTGCGATGAACCGCCAACTATGTGCCGTGTGAAAGAATCCAAACACTGAATAAACGCAGAGTAAAAGGTGTTTTTTTTTTAGCAGGGACATAATGCTGGATGTATGCAGTGTCTTCACATCCCCCTGGCAGCCTTTAGTGCCTGGCAGCAGCACAGTATTTTAAAACAAAAGTATATCTACACCATATTTATGCCAAGTACTGCTTTATCAAGGAGCCAGGCTGAGGCAGAGCAGCAGCAACACTTCAGGCTGCGCAGAGGAGAGAGATTTCTGGATACAGAGCTGGCATCGCTCCAACACACAGTGCAACTCTGAGGCAGCTGCTGGTTAAGTGTTTTGCTCAAGGGAATGTGGCAGGATGGCAGGGCAGGTCTGAGGCTGCTCTTCCCACTGGTGTATGGAAGGTTCACAGCCATAGCACATCTCCCCGGACAGCCCTGAATCACACAGAGATGGAATATTGATTTAGTGCACGCTCTTTTCCGCTCGCTGCTCACTGAACACTTCCACAACACAACAAACGAGCCTGGACCAAAAATAGTCTTTGCAACAGCTATGTAAAAGTGTAAATGTCAACAGAGATCAAAGTATAGGTGATCTGGTACAAAGTTAACAAAAGCATTGGGCAGACATAAACATATGACTATAAGCAAAATGTGTTTAACAAGTGAAACATATGCTGCTGTATTACAATAGTTAAAACATATTGTAATACAGCAGTAGAGCTCCTGCTGTTGTCGTCCTGCTATCCCAGCATGCACCACTAAACTCCACACGGGCAGAGGTAGCGGTGGGGAATTCACATTGAAATGGCGTCGATCGTGATTAACAAACTTTGCCGTTTCAGGGATTGTGGATTATTTTTGCGCACTAGGATTTATAAATGATCGAGAGCAGAAGAAATCAAACAACTTTTGTCAGATTCATGCTCCAGATTGATGAAAGAAGTGGATAACTAAAACTGAACAGACTTGTAGTGAGTCAAATCTCATGTTAATTGTGCTACAAATGTATTTCTGCATTAAGGTTTTCATTTGGGGACTGATTCAACCATTGTTTCTTAACAATTGAAAATCTAAAATGTATTAAATTCATGTGTTGGCAAGTCTATTAATCAAGCAAGTGTAGTACGAAGGAAAAAACAATCGCAAATGTTTTTCAAAAACACTGTTTGCATAATTGACCGTTTAATAAACTGACCAATTAAAGTTAAAGCAATGATTTTCAGGTCATGTTAACAACTTTTTCCAGCAATTTTTACGTTATTTGTACAGTGTTTTAGAATAAATTGTATTTCTCACAAACATCTCCAGGGATACAAGTGAATCAGATCTTCGTAATCTATTCTTTTTAAAGGCACACTTGCGACATGATAAGGGGCGCTAATGTTTATCTGTAGTTTGATTAGTTTTAAGATGTATTGCTATTTACAGCTTGACGACAAAGAAAAACAACATACGCTAGATTTAGTTAATCTAGAAACTAATACATTTCTCATTAGCAGTCAGCTTTATAAAGCTTACCTAAGTTCTTACTGAAAATGTAAACACGCCATTGAGGCACCACAAAATATTCTACATACATATTTACAGAGCAGAAAGGTTAAACATCCCACACAGTTTCCATCCGCAGCACTAATATTATGTGCAGATGATGTCCTGATCTAATGGAGGGCACTGGGTACTGCTATCAGAGCTCATCCCGGCAAAAGTGATATTATAACACATTCAAATCTGTGGCAGCGCGAAGTTTTGTTCTTTATTTCTATTTTTTTCATTTGCAGAGACAAGTTGTCCGACTCCAGCCTCCTACACAGCAGCAGTGTGAGACGCTTTGTCATTGACCGGGTCATGAATAAAAAATAAAAACATGTTCCAAGGCCACACTTTACAAAGAATGGCCACACAAGAGCAGCTGTTGTGATGGGCTGTCTACAATCTCAGATGTCAGATGCAGCAGTGAACATGCAATTTGAAAGTCCTTAAGCAGAAGAAACATTTCACAAGCTTTGGCTTCTTTTTTTTTTCTTGAGTTTTCTCTAAAGAATTATAAGAGCTGGACATTTTGCACCAAGAGAACCAAAGGAATATTCTCTGGTTGAATTCATGCTCTAGAATTTGATGATATTATAATTTCAGATGGTGGACAGGGGCCTGTATCGCTCGGGAGAACCATTGTATTTGAAAGAAATGTTCAAAATTCAGAAATTCACCCTTGTCGAGCCTTATCATTATTTGTTTTGGGATTGACTCCACAAACTTATGGCTCAGAGTTTCTTTCCCCCTTTCAACTGACAGGGTTTCCTCAAGGGGACAATAACGTGTACTACCCAGTGTTGGGAAAGTTCACTTTCTACATGAACTAGTTCAGTTCATAGTTCATAATTCAAAATTTTGAACAAAGTTCACAGCTCCAAAAAATTAATTAGTTCAGTTCTTTTTTTCAATATTATGCCCATGGGCGGAGCCAGGCCCTGGCTTTGGGGCTTGAGCCCCGGATCTTTGTCCAAAATCCCCCGATGTTTTAATCTTTTAAAAATGTCACTAAGTGGTTATGCTCTTTACCCGTTTCATTGGTTATTTTTGCTGAACTGAAGTATGATTGGCTGTATGTAGAAAGTGGGCGGGAGCGTAGAAAGTGCGCGGTGTTTACAGCACGTCATGCAATCTGACAAATTTGGCCTTTTCTACATCATTTAACTGAGGTTTTGCAAAATGTGAAGGACACAAAGAAGAGCAGATCGACTGGAAAAAGACATTCAGAACATGTGCTGAAAAACAAAGTTTATAGTTTAACAACAGCACATGATCGTTCAAACCATGAATTCATTGTGGTTGTCAGTGTAGCAGTGGCTCAGGTTTTATTCATCTACAAAGCTAAAGCAGAGAAACTACAGGACAAACAGCTCACTGAGGCAGGTGTCTGATAAAGGTAAGACTAACTTTTAGTTTCTAGGCCGACTAGCCTAGACCACAAAGCATTAGTGTTTTGAGTTCGAGCCCTGATAGGGACATGTTTTTCATATTTGTTTTGTCACTGATTGTTTTAAAGAACACCAAGATGTACAATTTCTTGAATAACTAAATGTCACCTCTGCTGTTCTGTTCAACGTTTTTTGGAGTGAGGAGCTCTCTCAGAAGGCAAAAAGGCTGTCTTTGCCTTTGCAGGGTTAGTGTCTGTAACTGCACTAAAACCACATCATATTAGCCTTTCTTTTTGGGCTAAGCCCCGGATGTCTAGAATGTCTGGCTCCGCCTCTGATTATGCCATCATTTTTCAAAATTATTTCCACAGCCCATATACAACCACAGGCAGCAATTATTTTATTAGTTTAATGCTGAAACTATGTGTCAGATTTCATATCCAATTTTGAATCCTTACCCAGGATTTACATTCACATTGAAAGAACGGCCTTCCCCCATTTGTTGCTGTCCATTCAGTCCACACCCATGTTCCCATCGTCATGTAACTGGTCATAGGGCGACTCTTGCAGCTCTGTTGCTGTCGCGTCCATGCTGCTTTTTCTTTTGATGCGCATGCGCAGCGCGGCGCGACACAATAAACTTCGGCCTCTACAACTTCGTAGCTCTCACACTTACCAGGCATAGGCTCTGGTTGGGCAACATAACGGTGTGTTTTTCGCCTGGAAGTCTCTAGAAATCTGACACCTTATTGAACGAAATTTTAAATGTGCCGTTCACAGACACCAGAAAGAACGCGTTCACAGTTTCGTTCGTCGGCAGTAATACAGTACGTTCAGTTCGCGTTCACCAAAAACACTGGCACTACCTTGATTCCAGCATATTTGTCCCAGTCAGTCCAAAATCTGCAGAATTAGTCTATTTTCAAATCAGAATGTAAGTCCATCTCCAGGGGGAAAGAGTGCACCCTTAAAGCTCAGAGTTTTCAGCCTGAACAAAGACAGTTGCATGTTAGCAGACTTTGCGTTAGGTTTTCTTTCTTCCCACTTTTATATTAAAAACGTTGAAGATACGATTCCTGTGCACATTGTTTATGGCCCGAAATATCTTGTATAAATTACACCATTATTTGATAAAGGATTTAAAACAGATATGTTCCTTAACATCCGTTCCCAGATTCGGGCTTCCTGCTGTGCCCAAAATTAATTCCTACATCGCTGTACAGCTCTTTTCTCTTTAATGTTTGGGGTGGGCCAGACGGAGGCGGGGCACGTAAGTGAAGATACCACATCTGAGTAAAATGAGACTCAGCATGTCTTTTTTGATGTCCGCCATAATCGGTTTAGGCCAGAACATTTCACTGTGTGCTATATGAGATGGAAACTAATGAAAATGTTCACCGACTGCAAATGATTTTCTACAAACACAGATGCATGCTCTGTCTGTAAATAGGCAGCTTATACTGTTAGGCATGAAATGTTTAAACAAGATTTATATTTTTAATACACTGCACGAGTAATAATGAATAGTTTTCAGTTGTAGGATGCTGTCAAACTGAGATATAGTGAGCTGAAATAGCTAAGAAAGGCCCTAAAGCTATTGTAAATACAGAGTAGCATTGGTTATGCTTCCCAAATAATGACCTGGGAGGCAAAACTGGATGGGAGAAAATTGTCTAAAGCATTGTCATCACATTAAATTGCATAATCTGTTTCCAAGCGTGCACAGATTCGAATATTAATAGGACTTTCTTTTCACAACTGTGTGTTTTTATTCAAGGTACGACTGGAGTAGATTGGCTGCAAATTATTGCCACGTTCACAACATTCTAGATTCAGTTTTTTTTAATCATCCGAACTGAAAATCCACAAATGTTGAACCGTATCGTCATTTGACAGGGATTGGATACACAAACTTATGAAATCAAACCCTCAAAAATCATGTTTTTGTAACGACACCATTTTTGCAGACAGAAATCACATAGAACTTTGTTTATTTGATAATTACAAAGATATCAAACCAGTTCAAAACATTGACCTTTTTTGGATGTGTTTTTCATTGTTTCATATGGACCTCTGGAGTCTCAAATATGCTTGATTAATTGAATTATATTTTGATGGTTAAAAAGAAAATTCTACACCTACAATTCCCATCTGATCAATAAATGGCAATTCTTTAAGTCTTTGATGTCACATGAACCCAGGGCCGGCCCAAGCCTTCAGGGGGCCCTAAGCGAAAACATTTTTGGGGGCCCCTCACCACGTCATCAGAATCAGTTTTATTGCCATTGTCAGTAAACAATTCACATATGGGAACTTTCTTCAACGCAAACAAAGCGCACCCAATCTCCAGGGCATCTGTTTGACAGTTAGTTTATTCTCAACACCTCACAAGGTCAAATATTGATAACTTAAATCCCACAATGCAACTTGGTATTCCGCTGACATCACCTCTACTCCCTGTACAAATAACACACGTCCCAGATATGTTTTTGGGCGTATTTGTGGGCGTTAAGGGTCGACAGCCACATTAGCACATTAGTTTAAATTAATGAACAGGGGGGTCTGGGGGCCCTCCCCCAGAGATTTTCAGACCTTTTTGGGGTTTTCTGGTGCATTTTAATGTGGTCCAGCCGGCTAAAGTAAGAGTAAAATGTTGAGGTTGTAATGCTATAAAATGATGATGTGATGAAACTGTGCCAGGAGAAAATGACTAAAGCCAGTTATTAATACATTATGGTACTTAATTACTCAATACAATAATGGCTATGAAAAATACTTATGGTCAAATTGATTCATTTTAACTGAAAATGTAAAAGTAATAGTTATCCTTACTAATTTATCTTTTACAGCTCCCAACTGTTCCTTCTTGCCAAAGTGACAAAACAAGTTATATTAAATTAAACAAATGGCATTAGCATTGCTTGATTAACAATTAACACTGATAAAACAGTGCAAACATGTTATTCCCAGAGAATGAACAGAACGAGAAGTGAAGGTCCAAACCTCGCTATTGTGAAGCGACTGCGTTTCTGCAGCTTTGCCACTTTTGTATAAAAATATATAGTATTATTCTATAACAGATGTAATTTTAATGTGTCTGGTTATTTTTCACTATCAATTTATTATAATTTATAACAAATACTCTAATGATGCTTTTTAAATAAATTGAAATGTTTTATTGCTCTATTAAAAGTGAATTACAATATAAATGTTTGTTCTGATCAGAACATCACACACTGGACTCCTGCATGAAACAATGCTGCGATGTGATTGGCTGATGGACCTTACGTGCATAAACCTTTACGTTCCTCTTATTGCACTTTAAGAAGTCAAAGTAAAACAGACATCACGAGTCACGATTGATCTCACACATGGTGATGTGAGAGAGAGGGACGCAAACTCAAACCCGCTCATCTCTGACTGAGGCTGCACAGGGGCCCGGGACAGGGGCCCGGGACAGGGGCCGCACACTGTTCACTCCAAAGTCTCACATCAGAGGTTCCGGACGAGACGGCGCTCGTCCGGACCGGATCTCCGCCTCTTAGTGACCCGGACCATAGACGCCCCTCACCGGCCTCACCTGCAGCTAACACTACGGGGCTGGTGTAAATGTTAAACTTATTATCTTTCATTAAGACATATAATGCGCGGGGCAGAGCTCTCGTCGCCTCCAGCCTGAGCCAACTAACGTGACAGAATCGTGTTGTTTCAAACAGCAGCATTAACCGTCTCTTTGTAAGAGAAGTTCAATACCTGGAGAGTGTTGTTGAGTTTGCAGTTTCTTTACATCGTCAAGAAGTTTCTTCTTTCGTTTTTCGGCATCGGGGGGATATATTCCTCTGGACATGAGGACCACGCAGGGACCACGTTCTGTTGTGTTTATGTTTTGCTCTCGTTCTGCTCGCGCCCAATCAGCGCAGGTTTGGTGTCTCGGTTGCCAGATTGGCGTTACAAATAAATGCAGTTTGTGTGTTATATGTTACCGTTGTGTGCGCTGCCGCGCCAGCAGCGCTCCTACACTAGTGGCGCACGCTGCGCTTGCACTTCGCATAAAACGGGTTGCCAGATTGGGGGCCCTATTAAAGCCTCGGGGCCCTACGCGGCTGCTTAGTTCGCTTATAGGCTGGGCCGGCCCTGCATGAACCCAATCTATTGAGTGAAAAATAGAATATTCTAGTTTTCAGTTAAGAAACAGACTTAAAGGCTTTTCCCATCCACTTTCCCTGGCATTTACAGCTTCTGCCGTGGCACAACTTTAGTCGTAATGTGAAGTCTTCTTAACAAAAACGTAGCTCCCACGTACATGTCATAACCTATGAACTGAGCAATCTCGCCGCCGTCTTATTTCCATGGTGGAACACAATGTAAATAGGAGGATATTTATCGCTGCACAAACTGAACATTGCATTGACCCCGGTCGTCTGTTGTTGCAGTCCGGCTGGTTTGGGATCGATCGTTTCATCCCCTCTGTCCAAATACTGTGAAAGTAACACCTCTGCGATGGTGAATCTGTCCAGCCCTGCCCACTTTTTGTCCTTTTAGCACTTTTAAACTTTCAAACAGCGATGTATTGGATTGTTATGACAGTCAGAGGAGAAACGCTAGCTCTTGATATTGGAATACATTACGTTCACACTCATCTTTTCTATCATCAGCTACAAAAGTATGAAGAACGGCGGCGTTTGCATATCAGGCAATCAATCCCCAATGTTTAATACTACTGTGTGTGATAAAACCAACAACTGCCTTTCAGCATTCAGTCAACTCAAGGTAATCCAAGGAAGAAGATAGACACAAGCCAATAAAAGCACGTGTCAGAAAAATAAAACCAGAGGGAAATATAGAGCACTTTATTTAGCCACATTTTTTTTCAAAATCTTATCTCTTATTGTCACTTACCTGTAATCTTTGTTTCACTGGTTGCAAATGGAAATCGTCAAAATCCTCCAACATCTGTGTGTACTGTGAAAAAAAACAAATCAAAATTAAATAAGTAAAAAATAAATGTACAATACCAGACTATTATTTGTACAATTGAGAAAACATTTATTCTGCTTGTCAGGCTGAGATTATGTCTCTTCACAATACTGTTTTGCTATGTTGACTTTTGGATGCTTTGCCACATAAACAATGGTTAAAAAATGCATCTAGCTGTGTGCCACGTTGCATTAAACTTAAAAGTGTTTCTCACACGGTAGAGTTTTGATGTTGACAGTACAGTGTCAGAAAAATAGAGATGCATATTTCTCTATTTTCTTCTTTCCATATGTTGTACATCTGGCTGTGTCTGACTACAGGCTACAGCAGTGATAAGAGTGTGCAGCGGGCTACAGCTTTCTGCTCTCTCAAGGCCTGCCATAAAAGTGCCAAGTTGTCACTGTAGCCTTCCCCAACACGTCAGAGCCAATGCTTTGAAGATGAATGTGAATACGAGAGGCTGCTCCCTGCAGTGGTCTGAGGCAACTGCAGTTCTGGCTCTGCTCCTGTACCAATCCTATACAATTCTGATCACTATGTGCTATGAGTTACTGGGGCTTCTCCCTGGATACGTCAGAGCCCCAGTGAGAGTGAAAGCAGTGGGTGGGAAACGTGTGGAAACACTACAGGGGGGTTGTTAAACAAACCACAGTTCACTGAAGTTCCACATCCAGTGTATGCTCTGCACAGGTTTTTGCAGCTGTTATGGTTTTACGCATTGTTGCCTTCACATTTGAACTCAGTAGGCTGTTCACTTCCACTCCAGGTCACTAAAACACTGATGTGATAAAACTTTTATTGGACTCACTCATGTAACATTTGAATGCGTAATTACCCTTGAATACTCATGTGGAAATTGCTGTGATATGAGCTGAATATTGATTTAATTAAAACACTGTGGTTATAAGCACTTCACTCTAGAATAAAAAGTTATTTTGTTGAGGACTGTATTACAAACTCATGGTGTCCATGCATGTTCCTCTTGAGCTCCTCCAGGCTTCACACAGACAAAACACATCCAATAAGCAAGTGTAAGAGGCAGGCGGGTCGGAGCAGTCTGGGGCAGCTCAGTGGACATACATGTGGTAGAATCAGCTCAGAGTTCCAGACTTCGCTCTCCTGGATATTTCCTCCATCTTTTCCAGAGAGGCACTTTCCTGGCTCTTCCCCGGGGGGCCACCTCACAGCGGGACATGCCTGGAACACCTCCCCAGGGAAGTGCATCCAAATCAAACCTCAGCTGGCTTCTCTCGACGTGGAGGAGCAGCAGCTCTACACCGAGCTCCTCCTGTGTGACTGAGCTCATCCCGCGATCTCTAAGGGAGCGCCCAGCCACACTGCGGAGGAAACTTTTCGCAACGTTTTCTTCTCTGTCATGGCCTAGAACTCATGACCGCGGGTGAGAGTTGGACTGTAGAATGATCGATAAATAGAGAGATTGTCAACATAACAGTTTGATACATGATACAGCCATAACTCTCAGGAGAAGACAAGGAGGCAAAATAAGCAGATAAGCATAAAGATAAGATAAGATAAGATAAGATATTCCTTTATTGTCCCACATGGGGAAATTTCATTGGTGCAACGCAGATAGATACAGAGGTAGATACAGAAGAACAGATCACTTATAGGAAGTCTGAAAAACACTTTCAGTAGAAGATCTCCTATAAATAAATAAAAAACTCCCATGGACAAATAAATAAATAAATAAATACCATTGCATGTGATCACGACAGTAATTGCACATGAATATGTGTCACGACAGCACATAGATTGCACATGAATTTCACAGTAATTGCACATGAATTGCATATGAATTCCAACAGCAATTGCACATATGACAGAATTGCACATCAGTATTAGGTTAGATCAGTATTGCGAGTGTTCAGTACTAACAGTGTTTGTTATAAAGTCTGACAGCAGCAGGAAGGAAAGACCTGCGAAACCTTTCCTTCACACAGCGAGGGTGGATCAGTCTCTCACTGAAGCTGCTCTCCAGAGCGGACAGAGTGTCCTGCAGAGGGTTACACTCATGGTCCAGCATAGATGTGAATCTAGCCAGGACCCTCCTGTCCCCCACCTCCTGCACCGAGTCCAGAGCACAGCCCAGGACGAAGCTGGACTTCTTGATGACTCTGTCCAGCCTCTTCCTCTCCCTCTCTGTGATGCTGCTGCTCCAGCAGGCCACACCGTACAGGAGGGCTGATGCCACCACAGAGTCGTAGAAGGTCTTCAGGAGTGGCCCTGTCACTCCAAAAGACCTGAGTCTCCTCAGGAGGTAGAGCCGACTCTGGCTCTTCCTGTACAGTGCGTCTGTGTTATGAGTCCAGTCCAGTTTGTGGTTCAGATGAACAGCCAGGTACTTGTATGAGTCCACTCTCTCAATGTCCCGTCCCTGGATGTTCACTGGTAAGGGGGCAGTGGGGTGGCGTCTGCGGAAATCCACCACCATCTCCTTGGTCTTCCCCGCGTTGATGAGGAGGTGGTTCCGCTGACACCAGTCCACAAAGTCTTGCGCCAGTCCCCTGTACTCCGCGTCATCGTTGTCCGTGATGAGTCCGATGATGGCAGAGTCATCAGAGAACTTCTGCAGGACACAGCTGTCCATGTCATGTCTGAAGTCTGCAGTGTAAAGGGTGAAGAGAAAGGGCGCGAGGACAGTGCCCTGGGGCGCCCCCACACTGCAGGTCCGAGTGTCAGACACACAGTTCCGGGCTCTCACAAACTGGGGTCGGTCTGTGAGGTAGTCCAGGATCCACTCTGCCAGGTCATACTCCACACCAGCAGTCTCCAGTTTGTCCCTCAGGAGCAGCGGCTGGATGGTGTTGAAGGCGCTGGAAAGATCAAAGAACAGAATCCTCACAGAGCTGCCAGGCTTTTCCAGGTGAGAGAGAGAGCGGTGCAGCAGGGAGATGACGGCGTCCTCCACTCCGATGCCAGGCCGATCTGCAAACTGCAGCGGATCCATGGCTGAGCTCACGGTGGAGCGGAGGTGGTCCAGGACTAGCCGCTCCAGTGTCTTCATCAGGTGGGACGTGAGAGCCACTGGCCTGAAGCTGTTGAGGTCTTTGGGGCGCGGTGTCTTAGGCACAGGTACCAGACAGGAGGTCTTCCAGACCTGTGGTACCACCCTCAGCTTCAGGATCATGTTGAAGACATGCTCCATAACTCCACACAGTTCATCTGCGCAGGACTTAAGGAGCCTGGGGCTGATGCCGTCAGGTCCTGCTGCCTTCCTCACTTTAATCCTCTTCAGCTCACTCCTCACCTGTGCTGCTGTGACAGTCAGTGGTTGGCAGGGTGACTGTGTGCTGGGGGGATGGGTGAGTCCAGGCGAAGTGGGGAGCTGATGGTCCGGGGCAGATAAGCGAAGAGGAACAGATGCAGGGCATTGTCCAGCTGTGGAAGAGGGAGCATGCAGCTGTGCAGGGGGAGGGGCGGGTGACCGATCAAACCTCAAGAAGTGAGCATTTAAATCATTCACCCACTGTAGATCCCCCTCTGTCTGTGCAGGGGGGATTTTGAAGCCCGAGATGGTTTTCAGGCTCCTCCACACTCCCTGAATGTTCTTTTGCTGCAGCTGCTCCTCCATCCTCCTCTTGTAGCCGACTTCAGCCTGCCTGATCTTCCTCCTCAGCTCCTTCTGCACAGTCCTCAGCTCCTCCTTGTTCCCTGACCTGAAGGCTCTCTTTTTCTCCTTCAGCAGAGCCTTCAGTTCACGGTTAATCCATGGCTTGTTGTTTGGAAAACACCGCACCGTCCGGGAGGGAACAATGTTCTCAAAACAGAAGTTGATGTAGTCCGTGATGCACACTGATGGTGTTGATGTCCTCCCCATGTGGGTCATAAAGCTCAGTCCAGACAGTGGTGCTGAAGCAGTCCCTCAGAGCCTCCTCGCTCTCAGCAGACCACATCCTCACCTCACGGGACACCACAGGCTGCCTGCGCACGATGGGTTCATACACAGGCCTCAGATGTACAAGGTTGTGGTCCGAGCTGCCCAGGGGAGGGAGGGGGGAAGAGGAATAAGCCTCCTTGGTGTTGGCAAAAAACAAGTCCAATGTTCTATTGTTCCTGGTGGGGCAGGTAACATACTGGGTGTATGTTGGTAGAACAGAAGAGGGAGAAGCGTGGTTAAAGTCACCAGAGACGAGGAAGAGAGCCTGTGGGTGCTGTGTTTGCAGCCTACAAGTGCAGGAGAGCAGTGCTTCACAAGCATTTTCAGCATTGGCAGATGGGGCCACATAGACTGCGATCAAAATCACATGTGAGAACTCCCGGGGAAGATAATATGGCCTCATGCCAATAGCCAATAGTTCAATATCCCTGTTACATAGCTGCTCCCTCACTGTGCAGTGTTCGGGTTTGGACCAGCTCGTGTTCACATACACCGCCAGACCTCCACCTCTTTTCTTCAAGCATTCTCTCGTTCTGTCCGCCCGCAGCAGATGAAAATTGTCCAAACCTACAATAGAGTCTGGCATTTCTGCTGTTAACCAGGTCTCTGTGAAAATCAAGACGCTGCTGTCCCTATAAATCCTCGCTATTTCCGTCATTTTATTTTGAAGGGACCTCACGTTACCCATGACTACGGCGGGAACCAACTTCCTGTTTCCTCCTCTCTTCTCTCTGAGTTTACGTCCAGCCCGTCTGCCTCGTTGCGTTTTCCTTAGGATGTCCGACGGGATAACGTGACGATCTCCGGGTAAGACAACTGTTCTCCTCAGTTTCATTAGTTCCTCCTTTGTGTAAACGCGGTACGTCGCCGGCCGGGGGGCGGGGCCGGAGCTGGGGGACTCAGAGCCAAGACACATCGCTACGACACGACGAAAACACTCAATCCAGGCGAATAAAGAGTTGAAAGATGATGAATGTGATGTTGAGTTGACCTTCTCTGAGCTCTACGTTTACAATATGTTAATCCAATCTTTGAAAATCGCTTGCTGAAGTAGTTAAAGCAGACAGAAAGGTGTCCGCACACCCACTGACTCACATGTTTCCATCGGCGGGCATTAGCTTTGGGCTATAGTCTAATCTTAATCATATCTGGGCAGGAGATGAGATGGACGTGAAAAACCAGTGCCCTTGGCCATGTCCTGGGCTGTTTTCCGTGATCTGTTTTTGCGACGGCATATTTTAGATGCTGCTCAGCGGAGATGCGTGGAAATGGATAAATCAATGGGGCCATCTGGGGAGAGGAAGTCAAGATGAGAAATGATCCGGAGCTGATGTTGGTTTGACAGTAGCCTCAGAAACCTCATTATTCCATTCATTACAGCGGCGCATAAAAACACAGAGCCTTGTTATTCTCATGACACAAATCAAACGGTTTTCCCTTTTAAAGCTTCTCAGTGGAACTTACTGCAGGCCGTTTATCATGCGTTATGTGCAAAACCTGAAGAGCATTTAACAGACTGTATTGACATGTTTGCATAATGAACGTGAATGATAGACTGATGTTCAAATTTTGCACATCTTCAAAACAACATTCACAATATTGAAACCCAGAATATGGCAGCATAATCTTGTTAATTTGAGATTGTGTATTACAAACTCTGTTCTCTGAGCGCCGCTTTTGAGTGTGTGCTTCTCTCTAAAACCACGTGAGCGCGATAACACGGACGTTGCCTCAAAATGGACAGCCGACTGTAATTAAAAGACCAAAAGAAGGCCACTGAATGACATCCACAGAACGTCATCATCAGTTTGTTTGTCACTTAAGACCAAAATGTGGCATACAATACAAAAATGACATAAAAATAATTAAGGTTTCTCTTATATTTGTTTGAGACCAAATGAAATGTTGCTATACTATGTACTATACATACTAAACTATATCTATTGAGGGTTTAGCTTGGTGTAATTGGACGGTGCTTGATATTTGCTTGCTTGTCCACTCATAGTTCTCAAACTAATTAGAGGTTTTCAGTTATGTTCAGCTTCAAAGATACAGTGACGTCAAGCACTTTCATGGTATATCTTTTGAAATGATAAATGCAATGTTTTCTACATTCAAGAGACGCGGTATAAAGACTGTAAAGGTTCTAAATGCGCCAATGTCAAGCGTACACATCTCACAGCGCAAATGTGACACCGGGCCTGGTATTGCAAACTGCAGCAGGTCTAAATTAAGGCCAGTGGATGTGAGTATTACTGAATATCATCATTGTCATTGTGTGCCCTCTCTCCAGTTGAGTCCATGCTGCACACACTATAGGGGCCGGGAGCAGAGGGATGCCTCTCTCCAACAAAATAATTGAATATACATGTAATAGCAGCTGTAAGAAAGTACACGCAAGGATCAAAGTACCCCCGTTTACCCATCACCAATCATATAACAGTTGGAAGTGCAAGATGAAGCAGAATTTAGAATGAGCACTATTTGAACTATTTCATCAGTCTGAAAAAGTTTATTGTGTAAATGTGTTAAATTAAATCCATGTTGTCTTTATAGTAGTAGTATGTTATCTATTTTGATCGTTTTTTTTAGATACAGTGAATGAAGCATTATGTCAAACCGGGTGGTGGGATTAATATAAATTCAAATAGATTAAGCAGCAACACCATCCAGAGAGATGGATTCGGGACTGTAATGCAACGTAAAGAAATGTACAAAACTATAATATAAGGCAATGGCTCATTCTATGTTTTGAGCTTGGTACAGTATGTTAACCACTTCAGTTTATTTACATTTGAAGGCTAGATATAGTTTTGTTCAAGTTTCTCTATACGTTTTCCAGGCTTCCTTTCCATCAAAGAGCATACTTTTCTTTAGTACCGGTAGTAGCATCAGAAAGTAAAAAAGCACGGCATGTCCACAAAAAGGTGAGATGGAGGAGCAGCTCGTACCTCCATAACCAACCGAGGCGGAAGTGAAGACGTGACCTTTTTGTTTACAACCGTACTGTCACACACGGTGCACAGATTAATATATACGGGATCTGTTACGCCCGGATAGCAACCTCAGCGGCATTGACGAGGACAGAGCAGAGCTGAGACGGTTTAGATGATGCAGATCCACGTGCATTTATTTTACAGTGATTTACAAACAAGAAACTGGTTTAAAATACAGCAACAGGTTC
The DNA here is from genome assembly GCF_026437365.1 of Eucyclogobius newberryi. Taxonomy (NCBI): domain Eukaryota; kingdom Metazoa; phylum Chordata; class Actinopteri; order Gobiiformes; family Gobiidae; genus Eucyclogobius; species Eucyclogobius newberryi. Next base: position 11,296,733 of record NW_027315846.1, read on the forward strand.
ACACAGCAGCAAGACACGAGCAACTGCCGCCAGGCGCCTTTTATAGGCCACTGGGTTAACTGGACCCTCCTACTCCGAGGACCAGGTAAGTTCCAATCTTCCTAAAACCGCACAGATAAAAGCTAACTGTAGAAAAACAGTGTCAATATACATACTTCAATTAAATACAAAAATATATTCTTTATTTAATTTACTGTGCACAATTTCAATCTCAACATATATTCTAAAACAGTCAATTCCCTAAAACACCCCTCCTATTTTCCCCCAATGTTCTGCCCCGGAACCTACTTAAGGTGCTCCGTCTCCCTGGGGACTCTTTTGGTCTGGCGCACCTAAAATGGCTGACACATCAGGTAAGGTATAATTTAATTTTGATTAACCAACAGTTACATTCTCTTTTCTGTTGCAGGTCAACTTACACCACAACCTTCTCAATAAATCCTTTTAAACATCTACTTGTTTCCTTGTACTCTTCCTAAGCCTATGTAATGGTACATACAGCTACATTACAGGATCAAAGGACGCTCAGTGCTTAGAGTCAACCCAAAGGTCAGCAGTTTGATCCCAGCTCTGACCCGTGTTGACACTTGGATGATGGTGCAGATAACCAGCTTTGCTTTTGTCCACACATAGAGACTAGGGATGCTACAACCTCGAATGTTAGTGAGAAGAAACAATGTCACGATTGTTCCTGACTGTTGCCACCAAACAACAGTGAAATCCGTCATCCACAGGTCGAACGGTTCACCATTCCTCTCTAGCATTATGAAATTAAGCTTTCTGAATGATGTACTTTTACTTTTCGGGAGCATAGATTGAAATGACTGACATTACTCATTGTTGCTGCCTACAATTCTCACAATATTGTTTTTATTATTTTTGTTCTTATATTATAACCTGAATAATCACAATTACTGGTAAACTAAATCGTGACATCCCGAGGTGAGACTGTACAGATCGCTGGAGTGAAGGAACAAAGCATTGTCAAGCTTCTCTGAGAGTCGAATAAACAAATGCTCAAATTAGACGCATTATTATCTTTGTTAAAGCTATTTTACATAAGCCTTACAAATGGTTGACACGTTGTTCTTTTAAACACGGACTGATTTCCATGGGAGTGATTGCAGATACCTTACCAGCAAATGAATGTAACTGTTTCTTTTTAGTCTGTTTCAGTAGCATAAGATCACCCGTGTTGGATTTCAGAGCTGTCACTGCAGAAAAGGCCCTGCTGACAGTCACCATATATGATCATTGCATTACAGCTCAACAACACTCCAAATTCAGAGTGTTACATTCCCCCCCAATCCCATTTCAGAATCTATTTATGTCATCAGTTTCAACAGCTCATTATGCGGATGACAAATTCAAATTTATGCAGAACAAAAACAGTGTCTGCTGGCTCTAATCTTTTTCCATATTATTTATCAACAGGGGCTTGATTGACTATGCATGCGGCGCTCCGGCACATGCATACAATTACACTCACAGCTGGGAGTGCTCCAGCCCGGCGTCCAGAGCCCAGAGTCCCGAATGTCCGACAACAGCCCCCAGGAAAGGGTCCGAAGCAGAAAAGGCTGTCGTCGGTAGGATTGCTCATTAAAGTCCTTCCCATAAAAGTGGACTTCCTGCTGCTCCAACGGTTTCCAGCTTAGAAGGTTTCTAAGAAGTCCAACACAATAGGGGACAAGGCCAATGAGGATTCCCCCCTGAGCAGACTATTACAGTGTGCTGGGAGCAAGTCAAGTATTGTTCAGAGGTTCAATCAAAGCTGTGTCATATTACTAGGGGGGGCTGTGCATAAAATGCACAGCCAAAATCCAGTCTACAACTTAGATTTGAATTTGTGACTACCCACCCACAAGTCACAAGTCGGCCCGGACCAAACAGAGATAATAATTTTCCATTATGTGAAAGTTGAAGTTATAAAGGAGCCCCTTCGTGCTTCAGATAACAGTATTCGTTACCTTAAAAGTACACATTAAACCGTTAAAAATGGGTAGTTTTCGTGCTCCGTGCTCCGCGTTACCTTTTTTCTGCAGCGCAATGTTCTTTTTCCACCAATCAGTGGTGTCAAGAGGAAATAATACATTCAAAACTGTAATACATAGTAAACAAGAAAATAATTGTAAATATTAATATTAAGAATACGCTTTGAAATGTAAGAGGATCATTAAAAGTCAGCTTAATGAAGATTTTACCAAGAGTCAAGCATCAAGTACAACACCCTGAACACAATATCACGTTATGAAGCCTGGATTTTGCTGTATGTTTGCATTGGCCTCACTCTCCAAACCAGTGAACACAAGTCATCTGGACCTGGTTTGAAGTGAAGACGCTACATCTTTTTTCCCTAGTGACTACTTAGAGAAGTGATGAAAATACACATAACTTCACTAACCACAACCAGGTGAGTTCTTTACCTTTTGAACCACTCTGTAGCTTGATCAAATACATTTTCTTGTGTGTTTGAATCAATCAATCAATCAACTTAAACAACAAAATCTAGGAATCTAAACATCTAACAAGTGTAAACGCACCCTAAGACTACTAGGCATTATGTCACTTTTCTGCTTGTCTCTCTGCAGATTGTATCGCTTTGCATGGCATGTTCAGGTTCAGCTTTTCTTTATTGTCTGATATTCGGATTGGAGCATGGGTCTGTGGCATTAACAAATAAACGGGTCATGACATAAGGTGAAAAAAGGCGATATAAAACAAATATAACTGCTAATGTAGCTAGCCAGGCTCAACAATATCACTCACAGTAAAGAAAGCATGTTTCCCAGAGGACTTTTGCATGAAATCACACTGAAATGGAACAAATGAAAGATAGACATGTAAAATGCTTTATTGTGGAATATTCCAAAACAATAATATCTCCATGATGACAAAGAGGTTCTGACCCTCCTTCTAAAAAGTGACATTGTGATAGCATTGGGATCTGCATGTTCTATTCAAACTTGATCTTTGTTTCTCAGGTGAGGTACAGTCTTTCACTTGTCCTTGATCACTGGAGGCAGTAGATTCTTCCACTCGCATAATTCATGGATATCTTTTTCAGTCCCTGAAATCTCACTTTTATTCTTATTCCAGGTATGAAACCCTCAATATTAATACAGCCAAAATGTAAAAAGCTCAGGGGATAATCAAGTGCTAACAACATTGGTGCCTGATGCTGCTGTTTGTTTGCTCTCTGGGTTCTGGCCGGAGGAGCAGCCATAAAGCACACAACAACATGTTTGGACTATGTGGAGAATCAATGCAGAATCAGCCTGAACAAATAACTTTAAAGAAATATCAAAAGTAACAAATCATTTTAATAATCATTCATCTCAATTAGGCAACAAGATTACAATTTTAGACTGGTCATGTTTTTTTTTTTTGCCTATTCGTTTCAGTTTCTTATTAAAACTGTTATTTCGAAGAATTTTGACCATTCAAAAGATTGTTCGCTGTTTTCACTTCCCCGTCACTCTAAATTGGCGCTGCTGCTGCTTCGCTTCTGCAGCTGGTTAGGCACAACCTGCAAACATCTAAGATTCTCACACAGCTTTATTCAGCATGGTTTGAGGCTGGGTTGTCCTCAGAGCAGAACCACATTTGCATCACAATTATCTCTGTGCTTGCCCACAAACTTAACACTTATTACGACTATCTAACGTGCTATACATTTTTACTTCAAGCATGTTTATTTTAAGATCATGAAAGCAGATTATTTAGTTGCTTATAAACCAGAGCAAACAGATCAATGTAGAGGAAATATGGAGACCAACTGTGATGATTGATTTGTTTGCTGATTATGGCAGGTTCAATCTTTGTCTTTTTAAACATTTTCCAAAGTGACAGAACTGACAGATAACATATTCAACCATTTCTGGCAAGTAAAATAATAAAAATATATTGGACTAGCATGATTGACGCAAATTCGGTAACTGACTCAAATGGCAGAATCACAGGGAGTTTTGTGGACTCTGAGCTGGAGCTGTCCTTGGTACATGAGCATGGAAATATCCTCATTCTAGTCATTTTCAACTCGTTAGACTTTCACAGTTCATTGAATATACTTTGGTGCTGTATTCAAAAATAAAAAGATCTATCTAAGGTCCTTGAAACGGTCTTGAAGCGTTTAGCAGTCGCTGAGTAACTTTATGTTGCGATTTGACAGAGTTACAGAAAGGTGGACAGGTTAACTCAGCTCATCAGTGAATATACAGTACCGCGTATATACATAGTACAATGTTTTATACACTTCAACAAACTGTTTCACAAAGTCTCCACGAGGCTGAAGACAAAGGTCATGCACTACTTTAGACAAGAACTTTTCTGACTATTCCTCCCATCATCCACTGCTTTGATCAGCCATTACGTTTAACGAGCATCTGAAGTGATCCAAAGGTCAAACGGATGGGAAAATGGCTGAAAGGATATCAATCGATAGCTAATTACTGCAGGCTCAGTCAGACACATGAGGGCAGATGGATGTCAGTTTTACACTTTCATAGCGTGAAAGGTGCGCCGTGTAACCTTCTGATGGAGGGTCTGTCACCAGCAAAAGTCTCCTCAAATAAGTTATCGTTTTGCTTTGAATGTTCCAAACTATGTAGAAAAGGTTTAGAAACATTATCCAGGTGACCACTGTTTCTACAATGGATCGCTCCTGGACGAATGAGGGATTTCAATGACTTGTCCCACAGCGTGTCATTAATGGCACTAAACCTTATTTACAGGTCAATTTACATCAAGTCTGTGGAGAACAATCCCAATTTCATTAAGAATTCGTGTTGTTCATGATATTCTTCAGCAACACGTAATTAATTGAATGTTCGATTGATAAGTTTAATGACATTCCAGGCAAAGCAATGTCATCTCCATAAAGACAAACAGAAGGAAGAAAAGTTAAATATTGCTCTTTTAATGAATGGAAGCAATGTTACGGGTTAAAATATAGATATCAGAAAGAAGAGTAGTTGGGAAAAAAGTACTTGGCAATTATTTCTTGCGCAGAAACATATTTAAACTTTATCTTTTATTAATAGCTATTAAATTCTGTGTCTAGTGCCATTAGTTCCAGAGGTGTTCAGCCCTCAGTAAGCTCAAACTCTATGAAGTCTAAGTGTGCGTTCACACTTGCACAAGATCCAAATTGGGACTAAAATAAACCAGAACAAAACCTGGACAAGACCAGGGCTAAACCAGGACTAGAATGACCAAACTAAAGCTATATCAGAGCTAAAACTGGCTCAAACCAGGACCAAACCAGATGTAAAATCAGCTTTATGGGAAAAAATAATGGCCATTTTACTTCTTGAACCTGAGAAATGTGTGAGAAAAGCTTCAGAGCCTAAATGATAACTGGTCAGGGCCTTGAGAAATATTAGTTATCCATTAAAATTCTAAATATGGGTGGAAAAAAGCATTAAAGTCACACACAGCTCATTATGATAAACCCTCCTACTCAAGACTGTAACATCACAAACGCGCCTGCTCGAGAAACTGGAGTAGGTCGTCCCAGATCAAAGTGTACAGTGTGGAGTTTGAGTACGCAATGTGCTCTAAGTGGGCAACAAAAAAACGAGTGAGAACAATGGTAAATAATAAATATGTTGTATGGCAGTGGTGAGCGCCTTTCAGCAGCAGCAGCAGCCCTCTAATGAGCCCACTGGGGAAGCACCGAGAGGAGATATCTGCTGACGCGAGCTGGACAACCACACTGAGATCTTCTGATTATTCCTTTTCATTACAGACAGGCTCCTCGTTATCTGCGCCAGTACAATCACTCACCTGTGCCCTTAGATGAGGGACTTTTGAGTGTAATTGTAGCGTATCTGTTAGCAGGCGTGGGCACGGGGGTGTGACGGGATCATAAAGTCCCACAAATGGCACGTTAGCGTCAGCACATGTTTACGCTATACGCATGAAAGGCTGCATAGGTCACGGGGAAATGAGGGCGACATCAGCTCGTGCAGGCAAAACACAATGTCCGACGTGTAATTTGGAGCGTTATTGAAGCAGTGGTAGGGCCTGTCATTTGCTGCAGGGAATAAAAAAAATGAACAAAATCACGATATGCAATGAGGCAATTACTCTAAAGCAGGATCATTCTTTTCAAGTGAAGCATGTTGGAACGGGAGTGGAAAACTAGCACTGGCTATAAACTTTGTATGCGTCACATCGGCTTCAAGATTTGTTTTGTAACTACGTGTGATTGCATTGTCCTTGTCAAATAAATACATGGAAAAAGTGTGACTAGGCATAATTAATTAGCACAATTATAATCTATCTATAATCCAAATGTTGTCATACAGTCCTAATGCTACACAAAATAAAAAAAATATCTACTAGTGCAAAGAAAAAAAAGTTCTTTCTCTTAACTGAACGATAAGACGATATAGCAGTACTTAATGTTGTTAGAATAGTAAAAGTGAAAAAAGACTCACCTAAGAAAAATCTAAAATAAAATATTTGAAATACTAATTTAAAAATTGCTCCCACAGAATTTGAGAACTATTAAAGCGTTACATTTTGTAACTGATAAATATTTGTGGTTCGTTGGTCAGCGGAAGCATTTCAAATCAATTATTATATTTTATTATCACTAGAAATGATCAATCATATTCTAGTAAATGTTATGTGTATATCTTTGATGGTTCAAAGCTGGGACTTGAACTCAAAACCCTTTTGCAGAATGTCACGATGCATAAACAAAAAAATACCTAAAATGTGGTGTACTATAAAGCACAATGTAGTGAAGTACATGTAAAAAAGTACCCAATGTAAAAACTACTGACGTAAAGGCTTAAACTTAACGTCACTAAGGCCTTAGTTATTTTATTACTTGGTTTACGGATCCGCCGCACTTAGATTATTGATTTCTACAATATTAATAAAATAGATTATTATAAAAAAAATACATAAAGTAACGCCGACAATGCAAAATAGCTTCAAATTAAATGTAAAAAGCGGTATTAAGTCAAAAGATAAGAGCGTGTGAAGCAATTTTTTGTCAAAATCCTGCGTGAGTCTGTGATGGAGCCTGCGCGCCATCTTTTGAAATTGAAATTATATTTATATTTCGCCCGCCTGTTCAATATATTTCATTTAAAAATCCGTAAACCAAGTAATAAAATAACTGCGGCCTAAGACAAAATAACCTATACCGCCCTTGCATAATCTCTAATAGTAAAGTCTATGGCAGGAGCTGAATCATATACAACTTGAAAATGGTAGTAATTCCGGGATATACAGTCATTACTATTCCTCTGCAATACTTCCCTGATATCCTCTGCGCATAAGTCTGTTTACAAGCCGTTTTGGCCCCGTTATTCTTCTTCATTACTCATCTGTGTTTACATCTTTAAACTCCACCAAGGCTTATGAACAATCCCCACAGAAAGACCGGAGTTTCCACTGATCCAAACGCATCCGACTGCAATAGCTGAGAAATCTCTCCGTCTGAAAGAAAGCTGCAGCCATTAGACCGGTGTGTGCCATCTGAATACTTATCTTACTGTCACATCTTTATGACTTCCATAAGCGCAGTCAGAGAGAACAGACGACTCCAGACGACGACTAATGTTTCCAGATTCCCGCTTTATTTCAATGCTTCACAAGTGAGTTATTTCTGACTTTAAGGGTTGATAGAAAGAAATGGAAAGGATAAAGATCGAGTGAAGTGCAAAGCTAAAACGTCAATGCTTTCGCCCTGTGCATAATGTAGACCATGGCAACAGCAACATGTTAAATATACTATGCAATTATGATAACTGAAGCGTAGCAACGATGAAGATTTGAGACTTATTATAAATTATTTTATCGTTACTTGCCATCGATATTGACAGCCGATAACTTCAACTTTAATACTTGATTCCATGGACAATTGACATTTTATTGTAAGTAAGTAAGTACATTTTATTGCACAGACAGAAGTCACAAAGTGCTTCACAAAACACAGAATAAAACAATAAAAACACAAAAAACGTACAGTGAGCAATACATACAACAATATACAGTCAAATCAGTCCATAAAAACAAAAGCAATTAAAAGGCTTGACTAAATAAAAAGGTTTTAAGCTGACCCTTAAAAGCAATAACTGAGTCCAGTGACTGTGGGTTCAAATGCTGTGATCACAACAAATTTACAAAACCTTTTATCACTTGGTATGGACTTTCATGCAGCTATAATGAAGCACAGATCTGTATATTCTGAGAAAAAAGCTCAGAAGAAGCTAAAGGCACAAAGTGTCCTGAAAAGACTTCATTTCTATTGAACATGTGCAGCAAATGTTGTACCTTAAAGAATCCTTCAAGAAAGTACAGTGATCCCTCGCTATAACACGGTTCACTTTTCGCGGTCTCGCTGCTTCACGGATTTGCATCATGCATTGTGTTCTGCATTCTGATTGGCTAAACAGTCTCTCCGCGTCTTCTCTACCTGTGTGTCAATAACGTTATGGATTAGTATGTACACGTACGTAAAACCGCTTGCCAAATTGAAGTTTGAGCGGCCGGTGAGAGCGCGCGTGTAACCTTCATTGTATAATAACTGTAAAAAAAATAAAGGTTTCTACTTTCGCGGATTTCGCCTATTGCGGGTTCGTTTTGGAACGTATCCCCCGCGATGAACGAGGGTTCACTGTAATACAAATGGGTTATTCTTTGGCCCAAGCCTTGAAAACATGTGGAAACTCTTCTGGTGCAGTACAATGGGAACACTATGGCATACAGCTTATATGATTTTCAATTTACTGGAATCAAGCTGGATTTCAAGGGGATAATGCATATTAAAGGTGAAGATGGAGCCTCGTTTATGCTTCTATATTGACTGAAAAGGAACATTTGTCGTATTGATTTCATTTCCGACATCACAAGGCCGTCCCCTCTGTGATGTTCTCGGACCACTGGGTTTATACTGGAAGCATGAACACGGTTAATATTTTAGTGTTTCGTTTTAGAAGCACAGCCAATGAGAGCGCTGCTTTTGACTCTTCCCGTTTGACGAGTGAATGAAATGCTTTGTTTTCACATACAGACAGCGTGCATTGATTTAATTTGTGTCACGACGCATTTAAATACACAATGTTTATTAATTTACTGAATAAAAAGGAAAGAGAAGGAAAACGTGCACCCCACATTTAATTGCATCTGCATTTACTGATATCCCAGGTGTGTTGGAGGAGCCGCCACCCAATTGAGCCTGGAATATTCCACAGTATGGAATTCAATTTAACGTGCATCCAGACACTGTTTTCCACATTTTGTCACGCTATAGCCTTATTTCAAAGTCGATTCAATTCATTATTTCCGAATGCACTGTATACATTTCATCACAGGTATTTAGATTGCTCGAGTATATTCAACTCTTATTCTACTCTATTCTAATATATTCTTACTGTGAGCGGAGTCCCTTCTCCACAGATCTGACCTGTAACGTGGAGGTTTAATTTCAAACTGTGACATTTAAGGCAAAGCACTGACTTCCCCTTCAAGACAAGCAGGTGACGAACCCTGCACTAAGTTACTCAGAGCACCTTTAAAGGTTTCCACCCTCATCTCGTAATCACCTCGACCGCCTCTTTACCCTCGACACCCTGATACAAAGGATGGGTGCCTTTTGCTCCTCCCTCTTTTGGGACACCCTTGAGAGGGCGGCGGGAGGGTGGTCTGGTGAGTTTCCCGTTTCATTTGCTGCCGGTCACGCCAGGCTGCGCGGCTGTCTCTGGACATCCTGCCATAGTAAATCAGCGCGGGGCAGAAGCGAGCGCTCGGCCATAACGGTGACTCTTTTATGAGCGCTATAGGCTCCGGAGCGCGGCGAAAGACCAATGTATGGGTCACCTGAAATTTGTCACACTCCGAGGTCAGGGCCGGATATTCTTTAGATATACATTCATTTAGATCTGATACAATTATGGTGTAAATTGAAAGTATGGGTTCACTCTGTACAAGCCTGTAAAGAAGACCGATTATGCTTTGTTCTGGTAACTATCGTAATAAACTGTGAAATATGGCGTTGCAAACCACAGCCAAGCAACATTTTTATGTGTATGACCTGCAGTCTAACAGGCCCATGGACTTCCTGTTCAAAACTGATAAGCCCCGCCTCTTCACAGTGACGTTTCACCATATAAAGCAGCAGATTGTCATTTACATGTTTTTATTTATTTTTTCACAACCCTATATGCATTACTTTGACTCTTGATATTTCAAGAGTCAAAGTGGGAAGTGGAAGGATGTAGAAGGTAGGTGAAAACTGAAATTTTCTGAGCCTCAAATGCACATAAATACAGGATTACCCAAACATGCATGGACGGTTTGAGTTCACTAATGATGAGGAAACACTGTTGTGACAAGGTTAAAAGCTCATTAATGTGGATTTTATAATTAAGATTGCTCAAACATTTACTCTGAGTAAACTAATGTTGCGGGAAAGCCATTACAACACGGCTGATAAAAGTTCATCTGAAGAAAACCTTTGCATTAGCCTCCGTAAAGTTTCTCCACACGGCCGAGTCCCTTGAGCCCTGGAAAAGAATGATGATGATTCGGCAGCATCCACCTTTCCCAAATAAACAAGTAAACACACAATACTGTCACAAGATGAGAAGAGGAGTTTAGCTGGACCAGTGGGAATCAAACCTGAACTTTTAGTCAATGATGGCAACCCGATAATAATATTCAGACAAGATTATTACAATTTGTCAAAGATTTGCTACAGTAAAGCTGTAAATATCTAAAAGGTTGAATTATTGATATCATGACCAACTATTCTCTTTCCTCGTTATTCATTACTGTGCCAATATGAAACAAACTTTCTGAATACAAATGGTATAGTTAATGTATCATGTCACATTTTATTTTTAAGTGTACTTTTTAAGTAGTTTTTGAGCACAGCTTGAATTGAAAGCACAGAAATGTACTTTCACACAATTATTCATTTTTATACTATTAATTGAATAATCTTGACATCCCTACCTTGTATATAACGTTTCTGTTCTTTTTGCTCTGTCAGCTCAGTTAACAGTCTTTTAAATCCTTTTTTGTTGTGTTAGTATAATCATATATTTAAGGAAGACAATATACACAAACATATACATTAACCTCAACAGGAGAGATACAATGTACCAGGATGTAGCTCAAGTGCTAATTTCGCTTTGTCCCTGGACAGGCTCCGGGCCTTTCTATGTGGCGTTTGCATGTTCTTCCCATGTCTGCATAGGTTCCCAGGAATCGATTCCAGGACCTACTGTACCTCCTGACAGACGATTAATTCAATATTCTAATTTTTAATCTCCAAAATATTAATCTGATTATATTTACGACCTCTAAAACAAATCATGAACACAGGAGATGTTTGCACTCCACCCCCGGCACAATCAAAACCGGCCATGTTTCCTATACCAAACCACACCTGAGCCAGACAAAAAAAATAATTTCAGACGATACAAAAATGTTATGACGGCTTTGAATGTAGAGGATCCAGTTACGGCTTAGAGCAAGTGCAGCTGCCCGTCAGCCCCTCACAGCTCCAGCAGCCCCTGACTCCTGAGAAGCTCATTATACCGCGCCCTGTGTTCCCTCGGCTCGGCTCCTCTGGGTTTGTTATCAGGCTGTGACACTTTCCAATTGCAGGTGTTAGATATGGCTTTCCCCCTTTTACCAACATGACAGCGAGAGAGACGCATATTTGCAATTTCCTGCAACCCACAGCACGCGGACGAAGTTAAAAAAAAAAAAAGAAACACGTCGGTTCAATGGTTCAAGCGGAAATCACTTAAATAAATGCGCTGGACCCCTAAATAGACAGAGTTGTGTGTGTGGGGGGGCAGGGCAGCGACATGAAAGCTACTCCCAATTCTTCATGGGACGGACTTTAAAGCAACGGTGACGCTGTCAGGTGTCGCTGTCAGGTGACGCTGTCAGGTGACGCTGTCAGGTGTCGCTGTCAGGTGTCGCTGTGGTCAATCATGTATCTCTGTGGGCGACAGGCGCTTACACAGTCACACGCCACATTTAGCTCCAGTTGTGATGTACAAAGAGGAAAAAACAACTATTATTGGGTTCAAACCGCAACAAATTAAGTCAAGTATTTGGGCTTTGAGATAACGGGGAGATGCCATGGAAACGTAATGGATGATTTTGTCAGTTTGAGTTTCATCGTGGATTCCAAACGCTCCTCTTTGATTTGCAAATTTGTTTTTGTATTAGATTCTTTCCCTGGTGCATTACTCACATTTTTTTTTTTCAGACCCGTAACTTTTGGGTTGTTTGCCAGTAAAAATGAATTGCCTGCAAGTTAAATAAAACCAGAAGTATTCTCTTTTATGGTTTGGAAATAAAGAAAACGTAACCTTAAAGCTGGGGGACCTGATTTTTACACCGTGTATTTAAATTTAAAACGAGTTCCTGTCGCTTTCACAAACCCTTTGGCACGTCGTTAATATCCAGATGCAGTCATTTTAGGTACGTTCACAGCTTTAGAACAGCTTTTTCAGATGGTGAAGTGAAATTGTGGACCACACGAGCACAGCCAATCAGAGCACTGCTTTTGTCTCTTACTTAACGAGAAATAAAATAGTATGTTATTACATGAAGACAGCAAGCAGCGACTTCATTTTTGTCACAAAGTTCTGCTTGTACAATCTTCTCTTTTGGGGAAAACACAAAAATTACACATTTCCCCCCAAAAAGTCAGGTCCCCCCCTTTAACAACCCTCGGGTCAATAAACATAGACTTTTGAACATAGAACATAGAGTGTAATATACTATACATTTTTCTCTAATGCAAAAATACACTGTGGTTAATATAATACAATTCGATACACAAATTATAGATATATATATATAGAGCTTGTTTTGTGCTATTAAAATGTGATTATGCAAGTGGCCAGTCAAATACAAAACCACTGTCTGAGATCATAAATGTTCACTGAATATCCATGGGCATTAAAAGATTCATTCAGCCTGGATAAAAAGATAAAATGATATAAAAAACTGACCAGTGGCATGTGAAGTCTATAACATACAACATTGTGCCAGAGCTGGCCTTGCCCACCAGACTGATGCCCACTGCACTGCTCCATTACTGCAGGTTCAGTTGAAAAGCCCATTTCCCCCAAATCTGCTACTTTAAAATTAAAATGAGTGACATTAGTGAGTCAAACATCCCACGCTGCTGCGCTTTCATTCCGACTGCCTTTAACATATTATTCGGGCTTGTTATAAAATGCTGTTCTTCTGTTGATAATTGGCCCCATTGTTTTGATTTCTTGACAGAAAAGTGCTTGAACGCTCCCGCGATTACTTTTTAAAGGAACAAATAAGTCTCAGAGCGAGGTGACAAGGTTACTGCTCACTGTTTTTTATTTATTTCACTCTCAACTTTTTAATCCTTATGCAAGAAAAAAAGCTATAATACTGCAAACACTGTTAGACGGCTCACAATGCAACTATGGGACTAAATTAGAGATTAAAGGGATTCTAGACTCCCTAATTGTACCTTATTGAGCAAGAAATAACTGGCATTGTAATATTTTACCATTCAGAGAGTAAACTAACAAAGACAAATAAGAGTTAATAGTTTATGGATCTTTTAAAAGTTTGCACACAAAAATATTCTAAGTTCCGTAATGGACACAAAAGTGAAGTGGAACATAATGTGATTTCAATGGAGAAACTGTAATTAACCTCAGAATATCATAATATAAAAAATCCAGGTGGTTTTGGCCAAAGAAAACAAGTCAGATGCATGTGAGCGATATCAGAGCCTGCTTTAAACACACTTATTTCAGTATTTCACATGATTTGATTATTTAACGGGAGATTATGAAAGACATTTAGAATTTTTGATCCTGATTCAATGTTTTTCTTTCCTTTTATTGGACAAATACTTTTAGAAACGTTGAAGCCACATTCGTTTTTCATAAATTACAAATTACACTTTTTGTGAGGCTCAAATCATCATCATTTTGAGTCGTCTTTTGTAATAGAAAAGCAATTTAACATTTCAAATCTGAAAGTTCAAAATGGTTGCTTTATAAAGATTTAAACCATTAGTATTTAGTTCGGATGCTAGATTATCACTGAAAATGTATCATGGTTTACCTCTTCAATTTGGCTCCAGTCGCTATGACAACGTAGCCTGTTAAAGGGTCTAAATAGAATTGCAAAGTTTTGGCACTGAGATCTTGACAGGTTGAGGCGTCGGTGATGCAAAACAGACAGGGAAACAGTATAACAAGCTTGAAAATATAATAATTGAAGCTAAATTACCTTAAACAACACTAAAATCTATGTACAAATAATCGTGTGGAGGTTGTTGCTGACTGTGGCGTTTCGAAATCCTCGTCCAACGTGGCGGCTGGTTACGTCTCTCCAGCGCAGCCTCGTCACAAGGTCATTTAAACTGATGTCCTTGTTAATGCGCAGAGTACAAACAGCTCATCATTAAACATCTGCTTTCAACTCGCCCCCATTTCCATTTCAATCTCCTTCATTAGGCACGAGCGTAGTAATCCACAGTGTAACATCCGCCCTCGCCGCCGCCGCATTGAAGAGGCTGCTTTTCACTGTTTACCACCGAACGCACCGCAGGAACCAGACACGCTCCACTGAGGCACCTTGAAGTACAAAGTCGGGGGAAGTTATTCTGACAGCACAAGAACGCAAAGACCACATGCGGTTTGATATGGCCGAGGCGCCGAGAAATGATGCAATGGAGACAACAAACGCCATGGTAAAGTTTTCACAATATCGCCGGAGTTCTAAAGGATGTAGCTGATGGTGCTTTAGAGTCAAGCATGAACGACCTGACTCTATAGAATGGATTACATCGCTCAAGGTCAGGCGTACTAAAGGCGCACTAACCTGATGTTCTTCATATTAGTGCTTTGCTTAGAATGTTGCGTCTGCTTGCAGGTTTCTGGGTGTATTTTTAAAGGAGATATATTTTGTTTGGGTATGTACTATTTAACTATAACATAAGTAGGTTAATTTGACATTTTGTTCATTGTAAACCACTATTTTGATCCACAGTAAAAAGGCGTTGTGATATTTAGAACCTAACATGTATCATATCTATGTCTTGATGTTTCAAATAATCACAACTAAATACAGGGATGTGGGTGGGGATAGGGGGTAGGTGAGAACAGGACTTTCCTCAGCGCTGTAGTTGCTGGACAATACTGGATTACACAAACGTACATGAATCACAACATAAATAGACCTGTGAGTAAACTAATGATGAGCAAATATCATTGTTAAAAGAGCGCATTCAAGTTGTTTTAGCATTATATATCCCTTTAAATGATCAAATCCGCTTGTAATTGAACTAATGCCAGATAAATCATTTTAATCCCCTCAAAAACTGCATAGCCACTCTCAGAAGTACAAGATATATCACATAATAAAAGGCATTTTTGGAGATGCTCTAACCTGGTTGTTGGCTATTCCTGGAATTTTAGCCACTCTCTAACATAGCGGTTCTCAACCTGGGGGTTTTCTCCCCAGCCTCTATCCACATTGATGACAAAGTATTTACTTCTTTACTTTACTTCTTAACTGCGTATCTGTGTCACCATCAGACGGAACCATCAAGAAAAGATCCAGTGGATTTTGGAATATCTAACTTCTTGATAGTGAGCATGTCAGAACATTTATTTATTAAATACAGGATCATTTGTTGTCTGCAAAGGAAAGAATGAAGTTTATTCAAGTATTGATTGGATTGCGATATATCTCACAGCCCTGTGTTATAATGTTCCATACTTCCAGTTCTTTATGTGCCCCTGCTGTGCCATTATCATCATAGTTATAGTTAGTTAGTTCATTTATGTGAGACAGGGACAGTGTGAAATACAGTGCATGGAGGCATTACCTGTTGTTTCGGTCTACTCCCTGGAAACATGGCTCGATTTGGTTCACAGCGGAGGGA
Source organism: Eucyclogobius newberryi (assembly GCF_026437365.1). NCBI lineage: Eukaryota > Metazoa > Chordata > Actinopteri > Gobiiformes > Gobiidae > Eucyclogobius > Eucyclogobius newberryi. The sequence goes on from NW_027315846.1 coordinate 11,312,664, forward strand.
TCCCGGGCGCAGCAGTGTCCAATCTATCGTCCATTTTACCCCCCACAACCGTCTGCACCTCAGCTGTTTTACTATGCCCACCGCTGCTGCTCAATTACACCTCCTCTAACAACGGAAAAAGGATGGACATGTGCAAATCAACTAAGAACATTATTTCCAAGGAGGCGTTTGAAGCTTTTGGACGTGGCTAAGCTTTACGATCTCTATTATGGGAGATGTTGAGTCAATTAGATTACGTCAGAAGGAAAAGGTGTAATTTTGCTATAGACTTTAAAGTACTTTCTTAACCATCTTTTTCGTTGACTGCCAGAAGTCAGCGCACAAAGCAGTTATCTTCAGCATCAGCCGAAGTTACTTTCCCCATTGGAGCGCAGCTAATAACAACTCCTATAGGATTTGTGATTTCTCCAGTACAATTAAGACACAATGGTTTAGCACAAAAGAGTGTTCTTAGCAGCCAGGCAGTCGAGTTCAGCACTTACCTCCAATAAGCGAAAAAGAACCATTTTCATGTTGAATATTTAAGTTATTGCTATGTTGATGTATTTTCTATGTCATTTGGAACCTTATGGAAAGAGGAATACATGTGTAGAAGGTTGTGAAGACACTCGACAAATTATTTCTCCATTTAGATTGTGAATCACTGGATTGTGTGATCAATTATCCCCAGTGTTTTCGCCCAATTTCAAATTTATACATCTACAATGCAGCCAACTGGAACGATGACATCTTCAGGGTGCAATCATTTGTATTGCTAATTGCTAATTAACAAAGCACTGAGAATAGCTGCGAGTTTAACCAGCGCACTCCAGTGATCAACAGTCCACACCTGCACATGGCGACAGACAGAGTTTTGGTAAATAAAGGAAACAGTGTCAAACAGAACTGCAATCATTATTTACGCACACATTTACTTCCCTAATAAACTAGATTTGATATTTGGGTAAAAATAATTGATAGAATAAAATTACGCTCTGATAAATAATAATTGGCTTAAGGCTGAATAAATGTAAACTTAAAAATCTTATGTGGGGAAATTGTTGCAATGGCAAAGTACAAGAACATTATTAAGCAGTGGTGGAAAATAAGTACAAAAGTAAAAGTATTGTACTTTATTAACTTTTACAGTGGGTAAGTTTTACTTTTACTTCACTACATTTGAGAGCAGGTGTTTGTACTTTCTACTCCACTTTTCCTTATATTTGAGAGGTTATTTTAGCACATTCATAGTTAAAACATTAAAAATAATCTAAAACTATTGAGAATTGATTGACTAAAAAATCTGGACAATTCTTTATCCACGTCACTAAATTTCGCCCTTTAAAATAGTTACCACAAATCTGCACCAAAGACTTTAAAAGTACATTTCTAAATATCTACTTCAATACCTATATGGCCCCTGTATCTGTACTTTTACTTAAATATAAAAAATGAGTACTTCTTCTACCACTGTTGTTAAGAAACACATCTAGTAATTTGAATTAAAAAATTTACAGTTTATACACTCACTTTTAATAACCATTCACTTTGTTGTTTGTTTGTTTGTTTGTTTGTTTATTGGTGCCATTTGCTTTTTTCTGTGCAAAATCAGCAAAGTTGCCACACAAATAACAAACTGTTTCAACTTTTCAAAGAAAGGACTCAACTTTAATCAACTTTACACCTGTACTGCTTTATGACCAGGATATCTGTCATTCATATAAACTTTAATGACTATTGACCAAACTCCTAATAGCTCTTTGTGCCCCGCCATCACCAGACAAATGAGCCTGTGAACTGGAACCAGCGGTACGGTGTTTGTCAATTAAAACTCCAGATGATTCGTATTGGAAAAGTGTCCAAGCTGGTGAAGGAAAGCCTCATTACCGGCTGTTTTATTTGTTTTCATTTGCACCAATATGTGTACCTGCGTTTGAGACTTTGCCCAAGGTCTTTGCCGCCCGCTGTGGTGGGGTCTACACAGGGGAAGGACGAGGTGGAGCTGTCCTTGGTGCTGCCACGGCCTTCAAACTGCATGAAGCCCCCAGACCTCCGGTGAACTTGTACTCGGCTGTTGGCTAATGAGGCCGTGTCAGGTGTCAGTCAAAGCTCCAGCCTTGTGAAATGTGTTTGAAAGGCCCTCTGTAGCCTGTCAGGTTAACCTTCTTGCTCCTTTGTGCAGCCTTCACGCAGCACAGTCATGGGTTTCAGACCAAGGCGAGCACACTGGAGGCTGCTGCACCTCCGCACAAAAGGCAAGCTGAGCTATAACACTCAAGCTTTGGATACATTTTTTGACATGGAACTTTTTCAAATGGCATTGCTCAATTGTTGTCGCTTTAAGTGGTTATTATGCTGTGAATTGTTTCCCTTACAATATTATTGGATGGATTTTTGAATATTTTCTATAAATGTGCACGTACATAACCAACCAATCTAAAGTTAGATTGGTTGGTTATCAGAAACTCTCATGTTGCAAAAAACAATTAGATAATAGAGACAATTACATAACTGGGACAACATTGTACCTTTACTGAATAGTGTCAGAATGGTCTTAAGGGGTGTTCACACTGCGGCTTCCAAATTCACGCCGGACGCCCAAGTTGGACGCTTGTACGTCCAGCACACATGTGCAGTGGAGGTTGTTTCCTGGTGTGGCTCTTCTCCTGGTCCGATGGCAGACCAGGTTGAGAGAGTGGCTTTGGTGTATTAACTTTACAAGGTCCAAAAACGGAGGCGACCAGCTCAGGGGCTTGTCCGGGTCCACCAGATACTTCAGATGTGAGCAGAGTTTAGTGAGTCTGGATGCGTCTGGATGATGTTTTATTGGTGCGAGGATTGTTTTAGTACTTTTTTCCGGATAGTGAAATGCATAAGTACGTCACTGGAGCGTAATCTCTGATTGGTTACTGCTCCGTGTCGGCCGCAAAAAAGTTCAGCTTTGTCCAACTTTCCTGCGTCGGCGGCTCAAAACGCAGGATTCGCACCGCAAAAGTGCTGGACGCCAACGACGCACGTCCACATAGACTTTGAATGTAAACTGGACACTGCGTGGTCTGAACACCCTTTTACGGTGCGTTCACATTTGCCATTATTTGATCCTAAATTGAGCATTTTATGTGAAATTGGCTTAGTTTTATTCCAGTCATTGTTTAATCTTGTAGTGTAGTTTTGAGCTCAGTCCTGGTTTGTTTATTGCATCTGAAATACTCCAAGGTTAGGGGCCAGTTTTGATTCATTACATTGTATACTATAAGCAATCTACTCCTCTCAAGTGTTCTATGAAGCCCACTAAACCACTATATTTTATAAAACATCTTCACGTAATAACTTCATATTATTTCTAATAAAAAAGAGAGCATCTACTGTATGGGGCGGTCATGAGGTCTGGAAATGTCAACATCTTTTCATCTGTGTGGAATTATTCATGCAGCAAGAAGAACATTAATGTCCGACTTCTGCCTTTGCCAGTATTTTCCCAATTCAAAGTTATTGACACAACAGTACAACATAAAGATGGTGAGCAGGATGCAATATTACAAATGTTGACTGACAGACACAAACTGATACATACAGTTTTAGTTGAAAACATTAAAAAAATATATGATTTTCAAGCGTTTTTCTGTACCAAATGTTGAAGTGAAGTTCAATGTGCTTTTCAAGTTATCGGTAATTCTTTATCATTTTTCACAACAGAAACTTTGAAATCCCGACAGGTTTAGAGTAGATACGAAGGGTTGCTCACATCACTTTTTTATTTAGCTACAGCAAACAAGTAAAGGCTAAGGCGTTTCGGCATGAATCCTTCCTCAGAGAGCTATATTATGTGCTATATTATGCTTTTGTCGGCTTAATAGTCAGTGACTCAGTGACTAAATCACAATAATGATCTAAAGATGTAACAAAAGAAATAGTTCCACTGACGTTTATTGTGACGCACCATAAGCGTCAGAACCACAACAAACACCCTGCCTATGCTTAAGTAAAAACAGGCTATTGATGGTGACCCCTTTGTGAATTCGGGGTACACTAATAGTAATGTATTTAAGTGTTACCATAAGGAGTGAATAAATAACAACCGTTACAACACATTTTTTATCTTCAAGCTCTGATTTTATCTTCAAGCTCTAAACTTGTACACAGTAAATAAGATTATGGTCTGAGAAAACATGTTTGTGAAAGTTTGAAGTCCATTTGGTTTCCCATTTAAACAATAGACGTAAAACATTTTGCAGTATCAGTGAATTGTGTGAAACTCTTCAGTGAAACAACCGAAAAGTGAAGCGTCTGCGTTTGTCAGAACATTCTGAGCTTTTCCTTTGAATCACAGAGGAATTTGTAGTTGATCCAATTTTACCATCAAAATGTCTCAAAATTGGTGCAGTTTAGCCATTAAACTTTGACACTAGGTAAAACTGGTGATGTGATGAAGGTTTTTGGTCGTACGTGTAACTGTTATTTATTTTATTATGTTTTTAAAGGATAGCTGTCACTGCAGTGGATGCTCCATATAGTAATCACAGAGCAGTATAACATGGAGAAAAACTTTTTAAAGGTGGCTTAGCGAGTACATGAATATATGGTGCATGTCAGATCTCCAAAAATTGCAAGTGTAAACAAAAATTAGGTCTATTGAAATTCCCATTCAGCCCTGGCCTAGTTTTCCCTCATATACATTTATATTGTTTGGGGCGGGGCTTGGGGATGGAGGATTTATCATAGCAGATTTTATCTTCAAAACAAGAGTGAGCGCGCTGACTGCCTTCCTCTCCTCTTACGCTGCTGCGATATCTCCAGGTTCTTACAGGGAGAGACAGGCAATCTAGATAATTCCAGCCTGTAATCAGCTTTGTGTTTGGTGCGCCGACGACAGACAACGCTCCTCAACATAAGACAGATGCAATGATATATTTCCTGAGAAAAGAAAGGTGTGATCGGAGGAAAATGTGTGTCATCATGTGCAGGAAATGACAGCGCAGGTAATTCTGTGCACTGGGAGAAATTGGTAGAGATGCCTTGCCTTTCACTCATGAAGCTGATTTCCTGCTCTTCTTCTTACATGCTTATTTTTTCAGCCAAAAAACTCAAATCATTTTTTTCTTTCTCGTATTTATTGATCAGAAGTTTATTTTAGAATTTTAGAATTGAATTTTGTCTTAAATGAAAAGTGACTTTTGAAATGAACTGCCGGCAAATAAACCACACAGATGTTTCAATCAAAGTCATTTGACACAAACAATTGGAGAGTTTCTTCCTCCAAAGTTTGAGCTCCAAAATACATGCTTTTACTGACAAAGGCTTGGTCGTTCTTATAGAAAAAAAAAGATAATTAACAATTAGAAGAGAAAGAGCTCTCTGGCAGGGTCTAAGGAGGCTTCAACCTGGGCAGACTAACAAAGAAAAAGCTGTGATTAATGAATTTATAATACTTCTTTTGTGCTTAGGTTCCAGTAAGAAACAGTGAGCATGTGTTAAATTTACAGAACATCTGGAGATGCCAATTCTAAATGTGTTGACAACATCCCAAGAGGACAAGGATAATATTAATCTTGTAGTCTGTCCACATGCTCTTCTCCTCAGAGCGGTTCTGTTTGGACACTGTAGGTCAGGGCCGCGCAATACGTCAATCGTGATGTACCAGTCCATCTCAAAGGTACTGTGGGAAGATCACATGACATTAATAAATACATCAGCCTATCATCCATCCCGTCACCTGACTGATGTACAGGGCAGCCAGTCAGACGTCAAACAACGGCGATAATGTGCCACAAAACGAACAAGCCAGCGAGTTACCTTCACTCGCATCAAAAACTGCAGCACTGTTTCACCTGAACTCATCTGAAGTGGAAGATGAGCTTTTGACACTACACGCCGACTTTCAGCTGAAGTCCAGAGCTCATGGACAGTTCTGGAACTTGCACACAGAGGAAAAGTGCCCAACATGAGGAAATGTGCCACCTCCGACTGCAATATTTGGCTCCACTTATTTATGTGAGTCGGCCTTTTCACACGTGGAGATCATTAAGTCGAAGTACCGTTCCACCATGTCTGAAAATCATTTGGAAATGTGCTTGAGGCTGTCAGCAGCTAATATCCGGACTATGCATCCCTGGCTGATTCCATTCAGTGCACGTCAGAGTAAAGTCAGGTCATGTCCACAGTTAATTGTGTTGTGCAAGTATACAAGGTACATCAACATACATTGTCAAAAGAATTCTCAATACATTTATAAATACATATATATGAACATTATTTAATCTGCTTTTCTTTTTCACCCTTGAAGCAACTGCTGTTGTGATTTTGGCTGTTTCAAAACTAAATTGAATTGAATTGAGGAGGAAGGGCTTGCTGAGTGATGATTGGCCAAGTCACGCAAGGGGCAGAGCTGTGAACTGCGATTGGCTGCATGAGATGATTGACAGGAACATGAGCGCTGTAGTCTTTCAGGGTAAATCCAATTATATCTCCATTTGTCTGTATACATCATCTTCCCTCCATAAATCAGAAACGGTGTGTTGTTAGTAAATTCACTTTTGGTGCAGTATGAAACTTTTCTGGAGGAAGATAATACAATAAAATACAATACAATACGATACGATACGACACGTTACGATATACGAGAATACCTTGGGAAACATGCATTCTTACTCTGAGCTGGATCGCCTCTCCGCAGATCTGTTCTTGACTTTGACAGCTTTATAAAATGATTCTCACGCACAAACCAAGCCAAGTCAACTCTATACTCTATGCTTGCTTCATATCTAAGATCATTTTCTGCTCTAATGTGACTTTATTTATATATATATATATATATATATATATATATATATACACATTTCAAGTTGATTGAAATTCATCAAGAAGAAAGAGAGATTGAAATGAAATCAAAAGACTGTGAAACTAAAATGACCGCTGATTCATCATTGTCAAACACACATTGGACCATCACATGTATTTTTATTAAGAATCACGGAGAAGAAATGCTGGAAGAGTGAATAAAATTGTGCTCACTGTGGCTTGAAGCCCATTCATTTTTCTCATGACTTTACAACAATTGAAGTTGCTTTCAATCAGTAATGAAAAAGACAGATAAATACAAGGTCAGTTGATCGCATCACAAGGACCACAGCCTCAGAATACATGGCTGTATCATGTATGTGGATGATGATTACGGTAGACAAAGTGATCATCGAAGGCTGGTTTCAGAGTTTCTGCGGCAGGAATCTACACTTTTATTCAGTTGATAAATAGAAGAAATGAGAAGTAGAAAAGAGCCAGAGGGACACATAAACGAGACGACGTTGGTATAAATAAGATAAAGACAGTAAAAGGAGTGCACGAAAACATATATTCATTTCTATTCATGTTGTGTTTATGTTCTGATATGTTTGGTATAGAGTTTGATATTCATGGTGTGTTTCAATGTACATGTCTCAATGTCTTTTATATTCAACAGTTACATTTATATAGCAATTTTCTACCTTTTGTCACTAAAGGCGTAAAATGTTTTTCTACCTTCAAAGTGCTTTACAGAAAAGAAGCACTTATCCATTCACACGCAGCAGTGTAAGCAGACACCGGGGTTGAGGACACAATGCCAGTATTCATCTGTAGCGGCTCATCAAACGGCCAACCTGTGGGTCAGTGATCCAACCGCTCCACCAATAATGTTTATATCAAGAGCCGGGTTCGAACCGCCGACCCTGAAATCGCACTAAATTATCACATGTGACTCATTATTCACTCTGTATTCCGTGTCATTGTAACCTGAAATATAGAGTTAAAACAATGTTGTATTAGAGGCAGGTTTATTGACTTTTTCCTCTGCTGCTGGCCCCATCTCTTCAAAGCATTAGGTTTATCATGCTCCTCTCAGGTTCTCACGAGTGGCCACTTGGACGTACACATTGTCCATTTAGAAGGCAATGCTTGGATTACTGCCTCCGTACATTTGTGCTTTGATCACACAGAGAAGTGTTGACTCGTATTTCTTTGGATCGATCAATCAGCTGTTGCTCTGTGTTCCTTTGGCCGCACAGAGCTGGGGCAGAGAGGCTTTGTTCACTCGGCTCCTTTGGCTTGAAACGTGTTGCTGAAAGACTGGAAATTGACTGAGTTCCTGTCCGTAAATGTCTTTAAAACAGAGTTGAAAGCGTTGGAGATGGCGTCAAATATGTGCTGTATGTTTGTTGTAACTACAGGGCTCCCGTGTAAAAAAAAAGGGGGGAAAGGGTAAAACCAAAGATGCTGAAAAGTCGAATTTGCATATTTCTCCTTTAAAGACAAATTAATTATATAGGAAATAAACAAAAAGGGGAAATGTCTGATAATTGATGAAAATCCAACATTATTAAAATTAAGTAGAATATACTGAACGTTTACTTCACTTTTACAATTCTTGAATTAGTGTGCACTGGGCTACCTCTGTCTTTATGCTTTAGTGTGATTTAAGGTGAGTGTTGAGCTGCCACATCCTTAAACGTCTGATTTTCTCAGAGTTTAATGATTCATCTGACCAATTGTTGAACCCCCTCGTTTAGGCCATTGTCACCTTGAAAAGACAGTGTCCACTTAAGTCCCACGAAAACAAAGTGAATATTGAATCTGTCACATTGATAATGAGTCTATGTTAGTGCTGGTGAACGTAAATAAACTGATTCTTAACTGTCAGCACAAGTGGGCCGAAGAGACACTGAAAGTATTTAATTAAAATGGTATTCATAATTGTCATGCCATTATGTCATAATGACTTTTTCAGTTTGGAGTTTAATGCTCTCTTATCACAATTTAACCCAGTTTAAGGACACGGCACAGGTACTTTTGAAACATGATTTGGTAAACCCAAAAACCAAACATTGTATTAATTTTTTTTTTTAAAGAATATTTAAAGGTTGAATGGACGATTTTTTTGGCATAAATCTAATTTTATTTCCTCGTGGCGTGGACTGCCGATTAGTCCTGCCACGTATCAATCATAAAATGCACCTATCGCTCACCTGCAGCCACGTGCAGCTCGTCCCCACGTTTCCGCGTGCCTAAGCGCATGGATCTATCATAATATAGTTCCCTCAGTGTACGGGGCAAAATGAAGACGGAGAAAGACAGTTCGAGCTGACGCAGAAGTGGACAGAAATCTACGGGGACGAGAGATGTGATGCGATCCGTTGCGCTAATAAACAAACGCACGTGTGTGTTGTATCAGTCCACACGGGGGAGTGCGCATGCGCACTTCCGCCTGCGTTCTCAAATCGCCGAAAAATCGTCCATTGCGCCTTTAATAAATAATTTAATTTGAATATGTTTTGTAAAATATTTTTAAAAAGGACATTTAGTAAAACAATTAAAGGTTGAATGGACGATTTTTTTGGCATAAATCTGAGTCTTATTTCCTCGTGGCGTGGACTGCCGATTAGTCCTGCCACGTATCAATCATAAAATGCACCTATCGCTCACCTGCAGCTGCGTGCAGCTCCATCCCACATGTCCGCGTGTCTAAGCACATTGATCTATCATAATATAGTTCCCTCAGTGTATGAGGCAAAATGAAGACGGAGAAAGACAGTTCGAGCGGACTCAGAAGTAGACGGAAATCTACGGGAGACGAGAGATGCGATGTGATCTTTCGCGCTAATAAACAAACGCACGTGTGTGTTGTATCAGTCCGCACGGGGAGTGCACATGCGCACTTCCGAAAAATCGTCCATTGCGCCTTTAATGAATGTATTAACGAATGATTTTAGGTAAACCTTTTGCAAAGTGCATTTTTTAAATTTTTTTTATTAGCCTCTCCAATTAGCTTGTCGGTCCTCTTGGCCCCCTGGTCCTCAAGGTCCTCAAGGTCCTCAAGGTCCTCAAGGTTATCAAGGTCCTCAAGGTCCTCAAGGTTCTCAAGGTCCCGCTGGTCCTCCTGGTCCTCCTAGTCCTCCTGGTCTTCCTGGTCTTCCTGGTCCTCCTGGTCCTCCTAGTCCTCCTGGTCCTCCTGGTCCTCCTAGTCCTCCTGGTCCTCCTGGTCCTCCTAGTCCTCCTGGTCTTCCTGGTCTTCCTGGTCCTCCTGGTCCTCCTAGTCCTCCTGGTCCTCCTGGTCCTCCTAGTCCTCCTGGTCCTCCTGGTCCTCCTAGTCCTCCTGGTCTTCCTGGTCTTCCTGGTCCTCCTGGTCCTCCTAGTCTTCCTAGTCTTCCTAGTCCTCCTGGTCCTCCTGGTCCTCCTAGTCTTCCTAGTCTTCCTGGTCCTCCTAGTCTTCCTGGTCCCCCTGGTCCCCATAGTCCTCCTGGTCCTCCACACTAGCGAGCAAGTCAAGTTAGTTATTGATTTTTGTGGTCAGCAGTATTGGACTTCAAGGATGTCAGGCAAGTGTCTCGGAAACATTAGCAGGGACTTTATACAAGACAAAACAATGTATCAAAGGAAAGTTGAAGAATGGTTGACCCCCATGTATATTTATATATTTGATTGTGTATCACCTTAACTGACTTTGCCGAGAGTTACTGTTCTAGCTCTGTTGCACCATTTGCACTTATTCAACTTGTAATGGCATTAATGTGCACTTGTCTGTTCCCACTGTGCTTCAAGTGTTTTTATAATAACTTAAATCAGTAATTTTTATATCCAGCTCTGATTAGGTAATGGTATAGAAGAATAACCTTATCAAACCCCCACTGTCTGACTGGGCCCATTAAAACTGACAGGTGACAAAACACCAATTAAACTCAAACTTATAAATAAAGTCTAGCCTGGGTACATTTGTTTTTGCACTTTTGCACAGCAGCTTTTCAGCAGAGTCAAATATGAGGATGACAGTTTGACAAATGAACTTCAATTAACTGGAGATAAAAGTCCAGGCGTCTCTGAAATTAAAATAATTTTCAATTGAAAAACTGACAAGAGGAAAGTCTTCTTAACAATTATTGGATTGCATTACATCATCTGGCAATTTATAGAGAAGGCTATCCAGAAGTTAATGAGAAAAAATAGAAGCGTTGAACTTATTTGACTTTTATTTTACTGTTTTACATGGGAAGAACATGCAAACTCCACAAAGTACAGCTACAGCAACACATATTATTGTTTGAATGCAGATTTCTTGTGATATAGTGACTTCATAGAAATGCTTTTGGACAGTTCAATGCAAAGTGCAATGTAATCAACAAGAAAACTGGCTTGACGTAAAAATAAGAATAAAACATATATTTTGTCTTACTGCTGTGGCTGATAACCAATATTTGCTAATGCGGATATTAAGTTTATGAAATGTCAAGTTATGGTAAATTTCATAAATTAACTTTTCCCTTTTATAAAAAATAATGACAAACTGGAATATTAAATAATTCAGCCATATGTATAGCCTAAACGCTCTCCTATTTAAAGGTTTTTAGTGCTGTCGTTATTTTTTTGATTTGTCAAACAATAGATAGACAGAGTATTCACAAAGTGTATTATTGATAAAAATCTGAAATTGTTCATTCTTTTTCGACATTTTGATTTAATAATGCCACTGTCTTTGTTATAAACATTTTTTTGTATGGTTGTATGCTTTTAGCGCCCTGTATAGTTCAAATAACGATTATCAAAATACAATATATTTTTATCGTCAATTAGTTAAAGATAGTCGATTAATCATTGCAGCCCCACGGATTACTCTGATCAAAATGACAAATTTGATACACTAAAGACACACTGGGAATGACATGGACGCACATAAAACAAAATATGAAATATCAAAATATGATATGAAATCTAACCCTCCAATATCGCCAAAACATGTCCCATAACATATAAAAAAATACTTCTCGCTGATGTTATTTAGCGCAAACCTTTTCACTTTCTGATATACGCTTTAAATTCAGATTCAGACAAAATCCCAATTCCTTCCTACAGAAGAGGTGGCGCCGTAACCTTGGAAGCAAAAAGCCCAAAGAAACAAAGACAAGCTTGTTTACTCCACTGACACTCTAACAACTAAATGAATCCAGGTAATGGCTGTACGCCGAGCCGCCAAACGCACCTGCACTACGACAGGTGCAGGCAGAAAATCGGAGGGGCTCCGCAAACAACCAATTTGGACCAGATCGAGTGTAATGTAGGAGCAGCGGGTCGGACCTCCACGAGCTCTGAATATTCACAGCTGCGTCTCAGAAAGCAGAGCGCTGAGGGGGATGTCGTCCTGGCAGACAATTAGTTGATGGAGCACTATATGTCACTGAGTTTCGACCAGTGCGCCAGGGAACACTCGAGTGCTCCGTGTGGGGAGGTGTGTGGGTGTCTTAGAGAAAGAAAAAAATAATAATTCAATTCACATATGCATTTAATTAACTATAGCTACAGGACACACCAGTTTGCAGTGTCCTGGGCAACCTGTGAATCAGTTGAGGAATAAAAACAATCCGAGTTGCAAAAGAGAAACACTCCGACACGGGAAAGGAAATGTTTGCAATTTATTTTGGTGTAATTTGGTCAATTTTAGAGGGTGGTTTGCCTGAAAAGTGTGCTGCAACTAAAAGCATTTTTTTAAACCGCTCCTGACCTGTTACAGTGCGGCAAAGGGTTGTCACAATATCAAATTGTTTAATGAGAAAGTTTTATTCACAATTATTGAGAACATGACCAAAAACACTGAGAAAATACTATTAAAAAAATACTATTTGTCAGGTCAAAATCAAACGTTCTGAATGAAGGAATAAAGTTAATGTGGCGGAAAAAAAAGTATTTTAGATGCATTGTTGGGAAAAAGACATGTTTCTTCTAAAATGGTCAGGAATCACAATTATCATTTTGTAGTTCTTACAAAATATATTGTGAATGGAATGATCACAGTTATTGATTAACCCACTAGTCCTTAAATGAAGTTTTGTTGTATCCTGAGTTCAAAGCCAGTTTCTCAGTTAAAATCACATTATGTCCCACTTCCCTTTTGATTCTATTCTGAAATGTAGAATGATGTACTTGTTTACAGACATTTAAATAGTCTACATTGTTTGGGAAATATGTGACTCGCCACGGCAATTGTCGGACCATGTCGGCCTCGGTGAAACTGAGAAAAACAGCATTTTACTTTTTTTCCCCCAAATTTGTGATTTTCTTTTTTTGCAGAATGTGCTAGTTGAAGTTATGAATAAGCCCCTGTGTGCTTAAGATAACACTATTGGTTGTCTTAAACGTATACATTAAGCTGTTAAAAATGTGGAGTTTTCGGGTCTTTTTCCTGCTCTCCTGGGGGGCGTCACCTTTTTCTAGCCAACGTATTGTTTACATTTTCCACCAATCAGCTGTGATCCGCATGGCAGCTGCGTGCTCCGTGTTTTCCTCTCATTACTCCAGACCGTCTGCAGAGCACAGTCTTCAGAGCTTACATTTCCTGGACTACATTGCAACCAAACTGTTTACTCAGGTACACTTTTACTTTACTACTAAATTATTGCTTTAACGCTGTGTTTTAAGGCGGTCCCGTGATCACTTTAGAATCTTACTTGTCTGCTCCGGTGGAGCTAATGCTAAGCTAACATGTTGCTTCAGTGCACTCTGCAATACGGGCTTAATGTGACTACTTGCTGTTATCACCATGTTATCGGGATTTATTTTTCGGCGTGGGTTGGCCCGTGGGTTGTGTGGGTCGTGCTTTGTGTCTGTTTTATGGTGCTAAACCGGCTGTTAGCCCCACAGCCCGGAGCTAAACGCAGCTATTCGGAGCTAAGTTGTAAGCTAAACTTTGCTATGTTATCGGGTTATTTTTCGGCGTGGGAAGAGAAAAAAACTACAACTCCCGATACCACTTCTGGTCACGTGGCTTACGTACGTTGCACGTCACGCACGTACTGCGTCACTCGAACCAATCACACGCTTGCCTGGCCATTATCAGCTTCCTGTGTGTCTCTCTGTGCACGGTGTTGGGAGAGACAACAGGACGGCTGAACCAGGTAAGCTTTGCGACTAAAACACCCGCTTTTAATCACTTTAATGTGCGCCGGTTTTAAACTCGAGTGTATGTTTATGTTTTGGTGTGCTGTTCTGCAAGTGTTCTGCTTTTACGAGCCGTGTTATCTCAAGTGAGCTAGCTAGCCCCGCTAGCCGAGGGCAGATGTCCCAATATCTCCGCGTTTTGCATCTTAAATACACCGTTAACGTCACAATATGAACTGTTATCTGTGAATCGTGTTATTCCCATATTACTGTTAACCCTAATCCTTTTTTTCCCCTTTTCAGAATTGGCAAAGACACCCTGACTGACATGACCTGTCTCTACGTGAAGTCTGCTAAGGAGCGTGGTAAGTGTAAAACATTATTTTGGTGATTTTCATGTTTTAACGATTAGAGTACAATTAACCATAAGCAACATCTGTTTTTCAGGTGAGCCTGCAGTTTGTAACTCAAGCTTCAGATCACTGTGGAAACAGCTTCTCCCACACATCAGAAGCTGCAGGCCACGCACAGATCTCTACAACAGAATCTAATGTGCTGTCTTTCGGACCCTCACCGCCAGCAAGCAAAGACATCAGGATGCATTACAGCTTTGACTTTGCACAGCAGGTACTAATAATAGTGCAAATGCAGAATAGCAATTATAGAGAGATATAAGTCTTAATCAAATGTCATATGTATTAATCTAATCTCCTTTCTCTCTGTCTACTACAGGTACACTTTCCGTCCAACCCTCTGCAGCCGGGGCCAAGCTTCACCACACAATGGACATCCACTTCCTCATTGCTGGCCACACCAAATTCTCCCCTGATTGCGGCTTTGGACTTATCAAGCGAGCATACATGAAGACCAGGGTTGACACTTTGGAAGACATCGCTGAGGTTAGTTTATATTATTTGACTACTATAATGTGTAAACATTAGCCTGGCAAAACGTCAGTGCTGCTCTCTGTTCTGCTTAAGACATGTTTCTTCTGTTCTAATTTTTTTACACTGTCGCCCATGTCATCAGGTAGTGGAAAACAGCTCTCCTGAGTCTCACCTCAATATCCCACAGCTTGTTGGAACGGTGGATAGCAAAGTGTTTGTCAAGAACTTGGACTGGCAGAAGCATCTAAGTCCCTTCTTCAGACGGCTTCCAAAGATCAAGAGTTATCAGCACTTCAGGTATTTATATTGAAACTCTCACATTGTGTTAAAAAAAAAAAAATAGTTAATGAGTGTTTTATGTGAAATAGTTTGCCATTTCTTAAATGTCCTGTTATTTGTTTACAGCTTTGATGCCAAGAGCCGAGAGTCACAGCACAGAAGAGTGCACAGACAAAGAAGAGGATGTGGATGTAATCTCTGATGTAATTGGACTCTGGTGGTGTACATATCATATCTATTATCTCATATATTCAAAGCCATGGACCCGTTGCAGTTCGTATACCTGGCCCTGGCATCTGTTTATAAGAGTTCTTCTATTAAGAGTGTTTTTTAAACTTCCTATAAGTTACTGTCCTTTCCCCCTGTATCTACTGCGTTGTAACATTAAAGGCTATCTTATCTTATCTTTTGTTGTTTGTGTTGAATCATTCAGTGCACCATTGTTGGTGCACTGAATCACCTGTGAATTATGTTCATTCTGATTCTTTGATTCTATTCAGGGCCTTTTGTAATCCAAGTATTTCCATTTTAATATAGTAACTTCTAATTCTGATTCAAGTCCAGTTACCATCAATAACAACACTCCTCTTGAGTCTTCAGTGACAGCTGTAGGGGGAGGTGGTGTCAGTGTGACAGGGGGGAGGGCTTATCTCAGTGAGATGCAAATGAGCCACCCTGTGACTGGGCTCTCAGGTGAGAAACTTTGGAAGCCGTTTTCTCAATGAATGGGTTTGAGAGTTGTATACATTCAAATGACCACAACTTACTCAAATATTATCAGAGCTACATGAGTGAGACATCATTGGAAAGCTTTGAATTCACACTTTCAGAATCTGTGTGAACTCAAAATGTCTCCGGGTAGACATGTAACTGGATTAGCCACGGTCAGTCACATATGCCAGAAATAATCCACTATTGTTCCATTATCTACTATAATGTCAAAGCTACTCAAATAAAGATTATGACACAGTCTGAATCCAAATCATTGTAGAAAGTGAGAATAATCTAAAAGACTCACTGCACTGTCACTCATGGACAGGGCCAGGTTGAACTGAACATCTGAGTCCATTGGAGTTTGTCTGCTCCATTTACTCTAAAGGTCAGGCAAAGCTTGACCTCCTGATATGGACAAGTTCAATTGAAACAGCACCTATAGAAAGACTGTAGGTTACCTCTATTCCCAGTCTCCAAGGAAACATCTCTTAAATCATCCCTACAAAGATGAAAGTGGTATGTTATAATGTCAATAGTGTCAACCATCATAATTCTATTGATAAAATGTGCAACCAAACCGAAGACGAGAGCCTTTTTTCCTGGCAGTTTATGTAACATTAATGTAACATCGCGGCGCGATTTCTTCGTTTTGCGGCGCGATTGGTGCGTTTTCTTACGCTCTCGACGCTTTGAGCGCGCGTATGAGCCGGCCGATGCGGCCGATGCGGCTTACGCGACGCGTTCAGATCATGGATTGTCAGGAAATACGACATAAACCAATGCTATTCCTTAACACACAGAGAACACAATTCAACTTAGAATATGAAACGATACAGAAACGTCAGACTTTTGTGCAGCACGCATGGGAGAAACCGCCGGGCCGGGTCGCCAAGGCTGTTGTAAGCAGCCTGGCGACCCTCCTTAGTCTCACAAGGTTTTTTCTCATGCAGGTTGGTTTTATTAGACATTATGGAATAGGCGGGTCACATTCTCATTGGTCAGCTTCACATCAAGGCACTTGTCTTTTACAACAGTTGGTATTTTTCCGTAGAGATAAAGCATGGGTAATGTTTACCTAAACTCCCCTGGGGTGTTACACCCCACCCTAGGAGTAAACATTCTCTGCTCCATCTTTACAATACCTTCACAAACAAATGCAGTTTTTCACATGCCGTTTTACTCTTAGACTAATGATGCCAATATAACAACATGCTGCTAGCCGCAGCATGTTGTTATAACCCCCAGTGGCCACTCCATTGGTACTGCAGCCAAAGAAATCCCGCGGCGCAGAAAGGTTTTTTTCCCTAGAGCGCAATGTAACGGAAAATTGCTCGTGTTCAGCTGAAAAAGCACGAAGAGCTTTCAAAAATGTCGGATATAGCGACAATTCTTACCTATATTTGGGTCATGGACTTTTTTTTTAATTTTAAGATTCTTCAGTTGTCTTTAAAACACATTCTAAGCTGGTAGCTTTGGCTACGCTCCAGCGCGCCGTTCTAACCCAGCTCCTGACCGTCTAGACCAATCAGAGCGTGTGTAGGTGAAGTGAACGGGCCGAGATGCCTTGAAATAGTCCAAATGCCACGACTGAGCTACAGACGTAAAAATATGGATCTCTGAGTTTAATAACGGATCAAATCATGGATCTAATGACCACCACGGATCTAAGGGACGTGGATCTACTTCTCAGAAGCGATGTCTTTAAATTTTGCCTGAAAAACTGAAAGAACGTGAGAAATGCTACGGAAAGAAAGCGAGGAATTGGAGCGTTTTGCCAGGTATAAACTTACGATGTTACGTTTCGTGTCCATCAGTGTTTTATCTGTAATACGCATACAAGCAGCATAAATACTGACTTCATCATGACTTGCATGTTTTGTGATAGATAAACATGTTAATACATTTGACATGTTGTAGAATGATTGGTGTTTGGCAGATAAAAAAATCCGTCATTTAAGAAATCAATTTTAGACCATACGTTCCATGTACTTAAGAATCAGAATTATTTCCATTGTCAGAGAAAAAGTTTACAAACTAGATTTTTTATGGTTTTATATTTATTTGCTATAAACCACAAAACGCTGAATAATAACACTAAAATATTGAGTAATGACAATAAATATATTTTGGTCTATACATATACAAAATGTACAGTTTTGCACTATGTATATAATATAATCAAACTGACGTGTAAAAAAACAAATTGCATTAATGAGCAAATGTTCTGATGTAAAAGTGAAGAAGCAGCAGCTTTAGACCATGAGCTGGGCTTAAGGTGAAGTTCATATTTTAATAGATCCATGAGTGAAAACGGCTTGATTTTATGACGACGCAGTGACAGCTGCTCTCTGCTCTCTCCTCACCTCGTGTTCTGGTCAACTTTTTCCGGTTCAAAATCCTTCAGTTTTCTTAAAACCAGTAGTTAAATATTTCGCTTTATCTCACACTGAGCTCTGCGCTGCCCTTGTAGCTTTCTCTGGTTGGTCAGCGCAATCACGTGGTACGGAAACTTGGGCCGCACGTTGCTGGAGAGCTAAAGGCTAACTGGCGACATGCGACACTGAGCAGCTCCCATAGACTTGAATGGGCGGCCATCTTGGCTGCTGGGGGCTTGGTTCAGATATGTTGAGGTCTCTGCAGCAGAAGCGTAGCAGCCGCCGCAGCAGCCAATCAGAGCTGACGCTCCAGTGACGTACGTACGTACGTATTTCCCATCGCATTTCCGGTATTCCCCGTGGATTTCCCCAAGAAGCGCCACTTTTTCCTTGCTCGTCAACAATGGCAGACGAAAGACTGATTGTGGCTGTTTGTGGGAGAAAGGAGCTGTACGATGTATTCACGGTGGAATACAGAGACAGAAACAAACCAAAAACGCGAAAACAACACTCTCGATATCCGCCATTTTACACAATGAAAGGCCACACCGTCAACAACTCCACTGCTCATGCGACAACACCTCTACTGCGCATGTGCGCAGAGAGCTCAAGCGTGCCATACGCGTGCCTGTGTACAGTGGCCGGGGCGTCGAGAGCGCGCGTCCGGTGCGTAAACCTTTCAAATGTACACACGCTCAAATTCTGCGTCGGGCGCGATTAAGCAGCGGCGGTCTGTACGTAGCTTAAGATCAACATACATGAGTACTTCATGTATGTTATTCATTTACGCTGGTTTGTCAGGTAAAAAGCACACAGTAAGAGAAGGGCAAAATACCTTTTACCAAATCTATTAAATTGTTCGCCAGAAAAGAAGTTCCAAAAGAGTTTTCCCTGACATGACATTTAATTTACTCTGACGAAAATGTGAGCATTCGCACGTCCTTTGGCGGCAGCAGGAAATTGCAGGAGTGGAAAAAAGCCCTCACACTCGAGTCAACAGCTCCTCAAAACAAGGCGAGCTGCAGCGCTGCCGAGCAGAAAGGTGAGCGAGGGCTGAAGGCGTGTAATCACCTTGTTCTGGGCTTCAGACACTGAGAGGCCACAGTGTATTAGCTCGAGGAGGACCACAGAGAAACACCGCCAAGTGACTGTGCAACAATCTGTGGAGGGTTCAGGGTTACAAACGAATCTGTTGTTTAGAGTACTGGGGTTACACATTCTGACCGGGGGTCCACCACCTGCTTGTCTCCACGGTGATGTCATTACTTTGCCTTAATGGAACTCAACACTCTCGGCTACTTCGAAGTTTGCTGTGATAAGTAAATTATTCATACATTTTTGCCATACAAGAAATGTTAAACATTCATTCACAGGTGTTTTGTTGAAATGCCTTAAAAAACATCATTCTTGCGGCGAGTGGGGTCACTTCTCCACAGAACTGACCTGTAAGTCATAAGTTGAATTACATACTGGAACATTCCAGGCAGGTGAAGACAAGCAGGTAGGGCCCACCATTAAAATAACTCAATTAAAAGGGTCAACAATTGAAATAACGTAAATATATATTGAATCCACTTGAATCAATTTAAACATTGTATATGCACGTTTTAAATCGGTCATCTAAAAAATTTGATTTTCTGATTTAGATGAACATAAAATTGAAAAAGGGAACCAAATTATATAAATATATGCCTATCAATAACAACAAATAAAGCTGCCAGAAATGTTGCCATTCTTTGTTTTCCAGTGTATTAATAGGACAGCTCAAGCTGCTCATAATAGACGTGGTAAGAAACAATATTGGATTCATTAAATTAAATAGTGCAATAAAGCTGTCCATCAGAGTGCCTGCGATAGCACATTGCTCAGTGTCCAGGGGCCGCGCTGCGACAGGTGATTGCTCGTGTATACCTCTGGTCAGATAGTGACAGGAGAAACTAGCAACCGCTAGCACTACATGGCCGTTAGCGTGTTAGCTTGGAGTAGACACAGCTGATGTTGGTATCTGGATAGAAATGTCAATAACAGTATGGTCTATAGGTAAACACGTGCTCCTCAGGGGAGTTGTGATTGGATGTTGAATGTCATGATGTCACAACCCCTGAGACTCCGGCTGCTGTGTTCATGTGATGCTCATGTGGTGCGCGGGTTATTGAAGGTGACAGTTTACAGTAAACAAAGCCTTTCTGCCTCACAACAAACTGAATATCATGGGCCAAGACTGTTTCTCACTGAAGCTGAAGCGTTTCCCCGATACACACCTGCTGTTCTGTACTTTGCTCTTCAATTACACTACTTTTTCTGCAAAACGTTGAACTGCAGCTCTCCAAGCAACATCATGATCCGGGGCGCAGCACTTTGTTGTGATGATGTTTATAGTGACATACTGTAAAAGGGCTGAATAAAATAATAATATGTTTGCGTCGTAAATTTAAAAAGCAAATGTCTTAAAACACAAATGACTAGTTGCGTCTTGTGTAACCATTGTAGCCCACCATTAAAATGTACAATAGAGTTTATCTATGGATTTCAGTCACATGTCTTCTTCCTGTTTTGAAGGACCTTTTGAGGACTTTTAAACATTCCAAAGATTTATATTTGATTTGATGGCTGCTATGGCAACAGTCCCATTTGTCCATCACTCTCAAACCCACAGCTATAATCTCGTGTGGATTTGCATCACTCAAACATATGCAATGGAATCTAAACATGTACTCTTCACGAAACACACCAAAATGTGCGGGTCGTGGCAGTAACTGCACAGCACTTTCTGGTCTGTTCATCCCGACGCTCAAGGCAGCTGTTTCTTTTCAACGGGCACGGAGCCAGTCTTTTCAGAACTTAAGGGAGACGCCTGACCTCCAGCTCTCTGCA
Source organism: Eucyclogobius newberryi (assembly GCF_026437365.1). Lineage (NCBI taxonomy): Eukaryota > Metazoa > Chordata > Actinopteri > Gobiiformes > Gobiidae > Eucyclogobius > Eucyclogobius newberryi. The sequence goes on from NW_027315846.1 coordinate 11,333,665, forward strand.
CCCATTGTCAGTGTGTGATGCTGGGCCTTTGGGAGACAGCGGCTGTGATGAAGTGTTGTGGTGGAGTGTGCAGCGCGCCCTTAGTCCTTCAACCTCCCTCACCTGCTCACCACGGCTCCTCCTGGGACTGACGCTCAAGGATCTATAGACAGATACGAGCTTTTCTTACACAGCAGTGCGTGTGCCTGTGTGTGTGTTGGACCAATGAAGAGTCAGAGGTGCAGAAGAAGAAATGCACATTTGTAGTCAAGCGATTTGAGTCGGTGAAATGAGGAACTTAACGTAATCTTAAAGCTGACAGTTTTGTTTTTTGCTTACTAAACCTTCACTACCTTCGAACATGAAGCTTAGGTCTGGAATCTAACTTGCACTTAGTATTATTAGCTATTCTTAAAATGCCTTTTATTGCACTTATTACCATTCTCAAACCACGTCACTGATTCTATCACTTGCACATAAGTGACATTTGCGGGTGGCACAGCTATAAAAGTGCCACATTTTCACCTGAAACTCAAGAGCAAACACATGAGGCTGGCTCCGTGTTTCCTGACTTTTCATTGGTTAAATGTGATCTCTTCCTGTGCGTTGCAGCACAAGGCTAACTGTGATTCTAACTCGGAGGAAAATCGGGATAAAACTGTGTTCTCAGCTCTAGACGAGAGCGTTAGTTGCTTTTTTGTGTGATGTCAATGAGAATGGAACGGTCTATTGCAGGGGTGACCATTACGTCAATTGCAATTTACCAGTTGATCTCTGTGGCAGGGGCCCGTGTCTAAAGACCTGTCTGTTTTTATGAAGCTTATTGTCTGACCGTTACACCCGGAGGTCGTCATCAGTGCGAGTGAACTGCGAGCTACAGTCAGCGCGAGTATATTTGTTATTTTGGCTGCTTATAGAATATAGATAAGACATAAATAAAAGCAGTAGTACAAGAGACACATAACACAAAAGCTGCATTAGGATGTCACCAGCAGATTATGTAACCAATAGGACTCTACAGTGCGTCCCAGAGTGCACAAGCTCAAACGGTGAGTCCAGCGGGTGAGATGGGTCCGACACCATGTTCTTAGCTTATTCAGTGACCTTTCTCTGCCGCGGTCTCAGGGGTTTGTGGTTGAGTGGGTGACACCTGACGAAGCCTTTCCAGAGAAGTGTTTCAAAGAGTACAGTAAGTTCAAAGAGAGTTTTAGTGAAAAAGTAAAAAGACTGACTATCAAGACCAGTTATGTTTTCATTCATAAAAGTATTACCTAAGTTTTACAATTTGGTCCAGCCAGCCACTTGACCTGTGCGCTACCCGCAGCCGCCTTGAATCAGGTCGCTAATGAAAAAATTCAACTCTAAAGAAAATCTGCTCAAAATCAGTCCTAATCTTTACTGTCTAATTACAAAACCACAGCTACATTTGGCTTGGTTGTAGTGAGTTATGAAGAAAATACTAAAATACTAATAAATGATTAGTATTTAAGTCAGACATAAGGAACTTGAAACAACGGACACACGGCTTGTGAGTGTCTGACACTAGTATGTGTATGTAATAGGGCCATAATAAATACGCATTCGATTTTTGTGGGAATTCTTTTCAAAAGCTGTTCAAAAGCCCCAATATATGCATTGACCGCACTGAGACATTAGTTGGCAATTACGTTAGTTGATCCAATTTTGTGTTTATAAAAAGGCAAAGTATAAAAAGTACACACTCATAGCTTCCCGTAGAAACTATGTCTCCAACCAGCCAATTTAAATCTATTTTACATGTTGACATGGAAAAGCATGTCAGCTTTCTTAAGGCTTGTGGCTTTAACTTATCTATCTTCTTGGAGATTAGCAGTAGCATGTCACTAACACAGGGGGACTTTTGCTATCTTAAAAGGAGACATTTAAAAATGTAACCTGCTTTTGTGCCACAACTCATTAATTAGGGACCACTATGACAAATAAAAACCCAGTTGGATATTCCTCTTTGCATCCTCAGTAAAGCAGCAGCTCTCACGCGCTCTCATTGGCCCTGGGCAGTCAACAGGAGGAAATTAATTTCTAATTGGACATTAGCATGTAAATACAAGACTAATGCTAAACATACTGAGGCATGAGGCTTATGAGGGCCGGTAATAGCATTAGCACAGGTTAGCGCTGTCGGGCTAACAGCTGTAATTACATCATTACACCGTTTAGAGGTGACAGTAATTTACATGACTGAGAAGACGAGCCTGATTGACACATAGTTTTGTTTGGTTTCTAACATCTCTAATTAATGAACAAGACTCTAATATGTGTTACAGTTGAAGCTGATAGGGCTATTTTAATAATGTGACAAGGCCCACCACAGCGTCCTCAGTCGTACATCTCTCTGTGTGTTCCTCTGCCTGTGTGTTATGTGACTACGGTGGCTGCACAATGGCGCCTGTCCTGTAAATCCAGCGTGAGGCGAGAGAAAGCGTTCACCAGGACCCAGCCTTTATCAGGGAATGACAAATCCTCTGGCCCTCCACACTCCCCATCACCCAGGAACCTTCAGCTGATTTATGGAGCCTCCCAGAAAACAGAGCCCCAGTCCTGAGCGGGGTATCGCTGCCATTCCTCATTTGGAACGACGTTTCACTCAAGCACCAGAAAGGTCTCAGGCTTCTCAGATTTTAAGGCGATTTTATGGTGTTTCTGCTCCATGGGTTTATGTTTGGAGACATAGAGGGCAATGGAAGAGAAGTGAGGCGGGTCGGGGGGTAAAGGCAAGTTCTTGACACTGAGAATATACAGGTTTTCATTTCAAAGGTGATAAATAATATGAATGACGAGTGGATTTAACTCACAAAACATTTTACAGACATCAAGAATAGTGCTAAACTAAACACAATGTGTGGAAATATTGCACTGAATGGTTTTGCCCAAATTGCAAGGATATGTTTGTATGAGGTGTGATAAAGTGCATTAAACAAGCCTGACCTCCCTCAAGAAATCCCACAGTATGAATATTATAGACTGCTGAATATAGGCAGCTGTTGTAAAACCAAATATTCTCTAAGTTCAGTATCAGGCACAGATGGGGTGAAGTCGACTTATTCAAAGTCAATGCGTAGCATCTGGGCTCTATAGACTGAACAGGGGATGTCTTATAATTATCTAGTGAGCAAATCTAGTTGCCCATTACATTATATTATTATAGTATATTATTTTGAAACAATGGAAGAGGTGATGCACCGACATCATTTTCATTCATAAAATGCTCTTCAATATTCTGACAAATTGGCACTGAGAGGCAGAGTTACATGCTGCACAACTGGTAAAAGTGGAAACTGAAAGTAGTTTCTCTGTTGTTGCTCCGCCTGCAGAGCTTAGCTAACTTTGTTTGCTATAGGGAGAAAAAGGACACTTCAACTTGGACAACAATGAGTTTCCTCAACACAAAGACTCAAAAACATGTTATAACAAAGTCTGTATCAGTGATTTCTTGTTTTCTGCTACTGTTTGCCTAATTTCCTTGAAAATATGATTACTCACCATTGCATAACATCTGTACAGATTGTCCTTTTGCAAATAAAGATGCATTTTCCCTGTTTGTTTTTTACTCAATGATCACTAAATCCAATGATCACTAAATCCAACCACACTCTTCTATGGCTGCACAGCACCTTAATATGTAAAAAGAAAAAGAAAAGGCACTTGTCCTAACGTATGGAACAGAGATTAGTGACCTCATTGTCCTCCCTCAAAACCCTATATTGTCAGATCATTTCCTAATTACCTTTCAGTTTATTCTTAAAGATCATCCAGTCCCACAAAATAAAGTTATAATGAAAAGGACAATATCTGAAAAATCTATCTCAAAATTCAAAGAAATAATAGAGCCAATATTCAGTGACATGTCATGTGATCCTGCTGAGAACAGCTTTAGTCCCAGTTTAAGTGATCAATTTGTCGACTTGACCATGAATTCTCTGAAATCTGCTCTTGACGTTGTCGCGCCGTTAAAACAGAAGGTCATTAGGCCAAAGCGCGCCTCCCCATGGTACAACCAAGAACTGCGTTCACATAAACAAAAAGTTAGAAAGTTAGAGGGATTATTTCGTCGCTCTCACACCGAAGAATCCCTAAAAGCATGGAAAAGTTGCCTGCTGTCCTATAAGCAGGCTCTGCGTAAGGCCCAAACCAGATATTATTCAAATCTAATAGAAGTCAACAAAAGTAACACTAAATTCCTTTTCAGCACTGTAGCTAGGCTAACAAACTGTCACAGTGCAGTAGAGCCCTCAATCCCAGCTACACTTAGCTCTGATGATTTCCTCCTATTTTTTAATAATAAAATAAAAACAATCAGAGATAAATTAGATGAAATTACCCCCGCTATTAGCCCTGAACTAGCCCAAGCTGTAAATCTAACGTCCCATATAAATCCACCTGTAAACCTAGAAAGGTTCACAGCTGTTGATCAAGCAGAGATAACTTCAGCCATTATGTCCTCTAAAAGCTCAACTTGTGTCCTAGACCCCATTCCAAGCAGACTCCTCAAAGACATTCTTCCCCTAATTATAGACCCTATTCTTAATATAATAAATACTTCACTCGAAAGTGGCTATGTTCCACAGTCCTTCAAACATGCAGTCATTAAACCTCTTCTGAAAAAGCCTAATCTAGATCCCGACCTATTGGTAAACTACAGACCTATTTCAAATCTTCCCTTCGTCTCTAAAATCCTTGAAAAAGTTGTAGTAAAACAGCTTTGTCGCCACCTGCAGGACAATAACTTATTTGAAGTTTTCCAGTCAGGGTTCAGAGCCCACCACAGCACTGAAACTGCACTAGTTAAAGTCACAAATGATTTGTTATTAGCCGCTGACGATGGACTGGTCTCAATCCTGGTTCTGTTGGACCTCAGCGCAGCGTTTGACACCATCGACCACAACATTCTACTGCAGAGGTTAGAATGTGATGTAGGTGTTGGAGGAACAGCCCTCAGCTGGTTTAAATCCTATCTATCTGATAGGTTCCAATTTGTTAATGTAAACCAGAGCTCCTCACCAAGCTCTAAAGTAATTTACGGTGTGCCACAGGGTTCGGTACTCGGTCCAATTCTGTTTACTCTTTATATGCTACCATTAGGCAACATTATCAGAAAGCATGGCATTAACTTCCACTGCTATGCAGATGACACTCAGCTGTATTTATCAATGAAACCTGATCAGAGCGATCAAGTAGACAGACTTAGTGCTTGTGTGAAGGAGATAAAAACCTGGATGACACTAAACTACCTGCTTCTTAACCCTGAAAAAACCGAGGTCATTGTGCTTGGCCCTAAGCATCTACGAGACGCTCTATCTGAGCAGATAGTCACACTGGACAATGTCAGTGTAGCCTCCAGTTCTACTGTAAGAAACCTTGGAGTCTTATTTGACCAGGAGCTCTCATTTAAAGCTCATATAAATCAAGCTTGTAAAACAGCCTATTTCCATTTGCGCAACATCGCCAAAATCAGAAGAATCCTGCCTAAAAGTGATGCCGAAAAACTTATCCATGCATTTGTAACGACTAGATTAGACTACTGTAACTCCCTGCTTGCAGCGTGTCCTAAAAGCTCCATAAAAAGCTTTCAACTGGTTCAAAATGCAGCAGCAAGATTACTAACAGGAACAAAAAGAAGAGAGCACATTACGCCAGTGCTGAAGTCTCTTCACTGGCTCCCCGTCGTGTCTAGAATCAAATTCAAAATTCTACTCTTGACCTACAAAGCCATAAATGACATGGCCCCATCCTACCTCAAAGATGCTATAGAACCATATCATCCAAACAGAGCTCTTCGCTCTCAGAATGCTGGCCTTCTGGTGGTGCCAAGAGTCTCTAAAAGTACTGTAGGAGGTAGAGCGTTTAGCTACCAAGCTCCTGTGTTATGGAATCAGCTCCCGACCCATGTTAAATATGCTGACACAGTCTCTTCATTTAAGTCCAGGCTTAAAACGTTCCTCTTCGAAATCGCTTATGGTCAGAGTAGTTAGGAACAGAAACATAAACCCACAGCTTCAGCTACGCTGCCCTAGGAGTAACTGTGCTGGGGGAAGTATGACAGCTTGAGCACTATCCTCTTCTTCTTCTGACTACTTATGCTATCAAACAATATTTATTTTTTGATTCCACTTGCAAACTGTTCACCGCCTTCTTTTCTTTCTCTCACTCCTGAGGACCTGTGGACCCAGATGCCCCTCTCCTGGTGAAGTGGTCCCTGCCCTGTGTGGACGGTCCCTCATCTGCCTGAAGAGTGGCTCCAGTTCGCCTCAGTCGGTCCCTCATCTGCCTGAAGAGTGGGTCCAGCTCGCCTCCGACGGTCCCTCATCTGCCTGAAGAGTGGGTCCAGCTCGCCTCCGACGGTCCCTCTTCTGCCTGAAGAGTGGGTCCAGCTCGCCTCAGACGGTCCCTCTTCTGCCTGAAGAGTGGGTCCAGCTCGACTCAGACGGTCCCTCTTCTGCCTGAAGAGTGGGTCCAGCTCGACTCAGACGGTCCCTCATCTTTTTTTGTAGTTTTTCCTGGCCGAGAAGGAGAGTCTAAGGACAGAGGACCCTGGGACATCGTCCCTCGCCACCACAGACATTGTCTGACTTCATCGCCACCACAGACATTGTCTGACTTCATCGCCACCACAGACATTGTTGATTCATCTCTCCCTGTGGCCCTCAGAGGCAACTGTTGTTGTGATTTTGGGCCTTACAAAAATAAATTGATTTGATTTGATTTGATTTGATTTGAAAAGGAAGTCTTAAAGATGCACATTTTCTAAGTTATTGCTTTGCCTGTGTTCCAAAGTATGGTAGCTATTATTTACTAATTTTTATTGCTAAATAATAGCTTTAAAAACCTATTCAAAATGTTAATCAAAAGCAATGACATCTTCATAAAGACAAGCAGGTGGTGTACCATCCGCCAGAAAATATGAAATATACCTTTAAGTAAATTCTCCACTGAAAACTAAAACTAAACCAATACCACACTGTTTGTTGCTCAGACAAGAGAAAATGGAAATTGACTCCCTATTTTATTCTGCAGCACAACAACGTTGTCTTCTAATGCAAGTCTGTCTCCAAAACAAAACTCTACGCAGCGTAGAAAGTCAATGAAGCAGTCCACAAAACAGTGCTTTGAACAAAATGCTTACAGACTTGTGGGTTCAATATCTCTCCATTAACAACTTTCAAATTCTACACACCACCCTGGAAACTATTTGTAGGGAAAAGATAACATTTAAATGAATAACACAAGTGTAAATCAAGGCATACAGTGGGGATTGTGGAGGATTGAGGAACAATTAGGAACTAGACGTAAGGATGACTTGGTTTAAAAAAGTGTTGAATCACGTCTAAAATCAGGTCTAAAACAGGTTTGTCTGACAACTTTCATCCTGCTTCTCCTCTTAGTGTAGTTGGAGATGTAAATCGCTAACTTAGATTCGGGAGCAGGACCACGCCTCAACCTCTTACTTCCCCAGCAACCACACCTCCACTCTTTAACCACGCCTCTTATTACCCAGAGGGCCTATATATGCAGAGGCCAATCCCAGCATCTCTTGTTGTCTCTGCTCTCTCGACCCCACCTTCCCACCCCATGTCTCTATCATCTTCACCTTAACACATAACCATCCATGGAGGGGGGGTTCTGAATCGGCTGGGCTGATTACCCAAGACAGAGCCCCCATCCTGAGTCTCTACCCAGCCATCTCATCGATCTCTCATCGATCTCTCTCATCTCATCGAGCTCTCTCATCTCATCGATCTCTCATCGATCTCTCGCCTTATCGATCTCTCTCCCTCATCGATCTCCCTCATCGAGCTCCCTCATCGAGCTCCCTCATCGATCTCTCTCATCTCATTGATCTTTCACCTTATCGATCTCTCTCATCTCATCAAGCTCTCTCATCGAGATCTCCCTCATCGATCTCCCTTATCGATCTCCCTCATCGATCTCCCTCATCGAGCTCCCTCATCGAGCTCCCTCATTGATCTCTCTCATCGATCTCTCTCATCGATCTCTCTCATCGATCTCATCGACCCATCATGACTTATCAATAAACATTCTTTCGTATTTCATTGTTGTGGCGTGGTCCTTGCTAGTGAATAATTAATTTAAATGATAATAATTTAAACAAAATACATCTTTAAATGCCTATGACCTCAAAGAACCTTGTGCACCATCTTTACCACTTGAAAACCTTTCTTTTTTTTTATCCTCTTCCATAATTTTTACAATCCTTTACCACAAATCCACTTTTCTCTATCACCTTTATCATCAAATTCGGCTTTTGTTTTTGGACACCACCGCAGCCCTTGCTCATTAGCCGATATCCGGAGGCACAGTGCTGCTCCTGTCAGGCGTTTGTTGTGGACCTGTGGAGCCTGAACCACTCGTCACTGATGCTTCCTCTGTCTCCTCAACCTCTGAGTCGCAGCCGCCGCGGGGCAGACTGTAGATCCTTCAGTCTCTCAATAATGTTTGGGTGTGTCACTCGGTTCAGATGTGTGTCTATTAAACATCTTTTCAAGTATTTTTTTCTCTATTTTGACATGTAGAATTTGCAGTACATTTGGGGAATATAGACAACAAAGAAACAAATGAAAGTGCTAAAATTGGCGGATAAGGAACTTTATGATAATTCTATCTTGCTTCTGAAACTTTTCACAACAAATATTACATAAGAAAACATTAGCCTTTCCAAATACCACCAGATCTAAACAAGGTATATACTAGGACTATTCCCAGGCAAAACAGGCTAAATCAGGTCTAAAATGTTACTATATCATTGTTACAGTAGTTCTAACTAAGAAATTAGGATCAAAATGAACTCAAAATTTATCAAATGTTAGGATCGCCCACACTATATCAGAAGTGTGCAATTCACAGTTTGAGAAACAAAATGAATATCCAATCCAACTGTATTTGTACAGAACTTTAAGATATTAGATTGAATGAAATAGAATAAATAGACAACAAACAGACAATACCACAAAACAGAACCTCATTGGACTGTCTATTCACTGAAAATTGCATCGCATTCTCCAGCAGTGCCAAGTAACAAAACAAATATGCAACTGTCTGTGAGCAATGGCAGTAAAGGATTTTTTGACAATTTATGACTTGAAAAAATGTGTTTACTTTGAGAGATATTTTTGGTAGAATTGTGATTTTTTTTCCTGTATTGTGTCTGCAGGCTGAGCGCTTGCAGGTTCCACTTGACAAAGACCGTAATGAGAGCAAAAGGGGGCAGCTGAAGTCCATCTCCTCAGAGCCTCCAGCGTTTCAAGATGTCTCCCTGCAAGTCCTTCTCCACATGGTGCTGTAATTTCTATGACAGTTGGTCTCCCGTTTTCCGCTGACTCAGGCCAAGCTCCGCCTCGGTGAGTCAATTCTCCTCCGTCATGACCGCTGCAGCCTATAGGGGTACTCGCACCACCTCTCCCCTTCCCCCTTGATCAAAGAGACGCGGACATCAGCAGAACGTTCTTCTCATCCAAGCGCGGGACGTCTTCGAACTTGTCCTGACATGAGCGGATACAGAGGGCGAGTTGGAGGATTCGGGTGGCGGCGTTTCTCCACATTTTCAAAAGATGTCAAAAGTCTCGGCCTAATTACCATCTGGTTACATGAAAGTGCGAGCCACGCTGCAGTGGACGCTCAACAGGTCCAGAGAGAGAAAAGACGTGGTAAGACAAAGCAATAACAGTTCTATGGGGAAAAAGCTGCTGGATTATTCTCCATACAAGTCACATAATGCACCTATGTGTCTAAAATGACATGACACTTGAAATACCACAATAAAAAGTACTAGTTCAAGTACTTCCTGCATGAGTTAATTTCTTTGGTCTGCATACCCTTCTTACATAATGCTTTGTCACGGATGGGCTTCTCTGCAGTGTCAGGAAAACTGGTCCATCTATATTAGCCGCTGTGGGTAAATGTTATAGCCTGAAGCTGCTAAAATAGTATTACAATGCTAAAATGTTAAAATGAATTTCATCACGAATACACTTTATTCATAAATAGTATCTACATAGAATCCTTCAGTGTCAGTGTTTAAAAAGTTTCAATGTCCAACAGAAACTATTGAAAAATTTTGAAATTTTTTACTGAAATTACTGAAAAAGTATGCTTTGAAAGAGGTTTATATATTTATCTGAGGTTTCAATCAAACTGTATATTATTTGTGTTGTATACTTACATTTAGAGCATTTAGCATAGTATAAGTTGACTTTTTCTCATTTAGAATAGCAGTTTGTATAAGAACGTTATGGTCACAGCTTCCACTTCTGTATTCATTAACACAGCGAATTCACAATGTAACACTCTATTCTTTTAAGTATGTGCTAAAGTGAAGAAACAACCAAATCTGCAGCTCACAGGAATCTAAATGGATCCAGACGCACTTTAATCAGGTGTGAAAAAGTCTCTTGCAGGCTAGTTATGCAAATGTGCAGAGCTTTTGTTCAGTATTCAAACAAACAAGAGAACAGACATACTGTACTAAACACTACAGGCCATTTCACACTTCAAGCAAGAACATTGTTCCTGTTCTTGCTCCATCAACAAGCTAGAATCTAAGCACACTTCAAGTTTTGAGATTATGCCAATGAGATGCAAATATTTTTGATAACTTTTTGTCAGGTTTGTTATGCCTGAAAGCTGGCGTCTCCTGGTTTGGGAGTAGAATGTATTGTATGAATTATAAACATGATTTTTGGGCAACAAAGAACAACTCGTGCGTCAAACAGCTTGCTATTTCCATTATCATTATTTTTGTCCTCAAAGAGTTAAATCCCCAATAATAGGTGATTACTTTTGTGATTCAAAAGTTACAGACTTAAGTTTCTCTTTTGCGTTTGCATCATCAAAATGTCAAAGATTGTACTCAAGTAAGAGTAACATTACTTCAAAAACAAGTCAAACATTTTGAAAGTAATTTAAGGCAAGGCAAGTTTATTTGTAGAGTACATTTCATACACAAGGAAATTCAAAGTGCTTCACACAACAGCAAAAATGCATTACAATCACAAAGAAATTACAGAAACAGAAATACAATAAAATTAAAATAAATAAAAAAAACAAAAAAAACACCTAGCCAAATCCAAATGTATCTGTTTTAATGTTGATATAATTGGGACCAAACAAAACCTTAAATAATCCACAAAATCTTGTATTTTCAAAGGATACACCACACAAATACACACATGTTCAAATATTGTAAACAGTGCACCAACCTTTACTCACACAAGAGTATAGTTACACTGTCAAATATAGTCCTCAGGTAAAAGTAGGCAGTCCGACTCATCCAACTTCTCTAAAAACGTATTACCGCTGCATAAACTATAACTCTATAACAATTTCTCATTTAAAAAAAGAGCCCACAGAAGTGCCTACACCGTTCTGCCATCTGCCGCCTGTGCCCAGCGTGCCTTGCCTCCCGTGGGGTCCTTGGGGGAATCGTACTTGCAATCATCCCGCTACACGGCCCGTCCGCTCCCCTCCAGGGTCACGGCGGCCTCATTAAACGCCTCAGAGCTGTTTATAGTGCCTTGCATACCAGCGTCTGTCGCAGCAAATGTGAAAATATGAGCGCCCGGATGATGAGGGCACATAGAGGAGATGGACCTGAGTCAGCAGCGCCAGTGTCGACGCACGATGTAAGTGCGGGTCAAAAACACCTCCCCTTGGTTTACAGCGGGAAGATGCAGCCTGTTAAATGAGCCATACGCAGACAGAAGGCAGGGAATGAAAATGTGAATAACCATCAATTATTGTAAGATGGTAGTTTGTGTGAAAGGTGTGGACATAATATCTACTGTTCTTTTGGTTTAAGTTGGTTTAAAATGTACAGGAACCTGGTCGTTTTGATTTTGTATGATCATGTAAATATGTTAAGTTAAATGTATTTTGTTTAGTTGATAAAAACAGATTTATTGTTTTTTTTTCTATCTTGATACTAATGTTTAATTGAGTTTAATTTTCCTTTTTTAAATCAATCCATTCTTATTTTTGAATAACTTCTATTTTCTTCTGCTGGTCAGTTGCATGTCTGTAATGAAGAGAATTTTACCTTAAAAGTAATTCTTATTATATGGTACTTTTAGGGTAAAGCAAATACTCTGATGGTGTGGAAGTTTTGTCAGTTTTAGAATAACAATGTATTCGCATTTTGGAGCAGGAGAAATCTGCTTTAGCCAAAGGATCAAGCACCCGACCTCAAGTAAATTAATGATTTTTTGCTTTTAGATTAATAACGTGATGAATATTAGGTAAAAGGTGACATTTAGTTGCAAGTAATTGCAGGCCAAAGAGTTCATGGGACTGATTTTTAAATTAGAATTGCTGCGGCGTGGGCATTTTATTTGAGAAAAGAAAAAAAAAAAACATCCAATCATAGCTGTCATTGTGTCAACTGTTCCCCAAAAAACGACATTAAAAACTCAAAGCTGTGACATTTTCATTAGTTTGAGGAATAAATTGACTGTACACGGACTCTGCATTCAAACATCCTCATTGTATTTTCTCAGCGTACAGTAAGTTACATTTACTTTTTGATGACTTTACACAATTCAAGCACAGCAGGCCTGGCTAATTGTGCAATGTCACTCAAACAAACCAAGGATATTAGGATTAAATTAAAACTTTTTAATTGCAGCCGCAACTGTACAGGATTTTTAGATTGATGATTGATTCTGCAATAAATATTCATCCTATTCAAATAATGTATGCTTTCCTCAAGGCTAGAAATTGATCAACCAAGTCTAATGTGCATTCAGAATACTAACTTTGTATAACTGTATTCAGTACAGTTACTCTTTCATTTTGTGGTACACAGAATACAGTTAATTGTCTAAAATATAAGGAATACATTGTGGTTGTTGATCATGAAATTTTGACTTCAAACTTCATTGAATTAGTGGGAAAAATAGAAACCAGAGATCTTATAGTGACTATGTCTATCATCTTATAAATACATGTACAGCAACATAATGTGTTTTCAGTATTATGTACATTATTCTTCCCATCACTGCCAATATGTATCATGTAAAGTCAAATTTGTTCTGCCCAGTACAGATAAAGCAGTTCGGCCGCTTCAAAATGTTTTAAATGAACTGCTCCTCACTGCTCCTCACTGCTCCTCACTGCTCCTCACTGCACCTCACTGCTCCTCACTGCACCTCACTGCACCTCACCGCTCCTCACCGCTCCTCACTGCACCTCACTGCTCCTCACTGCTCCTCACTGCACCTTACTGCTCCTCACTGCTCCTCCCTGCACCTTTCTGCTCCTCACTGCACCTCACTGCTCCTCACTGCACCTCACTGCACCTCACCGCTCCTCACCGCTCCTCACCGCACCTCACTGCACCTCACTGCTCCTCACTGCTCCTCACTGCACCTTACTGCTCCTCACTGCTCCTCCCTGCACCTTTCTGCTCCTCACTGCACCTCACTGCTCCTCACTGCACCTCACTGGTCTTCACTGATCCTCACTGCTCCTCACTGCACCTCACTGCACCTCACTGCTCCTCACTGCTCCTCACTGCACCTCACTGCTCCTCACTGCTCCTCACTGCACCTCACCGCTCCTCACCGCTCCTCACCGCTCCTCACCGCTCCTCACTGCACCTCACCGCTCCTCACCGCTCCTCACCGCTCCTCACTGCACCTCACTGCTCCTCACTGCTCCTCACTGCACCGTTCTATTTTATTCTCTAAATGTTTCACAATCTCAACCACGACATTTACAGATGGACTGTAAAGATATTTCCTGATAAAAGTTATTGAAATTCCAAACTGTAAAATGCTCTGTTAATGGAAAATGCACCTTGGAGTAGAACGGTGTGACCTCGTCTGCCTGATAGGAAATCGCACAGGGCCATAAAAAGACTCACAGAAACAGCTATATCTAATATTGACGTCGCTTTTGAGCTTGTCCACCATTCCGCTTTTATAAAATGCCTTTCTGTTCAAAGGTTTCTAAAGTTGCTGTTTGATGCAGCTGCCCTATTATAACTGTTACAACAACTATAACCATTTTTAACCAACAGAATCTCATCTACAGATAAAGGATGAGGAGATTGGGAGATTGTTTTAGTGTTTTCTGATTTTTTTTTGGAGGTGAATCTCAAAACAGTTTGCTCTTGGCTGTGGTTCTACTATAATTGTGCTCTTGACCTGAGTCTGGAGGAGTCAGACGTTATGGAGGAACAGTGTGACCAATCGGTTCGTGACATGTAAACTGTATGTTATCAGGCAGCGCGCACAAGGGCCACAGTCCTCCAGCCTAATAAAGTATAATAATACGGCTTGTAATGAGGAGGACGCTCTTCCTCAGGGCACTTCATAAATTATGCAAATCTGCCGGCAAATAAAGTGCTACAGTTTAATTGAGATGAGCTGAAGGTCGGATGTGGCGCATGGGAAGCGTAGCCGCTCTCATTCCACAGCGAGGCTGCTTCCTGCCTGGAAAGCAAATACAGAAATTACTGCTCAATTAAGTCTATTACGAAGGGTGAGAAGAAGATCGCAATTATAGTCATGAATTTTAAATGTGATAACAGGTTACCCAACATATCAGGTATTATGTGCACGGACCTGTTTCTATGAGAACTTGTTTCTGCTGAGCATTCGCTTAAAAGTGCCCAATGTGAGCAATAGACGAGCACTGCACATTGTCTTCAACATAGTCATCCCACTGGACTTCAGAACCATGTGGGCCTCAAAACTCCTGCCACAATAAATGGATACTTGGAAAAGGAAAAAATTGCATTCAGACTTGAAAACGGATTGAAAATGGACAAATTGGACAAACTTTGGACTGGATGGGACATTTACAGAGATGAGCTCTAGCTTCATTTTGTTCAGCTTTATTTGTTTAATTCTCTCGCTGATTCGTGTTTTTGTTTAAACATTTAAAAACTGGGGAGAAAACAAAAAAATTTAAATAATAAAATTTGTCCAATGCAATGATGTTCTATTGCTTAAAATGGCATTAAACGTATTTTAAACCGTATTTTCCGGACTATCAGCTTTTTCATAGTTTTGACTAGGGAGGGACTTATACTTATATACTTATACTTATATATTTATACTTATATACTTATATGCAACTTATATGTGATATTATTAGTTATTTTCACACTTGCAACCGCATTTCATACTCCATTGCAACTTATATATGTTTTTTCTTCTCTATTATGCTTTTTTTGGCTGGTGCGACTTATACTCCAGTGTGACTTATAGTCCAGAAAATACGGTATCTGTTTTGCATTTGTTTTTATTGCCAAAAAAAGTGAAAAGTGAAAGTGAATCTTGAAAAACATACATTCTCATTTGTCTGTCCACAGATCTGACCTTTGACTTGACCTGGTGGCATCCTCTGCTTGTCTCCATGGAGATACAGTGTGTCAATGCAAATCGCTAACACCAATCGCACAGCAAACATGGACAAGGAGAGAGCAGCCCAGGGATACAAACAACACAGTGACAAATCTAACAGTGATTTATCCTTCTGGTTGTTGCTAGTCACTGGTTAATGTTTCAGGTTTAATCATGCACAGTTAGCAAACTCTGCCTGTTTAATACAAATCTCAGTGTCAGAAAAGAAGTGGTCGCAACATTTTCTCTTTGTTGTAGGAGGTCAGAAGTTGTCATGGCGACTTCGGGCTGTTCTCAGATGACAATCGTACACTTTAAACAACTGCAGGCTCCATCAGACTGAAGCTAATGTTGTAAAGGTAATGGAGTTAAATGAAATTCGCTTTAATAGGCAATGTTGTTATAGCGTTTGGGAGATTTAAAAAAGGTCTTTGTATCTCAAAATTTGAAGGGGAAACCTTTGGCAAGACGTGGAGTTGGTGCGTGATTATTTTGCATGTGTTTCATAAAGTTGTATCCAGTATCCAGCCTGAGCGTTGAAATTCGGCTCGCGGCGCAAAATGAGTTTGACACCCCTGATCTACACAGAAGTGGTAAGTATGCAAATAAAGACAATTGGGTGTAGATGACTAGAACAAAACAGTGCTTCTTTTTCTTTATTTTTTAAAATAACAGTAAAGGGAGAGAAAAAAAAACATGACACAAGCAAAAAACAGTCTGTGAGATTTGAATTTTTGACATTTCTTTCCTCTTGTGTGAAGTACTTTTGCCTTGTGTATGAAATACGCTCTACAAATAAACGTGCCTTCAGTGGCGTCCTCCAGAATAACAACCCCTGACATCCACGACCCCAAACACAAGGCTCCTCTCAAAAAGATGACATTGCCTTACTATGTCTAACATTTTTCAGGACAGAATAAAGGTAGATAAATATTGAGAACGACGAGTCTATAATATTAAGACTTTTGTTTTACATTTACATTTTTTACTGATATACATAGGACATTTACGATACAAAAGACGAGTAAAGACACAAAGAAACAAAGAGACGACAAATTAATTGAAAGCTTTTTGGGGCTTTTTGCTCTTGTCAAGGTGACAAATGACATCCGCCTGAACACTGACACGGGCAAAGCCTCAGTCTTAATTCTGTTGGATCTGAGTGCTGCTTTTGACACTGTCGATCATGGGATCCTCTTACAGAGACTAGAGGACTGGGTGGGCATCACTGGCACTGCCCTAAACTGGTTAAGGTCCTATCTGGAAGACAGGAAGTACTTTGTTGAAATTGGTAGCTGTGTCTCAGACCACATGACCCTGACCTGTGGAGTGCCCCAAGGGTCAGTCCTGGGTCCCCTTCTGTTCAACCTCTACATGCTGCCGTTGGGTCAGTTGATACGCAGTGAAAATGTGTCCTATCACAATTATGCAGACGACACTCAGATCTATGTTTCACTGTCGGCAGGTGACTATGGACCAGTAGATTCACTCTGTCACTGCATCCAACAGATCAGTTTGTGGATGCAAAACAACTTTCTCCAGCTGAACTCAGACAAGACTGAAATAATCGTTTTGGCCACAGAAACAAAGAGGAAGTGTTAGCGGTCACCTCCAGAGTCTCGCTCTAAAACCTACAAACCAAATTAGAAATCTGGGGGTAATAATGGACTCAGACTTGAACTTTAATAGCCACGTCAAATCAATAACATCAGCAGCTTTTTACCATCTAAAAAACATTGCCAAAATCAAAAATATAGTGTCCAAACCAGATTTAGAGAGACTTATCCATGCGTTTGTCTCCAGTAGATTAGACTACTGTAACGGCCTGCTCACTGGCCTCTCCAAACGAGCTGTAAAACAGCTGCAGTACATCCAGAACGCTGCTGCTCGGGTCCTGACTAGAACCAGGAAGTATGATCACATTAGTCCTGTTCTCAGGTCTCTGCACTGGCTCCCTGTGGCTCAGAGAATAGACTTTAAAGCAGCTCTGCTTGTGTACAAGTCTCTCCGTGGCCTAGCACCAAAGTACGTCTTGGACATGTTAGTGCCATATGAACCATCTCGGACTCTGAGGACCTCAGGGACCGGCCTCCTGCTGGTGCCAGAGTCAGGACTAAACATGGGGAATCTGCGTTTCAGTTTTATGCAGCTAAAATCTGGAACAGTCTTCCTGAAGATGTGAGACAGGCTTCTACTCTGACAATGTTCAAATCTAAGCTAAAAACAGTTTTGTTTAGCTGCGCATATGACTGAAAGGATTTTCTTTGCACTCTTCTCTTTTGTTTGTGATTTTATTAGTTTAGACAATCAGTTGGAATTTCATTGTATTTCTGTTTCTGTAATTTCTGTAACATTTTTCCTGCTGTGTGAAGCACTTTGAATTGCCTTGTGTATGAAATGTGCTCTACAAATAAACTTGCCTTGCCTTGCCTTTTTAGTGTCTCTGATGTGTAAAGTGTTTGGCAGGGAGTTGCACCGCTCACTTTGACAGTACAATACGAAGACGTTTTGGTGTAGAATCATATTCCCGCTCCCCAATTTCAAATGTGCATGATCAACAGGTGGATTTACTGTCTGTTTGCGTCTGAACAAACATGGCACAAAACTAATATAACCAAGAACAGCAAAATATGTGTTGAATTCTGTGGTGATGTATAGAAGATGGAGGTGCAATGTGCCACTGTGTCTGACGGGAATGTACAGTATGTGTGTCGTGACCTTGTCTGTCTGATAAAACCTCTACAGAATGTGCATGTCGCCATAAAAAGATTCAAAGACACCAGAAATGATGAAGTATTTTATAACATATCTTTCGAATTTTACTTTAGTAATGAAGACCAGTGCTTTTCAGTTCAGGGGCAAAAGCCTGATTCACATTATGTCTATTACTAAGACATTATCCGCAAATATCACCGCTCGAGATTCTGTCGTAGAACTAAATAATTGCTGGCAACACGGAAAACCCAGCGCTGGATGAATGTGTTCGGTCTGTTGAACAAATGCCAGATATTTGAGGTGTCTGTTTTTATTCAGTTCATTTCGCGGTGACAAAGCTGCTGATCTTCTGGGCTCGGCAGAAATAACACGCAGACACAGTAAATCCTGTTGTACTCCGAGACATTTTCATTTTTGATCTTTTTCATAAAGACGTCCTGAACTCTGAGTGAACCTCCTCTAACAGTGCAAATCTGCATTATTTAGTGGTGCTCCGAGCATTCTCTGGATTTTGGATCTCATAAGTGGACCTTGTTTCGAGAAAAAGACAAAGTGTAAATAAAAAAGGGAAAATCTCCGATGGGATAATAATATAATAAGATCTGTAAGACTTTAATGCATTAGAAGTAGTAGTTTTATAGCGCAATGTGGTTTGTTTGGTTTTCTCATAATGTATTGTAAAAGTACTTTTTCAGACCAGAGCTTGCTCAAACAAACAAACAAACAAACAAACAAAAGGTAAGCACAATATTCGTTAGTGTGTCACATGTCGTTGCTGTGATGTGTCTTGTCGGCTGATTTACGCTGTCGGTAGGAAAACAGTGCAAAAACCTGGTCTGTAAAAGAACCTTTTAGACAAAGTAGTGGAGTACTTATTAATACTTTTTTTCCCTACACTATAATGAGCCTTAATAAAGCATAAGCAAAGACGTAAATCCTAATAGTTTAGTTAGAATGATTTAGGGTTGGTATAACTACCTAATGAAGTGATTAGAGTTATGTTTTGGGTGTTCATTAAGCCTAAATCAATCTGAATAAACTATTTGTTCATTATGAATTAAGTGTTTGTTCATCTTAGTTCATGTAATATAAAGTGTTTTTTTCTGTGTCCGTATTTTGCAAATATGTCGCCTCTGACTTTATTGCCCTGTTAATACAAATGATGATGTGTTTCAACATTGAGAGTGATGAATGTTGTTAAAGAACTGTTAATAAGTAAATACAAATAACCCACAACTAACAAGGCAAATGTTATGTGGTTCCTAAACTAAAGTGTTACAAAATATAATTGATAATAAAACAACATATAATATAATGTCTTGCCTTCTATTCATCCCCACTTTCCCCCCTAAATATTTAACTTTGTAATAAATGTTACAGGCTAAACGTTTATGATCCAAAGGTTGAATCTAAACTTTTATTTGAACCTTTTTGAAATGGTGGAGTAGCCGGACATCTGCGGATCAAATCTACAAAATGCGATGCAATAATTGTCCTTATGGCTTGACAATCATTTATATGGGATTTTAACATTTTGTAATTCCCCAGTTTTGCAGAGGGCGTTCACTTCCATGCTTCCCTCCGAAGCCACGTCCGACACGCCTTTACTGCTGATGGAGATTTGTCCAACTCCACAATGAAAAAGACATTAACCATTGAAGGAATATGATGGCCGTTATGGCATAATGAGCCCAATTTCAGAGGGCAAATTGATAGGAGTGTTACGTTCATCTCAGCAGGAGTAATTCAAACTGAAGCTTCCTACACCATCCATAATAAATGAGTGCATAATATGACACCTTGTTGAGGAGAGAATTAGCTCATTTCACACCAAGGCACGGTTTGAAGAGGTTTGAATAAATTAACAGTTTATTTATTGGGCAATAAGGAAGTTGTCTGTGATTCTAACTAACAATATTTCTATCTTGTTTAGATGATGTAAGTCTGTCAGTGTGCGAAACTATAGTATGCCTGGCCACAAATAACACATGTACATGCAGCGATGAACGATTCTTATTGTGACACCTGCCAATGTAGCATTTACAGGATCTGAAATAGCTTAACTAGCATAAGCTTTAGTCGTCATCCTTCAATTCACACATTTATTGAGCGTCTGCGTGATGACGTCATATATGATGTACTATATGTTCTACAATTTATTATATTTTCCATGATTTTCCATTTGGCCAGTTTCAACTCCTTAACGCTTCAATCGATTTCAACATGTTATACCTCATTACGATTGCTTTCACAGTAGTACGTGTGCTATTACTTTTGACATTTGAACAACTTGTACTTTTTGCAGCATTTTCAAAAGTATTAGTACTTTTTCCCCAGTGAAATAAATGGGGCATTATCGAGTGTCTGCGTAATTCTTTAGACTTTTGTGATGGAGCCAGTTCTAGCTCTCACCCAAATCTGAATGTTACACTTTTGATCAACTTTTCAAATTGTGTGAGCGATTAAATGTTTGTGTTAGTTGGTACATCTTGAATTGAATTTTGTAAAAAACAAACTCAATTGATTCAGTTGGTTTGTTTGTTTGTTGGCACATTTTTTAATCTCTTTATGTGCCCAAAGTGTCAATAAGCATTTTAGTCAAAACTGTAATCAGACAGAGCAGCAAAAACAGAACCGCTGACATTTAGCTTTACCTGTTCTATTGTGCAGAGCTCAGGCTGAGAAAGATGTGACCCACTGACTGAAGCAGCAAACAACATCAACACGTTTTACTTTTTCTGAATGGTAATAGTGCAAAAGTGAAAGTACTGTAACAATGCAAAATACATAACTTGAGTAAATACTGCAGTGGATGCTTTTAATTTTTACATTCTACTCCATGGTATTTTTGAAAAGGATTGAAAAGTAAAAACGTCTGGCAGGTTCATGGTTTTGAGTTAAAGTCTTTGGTTTGAGCCGACAAAAATATGCATTAAAAAGTATAAAAACTGACACTGAGAAATCTATTAAAAATCAGTGCAGAAAACCTTTTTACACTAAAAGTTACGTAGTTAGTACCAGTGATACTTTTATTTTTGCTCCTGTATCTGAACTTTTACTTAACAGAGTACTTCTTCCACAACTGATCATTTCTAAATGCGTATCGTGACCAATAAAATGCATAACAAACTGGCCTGTTCTCACATCAATATTAAGACCAAGATAATAAAAAAACAATGTAATTGTGCTTTTTACAGAACAGTTTTTTTATCGAACAATTTTTTTTAATACAAACTACTCATTGTTTTCCCTTTTTGAGCTAAAATGAGGTTAACAATGCAAATAATAATAACAATGTACAGTTTTGCATTACTTCTAATCCTGATGCTCTCTCCACTTCTCCAGACATGGAACTGAAACAAAGAGTAACATGGCGTCTTATTGTTTCATTACATTATAACCCACAACGACAACCAAATCTGAATTCACATTTATTCAACGTTGAAGCTTTAAATCTTGACAAGCCAATATGCAGTTTAGTGCTTTGACTTACAAAGTGGGTCTAATGTCAGACAGTGATGTAGTGCTGCGCTGAGTTGGCCACCACACACAATACAACCCTAATGAAATAAGAGCTCTTACCGCTATATGCTTTGTTCCTTTGTGCCAACATGTATAAATTGAAGGGCAAAATCACACACACAAGTCCCTCATGCACTTTTACAACTGCGTCTGAGAATAAAGGAAAGCTGTCACACAAAATAAACTAAGATATTCAACATTTTGGCACTTCCTTGCGCTCTAGTTGTGCGTCTACAGCTGCAAATCTCTTGAGGAACTGGTCATGTTAAATTGACCCCATATGGTCGAGTGTATGATTTATTGAAGAGTAGATAAATCTCTCGTCGGTCATATATTAGGCAGGTCACAGTTTGGACAGAGGGGAAAAAATGTGTTTTTGTGGAAGCGCAGAGGTCTGTGTGAACAGACTGAGACGTAACACAGAGGATTTGACATAGTGAACAACAGAAATGGTGTTTGGCTCGAGGAAACAGGCAAGTGAAAGACTGAAAAGATCTTGCTGCAAATTGTATTATCTACAGTGTCTACTTATGAAGGAAAAGTATGATGAGATGCAGTGTACTCGTTTACTGGGGAAATACTAGTTGCTATAGAAATTGTAATAAAGTCCATTATTATCATGTGTTTTAAGATTTTCAACCATTTTTAAATACGTAACTGAGATTAATAGTACTCTGAATTATAATCAATATTAACAGCCCACTTTCCTTTAAAACTATGTATCTGGGACATAAAACACATGCAATGGAAACAGTAGATGGCCCTTGTTCTAATGCCATTTTGGCAATAGCAAAAAAAAAATCACAAAGAAATGGAGGACAGATTATTTATATAAAATGGGGAAAATTGCTTTTGCAGTTCATTTGAACTTGGTCATACGGATCACTGATGTAAATGTCACATTTACCAAACAACATGAGGTTGATTTGTACCTGCTGCACGTTTTATTGTTTTACTCTCTATGTATTTTCATATTCATCATTCCTGTCTAGAATCTTTATTCTTAATTCACTTTATCTGTTTTGTTTTCTGTCCATATGCTGCACTGTGCACAACCACAGTCAAAACACAGACATAACCACTTAATGTACATACAGTCTTTTTTTACTTGTACATGTTTATTGCATGTATCTATTAACCTGCTGTTCTTGATCTGTGTATTGCAACTCTTACATTAAAGGTCCCATAACATGCAAAATCGACTTTTCGGAGCTTTTAACCTTCTTACATTGCTATTTGTGCTTCATATATGTACCCAGAGTGTTTTTTTTAATTAATTGATTCCCGCAGTGTTTAGCTATATTACAGACTATCTCTTTTCCTCGATTCTCCAAACTGACAGGCGGTGGGGCAAGACCGCGTCATAACCACAGGCACGCGTCATTATCCCCCCTCCTCCCTCTCCCCCTCCCGCCTGCCGCCACCCGCCCCCTTCCCCCCGGCTCCGCGCTGCTCCAGGTTCGTCTCACCATACAAGCCCCGGAGTTTTTCTGCTTCGATTTACTACGAAACACGGCTCAAAGAGGCCCAAAACTTCATTAATGATATCGCACTCTTTACTATTATCACAATGGTGAAGGTTTATGTGGCAATTGATGCAGCAACCGGGAAAATAAATGGAGAGAAGTTCTATCCGATACCGAAAAAACAGGAAATAAGAGCGCGATGGACATAAGACTTTTTTATATATATATATATATATATATATATATATATATATATATATATATATCTGTTCTGTGCACGCTGTAGAATAAACACCAGATTTATTTAGTCTCAAAGTAGTGTTGATCTATCGTTTCTCACTCACTGGCGCGGAGCTGTGCACGGCGGAGCAGACAGCTTTGGGGCTACGTCACGGGTGGGCGGGGCACACACGCGCTCTGAGACTACGTCACGGGTTGGGCGGGGGAGCCAGATCGCTCTTCGCAAGAGTGGGGGCAAATATCAAACCAAGCCGTCTGCATTTCCGGGTTGGTGAGGGGGTCCAAGGTCTGGGTGATGTTTCTTAACTATTTATGTTAAGGGTGTTGCACAACCCTTATTATTATCAATTATACACTTAGGATAGACTACGAAACGTGAAAAAAAGCATGTTATGGCACCTTTAATGTATCTTATCTTGTTGCCATTTTAAAAAAATTATGCATAATGTTTCATAATTTCTATCTTCTATTGGTGGCGCACATATTTGTATTACAGAGAGCTATATTGACTCAGCTCATCATAGGTAATCACTTATACTTCTAACCTATGGTATGTATTTCAAAGGAATATGACAATAAGCAATAGAAACCCCACACTTAGAGATCTTCAGCATGTTTGAGTGGCAGGTGAGAGCGCATGTAGCACAAGGTGTTTGGAGTCAGTTATCATTTCCTTTTAGCAGAGACGGTTGTGTAGGAGTGGAGGACTATTTAACACATGTTGTTTTTAGTGACATCCCTTTGTGTCCTGTTACGGCCAACTGCTACCAACAAACAAGACGCATTTACCATCTCCGCGCAGTCTAAATGTGACCAGATTCATACAAACCTGGACCATTTCAGGACATATGTAAAACATTTCTGAGTGGACCGCCGCCTTGTGCTCTCGGCTCCATTAGACAGCTCATTAAACCCAAACAGCTGTGGGTTCAGCTGTACGACTTGGCGATCCTACGCACGCTGAAGTCATGCATTTATACTGGTAAACAAGGACCTCCGACTGAAGCACTGTTCTCAAAATGTTGTGTTGTTATCAAATCTGGGGCGAGGCTCATCATATTAATAGGAGCGCACTGTTAAACTATTTCAAGGTACTAGGGGCAAAGCAAGGTTAGAGTAATTGGAAGCATTAGTTAAATTCAAACTTTTCAGTCGATTTCAGACTCCAGGTCCACACAAGATAAATTAAATATAACATGCATAGAACAAACAAACACAATATAATACAATTTTGCAGATCGTCTAATAAACATAAACATAGATGGTAAGCAGATCTTCCAGAGTTCTGATGTGTACTGGACACTGCTCTGTCCAGGCGTCACCAAAACACCTATATTATAATGTTGTGAGTCCTCAAGGCACAAATGATATGTCTTGGTGGTGCCTTGTGAGAAGAAGGAAGCGTAGTTGTTGTTTGTATAGTGAAGGTAAGAGTATCAGTTATGGGGCTTGTTTGCTTTGGGTTTGTTTACTCAGGGGCCAGTGAAAGAAACGGACCCCTGTAGTGTGGGCCCACAAAAGATAATTTGTCCCCAGGGCCCAAAATTTGGTGGTGGTGGTGGTGGTGTCAGTGTTTCTTGTATTAAGTAAAAGGCCTAAGAGTTTTATGCCAGATGGCTAAAAGAAAATCAAATGAAAAACTTTGATATGTGGAAGGAATCGTTTGGTTTGGGGAAACTTTAATAGGTATTTAATAGGTTACAAATAAGGAATTATTATAATCATAAAATAAAACAAAGCAACAACTACTTATTGAAATAATCATTAAGGCATGTGACTCAGAACTTTCATGGGGAATAATATTGAAAGTATATAAATGCATTGATGACATGGACAGCCAGTCTATTCAATACATTTAAACAAAAATGTAAATAATGTGATGTATTTGGGCCTCAAACTACTGACATGGACACAATAAATGGATATCTTTGGAATGTACTTCTGGGAAAAATTTAAATTACGCTGACTGGACCAACATACTTCATTGCACTGTACATTACTTTGGGTTTTTAAAGTTGTAAGTGTGCTTTACAAATAAACGTTGACATCATAACTGACATACGCAACATGGGGGGAATCACATATGCACAAATTTGACAGAAACTGGACTGGACTTGTGCCTTAAGTTTCTTTTTCTTTGGATGCCTTACTTTCCAAAATTCTTATTTTAAACAGTATCACATTTGTTTCTCTCTTCTTTTTGTTGTTTTATGTTTTTTGATTTTGAAAAAGAAAGAAAAGAAAAGAAATAGAACGTTAAAAGTACACTCTATGCAGATGTCTTATGTCAGTTTTATCCCATATTGTGGAGTATTCTAACTAAAGCAACAACATATGCTCAAGCAGAGTAAGGACACAGGTTTTATACATGTTCAGTGCGATAAAACGTTAAAAAATAGTTAAAAAGGTACCTACTGTGCCTTTAAGTTTCTGTTTTATACCTAAAAATGATAAATAATAGAGCGACATGCAGCAGGATATTGAGGAGCGAATCATTGCCAGCACACACCTCACTAAAAGAACAATTGTACTACAAATCTCATTTAGGAGAACAGTTATCGACAGTGTCATCAGTCTGTGGAGTCGGGCCAATTAAAATGACAAACACCTGGACATTACCCCATTGGTTTGCAGTCCGACTCCGATCTGAAATTCACTGAAAACAGAGGGCGTGTTCCGTACACAATCTACCACTACTAATGTCCCGCGGCTCAGGGATGATCACAGAATTGAACTGGATATATCACCAAGCTATGTGTTCAAATTAAATCGTTTAAGACAATATTCATTTCGAGAACAATTATACATTTGTGGAGTACTTTCAAAACTGACACACATTATGAAGCTGGTTATTTACAGACTCGTCATGGCATAATTATGACCTGGCTGGAATCGCATTAACAATGAGGAAGGTTGAAAAATGATGACAGTGACGGCGGCTCCGTGGTTACAGTCCTTAAGCAAACACTTTGCCAACATGAGAGAGTTTGTGAGAGTGAAAGGGGGACAACAGATGCAAAATTAGCCCAAATTAGGTCAGACCCTGGGCTCCATGTTTGGTCCTGACTCTGACACCAGCAGGAGGCCGGCTCCTGAGCTCCATGTTTGGTCCTGACACTGGCACCAGCAGGAGGCCGGCCCCTGAGCTCCATGTTTGGTCCTGACTCTGACACCAGCAGGAGGCCGGCCCCTGAGCTCCATGTTTGGTCCTGACTCTGGCACCAGCAGGAGGCCGACCTTAGACTTAGCGATGGACCATATGGCACAAACATGTCAGAGATGTACTTCGGTGCCAGGCTGTGGAGAATCCGGCATGTTGCAGCATTTTTCTCATGTACGTTCATAACTACTGGAAGTGGAAATATTTCTGATTTCTGTTTATTTTATTTCATGTGGGACAATGCACATAAATAACAGGTGTCAATTCAGGATATTTTTTGAAGATTGGATCATGCTAAAAGCCCACACTGTACACACAACATCAGCATAGACAACATGTTTCATTGTCGCAAAGCCACTGATGCTATAATAACTGAACAAACACACAAAATGCCTGAAGACTTCAGGGATCCAATAAGAAAAACAATAATTGAAAATAAATCCATCTCTTAAATTGTGTGCTCAAAAGGAAGTTATTTGGAAGAAGATTTTAACATGATTACAAAAATATACCAACAATTACAAAAATGTAGTTGTTTTTTCCACTTTTAAACATTTTGCTGCACAAATCAAAATATAAGGTCAAACGTATCCATCAGTGCTCCAGGAAACAGCCTGGTCTCAGGTCTGTTAGTGTTAGTGAAGCTTCATCCTTCCTGAAGTCTGTGAGTTTTAAGCCTGATAACTCGGCTTTAGCGTGACACGATCTGCCACCTTATCCACACGCCCGATAAGCACTAAACTACTCCAGCGCACCCAGCCAAGCATCTTTAGAAAGTCAGCTTTTTAGGAACTTGAAAAGGCCTTTACGTTTAACATTTTTATAGCTCTATAGAGGCGGTTGTGACACATTCTTTGCATATAAAAGGTCTCTTTTTAAACTGAGATATTCCCCATAGTGCATTGCCACAGTCAGGGTATTATTTATGGTTTTGTCAACAACATACATGCCATAGAAGATGAATAAATCAATCGGATGTGAGTGTAACGCCCACAGAACGTCACCTCTGGATATTTGGCCCCGTGACAATTGCGCGCCGCTTCATGCAGTTTAAAACATTTACATCCTGGTTTGCATGATCTGCATGTTGAGTGCAGTGCTCAACATGCACTCAACATTGGAGTGTCCTGAACATACTTCTGCATCAAACAAGAACGCAAAATAATCACAATTGCCAACATTAAAGAACCAGACATAGGGCTGCATGAATAATCGCAATCAAATTGAAATTGCACTTTGAATGGACTCAATTAGCAAAGACTGTCATTTTGAAATGCCATAATTTACTCCAGCAACAACAAAATATCCTGCTTAATCCTGCATAAAAACTGCTAACTATGGTTTAGATCTGTGCAAACATGACAATTCGGTAACACATATCTTTTAATGATTCTTGCTCATGAGTCTATTTTTTTAATGTATTTATCTATGTATTTGTTGTTTGATATGGACACAACAGTGACATTGTTTGACATACGGTGCATTGTTTCAAGTGTTATAGCACAAGTGTTCATTTTCAACTCCTGTTCATGGGGGGGCCTTTTTCAGTCTTTTTTCTCAATTTGCGTTTAAATTTGAACTTTGGACAAATTTCTTGTCAGAAAAACTGCAATTAGATTTAAAATTTCTAAATTGTGCAGCCCTACCAGAGAGTGGCACCGAAACTATTGGCCACATTATACCACTATTAGCTGTGCAGTTCTCTTATAAACCAAAAAAGTGTGCCCAGACTCCAAAAAAAGTTGAAAGATACTGTTTTCCTGCTTTAGTTTAGCAGTTCATATTTCAATCTTCTCTCAAATGTTCATGATTCTGGAAAAATTTAAAATGTGCCTTTATATGTGTATACACTGTTTACTGATATGGCCATAAGTCGTACCGCTCGATAATTTGCTGCATGTCATTCCCTAGAATCATTCCAATTTTACACTGTCCCATCAAATAAAGCCTGCGGGCCAAAAATCCATGTATATACTGTATTTTTTTGCAATATATCAGAAAATATTCAACAAGATCCACACAAATCAATAGGTCAGGTAAATCCATGTGATACATATGTTATTCCTGTGCATAAATAATCTACAGCAAAATAACTGAAAATCATGCACGTATTTTCCGTTGCTGTTTTTTACCCGTGGAGTGACCACACTGCTGCTTTTAGTGGCCTTGTCTCTGCCATTTTGTTTGATTTAACACAGTTGTCTCATGTTCTTGGACTGGAGTTGAGAAAAAATAACATAAAAGCACCTTTCAAAGTCTCAATCGAATGCGTGGCTTCAAACGGTGTAGTGGGGACAGAAAGAGAAAATAATTACAGCGTTTTACAGGAACAAAAGTGAGCTCCTGCAGGCTCTGAACTGGAAGGCTGTGTCTGAGTCCAAAGAACACACAAGGATACTGCATTTTAAGAACATGAACTTGAAAACCTACCTATAATAAATACGTCAGCAGTTATGTGTGCGCGTTGCGTATTCATTCATGACTCATTGCTGTGCTCCTTGTTGTCTAATCCTTACATATGTCTAGCCCAGGCATGTCCAAGCTACGGCTCGGGGGCCACATGCGGCTCTTAGACCAATTTTTGTTGGCCCTCTCTCTGGCTTCCTGCTAATTTGGTTCAAAAAAACAAAAGTTACTGTTGTACAAACTTAATATTAATGTTCCAAGTCTTATTAAAGGTGTGGATACATTGAAACAATGTCAAAGGCAACATTTTGAATGATTCACTTGTAATTCGACAAATTCGACATTGGCAGGTTGTTTGTGGCCCTCTGCTCTGTGTAAGTTTGAATTGCCTTATGTACGAATTTTGCTCTACAAATAAACTTGCCTTGCCTGCTCGGTACAAGTTTCAAAATGCGGCCCTCAGTTAAATAATGTGGACACCCCTGGTCTAGCCCATCCAAGCCAATAAAACTTTATGTACAAAAAATGAAAGCTGTTAGCTAAGTCTTTAGTCGTTGGAGACACTTTTAGTCCACTTGATATTTCATTGGGTTTAGAAGAATTGATATGGATACAGCCGAAAGGAGGAAGCTTGGAGTGAGATTTGGGAGTGAATTGTGTTATTAAGTTGCCTTTTTAGGTATAAATACACTGTTTATATGTATTTGCTTTGGGGCACATGCTCTGGTGGTCTGTGTTCGGACCAGAGGGAGAGAATCTGCCTCGTGCACTCAGAAACCGTGAAAAGTAAAATAAGCCCATGTGTCAAACAACTGATAAAACCCACACTGAGTCAAAGTTGCTTGGAAACTAAACACAACCGGGCCACACAAGCCATACATCATAAAACCTGGCAGAATAAATCATTACCCTATCATATTTTCTGTATAGCCTTGAAATAATGAGTATAAATATTACATTGCAATGCACCAGAAAACAGGAAATGACATGTGATTTATTCAAAATGTTCAGTCCTAACCCCTCCTTTATTTCTAAAATCAAACCTGTAAATGCAGATGAATAAATGGCCCTCTCCTTTACAGACTTTTCTGTCCTTTTCTCCCAGTCTGCCTCTGATTTTTTTAATAATGTTTGTCAAATGGTGAGCCATGACTGACATCTTAGGGCCACCAAAAGCCTGGAGCCAGCCTGGTTTTGCCAGCACAACACGTCGAGAAATCCATGCACAGAACATGTCCAAATACAAATACTGTATATGAAACATTTAAGAGATTTTTTTTTAGCTTTAGTGTCAAAATGCCTTAGCATATTCTTCACAAAGTGCGTTTGTGTTTACATCTACAATGTGTTTGGCGTCAGGAAGCAGAACGGAGGGCAAAGCAACCAAAATAACAAAAATAAGTGTAGCCAAGATCTGCAACAAAGCCTCCCGCATTGTGACGGCTGAAATGTTTCTTTTTACCCAGAGTTGCTGCGTCTGGTTCTAGATTTGACTAGCTCTAAAAGAAAACTACACAGTTCTCAGATGTGATGTCAAATTTGGAGAGAGACGGAGCGTGGAGTGGAAGGAGATGCCAGATGTGATGTGGGCTTACAATCAGAACATTAAAATCTGTGAATCCAACAGAACATATGGTGGATTCAAATGCCGCAAATGATTCATTATCACCATTTACAACGCAACAGATGTTTCATGAAGAAGTTACTAATTGGGCTCTTTAAAATAAGGCAGTAGGTTGAGTTATTATTAAGATGTAATTATTGTAAATTAGCAAAAGTTTTCATATCCAATTAGATGCAGGTTAATTGGCTGCGGTTTTAGCATTTTGATGTGGGCGGGAGGATAATATATGCATATGCAACATACATTTAGCATATATTCCATATTAAAAACAAAAAAAAAGGCTGCAAAAGTGTGTGTATGATTATACAATTAAAAGTACAGAAACTTGCTGTGATCTTCCAGGTGCAGTTATATTCCTGCACTTTTGTATTTTACAGTCAGTTTACTTTTTGAACTTGAGAGCCTCGAGAGGGGCTGGACGCTCCACTTCTCTGGTGTTGCCCGCGGGGAGAGGCGGCGGGCTGGTGTGGGCTTGCTTATAGCCCCTCAGCTCAGCCACCACGTGTTGGAGTTTACCCCAGTGAACGAGAGGGTCGCGTCCCTCCGCCTTCGGGTGGGGGACAGGTCTCTCACTGTTGTGGCGGCCTACGGGCCGAACAGCAGTGCAGAGTACCCGGCCTTCTTGGAGTCCTTGGGAGGAGTACTGGACAGTGCACCGACCGGGGACTCCGTTGTTCTACTGGGGGACTTCAACGCCCACGTGGGCAATGACAGTGACACCTGGAGAGGGGTGATCGGTAAGAACGGCTTCCCTGATCTGAACCCGAGCGGTGTTCAGTTATTGGACTTCTGTGCAAGTCACGGTTTGTCCATAACGAACACCATGTTCAAGCACAAGGGTGTTCATCAGTGCACATGGCACCAGGACACCCTAGGCCGGAGGTCAATGATCGACTTTGTTGTCGTGTCATCTGACCTCCGGCCGCGTGTCTTGGACACTCGGGTGAAGAGAGGGGCAGAGTTGTCAACCGATCA
Organism: Eucyclogobius newberryi; assembly: GCF_026437365.1. NCBI lineage: Eukaryota > Metazoa > Chordata > Actinopteri > Gobiiformes > Gobiidae > Eucyclogobius > Eucyclogobius newberryi. The sequence goes on from NW_027315846.1 coordinate 11,365,147, forward strand.
CCACCAGGTGGTGAGTTGGATCCGCTGGCGGAGGAGGAAGCCGGACAGACTTGGCAGACCCAAGCGCATTGTGAGGGTCTGTTGGGAATGTCTTGTGGAGCCCTCTGTCAGTAGGGTATTCAACTCGCACCTCCGGGAGAGCTTCTCCCATGTCCCGGGGGAGGTTGGGGACATTGAGTCCGAGTGGACCATGTTCTCCGCCTCCATTGTTGATGCGGCTGCTCGGAGCTGTGGTCGCAAGGTCTCCGGTGCCTGTCGTGGCGGCAACCCCCGAACCCGGTGGTGGACACTGGAAGTAAGGGATGCCATCAGACTGAAGAAGGAGGCCTATCAGGCCACTCTGGCTTGTAGGTCTCCGGAGGTCATCGACAAGTATCGGCAGGCCAAGCGAGCTGCGGCTCGTGCTGTCGCAGAGGCAAAAACCCGGGCCTGGGAGGAGTTCGGGGAGGCCATGGAGGAGGACTATCGGTCAGCACCAAAGAAATTCTGGCAAACCGTCCGGCGCCTCAGGAGGGGGAAGCAGTGTCTCACCAACACCGTTTACGGTGCGGGTGGAGGCCTGCTGACCTCGACTGGGGATGTCGTCGGACGGTGGAAGGAATACTTTGAGGATCTCCTTAATCCCTCAGTCACGTCTTCCGAAGAGGAAGTAGAGACCGGGGACTCGGAGGCTGGCTCATCCATCACCCAAGCTGAAGTCACTGAGGTTGTTCGCAAACTCCTCGGTGGCAGGGCTCCGGGGGTGGATGAGATCCGCCCTGAGTACCTAAAGTATCTGGATGTTGTAGGACTGTCTTGGTTGACACGTCTCTGCAACATCGCGTGGCGGCCGGGGACCGTGCCTCTGGACTGGCAGACCGGGGTGGTGGTCCCTCTGTTTAAGAAGGGGGACCGGAGGGTGTGTTCCAACTAAAGAGGGATCACACTCTTCAGCCTCCCGGGTAAGGTCTATTCCAAGGTACTGGAGAGGAGAATCCGACCGATAGTCGAACCTCGGATTCAGGAGGAGCAGAGTGGTTTTCGTCCCGGTCGTGGAACACTGGACCAGTTCTATACCCTCCATCGGGTGCTCGAGGGTTCATGGGAGTTTGCCCAACCAGTCCACATGTGCTTTGTGGATCTGGAGAAGGCTTTCGACCATGTCCCTCGGGGTGTCCTTTGGGGGGTGCTCCGGGAGTACGGGGTCCGGGGCCCTTTGCTCAGGGCAGTCCGGTCCCTGTGTGACCGGAGCAGGAGCTGTGTTCGCATTGCCGGCAGTAAGTCAGACCTATTCCCAGTGCATGTTGGACTCCGCCAGGGCTGCCCTTTGTCACCGGTTCTGTTCATAATTTTTATGGACAGAATTTCTAGGCGCAGTCAGGGGTCGGAGGGTTTGGGGACAACAGGATTCCATCTCTGCTGTTTGCAGACGATGTTGTCCTGATGGCTCCATCAAACCCGGACCTGCAACATGCACTGGGACGGTTTGCAGCCGAGTGTGAAGCGGCTGGGATGAGAATCAGCACATCCAAATCCGAGGCCATGGTTCTCGACCGGAAAAAGGTGGCTTGCCCTCTCCAGGTGGGTGGGGTGTCCTTGCCCCAAGTGGAGGAGTTCAAGTATCTCGGGGTCTTGTTCACGAGTGAGGGAAGGATGGAGCGTGAGATCGACAGGCGGATCGGTGCAGCGGCTGCAGTGATGCAGTCGCTGCATCACTGCAGCCGAAGGGAGCTGAGCCGAAAGGCAAAGCTCTCTGTTTACCGGTCGGTCTACGTTCCTACCCTCACCTATGGTCATGAGCTTTGGGTAGTGACCGAAAGAACAAGATCGCGGATACAAGCGGTCGAAATGAGTTTCCTCCGCCGTGTGGCTGGGCGCTCCCTTAGAGATAAGGTGAGGAGCTCGGAGTAGAGCCGCTGCTCCTCCACGTCGAGAGGAGCCAGCTGAGGTGGCTCGGGCATCTGTTCCGGATGCCTCCTGGGCGCCTCCCTCGGGAGGTGTTTCAGGCATGTCCCACCGGGAAGAGGCCCCGGGGAAGACCCAGGACACGCTGGAGAGACTATGTCTCTCGGCTGGCCTGGGAACGCCTCGGGATCCCCCCGGAGGAGTTAGAGGAAGTGTCTGGGGAGAGGAAGTCTGTGAGTCCCTGCTCAGACAGCTGCCCCCGCGACCCGGCCTCGGATAAGCGGCAGAAAATGGATGGATGGATTTACAGGCATATCTGGTGAATTGCAAAAATATGATTTTGAACCAAATTGTTATAGGCAATATAAGGGGCAGACCTATAACTGCATAACGTTTGACTATTTTCTGGACAATTCCTGGATTAGTTTTGGTTTAATCGTTGCTAAATTATTTATTATGTTTCCGAATGATTGAAAATTGCCAACTATCTATTTACTAGACTTTGGACTAAATGGGACTGACAGTTACAGTTTTTGGGACATTTTGTGCCATAACTATGCTTCATTTGTTCTGTGCCACTTGTATTCTGCTTTTTCCTCTCTGGTTGTTTTATTTGTTCTGTATGTATTTATAAAAACACAAAAGCTATTTTTAGACATTTTCCACATCAAATTTGAGATGATTTGGATATAATGCCAATATGTTTTAGCTTGGTCTGGTTCATTTCTTAATTTCGTTGTTTCACTTTTAGTCGTTGCTTTTTAAATGTTTTGTTGAATTGCAATTGAAATGGTTGCCAGTTTGAGACATTTACAAAATGGAGGAGCAAATGGGTCAGTCCTTCTCATTTCAGATTAGTCATTCACTGACTCATCAGCATCAGGACATCACTCCATCAACATCAACAAACATCCCATAAATACCAGCGGAAAAGTAAGTGTGAATAATCTGTGAGTGCTTGTGGGTGATGGTCGCAGATATAGAGGCAATTACTCAATAATAGATTCAATTGCGGGCCAAGAGCAGCATAATTGGAGAGGGAGTACCCGCCTACGGCCCGTCCATTACACTGTCAGCGCCATTACAGACACTCTGCCCAGCGTGATGCCGTTTAAATCAGTGCGAGCATTAAACAGGACGCTTTAGATGGTGCCTTTGATTGTGCTGTAATGTTTGTCAGTCAATTTGAGAGAAAAGAGGATTTGTTTCAGTCTCGGTCATTTGATGGTGAACCAAAGGCAGAACAATCTCTTCAGCGACAACAGAGGACCTGATGTAAATGTGATTGAGACGGAGACGGAGACGGAAAATAAATGATTTTCTTTTTTGCTTTGCTGCATTGGATTCATGACCTGGCAGAGTTCAGTGGCTGGAGCTGAACACTGATCTGATGTTTATCTACCAAGTCGTCATTAAAAAACTAAGGACGTTTATCATTATGCTGACAATGCAGAGACTTTAGCTCAACATTGGAAGCAAAATTGTCCTTCATTTTACATTTCTCTCACATTCCTCCCAATATATTTGAGGCTGGCAGTGACTGAGCATTTGCCCACTGACCCAAAAATGTTTGGTTCCATTTTCAACTTCTCCTGTGTGTACTTTTTTATTTATGATCATGGCCAATGGGGGAAAAACAATGGGAATTTATAACTTCCAGAACACGAAAGCTTCCCACTGCTGAGCTTTATGTTTATGTTGGTATATCTGTTGTTTTCAGATTGAAGAAAAATGGGTACCGTCGTTGCCGTGGCAGTTCACAATTCAAAAATGAATATTGTTTTTTTTTTCAATGGGCAAAAGTTTTCAAAATGTCATCAATAACAGTGAAAGGTGATGCATCGGAAGTCTTCTGAGCAAAGTAGTTTAGTTCAAAACGCATACTCCTAATCTTACCTAATCATAGTTTTAGAAGCGTGATTTGAGAAATGTACACATAAGTTGTCCCATAAAATTTTAGCATGTGTTCAACAAACTAATATGAGTTAATACTGACACATAAAGAAAGAAAACCTCTGTATTTCATTGACAAATACCACACATAAACATGTCAGAGCATTTGAACACTTTTCAAAGTGTTATCAGTATTAGCACAAAGTTGTACATCTAGTGTCAAAATGTACTCTCAAAGATATTCTTCAATGTCCACTGAAACCGTCAAAAGTACCTAAGTGTATTCCTGAACTGACACTTAGACAATATTTGCTCAAAGTAATTCCACTCCTGCACATTCCTCATGCTTATTTACTTCGTTGCCATCAAACGATAGCAAAGCATTTAGCCATAACCCATAAGGGTGACTGGAGGTACACGGCTTAGTCCTTAGGCAGCTTTGGAGCGCGCTATAATTCCCCGCAAATGTTCTTAACCCAGCTGTTTGGGACTTAGTTTTAAAAGGCTTTATGGTGCAGAAACACTAAATGCCACATCTTCGCAATCTTAATTTCAAACGAATGGGTTACAATGATCAAATTGTGTCCCTGCCCCATTACTTGTGGCCATAATTATCTAATCAGTCCTGTAAATTGCGCTGTCTCTCGGCTCCAGTCAGAGTTATGGCTAATAGACTGGGAGAGTGAATCAGCCGCAGCCGCAGGGTCCCACCAGCAAGGTCCATGAGGCCTTGGGAGCAGGCCTCGGGCCTAGTTAGCGTGAGCGATGCTACGCTACGGGACAAAGACTTTTCCAAGAGAAGCTAATGTTCCCTCCTGGAACTAAGAAACCTGTGCCCGTTTTTAGAAACGTGATTGATGCTGCATCACGCAAAATCAAGCAAGGACCTTTTGCAACTTTTTCAAGTCCACAGCCTTTTAGATCAGCCACATCGGTGGAGCAGCACGACGGCCTTTTCATTCGGGAACGCCTCAGAGCCAAGGAGAACGCCTCAGAGCCAAGGAGAACGCCTCAGAGCCAAGGAGAACGCAGATCGCAGAACCGATCCAGTCCTTCTTTGGCCAGACAACGTCAGAGCCGAGCTTCAGAGCAGGTCCTTGGACCCCACGGAGGCCCTTGGACCCCAAGCAGGCCCTTGGACCCCAAGCAGGCCCTTGGACCCCACGCAGGCCCGTCTCCTCAGGATCACAGCTTCTGGTTCCGTTCGTATGAATGCACCTCACAGGCTGGCTGAATTTCATCTTAGAGTTAACTATTGCACACACCTAGATAGATCTAGAACCATCATGTCTAGTGTATTCCATCTGTTATCGACTCATTTGCATATTCCTGATTCATATTTATCTGTTTAATTCTTTGGTCATTAAATCTTCATAACCCACATTTGGTTAAGTGTTCCTTCATTTCCAGAAAAGGGGTCAATGTCACGGTTACGTTCTCAAACCTTTAGATCAACAAGCAAATTAATTTCTAATTAATTAATTAATCTAGATATCTGATTTTAGAGTTGTTAAATTGCCGGTTATCCGGCTGGTGCCCCATTCTTCTCTTAAAAATACGATTCAAACTTACCCACACTTAGGCAGTGTGTCATGTTTGAATTCTTGAACAATTCTTTAATCAATATCAAACCTGAATGCCCCCCCTCCTCCACAAGTGGGTGGACATTCATAACCTTACAGTACTTGTACTAGTATGTTACCCTACACGTTACATAAGCGCAGTGTCCAGTAGCTGTCAATCAAACGCATCGCTTTATAACGGACCTTGGCAGTTTCACCTGAGGACCGGAGATAACTCATACATTCATACATACACGTTTGCTGAAAGACCATTGCTGAAGGTATTTAGAATATGTTAAAGACACGGCACAATAGTTGAAATGTGTAAAGAAAAAATCACAACAGGGAAGCTCACAGCAGTTTTATTCATGAGCCAATAGTTACACAGTGAACTTCTACTCGACAAACACCAGAGAAGTTATTTATCTTGGCTAAAGTGTAGAGACTTTGACTTTTAGGTGCTATTTTGAAAGTATTTTGATGCTATTGAGTCATGTTTTGTTGAATACTGATTTATACACGGGCAAGTTATTTTCCTGTGTTGTTTTCGTTTTATCTAGTTTATTTGGTCATTCTTCAGTGGAAAAATGGTCAAAACAGATTCAAAGAGGAATTTTGGGAATTTTGGGGGGAAATCAGTTCACTTAAGTTTTTGGGTGTCTCTTCCATATTTTCAGTGCAAATACTTGGGTATGTGACCAACCAAAAGCGTCCATAGATATTTTATTTGACACTAATATTGGTATAAATAAACTGCCTGTCCAAAAAATTAAGTCACCACAGAAAAAGTAGCAGTTTCTGCTTCTTTCTAAACGTTTTCTCTGCTCGATGCCAATGATTTGACTCCTCTCACACACACTGACATCTTATCCATGACCACGGGATTTGTCTTTCCTTAGTCTTGTTTCAGAAATGCAAAGCCACTTACTGCATCAACTAGGTTTAAATATCATGTTTCAGCTGAAAGATTATCACCCATGCAGCGGTTGCATTGTTGTAATGTCAAAAAATAAAACACCAACAGAGGATTAAAACTGCTTTATGAGTGTGTCACTGTTTGTTCTGCATGAATATATCAGGTGGCAAGGTGAAACTGGGGGCCCGAGCACAGCCAATCACAGCCTTACTTTAGACCTCCTCTTGTGTGATAGAGCAAACGTTCTACCCATATATTTATTAACTTTCATGTATTCTATTAGCTTTTCCTCTGGCCTGGCTGGATCCCACATTAACCCCAACCCATTGAACAAGAGCGGCCCGTCGATGCGCTCAAAACCCCTCCAATATTTCTCTCAAAAACCGTTCTACACGTGTGGTCTTCAACACCTTTTTTCTGGCTCTCACAAAATCTGTCCCTCCACATTACTATTCGATTAGTAGACTCACAGTAGAGGTACAGTACAGTAGACTGCAGACAGATGAATAATACGCGCTACAATCACTACACACACATATTTGCCCAACTTGAAGCGCTCCCCTTTGTGAACACACGTCGAGCTAACAAGATGATCCTACTGCGCGGCGGCTCCAAATCAAATCTATTCTTCTGTGGCTGAAAAGCAGATGAATTACACGCTATGTTGCACTGGTGTGTGAGATGTGTGCGTGAGCGCTCAGAGGAAGCAGCAATCAGGGGTTTCTGAGCTGCTGCAGGGCTTGACCGGAATGTGTATTGTACATAGCTGCAGGACATAGCTACCCACAATGCACGGCGAGCTGGTGAAAGGAGAGCGGGGAGGGGGGGGGGTTTGATGGGCTTGTCAGATCGAGGGATGTATCGTCCTTGACCTCTGCGCAAATGTCATGTGTACGTAACTGTAAAAGTGATAGCAGTAGTTTTAGAGTAGTAGTTGTTGTAGTTGTAGTAGTAGTAGTAGTAGTAGTAGTAGTAGTAGTAGTAGTAGTAGTAGTATAAAACAGGTGATATTATTTGTAGTAGAAAGTACCGCAACAGTACTGGTAGAGTACTCAAGACATTGTTGTGTAACTAGACCTCATATTTTTCAAACTTGAAGAAGTATTTATGATAGTTTATGAAGTGAGAATGATGAATATAGAAGCCATATTTGTGTTAAATCTGTTGAAGCATAACAGTTGTCGCTGCTTTAATGACAATCCAAATATAGTCTACCTTGGAAAAATAGTAGCAGCATATAACTGTGGAGACGATGATAATAGTTCTAGTCATCATGTTGTGGCAGTAAAGTAGCTGTAGAAGTCATTGTGGTTATGGGGAGTTTATGGGGCTTTAAACTGTAACACCCTTTGAATCCTACTTGGTTTGGTACATTAAAATAGTGAGAGTCCTTGTGTTATTTTTTCTTAGTTGCTCTCTACTGTTGTCTGCTATCTGCTGTTCTGAACCTGCCCCTGCACAATATGCTCTGTTTTGTGAAAGCCTGAGTTAATAAATTAATTTAAATTGATTCACATTTTGGCAGATGTGAGCACTTTACTTTTTTAATGTATTGGTTTTAGTTATTATTCTAGATAAACTGTACTGTACTGCTCATTGTTTTACAGAAATCCAACGAAAACATCGCTGAAGTCCGAGTTCCGACCTCCGAGGACGACTGGAAAACGGCATTTTTCACAGGTTTCAGACCAATGATTCCGTCCTGATTTGAAGGACTTGGTCAGGACTTTTCCCCCTTGCTACGGGTGTGTACCTATGTTCCCCGGTACCTATATTCCCCGAGACCTATGTTCCCCGAGACCTATGTTCCCCGATCCCATGTTCTACTGGTTCAGGTTCCTCATCCCCAATAGTTCTGCATAAATGTATGGTATTAGAGCATAACATATCGCAGCATATAACCCAAACCATCTGCATCTGCGACCACCACAATCACTCACACACCACATTCACACATGAGCAAGGTGGATAATGTGTCTCGCCTAAGGACACAACTACTGAGCTTGGTCCCAGCTTAGTTGTGCTTAACTGTTACGGCTGCGGTCCAGTATGAAACCCGTAAAAAGCAGCAGTCATACTAATGTTAGAGAAGTAAAATGTGTTCAAAAGCAGTCATTACGCACAATAATGCATTTTGGCAGTGACGTTCAGACCTGCTACAGGGCTTGTTTGAACTGTACACAGCTGCGGGACACTTGTTACCCACAGTGCTCGGCGGCGGGGGCTGAGGGTGGACAGATGGATGGATGCAGTGTCCTTGTGTTGTTGGAAGTTGTCTTTCCTCGCGGCACAAGAGCATAGTATATTTCTACATGGACAGTATGCACACACACACACTCACACACACACACACACACACACACCGGTTTACAGTGAGTAATGTGGATGATTAACCCAATGATAGTGTTTGGGGACAAAGGTGATTGGCCAGGACCAGACAGCCGGGACCAATCATCACGTCCTGCTGAGAGGGTAATGTGGAACAGGTGGGAAGGGAGTAGGAAGTAATGTACTCCTAGTGTCTTGCAGCCGCCTCCACCCATGTATTAGTGTTATATCTGTAATTCCACTGAGAATAAAGTAATTAAGTATGATCACAGAGAAATTCCAACGCAAAAAGTAATATAAATAGTCTCAGGCTGACATAAAATGGGCCACATACAGTTATCAGGAAAAAAACAACAACAACGGTAATTCAAAGAACAGTCAAAAGTCACTGATTTACAATAATGATTAATTATGCTGTTTTGCTGTCTTCATATTCACACACCACTGTTCACCACTATATAAAGAAATGCATCCTCCACATGTTCTTCTCCACTTGTCCAGACAATCCAGAATGATATCTCACACATGATATTTACACAGAACAATATCACTTTGGTCACAGTGTTAATCTCCACGAGTTCAGATGTGCGTGATTGACATGTGAATTTGCCAATTAGGGACAAACTCGTCTGTATCAAAAGGAACATGGCTGCTTACGAGGAAAATAAGAGAAGAAAAATATGTCATAGGACTGAAAAGCATTGCATATTTTTCTAGAATCAATAAGCAAAGCATACAACTGATAAGAAAAGCAGTATTTTAACCAATGAGCTCTTAGAAGCACGTTTCGACTGGTTCACTTTGGATCGGACTGGGGCGGTCCGAGTGTGTCTCTTCTATCATAAATCATAAGAGAACCATAGCATAGTCTGAAGAGGGCCCTGAGAGCTTCCAGAGCTCTAGTGCGAGATGATTGGACAAGAGAGAACACGGACTCTGGTGAAAACGAAATGCCAAAACTCAGATACAAACAGAAAATGATCATTCCTCACCAAACGCTGACTCAGCAAAATAAAGTTGCCGCACATTGACATCAGTGGTTTCCTCTTATCGAAGCACAGCACTTGTCTCAAGACCCAAAATATTTGCAGCGCATAATGCAAGAAACGTGAAATAAATGCAGAAAAAATAAGTTGTGTCTTGTTTACTCTAGCTTTAGCCACGTACCACAGCCCCACAAACTTGGAATTACGAAACCATTTTTTATGAATTGTGGAGATAGAAAAAATATAATTCAGGTACGGTTTAGACGATCACGGAGAAGACCCCTGCGGGCCCGGCCCCTCCCATGCAAATGCAGACCACTATTAACAGAAGCGTCCCCTGACACCTCAAAGTGAACACGTCTGGGAACCACGACCAGTCGAAACGTTGCATTTGTTTCACATGTGTCATTGAAATAAAGACGTTTGAGTGCACAGTTCTGTTTTGGTTTAGCTCGAGGTGCAACAGAGGAAGTGGTGACCACACTCTTTGTAAAGAATTGAAGACGTGTGTATTTTGGATCTCAGGCAACCTCTCTAGGTCTGAAAAACCTGCTCAGCTCGACAGTGTCTGCTCTTTTGCTAGGCTGACATACAGAAAAGGACATTAACTTGTCACTCTGCCGCTATTTAACCAGGAAATTCCTGCTGAGATTAAGAATTGACCTGTGTTTATAGGCTACTCACATGTTCCACAGTGTATGGCAATGTGGAGGTAAATTGTACAGTTTATACTTAATCATGTGCAACTGTCATATTCATACGCAATAATGTCACATTCATGTACAATACATGTGCAATACACAATATAATGTCATATTCATGTACAATACTCATACGCAATAATGTCATATTCATGTGCATATAACTGCTGTAAATAAGAGTGTTTACTTTTGCCACTGTTATTATTTTATTGTCTTATGTTATGTTATGTTATTTTTATTTTCTATTCTTTATTAAGAATATGAGAAGATTTGTCTTTAAGAGTTTTGTTTATAAGAGTTTTTTCTATTAAGATAATGTATAATTGTTTTTTATTATTTTTTAAAGCTTCCTTTAAGTTATGTTTTTTTACTCCTGTATCTACTTGCGTTGCAACACCAAAATTTCCCCAATGTGTGGACAAATAAAGGCTTATCTTATCTTATCTTATACATGTGGTCAGAGCACAGCATCAGTAAAACTCATGGAGCTTCTCTGAGGTCAACGATACTCTGAAGACACTCTTTATGTAACATGGATGTAATATTTATGTGGCCTGAGTGCTGGAGCATGACACTAGGACTTTAAGCAGCTCAAAACATGTGTCAGGAGAGGTTAAAGGAGGAGGAGGTATTTCAGGATTTATACCACCAGTAAAAAATGTCAGCTACATTTAGGTTTTATGAAGGTGTAGAATATAATAGCAGAGATGATCTTGTTATGGCTCACAAACATTAAGCATGAGCATAAGGGCTGAAATAGTGTCAGGTAATTTAAAAAAGGGACAAATGGCACAATAGAATTTGCAATTCTTATACAAGGAAGTCTATCTTGTAGTTAAGAAAACAACCCCAAATTATTCCTATACTAAGCTGGATTTAGGCCCGGTGGATAGTGTCTATATTTATCCAGAGAGTCCTAAATATTAAAGGTACTGTATGTGCAAGTTTTCTGTTACTGTTGCTTTTCTGTTACTACTGCTTTTCCTGGAATCTTCCATAGTTTGGCCATAAACCTATCAATCTTACATTTATTCAATTATAGTTGTTTTCATTTCGTTTAATGGCATACAGTGGGACATCTTATGCAAAGCCATAACATCACCATGGATACAAGCAATATGACAGACCCGCAACCAGGAAAAGTTACGTGGTGCACCTTTAACTTGGATGCAGTAATACATAAATAATAAGAAGAATGCATTTGTTGTTGTGACTAGGCCTTTTCCTTCAGTGATTGTGTGACTTGAAATCAAACCTGAAGAGTTTGTTGGCAACAGCGTAAACAAGTGGAAATGTTCCTTCCCTCAATCACGGCACTTACAATTTCCACTGCGTTTAAACAAATGAGAAAACACGCCTGGAGATAAGGAGGCGTTTTAAAGCCCTGTTGTTTACAGTGACGCTGTTTCCACACAGAACGCGGCCCGGAGCCCTGTGCCTGTGCAGATGGAGATAAATGTCCCACTGTATTCAGGACGAAGCGCTGCCTGCTAGTGTTTACAGTAATTGTCCTGTAATTGGATGTGGGATTAAAGGGGGCGGGGCAGACCTGCACCTGGCCTCTTCTGACCCATTACAACAAGCGAGTTTATAGAGTTCACAGTGAAGTTAGATGGATTATTCAGTCATTGTCAGATGCGTTTTTTGGAGTGCAGTTTAACGTTTCTCATTCATTTTCTTTTCACATTTGAACACATTTGTTAGTTGAGTTTTCTATGAAAGTTAAAACATGAGTGCAATGACATTACAAGGTCGTTATCGAAAAAAGAAGGCCGCGATCATACTCTTAAAATACTACTCATTTGAGCTAGAACTGAAGTTTGGAATAGTTTACATTATGTGAAGCTAAAAACTTCAAAAATGATGCACCTTTTGGCTGTGGAAAAAGGAAACAAAAACTCTCAAAGACAATTTAAATGAATGTATTTTGACACCACAAAACTGTCTGGAATCACAGACTCTAAATGTACTGTTTGGTTTGTAGTTGTGACTAGGGAGATAGAAGAATAATAAGCCATTACAAAGGCCAAAGCTGAGGGGAACTGCCATGAATGACTCTACTACCACATGATTAAATTACATGACATTTAAGATCAATAAATAAGAGAGGAGTTGATTTGAGCTGTCACCTTGGATACAAATAATTCTAATACAACTAATAGCAGCACTATACCAACAGTAATGAATAAGGAGAGGGTTTGTGAGGGAGTGTGATGTGGCTGTATACAAGGGAACACTGGTGCACTAACAAGGTGTTCTCTGCCCTGACAAATGTAGCGGCAGCAGCGGCCAATACTGTAAGTAGCAGTCTGAAATCAATAAACCAGCAGCTATGTGTCTCTATAAGCAACTAAAGCTGGTGTTTCTGGACAGATCTTTGCACTGTATTACCAGGATGGCCTCTCAAGTGATGTTTTAGCCTGGAAAAACACGTGTACTAGCATAAATACATTCTTTTAAAATAGCCAACAGTGCAATTCATACATTATATGGAATTGAGTGGTTACATGTAAGTCTGGTATAGGTTTAATGTGGAGGTTATTTTGTGTTTTTATTACCAAAGCTTTTATTACACATTGAATTTAGGTAATTACATGTTTTGTATTTGAATTATCTGAACAGATTTTTTTTTTCAAGGAAGAAATATTATTTGAATGGAAATTGTACGTCAATGTCAAATAATACAACAATACAATGCTTTAATATTCAGTTTGTATTGTCTTTTAAATTTCAGTATATTAAAACAAAGTGTTTAAACATTCACTGTTAAAATACAGTTGCTCTTTTTTAATTCAGTGCAAAAAGAGCAATTTCATTGTGTCATTTTCATTTTAACTTCCAATAATCCATTTTCTTACACTATTTTAAGATAACGACCACAGCAGAATTACTGGCAGATATGTTTTAAATAAAATAATAGGTATTGTGCTCATTACTTACCACATAGCTGATAAGCCCTGAGCAAACTTTAATACATTTTGAAATCTTTAATTTTGTAGATGATATGTACTGGTCCTGCTCCCAAAAAACAAAGAGCGAAATTGTTCGTGCTTTTAAATATTTAAACATTTTTATGATTTGTGTGCTAATGCTTTTTAACTTTGCCCCAGGTCAATCTTAGAGGGTTTTACCTGGTTAAATAAAAGTTAATGGGAATCCCTTGGGGGAAATTAATGGAAAATGTCACTTCACTGTTTTTTTGTACGACTTGTATTATTTGCATGTATTAGGTTGCACTTTTTTATCTCTATTGCAGATTTTTATTAGCATTGTGTTGTTTATGTGACAATATTCCCTCTGTGGGACAATACAGTTTAACTTAAATGGTCATGCTGTATGCTATAAGATGGCAATTGGACAGAACGATATGGCAAAAATATTTATGCTTTTTTCCCCCTCTAAATGATGGATCAAGATTTTTGATTTAATTTGTTTAACACCAAAAAATGTCAAACTTATTCTTCCAGACCATATTATGCTTTTTTGACAGAAAGATCATTAACAATCAACAATGATTGAATAACACAGCCCTAGATGACTATGGCCTTTATATAAATCACTCTTGGAAACGACTTTAGATCATTTCAATTGCATAGATTCTCCTTTTCTTCATGTTCAAAAACTGTACATGATGTAATATCTGTAAAGGCTCTTGCACATACAAAGGGTCATAAGGTGCCAGACGACGCTGCATTGTAATTCGCGGGCCAAAAGCTCCTTTGCCGCACGTATGACTGCACGCAGCGCTGCACCACACTCTGGTTTCTGCTTTATTCATGAACCTGAAGCTGATTCCATTTTTATTTACAGAACAGAGACATATTCCCTCCTGCAAATTAATATCAAATGCTCTTATTTTATCTTGCATGATGATCCTGTTTTGGGGCAGGTCTATAAACCTACAATCAATGTAGTGACATGGCTGGTGAACAGTGGTTTTATCTTTTATCCCTGTGACACACAGCACTCATCCAAAGGTATAAAAGCATCCTGTCTGCAACAAATGCAGTACAATCTCCGCTTGTTATAGAATAATATCCTGGAGCAGAATCCAAACTTGATGGACCTGGTGGAATTACATGAAAAATTGTGGGAATTCTGGATGCACTGCACGCGCAGAGGAGGGTCACATCTAGGCTCTTTTGTGGATCGTGTTCACACATGTTGCTCACGCTTTACCCGTTCGCCTTGTTCGCACAGTTTGTTTCGCCCTAAACGAAAGGCACTTTAGGCCACCCACCTGACCCGCACCGCACTGCTTTGGGCCACCCACCTGACCCGCACCGCACTGCTTTGGGCCACCCACCTGACCCGCACCGCACTGCTTTGGGCCACCCACCTGACCCGCACCGGACTGCTTTAGGCCACCCACCTGACCCGCACCGCACTGCTTTGGGCCACCCACCTGACCCGCACCGCACTGCTTTGGGCCACCCACCTGACCCGCACCGCACTGCTTTGGGCCACCCACCTGACCCGCACCGCACTGCTTTGGGCCACCCACCTGACCCGCACCGCACTGCTTTGGTTGCGGGTCAACACACCTCTACATAGGGTTAACATAGAAAAGGCCTGTTCATGTCCTACGTGTCTGTAGTTTGATACTTTTTCTTTGACACACACTGACTACTTCTTTCCAAGAATCTAATAATTTCCATTTGATCGATGTTAAATCACTTGTAAATTCACTTATAGCTAATAGGGTTCTTGAAGCAAGTTTTTGACTTCTCATGTGGCAGAAACACATAACAAGTGTAGGAGCAGTGAAGGAGCCAGGAGAGAGAGCCAGAGTGATCCGACACGCTAAAGAATAGAAAAGGACCTTGACAGGAGCTGTAATAAGACGTAATTGCTGCCATCAGAGAAATAACAAAGAAGTGAATTAAATCATTCTGTAGTATTAGATGCAGTCTTATTCACTGAAGGTCAAACTATAGGGCTGAGCAATGACAAAGATATAATTAATTATATATTTTTTTATAATAACAACTAATACAAATAATTTAGATGTTTAATCATTGCCATTAAACACAATTATGTATGTCTTCCCCCACAGTCTGAACACTATGCTTTTACTGACAGAAAAATGTCTCCATTAAAAAGATCCAAATTGTTCATTGACAATTAGAAATGAGTGATTTTTTGTATTTTTTGCACAGCCCTAGCACACGTTAGTTCTTGGTGGTGCTATCTGACACACAAAAGAAGCTATGGATACGTTTAGTGTAAGGAATGCTTAAGAGAAAGAGATCCACAGAGATGTACAGGCTAAATATCATGAAAAGATTGGCTGTTTTCTTGTTATTTTATGTGTCTATGTGCAGTGTTCTGATAACATTCCAGATCAGCACCTTTATATTGTTAGTTTGTTTGTGAGTAACTACCGTATGTATGAACACAGGGGATCAAACGCCCCTATAAGGTGTTCCTGTAAAATCCATTGTCAATGTCCCTTTCTCAATAATGTAATGGTAGCATAACATATCTTGGATCAAAATGTGTGTGTCTAGGATCAGCTATTTCAAACATCTTTCAGAAAATCCATTATTTGATGTCTGGGACCTTGTGAATTTTTTCTACAATGGAAAACTCCTGGACGAATGAGGGAATATACCATCTTGACTCTTACTTGAGTCATTTCTTGGACAACTTCTTTGTACTTCAACCATATTTAATTATATTTAACAGTACACTTTGCTACTAGCCTCCTACCCACATTGTCTTTTTTTTTAATCTTTCCCTAAACCAAGACTTTACAAACTCTCAATTAAAATTCAGCACCAGTCGGAAGCAAAAAATAACTACATATAAAATTGCTTACAAATTGAACTTAAAGGCGCAATGGACGATTTTTCGGCGATTTGAGAACGCAGGCGGAAGTGCGCATGCGCACTCCCCCGTGTGGACTGATACAACACACTCGTGTGTTTGTTTATTAGCGCGACGGATCACATCGATCTCTCGTCTCCCGTAGATTTCTGTCCACTTCTGAGTCAGCTCGAACTGTCTTTCTCCGTCTTCATTTTGCCCCGTACACTGAGGGAACTATATTATGATAGATCAATGCGCTTAGACACGCGGAAATGTGGAACGAGCCGCACGCGGCTGCAGGTGAGCGATAGGTGCATTTTATGATTGATACGTGGCAGGACTAATCGGCAGTCCACGCCACGAGGAAATGAGACTCAGATTTATGCCAAAAAAATCGTCCATTCAACCTTTAAACAAAGACAATGAAAACCTTGCAGGCAGCAGTACCTACACCATAGTTTGAGAACCACTGCATATATTCAATCAGCCGCAAAAATCCATTGATCCAGACTCAGAAAAGGTCTTGAAAAGGTCTTTTGGTGGGAGACTGGGTAACACATAATTGGCCCGGCCAGCGGAAAAGAAAGAGGGAATAACGGATCTGGTAGTTCCTGGGCTTACGGCATAAAGGGATTTGGTGAAAGTGAGAAGAACGAGACGAGAGATGGAGATAGAGCCGAAATAAAAAGTATTAGATGGACCAGTGGCAGACAGAGAACTGCTTCTATTACAGGCGCCGTCTAAGAGGAGGGGAGCCACTGGAACAAATGCACAGTAATTGCACACAATCTGTCTTCAGAGCTCAATCACTGTGGCCTGGGGGACCATCGCAACACTTCTACACACTAATCTAATAACCCAGCCCTCGAGAATGTCCCCTCACCTTCAACATGGGCACAACACGGCACAGGGCTGCAGGCTGTTAACAACTACAGGGAGGGCAAAAGAGAAAACCACTGGAATATTAATTGGCGTTTTGTGAATTGAGGGATCAAATATTTGATATAACACAATTAACATATAGGAATGTTGCATCGTACGCATGGGGAGGATTTCATGAGTGGCGTTTGTGTGTGGTTTTAGTTCGATGTGTTTTTATTATTATTACTGCAACAATATGGAAGATCAAAAATGACAAATTAATTGGCAATAAAGTTTGAGGAACATTAAATGAAATACTGGGAAAGAATAAAAAATCAACAAATACATTTTTGGAATCAAACAGGGTTTATTTAACCAAACCAGGTGAAATTGCAAACTATTTGAGTACATTTTTTAAAGATAAAATTCAAAAATTGAGAAATGCCATGGAAACTGGACCAAAGGTAAATATATCTTATGAATTAATAAGACAACATATCATGTGCACCAAAAAATGTAAATTCAAATTTGATACAGTCACGGAAAATAATGTCAAAAACGTATTGCAGAAAAGCAAGGATAAACCAGCTGGTATTGATCATTTAGAAACAAAATGATTAAAGCTGGTGGCAGATTTAATTGCTTTACCAGTTTCTCACATCATTAATTTAAGTCTAACAATTTAAGTCCGCAAAAATAATTCCTCTCACAAAAAATAATAAAGAACCATTATCAGGTAAAAACAGCAGACCAATTAGTTTGTTACCAGTATTAAGCAAAATTATGGAAAAAGTAGCACATGATCAAATTCAAAAGTATTTATCAGAAAATTGGTTAAATACCATCTATCAACAAGCATATAAAATGGGTCACTCCACAACAACTGCTCTTACTCAGATCACAGATCACTGGCTGCAGGAAATTGATCGAAAAAATCTAATAGGGACAATGTTCCTAGATTTGAGTGCAGCCTTTGATGTTTTAGACCACAATATTTTATTAAGCAAATTGACCTGTTATGGATTAGAGTCATCAGCTTTAAAGTGGACTGAAAGTTATTTAAATAATCGAGATTATAGTCTACTTTAATGGTAGCTATTCTGACATTGAGGGGATGGGTTGTGGAGTTCCCCAGGGCAGTTGCCTTGGCCCGCTTTTATTTTCTATTTTCACCAATGACTTTTCATCTATATTAAAACATGCAACCATGGCCATATATGCAGATGACACTACATTATACACCTCTGCACCAACAGCAGAAAAGCTTAGTAACATCTTACAGGAGGAGTTGAATGCAGTAGTTCAGTGGATCCAACATAATAAATTAGTAAACAATATTGTAAAAACTAAATGTATGTTAATTGGGTCACAACACATGTTAAAAACAACACCTACACCACACTTAACCGCTGGAGTGACTGTAGTTGAACAAGTGGAAGAAACTAAATTATTGGGTGTAAGCTTTAGATTCTAAATTAACATGGAACAGTCATATAAACAATGTATTGAGGAATATGGGGCCGAGTATGGGCATGATCAAACACTGTAGGAAATGTATTCCAAAATGGTTAATCAAACAATTAATTCAGTCCTTAACACTTTCTCAGTCAGATTATGCATCTGTTGTTTGGTCAAACACATGTGTGAAAATAATTTATACAGGTTGCAAGTAGCACAGAACAAAGCGGCACGAATAGTCTTGGGTTGCCCATACAGAACAAATGTAATAACAATGCACAACCAATTAGCCTGGTTGACGGTCAAAAGCAGACTGAAGTACGATTTATTAACATTTATTAGACATGTCATTATAACCAAAATTCCAGCAGTAATTTATGATAAACTGACTTTTTTCTCAGATACTCACAATTATGAAACTCGACAAAGTAGAAATATTAGCTGTGCGCTGCCAGTTTGCAGAACCAATAAAATGCAGTGCACTGTTGTTTATCGGGCCATGGTTGCATGGAATGCATTGCCTGTTTTTTTGTTGCTTGAAAATAACAAAAAGTTATTTCAAAAGAAGTTAAAGCTTTTCCTTTTTACACAATAATGCGCTTCAGGGATGGAGTTAAGATTTGATTACTAATTATGGGAATGATAGTGGTAGTATAAATAATAATAATATTATGTAATTGTTATTTTTCTTGTATGTATATGTATGTGTATGTATATGTATCTGTGAGTGTATTTATATATATGTATATATGTATATGCTGTATGTATGTAGGTGGATATATATAATACCTTGGGCTTTCGTGTATGTGTGTGTGAGGTATGTGTGCGTTTGTTTAGAGGTGTGAGTGTGTGTGTGTGGGTGGGGTATATAAATAAATGTATGTAATGAATTTGAGGAGACCCCAGGAAGAATAGCAACTGGTTTGCAGGAGCTAATGGGGATCTTAATAAACTCCATCCATCCATTTTTTTTCCATCCTAAATAAATCAATAACAAAAGAAAGGTGATTTGTGTTATTTATTCACTTTTTAAATGTATTTATTTTTACATTTAATTAATAACAATTTAAAAAATAAATCAATGTGGAAATTAGTAAATGTAAAAATAAATATTTTAAAGGTAAAGGTATTCAAAATAAGAAAAAAATGCAGAAATCAATACAAAAATGTAAAACAAGTTTATTTTTATTCACCTTTCTTTATTCTTCAATGTCTTTTTTGGTCCTCTATACAGATTTTTTTTTTTTTTTTACAGATTTTTTTCCCTCATGCGATGCCAGAGGATTCTCCCATAACATGCTCGTTTAAGATTGATGGGGAAGTACATATGACCACCCAGAGAGAAGCCACCCATCTTAAAAATGAACTTTGGAACTACTACTTAAAAGTTAAAGAAACAAATGTTTTTACCCCCAATAATAACCCTGTCTTCAATAGCTGCAGCAGTAAGTGTATATTTCATGTCCATTACATTCCATCCTTGGTGCAGGCTTTATCACTGCCTTATTCTCAGACAGTTGATTGCAGGGGCTTGATGCAGGCAGGGCGACCCTGAAGCTCTCGCCCCTCTCATTTGTAAAGTGGGCCGGTTGCCGTTAGATAACTGCTTCCTCCAATAATGGCCGTCTGCAGTGGAAAGTAATTTGTAGATAGTCCATCTTACATATCAGCAACAGGAACATGTTATGTGCACAAGGAAATACAGAAGAAAACAGCTACCCCATTGTCTCCATAAAGATGTTGTTGCTTTGCCTGGAATGTCGCACAGTATGGCATTAAAGGTGACATATCAGACAAAATCAACGTTAACGAGCTTTAAAACTTGTTACAAATGTTTCCTCATCATCAGTTTATGCTAAGTTGTATTTAGATTGATTCATGCTTGCTTGAGTGATTCTGTTTTGTCCTGCAACTGAGCTTCCAGTGCACAGAAAATGCCTGTTTTCACCTACCCCATATCCCTACCCACATCCCCGTACTTTGTTATGAATACTTGAAAAATGAAGATGTAAGTGACAGATGTAGGACTCTGAAATGTCACGTAGCCAAAGACGTAAATGACAATGCGCTGCTTATGGTGGTCATGGTGAAATGTCACTATGAAGAGACAATTACCTGCTTATGTTATAGTTCAGTGAAAAAACAAGAATATCTCCTGTTAATGTATCTTTAACCATGGAAACAAATAGGTACCACCACCATAAAAAAAATCATCTTTATGTGCCCCAACCTACAGCATGTTGTCTGTTTAAAATTATGTGTACGCTGCAAAGTAATCACCCAAACAGTATTAAGCAGAGTTAATTTGACAGTCAGGAGTCTTCCATCTCCTCAGCAGCAGCACGCACCGCTCATGCATCGTAATGAGCACATTTCAGAACAGTAACCACAGAAACAATAGTCGGCGAGCTTGTACTTACACCCGGCTGCAGCTCACTCCCGTGATCGAGAGGCACATGAATATTCTTTATGGTATCAGCGTCTGTGATCAGCGGCCTGAGGAGGCGTGAGAGTCATCCACACGTCGAGTGAAAGAGGTGGGTCCTACTTCTGTTACATTCACTCGAGGATATTTAGTTGAGTATCTTTTTGATGATATTGTACTTCTCTGTGTAGCTTGCCAACACTACGGTATATTTACTCTTTCATTAGAGTCGTATATTTACACTTTATCAGCACTATAAGTTGAGTTATGGGCTATTCTTCAGACTGTGAATAACTCTAGAACGGACAAGACTTATTAGATTTATGTTGACAAAATGCAATGATTTTTATTTTTTTTGCACTTTCATATGTGATTTAATTTTGATCATTTATGGGATCTATACATAACCAGATTTTGTGCATTATCTATGTTTTATTCTTCCAATTACAGGTGCTGTACCCGATTTATATTGTTGAAAAAAAGAACAATCATTTTTGCAGCGGTTCAAAATGATTTGCATAATGCGTTTCATAACATCCAAATAGAGCACGGCAAAGAGTTTAAAAGCATTTTTCACAACATGCCACTGCTAGCAACGACGTTACATTCAGGTTGTGGGCGATAAAAACGCTTCACAATTAAATGCAGACAGCACACAGTGGTCTCATTTTGACCCTAAGAGCTGCTAATACAATATAACTCTGCAGTGGGGTATGCCAAACTTTACTTTATTACGGGAAAACCACTTCAACGTCAAATTATAAACCAGATGTTCTGTCTGTAGTTACTTATACTTGAATAATAGTTTTCACATATACTTTTTACTCTTGTATGAGGAATGTCTTGTATGACCACTTGCACTTCAACTTGAAGTTCAAACCTGGCTTGGTTTGTAGATTTGCATTAGTACTTGAAATATTCTGGATAGTTTTAGGGTGGGAAAAGCCATTTTAGTTCTGAAAAGTGAGTAAAACGATGAATCACATCTATTTTATCCCAAGACTCTTTAATTTTGAACTCTCATGTGATGTTAGTCGACAAATGCACCAAGATGACCGGCAAATCCAGTATTGTTATTAATGTTATCTTGTTTTAAAGTAAAGTTGTACAATGTTTATCTATTTTTTGTATGTTTTACTCCGTATAACAAACAACAATAGATATGATTTAACTTTATTGTCATTACATACAACGCAACAAAATGCACAAACAGAAGTGCAATGAAACAGTTAGATAAAACATTTACATAACAGTAATACGATGTACAAATGCTTCAGTCACGTCACTGAATTGCGGGTAATCTGTACATGTTTTTAAATGTTTTATGAATCCATTGGAAGCACGTACAGTATTTTCTTCTCCTCTCTTGGCTCTATGTATTCGGTTTACAGTAACAGAAATATCAGTGTGGCGTTTAAACAAAGAGACAAGCTGCTCTGTCGGCGAAACAGCATCAAGGGATTTTCATGGAGCAGAGAAGATACGTGCTAACCGTTGTGAGCATATTTGTGTGTCTGTACGCATGAGCTACCTCGCTGCTTCACTGCCCCCAATATCTCCAATACCTGACTCCGTGCGCCTCTGACTTTTCCTCCAGCAAAAGATCGGAAATGACGAGACCAAACCCACACAGACGGTAACACAAGCGGACAACGCCTGCCAAGTATAATGTTTTTCTACTGTACACAAACGCAACTAAAAGTAGACATGCGCAGGATAAAATGGCATCCGTGGTGGCACGAGGAAAGACAACTGAACGCTTCACTGAGCAGGGAAAAGGAGCGCATTGACACACTTTAAATAACAAGAACAACAAAATGCAAGCTTTGCCGGCCGCTAAGCACAGCAGGTGGTCCATCTTAACCACCGTGAAATAAGCAGCTGATAACATCTTTTACACCATTTATCTGTGCAAATTTATTGAAAACATGATGAATGAAGAAAACATTGCAGAAGTAACAGCTGGACAATCTGTGGATGTTATCCAAGTTTGTGTTTGGAGAAATTAAACATTTGTTTTTTTCTGTTGATTTAAGTTGTAACAGCAAATCTCAGGTGATTTAGAAAACATTACATTTTAGTTATGTTTAGTGAACACAGGCAAAGCAAATGTGAAACAGAATTTGAAAAATCCTTATGGCTAGAAGTATAAGAATGTGCTTTTTCATGGGCTTTTTTTGACCCCCCTTAATATACCCCCCCTCACCCATGAAAACCTGTTAGGGGGCGCATGTGGTTACATATGGTACTGCACCTTGAAACTTGTTAGGGGGCGCATGTGGTGGGCATATGGTACTGCACCTTGAAACCTGTTAGGGGGCGCATGTGGTGGGCATATGGTACTGCACCTTGAAACCTGTTAGGGGGCGCATGTGGTGAGGAAATGGTACTGCACCATCTAAAATGTTTTAAGCATCACACACTCACACACACACACACACACGTGTTTAAGCAACGAAGTGAGCCAGGGGCGAGCGAAAGAGCACTCGTGGGTGCGAAGGGTGAGACCACCCTTTGGGAAAAGGGGGGTTTCCCCTCTGACGGTCTTTTACTGAGGAAAAGACTCGACACCACACAGTGGTGTCTATTGCTCATATATATATATATATATATATATATATATATATATATATATATATATATATATATATAAAATAACTTATTGGTTATAAATATATATATAGCTCTGAAGGTAGAATTCAGTTTTTAAAACAGGCATAGTCTAAAACAGGGCTATTTCTAAAACCTATTCTTTCTGAATAGGTTTTTTAACTCTGATTATAGCTGGTTGGAATCATGTTATAAAGCACAAAGTCAATGAAAACTATTTTCACTAAGAAGGAGTCGAATTGATATTATTCAGCTATGTTCTTGTAGTAAGCAGTTATTTCTTTTGGGTAATGCCTAAACACAAATGTATGGGGAAAAATTTATTTCAAGACTTGAATTCTGAAATGACTGAATTCTGAAATGATTGAATTATTTTATCCTTTAACCTTAGTATTCCACATTTGATCCACATTTGATCCATGTTTGAGCAACATTTGATCCGCATAGCGGATTGAAAAACCCCCCGGCTCCTGTCTGTCTGTCTGAAGCCTGGCAAAGAGTTCATCTAAGGCACCCTGCTGGGGATAAACTAACGATGCTAAGACAACGAGCCAGATCATCTAAGGTGTCAGCTACAGCGACGAAAAGCAAGCGTGTATTGTATCGTCTGTGAAATACGGTGAGGTGTGAGGTGTGGGTGTGGTGGGGTCGAGGGGGCTGGTTTTCCAGCAAATAATCCACTAAATAGAGAATATACCCGGAGAAACAAAACTGGTACATTACAATCCGGAATAGACTTCTGTCTTGTCTCTGAATCCCTTTCAAATGTACACTGTAAATCTGAGATTATTTCGAAACCTCAGCAAACAATTTTACTTACTTTAAATGTATCAACAAGTAATTAATCTGGAATGTATCAATTTTATTGGAAACTAACCAATTCTCCATTACATAATGAAAGTGGCTGTGAGTTAATAAAGGGCAAAATTTCAGAGTATTACAATGTGAAACACTTTTAACAGCTCTCACACATAATGTGTCAAGGATTTATTACCTTCATACCAAAAAACTCAAAAAGACACTCTAATCTTAGATAATTGGCGTCCTATAACCCCTACTTAATAATGATTGCATTGATTTTTGATTGATTTTTTTTTTTTTTTAGTTATGTCTTGCAAACATTTTTTTTAAAAAAAGTAATGAATGATCTCACTGAAGAATCCCAAATTGGTTTTATGACCGCTCGATATTATTGACAACATTATACTTCTCCTTGACATTCCGGATTACTCAGATCTTGTATCAGAAAATAGTTTCATTCTATTCTTAAATTTTCAAAAACCTTCGATTCAGTAGAGCATCAGGGCGTTTTAAAAATCAAATTGTTCCATGGAACAACGCATAGACTTATTATTGAACATGGCATACGCCATGGGTGCACAATATCTGCCTTCTTATTCTTATTACCTATGTGAATTTTAGCCAATTATATTACTAATAGTAATATTAGGGAATCACCATAGGAGAAAGACAAATACGCTTGAGCCAACTTTGCTGATGATACTACGCACTTTCTAAGAGATGCTTTTAAACACATTTACATTAGCTTCACAACTCAAACTAAATATTTCCAAATGTGAACTGCTCCATATCAAACCTTGTAGTGCCTTAGAAATACCAGGAATTCCCATAAAACATAAAGTAAAATTGATTAAAAATTAAATTAAATTGATTAAAAATTTAACATAAATTAAAATTGATGGTGTTACCAACACAAAAGATAAATGAATTCTACCTTCAGAGCTATATATATATATATATATATATATATATATATATATATTTATAACCAATAAGTTATTTTATATATATATATATATGAGCAATAGACACCACTGTGTGGTGTCGAGTCTTTTCCTCAGTAAAAGACCGTCAGAGGGGAAACCCCCCTTTTCCCAAAGGGTGGTCTCACCCTTCGCACCCACGAGTGCTCTTTCGCTCGCCCCTGGCCTGGTTGCTTAAACACGTGTGTGTGTGTGTGTGTGTGTGTGATGCTTAAAACATTTTAGATGGTGCAGTACCATTTCCTCACCACATGCGCCCCCTAACAGGTTTCAAGGTGCAGTACCATATGCCCACCACATGCGCCCCCTAACAGGTTTCAAGGTGCAGTACCATATGTAACCACATGCGCCCCCTAACAGGTTTTCATGGGGGGTCTATTAAGGGGGGTCTATTAAGGGGGGTCAAAAAAGCCCACCATAAGTGCCTTTATACACTACTATGGCTCTCAGTGTGTTGACTTCAGAGAAGAGTTTATACTTAAGTCACATACAAAAAGGCATTTGTTCATTTATTTTAAATTAATACATTTAACACCTTTTCTGGTGGAGCATCTTTGAGTCAAAAATAGGAGCCAATTATTATGATACTAACACATTTCTAATTAGTCTAATTGATGAGCATTAACTCAAACTCTCTGAAGTACAAGGACTGATTGATGAAATCAGAATTATTCAAATTACTACGATTAAAAATCCTCTGACAGAGCTCAATTTGAATTTGAATTGTTGTTTTTCCACAGCCAGTTGTATTGAAAGTGACTTAGAGGTGACATATTTAACATCAAACATGAAAATGAAGAAAACAAAACATTGGCAGGTGTGAGTTCTTAGACGGTCTAAGCTCATTTGATATTCAATATAAATATAATGATGGACTACACGAAATAAGCACATAAACTATTCTACATACATCCTACATCTCTGCCATATTAGCATAACTCTTAAAATGTCCTTGGCTGAATTCATTTATAAAGCAAGAACTAATTACATTCGCATCATTGTGAAATGCCTCATATTTGAAAGTTACATTTTTCAATCTTTGAAAAAGCAAAAATTATATTAATATTCATCAATCTATATGGGACAACGTATTTCTACCAATACTTCTGTCTGAACTAAAGTATTGAAATATTTAAGTGAAATGCTAAACTTTATTATTTGAATAAAATGTGGGCTTAATCCATAATAGTATATTAATACAATAATATCATTGATGTTAGATATGAAAAGGCCTGGCAGACAATAAAAACACAATCAATAAAAAATGCAAACTACATGGACATGGAGTGAATTACCTACAGGCACAAAGATAGTGAGGTCCTTTGGGAGAACGGGGAGCGGAATAGTTATCTAACTGATTCTATGTAAATGTATTCTGCCTTCATTAATACAGAAAGCAGGTTAATGGTGAACCAAAACAAGCAATTAGGAAGGACAAAAATATGGGACAAATACTGTGTTCCCTTTGTAGAACCATTCCAGATCAATACTGTGTTTCGTTATGCAAAGCTGGGCTAATTGCACATTACTTTTTTACATGAAAACCATAAACACAGGATAGACTCTTGAGCTTGTATTGGCTTGTTTCTCAGTTTTATACATGACATAAGGGCACCCAGAAATGATTTAAGCTATTACAACTTAAATCAGTGGTATTCTCCTGGTTAAAATGCATATATTCTAAGCTCTATTCGGATGGGATTAGTTTTAGCATAATTACAAAGGTCGTCTGTGTTTCTGGTCCTGTATGAATCGTCAGTGTCTGTGAAAATCTCTTTGAGGGCCTCAGGTAAATCTGGTCCCATGCAGATGCTCATGTCTGTGATCTGGACTGTTTTTAATTTGTGCCTTGAGGCTTATATCCATTAATAACATCTCTGCATTTGATTTAAGTCCAAATGTTTTCAAAAATAATATTAATTAAGGCGCTGCACCTGATTTTGACAGTTTTGACTGTTTACTTTAAACTGCTTAGAGTTCATTCATGCATTCCCAGTGTCCTGAATATTTGTAAGTGCTTTTCACAAATTGATGTCCCGGGTCAAGCTAACAAACACTAGCATGCTAATGGCGCACTTCCTGTTTCACAGAGAATAAAAAGCGTGACAAAAAGATGCAGAGAAAGCGCTGTCCTCTCATTTTCACCCAGAAATAGACTTTTTACATACCTTTTTTTTTTTTTTTTTTACATATCTTCGTAAAGGGGCAAAACAGACTTTACTTTATCACATGCAAAAAATCCGTTGCATGAACTAGCTCTTTTTTGCATATTTCACATTTTCATTTCAAAACAGTAAAAATACGGTGCAGTGCCTTTAATTTGCCGCAGCCCATTCTCCAGTCCAATTACCGGTATTATTGTGATTTTTGTTCAATTAAAAAGTGAAAGCCACACAAAGCCCTGGAAGTGCAATCGAGGATGAAGTTGGAGGTTCTTTTGGGAAAGTTTAGCTGCTTTTGGTGCAAAGGTTAGATCGAGGGGCTGTGTCAGCGAGAACGGATTAAAAGAGAGCGGCTCTGGCAGTTTCATAAGAAATCTGATCGAGCGGATGTCGTTCTGATTCCGATCGCAACAACGTGGTAAACAACAACGTCTCACGCTACAGTCACAGCTACAAATGAGAAGAAACGCGAGCAACATGAATCAATATTTAAATGTGTTAACCAGTCAGCCATTTGCGGAATAAGCTAATTACTGACATTGTTTCCCTCATGCGAATACTCACAAAAACACCGACATTGCGGGTTAATGTACATTTTTACAGACGTCCCTATGTAAAACTAATCCTGTCTGAATAAAATAGATGTCAAAGGTTTTGTGAAAAGCTCTTGTTTCTTTCCTTGCTCAAAGGCCAGAATCAATGCAAAATCAATGTGCAGTTTTTAAGTAAAGCACCATCATATCTGAATACTTGCTCTGCTCTGTCCCTCGTGGTGCCGACTCACTCTGTCCCGCATGTTTCCACTTCCTCTTCGTCTCGCTCGCGCTCATGCCGCACTGTGAGGTGTTGACTGCTACATAAAGTCTCCAGAGTGTTTCTCAGACTAATGGAAAACACTCAAAATGCCTCGGCTCTCCATCATTGCTCCGCTGAAGGAGGGATTCAGTCCACATATTGCTTCTGTAAGGAAAACCAAGCTCGCTAGTTTATCACGTAACTCTGGGCACTTTAAAAAACGTATTTCCTGCTTTTTCTTCCCCTGCAGAATTTTAAAAATACATCATGCATTAATGTTGAAACTTGATTAAAAGTCATGACAGAAGCTTTCTCCAAGACAAGTTCCCAAACATTTCGTTCAGAACTGCACAAGGACTTTGTATTGTCAGTCTTGGAGATAAAATGGTAATTAAAACTTGGCTTAATTTGAGATTATTTGACTTCTACTTTATCAGAATGCCTTTACGAATACTTCTTTGGCGGTTTGGTGGAGATATGTCACAAAGTATAGTTGTACATGAAATCAAATGAACTGCTCCACACACTAAACTAAACTCAACCCTGGAAAAAGTAAAAACTAATACACTTTAACATGCTTGGTGTGTTTTATTATCATTTTACTCATAATTGAATGTCATCAACCCAATATTGAACCTTTAAATTGCAACGTCATCAGATTATTCAAAGTCCTGGAATAAAGTAGATCATTATTCACTGACATTAGATATAAATAATCATGATTTTAAGTCTTTATAGTAAAAAACTACAAAAATATTTTCAAGGTAAAACTATCAGTTACAGTACTTTGCTTTTCTATTACAAGGGATGGGAAATATACCCTAATCTGGCTTCAAAATTGTATTTGAGCTTTTATTGTCCCGTAAAACTTAGTAATTATAATAAATGGTTTAACAACAATTCAAACTGAAAGTATTGAATTGTATATGCATGTGCATATTTGAATATTTTCCATCCAATTTCAAAACTATCCTGCCAGGCAAAACTCTCGGAGAAGCTAATAAGTAACCAGGTGCGTGCTTTCTTTACCAAATATTCATTTTTAAATCAGCCAGTCCGGTTTTAGACCCTTAGTCCTTTTTCTGTATTCTGTATTCATTGTATTCTCTTGGATTGTCTGGATGCTATTGGGTTCGATACAAATTTCAAAAATGTGGTTTAAAGATAACCTCATCAAGCTGTTTCTGCAGATGGCTTTCAATCTGAATTTTCTTCTTCCCCAAGGGTCTGTCCTTGGACCGCTTATATTTACAATACAATATGAATCACAAGACAAAAATAAAAGCATAAATAATTATGTTAAATGTCATTAAAATGAAAGAATTGTACTTAAAATGCCTTCACTCAACGGCACAGCTAAACAGAATTGTTTTTTGCCTATGTAGTTTTAAACGCTGCCAGTGTTCCAGATTTTAGCTCCATAAAACTGGAATGCTGGTTCCCCATAATTGGTCCTCTGGGCACCAGCAGGAGGCCGGTCCCTGAGGTCCTCAGAGTCCGAGATGGTTCATATGGCACTAACATGTCTGAGATGTACTTTGGTGCTAGGCCATGGAGAGACTTGTACACAAGCAGAGCTGCTTTAAAGTCTCTTCTCTGAGCCACAGGAGCCAGCGCAGAGACCTGAGAACAGGACTAATGTGATCATACTTCCTGGTTCTAGTCAGGACCCGAGCAGCAGCGTTCTGGATGGACTGCAGCTGTTTCTTCTTGATGATAAACTCTCTTTCAACAAACACATACACGCTGACAAATAATCATAAAGCCAGGCTACATTTCTCTCATTTTTAGATTATGGTGATATTATATACATGTATTCTACAGCAACAGTTTTAACCTCTGACCTCAGTTTATCCTTCAGCATTAAGGTTCATTACAGGAGAAGAACACAGAACCCACCGCTGTGAATTATATTCTAAGTAGGATGGCAATCATTGACACTGACTTTTGTTTGTTTACAAGGCTCTTATTGGTATTTTGCCTGATTATTTAACATGTTTTCTGAACATCAGATAAAGAATTCATCAACTACAATCTCAGGACATGTTCTATTTACAGTCAAGCCGTATAAACACAGATTTGGGATTATGGAATTTTTAATCGGATAATCTTGAATCATTTTATGATTTTAAGGCTCTTGTTAAAGATAACCCCGCAAAGACAGCGCTCATGCCTTGCATGATTTTATCCCATATTGTATGTCATTTTATATTTAGCTTATTGAATGTTGGGTTTATTGACATTTTGTTTTGATATTCTATACTTGTTTCATGTATGTTTTGTGAAGACAGGGTCCCATGAAAAAGAGAGTTTCTCACACTGAGGTCTTCCCCTGATTATTATGAATTAGTATTTTTTTTTTTAAATACAATTATTTGACCTTATAATGCAAAATACAATTGTAAATTCCTTAAACCAGGCTATATAATCATTCTGAGTGAGTTTCATATTTTGCAATATTCTAGTGTTATGTCCAGCTTCTCTATAGAAAGGGCTGGCTGCACTGCACATAAGCCTCCATTCATTCTGTAATTTAATTTTGTTAAAGGGTCTATTTGGCCAAACATTTACAAAAGAGCTTGTTGTCACTGGCGATAGACTGGGCTCTATTGGCCGAACATGCCTCTGTGTCTGCTCACCCATCCCGTGTAGTTTCCTCCGACCTGGCGCAGCGCACATGTTCTCACATTGGACCGACTGTGTACATGGCTTTCCCATTAAAGTGCAGCTACGGTGTCAGAAGGTTTAACATCACAGGCAGGAAAACAGGACAAACACAAACTCATATTTGAAGTGTATTTGAGGTTACACGTGTCCCTTTAACCCGCGCGTAACCCCCGCTGTGAAGGACTTTTCATACTAATTAGACTTTAAACCAACAACAGCTCCATATAGGCCAGCTTCCCCGAGGACATCATTACTGTATATTCAAAGATTCTTAGGGGAAGATATTAGAAGATTAAACAACTGAGTCCTTGTGCAAAACACAGGGGCCACACAGCTTGGTAACTTTACTGCAAACAAAACAGAACTGCAGAGTGGAAAAACATTTAAAATAATTGAACTGTTGTAGTAAGAAAGCATTAATTTTGGGAGTCGTTTAGTCTCCAAATTGGGCAAATTTGGAGCAGTCGGTTAAGCCTTTGCTCTCCAACCAAAGGGTCAAACTAAGCATGTAGCCACAAAACATAGTATAGTGGCCCTGTACAGTAACACAAATGGATTCCTGCAGTTCAACACTTTTTGCAGAACTCTAGTTAGACAAATCTGCCATTTTAACATGACCAAACAAACTGACAATATGACTCTCATTGCTAAGCGCTTTGAGTGTCTAGAAAAGCTGTATAAATCCAATGATGAATTATTATTTAAGTTTTTATTGTATTAACATTGTTGATTATTTAGCATGAAAAGTGTGATGTATCAAGTATCAAGTATCAGAATACTTCATTTATCCAGAAGGGAAATAAATCAGTTGCTGTCGCTCCAATAAATAAATTAAAATAAAAACATGAACTATATATATTTTCCTGAACACAGAGGAAAGAGTCTGATGCGTTGCTATGTTACATTTTGTTGGTTGCTATGGAGCTCCATCCTGCTTTGCCATCTGAAAAATCTATTCTAAAGGAGAACATGCCCAAAGAAAATCTGGTGTGTAGAGTAATAGCGACGTGCCAAAGGGTTTGTGAGAGCTAAGAACAAGAGAGTTGTGCATAATACAAACCTCTCTTATGGTTTGGAAGTTTAACTATTCACACAGAGATTGGGGGTTATACTTTAAGGATGGTATTAAATATGAAACAGCACTGTGCTCAAACGACACTCAAAACAATGTGTGTCTGTGGTGTGGTTCTGTGGAATCATCTTAAAGAAGAAATCAAAGCAAGTTTAAGGGTTTTTCAATTTAGAAAAATGAGTTTAAGGAAACTGAATCAAACGATCAATAACTGAGACTTTTGTGTTATTCTTAGTTTTGTGAAATTATATCCTTCATTTTGTTTAGTTGTTATGGGAGAAAAACAATCTATTTCAATGTGGGTGTTTTTATTGGTGCTATAGTTTTTGAGCTTTCTCAGAATTAGTACAAGACCATAGGGTTTAACAAAGAAAGTGCTTATTTTCAAAACTACAATCTATTGTTTAAAATCTCGATCTAAAAAAGTATGATTTTTTTCGCTGTGGTATTGAAATTGGTATCGAGAATTGAGTACCGGTATATTTCTTGGTATGGAAATTGCCTGTGAAATTGTAGTATTGTGCCTGTGTTTGGCATATTCAAAATAAATAAATACATCATAAATAAATAAATGTATGAAGAAAGGTACTCCAACTTCACCCACATTTGATCTACTATAATGATCATTTCTTTGTGCGACTTGCATGTATGATGACGACAAATAAAGAACTTGCGACCGTAACTTCACCAGCAGCACCATGAACTCGCCTGTCATATGAGTAATCTTGACTAGATATGAGATATGAGATAGATATGAGATAGAAATGAGGGGCATGAAGGTTCGGGGACATGTCTGAGAGTCTTGCTCCACACAATGCACACGAATGCCAGACTGCGAGGATCAGAGCCAGCCACAGACGACGCCTCGGTGCATCTCTTTGAAGATTACATTTGATGCCGAGGCCATTTCTACAGGGGAGACGAGGCTGTTTATCAGTGCGATAAAAGACACACAGCCCGCCACACTTTTGATAAGTGAAATATTCCAGTCAAAGAGGCCGCGCAAGATTAGCCGTGTTAGCAGATGTCACTCTTGTAACGGTGCAAATGTGTTGACAGAGGTTTTTATCCTATTTGAAGTGCTCACTTTTGGAGTCCATTGATGCATCGCAGCCTCTTGTAATTGTGATGATGTACAGAAACAGCTGAAGAGCATTTGAAACCCAAGTGCTTTCAAATTCACTATTTTTGTCCTGTAAGTGTGTGCGCAATGTTTGTCTGTGGGTTGAGCACCCATTTTGTTTTTTGAACTGGCTGAAAGCCCATGTTTGAATGTAAAAAGAGAGTGCTTATTTTGAGACGTTTTTAAATAATAATAATAATAATAATAATAATAATAACTTTTATTTATATAGCGCTTTTCAGTGACCCAAAGACGCTGAATCACACTATCACCCCTGTGGACCAACCTCACGCACTTATAGAGTTCCTGCCGATGAGGTCACGCAATCTCTGCATGAGCCATCCAACTCCTGGTGAAGTGTAGGATAATTTTAAAACTAACCATGTCAGCCACATTTAACAAACTTCAGTTTCAGAGACTGTTGATTGTTTTAACACACAGGAATGTACAAATTATACTGTGCTATACAGAATTAGGCATTTCGTGGCTTTAAAAAGATTTGAGTTGTGTCCCACCAAACAGGATGTGTCAACACTGTTTAAGAATCAGACTCAGACTCAGGATCTGGAGAAGAGAGAGAGGGAGAGACAGGGAAACCACATGGAGAGAAATGGAGAGAGATGGAGAGATATGGAGAGACATGGAGAGACATGGAGACAGATGGGGAGACATGGAGCGAGATGGAGAGACATGGAGAGACATGGAGAGACATGAAGAGAGATGGAGAGAGATGGAGAGACATGGAGAGAGATGGAGAGACATGGAGAGAGATGGAGAGACATGGAGAGACATGGAGAGAGATGGAGAGAGATGGAGAGACAGGGAAACCACATGGAGAGAAATGGAGAGAGATGGAGAGATATGGAGAGACATGGAGAGACATGGAGACAGATGGGGAGACATGGAGAGAGATGGAGAGACATGGAGAGACATGGAGAGACATGAAGAGAGATGGAGAGAGATGGAGAGACATGGAGAGAGATGGAGAGACATGGAGAGAGATGGAGAGACATGGAGAGACATGGAGGGAGATGGAGAGAGATGGAGAGACAGGGAAACCACATGGAGAGAAATGGAGAGAGATGGAGAGATATGGAGAGACATGGAGAGACATGGAGACAGATGGAGAGACATGGAGAGAGATGGAGAGACATGGAGAGACATGAAGAGAGATGGAGAGAGATGGAGAGACATGGAGAGACATGGAGAGAGATGGAGAGACATGGAGAGACATGGAGAGACATGGAGAGACATGGTAGAGACATGGAGAGACAGGGAGACATGGAGAGACATGGAGAGAGATGGAGAGACATGGAGAGAGATGGAGAGAGATGGAGAGACATGGAGAGACATGGAGAGAGATGGAGAGATATGGAGAGACATGGAGAGACATGGAGAGACATGGAGAGACATGGAGAGACATGGAGAGACATGGAGAGACATGGAGAGACATGGAGAGAGATGGAAAGAGATGGAGAGACATGGAGAGACATGGAGAGAGATGGAGAGACATGGAGAGAGATGGAGAGAGATGGAGAGACATGGAGAGAGATGGAGAGACATGGAAAGACATGGAGAGAGATGGAGAGACATGGAGAGACATGGAGAGACATGGAGAGACATGGAGAGACATGGAGAGACATGGAGAGACATGGAGAGAGATGGAGAGATAGATAGAGAGTTAGAGAAACAACAAACCAGCAGAAAAGTGATACTGCACAGAAGTAAATTAAAGAAAATTTGAATAAATCATGTGTCATTTCCTGTAGTCAGCTGCATTTTAGATGTTGTCTATTCATTATTTGAATAATATTATAGGTGAATTATTTGTTACACATGGGTCTTATCCTGTATTTAAAGATAAATCAGAGTCTTTGCATACTTGCACATGGATTTACAAAGCTACACACTGCTGAGAGAAGTAGATTTCTGAAATTAAACAGACAAAACAGCAACTTTTGCATTTATTTTGGGAGACTTTATTTGGGGAATGTTTTAAACATTGTCGCAACAATTCAAAAACAGTAATAAGTTTGTGTGTTACCGATCGGTCTATTAAAATACACTTTTCTGTACATATTCAGGGCAATGACATGATACAAATAAAACAGTAACATAAATATACAAAAATACCCAACTCAACATGTGTTAAAAGCCAATTATAACACTACACATTTTTAGTTGTGATTTAAGCTCTGAATAGAGGTGGTAGATCTAATTTTCAAAGGAAAGCTATTCCAGAGTTTTGGCCTTGCATAAGAAAAAGTAGAAGAGAAGTGAACCCAACTGCTTTTTGCATAACTGGCTGCTTAGACATGTTAAATCTACAAAAATAAAATCACAGACTACAGTTAAATCAATGACTTTGGGGTGTTTATTACATTCAGGTAAACACAGCAACAACAAAATACTCCAGAAGCATAATTTCAGGCTTGTTGCCGTTCACTACCACAATCTCTCCCTTAAAAACTTTACCTCAAAAGAAAATGTGTCGGCCTCATTTGACCCAGAGAGAGAGATGCTACTTTAATAAATTCACTCACAACTTAAGTTTCCTGTCTTTCAGTTTAATAATTGCATCTAAACTCAGGTTCAAAAGTTCAGCACATTAAAAGCCTATTTATTTTGCCGCGTTATAAAATCCTGTTTGTGTGTATCGCCGGTGCAGTGGGTCCAGATAATGATGCCAGGTGCTTTCATGGTGAGTGTGTTTTTGCATTAGCGCCAACTTCCACCAGGTGACTCGGAAACATTAATATGAAAAACAATAAATAAATATAGCCGCAAGCGGCAATGATCGGCCCTCGCCATGCCGCCGCCACACCGCCGCCACGCCGCAAGAGGAGGGGGCGCTAACGCGCCCCAATTGTCCTTTTATTACGCCTACTGCTGAATCTGTGACGCTGTCACATCTTCTCCCCTTTGTTTTACCATCAAAAAGCTATTTTATTTTGAATTCTTGGCAAAATGTGCGGCTTTGCCGCACAGACACCGTGACTCTTTGAATGAAAATGTGGATAACTTTTGATGGTCCACCCCTGAAGATGAGTCTCACCAAATTTCAGGTTAATAGGGCTGACGCCCTGGGAGGAGTTTGTGAAAGTCTAAAGTGTAAACATGTTCTGGCGATTTCCCCATTGGAATAACATGAAAGGTTTCGGTCATCGTTACGGCAACGCCATAACAATTATGACATGGGTCTCATTGACTTTTTTGATGGGGATGCTAAAATTGAGTTGTGTGTCAAATTTCATATAATTTCGCAAAACTAAACATTTAACCTCCATATAAAATCTGTAGGGGGCGCTGTGGTGCCAAATGAATTTATTTCACTTCAAGTAGGTTTAGGGCAAAGAGTTTAACAACTGATTCTAATTTGACGCAATTCGGACTTTATCTGCGCAAACGGCAGAAATTTTAAATATGGGAGATTTCTGAAATTCTAGCTACAGTTTGCGGCTTCGCCGCACAGAGACCGTGAGAGGTATCAATGTAATTTGGATAACTTTTGATGTCCCACTCCTCAGTAGCATTTTCACCAAATTTCAGCTTTTTAGGGCCAACGCCCTGGGAGGAGTTCGTAAAAGTACGACGTTTGGAAAAACTCCGAAGTCATGTTTAGCCATTTTTTAAGCAATATGGCCGACATTTGGTTGGGCGGACGGCGTTGCCGTAATAATATTTTTTACTTCTCTTGTCACCATCTACCTCTGCGCCAAATTTCATGATTCTACGATCAGATTTTTTTTGGGTCATTTCCCATCTCTCAATGCATTTTTGGTACATTTGGGGGCGCTGACGCGCCAATTTTTTTTATTTTAGAAAAGGGAAATAGCCAGAATGTAGAGAGGCACGATTTTTAGAGGTGTGAACATTTTTGTGACTTTTCGTCAATGTTCACTGGGTGAAAAATAGGGGGGTTGGTCCCGAGAAGAAGAAGAAGAAGAAGAAAGAATTAAAGCCGCAAGCGGCATCCAACGGCCCTCGCGGGCCGCCGGCCTTCCGACTCTGCTCTCTGCATTTTACAGAGATGGCGCTAACGCAATTGTCTAAGAACTAAGACAGCGACACATTGGACATGTTCAATGCTGTGCTTAACCAGTGCAAATGAACACAAATGTCGGTCAAATGTGCGGCTCCAGCGCACAGAGACCGTGACACTTGGAATAAAAATATGGATAACTTTTGATGCTCCGCTTGTGTAGATTATTTTCCCCAAATATGAGCTTGATCGAGCTATTGCCCACGGAGGAGTTTGTTAAAGTGTGAAGCATGAATTTGAACATTTCAAAGATTTGGCGTTTTCCCATTTGTGACAGTATATTTGCAGCTCCACGGCACAGAGACCGTACCACTTGAAATCAAAATATGACTGACTTTTGATGCCCCGCTTGTGTAGATGATTTTCCCCAAATATGAGATTGATCGGGCAATCGCCCTAGGAGGAGTTCGTTTAAGTGTGAAGCGTAAAAATGTGGTCATTTTAGAGATTTCGCTGTTTTCCCATTTCTGACATATTTGCGGGTCCGCCACACAGAGACCGTAGCACTTAGAATCAAAATATGGATAAGTTTTGATGCCCCGCCTGTGTAGATGATTTTCTCCAAATATGAACTTGATCGGACAATCGCCCTAGGAGGAGTTCGTTAAAGTGTGAAGCGTAAAAATGTGGTGATTTGAGCGATTCTACGATTTTCCCATAAGGATAACATGGGATGTTTCTGTCATCGCTACGGTTACGCCGTACAAAATATGACTTTGGCTCTCATACTTTTATGATTTGGATGGCAAATTAGAATTTTGTTCAAAATATCATGTCATTTGGAAAAACTCTATTGTTTATAGGCCACTCTGAAGGCCAAATAGTCAGAATTCTGGGAAACGTTTGCGGCTCCGTCGCACAGAGACCGTAAAATCTATCCTTAAAATTTGGATAACTTTAGATGCCCCACTTGTCTAGAGGACGTACACCGATTTTGAGGTCGGTGGGCAAAACGCACTAGGAGGAGTTCGTTAAAGTGTGAAACAGATAAATGTGGATATTCGAGAGATTTAGCGGTTTTCCCATAGGGATAACATGGGAGGTTTATGTCATCGCTACGACTACGCCGTAAAAATTAAGGCATTTGTCTGATTGGCTTTTTTGATCGGGACGCCAAAATAGAATTTTGGGTAAAGTTTAGAACATTTTTGTAAAACTAATTTTTGACCTTCAATGTTAATTTAAAGGTCACTCTGTAGGGGGCGCTATCACGCCCATTTCAATTTTGTCATCATAAACTGGTCCAAACTAGAAAGTTGAACAACTGATTCAAATTTGGTCCTAATCGGACTTATTTTGATCAAATGGGAACAATTTTTAGATCTGCAATATCCCAAAATAAGTTGTCCAACTTTGCGGCTGCGCCGCACACAGACCGTAAAAGGTATCTCAAAAAATTGGATAACTTTAGATGCCCCACTTGTCCAGAGGACGTACGCCGATTTTGAAGTTGGTGGGCAAAACGCCCTAGGAGGAGTTCGTCAAAGTTTGACGTGAACAAAATGGCTAACACAGCGTGTTTTCATTTTCAAAGGAAGATGGCGGCCATAGGGTAAGTCTGGGGGCGTGGCCACAATAATATTTGTTTTTTGTCCTCACAAGAGGAATGCGTGTTCCGAATTTCGTAGCTTTACGACAAAGTTGACCTCGGGGCGTCTCCCATAGGCGCAATGTATTTTGACTTTTGTCGGTGGCGCTGTCGTGCCATTTTTTTAGGAAAAAAAAAATGGCCCAGAAAAAACAAAATTTTTCGCCCATTCCGAATTTTGGGCAAAGTTTGGTGAGTTTTTGAGCATGTTCAGGGGGTCAAATTAGAGTTCAAAGCGATGAAGAACAAGAAAAATAATAATAATAATAATAATATTTTTAGCAAAAACAATATAGCCGTTTCCCCTATAACAACAAATTATACATCGTTTGAAAGCTCTAAGCCTTCCCGATGCCGCCATGGGGTGGAATCATCATTACGAGCGCTTACGCGCTCGTCACTCCCTATTCCATCGGGATGCCCCGCCCACTCCCCATAGACTTCCATTGATTTGAGCAGATACAAGCATGGCCCATGCCTGCGGCATGGATTCTCGCGTACGGGACGATGCCAGGAGGGTTTTTGGAGGAATGCAGCGCTTCGCGCTGCTGTTGTCAACAATTAGTGAATGGGCGTATGCATGATCCATGCCTTCGGCATGGGCTAGTTCACTGTACTTGCCAGGGGCGACGGGGTACCAAACATGCGGGCTGCGCCCGCATGTTTGGTCAGACAGTTGCAACGCTGCCTTCGGCAGCGTTGCGGGAGCAATAGGCCCTCCGCCCTGCTGGGGCTCGGGCCTAATAATATTCCGATGCGAAAACAATGTTTCCCATTTTTCAAATATCATAAACTATACATTTTCGGAAAGCGCTCGCGCTTTCCTACCTCATGGTGTGGGTCCCTGGTCACTGACGGGTACTTTCGTTAATTTTGAGTGGGCTCCGCCCACTTTGTGTTTTTGGCCCTCTATACAGTAATAATGTTCAATTTTTGCATTACATGCTTATATGCACGGAACATGCAAGAGACGGGGAACGTATTCGTGAGCTACTTAGCGCAAATGAGTGCTTTATATGGGGATGGCGACCGCTTCGCGGTCGTCATCTCAATTTAAAGTGCTCGTTTAGTGCGCACTTTTGCACGGGCTTCGCCCGTTTACAACGGTAATGTTCCATTTTCCTACTACTAATTAGTATGCACGGGGCGTGCATGAGAAAAGGAGTGCGTTAGTGAGTGTTTGGAAGTGGGCGAGCGCTTCGCGCTCGATTTCGTGCGCACTACGTGCGCACTTTCGCAGCCGTGCTTCGCACGGCCTTACGAGATTAATAGGCCTCTCGCCAGCTTGTGGCGCTCGGGCCTAATAAACCATCCGATCCAAGGGAGGACAAGGACAAGCGGAGAACCAGGCCCGCACGCACACATTACGATTGATGGGGCTGAGAAAAACCCATTCAAGTGCCACATTAGAGCTGACATTATAGGACTTAACATGCATGTGCTAAATAATATTATATTAACAAGGCAAACGGTAAAGGTCAGAGGCTGTAACGTGCTAGGATAGAGAATGAGGAAAAGATCTAAGTCAACAATATGAATTATTGAGGGAAAATAAAGCTAGAAAACCCATGATAAAAAGGGTAAGAGGAATGTATTTAAATATTGGAAATAAGAATGGTGGGATTGGATGATGTCATCACCTTTGACACAGTATGGCATTAAACATATTTATCTCCAGTGAAAAAAAACAATTACAGGTTAGATCTTTGGAGAGGCGAGCCCACTCTCAGGAGAATTCATGTTTTTCCAAGGTATTTTATTAGCACTGAAAATG
This sequence comes from Eucyclogobius newberryi, assembly GCF_026437365.1. Lineage (NCBI taxonomy): Eukaryota > Metazoa > Chordata > Actinopteri > Gobiiformes > Gobiidae > Eucyclogobius > Eucyclogobius newberryi. Next base: position 11,405,589 of record NW_027315846.1, read on the forward strand.
TATGTGTATATATGTATGTGTATATATAAAAATGTATATATATATCGAATAGAGAAATGGCTCACGGTGAAACATTGCAGTCAAAGCAATAACGTTGAAAAAAGCAGGTGTTGGAACCTAATTATGAACTAAACTAAGGCCATGAATCACATTAGGTTTACAAGTGTCTGTGTCTGGATAATGGTGTAAAAAAGTATTTCAGTCATATTTCACATGTAATACCCAAGGTGCATTTTACCTTGTGTTTTGTTCATCTCAAAGGATGACTTATTCAAAGCAGGGCTGCGTTTAAGGTCACAAACAATACTTAATGATTTTGAAAACCAGATAAAAAATTCATGAAGTTGAATTATTTAAATGTATTTATTTGTTTTCCTGCTATGAACTTGGTATGCTGACACTGTAAATGAAACCAAGACTAGGAACAATGAATCAATGTCAAAATAAAATTAAATAACACACATTTTATTGTTCTCTGCATTTAAATGTCTGCCTTTTTAAGCATTCCCGTCAACCCAGTAGTTCAGATCGACAAACATGTTCTGAAATGCATGCGATTCCATCTAATTCAGCTCTCAAAGTAGATATTATCTGCCTGGATGTGTTTAAATTGTGCATTGTTAACCGAACACATAAATCATTTTTCTTTACTATTCAATTCTATTCTATTGAACACTTTTGCACACTCGCCCAGAGGGAGTTAGTGTTTCTCTTCCTCACATAAACATCTCTAGAGATTTATTTATCCCTCTGTTAAGTGCACAGGTCTCTATTCCTGCGGCCAGGTCAGGAGATTGCACCATCACTGTTAAAAAACCTGGGTCAATGTGTTCTGCCCCGCTGCGTTTCATTCATCCAGGCGGTTCAGAAGTCCTCTATTTCTCCTCTGAGCCGTTCTCGTCGGATCCAGTGAACACCTCGACACTAGCAGCCATTAGGCAAGAGCCAGGAGCTGGAGTAGACTCATAAATATTGACTCTGATTCTTCGTGTCCCTGAGGAAGTGTTAGGAACAGTGAGCAGCGCACTAACTCACCAGAAAGACCTGCGGTGGTTAATACGGTCAGTGTGACGTGTGAAGGCCTGTGGGAAGAGAAGTGGACCAGAGGTTTAATTAGCAGCAATGACTTTGTCTCTGGTTGAAGCTGGTGATAAAAATAAAACATGTATTATTCTTTTTTTAATCATCTCCAAGTATCGGCCTAAAGAAACAACTGCATAACGTTTAATCTGATTTATTTGTGTTGTATCTAATTTTAAGATTGAATGGATTTAGTGTAGTATATTTATATATTTATGTTGCTCTTGAAGTTTAATGTCTATATGACATTAGACTACGCTTTTCGATATGTCACTTCCTGGTTTGACATGGCCAGTAAATATGATATAGGCAGAGGTACTAAGCAACCAGATTGTAAACAAGGGCCAAAATCCATTCAAATCGTACAATAGTTATAATATGACATTAAATTACACTTGACATTACGTTTATTTTGTTAAATAATAGTTTAAACTGTCATTAAAAAAAAGGTGTAAGTTGTGAGCAAATTGTCTCTGCATTTTTAATAGAATGTCATCTTTTTGATGACATCACAGGAGTGGAGGTATAGTGTTCTACTTCCTGCACTACTTATCATTAATTATTTTTAATTTTTAATGACTTTAATTTTTCATATTCTCTTCACAAACTGCAACTAGACTGATAATTATTTACCACAGGGACTAACCCACCAAACAACATCTTAATTTGAAAAACATGAGAACCGGCCATGAGGGCTTTAACTGAGCATGTTGTTGGCCTTGTGAAAAACTCCTTTGTAATTTAGCAAATATTGGCCCTGAAAGTGGACGTATTGATACAAAATATTGATACTCTCATGCTAAAGTGAATGCTCAAAAAATTTCCCCAAAAAATGCTGTTTTCAAATCAGATTTTAAAACAGTTTTGAAATATATTGTTTAAATTAATCTGCACATTTATTCATCATCATCAGAGTTTTGTCCGTGTTAAATTTGCAAAATGACACACCTGACCTGCAGCTTGACCTGGTGACATACGCTGCGTGTCTATAGTTACGTTTAATACCATACTGTGGAACATTTCAGGTAACGCACTAACATCTCCGTGGGAACCAGCAGAACCCACTACACCAGAAAATCTTACTGGCTCCACAAAGCACACATCATAACGCTCACACATCCAGACACCGGTGCAGATTGACACCTGAGCTAACTGTGTACGAAGCGTGTTGCCCGAGGACACAAATACAGCGTGCGTATCGTGACCAGCACACGGACTGCAGTCTGTCTTCACTCATTGTGTCCCGGCGTTGTCATGGCGGGACTTCTACACGGGGATATTCATTTCAGTGGAAGAAAGCAGGATTATCGTGCGACTCCGCCGAGAAGAGGTGCGACACAGTATCAACTAAAACCCAATTATTCTGCAGCATGCCCCTGAAACTTTCCAGCAGGTACGCTTAATTACAGAGGAGCGGTGAGAGCAAACACAGATTGTACCTGGCTCTTTTAATCTGCCCGAGCAGTCTCTCAGTTTCAGCCTGTTAATCAATCTTATTTGGTGTTAATTACATTCTCTTACTGCGTGGAGAGCAGAGCAGATTTCTGTGACTGTGTAGGCCCGCTAAGGTGGAACAATTAATTCATTTACTAATGAGAAATGTGTTACTTGTATTCCTGCTCCGGTGACTAAACGGTGCTGAAGAGTGTGGCTTAAAGTCTGAATGGAGGGTTCAGACTGGGGCCAAACTACATTTAAAGGTGAACTGTGTCAAAATGTGTTATGTGTTTTTTACACAGGTGAGCACATCGTATTACTACAATTACACTCCCTGTGTTTGGTTTTCTTTCTTGGTAGTGGACAATATGTTTCTCTGTATTTGTATCTCAGGTGGAATTCGTTTTCTCTGGCATTTTTGGCTTTGTTTTAAACGTAACATCGTTTGATAAAGTTCATGTAGGCTCTATAACGCATTATGGATGTTTAGCAGGTCAGGTTTTCGCTCAGCTTAGATTGAGTTCAGTTATAGGTCTATTTGAAGCCTGCATACAGCACAAACTAGTCCAGATTGAGTGTGAGACTAGCTTTGGTGGCACTTTGGAAGATCATTTTTGGAATATCTAACAAGGTTGAATTTGGTGTGAAACGATTGAGAAACATCGAAATAGACCAAGACTAGTCATCCAACCTGTCCACTTGTTACAATACCTTATTCATGTTACTGTTACTGACAATCCTTTTAGTTAACACATTATTTCACAATTTTAAAACTTGTTTCTTACGTTTTTGCTGCACTGACATGCTGTAGTGGTAGAGGAACATAAAACACCAAATGTAATGGAAACACTTTGCCTAACTAATAGTAAAAGGCATAATTCTTGCTTAATTACTTCTTTGTAAAGTAATGCTTTTTTGTTTAAGGCCCTATTTTACAAGTATTCAGCTATAAACACGAAGAAGGGTTCATTATTAGCAAGCTACTTTTGTATATACAGCATAATTCTAAAATGCATTAAACTAAATGCTTTGTAAATATTAGCATATATGTGCTCTCAGACTAAAGTGTTCCCAAAAAAGTGCAACCATATAATTATAGAAAAAAAGTAGTAACTTATTATAAAAACTCCACATTGTATTCAAACTATGAACGAGGCAAATAGAAAGCGAACTATCCCTCAAGATAAAGTCAAACGTTCACAGTGACGAGCACATAAAGTATTCTGTTGTTTTAACGCAACCGTCTACATTTTGGCAAGTTAATAATGTTCTTTGTTTTGAACAGACCAGAGGAAACTCCCATAAGCTTCTGTTTGATTTATTTAAATATCCTTTAATCTCTGACAGCAGCACGTAGTAAATAAATAAACGTATCGGGCAGTCAGCCAAAAGAAATGAGAGAAATCTGACAGTAGCTATTAGCGCTGGCGTCGTTCAGATGAATTGTGTGATTTCACGAGATAGCAGTTCTTTTAATATATGAAAACTCACAACACATATTAGGGCTGTGGCAGCGCATATTAAAAGTGACTTATCGGGAAAGAAAAGGCAGTGTTTCAGAGAAGTACATGTTTAATGACTTTAGGTTATGTTGAATATAAGTGCCTTTATTTTCAGTTTAGCCTTAGTCTCAGTTTTGCATACTTTAGTTGCAAAAGTTTATATCCAACAGCAGATAAGTCTTTGTTTATGCTTTATTATAGATGTTAAAAGTGCAGTTATTTGCAAAGTTCTACCAACTAACTTTGATAATTAAAGGCTTGACTCCTCAGCACATTTTAATGGTTTGTGTTCCTATTTCCTATATTTCTTGCACAGTTTTTGTTCTAGTTTGTGTTTTGTTCTAAATTAATTATAGATATTCGATACTATCAAAAATGAATTCTATAAGTTCAGAAAGCATGCTACAAATTATTTTATTTTTTTACTATGGACAGTTCCTCTACTCCAGTTAGAAGTGCATATGACACATTTCACTAAAACACAGTGAACATGATTTAAGATTTGACAAATGATTTTGCCTATTTTACCCCCAGTTTGACAGTTTTGGTTTACTTCCTGGTTGGACGTGTAATTCCACAGCTGTCAAAAAGGGCCAAAATCTATTAAAATTACACCATAGTACTAATTTACAAATAATAATACCTGCTAACACCTTTATTTTGTCAAGTGATTGTTTAAACAGTGACTCAGGGATTCTGTTGACTAATTGTATTTTTCAGCTTTTATTTTGTAAGATTTCTTCACAAACTGCAACTTGACAGATGTAAAACCATGATAAATATTTAGCACCGGGACGATTCATATGCATATTATGTACCACAGACTAGAGAGTGGTTAAGTAAGTTTGTCTGATAAACCCAACATTTCACCTTTACCTCAATAATTCATGCAACAAATGTCCTTTGTTGACACGCCACACTTCCTGTTCTCCTTCCTGTGCTCGGTTTGAAAAAGCCGTTTGAAATCAGACTCCGCCAGATCAAAATGACGGCGCCATAACTCATTGTACTGAGAGAAAAACGTGACGCAGGCCTCTCTAATCAAGCCCTTTATGAATATTCCTTTTGACGACAGAGAAAGACACGTCCACAGAAGATGAAATAAAACCTGCTGCAGATGCGTGTAGTCATCATCACCAGTGAAGTGTGCATCGCTCTGTCGTAAAAAATCTAATATGTCAGTGTAGCGACTCCCTTTCTGTAGACGGCTTTCAGCTGCTGCATAATTGAATGTGAAAACGTGGTATTTGTGCACGCAGAGACAAAAACACAACAAAGCTGCAGGAAGAGATGGAATAATATTTATGTTTGGGCCCAAAAATTATACTATAGAAGCAGACAATATCTTCTCCTGTCTCCTCTGTCCGAAGAACTTGCATGATTTATAGTCATTGAGTATATTTGCTTTAGATTTACTGGGCTTCAAATGCAAACTCATAACCATAAACCTAAACCAAGAACAATAGATAAAATGCTCCAGCTAGTTCGACCGTTTGGTGTGGCACAAAATGTCCCCGAAACTAGATCTGTTTCGACACCAAGATTAAATCAGGCACAAGGACTTAATCAAGACCAAAGCAAGACTAAACCAGGATCAGGAAACTAGTAAAACCCTAAATTAAACATGGTCTAAACCAGGCAAACAAGAGAAATAATATTGTTTCATGTTTGAAAGATGGACCGCGTCAGATAGTTTGGCGGGCCGGGTTTGGTCCGCGGGCCGTACGTTTAATAGACCTCCGCTAAAGCTGATTCTCCACAATTCCTACATCTTAAGTATTTTTAATTCAGTTAAAACATGTGTTGTTAATCCACAAGAGTGCTATTCTCAGATATTGAGCCTAATTTATCCCATTGTGTCTTCTCCTCACATCTCCAGACCAGTTTGAGCTGCTGAATAATTGAACAAGAAAACAATCTTATTTGTGCACGGAGAGAAGGAGCGATGGAAGAACTCCTCAAAGCTGGAGGGATGGAATAATGTTTCAGCGGCCGGGGCATGACTGAGCAAATGTGACCCCGAGATTTAAAGGGCTGGGCACTGAAGCGCACTGTCCTCGCCTGTCTCCTCTGTGCTGGAAAGTAAGGCTGATTTACATCCTTCACTGTAAACTACCATTCTAAGAGGAGCGTCCAGTGTTAGGGGGAACAAGGAGACAACTGCAACGTTTATGTCTGAAAGAGAATGCAAAAAAATAAGATTCCTACCTACTTTTAAAGGTGCACTGTGTAACTTTTCAGGCTAAGCGTCTGCCATTTGCTTCCACAGTAGGGCATTGAGTTTATTTATTTCCATGATGCCACCAGGGCAAATTACAAGTAAATTCTGTGGAGAGGCGACTACGCTCACAAAAGGAATGCAAAGGGTTTTTTTTTAGTAATCAAAACAATTGTAACTGAATAAATGCAAGGTTTGATGCCTTAATGTGGAACATTTCAGGCAAAGCAATAAAAGTTACTGCTATTTCCCATCATATTTCTTCATTTGCTGTTTTTAACTTTTATTTCTTGATCTGGACTTGATCCGACGGTCCCTCATCTGCCTGAAGAGTGGGTCCAGTTCGCCTCAGTCGGTCCCTCATCTGCCTGAAGAGTGGGTCCAGCTCAACTCCGACGGTCCCTCACCTGCCTGAAGAGTGGGTCCAGCTCCAGTCTCCCTCGTGTCCGTCTGTCCGTCTGTGAGAGTCGGATCTCTCCTTCACTGGAACTCCCAAAGAGGTTTTTTTTTGTAGTTTTTCCTGGCCGAGAAGGAGAGTCTAAGGACAGAGGACCCTGGGACATCGTCTCTCGCCACCACAGACATTGTCTGACTCCATCGCCACCACAGACATTGTTGATTCATTTCTCCCTGTGGCCCTCAGAGGCAAATGTTGCTGTGATTTTGGGCCTTACAAAAATAAATTGATTTGATTTGATTTGATTTGAACATAACCTTTTTCATAAATCACTTTGGGTGATCAATAATTTAAGAATGATTGTTTTTGCCTGTGACTATCTTGATTGAGAATAGGGGCATAAACAGAGTTGTGGGTAATATGTTGGCTGGTAACGCGAGGGTACTCAAATGACCTTTTAGAGTAACGAGGAACGTGCAGCGTTAGTTTTGTGCACCCATGTAATCTAGTACTACTTACTTTTTCAAATCAGTAATGGATTAGTTTTGTTCAGGTCTCATCTCTTCACCAATCCCAGAGCCAGGTTTGTTTCAAAGCCAAAAATAAACTTTCAGATGGACATTTTTAAAAACTTCTTCCCCTTCGTTATAACAGTGAGACGGTGTGTTTGATTTAAATAAACTACAGTTCAAAACAAGCGCGTTCTGTTGTTGTTGCTCTTGCCAATCCACTCATTGTTTTAGCAATGTTTTTCATTGCTTGAGGACAGGCCTACACATGCTTATTATATGACATTATATTGTGATAATCCGTCAGCATAAAAGATAAATAAAACTCAGTCAAACGCATTTACTTTGCTTGTTTATTTGATATTTTAATGATTAAGTTACTGTGTCCAGCAATGAAAGAGTAGAATAATGCAATACTTTTATAACACAGTAGCACAGTAACATTACGTGCTAGTTTTCCAGAGCAGTTACGAGGTAATTTAACGAGGCATTAACGCAACACTGGGCATAAAGGTCACGGCAAATAGGACAAAGCTGAATTTCAGTGTTTTGATCAGAGAAATGACTCCACAATGCAACTGAGCTTTCTTTAACATAATACTACATAATACTCAAGGTGAGAAACTGTGACTCTTTGGTTAAAAACATAAAGACAAATCTTGAGTTCAAGCTGTAAAGGCATGTAAAATTAAAAAAAAAATAATGCAAGGATTTGACATTTTACTACATTTTAATCTTGTCACAGCAGTACAAATAATATCTTAATATTTTGGGACATCTTGCACTTATAGAAGCTAAGAATGTACAACATTTAGGAATGGAATACATTCATTGAACAATATAAAGTAACAAACAACACAAATAATCTCCATAAGTTGAATGTATTTGCACTTTACAAAACTTTCCGCAGATATTTATAAATCAAGGTAAGACTATGCCTTGCCAAGAGAGGAGTTAAAAATGCATGACCATCTGGCTTCACACATTTTTAATTACTTATTTTTTGTTTGGGAATGTACACAGTGCCTTCAAACTCATTTTACATCGCTGAACATACGTGACTGCCCAAGGTTACGCTGACTTATACTTTCCTCTTGCACTTGGAGTGCGCTAACTGCGCTATAATTGTAAAGTTGGACAAAGCAACGGGAGAGACAATTATTTAGTTTGACATTTAGTGTGCTAGAATTTTTCTCTTACACTAAGGTAGACTCTGTAACTTTCCACAGCTGTGGATTCCGTTCACAATATGAATTAAAGTTTTAAAGTGTTTTTGAGCAATAAAATACTCAAAAATAATCTTTATGGAGACCCCTCATTAGAAAAGTTACATAGTGCGCCTACAGAGATACAATATTTCGAAAAGCTACAATATTCAGAGGGTCAGGTGTCCAAATTGTATCATAAATAATCTTTACCTGTAATGAAAAAGATGTAACGCCAGCAATTTCCTCAGGTTGATTTTTCATCCTTTTCATAAACATACAGTCGATGTCTGTGATCATAGAGCTCGCCTGTCTCCAGGAACTGACACTTAATACAGGGAAAGAGACGAGGGGTAGAAGGTGAAATGGAAAAGATAATGAAAATTGTCATTCATATACAGAACATGCTTGAGATGGGAGCAGAGTCCCTCAAGAGAAAAGAACGTATCAAGCATATACTCATAGGATGATCATGTAATAGATAGAGAAAATGAAAGATGGAGCGTACAGAGCACTCGAGATAATAAATAAAATCAAGACTGATAAAGTGTCTGTTTTTAAAAGCCTTTTGTGTTAAAGCTGGTCCATCCATCCATCCATTTTCTACCGCTTGTTCCCTTTCGGGGTCGCGGATGACTGGAGCCTATCCCAGTGACTTCGGGCCTTAGGCGGGGTACACCCTGGACAGTGGCCAACTTGTCACAGGGCTGACAGTTAAAGCTGGTATTTGACTAAATCTGAATGAAACATCTGAACAAAAATGTCATATAAATTTAGTCGACTAGATCCAAATCATCTTAGACAAACCAGAAAAAGATCTATTTTATTGTAATCATGATAAATCGTATTGCATTTGTTCGGACAAGATTTTGAAGGTTTGACCTCCATGAGACATTTTTTATTCATTTATGTTTTGTTTTGTTTGGTTAAGGTTTCCGTTTTTTTTAGTTGATAAAATTATCTAGACATAGTTTTAATCTTATGATGACTTTTTATTAAGTTTTTATTTAAGTCTGCAAAAATATGACATTGACAAAAACTATGAGGAAAATATTTTAGTTGACAAAGTTAAAACTGGTTTGCACCTAATTTAATTTGATCAACAGTAAGTTTTTGGATCCTGTGTATACTTTGCTTGATCGTCGTTGTTTGCTCACTGCAAATATTCAACCACTGTTTTTGGGACTGGGTGTAAATAAAAATCACCGCAAATTTGTCGACTGAGCCATCATATTTCACTAAAATGAAAAAACAATATGGCAGTGATGAAAGCGCATAGGCTTTCTGTCCATAATGTGGATCGCTTGGTTTTACTTTGAACACTTTTGTTTGTGGCTGAGGGGCCCCGTGCTGAGGGGCCCGTGCCGTCATGCAGTATGAAATATGAGAGAAGAGCATAGTGTGCATGTACAGCAGGGCCTTTGTATTGTTTTGGATATTAGACAAATACAAATAATACTATTAGGTCAATCATAGTTCAAATTCTCCACTAATAATTTAATATATATATGTATACAAATATTAACAAAAATACAATCACATAAAAATCACATAAACAATAACTGTCAGCTCTGGGGCTTTTCTGCTCTGACTGTTAATTTAAGTATTTTACAGCCCAATGATGCCAACTATAACATACATATTCATGGCCATATTTTATTTCGGACAAAACATGTACTATTGCACCGCATACATAGGATTGTTCATTAAATGCATTTTTTCCAATAAAAACATTAACTGTAGATTGAATTCAACTTTCATTAAAAACAAACCGGCAGTTAAAATATAAAGAATACCTAATTATCCTGATGAAAATATTTGTGGCGGTCTATTTTTTTTTTTTTACTGTTCAATAAAGTTGTGTGTCCAGGGGCTTCTTTTACAACACCTTACATGTTATTATTCATGAGCACTTTTACTACTTGAACTGAGCCAAACATTCATTTAACTGGCCCAGTGAATTTATGCTCAGAATGATGATGTAAATTTTATGTTCATGGAATCAAACTGGCCTTTTCCCATTACTTCCACTTTCTATAAGGTTTTCCAGAGGTGAGTGAAATCTCCAAGGTTTATTTTTTATCAACATAAATTATTCAAAACCTGATTTATGCTTTAAATAAAAACACATTATATATTATAATTGAAAAATGGCGGTGCTGCGGTGATGAATGACTCAAGGGGCAGAGGAAGCTGAATGTCCAAATATTAAGATTGAGACCGTAATTTGTTTAAAACAGAATAGAGTTTGAATATTTTAAACGGCCAAACTGTGTATAAGTTTCATCTTAAAATTCAGCAGTTGTGTTTTATATGATTGGTATAAAGCCACTTAATGAGAATCAGGAGAAAATGAATGATTGAATGGATAAAATACATTTCCACTCTTAAGCATGAGTTAGTTGTATTGTTAAGTAAGGATTTGCTTTAGGCTTTGAACCAGAACGAAACAGTTACCCATTTATCTTCATCTGTTTCAGCAGTTTAAGCACAAGGCTTCCCTCTCCCCTGACACTTCCTCCAGCTCCTTTTAAGTAATGACTCACCGACCAGCCAAAAGACATTTAATTCAAAACAGTTCCCTACTCTGAGCCTCTCGCCTTATCAGGAAGTATCCAGCATCTCGTATGTTGTTCTTTCAGTCATAACCCAAAGCTAAAAGCGGCTGCGTTTACACTTGCAAACACAAAACATCTAAATTTTGACTAGGACTAAATTCGGACAGAACCTGGATAGAACCAAATCTCCACACTACTCCCTACATAGAGCACTATTTAGGGCCATTTTTAGTGTCTAGCAGTTGAAAAAGTAAGAAAAAGTAGTACCAGCGATGGTCACTGGACAGGTAAGTAAAGACCACAATGCATTGCGAGAGTTGGAAAAACAAAAAGGACAAAAACACATCTTTAACTGGACACAAGATCAATGAATGAAAACAGAAGTTAACCTTTAATACAGTAGAATACTTGCCTGACCCGCCAGCCCCGCCCACATTCTGTTCGAATGCGTAAGGGTCTGGAATCGGAGTCAGAGCCAATGAAATCGTCGGTAATCCATTTACATATCCAATCCCACTCGGAGGTTTTAACACGTCACACTGAGATACGGAAGTAGCTCTTCATCCCCGTTCCAAAACATTCAAGATGGCGGACCCGGCTCATGACCCGGCTCGTGACCCAGTGTTTACTTCTGCTCTCGCTTCGGTTTGAACAATCATGAAAGTCCGCTCTACTCGCCGTGATGAACGTGCGTTAGATGCGGTTATACGAAGGGCGTCATCACGATTCAGGAGACATTTTCTGCGTTCGGGGACGGATAACGCGGAACACGCCTTGTTGACATGGGCTACGTAATATCCGGTCAAGCGTGTCCGTTTTTTGCGTCACTTCTGGGTTTATGTGATTGGTTCTGTCTCTGCTCTAAACTCCGCACTAGAAATTGAAACGCAGCGGTCGAGGCCCAGACCCTCACACAGTTTTGATAAGTAGTCTGCCAAAACGTGTTGGTAATGGCTGGTCAGGCAAGTAGAATACAGTTGTAGACAGACAGATAGATAGATAGATAGATAAATTGTCCATTTGATGTTTAACTTGAGATCCATATTAAATCAAATGCATTAGTAGCATTATTCCATAAATATGTGCATATCAGATGGATTTCAAAAAATGTACTGCAAAATAATTTTTGCCCAAAAGCCAAAGTCAGCTGAGCCACGAGGAGGAGAAAGTGGTGAGCTGAGTGTTCCAATCGTTCTGTGATTGAGTGCAGTATGTAGTTTGCTAAATAGTGCAGTGCTTTAGAGTGAAGGAGGCGTTAGAGACTATTTGAAGGCAGCCCAGGTCTACAAAGGGGAACACAGGCAATGAAAGTGTGACTGTGGATCTACCTGATGCTGTGGGACGACGCTTAAGCATAAAGACATTAACATATCCACGACTCACAAATGATTCTCTGCTCCGCACCAGCTGTGTTTGACATGACCCGACGAGAAAACAAATGCTTCATAAAATGTCTGTTTTAGGCAGTTTTCATTAAGATTCAGCTGTTTCTGGGATCATCAAATCCTATTATCTGGAATTAGGTCAATTGGATCAACTGCCACTCACAACATTAATATGCAAACAGCTATTAGAACAATTACACATCCTATTATAAATTATATAAACAAATGTGCCTTTGCAATCATCAAAGTATAGACTTCCCTCCATGCATTTGTTTTTTGCAAGTCTTAATGTGACTGTTTACTGTAGTGAAACTGGGCAAAATCCAGATCTACGGTAGCCTTCAAGGGACAAAACACACTGAACAAAATCAAATTTGTTTGCCTGTAGAGTGTAACAAAGGTAATAGGTGGTCATACAATACAATGTATTATTAGTTATTATGTCTGATTGCTGTGTTACTTTGACAGGTTTTAATGATCTGCAAATGCAAATAAATATAGTGACCTGACCATAAATGCAAGTGTTATGTTTCTAGACCAAAGGAAAATCTACTTCCAGATAACACTTTATTTTCACCGAAGTGGCTTTTTTTCATTATTGTTTCCTTAAGATGCACCATTCGCTTGCATTTAAAAGAGGGGTTTGAAGTTTAGAGAGTTATCCAACAAAGCCCAGTAAATCTATAACATTGATTTGTGTATAACGCTTATAATGCTTATTAAAAATTCAGTGAGATTATCTGACTTGTCTTCTGACTAGAGTCACATTTGTACATTTACTTCCGATCTTTCAGTAAAATGGTTATTACTACTCCCCCTCTGTGGAGCCGTTTCCTTAAAAATAGCCGGCCGTGGCGCTAACAGGCCAAAAGAACATTATGAATCATAACTTTAGTACATTATGTTCTAATTTCTCCTGGGGAGCACAACTTACTCGGACTATGAGGGCCTTTTTCATTTCCGTTGATGCTCCATCCTCATACAAACACAAACTGAAAACATTCGATTTCCCACTGTGCCTTGCGGCCTATATTTTCACACGAAGATGCGCTGGGAGTGGTTTGCCCAGCGGACCATGTTAGAAACTCTACATCCATCTGGTCCGTTTGAGCTGTTATCAGACCAGAAATACACTTATTAGCAGAGACAGGCAGTCCCACAACAATAGGATTGACGGCCGAAGGATGTTGGCTCTTGGTCCGATTGAATCAAGTGAACACAAATGGATCAAGGGCAGAACAAAACCAGGAAGTGACCAGGAAATGAGCCACGCTGAAATTCACGTGAGGCTCAGAATCAAAACAAACTCCTGTGCAGAGATCCACAAGGGGACAAATGACACACAGAAAGACGTGAAAGAAACAGAAGCAGATCAAAGACTGATTATCACAAAAATATATAACAGAGTTTCCAGAGAATACACTTACTAAAAAAAAAAAAAAAAAAGTAAGCTAAATGGAATGAAGCATAAAAAATAATGCTTAAGATGGCTTTAACATGGATAATGTGGCCTTTATTCACCTCCAAAAGGTATGACATCATCACATGCGGGGCAGGTTGTGCACATGTGGGGCAGGTTGTGCACAAGCGGGGCAGGTTGTGCACATGCGGGTCAGGTTGTGCACATGCGGGTCAGGTTGTGCACATGCGGGGCAGGTTGTGCACATGCGGGCAGGTTGTGCACATGCGGGGCAGGTTGTGCACATGCGGGTCAGGTTGTGCACATGCGGGGCAGGTTGTGCACATGCGGGGCAGGTTGTGCACATGCGGGTCAGGTTGTGCACATGTGGGTCAGGTTGTGCACATGTGGGGCAGGTTGTGCACATGCGGGGCGGGTTGTGCACATGCGGGGCGGGTTGTGCACATGTGGGGCAGGTTGTGCACATGCGGGTCAGGTTGTGCACATGTGGGGCAGGTTGTGCACATGCGGGTTAGGTTGTGCACATGTGGGGCAGGTTGTGCACATGCAGGGCAGGTTGTACACATGTGGGGCAGGTTGTGCACATGTGGGGCGGGTTGTGCACATGTGGGGCAGTTTGTGGAGTAAATCCGCAAAAGCCAAAGAATGAATCCAAACAGCGCTAACTCTAAGTTTGGCTTCTCCAAACTTTGACGTTTTCCAGTCAATTCAAATCACAACTGTTTTGTGATTTGTGCTTTCTGTCATGTCTTTTGTGATTTTTTTCCCCCCTGTTGTGTGAAACACTTTGTATTGTCTTGTGTACAAATTGTGCTCTACAAATAAACTTGCCTTGCCTTTGTCTGGTATTGTAATCAGTGCCTCTACAGGCAAAGAAGAGATGTGTCTTTCTGGACATTAATATTTGGTTCGATTAATAAAAGTGCATTGTGAATGTGAAAGCGGTCTGGCTCAGAGAAAGAGACAACGTTGCAACTTTGGTCTCCAATCGAACCGAGTCCACTTCAATTTAGCTAGCAAAATTGCTGTTATCATTACTGCTTTTTCTTTGCCACAACAGCTAATGTTCCTACTACTTCAAAGTATTTCTTAAACACAACAGCACTATAAGAGTTTAAATTCATGGATGTGGTTTTGAAGATCCACACAGCCATGTAAAAATAACCTACTCATGCATATAGAGAAAACACATACATAGTGGTAAAATGCTATGTTAAAGTGCAGCGCTATCACCATCCCCTACAGACCACTACAAGCCTCCCTGTGTTAACCACGGGACAGTCATGTGTGTAATGCATATTCTTTCTACTGTTGGGTCTGATCACAGCATCAAGAATCAGACAGACACTTCAAACTGGGCACTTTTCACTTTACATAACACTTTCCAGGCTCCGGCTGCTACTTACCCACACTGTCAAACGCCTTCATATTGCACTGATCCCACAAGGGCAGGAAATGATGTTAAAAATTCCTTCATATTTGAAAACATTGGAGGAAATAAAGGCATTGAAAGTCAGTGCTGAGTTGTTACGTATATAGTCTTTATTATTGCTACATAAAATAGTCACATAAAGGGTATAATCGACTTGTGGGTTATGGCTCAGGTGTAGACAGTTTGTGGGAGAGTGGTGGTCCAGAGAGACAGTGTATCCAGTTCTTTGGATTGGTACCAGGATCAGGCTGGGGGACATTTGGGGGGCACTTCATTAGGAATTGACTTCCCTCCATCAGGGAGATCAGGTTTTGGGTTCAGTGCATATTTTTTTGTTTTTCAGTCTATCTTTTCTTGTGGGTGTGTGTTGTGTTTGACCAGAGAGTTCTGTAGCGTTGGTGAATTAATAAGCGTAAACTCAATACAATTATCCCAAAGAGTGGGCAGAAAAGGGTAAATGTTCTGCAAGAAAAACTAAAACTATTGGAGATAAAACATGTCGAGAAGGGGAATGCGCAAGTGGTACAGGATATTCAAAAGATAAGAGGAGAAATGAAGGCTCTGACCTCACAAGAAATAGTTATGAAAATTCTCTATACAAAACAAAGATGTGCCTGGATCAAAATGGTCTAAATTAGAAACACAGGTATAGTAATGTAATTCTAACCAAACAAGAGCAAATTCAATCTTCATTTGAATCCTTCGACAAAAAAAATTCTCTAAAATTAAGGGAGCAAAATAAAAAATTAGGAGCCGTGTGTTTGAAATGCAGGGTGCAATCAAGAGATTAGGAATAAATCCCAAGGGAGTTATGAGTTCACCTCAGAGTTCTCTTGCTTTTAACAACTTTTAACAGGGCACTTAAATAACTTAAAACAAGCCATTATATCGCTAATACCTATGGAGAGGAAGGACCAATTTGACTGTGCCTTGTTTATTTCTATTCTGAAAGGCGATTATTGTATATACACAAATAACAAATACTCCCAGGTTTAATTCACAATGATCAGATAGGATTTGATAGCAAACGACATTGGACGATCACATAATGAATCATACACAAAAACAGCAAAACAAAAGCTGTAATAATGAATTTGGATGCTGAGCTTTTCATTCTGTTTGCTGGCTTTATTAATTTAAAGTACTGAGCAAATTTCCAAGACCAATTTGTCCCCCCTTATTGTTTGCTTTGTACTTGGAACCACTTGCCCAACATATTAGACAATACAAAATATATATAATTTGGTGTTACAATTGATGGGATGTAACATAAAATTACCTGCTATGCAGATGAAATTCTATTATATTTGATCAAACCAGAAATGCCCACAACCGTTGATCATTTCAGCTTTGCTTTACACATTAGGTATCCTCCTCCTTCAAAGACAAAAAAAATAGTAAATAAAGTGGGAGAGATAATAAATCAGTATAAAGCACTTTTCTGAAGGAAGCTAGTTTGATTACCATCCAAGCAAATTGTATTCTGCCCAATTCCTCACTCCAATTATGGTGTGCAACCGGCATAAACTCTTCTATACCACATTGTAACTGGTTAATTGAGGCAGAAAGACTTATTATTACATTCTTCAGCATGTTCTGCAAGTATGATTTGAACTCAATTTCTGATTATTGTCTTTATTGTCCAAACTGCATTGAGCTGCTGCCATTTTTATTAAATTTTTAATTATGTGCATGGAATAAGTTCCATACACACTGCAGACTGCTTGGAGGAAAGGACTATTGCAGGGTTGTAAAGTGTCCCACGTGGTCAGCCCCTCTGCTCTAGCTGTTGTTGGTATTGAAATACTACTGGCTCTTTTAAACTTTCATTTGGCTTGAAACGGGCCAATGCTGGTTGCAGACCACTGCTCTCGGCCTTCGGTCTCAGCATCCATATGAATATGTTCGCAGGCTGTCCTGTGTACCAGGATATTGTTTTTTATATATATATAATATTATTCAGATCATCTCTGTTTGGTCTTTCTGACAGTGAATTGTCCAATGTACATCTGCTCTTCTCATCTACATGATGATGACCAAAGATGTCGTCAAACTCCTCAGTTATCTCCATCTCATTATGTCTTTTCATCAGTGTCATCTCACTGCTCGTCACCGCGGAGATGTTATTGTTTGCCTGGAATGTTTCACAGTATGGCATCTTACATCTATTACACAAGTTTAATTGCTGAAAGATAACATTGCATGCATTCTTATTTTGAGGTCTTATCTCCACAGATCTGACCTGTAACTTGTCTTGGTGGGATTGGCATTATCTGCTTATCTACATCAAGATCTATACATTTAATGTCACACTGTCAAACATACAAGGCAAAGCAACGACATCTCCACTGACACAAGCCGTATCAAGGCCGTATTAAGTTATGGGTTAGAACTGGTAATGAGTCATATGTTTGAATCTTATGACTGTTAGGTTTAAGTTCAGCCGCAGTTTAGTTTGTTTGTCTGCGGCTCTATCCAAACTTTGACACGTATGCTGTCGTTGTGTCCTTGGGCTAGACACGTCACTCATTCTGTCTATGTGACTGTGGCGTGTGCGTGAGTTTGTGACATGGATTTGCAGCATAAGTGAGAAGTACGTATGTCCAAATAAGCAACAATAAAAGGATAACTTATTTTCACCAGCCTTGGGACCATCTCCAAATCTTGAGCTAAGCTTGGTCAGGTCTATTGCATGTTTTGGTTTCAATGACTATTGTCCGTGATCCCAAAAGTGTAATTCTTTTTAACTTTAGCGCAAATGTCCCTGCTTTGGTATAAAATAAACCCCTGCTACTCAACAACTGTGTCCCCAAGTAACACTCAGTACTATCACAACTCAATATCTGCAGTGCTTGGAGTCAGCCGTAAAAAACAAAAGCGTTGCCTAATGAACCTTTACAGATGGGAAGCACTTATTAAGCCGAGTATTTATCTCTGCCAAAGTGCCCTTGAGCAACGCATGAACCTCTAACTCTCTTGTAAAAAATGTGCTCAGATCCGATTGGAGACTTTGGGTTAATTTATATTTTCATTTTAGATTCAGCCAAGGGTTTTAATTCATCTGATTTGAAATGAACGGTGCCATCTCTGACAGCCATGTGGGTGCTGTTTGCCCGGCAGGCTGCTCAAACACAGACGACGATCAGAGACGGAGCCCATGTGTTAGAGCTCTGCCTGCGTCTGTGGTACTTCCTGTGTTGTGTTTACACTGAATTACTGTTAAACTCAGCAAATAACAGGGAAATTATCATGCAATTACGCTCCTATGTGGAAGTCAATGCAAAGGGGATAACAACCTCCCATGACCCGCGGGTAAGGGTTGAAACGATGAAAAATTGACATGCTAATCAAGAGAGCCGTTTGGGGTTGGTTTAGCTTTTTGAACTTCTTTAACAAGGGACAGTTCAAACGTTTGGACAAATACTGAATCATACAGAAAGAAAGAAGAATACTTAACCTCCAGATATTTGCTTGAAAGCTGGAGAAAGGTTTGCCCGACCTGGAGCCTGACCATAAAGGCCGTCAAACAACAATCCTGACTTGGGAAGGTTCAGCAATTCATTCTTCTCAAATATTCTCGTATGATTCAGTACAAAATATGCAACTTATTTTACCTCAGATAAAAGTTTTCTTGTTGATGATTACATAAATCTGCGCTGTTTCTGAGTCATTCTCTTTTTTTTAACGTTTGTTTTCACACAAACCAGGCGTTTCTCTAATTGTTAACTCCACCTGTCAATCACGCCATTCGTGAATTGGGGAGACGGGAAATGGGTCCGGACTCAAACGTCTTTTGTAAATGACTGTCAAGTAAATCGACTCTTTTTTCCACATTTGAATATCTTATTTGGGTATAAGTTACATAAAAATAAGGTATATACACAATGAAACTTTTTACTGGCCTCAAAACTCCCTTATCCTCACCGCTCACGCACCAACATGACTTTTAGAATAAACCACCCGCTACAGAGGTTTTCACTTAGAATTATGCTCAATGAGTATAGTTAATCCTGCTCGTCTGGCAGTGCAATGAAACATCATATTTAAAACAAATCATATTCATAAACAGAGCAGAACAATAAAAGAAACAACACAAACAAGCAAATCGTTATGGGGAAATAGAATAGAATGGGAAGCTGTACGGTTGTATGGTTGCTATGTCCGCCATGTAACCAATCCTGCCCAGAATCAACCCCGTCTTGGGCCAAAGCCGCTGGGTTAAACTCCAACACACACACGTTACATTTTCACCCAAACTTTGAAATACACTTTTTCTTTTTGCCGGCTTTAATCGCTTCTTCCATATTAGCCGCTCTTTTTCACAATGCAGCCTGCTACATCCCAACAGAAGCCACTAGAGTGTGAGCAAAGGATTAGAATATAATCTCCTGACTCCTTGCAACTTCTATGCCTCGCTATCATTTCACCGCCGCACAGGAAAAGGATTCTTCTTTTTCTTTTTTTTTCCTGAAAGTACTTGGTGGCGGGCCAAATCTATTGCGTTTCCATTTTTCAACCGCTCCTGCCGCCCTTATCCAATTCAGGGCTTATGATTGTAATACTAAAACAGTGCAAGTTGTCAAAGCAGCTCCGGCGATGATGAATGCCCCATTGCATTCTGGGTTGTTTGTTTTTGGTTCGGCGTGGGAGGGGGTCAGAATTGAATTTTTATGCTTATACTTGTAGGTATGCTTCCCTGGCTGTGCATGCTCTTGCTGCATGGCGCTGATTAAATGGAATAGTCGTGTTATCTGGATAAAAGGGGAAGAGGAAACATGAAGTACGATAGGGGGCAATGGAAAATAATGAGCTCTTTCATCTTTGGCAGTGAGGGCATCGGCAGCAGTCAAACTTCCCGGAGATGCACTGAGCTTAAGAGAAAGCCATTCATTAGAAAATGTCAACCGTGCGTCTGTGTGCAATGCGTGTGAAAGAGTAACCTTTGTGACCTGTGTTTGACAGTCACACCATGTTTCATTTTACAGCAAATGTGTCACAATGTCCACTTTAGCGTTACAATTATTGTGGGTAGAAACAGTTATCAACACCAAGACCAAACCACATAGAAGTCCTAAACTCACAGAGCTTTAATAAATCAGACTTACTAACAATGCAAGTCAAGTTAATGTGAGATCAACAAGTCAGATAAAAAACTCTTTACGTTGAGGTTTTTGACGAATTAAAATGCCTTAATTTTGCTGATAAAATGTGCTGATAAAGGTTTTTTGCTCTTGTGACCTGAATAATTACAATTTATCAATTAATATCAGACAACATTCACTCTAAATGTAGTGGTCAATAAGGGGAAGAATAGTTAGACATTTTATAAGAATAATAAACACCTGCAATAAAAAAGTATTTTGTATTTCTGCATTGTGAATACTGAAAATACTTTCACTTTTAGTTGCATTATATTTTAGACAAGACAAGACAAGCATTCGTTCTCCATTTTTCTTGATAATTCTGTGAAGTTTGAAGCCTAAATTGTGTGCTCAAATACCACAATCCGGCAGAAAAAGTACCGTAACTGTAAGTTCTGAATACCACTAGAAGAAAGAGTAGCTCTATCAGAATACATTTATTTATTAGTGTTCTGAATATGCATTTGATAAACCGCTCTGGGGATTGCACTCAGGGCCTTTCTGCCGGTTTCGCCATTCAGTCACTATCTATTGTGTATGTCTTAGTATTAGTCAAGGGACCCAAAACAGTACAACCAGCTGCACATATGCCATGCTCAGCGTCATGATTACAAATTTGCTGCATATCCAGCGTGCTCTCACCCCCATCTCACGCTAAGCTGTCCTGCCTAATAACGCCTACAGGAGAAAAAAGTCCTTAAAAAAAAGGAAAGATGCATACTTCCTGTTACCGGCCACTACAATTTTCACATTCTTTTTCTTTGTTTTCATAAGTCTCAGGTCAGCTGACTGCAATCTGTATATCCGTAGAACTGGGAGTCATTATTTTGAACAGTCACACACAAATACATAGAGTTAAAGATGCATCTTTGTTGTTTGGTGGCCCACTACTTGCCTGTTTACATGGTTATGTCATTACTTTGCCTGTGTAACCGGGTGGTGGAATTAAAGTACATGTACTCTACCCAGAGAGAGGCGCTGGGACCAAAATAAAGTAGTAAAACATAAGGCACACAGGTAAGTACATTAAAAGAGATAAGCTTCAGCATATTCCTGAGTTAGCACAAAAGCTAAATTCCATTGTCCTGAGGCAGGTAAAAAAAAAAGAGGTTTAAATTCACACACTTGACATTTGTATGCACTTATGAAGGTGTAATCCCTCATATGCACTTCAGTAATAAAATTGGTTTCTATCTCATTTTTGTCCGTATTTTACATTTTTATTCAACTCCATTTCAGTTGTTCATCTTTAGCTTTCACACAGTTCAGTTTTTCAGTTTTTCGAACACATAAAGAACACCCTGGAGAGAGATTGGTTGGTTAGTTTAACCATCATTTAGATTTGTTAGATTTATCAATTATGTTAAGGTGAGTCTTAAAGCTACATATCCTGGATGTCCCACATACATTATGAGCCCTTTCCATGCTCAGCTCGCCCAGTCCTGCTGCACTGAAGGACACACATGTCACGCCCCTATCCACAGCTTTTTAAAACTTCTTTTTTTTCACATTTAAAATTTCATGGTGATGGGCTTTTAAGGAAACATTTCATTATAAAATGTCTACTTTGTCTGAGCAGGATGTGACAGCTCGTTTCATTTCTCCTGCTTTCAAAAGACGAGCGATCCATTGATTCTTTAAGAGGCAGAGAAATTAATTACCCTCCCACAAAACTGCCACGGCTCAAGTCATGACATGGAGCTGATCGTGATTCTATGGGAACAGAGCGTTTACATTTTTTCATTTAAGAAGCAAAGACACTGATGGACTGAACATAATGTGAGTGGGTGAGACAGGTGCATGATGAGTGAAGTTAGACTAAAGGCCGTGTTTTGCCCTTGGAGGTAATGTTAACGGAGCTATTTTGCAACCTTAACGCTAGCGTAAAGAGGCTGGACTTGGGTGGTGCCAGTCCATATATGGTGATAGTGCTTGAACCAATGACTGATGACTGTGGCACCTCATGTGAGTGTGATGTTTGCAGTCATGGCCTCATTTACAGGCAATGAAAGAAGTGAGCAATAACATTGTTGGATATTGAATAAACATTGGATAAGGTTTCAGAAAATTGCAGGTAAAATGATTTATTTTAGTCATAAGTAAAGTCAGAATTTACTAAATTGGGAGGTTTACTACTCAGTTCAGTTATTACTCAAGCTTTATGTGTAAAGCTTGAGCTCTGGGGATTGCACTCAGGGCCTTTCTGCCGGTTTCGCCATTCAGTCACTATCAATTGTGTATGTCTTAGTATTAGCTTGAGTATAATATCATTAAACTCAACCGTGTTTTCTATGTTAGAGGCGCGTTTACATGTGACCAAAGAGGTGCAATGCGAATGAGGCGACACGTTTCTGCCATTTTGGGGCGAATCGAGTGGCATGAACACAAATGTGTGAAGACTGGATGAGGCGTTAACGCGGTGGAAACTCAGAGTGATCAATGTGAACACAGCGCTCAATGTGCAACAGCGCTAAATGTGATGTGTTTAGTAATAATAAGCCAAAAGTCCCAAGTTTGTCACTGAAACCCAGAGCTGTAAAATATTATTAATGTGCAATGATAGAAAACGTCTCCATGAAAGTTGAATAAGCTTTCTGTTAGGCCCAAAGTTTAATTAGCTGTTTGAAGAAGGCCCAGGGCCCCAATGACTACATGCTTTTATAAATATGTTGAATATACTATTTACACATAACACGTGGATTCAATTCACATAGAATAAAAAAGAACAGCAAATATTACTATTCTAGAGCCAGTGAAGAAGAAAACATCAGAAGAAAACATCATAATATATTCACAAAAGAGCTTAGATTTAGTCCTCCTCTCGTCTGCGTGTCCAGTGCTTAGAATACCAATAACTTTTTACGTCATTCCATCAGCTCCATAAAGTTTAGATTCTGCTCCAGAATATTTTCCATTATAGAAGCCCGTTTTATCCAAAGCGAAGATTGTTTTACATTCCTTGGTAAGATGTCATATTGTGTTGTGATCTGACAATCATTAAGTAGTGTATACTTGGAATCACAGTAAACACAAATTCCCATAGATTCAGCAGAAGCTGAGGACAGGAGCACTGAAGGTTTCTGGTTTGTTTAAACCTGACTCAGTGCGCTCCCAAATTAGCTCAACTCTTCAAAGGTCTCTAAAAACAATAGCCTTGAGCTGCTTCAAAGGACTGAGATATTCTGACTGTGACTGAGAGAAAAAGTGAAGATGTGTTTGATCCAAGTACAATATCAAAAGAAACTGAGAAGATCAATACAAACCTCACCTCTAAATGTATTTGTAAAGATTCATTTAATGGAGTTAGTTTGAAGTTGGCTACTGTACCTTATATGATGCATGTTTAGTGATTGATCCCTTTCATTAAAAAAGATAAGAATAAAATTAAGTTGAGGGCAAAGATTTAATCAAAAATGTGCCGTTCTTTCACTCATTCCTGCCAATAGTTTCTAACATACGCAATCAAAAATTGTAAGGCCAAATTGATTTCTTCTTACCCAAATAGTCTTCAATAAATAAATGATGATACTGATGACAATATGACAGATCAAAGTAATATTCTGGGGTCTGGTCAAGTGCGGTTACTTCTTTGAACACATGCGATTAATTTGATTCTTGTTCTGTCACAGAGGGATCTAGGCTACTTTACCACCCCAGCTATAGTTTGGCCTTGCACAGTTTATCAGTTTAGTCTGGGCAGGGGTTAGTCTGGCCTGTTACACCTGAACGCTTCAAGGCAAGTGATTGGATAAGAGAGAACGCAGACTCAGGTGAAAACGAAATGGCAAAAAACAGGTATAAATAAAAAATATACACTTTCTCACCAAACACTGACTGCGGCATTTCCAGTGATGATAACTTTAATTATTGAGCCGAAAACAAAGCCAGCGCACATTAACATCAGCCATTCCCTGTTTACCAATGCACGGCACTTGCCAAGACCAAAAACATTATATTTCCAGTGCATAATCAACGTGATCCAGTCTGGAAACTTCAGTCGAAATGTGGCTCAAGTTTCCTCGAGCCTTAATTTTCACTTGATTGAATGTTCTTTTCGATACACCCAATGAACACTCTAAAAATCTATCAAACATCACTGCTCCACTCACCATGTTAACAGTATTTTATCACCTTGTTTCTTATAGCTCATTTCCAGCCCTTTGATGTACTTTGCGCTTTGTAAAACATGATGTATCCAATGCCACCATCTCCATTGGCCTTTAAAACCAAGTTAAACACTGAGGCAGCATTGGGTTATTTATTAGCTCCATAAAAGTGTGCGAGAGGAAAAGGGGAAAGGCAGGAAGATGGAGCACTGAGCAGCTGCAGGGCGCGTGGAGAGCCGAGTTTGTTATCGGGAGAGGATCAGGAGCGTCACACAAATCAAGAGAAGAGGCTCCGGCGCCGGATCGATGCAGGTGGACACACATGAGGCAGTACACAGAGCTTATGTGGGACTGAAGGTCAGAATCACATTAAGCACATGTAAGCACTGAACAGCAGCAGGAGAGCCAGAGTTTTACATCAGACAAAGTATGACAAGAGGGAGTTAATAGTAGAGGCCTTTTTTATATTTAGATAAGCATTGTAGAAGTAATATCACTGAAATAAAGGGCTAGACGTTTAGTACTTATGTATTATAACTATATTACGAGAGGGAGGACACAATGTGGGTTTCTGTACGCGGGTGAGGATTAGGAACGACAAAGGGGAGCTACTCAAACAATGCTCAACAAAAATGTATCAATTCTAAATAAAATAAAGATAAATAGTATTAATGAGGTACAGGGCTGAGAAAACTTTCTAGTTGTTATTAACAACTTACATAGACATAACAGATTAGTATAGCTACTTTTATAACCAAGCTGCCAACGCATATCTATAATATTGCTGGAATTGAAATGTAATTAATACATACGTCAGTATAGAATATATTGTATGGATGTGTGGCTTACTGAATAAGAGAATCAACTAAACATATCACATGTATATGTGCGTGAGATTTTATGTGCATATGATGTTTTTAACCAAGAAGATACTGCTGTGCATAGCATATGTTTAATGTGCTATCTAAAAAAATACTAAAAGAATGAATTGGGAGTGGAACTTTTACATCAGTTCTTCATATCTCACATTTTTGTTTGAATTGATGTACCCTCAGGAAAACATTGTACATAAAAGTTCCCTACAGTCTGGTGCGTGCAATTACTATGTTTCAACTTCTGTCTAGTAATAAGAAAAATCTTATTTTTAAATTGATTGACCACACTGGCTTCTGTTAAAACATTATATTTTAAAGCATATCATTATACACTGAATATATATACTCTATAACTCTATACTTTATACTTCATACTATAAAGAAGACAAAATGTATTTTCTTATGGCCACAGATAAATACTTTTGTGTATTTAACAATTTCCTCATGGGGCTGCAACCTCTTGACTCCCACACACAGTGTCACGGTCAAACATGACGACAGCCTCCAGCCTCCAGGCTCATCACACACATACAAACTTTATCAGTTCTTTCTTACATAGTCATTTCTCAGCCCGAGTCATGTGTTGCCAAAAGGGCCGCTGTTGTGAGCAGATAGGAGCAGAAGAGAGGCTCGCAGCCACCTCCAGACGAGAAGGGTTCAGTCGAGGTTATTGGATTAGAGCTTCTTCTCTGTTTGTGAGCTGTGTCCTCAACTTACAACAGTGTAGCAGAGGGACAAGTGACACGGCTGTGAGAATGCGTGGTGGGATCAGGGCCCGTTCTAGAACACTAAACCTGGGTGGGCTGACAGAAAACTTGGGTGAGGTGGGCAATTATAAAAGTCAACACAGTTATATGCCCCCATGTTTACACAGAAAGTAAATATGTGACTATCTGTGGCTGTTAAACGTTTTCATCGATCATCAGAGCGTGCGTTGCTCAGCTGCACGACAGTATGCTCCATGGTTTGTGTTTTCTGTTAGACTGAACATCACTGTGCTCTACTAATTTAGAAAGTCTAGTCTAGTTTAGTTAGCCACTCTCCCTCACTCACAACATTTAAATCCCGCCTGAAAACATACCTCTTCACCCAAGCCTATGACCTACCCCACCCCTAGCCTCCTCTACCCCACTGTCTACACTTCGACCCCCTGTTACATCCCCATCATTTGCTTTGTACTTCTTCTGTCTTGTTTATTTTATCTGTTCTTTTTTCGGACTGTGCATATTATTGTGTATTGCACGTGCTGTCCCCCCTGTCTGTAAATACCCCCCCTTTTTGTATATGTCAAAGCGTCTTTGGGTCATTGAAAAATAAAAGGTATCATTATTATTATTAAAGTGGACTTCAATTGATTGTGTGTTGTAAATTTAGGCTTACACTTTCTGTTTCAGAGATACCAGAAGAAAACTCCAATTATGAAGGTCATATCTGCAGATCATAGATGATATAGGGATATTAATATACTACTTGTTTACTTTTATGTAGGCCAAATTGTTTTAGATACAGCCTGGGACAATATGATGCTTAAAGATCAAGGCTACATTCCAGACACTGTCTGGTCATTGTTTAAGCATAATGCAGTGGAGTGGTCACTTTGGCGGGACGTGATCGCGGAACTATCAGGTTGAAAAGGTCAATATTAAAACACAAGTCTCACAGAGCGCGCGCCCTCAGCTCCGCACAAGGGGGCGGGGCTCCGTCACGTGCCGCGCGGAGCCGCAGCGCGTGGTCTGAGATCTGACTCCAGCGTCTGGGGTGATGGAGAGATTGGATGAGCGGCTGCACTTGTTTAAAGTCACAGTTTTGTCACAAATCACGTCTACGATCAGCTCAAGTCACGAGTCACAGACGAACAGAACTGCGCTTATGCTGGACACGCACAGCGCACGCGCCCTGTGAGCGCGCACGGACAGAAGTGAAACCAATGCGATGAAATAAAGAGGTTATCTCATGTTGACCCTCGTTAATGCGTCACATTCTGTGGTGTGTGTGGACAGTTTTACAAATTAGACCTATCTGACGTGCCAGAGCCAAAACTGGACTGGCTCATTGAAACAGAGATGCAGCGAGGAGCGGACACCTGGGGGCAAAGAGGGGGCAAGGAGGAGGCAAGAAGGGGGCAAGGAGGAGGCAAGGAGGGGACAAGGAAGGGGCAAGGAGGGGGCAAGGAGGAGGCAAGGAGGAGGCAAAGAGGGGACAAGGAGGAGGCATGGAGGGGACAATGAGGAGGCAAGGAGGAGGCAAGGAGGGGGCAAGGAGGAGGCAAGGAGGGGACAAGGAGGAGGCAAGGAGGAGGTTAGGAGGAGGCAAGGAGGGGACAAGGAGGAGGCATGGAGGGGACAATGAGGAGGCAAGGAGGGGGCAAGGAGGTGGCAAGGAGGTGGCAAGGAGGGGGCAAGGAGGAGGCAAGGAGGGGACAATGAGGAGGCACGGAGGGGACAAGGAGGGGGCAAGGAGGAGGCAAGGAGGGGACACGCTGTGAGGGCGAGGTGGAACCATGGGTGGGACGAGAAGCGGCCACGGAGGGAGGGCAAGCAGTAGGAGGGAGGGTTAGGAGTGGACATGGAGGTACCTCACACCTGCACTGCTCTCCTCTGTCCTCTCTGTGTCTGAGATTGTCACGTAAAGATTAGAACGCCCACGACGTCATTAAGCCCCCAAATCAGTCCTTTCCACCTCGCCATGATGCGTCCCTCCCGACACCCTCACATAAGCGCTCCCATGAATGTATGATTACATTTAGTATTAGGTTCTGTACGCAAGCAAACAGTGATAAAGTAAAACATAGACAGATTAAAACAATTGCGTGCATGCAGGTCTCCTCCACGCACCACGGGCGGACTGGCTTTGGCTCAGTCTGACATGCGCGTTGAGGAGGGGTTTAAGTCTAATATTCTTCAAGATGATGTGAAAATATAAAATCGAACGAATATTTAGTCTTAATTCTAGATTTTCAAAGCACAGAAGCGGCGGGACATGCAAAAACTTACCATAAGCTACATCGTAGACATTTTTGCACTTGTCAACCTGATTTTTATAGCAAGCACAACTTTTTCATGCACTTTTATTGTGTATTTAAAACTGTCATGCAAATCACACTTGTCCACTGAGAGATCAATAAAGTTCTGTCTTTTGTGACTAGCATTGCCCAGGCTGTACCACTGAAAAAATGTAGGAATACATTTTTTTTTGTCTATATGGCATCGTTTCTTGATTAAAATGTGTTATATCTCCTCAATAGAAACAAAGGATACAGTGAAAATACTTAAAATATAAAAATAATTAGAATTAAAACGTTAAAAGGCTCAAAATTAAGTGTTTTTTTTTGTCTTATGCCAAGTTTAATTTACTAAGGAAATCATTCTATTTCCATCATGTATCAGCGGCCCATAGACACACAATGAAGTCGTGGTTGGAGGAACAAAGAGCCCGTGGTGAGTGTGTGTTTACAGACGCAGCCTAATCCCAGCTGTATTTCAGTTCACTAGTCGACTAATGCCCTGTTTTATCAGCGCCTGATAAAAATAGACAAATAACCTGCCTCTAGGACTGATCATCGAGTTGGCTCCAGTCCAGAGACTTTCATCATCAGTTTTCACGCTGACCAAACACCCAGAAATCAAGCAATTTACAAAAACAATATCACGTTGGGTGTAGAGGGAGTCAAAAAGTCTCAAATGAAATTAGCAAGACATTTTTGTGCATCATCAATGGGGAGTGAAGGGAGGGAAGGTCCGCCTCCTGCTCGTCTCTATGGAGATGGTATTGCTTTTCCTTTTTGCTGCAATAAAGGGGAACATTTCTGGTCAGCATAACATCCCCGTTGAGACAAGCAGATGGTGAAAAATGTATACGATGCACCTTTAAGCGATGAAAAATAAGTCCAAACGTTATATCATTTGAATAGTTCCAAAAATGGCGTCCATAACAGGAAATGTAATGTGTCAGAAACCTGTGAGTAATGAACATGTATGAAGTGGATATTTCTAACATGATATCCAACACACACATCAAATCAAGCTCTCCAGCATCCAAAGCCATTCAATGCCATAAATACACTCTCTCTCCCCTCCTTTCCTCTGCCTGTCTGACTCTTACACACCACACTGATAAGCTTATATGGATATGAATAAAATGCTAACTCACTGAAATCTGGCACAAAGCTCTGACAGTGTCCTCAATGAGCCAAACAGGAGCGGCGGCTGAATATGCACAACAGCTAATGATGGGATGTTGTTTACAAGCTGCCAGCTAAAGCCGCTCACACGGGACACTTTCATATGTACATTTTCTTCCAACAAATGTGACTTGTCTCATGTTTAATGCACCGGAGTTTGGGGAAGTTTGGTGACAACGCTCGTGTCACTCCGACTTAAACTGACGGACAATAAGCAGCTGTGTCGGCCCTTGTTAGGACAGGACGTGAACGATTAGAGGTTACTACCAAGAGAGGATCAATCTGTGATAATCAATGGAAAATGTCCAAATAACTGAACATATTTGGCTAATTGATGATGATATGAGCCAATCACTCTTTTTTCAAACATTTGTTATTTGCCAGTTTGACATTATAATTGCTTTTTGACTTTCAACAGCAAACGAGGTGACAAATTATTGGATTGCTGTTTTAATACTTAGAATTTATAGCAGTAGAGAAAACTCAAACTCAAATACTCAAGGACAGAACAAGTGTAAAGCCCACACAGTACTGTAATGATGCTGAGTATAGTGACTAAAGTATGCATGAGGCAGTTGAGGGCCAAAGCAACAAGAGTGTAAATACAACACCATCTTATGAAACTTTTGCATGTTCTTTTCCTTAGGCAACTTTACAAAAGAAAACAAAAATACAACTTAAGTTTCATATCTTGGTCTGTGTTGAAAACTAACTAAATACATGTACTAAAAATACGTATTCAGACAAATGTTCTGGTAACTGTACGTAATACAGTTACACTTTCATTTAGGTTAGAAAGCAGTTACTTTCCTAAAATCAAAGGAATACATTGTGCCATTTTATCACACTATTCAGGCTTCAAACTGTGGTTTTAATAAGAAAAACAAAAAACACAACTCTTGTGGAGAGCGGATGTGTGAATTTTTCTTCTCAAATCAGTGATAAATAAATGTATAGCAACAAACTTCAAGCTGTTTTATAATATAATGCAAATCAATATAAAAGTACTCCAAGTATTCAAAATACTGCGCTCTGTTTGGACCATGAAACCAAATACATTACGAAATACATTAATGCAAGTATTCAGTACTTAAATAAATGCATTCTTCCTAACACTGGTGGCGTTCTTCCTGAATCCTAATAATGCCTTCCATGCAATATAATGGTTTTACAGCTTTAAGTCCAATGGGTTTGGTCAGGAAGGGCAAAGACAAGATTCTTTCAGATATATTAGTGGAAACAATGTTCAGTTTTGTATGACAGAAAGTACTCCTCTCTCTGTCTTCCATTTATCCAATTTTGAAATACATAAATTTCAAGAAGGAAACTAACCATGGTGATAGTTCTCCTCCTGTGGTGACTTCAGTCTTCAGAAGTATCCTGTGTGTGAAGTGAAGGGATATCTCATTCTATCTGCTCACGCATCTGTTGCCGTCAACCAATCACAGCAAACCTTGACCTTCACCCAATCACTCCTTAAGCAATGCAATTCTTTTCTTGACCCTGCAATATACTTTGTCTTGCTCTTTCACAAAAAATACCAATACAGTACCTAAAGTTTATTGTCTTGATGTAAAAGAAAAATGTAGTGTATTTAACCATAAATAAAATACTTTATTTATGGTTAAATACACTACTTCAGCATTGGATACAAAGATATAAAATACAACCTGCACTCTACACTCTTCTCTTCTTCTCAGCCCATGTTAGCATCAGCTCCTCATTCTTATGGGGTGGACTGTGTAGGCCACCAGCCCTTTAAGGGGGATTTTACCTGCTCAGTGAAGCAGGCAGAGCCACGTCCCTCTGGATTTGGGCGTTTCACTGTGGAAGAGCCGGCAGCACTGAGGAGCCCTGGTGCTTACATAAGGTCCATCACAGAGAGATGGGTCTATCAATAATTGTAGAGGGTAGAAGATGATGAAAGCTTTTATCTCGCAATTAAAGACGCAAGTCACCACTAACATATCACACTGCAAATGTAAACGCCTTGATTTGTAGCTGCGCATCCTGACACATTTGTTGCTGTTTTTACATTACACAGAATATACTATAAATATCATTCATTTTATCATTATACTAAAAGCTTCTCTGGCATTTGATGTTCTTTTACTTGACAAACCAAAAGCCAATGGCGTTTAATAGACTTTACAATCCTAAAAAGAATGACCTCATTAGCAGACTGAAAACTTAAATACTGATTAAGTGTTTGAAGTGGTTAGGGTTATTTGACTATTTGAGTTTTAGGTTAAAAGCACCGTCTTTAAGAGCATATTTTCATGACCAGTCTGGACCCTGAGGTTTGTTAAAAAGCAGTGTTTCATATTCATCCTGATTTAGCCTTGAACCAAAATCAAGGCTGTAGATTACTCTTTTCAAACACAATTTTTAATCCATTGTAGCAACCGTTAAGACTATGAGAAATATCTAAATATAAAACCTGTTATCAAATACATAATTTCAAAACGTGTCCATTATATTAAAAAGTAATGTGTTTATTTTATATTGTACCCTTTCTCTTTATGGCTTATTTGAGTCCAGGTATATTTAGAAGAAGGATTTCTCTCAATGGAGTTCTTTATTTATCTGTGGAATTACAAGTAGCAGACCATTATTGAGTGATGACTGAAAAGTGCATGAATAATAGGTCATGCAATAATAAGTGCACTACATACCGATTATAAAAAGCATTGGAGTAATGCATTATTAAAGGAGACTTATTACTTAGTATTGAACTATAACATCATAATTTCACCCTTTAATCATTGCAAACCACAATATTGGTCTAAACCAGCTATAGAAATAGAAATAGAAACAGGCTCAGTGACCTGTTCAAAACTGCAGAACGGATATACATATCCCTTCATAATATCTTATGATATATAATAATAATAATATATAGCCGCAAGCGGCAATGATCGGCCCTCGCCACGCCGCCGCCACACCGCCGCCACGCCACAAGAGGAGGGGGCGCTAACGCGCCCCAATTGTCCTTTTATTACGCCTACTGCTGAATCTGAATCTTCTCCCCTTTGTTTTACCATCAAAAAGCTATTTTATTTTGAATTCTTGGCAAAATGTGCGGCTTTGCCGCACAGACACCGTGACTCTTTGAATGAAAATGTGGATAACTTTTGATGGTCCACACCTGAAGATGAGTCTCACCAAATTTCAGGTTAATAGGGCTGACGCCCTGGGAGGAGTTTGTGAAAGTCTAAAGTGTAAACATGTTCTGGCGATTTCCCCATTGGAATAACATGGAAGGTTTCGGTCATCGTTATGGCAACGCCATAACAATTATGACATGGGTCTCATTGACTTTTTTGATGGGGATGCTAAAATTGAGTTGTGTGTCAAATTTCATATAATTTCGCAAAACTAAACATTTAACCTCCATATAAAATCTGTAGGGGGCGCTGTGGCGCCAAATGAATTTATTTCACTTCAAGTAGGTTTAGGGCAAAGAGTTTAAAAAACTGATTCTAATTTGACGCAATTCGGACTTTATCCGCGCAAACGGCAGAAATTTTAAATATGGGAGATTTCTGAAATTCTAGCTACAGTTTGCGGCTTCGCCGCACAGAGACCGTGAGAGGTATCAATGTAATTTGGATAACTTTTGATGTCCCACTCCTCAGTAGCATTTTCACCAAATTTCAGCTTTTTAGGGCCAACGCCCTGGGAGGAGTTCGTAAAAGTACGACGTTTGGAAAAACTCCGAAGTCATGTTTAGCCATTTTTGAAGCAATATGGCCGACATTTGGTTGGGCGGACGGCGTTGCCGCAATAATATTTTTTACTTCTCTTGTCACCATCTACCTCTGCGCCAAATTTCATGATTCTACGATCAGATTTTTTTGGGGTCATTTCCCATCTCTCAATGCATTTTTGGTACATTTGGGGGCGCTGACGCGCCAATTTTTTTTATTTTAAAAAAGGGAAATAGCCAGAATGTAGAGAGGCACGATTTTTAGAGGTGTGAACATTTTTGTGACTTTTCATCAATGTTCACTGGGTGAAAAATAGGGGGGTTGGTCCCGAGAAGAAGAAGAAGAAGAAATATAGCCGCAAGCGGCAATGATCGGCCCTCGCCACGCCGCCGCCACACCGCCGCCACGCCGCAAGAGGAGGGGGCGCTAACGCGCCCCAATTGTCCTTTTATTACGCCTACTGCTGAATCTGTGACGCTGTCACATCTTCTCCCCTTTGTTTTACCATCAAAAAGCTATTTTATTTTGAATTCTTGGCAAAATGTGCGGCTTTGCCGCACAGACACCGTGACTCTTTGAATAAAAATGTGGATACCTTTTGATGGTCCACCCCTGAAGATGAGTCTCACCAAATTTCAGGTTAATAGGGCTAACGCCCTGGGAGGAGTTGGTGGAAGTATAAAGTGTAAACATGTTCTGGCGATTTCCCCATTGGAATAACATGGGAGGTTTTGGTGATCGCTACGGCAAAGCCGTAACAATTATGACATGGGTCTCATTTACTTTTTTGATGGGTATGCCAAAATTGAGTTTTGTCTCAAATTTCAGATAATTTCGCAAAACTAAACATTTAACCTCCATATAAAATCTGTAGGGGGCGCTGTGGCGCCAAATGAATTTATTTCACTTCAAGTAGGTTTAGGGCAAAGAGTTTAAAAAACTGATTCTAATTTGACGCAATTCGGACTTTATCCGCGCAAACGGCAGAAATTTTAAATATGGGAGATTTCTGAAATTCTAGCTACAGTTTGCGGCTTCGCCGCACAGAGACCGTGAGAGGTATCAATGTAATTTGGATAACTTTTGATGTCCCACTCCTCAGTAGCATTTTCACCAAATTTCAGCTTTTTAGGGCCAACGCCCTGGGAGGAGTTCGTAAAAGTACGACGTTTGGAAAAACTCCGAAGTCATGTTTAGCCATTTTTGAAGCAATATGGCCGACATTTGGTTGGGCGGACGGCGTTGCCGCAATAATATTTTTTACTTCTCTTGTCACCATCTACCTCTGCGCCAAATTTCATGATTCTACGATCAGATTTTTTTGGGGTCATTTCCCATCTCTCAATGCATTTTTGGTACATTTGGGGGCGCTGACGCGCCAATTTTTTTTATTTTAAAAAAGGGAAATAGCCAGAATGTAGAGAGGCACGATTTTTAGAGGTGTGAACATTTTTGTGACTTTTCATCAATGTTCACTGGGTGAAAAATAGGGGGGTTGGTCCCGAGAAGAAGAAGAAGAAGAAATATAGCCGCAAGCGGCAATGATCGGCCCTCGCCACGCCGCCGCCACACCGCCGCCACGCCGCAAGAGGAGGGGGCGCTAACGCGCCCCAATTGTCCTTTTATTACGCCTACTGCTGAATCTGTGACGCTGTCACATCTTCTCCCCTTTGTTTTACCATCAAAAAGCTATTTTATTTTGAATTCTTGGCAAAATGTGCGGCTTTGCCGCACAGACACCGTGACTCTTTGAATAAAAATGTGGATACCTTTTGATGGTCCACCCCTGAAGATGAGTCTCACCAAATTTCAGGTTAATAGGGCTAACGCCCTGGGAGGAGTTGGTGGAAGTATAAAGTGTAAACATTTTCTGGCGATTTCCCCATTGGAATAACATGGGAGGTTTTGGTGATCGCTACGGCAAAGCCGTAACAATTATGACATGGGTCTCATTTACTTTTTTGATGGGTATGCCAAAATTGAGTTTTGTCTCAAATTTCAGATAATTTCGCAAAACTAAACATTTAACCTCCATATAAAATCTGTAGGGGGCGCTGTGGCGCCAAATGAATTTATTTCACTTCAAGTAGGTTTAGGGCAAAGAGTTTAACAACTGATTCTAATTTGACGCAATTCGGACTTTATCTGCGCAAACGGCAGAAATTTTAAATATGGGAGATTTCTGAAATTCTAGCTACAGTTTGCGGCTTCGCCGCACAGAGACCGTGAGAGGTATCAATGTAATTTGGATAACTTTTGATGTCCCACTCCTCAGTAGCATTTTCACCAAATTTCAGCTTTTTAGGGCCAACGCCCTGGGAGGAGTTCGTAAAAGTACGACGTTTGGAAAAACTCCGAAGTCATGTTTAGCCATTTTTGAAGCAATATGGCCGACATTTGGTTGGGCGGACGGCGTTGCCGTAATAATATTTTTTACTTCTCTTGTCACCATCTACCTCTGCGCCAAATTTCATGATTCTACGATCAGATTTTTTTTGGGTCATTTCCCATCTCTCAATGCATTTTTGGTACATTTGGGGGCGCTGACGCGCCAATTTTTTTATTTTAGAAAAGGGAAATAGCCAGAATGTAGAGAGGCACGATTTTTAGAGGTGTGAACATTTTTGTGACTTTTCGTCAATGTTCACTGGGTGAAAAATAGGGGGGTTGGTCCCGAGAAGAAGAAGAAGAAAGAAAGAAATATAGCCGCAAGCGGCAATGATCGGCCCTCGCCACGCCGCCGCCACGCCGCAAGAGGAGGGGGCGCTAACACGCCCCAATTGTCCTTTTATTACATCTACTGCTGAATCTGTGACGCCGTCACATCTTCTCCCCTTTGTTTTACCATCAAAAAGCAATTTTATTTTGAATTCTTGGCAAAATGTGCGGCTTTGCCGCACATACACCGTGACTCTTTGAATAAAAATGTGGATAATTCAAATTCTAAATCTCTGAAATGTGAACATTTCAGAGATTTCGCTGTTTTCCCATCTGTGACAGTATATTTGCAGCTCCACGGCACAGAGACCGTAGCACTTAAAATCAAAATATGACTAATTTTTGATGCCCCGTTTGTACAGATGATTTTCCCCAAATATGAGCTTGATCGGGCTTTCGCACTAGGAGGAGTTCGTTATAGTGTGAAGCGTAAAAATGTGGTCATTTTAGAGATTTCGCTGTTTTCCCATTTCTGACATATATTTGCGGGTCCGCCACACAGAGACCGTAGCACTTAGAATCAAAATATGGATAACTTTTGATGCCCCGCTTGTGTAGATGATATTCTTCAAATATGAGCTTGATCGGGCTATCGCCCTAGGAGGAGTTTGTTAAAGTTTGAAGCGTAAAAATGTGGTGTTTTGAGCAATTCTACGATTTTCCCATAAGGATAACATGGGATGTATCTGTCATCGCTATGGTTACGCCGTACAAAATATGACTTTGGCTCTCATACTTGTATGATCAGGATGGCAAATTAGAATTTAGTGCAAAATGTCATGTTATTTGGAAAAACTGTATTGTTTCTAGGCCACTCTGAAGGCCAAATAGTCCAAATTCTGGGTAAAGTTTCTGGCGCCGTCGCACAGAAACCGAAAGTTATCCTTAAAATTTGGATAACTTTAGATGTCCCACATGTCTAGAGGACGTACACCGATTTTGAGGTCGGTGGGCAAAACGCACTAGGAGGAGTTCGTTAAAGTGTAAAACATAAAAATGTGGTAATTTGAGAGATTTTGCTGTTTTCGCATTTGTGACATATATTTGCGGGTCAGCCACACAGAGACCGTAGCACTTAGAATCAAAATATGGATAACTTTTGATGCCTCGCTTGTGTAGATGATTTTCCCCAAATATGATTTTGATCAGACAATCGCCCTAGGAGGAGTTTGTTAAAGTGTGAAGCGTAAAAATGTGGTGATTTGAGCAATTTCGCGATTTTCCCATAAGGATATCATGGGATGTTTCTGTCATCATTACGGTTACGCCGTACAAAATATGACTTTGGCTCTCATACTTTTATGATCAGGATGGCAAATTAGAATTTTGTGCAAAATATAATGTCATTTGGAAAAACTCTATTGTTTATAGGCCACTCTGAAGGCCAAATAGTCAGAATTCAGGGAAAAGTTTGCGGCTCCATCGCACAGAGACCGTAAAAGTTATCCTTAAAATTTGGATAACTTTAGATGCCCCACTTGTCTAGGGGACGTACAACGATTTTGAGGTCGGTGGGCAAAACGCCCTAGGAGGAGTTCGTTAAAGTGTGAAACAGAAAAAATGTGGATATTCGAGAGATTTAGCAATTTTCCCATAGGGATAACATGGGAGGTTTCCGTCATGGCTACGGCTACGCCGTAAAAATTAAGGCATAAGTTTGATTGGCCTTTTGCTCGGGACCCCAAAATAGAATTTTGGGCAAAGTTTAGAACATTTGTGTAAAACCAGTTTTTGTCCATCAATGTTCACTCAAAGGCAACTCTGTAGGGGGCGCTATCGCGCCCATTTCAATTTTGTCATCCTAAACTGGTCCAAACTTGAAAGTTTAACAACTGATTCAAATTTGGTCCTAATCGGACTCGTTTTGATCAAATGGGAGCAATTTTTAGATCTGCAATATTCCAAAATAAGTTGTCCAACTTTGCGGCTGCGCCGCACACAGACCGTAAAAGGTATCTCAAAAAATTGGATAACTTTAGATGCCCCACTTGTCCAGAGGACGTCCGCCGATTTTGAAGTTGGTGGGCAAAACGGCCTAGGAGGAGTTAGTCAAAGTTTGACGTGAACAAAATGGCTAACACAGCGTGTTTTCATTTTCAAAGGAAGATGGCGGCCATAGGGTAAGTCTGGGGGCGTGGCCACAATATTTTTTTTTTTTTGTCCTCACGAGAGGAAAGCGTGTCCCGAATTTCGTAGCTTTACGCCAAAGTTGACCTCGGGGCGTCTCCCATAGGCGCAATGTATTTTGACTTTTGTCGGTGGCGCAAAGTTTGGTGAGTTTTTGAGCATGTTCAGGGGGTCAAATTAGAGCTCAAAAAGCAGAAGAACAAGAAAAATAATAAAAAATATAGCCGCAAGCGGCAATGATCGGCCCTCGCTACGCCGCCGCCACGCCGCAAGAGGAGGGGGCGCTAACGCGCCCCAATTGTCCTTTTATTACGCCTACTGCTGTAAACATGTTCTGGCGATTTCCCCATTGGAATAACATGGGAGGTTTTGGTCATCGCTACGCCATAACAATTATGACATGGGTCTCACTGACTTTTTTGATGGGGCCAAAATTGAGTTGTGTGTCAAATTTCAGATAATTTCGCAAAACTAAACATTCAACCTCCATATAAAATCTGTAGGGGGCGCTGTGGCTCCAAATTAATTTATTTCACTTCAAGTAGGTTTAGGGCAAAGAGTTTAACAACTGATTCTAATTTGACGCAATTCGGACTTTATCTGCGCAAACGGCAGAAATTTTAAATATGGGAGATTTCTGAATTTCTAGCTACAGTTTGCGGCTTCGCCGCACAGAGACCGTGACAGGTATCAATGTAATTTGGATAACTTTTGATGTCCCACTCCTCAGTAGCATTTTCACCAAATTTCAGCTTTTTGGGGCCAACGCCCTGGGAGGAGTTTGTAAAAGTACGACGTTTGGAAAAACTCCGAAGTCATGTTTAGCCATTTTTGAAGCAATATGGCCGACATTTGGTTGGGCGGACGGCGTTGCCGTAATAATATTTTTTACTTCTCTTGTCACCATCTACCTCTGCGCCAAATTTCATGATTCTACGATCAGATTTTTTTTGGGTCATTTCCCATCTCTCAATGCATTTTTGGTACATTTGGGGGCGCTGACGCGCCAATTTTTTTTATTTTAGAAAAGGGAAATAGCCAGAATGTAGAGAGGCACGATTTTTAGAGGAGTGCAAATTTTTGTGACTTTTCGTCAATGTTCACTGGGTGAAAAATAGGGGGGTTGGTCCCGAGAATAAGAAGAAGAAGAAGAAGAAGAAGAAGAAGAAGAAGAAGAAGAAGAAGAAGAAGAAGAAGAAGAAGAATATTCCGATGCGAAAACAATGTTTCCCATTTTTCAAATATCATAAACTATACATTTTCGGAAAGCGCTCGCGCTTTCCTACCTCATGGTGTGGGTCCCTGGTCACTGACGGGTACTTTCGTTAATTTTGAGTGGGCTCCGCCCACTTTGTGTTTTTGGCCCTCTATACAGTAATAATGTTAAATTTTTGCATTACATGCTTATATGCACGGAACATGCAAGAGATGGGGAACGTATTCGTGAGCTACTTAAGGCAAATGAGTGCTTTATATGGCTTCGCACTAAGGCAAATGAGTGCTTTATATGGCTTCGCACGGCCTTACGAGATTAATAGGCCTCTCGCCAGCTTGTGGCGCTCGGGCCTAATTAAAGCCGCAAGCGGCATCCAACGGCCCTCGCGAGCCGCCGGCCTTCCGACTCTGCGCTTTCGACTTGATAAAGATGGCGCCCTTATTGTGTTGAATTAAAAAAGAACTTGACAGACGGCGATACAATTGACATGGCAAATCCAGTGCAAATGAACACAAATGTCGGTCAAATGTGCGGGTCCGCCACACAGAGACCGTAGCACTTAGAATATAAATATGGATAACTTTTGATGCCCCGTTTGTGTAGATGATTCTCCCCAAATATGAACTTGATCGGGTAATCGCCCTGGGAGGAGTTCGTTAAAGTGTGAAGTGTAAAAATGTGGTCATTTTAGAGATTTTGCAGTTTCCCCATAGGGATAACATGGGATGTTTCTGTCATCGCTATGGCTACGCTTTATCAAATATGACTTTGGCTCCCATACTTTTAATTTGGGGATGGCAAATGAGAATTGTGTGCAAAATGTCATGTCATTTGGAAAAACTCTTGTTTATAGGCCACTCTGAAGGCCAAATAGTCAGAATTCTGCGAAAAGTTTGCGGCTCAGCTGCACAGAGACCGTAAATGTTATCCATCAAATTTGAATAACTTTAGATGCCCCACTTGTCTAGAGGAGGTACACCGATTTTGAGATCGGTGGGCAAAACGCACTAGGAGGAGTTTGTTAAAGTGTGAAGCGTAAATGTGAACATTTCAAGGATTTGGCGTTTTTCCCATTTGTGACAGTATATTTGCAGCTCCACGGCACAGAGACCGTAGCACTTAAAATCAAAATATGGATAACTTTTGATGCCCCGTTTGTTTAGATGATTTCCCCAAATATGAACTTGATCGAGCTATCGCCCTGGGAGGAGTTCGTTAAAGTGTGAAGCGTAAAAATGTGGTCATTTTAGAGATTTCGCTGTTTTCCCATTTCTGACATATATTTGCGGGTCCGCCACACAGAGACCGTAGCACTTAGAATCAAAATATGGATAACTTTTGATGCCCCGCTTGTGTAGATGATTTTTCCCAAATATGAGTTTAATCGGCCAATCGCCCTAGGAGGAGTTTGTTAAAGTGTAAAACATAAAAATGTGGTAATTTGAGAGATTTTGCGATTTTCCCATAAGGATAACATGGGAGGTTTCTGTCACCGCTACGACTACGCCGTAAAAATTTAGGCATTTTTGTGATTGGCTTTTGTGATCGGGACGGCAAAATAGAATTTTGGGTAAAGTTTAGACAATTTTGGTAAAACTAATTTTTGACCTTCAATGTTAATTTAAAGGTCACTCTGTAGGGGGCACTATTGCGGCCATTTCAATTTTGTCAGCCTTAACTGGTCCAAACTAGAAAGTTTAACAACTGATTCAAATTTGGTCCTAATCGGACTGGTTTTGATCAAATGGGAGCAATTTTTAGATCTGCAATATTCCAAAATAAGTTGTCCAACTTTGCGGCTGCGCCGCACACGGACCGTAAATGGTATCTCAAAAAATTGGATAACTTTAGATGCCCCACTTGTCCAGAGGACGTACGCCGATTTTGAAGTCGGTGGGCAAAATGCCCTAGGAGGAGTTCGTCAAAGTTTGACGTGAACAAAATGGCTAACTCAGCTTGTTTTCATTTTCAAAGGAAGATCGCGGCCATAGGGTAAGTCTGGGGGCGTGGCCACATTAATAATTTTTTTTTGTCCTCACGAGAGGAATGCGTGTCCCGAATTTCGTAGCTTTACGCCAAAGTTGACCTCGGGGCGTCTCCCATAGGCGCAATGTATTTTGACTTTTGTCGGTGGCGCTGTCGCGCCATTTTTTACCGAAAAAAAAAATGGCCCAGAAAAAATCTCATTTTTCGCCGATTCTGAATTTTGGGCAAAGTTTGGTGAGTTTTTGAGCATGTTCAGGGGGTCAAATTAGAGCTCAAAAAGCAGAAGAACAAGAAAAATAAAAATAAAAATAATAATATTTTTAGCAAAAACAATATAGCCGTTTCCACTATAACAACAAATTATACATCGTTTGAAAGCTCTAAGCCTTCCCGATGCCGTCATGGGGTGGAATCATCATTACGAGCGCTTACGCGCTCGTCACTCCCTATTCCGTCGGGATGCCCCGCCCACTCCCCATAGACTTCCATTGATTTGAGCAGATACAAGCATCTGCTCAAATGAGCTACGCCCATTCACTCATTGTTGACTATTTCTGTCATAGCAGGAGTAAGTATGCATGATCCATGCCTTCGGCATGGGCTAGTTCATTGTACTTGCCAGGGGCGACGGGGCGACGGGGCACCAAACATGCGGGCGCAGCCCGCATGTTTGGTCAGACAGTTGCAACGCTGCCTTCGGCAGCGTTGCGGGAGCAATAGGCCCTCCGCCCTGCTGGGGCTCGGGCCTAATAATATTCCGATGCGAAAACAATGTTTCCCATTTTTCAAATATCATAAACTATACATTTTCGGAAAGCGCTCGCGCTTTCCTACCTCATGGTGTGGGTCCCTGGTCACTGACGGGTACTTTCGTTAATTTTGAGTGGGCTCCGCCCACTTTGTGTTTTTGGCCCTCTATACAGTAATAATGTTCAATTTTTGCATTACATGCTTATATGCACGGAACATGCAAGAGATGGGGAACGTATTTGTGAGCTACTTAGCGCAAATGAGTGCTTTATATGGGGATGGCGACCGCTTCGCGGTCGTCATCTCAATGTAAAGTGCTCGTTTAGTGCGCACTTTTGCACGGGCTTCGCCCGTTTACAACGGTAATGTTCCATTTTCCTACTACTAATTAGTATGCACGGGGCGTGCATGAGTGAAGGAGTGCGTTAGTTAGTGTTTGGAAGTGGGCGAGCGCTTCGCGCTCGATTTCGTGCGCACTACGTGCGCACTTTCGCAGCCGTGCTTCGCACGGCCTTACGAGATTAATAGGCCTCTCGCCAGCTTGTGGCGCTCGGGCCTAATAATACATTTTATTTATATTGCACTTTACATTTGACTCCAAATCTCATAGTGCTACAAAGTAAAAACAAATACAAACAAACAACACAATTTAAAAATTAGCTATAAGCTTTTCTAAAGGGGTTTTAAAAACATCCACGTCTGTGGAGCCCTGAGGAGCCCCGTGGAGCCCTGAGGAGCCCTGAGGAGCTCTGGGAGGGCGTTCACAGTGACAACAAGCATTTACTTTTTTGTTTTTGAAAAGTGGCTACATCACAGTTTAGAACCCTAAACGTCTCACTTGCAGTCTTCATTTCTCAAATAATCACAATTTAATACAGAGATGTGGGCGGGGATAGAGGATAGGTGAAAACAGGACTTTACTGAGAACTTGAGCCTCAGTTGCAGTACAATACAGGATTACTCAAACATGCATAAATCCATCAAAATGTTACTAATGATGAGGAAACACTGTTGTAACAAGGTTTGAAGCTCATTAAAGTTGATTTTGCATCATATTTAACATTTATTTAAAACACATTTTATAAATAAACAACAATATAACAAAC
Organism: Eucyclogobius newberryi; assembly: GCF_026437365.1. Taxonomy (NCBI): domain Eukaryota; kingdom Metazoa; phylum Chordata; class Actinopteri; order Gobiiformes; family Gobiidae; genus Eucyclogobius; species Eucyclogobius newberryi. The sequence goes on from NW_027315846.1 coordinate 11,448,647, forward strand.
TAATATTTTTAAATAACTGCAGGTCCGAATTCTGTGGTAGAATTTGACTGGTCCTAGATTTTATTTCTTACATTTTTACATAGAGGAAAGTACAGTGTGAAATGGGGGCTGAGAGAGAAGGGAGGACATGCAGTACCCGCCACACGTGTGCTGTGTCTTAACCACTCGACCACCGGGCAGCTATGGTTCACATCTCTGTAATTACTGGGTCTATTCACATGAAACAAAGACTGGCACAAAGTTCACCATCTTCTCTGTTAATGTTGTGTACAGAGAAAGCCTATTTTTATTTGATCCCATAGCAGGTTTTAAATTGTTTTTCGTTTTGATTTTTATAGGTTGTTTCATCATTGATCATTGTTTTATGTTGCACCGAATCACCAAAGCAAGTGCCTTCCTATGTATGTGAATTCTGTTATTGTCAATGGCAATAAACTTTTTCTGATTCTGAAAAAAAAAATTACTTTAAGCCATAAACTCAATAACAAGTCAAGTTTGAGGAGTAAATCTAAAACAGATAAAGATAAGGCTACCCCAAATAAATGGTCTGTTTGCTGTGTGGGTCGGACGGTAGGTAAATTCTTTTTTTTTAAACTTTTTTTACTTAAAAGATCAAAATGTTGCCATTTTTTGACTCGGAGTGACCACCAGGGGTCAGGCTTCAACAGTCAATGACGGAAAACGTCTCGATCAACCCGATCGGGAGAGTAAATCTCACGATTTTAAGATATTTCAATCGACCTTTTGTACGCCGTTATCCTTTATTTTGGTAGCGAAGACGAGCAGGGGGAACATGCGGGGGACATGGGCGCCACCATGTTCCCGCCATGTTCGTTGTGATGACGCTGCTGGCCGTGTTTCAATCCCAGAATGCATTGTGTAAGTCAAATTTAGAGAGTGACATGTACTATGGACACATCAGTGTCGCCGACAGAGACAAACCAACTTGTAAAAGGCATTATAAATTCTGTTTTGCGCGTTCTGTTTTATGACCTTGAATGAGCTTAACCTATGAACTTGTTGTCATCAGTCTTTTGGGATGTAAGATAGGTTTACAAGCGTGATAAAAACATTCAACATGGCGGTTTAGAAAAGACCGGTCGGTGAGTCGGCGAAATAATTGAAAAATAAAAGATTTTGACGTTTTTTCAACAAAATGCAGATTTATTTATTTTTCAGTCGGCTAGTTTCCTACCGGGTCGGTCGGGTTACGGCAAACAGACATATCATTTTCCTCAGCCTAAGGTTCAGCGTTTGTGGTTATATCATTCAGAAACATCAAACCTGAATTATGACATGATTAAATTCTATAACGTGAACGCAACCTGTTGACTTTGAAGCCTGCATTTCTGTCGTCGTCTCAAACTTCAGTCTTCCCTAATCCAAAGGAGACATTTGCAATTTGAACATGTGAAACACGTGAAACGGGGATTAACAAGTGTCAAAGGCAGAAGTTCTCCTACATGGGTTCTATCTGGACAGGTGTGAACAAACATGTTTGGGGGAAGCAGCTCCATCCGGGTAAATGCGGCGTGAGTGTGAGTGTGCTTCTGCTGTGAGTCACCGCGAACGAGCTGATGGTGATCAAAGAGCAGAGCGAGCGAGACAGACAAGCTGCAGCAGCCGACACAAATGGATACACTCCTCCCGCGCACTCACAGCCTCACAGTGTCAACTACAGGAATTATATCACTAACAGCTGCAAGCACACGGCGAGAGAGAGGGAGAGGGAGGAGAGAGGGAGAGAGAGGGAGAGGGAGGAGAAGAGAGAAGAAGAGAAGGAGAGAGAGGGAAGGAGAAGGAGAGCATGAGAGAGAGGGAAGGAGAAGAGAAGGAGAGCATGAGAGAGAGGGAAGGAGAAGAGAATGAGAGAGAGGGAGAAGGAAGAGAGAAGAAGAGAAGGAGAGAGAGGGAAGGAGAAGGACGCCGTACTTTAGCGCGGCCGGAGGGCGCGGGGGGGGGGGCTGGTGAGCTAGCTCACGTCACAACAACACAACGAACGCAACGAAAAACGCTCAAATCCAGCCGAAAAAAGTCAAAAACAGTTGAATTAAAAAACTATTCCAGCGCGTGTCCCTATCGTACAGTAAAATAGAAAAAATATACTAACTATATTTACAAAATATAGGAGATAAAGCACAATAAGTGTGAGAAAGAAGAGAGAGCGTTTACACCGGGCTGCCAGCTATACCAGCGCCTTATGACGTAAAAGGAAAGAAGAGAGAATGAGTGGGACTGAAGGAGAAGGAGAGAGGGAAGGAGAAGTGAGAATGAGAGGGACTGAAGGAGAAGGAGAGAGGGAAGGAGAAGTGAGAATGAGAGGGACTGAAGGAGAAGGAGGAGGAGAAGAGAGAATGAGAGGGACTGAAGGAGAAGGAGGAGGAGAAGAGAGAATGAGAGGGACTGAAGGAGAAGGAGGAGGAGAAGAGAGAATGAGTGGGACTGAAGGAGAAGGAGAGAGGGAAGGAGAAGTGAGAATGAGAGGGACTGAAGGAGAAGGAGGAGGAGAAGAGAGAATGAGAGGGACTGAAGGAGAAGGAGGAGGAGAAGAGAGAATGAGAGGGACTGAAGGAGAAGGAGAGAGGGAAGGAGAAGAGAGAATGAGAGGGACTGAAGGAGAAGGAGGAGGAGAAGAGAGAATGAGAGGGACTGAAGGAGAAGGAGGAGGAGAAGAGAGAATGAGAGGGACTGAAGGAGAAGGAGGAGGAGAAGAGAGAATGAGTGGGACTGAAGGAGAAGGAGAGAGGGAAGGAGAAGAGAGAATGAGAGGGACTGAAGGAGAAGGAGGAGGAGAAGAGAGAATGAGAGGGACTGAAGGAGAAGGAGAGAGGGAAGGAGAAAGAGAAAAGAGCATGAGAATGAGAGGGAGGATAGAAGAAGAGAATGAGAGAATGAGAGGGAGGGAGGGAAGGAGAAAGAGAAAAGAGGATGAGAATAAGAGGGAAGAAAGGAGAAGAGAATGAGAGGGAGGGAAGGGAGGAGAAAGAGAAGAGAGGACGAGAATGAAAGAGAGAAAAGAAGAAGAGAATGAGAGGGAGGGAAGGAGAAGAGAAGGTGCCGAGAGAATGAGAGGAAGGGAAGGAGAAGGATATGAGAAGGAGAGAATGAGAGGGAGGGAGAAGAGGAAGAGAGAATGAGAGGGAGGGAAGGAGAAGAGAAGGTGCCGAGAGAATGAGAGGAAGGGAAGGAGAAGGATATGAGAAGGAGAGAATGAGAGGGAGGGAGAAGAGGAAGAGAGAATGAGAGGGAGGGAAGGAGAAGAGACGGAAGGAAAGAGAAAGGGAGAGGATGGAAGGAAGGAAAGAGAACAAGTAGAAAGACAGAGAGAGAGAGGAAGGAATGAAAAGAGAAGGAGCAGAGAGAAAGAGAGGGTGTTCAATGTTTGGACGAGGCTTTTGAGTGGAGAGACGCACATGTGAAAACATGATGCTGAAATATTGAAGACTGCACACGGCGTGTTGTTCTATTGTGTGACGTGCACAGAGAGAACATGTCCCAGAATACACTGCAGCAGGTTAGAACGTATGCATCAAAGAAAAGAACAGAGAGGTTAAGAGAGCTATTTCTTACGACAAAGACGTGTGGGTTTGATCTCCTGGTTAGACTCGGCATTCCCACTCGGATGATGTTATTTCTGACTGTAGAGAGATGAGAGGCTCTAAATTGCTGCAGTTTTGTGTGTAAAGTGTAATAACAATGTAGACAACTGAAGTTACGCTCAAACTAAACAAATACTGTTACTGTTTACTGAGAAAACAGGGGTCAAAAACAGTCATGTTAATAATAAAGATGTATTAAAAGTGGAATGGGAGATTTTTTTCAGCAAAGTTTTTATCATATTTCCTCGTGGCGTGGATAAATCATTTGCCCTGCCACGTATCAATCATAAAACGCACCTATCGCTCACCTGCAGCTGTGTGCGGTTCGTGCCCACGTTTCCTCGTGCCTAAGCGCATGGATCTATCATAATATAGTTCCCTCAGTGTACGGGGCAAAATGAAGACGGAGAAAGACAGTTCGAGCTGACGCAGAAGTGGACAGAAATCTACGGGGACGAGAGATGTGATGCGATCCGTTGCGCTAATAAACAAACGCACGTGTGTGTTGTATCAGTCCGCACGGGGGAGTGCACATGCGCACTTCCGCCTGCGTTCTCAAATCGCCGAAAAATCGTCCATTGCGCCTTTAATGACTATGATGTGCAATATGTCTTTCCAAAAACCTCAAAAATAACATCTTTTAAACAATATAAATAAACTTTCAATGTCATAATGTGTATTAAGTGTAATAACGATGTAGACAATTGAACTTACACTCAAAATAAACAAATACTGTTACAAATTACTGTTTACTGAGAAAACAGGGGCCAAAAACAGTCATATTAATAATAAAGATGTATTAATGACTATGATGTGCAATATGTGTTTCCAAAAAACAATTAATAACATATTTTAAACAACAGAAATAAATGTTGAATGTCATAATATATTTAAATCATATATTACAACATTAGTGTAAAATGATATGTAATAATATAATAGTTTGGGGCCCAGTGCTGTACCGTTTCTTTTTTCTTTTCTGGTGGAGAGTTTGTCAGCTGTTCATCTCCATGGCGACGTCATTGCACATTTCCCACTGCATGGCTTTAAACCTATAATTATCTCCATGAAAACAAACAGGCGGCGCCACCAGCCCAAGGAACAGGTAATAATACAGGTAAGATTATAGGCAATAACAACACCTAGAATGAAATCGATGCTAATGCTACACTGTGGAACATTCCTGGCAAAGCAGAATGTGGTCGAGAGGTTGAAGAAAATATCAAAATATCCATAGGTTCTGGTTGCAGAAAGGAAAGAGATAACAAATCTATGGAGAGAACGATATGGCAGAACTTCCACCGGAAAAGTTACATAGTGCAACTTTTACTGTTTGATTATTGATTACCGTATTTTCTGGACTATAAGTTGCACCGGTGTATAAGTCGCACTAGCCAAAAACGGCATAATACAAAAGAAAAATACATATACAAGTCGCACTGGAGTATGAAATGCAGTTGCAAGTGTGAAAATAACAAATAATATCACATATAAGTCGCTCCGGAGTATAAGTATAATTATAAGTATAAGTCGGCCAAAACTGTGAAAAAAAGGTGCCAGAAAGAATTCCCAAACCATTGTGTGCCACGCCTTGCCCGCCCTCCACCTCACGTCTTTGAAATGCCCGTCTTTAATTCACCACAATAACAGTAACCACATTTTAATCTGGGTTGTGAGCAGCGGCAGGCCTCGCCCGGGCGACTACTGTGCCCTTTGTGTTGTGGTGAGTCCGACTTGGGTCAAGAGCCACGGAGTCAGCCTCAACCGAACGCCCCCTGCTGTGGAACTCCAGCATTCTGCAATCATTTATTTTGGCATTGTGAGTAATTATGCTTTACAAAAGGGGCCCACATTTCTGCTCGAGTCGATTCAGCTATTTGTGTTTTTTTGTGAGAAAGTAGACAAATAAAACAACCCTGATTTATTCAACAACCCATGTTTAATTAAAGCTGCAGGGTGCCGCGCTCAATATTTTAACAACGGAAAAAGTCAACCCGTCGGAATGTAAACAGCCATGTTTTATAGTTTGTTGGGATGTTGTTGGGGTTTTATGACCTTGAGTTAGACGAGTGTAGACAGAGGTGAGATACTTTGTCAATGTGATCACGTAATTCACAGCGATACTTCAGGAGTCACGAAGCATGAAGAGAAGATGCTAACGGGGACACCTAAACAAAGAATTGTTTTTCTCTAAGCTGTCAAATTGGATGTTGTTTGAAATATTGAATTGCTAAATATGCACAGACGGAAATGGAGATTTTGTGGGACAATAAACAGCTTTTGAGAAAATGAAAGTTTTGCTACGCTTTAACGGGAACAGATATTGGGAAAAGGGATTAGCTTTAGTAACGTCTTGACCTTGGATTCGCGGTGGTATTGAAATGGCAATGTATGTCACCGTGTTATAATATAAAACACATAATACATACAGAATTCATTATTATTAGATGTGAGAAGGTGGTTAATATCCATTTTTTCTGTGACAGCACCTAATGATCAAATTACCTTAATATTAATTAAGATTGTGCAGATAAGAGGAAGATTATGTTGTAAGATGTGTTTCCGTGTATTTATAATTACACAAAAAGGGTTAAGTGCTGCAGAGCTAAAAAGATAAAAAATAAAAGCTAATTATATTATATTCACAAACATAGTTGTCCAGACGAGTCATTAAAAGTGCATTGTGGGTAACTTTTCTGGCAACCTGCTTGTCTCCATACAAGTGTTACTGCTCCTCCTTGAATGTTCTACACTGGCATGCCTCGCCACAGATCTGACCTGTAAATTGGCCTTGTAGCATCATTTGCTTGTCTCCATGGAGATAAGTTTCATACCACGCTATAGAAAATTCCAGGCAAAACGATAACAAATCTATGGAGAGAACGATACGGCAGATCTTCCACCGGAAAAGTTACATAGTGCAACTTTTACTGTTTGATTATTGATTACCGTATTTTCCGGACTATAAGTCGCACCGGTGTATAAGTCACACAAGCCAAAAAAGGCATAATACAGAAGAAAAATACATATATAAGTTGCACTATGAAATGAAAACGACAAATAATATCACATATAAGTTGCTCCGGAGTATATGTATATAAGTATAAATATAGTATAAGTCGCACCCCGGCCAAAACTGTGAAAAAAAGGTGCCACTTATAGTTCGGAAAATACGGTATCGGAAAATTGCAGATAATAAGGATGCTATTTTGTATAAGTTTATCATTTTTCTTTAGGATTTCACTGACCTCTCTGCATCTCATCTCTGCATGCAGCGATCACGCCTGACAGTGCAGTGACAGCAGGGGGCGCTGCTCTGAATTGAACATCACACTCATTCCCTTTGGCGCCCTACATTTGCACATGCAGTAGAAAGTACACAAAGAGCACACTCGCACTGGTTAAACTGGTCTCCTGTGATTTGGGTTCTCTGATGTCAAACTCGGTCATTCCTCCGTTCTGGCTTGAATTATTCATAGCTTCTTGCAGTTTTCTTTTATTTTGCCTGAGATTGGCGTGACTGTTTGACTCGAAGCAACATTTCCAGTCGTTTAGCAAATGCCGAATTAACGATTGATGTGCGGAAGAGAAAATTGGCAGAGAATCAGGAACATAAAATCCTGAGTATGTGAAGAAGACGGTTACATAAACACATCTACAGCAGGTCCACCAGACACCGTCAGCTCAGGAACACGCACAGGAGGAAGGACGGAGATTAACGTGTTTTGTCAATATGTTGCAGCGACATAATGTTATATAAGTTGGTGAGAAGTTTTGCAGTATGACATGCAGACACTGAAGTATATAATGATTAAGTGTGAAATAAACAATCTTCACATGAGTCGTGGGGGCAGTGACCATCTTTTTAAAGGTGTACTGTGTAACCTCTGGAGATGCTATTGCTTTGCTTTATTGTTAGGGAATATGGTGATACATTTGTTCTCTTGAATACAGCTCTATGTTCACACTAATTCTTATTGGACAGCCTCACAATTACCTTGACTGACAGGTGAATTCAACCAACTTCAATAAACTTTCAAGTTACTTCTTCAAGCCACTATAAATACATATACAGTTTACTTCAATCATGATCAAATCAAAGTGGTGATCTGACTCAATTGACCAACGCTAATATATCTCCATGGAGACAAGGAAGTGGTGCCAATAGGACAAGGTAAGATCTGTGAAGAGGCGACCCCCAAATTCAAAGCAAAGCAATAACACATCGTCATTGAGAGAAGTAAATGTTGGACTCCACCAGGAAAAATACCATTAATTCAACTTACAATCCCAATTTTCCTTTTGGCTTTTCCTGTCAGAGTTCACAAATGTAAATCCTGACAATCCAGATGCCCTTCCTCACACACCCCGCCCTTATCCAGGATTGTGATTGTGGCAAAAAAAAAAGCCTATGACGTTCTTTTCAAACTGTTATTTTGCATCCAACACTGTAATCCTGTCTCCTACATTAGTCTTCTTTTCTCAACATTGTTCCCTCACCTATGAAAGACATTCAAACTTCTTTTCTTATTTTGTAAAAGCCAGACGAATTATCCAGTGTTGTCTTTAGTCCCGCCTAACGTCCCAGATTGACTTTTCCATTAGCTCCATCTGTAGCACTTAGCTGTGTTTCATGTAAATGTTCTTTGCATATCTACACTTCTTGATTACCATTATGCGTCAAGTTGTTTGTCTTGGCATAAACCCAATTACAGAGGCACAGAAGGCCTGAACTCTCTCCTCTGCAGTGTGTAGCCTCAGACTGTGCTCTTGACTGCCTCGCCTCACTCTGAAATGCCCACAAACATCTGTATTCTACTTTGGGGTCATTTTGAACAATTAGAAGCCACAACCCTCATTATCTGCTCTGCAATTTGGGAAAAGGACTTTTTTTTTTTTTTTTTTTTACCTTGCTGTTGTGGAGGTTGGTAAATTGGTTGCTTGAATGAATAATTAATTTGAAACTCCAAAAAGAAGGTACTTAAAATATCTGTTTTGAATAATTGCATATGTATAAACTGTTAATAATTACACCTATATGACCTATAAGTGACCAATTGGCACCGAACCCAATGATTATGATTGAGCATTACATTATTCAGATATAATGGAACAAAACAGGACAAGATTAAGACATAATTATCCAATTGTGTTTCTTTTGCTACTTACTGTGCTTTTGATGTCATAACAAAGGCCTTGCTTCCCAAGGCAAATTATCATTATGATTGTTGCTCTCATCAGCTGTCTAGTTTAGTCCAACATATTGTTTGCAGAATAGTGGCAAATTATAAAGTGAAGTATCATGAGATAATTCTCCACTGACTAAAATAACAGAAATCTCAGTTACAACAGGTTCAGTGGTGGAGGATTTGAGTGAGGAGAGAGGATTTAAAGCTAATCCCCAAAAACAGAGTACAGTATGAATGAAGCCAACCCAGTCATCCACCAAAGAACTTTCTCTATGGCTCTGCTGTAGAAATCACTTATCTGATCACAAATGGGTGTTTCATCTAAAGCAGCAGTATTTATAGTTTTTGTAAATCCTATACAGAGTGATATAGAAACCAGGCTGGATTCAAATGGACAGCAAAGCTCCAGCAGCTGGTGCAGATATCATTCAAATCAGAGAGATGAACAGTGATCTAAATACAGCCTCTGTCAGCTCAAACCCACATACCTCCACAAATCTATAGAAGAAGATGTTTACATTTTCCTGCTGGGAGTGTATTGTATATCGGCTTGGGATATTTGTAAAGTGATTATTCTTTTGCCTAACCTTTTTGTGAAACATGGAGAGACATAAACCCGAGAGGATCCACATTGTGCAGCTCAAGCGGGCTCAAACCAGCGATTGACCAATCACAGAGCAGCATTGTGGCCTAAAGTAAAGCCAAAAGAGAAGCGCTCAAACCTACCACTTGCAGTATATTATTCATATATTTTCAGCATTTGATTTTCAAGTATTTTGCATATGGTTTTTCTTTAAGTCTGACAGAATGTAAACCTATTGAAACAATTGACAAAACGGTGCCCACTAATAACCATACACAAGCGACTTACCCTTTCACCTTCTATTTCAGTCTTGTTTAAATGTAGGAAGCTAATTACCCACTGTTTGCCTCACACGTTGAATGGTAATTTCCAACTCTGATTTATGGGTTTATTTGTCTTTGAGGAACTACACATTCAATTGCACAATGGAACTACAGCCTTTTAACTAAAAGCCTTAACGACACACCAGGGTTTGAGATAACGCCACACAACAAAGGAAGTAGGTGCCCTAGTTCCACGCTGACCTGAATTCTGCACGTTCAACTTTCTCTTACTGTACAAAGAGTCAGGAAGTCCTTGAAGAAGAGAAAAGGAGCCACACTCAAATGTATATTTTGTACAAAGATGTGAGATGTTTAGCTTTTCAGCCACCACAACATGCAGTTAGAGACATGGCATATGATTATATGACTTCTACTCTGAATTTCCAAAGACGTACTGTATTTTCCGGACTATAAGTCGCACCAGCCCAAAAAATGCATAACAGAGAAGAAAAAAACATATATAAGTCGCACCGGAGTATAAGTCACATTTTTTGTAGAATCCAAAACCAAGAACAGACATTTAATCTTGAAATGCAGTTTAAAATAATAACAGATTATAGAACATGGTGAATAGGTGTACGTATGCTAACGCTAACACCTTCAGCTACATGAGGCACAGACAGAACTGTGGTAAGTGTCTGGTATGTTAACGTAACATATTAACAGTTATTCAGATAACTATAGCATAAAGAACATGCTAACAAGTTTACCAAAGCATCAGTATTACCCCAAATCACTAAATCCATTGAATTTTTCTTGCTCGGTGTCACTTATAAACAACTCAGCAAACTCCGGAGGTTGAGGAAGTGCCAATTCTTTTTCTGCGTCGCTTAGAGCCTAGAGCGCCCCTTGTGGTTGTCAGTATGAAAATAATCAACTCGTGACATGCGGTTGCCAGTGTAAAAACAACAAATAATCTCACATATAAGTGATAAGTCGCACCCCGTCCAAACTATGAAAAAATCTTTCTTTCTTACGGCTACTTCATGGATGCCAATTAATTAAAGCCTGAAAGGAATTTTGTTATTATTATTTTTACATTTTCTAATTTAATAAAGTGCACTATTGATCTTTCCTATTAGATACTCAGTGGAGATGTTACTGCTTTTCTTGGATTGTTTCACAGCATGGCATTAAACATATCCAGCATCTATTTCCTTTTTCATTCTTGCCCCAAAATATGTTTAAACTTATTTCTTTACATATGTGACTGGGCCTGGTGTTGGCCTCATCAGCTTTGCTCCATTGAGGTAAACTTGTTTAATTCTATGTTGTGGAACATTCCATGCAAAGCAATAACCAGATACCAGCAGGTTGCAGCCCATCCACCAGAAAAGGAACATTGTGCACCTTTAAAGAAGTGTTCTGCTGATGGCAAATAGAGCTAAATAGAGCATGAACGTTTCAAACTCCATGTCTCATGACGATACATATAGGCAGTAGCAGATATGTGGTCTATACGCCTTGAAGCTTAAAGAATCTGGCTGGAGCAGATGGCATCGGCCCACAGTATATCAGGACTCACAGGTTCCCCTAAGGACACACTGAGTCACAGTGAACAGAGATATGTCAAGATTTAAACACAGCATCATCAGTGAGTCCACATGGGAGGAAGCTACTGTACATCCTCTGGCTTGTTCACAAACAAGTCCATTGTCAAACTTTCTTTCATGTTGTTCTTATTCTTTATGAAGAAATGTTCATAATTAACCAGGCCTTAAAGGTCCCATAACATGCAAAATCGACTTTTCAGAGCTTTTAACTTTCTTACATTGCTATTTGTGCTTCATATATGTACCCAGAGTGTTTTTTTGATTGATTCCCGCAGTGTTTAGCTATATTACAGACTATCTCCTTTCCTCGAATCTCCAAACTGACGGGTGGTGGGGCAAGACCGCGTCATAAGGGCAAGCACGCATCACCATCCCCCCTCACCCGTTCTATCGTTTGTCACTCACTCGCGCGGCAGGAGCGGCGCACGGCGGAGCTGACAGCTCTGAGACTACGTCACGGGTGGGCGGGGCACACACGCGCTCTGAGACTACGTCACGGGTTGGGCGGGGGAGCCAGATCGCTCTTCGCAAGGGTGGGGGCGAATATCAAACCAAGCCGTTTGCATTTCCGGGTTGGTGAGGGGGTCCAAGGCCTGGGTGATGTTTCTTAACTATTATGTTAAGGGTGTTGCACAACCCTTATTATTATCAATTATACACTTAGGATAGACTACGAAACGTGAAAAAAGCATGTTATGGCACCTTTAAGCGGTAATGGGAAACACTATGTATTTCACAGAAGAACAGCTCACACTGAATCTGTGGTAAGAAAAGAGACATGTCTGTGTTAGGAATTTGAACTCTGTGGCCCTGTAATAAAATCTACCCACTCTCACTGTAAGGATTTACCCGTCAATATTTGTTGTTTCATTAGTTTACCTCAAGATTACAGATTCCATTGATACTAACTGGTTCTAAATGTATATTTCAATGTGTGTAATTTATGTTTTTATCGATTATTTATTCAGCAAAATGACCAGAGGCTTTGAACGCTAGTTTGCGTGTTTTCCCATTACACCAGGTCTCTGTGGTTTAATAACTTTAGGACCCTCAGTTGAGTGGTAAGATCTGTCAGCAAAATCTAGTGTTATCTGAAAAATTCTATTTAAAAAATCTTCTGAACCACGATTATCAACAAGAGCATTACGAACAGGGCTTTGCACTTTGCGCGTTAAAATATACTTCAAATTAAAGTAAGTAACCATAAAATCCGTATTAAGTATATAGTAGTGTATATATACCGTATATAATAATACAATTGAGAGAACGATGACAATCATCAGTACCATCATAAATGTGCTCAATTTTAAAAGTACAGATTCAAGATTAAAAATAAATACTCAAGTTAAAGTCTAACCCCACTCAAAAAATCAACTTAAGTAAACATTTTGAAGATAATTCAAGAGAAAAAAGTTAAATTAATTCACACAGCTTTTAAGAAACTGTTAAAACATTAAACTGTGCTGATCTTTCGGTCAACAAAGGTCAATTTGTAACAATTTTCAAATGTTGCAGTGAATTTTAAGTGTATATTTTAGTTTGGGCTTGAACTTACACCCTTTAGGCAGAATGTCACCCTGAACATGCAAAAACAGCACCTCAAACCATATGAAAAGTACTTAATATTGACTTAAGTTCAGTACTTTTATACTGTGCTACTTCCCAGCACTGGCTGACTTGGCAGTGAAGGTCTGGAGGTGAAGCTCGTGCAGATGAGTTTGTCTTTCCGGAGTCAGGAGTCGGTCTGAACCATTAGAGCTAACTGCCTGCATTTGCTAGCTCAGACGACCTAATGACATTACATTTTATCCGTCAGTCCGGTTGGAATATTTGATCCATCTGAGATTAAATGAAATGATCTTGCACTTAACCGAGCTTTCAGAGGTGAGCAAAGCATCAGAGCATTAGAGCATTAGTGATGGGGATATCAGAGAATCCACAAAGCCCAGGAATGTTTTATTAATATGAACTGCATAATTATGTTAATGATGAACGCTAATGGCTGAAGAGCAAAGACCCACATCTGAGTCGCATTTTAATGACAACAGACTGATTATTAAATGTATTTCTTTATTTAGAAAAAGGACAATGCACATAACACACTTAATGAACATATGATACACGTGTAAATATGTCAGATTTTAGCCACATCCATCTGTTGTCCCTGGGCAGGTTGATGTTCCAATTAAAAGGTAACACAATTTAAAACAACAACAATACAAAACACATCACAAGGACCACAGGAAACACACGTAAAATGGACTGGATTCATCACAGGGAAAGACAGAAATGTTCACATATTAGTTTAAAACTCAACTCATTCATTTCAGTTTACAATATTGAAAGTCAAAATGATCCTACCCAACTGTATATGTGTTGCACGTACCTGAAAATGCTCTGTTTATTGCACAAACCCTAAAGTGCTGTATTTAATGCATCTTCCTGATAATGACGACGATAGCAGCGGAATGCGCCACCAAAATGTCAGCTCTGGGCGTGTATCCTTGGTCTGAACGCTCCTTTATGGATTGTGCTCACAGGTTTGTGTTGATCTGAGCCACTCCTTTAAAGGCGTAATGGAAGATTTTTCGCCGATTTGAGAACTGAAGCGGAAGTGCGCATGCACACTCCCCCCGTGCGGACCTGCATGACAGCATCCCGGCTAATAGTGCGTTTGTTTATTAGCGCAACGGATTTCATCGCATCTCTCATCTCCCGTAGATTTCCGTCTCTTCTGAGCCAGTTTGAACTGTCTTTCTCTGTCTTCATTTTGTCCCGTACACTGAGGGAACTATATTATGATAGATCCATGCACTTAGCCACGGGGAAACGTGCTGCTCCTGGGGACGAGCCGACGAAGCTGCAGGTGAGCGTAAGGTGAGTGTAGGTGCGTTTTATGATTGATATGTGGCAGGACTAATCGGCGAGGAAATAAGACTCAGATATGGGCCAAAAAATCGTCCATTACGCCTTTAAGTGACTTTTGAAGGGTGTGAAATATTTTTTTCTGGAAGGAACATTACAGTCACTTCTTTTTTCTTTTCTTTTTTTGCAATAAAAGCATCTGCAAGTGAATAAATCTCTCCTGCACGTGGCAGACTCTCTAACAGAAAAGTTGCATAGTGCACCTTTAATGTTGGAGATCGTGTTAGAGAACATTATTTAGAGGAACATTTTCAGCACTTCCACTTTCATCTGTGTCATTATGCAGTTTTGCTCAGCTCAGCAGCTTTCAACGCTCTGACAGCTGACATGTGCCATACTTATACCACAGCCTGAAGGTGGACTGAGAGCCTTTTTGAAAATGACTTTAATCATTTTTCAGAGAACTTTATAATTTTACATATGCAAAACAAAGTGATAAAGTATCAAATGAACATAGCCTATTTAACATGATATATCACACCTATCATGTGCATTTTATGTCAACCATGTCGACTCAATTGACAAATTGATTGAATTAAATGGTCTACAGCACATGCAGGGTTTCTTGTTTTAATGGTCCATAATCCAGGTTTAAGAGTAGCCTTGATATAATTTAGCTCAGGCTATTACTTAGGCTGCATATATGTGGTCTTTATGATTCAGAAATATGGGCTTGCTGGGGGCGCAGTGGTTCGTGTTACACACATTGCTACCACCGCGTCGTCATGAGTTTGATTCTTGGCCTCGATTGAGACAGAGAACAAAAATTAAGAATGGTTGCAGGAGTAATATTAAGTATTGAGTCATCATAAATCTTTGATTTGAATGTATCTTTACTAAACCTATAGAAAGCCCATATAAAATGTAAATACAAACAATAGCCTACAATTTATCTTCTGGGGGGGGAAAGGCATAATAATGTTCTGTTCCTGCTCTCGCACTGCATGTTCATGTCGTTTGAAAATAATACCTAAGCATTATTTATGATCTTAAAAGGCAAAGTATGTAACTCTCTGGAGGTTTAACATGTCACAACATAAAATCAAAATTCAGCAATTCTTTACAATTATTAGCACATGACAAAACAACATTGAAATCCTTAATTCACATTTATTCACACATCACATTACCTCTATATGACTACCTTAATAAAAAACACATTTTCATCATGATGAAGTTGACGGGAGATAAACAGCCTGATTAAAAGCACTTTATATTCAGATTTATTTCAGGTAGATTCAATTGAAATGACATATTTTGCCAATAAAACATATAAAATAAAAATGCACATCTTCGTAATATGTAAAACCTTTGATTCGATAAAATTTTCTTCAATTAATGTGATAAAATGTGAATATATGAGTATATTTCTGTGATGTATTTTATCTGCATCATTAGTCTAAGAAGAACGGGTGTGTGACAAACTGCATTTGTGAAGGGGTCATAAAGATGGGCCAAAGGATGTTGCCCCAGGGGGGGGGAGTTGCACCCCCCCTTGCAGGCTTGATCTCTTCGGAAAAATACCAAGTGCCTTGATGTGAGGCTGACCAATGAGAAATGTGACCCGCCTATTTCAGAATATCTAATAAAACCAACCAGCATGGAAAAAAACGGTGTAAGACGCAGGAGGATCACGCAGGCTGCGTACCACAGCCTGCGTGATCAGTCCCGGCGTTTTCTCCCATGCATGCCATACAAATGTCTGATATTTCTGTGTCGTTTCATATTCTAAGTTGAATTGTGTTCTCGATGTGTTACAAAATAGCATCGGTGTATGTCTGATTCCATGACAATTAAAGAAATGCATTTAAAGTTTAT
Source organism: Eucyclogobius newberryi (assembly GCF_026437365.1). Lineage (NCBI taxonomy): Eukaryota > Metazoa > Chordata > Actinopteri > Gobiiformes > Gobiidae > Eucyclogobius > Eucyclogobius newberryi. Next base: position 11,464,637 of record NW_027315846.1, read on the forward strand.
TTTAACCCAGAAAGAAAACATGTTCGCAAGGTTAAGGTAGCTACGGCAAGTTTGTATTTGTTTCCCTCTTTAGGCAGCTACACTTTACTTGTGTTTGCCAAAGAAGCATGTCGCAGAGCTCAGACGCTTGTTGTTATTGACTGAATGAACTGCCAGCCGACAGTGATTCAGAAGGAGCAGAGCGTTGGCGTCCATAGCTGTCTGTGGATTAATGATGTTTAATTAAGACAATCCCTTGATCTTATAATATGGCAGTTATGTCCTTCACAGACCTATAATCCTGATGCTGGTGCTAGTATATTACCAATCTGCTATTTGGGATTTAGAGAAGACGTGCTGACAAGACAATGAGAGCAAACGGATTAGAATACATCACACGACATTGACGGAAATAAATTGACATGAATCAGAATTTGGATGTAACACGTTAATAATTGGAACTGGTGCATCCAAATCCTTTTCTTTTTTCTTTTACTTCTTCAGCAGTCTGGCGTTTCTTAATTGTTATGATACACACCATTTAACCTACATCTGCAATTCTAAAAGTTTAAAAAGTAGAAGGTTGTGCATGATCGCTAGCCTGACCAGCCAGTCCCTCCTACATTAAAGTAGTCCGTCTAAACATGTTGGGACTGGCTGGTGAGGCATCAAGCTCCCCATAACGCCTTGTGTATACTGTGCGCGGGTCACTTGCAGATTGCCTGTTACGCCAACTCCAGTCCACTGTGGTCTGTCTCGGAAGAACACTGGTCAAATGTCCTGGAAGCCGCATCAGACCACTGCAGTCAGTGTAACAAGGTGCTTTGATTTTAAGCTCTTTCTAAGTCTGGTCCTGGTCCTGAACTGCACCCGGACTGGAGTGAGTGTACACCCGACGTGAAAGGTTGCTTCAAATGTCATGGACAGTTTAGACCATTTAGACACTACAGTTTAAGGAGCGTCATATCACCATGAAGTAAATGAACAATGTATCTCATTTTCCAGGAGTAATAATCATGTAATTACCATAATTAGTTAACCATTTCCTTCTGCTACCTGGAACTGACTAGAATAAACTAAATACGTAAGCCCTAGAATAATTGTAATCAAGATCAAGATCAATGTGATCAAGATTTTGGGGAAAATAGAGAGTGGAACGAAACAGAAAACCTCAGTGCTTCACAGAACTGGTCGAATCAGCCTTTTCCCACTCTGCATCAGGTCTTGGAATAATCTACAAAAAGACTTGAATTGGAAGCTGTTTTGTCCCTTGATGAATTCAAGAAAATTGTAAAGAGTGTGGTCATTGAGAATTGTTTATGGTTTTAGTTATGTTACGTGATTTTTAGGACTCTCCTGCAAAAGAGATTCTTAATATCAATAGGACCATTATGCCGTCTTAGGGCCCCAAGTGAAACATCACAAGGAGCTTTCTAGACAGACTCCACCCCTTCTTCTCTTTACCTTTGAGCGTTAAAATAATGATAAATCACCTATAAATATTAGTATGGTTCTTTTGCTTCTGCAAAAATAATGCCACTGTTTGTTATTACAGTTGCTGAACCCATGACTGAGGAGTGTGCCAGAAAAGGGGCCCCAAGCAATAACCTGTCTTGCCTGTTGGATAGTTACGCCTCTGCAGTCTGTTTATTATACCTGTAAAGGTATAATACAAATAATAAATATCAAAAATCAAATAGGCCCAAAATGATGTAGGCAGTTATCATATGAGTCTGCCATAGTTATAATATATGAAACATCATTATTTTATATTTGAGCAACTAAAACCCTTAAAAAAGAGACAAGTTTTATGACTTCAAGTTAAAAACTGCTTAGGTGATTTCTTCCTGCCCTTTATTTTTACATCAAAACATCACAAAATACGATTATATTAAACCTACTTTCTAGGGCCGCAGGATCGCAGTAAACCCTTTTCTAAATAGTTCAATACCTCTGAAAAACATGTGCTACAACAAAAACAAATCCATATGAAACAATTATGATTTGTCACATAATTTACTTCGACTCTTTAAAACGCTGATCTTATTTTCCTACATAAAAATAACCCTAAGCCACTGTTCCAGCCTTTATTATAGCTTCCTTTAACAGACAAAATGGCCAGAAGAATCTCATGGCAATCATTTGACTGAATTTCACTTGAAACATTTCACCCGGCTCAACCCGAGTACAACGAAGGCAATGACAGATACTGGCAAAAACAAAATTACTGTACAAGTCACGGGCCACAGAAATAACAAGCTGAACTAAGCGTTTGTCTGACATTGCTGTGCGCCAAAACGTTTCATCAGAGGAAAAAAAATGTCCGGCCTCACAACACAACAGACAAACTGCTGGCTCAGATCTGACAAAACCACATACAGTAAAAAATACAGAGGATCCACTGCCTAAAGTCACCATCAAAATGCTTCCGCGCTTCATGTCTTTCATTCCCAGTGTGAGACATAGTTCACAGAAATGGCCCCTGTATAGTCTTCCGCTGGTTTTACTGCACTTGGTTTGCTCCACTTCAATTAATTCCCAAGGGTGTTCTGGTAAATAGGTATTGATCAGGACCCGTCCACGGACAGGAAATTCATCATAAAACGTTCCTCTACATGAGTATTAATTTGGTGTCAAGACAAGTGTGAAACGTTAAACTGATTGAGCGGCAGGAATAACAGGATTTTATTCTTTATTTTGGAGAAATCTGATACATTTTGACACGATATAAGATTGGATATTTGATCATCGTGGCCAGAGCAGTGTTTTAGACAGTTACATGATGTTTCTAAATGAATGGTCTTGAATGAACGTAACATTTTGACAGCAGAAATGACAGTGTTTTGCTTGATCTGACTGCTGCAAACTGCCAATAGCGATAAGGTTTGGTTATTGTGTCACAAACCTAATCAAATAAGAAACGGATTTTTACGTTGTCACTTTAAACACGGGTTGCAAACATCATTTAGTTGAATGTGTTAGACTTGTGGCACATCTAAATAAATAAAGGACTGTAATTTGTGAAGTGCTGTTTGTGTTTGGGAAACAAAACAGATGATGTCACTGCTGCAATAGCGCTCGAGATCAAAATTAATATGATAATTCTTCATGAAGAACACGGAGCATCTGGTTGAAACTGTAAAAAAAAGAAATAATTGATGTAGAATATTAAAATGCACCATAAATCACTAAGCATATAAGCAACATCGCCAATGTCTCTCCACGTCTTAGGTAAATCTGACAAACCAGAGCTTGGATGATCTGGTTTGACAGATTTATGGCTCGGCACATGGATCTCATACCACTGTGTACAAATATTCACTGGCACTTCAAAACCGCAGGACTTTCAATAATATTCTCAACGATTCTCTTGTCAGTTGTAGCTGCGCCAGAGGTGGCCAAAGGCGAACAGAATGTTTTGAAAAGTGTAATTTTGACATGGTTGTAGCACTGGTGGCAAATATATGGCTGGCTCTTAAAGTTGATTTCCACACAGAAAGAAATCAGGGAAAGATTACTTTTTGTTACGTAACTTAATTTGTTGTAAAGCATTATTAGAATTTCAGTTTTTTATATTGTAATACTTTTAATTTTAGCTTATAATTGTACTATTGAAATCTGAATGAAGTAGCCTTTCCCTTAGTAATGGAATTACCGTATTTTCCAAACTATAAGTCGCACCTTTTTTTCATAGTTTTGGCTGGTGTGCGAAATATACTTGTATTTATATACTTATACTTATACTCCGGAGCGACTTATGTGATATTATTTGTTATTTTCACACTTGCAACTGCATTTCATACTCCGGTGCAACTTATAGTCCGGAACATACGGTAAGATTAAAATGTTAGTCCAATTTGTGATGCATTTATTCTGTTATAGGCTATGAATATGTTAAAAATACCATTATGTTAAAAATATAGGCAGTGTTTTGCTGCTCCTTTAGCCCTAAATGACCACTCGTCCCACACATTACATTTGGACACTGTATCAATGGTCTCTTAGCGTCAATAACCCTAAATGGTGCCAGGAACACTCCTCTGTGAGAGCGTGTTATTCTGGGGAAATCCAAACACTAGACTTCAGTGTTTGATCAGATGAGCATGTTTCTATTTTGCATTCACTCAAAGCACAATGAAACTTGGACAAATGAAAAATTAATCAGCGAGTCAGTCTGGCGTCTGCAGAGAATGAAGCAATTTCAAGTTTTGCATTTAAAAAAAAGAAAGGGAAATGTTACTAAAGTTGAGTTTTGAGTTTTAATTTAGAAGAATTTATCATTTTCATTTCATTTCCTCCGGAGTTAAATCCCCTGAACACAAACAGTGATGCAGCAAATCAACAGTGAATACTCATGAGTACACTTATTTTTGTATTAATGAGAACATATGGGGATTAGCAGAGTTTTTATTTATCCACTTTGAAAATACATTTGAGATTTTTGTCTCATCTTGAGTTATCTTTTTTTAAAGATAACTCTAGCTTTAACAAAAATATCAATACTTAAATATGAATCAATGAACAATAATTAAATGCTAAAACAGAAAAAAGAAAACAAGGTAAAATAAAAAGCATCTCTAAGATTATTGGTATTGAAATAGCCTTATGTTGTATAAAACAATGATCATAATATGGAGGATGGTGACGTGGGCAGTATTTCACAGTATAAAGCACAGCAATTACACAAAGTACCAGTACTTCAATGGCGCTTTGGTTCAAGTGTCTTGTCAATCAAATTTGAAAATGCTATACACTATTCCATAGACTAAATGAATGCATAATCATGATCCATTTTGATAAAAGTAGCCTATAGTTTGATTGACACTTCTCAGCATTACTTCAGTCAGTGTAATGACTTGCACACAGCACCTTGTCTCTCCGTCTTACTGTGAACACGTTCACAACCTGTCACTTCACAGCTCCAGCAGAGACGTTTTGGAAATTAAAAAAAACACAACAGGAAGTTCAGTTTATGCTGTGGGGAATGAATTAATGGATTTTGGTCTATGACAACTACAAACATAAGTGTTAAAATGACGCCTTGCTTTTCCTCAAATGGGTTTCAAACTGTGGTATGCGTCCCACATGAGTCAAGAGTATTTTGTTTTTCAAGTTATAATTTTAAAGGACACATTGTATGCATTTGTTGTAATGTTACTGGTCTTCAATTATGCTCTTGAGTGCCTTTGCTTTGGCAATTTAGAAAAGTGGTTTATAAAAAGCTTTCCCATGTCAGGAATTGAGCTTGAGCTCCATCTACTGGCTGCAGAGGTAATTACACATGGGGGGAAAATGAAGCTAGCTTGCACCTGGTATGTAAACGCAGGCAAGTAGTTGTAATGAACGTGATTTGACATTAGAAATATCTGGGGATGATTCACAAACTTACACAAACAGCACATAAGATCTCAGAGCTCTGGAATGAACCAACTAGAAAATTTGGTTCAAAGTGATTATGATGCTCAGAGAATAAAGGATTTACTAAAAAAAAAAAAGTTATGAAACAAGTGTATGTTTTTGATGAGAGAACAACATTATAATGTGGTTAAAAGCTCAACAAAGTATATTTTGCATTATAAGAGTCCCGTAAGATCTACAAGTCTTCAATTTGACTTGATTTAGACCTGGTCTAGACCCGATTTAATGCAGTCCTTACTGTGCCCGTGGCTTGCAGTTTAAATTTGTCTTCTCTAAATTATCGTATGTTACAGGCAAAGTATGAAATCATAGCACAGAAACATCTGGTGTAATTCCCACACTACATTTGTGATTAGCCAAAACCTCATTGGCACAAATTGGATTTATGAACCCAATTATGTAGATGTACAAATATGTGCAAAAATAGTAACATGTAGTAGTATCGAGAGCTTATTTCTTGGCAGTGAAACCAACTGTAGCTAATTAATTAATATGGGTAGGCAGCGTGTTCCATTCTATTTTTGTGTGAAGGTGCGATAGTGATGCACTGGTGCAGGGTGGAAGATGAACAGATAAATATGTATTGTTTCAATTTCAGTCAAAGTTATTGCCAATGGTATTGTTATAGTGTTGGGTAAGTTACTTAGTTACTGCCTCAAGAAAGTCACTTAGTTACATTACTTACTTAATTTCTTATCAAGTATATTCCTTAGTTTTGAAATAAGGTTAAATATTTTAGTATTGTGACAATATTAGAACTCAGACAGTAAAACAGGACTAAACTGGTTTAGTCCTGGTTTTGTCCTGATTTAGGCTTGGTTTTGTCCTGGTTTTGTCCTGATTTAGTTTTGGTTTAGTCCTGGTTTAGTCCTGGTTTTGTCCTGATTTAGGCTTGGTTTTGTCCTGGTTTTGTCCTGATTTAGTTTTGGTTTAGTCCTGGTTTAGTCCTGGTTTAGTCCTGGTTTTGTCCTGATTTAGTACTGGTTTAGTCCTGGTTTTGTCCTGATTTAGTACTGGTTTAGTCCTGGTTTAGTCCTGGTTTAGTCCTGGTTTAGTCCTGATTTAGTCCTGGTTTAGTCCTGGTTTAGTCCTGATTTAGTCTTGGTTTAGTCCTGATTTAGTCCTGATTTAGTACTGATTTAGTCTTGGTTTTGTCCTGATTTAGTACTGGTTTAGTACTGGTTTAGTACTGGTTTAGTACTGGTTTAGTCCTGGTTTAGTCCTGATTTAGTCCTGGTTTAGTCCTGGTTTAGTCCTGGTTTAGTCCTGATTTAGTCTTGGTTTAGTCCTGATTTAGTCCTGATTTAGTACTGATTTAGTCTTGGTTTAGTCCTGGTTCAGTCCTGGTTTTGTCCTGATTTAGTACTGGTTTAGTACTGGTTTAGTCCTGGTTTAGTCCTGATTTAGTCTTGGTTTAGTCCTGATTTAGTCCTGATTTAGTACTGATTTAGTCTTGGTTTAGTCCTGGTTCAGTCCTGGTTTTGTCCTGATTTAGTACTGGTTTAGTACTGGTTTAGTCCTGGTTTAGTCCTGGTTTAGTCCTGGTTTAGTCCTGGTTTTGTCCTGGTTTTGTCCTGGTTTTGTCCTGATTTAGTACTGGTTTAGTCCTGGTTTAGTCCTGATTTAGTCCTGGTTTAGTCCTGGTTTAGTCCTGATTTAGTCTTGGTTTAGTTCTGATTTAGTCCTGATTTAGTACTGATTTAGTCTTGGTTTAGTCCTGGTTCAGTCCTGGTTTTGTCCTGATTTAGTGCTGGTTTTGTCCTGGTTTAAGCCTGGTTTAGTGTAAAATGTATAATTTAAGCCAGGATTGCTTACGTCATGTCGGTCTCTCGTTGAGCACGAGCAGGGAAAAACAACAGGGCCGGGGTGTGTGAGCTGAAGGCCTTTCACTCAGTGTCAACGTGTGAATATGAAGCTAAAAAGAGCTCAAACTGCAGCCGCCTCTTCCTTCTCACCTGAGGGAAGGAAGTTTACTGTTCAAACAAGAAGAAACAAACTGAGTCCTCCTTAATTACAGTTACACATTACATCCACCACTGATTACCATTGAGTAAAACAGTTGTCTGTCGGCCATGCAACCATTTTGTTATAGTTCATGTTTAGAGAAATTACAAGAAAATCTGCATCAGGAGAAGAAATAAGGCTGTAAAGAATAATATATCTTAAAGTCATCCAAATAGACTTTCATGTTATCATCACATACAGTTTCATACAGCAATATTGTTGATGCTGCCAGTAGAGTTTTGTGTAGGGAAGGGAAAAAATAAACAATATTATCGTTTATCGCAATAAAAAATATTATCGTTTATCGCAATAATCGTTTTTATTTTGTATAATCGTGCTATTCGCCAACAATGAAAATTACCGCTGTAGCTCCAGATTGTGCAGAAAAAAGCATGTTTTCTTTGTTCATTGTTGTTTTCAGTTATAAGTACAGTACATATACAATAGTTGTTTAAACCAGAAACGCATTTATTAAACGGATCAATATTAGTATATGTTTTTAAACTATCAGCTATTTTAATAATTATCAGGATACTATCGCTAATCGTTATGATTTTCTCCATGTTAATCGTGACATAAAATTTCAATATGGTCCCATGTTTAGTATCGAGAGACACTCGAATCGCTTCCAAATGTTCTTTCAGCAACAGCACACATAGTTCACATTATAATCAGCACTGTTGCCATGTAACCTTTTATGCCATCAGCCTTAACCAGAGATACCACAGACACAGGCAGCATAGTTCTGTTTTATAGCTTTATGCTTCCATTTAGGCTGTAAAATACATTGTTATAAGTGGAAGGCTCCCAACAACACTTTCTCATTTCTAATAATCAAAATCAAAGCATTTACAAAGCTACTGTTATTTTAATATTCCTTTAACACAAAAAGCATATCTATTTTATTCTGTTTGATAAGGAGAAAAACTTCCGCGGGGAAATCTGAAGCGATCAGCGATTTGCACTTTGTAACCATGATCCCTCTGATCTATACCGTCATAAGAATGTTGTTTTTCTCTTTACAGTGCATTCATGCGGTGCATCAGAATTCATTACAGCCTTGAGTGCGTTAGGTCTGTGGGGACGGGGATGGGGAGACTTCCTGGGATCCCCCCTCCACATGCTTTATCGCACCGGGAACAGAGTCTTCTCATGACGCTTCTCAAAGTGCGGAGATTGCTGCCGAGATGGCGATAAAACGCAGCGTGTTTGCAGCTAAATGAACGCGCAGCGGATTCACGGAGGGGATTTTCTGTCATGGCGCGCTGTCACGGCATAAATCACACAAATCTCTCGACGTAAGATGAAGATGAAGGCCACAGATGGGGAGCAGCAAGTCCTGTCAAAGCCACACGAAGCTAGGGGAACATCTGGGAGCGTGTGTAGCCGAGTTGGCTCGAAAGCAGCCAGTTTGCATTTACAGTAAGACAAGACGGAGGAATAAATCAAATAAGGGCAAATCTAACAGCATAATGCAATATGTTGTGATTGAATCAAAATTCCAATGGACATAAGCCCATTCATGAACAGAGAATTGTAATTGGATAGTGGCAAAGTTACAAAGTAGAATGATACGACAAGATGGACCAAGGATTGATTTGAAGATCGTAAGCGTTGTCATCAAAGTAGTGCTGAATAGTCCAGGATCAGATCTGGCAAAGGGTTCTGCTCCTGAGTGTGAGGACTAAAAGGGGACTTTAAGTTTACCTTAACTTACTATATATTTCTATACTATAAGGAGTAAAGCTGCTGTTGGGACTCACAGTGACTGACAGACAGAAGATTAAGCATCTTGACAATTCCTATTTCAAAGCTGAACCATAAATCACTAAAAATGAGCTTTAGTATGTATTATGAAGTGTGAAGAAAAAGAAGAACTGATGCTGCCTTTATATTTTAAATACCCTTGAGTTTGATGTTCCCTTGTCAGATGGATTAAGAACAGGACAAAATGAAGAAAAATTGCCAATATTTCAACCATTAAAAATGCGTTTGATTTGAACAGCGTTTTTAGGACACTACTGGGAGGTAAGTAGTGATTTTGTCATTTAAAAATTATTACTAAAACATACTTTTGAAATATGATGCAGAGGAAGTTGTTCAAACAAGCAGAGCCGTTGGCGCTTGTAACGTGCTTGTTAGTAACTGTATTTATTTTTCTTACTGTATTGCGTTCCTTAAAACTGTAGTCTAATTACAGTTACGTGTTAATTTCACCACTGATTACCATTAAAACAGTTGTCTGTCGGCCATGCAAACATTTTGTGATGTTATAGAAATTACAAGAAACTCTGCATCAGGAGAGAAAATAAGGCTGTAAAGAATAATATATCTTAAATATAGTTAATGCATACAGTACATACAATTCCTTATAGCAATATGATGGCATAGCGTTTTTTTGTTACATTTTCCTTGAAAAATAAATGTTTCACAAATCTAAATAAATTTGCTTATTTAAAAGCCCTATTGGCCATAATTTAACATTTCACAATAAACATGGGGTCGCATGTCAAGTATTTACATGACAAAACAACCTTCATCGCCGCTTGCGGGTGTAACTGGCACATAACGTGGACAGATGTCAGCTGATCGGGTCGACCGGGTGTTTGTCAGTGTTCCGTAAGCGTTTTGTAGAATATTCGCCGCTTTACATTTGTTTTCGCACTCGCACGCAGGTTTTATTTCTGTCACGGAGCACGCGGCGTCCTTGCTTTATTTTGCAGCGTGGAGCAAAGCCAAACCTCTCTTCACCAAAACACCAGGTGATTCATCTGCGCTGGTCCACGTGATGGGTTTTATGTGTAAATGTAATGCTGTGATATTAGCTCTGCTCCTGTACCGTCCTCCTCGCTCGGGTAAACCTCCCGTGTAATCTAGAAGAAAGCATTTAGTCAAAACAGACCATGTGCTTAAGCGGCATCTACTTTGATTAATAAGTACATTTTCTATGATTTAATGCGTTGACTTTGACGGTCCGCGGGGCAGCAGCGCCATCTGCCTACAGCAATCACATCACATTTTGCACTTGATATTTAACCACAATAAACAACAACAAAAACCCTCTGTATTTTAGGCCCATGGGGTCTTTCGTTTGGACTGGAGAGTGAGTGGCATTTCCCCGTTGTTAGCATCTCATCTCGTGGCAGCAGGGCGAACAGCAGGAAGACACCAAACCAAATGAGCCTCTGTCTGAGTTTATGTTTGGAGGAGAACGATGGAGCAGTCAGCGAAGAAGCTCTGAATCTTGATGGCTGTCGACATTTACGGAGGATTTTTTGGGGCAGTTTCTACGTCCCTGCTGTTTTGTGATGGATGCTAGTTTTTATTTGTCTAAACTATTCATGAAGTGGCGGATTTTCTATCATGCTACAGGGAGGGTAAAAACAACTTACAAAACAAACAATCACGTAAGAGGCCTGAGGATGTTGTTCATAGTGTCTGGTAACACTTAACATTTTTTTTTAAACTTCCTATATGTTATCTGTCCTTTTCCTCTGTATCTACCTGCGTTACAACAATGAAATTTCCCCATCTGTGGACAATAAAAGAATATCTTATCTTATCTTACTTTATAACAACCAGACTTTCAATAGTCTGAATGAAGCATCATAAACAAACACATTTCTTTTATTAACGATGATTCAAGCTTAGTAACTGCTTGATTAATACCTTAATCATAACTCCTGACCGTAACCTTAATTAAGTAGTTACTAAGCCTAAATAATTCTTAATATACTCCTTCAATATAAATTAAGCCTTTATTATAATGTTAAAAGATGCACCATGTAACTTATACTATTGCTTTGCATGAACAATGACAATTAAACACCAACAATATGATTCTATTACACTTTCACAACTTCCCTTGACGGTTAAAAAGAACAACAAACATCGTCCAACAGGTAAGTTTAGTGAATGTATTAATCACAATAAAATCACATCTGTTTCAGCGTTTTCCTGTTTTCTAGCTCATAAATAAGCCACTGTTTCCTCCACATTTAACTCTTATGTCATCAGTCAACTCTTCACCTGCCACAGTGTCACGATCGACAGCGGACGCTATTTACTACACGTGTGTTTTGTCGTCTTATTTTGAGTTATTGGAGCGCTGAACCCGTGCTTAGAGTGACTATACCGCTGTGTGCCAGCCGCAGCAAAAAAGTGTCAACCCGCATTCATCAGCCGAGTGTCAGGCGTGCAACAGCCGGGATCACACTGCAGAGCGAGACTGCATGTATAATACTGTATGTGGAGCCGAGTGTTACGGTAAAAAAACAACTCGGAATATTTATCAGGACAGAACAACACACGGAGTAAATACGGTCAAGAAACGGGGGAGAATTTACAGTCATCTGGTCCACACAGTTTATAGCTCGCTCTCCTCTACGTGAAATCAAATACTGGGTTAAAAAAAAGATTTCTTCCATACTGTGGAATATTTCAGGCAAATAATAACATCTCAAGGGAGACAAGAAGGTGGCTGAACTTCCACCAGAAAAGTTACATTGTGCAGTTCTAAAATAGAGATTGAAAATGATTGGATTGCATTTAAATCAGATCCAAATGAGGAGAGGAAAAGATGCTTCTCAGCAAACAACAGGGTCCAAGAAACTCACCATTCAATTTGATTTCCAAACATAATATAGATACAGAACTATACATGCAATATAAGACCACGACTAAAACCAGTGATTGAATGTAACAAAGTGCAAAGTTTTACTGTACGTAAATCTGTACTGCATCTGTACTGGTACTTTTACACTGGATACTTTTACTTCACTACATTTCAGATCAGCTCTCTGTACTTTCCACTACATTTTTCAACAGTAAATAGTATTTGTCTTTAAAGTTTAAGAGTTTTTGGGGGTTTTCAGCACACTCACAGTTTGAATTAACGTCCAGACAAAAGAACACAAATAAAAGCAGTTAGAAAAATAAGGAAATTGGTTCAGTCATTTCAGTTACAAAAAAAATAGCATTTCTTTTTTAATCCAGATCACTAATTCTGCCTCTTTAATCGTTTTTCAAAATCTGTCTGAAATACTTTTACTTTTCACTCACGTCAAGGCAAGGCAGGTTTATTTGTAGAGCACAAGGCAATGCAAAGTGCTTCACACAAAAGGGGAAAAACATGCATTAGTCATAGTTTAACTTTGATTTAAGTAAAGTAACAAAATGAATTCCTTCTTCCACCGTTGGACTGAACTCCCAGGACCACCAGGATGCTAAGGACTGATTTCGAACAGAACCATGTGTTGCAAAAGGTTATGTGCGGAATGAAACATGACGACTTGAACAGCAACAGACCAGCATTTCAAAAACACAGTAACTTACTTTACAGTCGACTAATCCAAGGTCTTCCTCTGTTATTCGTCTTGGCACAATCTCCATCTGAAGACATTACAGAAGATCCTTGCCCCCCGCGGTGAGGACTCTGAAGAGGCAAGACTTGATGTTTTTGCTCTTTTCATGTGGCGAGCGCTGCTTGTCACACTTTCGCCTCGCTGACAAATGAAAAGTACAAGGCTGGATTTCCTCTTTTTTTTCCTATTCCACTTGCTTTCTCCCTTTGATCTTAAAAGACAGTCACGACTTATTATTTACCGTTTCACACATTTTCAAGGAAGATTACAGGTTAGCCTTCCTTGCACTGACAATGGCACAAAGCAGACAGGCAGACAGGCCAAAAGGAAAACATGGAGGCAACGGGTAACGCTCACGTAGGAGTGGGCCTTGAGTGCTCACTTCAAAATGTCACCGGAAGTTTACCATCTAATTTGCTCCCTTTTGCACAAACATACTGACAGTCAATCACCGGCAATGATTCACAAGGTTGCCGGCTGTTCGGTTCCTGTCCCGCAGTCAGGGAAAATGCATGAATATTGAAAATGTCTCCTCGTCTTTGGGAGAACGTATCCCCGGGTGACACCGCTGCCGACTGAGTTTGTCCGATAAGACTGATGAACGGAGGTGTTTTCTTGTTGTGATGTGAATTTGGGAAAGCGCTCGGTTCAGATTATTTGAGGTGAGGTAATTAATGGTTGCTCTGCAGATATGTAACAAGGAAAAGACGTGAATGAATATCCAGGGTTGCCATTAATTGGATATAAAGCTCAATACCAGCCCAAAACTAAACTTGTATAGACAAATACTTGTTAAAGGCACAGCAATTACTTTTTACAGAAATGAGAAAACCAGAACTAGTTCATTTTAAAGTCTTTGCAGAGGTCTACGTGTATTCATCACTTACCTAATTACCTTGTGAGGATCCTCATTTTCACCAGGATAAGTGCTTTTCACAACTCTGAGCCTAGAGCAAGTATCACCGCTCTCTCTTTTCTTTGCAGAGTACAAAACGCTCAATATTTAGTGCAAAGACCTCACAATGAACCCATTTTCACCCAGATAGATGCTTTTACAATGTATCTGTACTGGCAAAACAGATTTGAAGATGAAGTACTAATAATGTGTTGTATCGGAGATCATTAGAAGAATAATGACAGTGGGAAACAAGACAATGTCGTTAGTTTTCACCCAATAACAATTTTCTGCTTTTGCCCTTGTGAAGTTCAACAACTTCAACAAACAAACTTTATCTTACGTACAGAATAAGAACTAAACTGTCAGAAACAATATCAAACTAAATAACTTATTTATATAGTGTCATAACCCGACTCCAAGTCACAAAAGCACGCCAAGCAACAAATGCAAATTTAAATAAACTAACCAGTTTTATGGATAATCTTGGCTTGAATGTTGGCAAAATCAGGGGTGTAAGTGCGTGATTAATAAAGTGTATGTAAAGTCTTGTATGATGCGTTGTAGATTAAAGAAAATACGGAAAGGTGCGGTGACCTGGTGACCGACTAGGGACGGAATGAGTGACCAGGAGCGACTCGCGTGCACAAGAAAGCCAATAATTATAACTTTTAATCAGAAACTCAGATCTCGATGAGTCACCGTGAGGATGGCGTGAGGATGACGTGAGGATGACGTGAGGATGACGTGAGGATGGCGTGAGGATGACGTGAGGATGGCGTGAGGATGACGTGAGGATGACGTGAGGATGGCGTGAGGATGACGTGAGGATGACGTGAGGATGACGTGAGGATGGCGTGAGGATGACGTGAGGATGGCGTGAGGATGACGTGAGGATGGCGTGAGGATGACGTGAGGATGACGTGAGGATGACGTGAGGATGACGTGAGGATGGCGTGAGGATGACGTGAGGATGGCGTGAGGATGACGTGAGGATGACGTGAGGATGACGTGAGGCAATAACCTAGTGTTAAGACCTTTTGTGCTACTATTACCCTGAGCCTGTAGTAAGACTTGGCAAAATGGTGATCAAATCAAATGATATCAAATCGAATCATTCTTGTGACAATCTGCCATTGCTAAGCTCTAACAAAGACACTTTTCCCATGCAGTCAGCCTCAACAATGCTCTGAGTAAGTGATAGGTGGATCCAACCAACTAGATGACTTTAGTTAGCTCTTCATGGCTATATAAAAATAAAAAATGGACATGAATTGTGATAGAAATGTTTTTTGGCATATCTCCCACACAGCCTTTAGCCCTCTCCTTTTAATGTGAGCCAAGTAATAAAAAGTCTTCAGTGACCCCATGAAAGTTTTTAGGTAGAATAAAGGTCGCCCCATGTCTTCACATCTCAGTCTCCTAAAAACGTTTTCTCTCATCTTTTACCTTTCCCAAACCAATTTAATGTACTCATCGCTCCAAAACAATCCCTCAGACAATCCTTCAGCTTGACCTTCCTATTTTTACAACAAGCCTTCTACCATCTCAGTTTGTGGCCATCTTGTCTGCGCCGACGCTCCGCAGACGTCGCATTCCTCACCAGTTGTCGCTCTCACCTGACCAGGGCATCTTTCATCGACCAGACTTTTTCACCTTTCAATCGCCCGTACTAGACTGTTCCCTCCTCTGTTTGTCATGGAACGGGAGCGTGGAGCTGGTTTGGAGCTTTGGGGTGATACAAAAAGCCTGTGATGAATATTCAGCCTGTGCGGTCCCACGTTACAGGGGCTCAGTGGACGCAAAACACAGATGCCAGAAATCTGTTAGTCACAAGAAAATAGTCTGGTGCAAAATTATACTAAGGGAACATATTGACGACAATTTTGAATAGAAACAGTTGATTTTCTGAAGCTTCCATCTGCTGCTAAAATGTTGTAAGCAGAATTTGTGTAACACTGATATTAGATTTAACCATAGTATTGTACTTTAAATGAGTAGTTTTGCTTAATTTTTGCATGCTGGCGTGTTTGGTGGGTGATGTTCTCTACATATGATATTATCTTTTTGGTTTTGGTGCACAATTTGAATAACTACTATGAGAAAAACTGTAAAAGATAGAACAGAAACTTGACGTGTAGTCTTCTAAACTATTTTGGCAATTTAGTGTTGGATTTCACCGTCTATTCACTCAACCCAATTTATTTTCGTAAAGCCCAAAATTACAGCTGTAATTGCCTTGCAGGGCTGAACGAAACTGTTGATATCACCAGCAGAAAGTTAAAAAATCAAACAATGAAACTGTCATTGGTCAATAATAGAGAAGCAGATTACCAATGTTCATATTCAGCAACAATTAAAGGCGGTATGGACGATTTTTCGGCGATTTGAGAACGCAGGCGGAAGTGCGCATGTGCACTCCCCCGTGCGGACTGATACAACACACACATGCGTTTGTTTATTAGCGTAACGGATCACATCGCATCTCTCGTCTCCCGTAGATTTCTGTCCACTTCTGCGTCAGCTCGAACTGTCTTTCCCCAGTCTTCATTTTGCCCCGTACACTGAGGGAACTATATTATGATAGATCCATGCGCTTAGGCACGCGGAAACATGGGGGCGAGCCTGACGCGGCTGCAGGTGAGCGGTAGGTGCGTTTTATGATTGATACGTGGCAGGACAAATGATTTATCCATGCCACGAGGAAATATGATAAAAAATTTTGCTGAAAAGAATTGTCCATACCACCTTTAAGCAACTGGATAACTTTCCCAGAGCGTCCCTTGTCCTTCTCGGTGAGGAAAAAATACAAAAAATACAACAGATCCTACTCACACAGTCCATTTGCAAATAGAAACTGTAGAGGAGCATCCAGGAACGTGAAGAGGATCAAGGTCGTTGGGTCACGATTGAAGCATCTAAGGTTCAGCCATCACTGGAGCAGCAGCAACCAGGCGTCTGAAACAGCAACACTCCCCCTTGTGGACAACATGTGAACAGCAATGAACCGATAACAGGTGAACTAAAATATTGGACATGGTTGATAGGGACAGTAGGAGGGACCAGAGGATAAGGCTAAAGGTGGCATACTTCCCAAAGCATGTTTAGCATCAGTTGTTCTGGTCATACATTGTTTCATCAGTATTTATCTGTTAGCATTATGTTGCCAATAGGTGTGTCATTTCAACATGATTCAATGTGTAATCCAAGTATTCTATGCGTTCTCTACTTGAATACATTTTTTTTTTTTTGTGAAGGACCAAACGAATAGTAAAAAACAAATATAACACTATCAGTAGGAAAAAGCCTAGAGTCAAGTCTCCCAAACAGCGGTGAATGAAAACCCCCAAAATGCATTTGGTGCCCTGTAAAACAGATTTATTTTTTTCAATTTGCAGCATTATAAAACTCTACAGCACAGCCTCAAAATGGCAAGGATTCTAAAGCCTGTTCCAGTTTAATGAGATCAGTGGGAGAGTAAAACATGAAGAACCATAGACACATGTTTTTTGGCTGCAAGCTCCACATTTGGGACTTATGATTCATGTTGGTTTTCATGAAGCACCAAACTTCTATTTTTTCTGATCTCAAACTGTATTTTTTATTTTTTTAAGCATTTGTTTACTGCAGGAAAAACACTTTGACACAAAACTGTTGCCCAAGTCCCATAAATGGTTTTCTTTTAAGCACTGGTTCTTCAGCTTTTCACACCGGAGCACAGCAAAACACACGAGTGCATTTTAAATGTGACCAAAAATCCAAACTAAAAAGAACAAAGCAACATTATCACATGTTTTAACTTCAAATGACAATGATGTGACTATAACGACACTGTGACAAGTCAAAACCATTCTAAATAATACAGCAGCTATAAACCAAAAAAATTCAAGATCAAGCCAAAAATCAAAAGCCCTCTACTAAAACAAAACTATGGTATGCTTTTATTTGTACAGGGACAGTGCACAACAATACATTACCCAAGACAAAAGTCACGGGAAAGATGCTGGTGCCAGGATAAAGCATGAATGATAACCTGTCATCCCTGAGCAGCTTGGTAGTAAATAATTGAAATACAGATGAATTGTATGTAGAGGAAATGACTATAAATAAACCAAACCGATATTACACATGGTCTCATCATTCAAATACTCTTCTAAAGCCAACATACATCCATAACCACATAACTCCCTCCGCTCTGATTCCCCTACACACACCTATATGCTTCTGTGTGTACAAACTTGTTGAGAAGTCTGCCACCTCTTTCTCTTTTTCCGAACCCATCCGACATTTCACTGTAATCCTCAAACTTCTAGACGTGTAAAGAAGTAAGATACGTTTGAACCAGGTGTAAACACAGAATAAAATTGGTGAAAATGTGATATTGGGACTTATTTCCATGGCAGGATGTTGGAATTTTTCGTAGTTTATTCCCTTTTCTATCAAGCTCCCGGGCAGGTAAAATATACAACAATAAGGTATGACCCACTTTTTTTTATCATTTATTTTCTACACATAAAACTACAAAAAACAAACCAGAAACAATCTTCAGTCAATTCAACTATTCTGGAATGAATCAGCATAATTTTGTTTTCCAAACTCACAAATAAAAATAAGCCTAACATTTCTTCTGCCTTTAATTTTTACTTTAACAAGTCCTAAATCTCTTTTGTATTGTTTTTATTTGTTGGTGAACTTATCTTCAGCTCTCAAAAAAGAATTGCCAAAACCCAACAAATCTACTGCTTTAAATTTATCCCAAAACATCCAGGCAGAATTTGAAATCAGATTTTCCTCCGTGCCGAGCGTGTTTCCACTTATATCAGACGTGAGATGCCAAAACTACAACGTGCCAGCTTCATAAAGAGCCAAGCCATTTGTTTATCATACTCCAAAGCATCAAGAAACAACTTCATTTTGAATTGGGGGTAATTTTAGTCAGGTGTTTTAGGACAAATCCGCCCTAAAGCTAAGATGTTTTCTACAACATCCAAACAATTTATACCAATCTGTGCAGAAAATCAGGTCTAATGTAGAAAGACTCCTCCCCCAATGGCATCTGCGCCTCGGCTGAACTCCCTACTATACAATGTGAAGTAGAATTAGAGTCAATAGATAAATGAGAGAGAGGTCAACACTGGGGAAGCGTGACATGATTGAGGTTTCTGCCCAATTAAGATGAGATCACTTTAAGCGGTCGAGGAGCAGAGAGGTCATTATCCCGAGGGCTGTGGAGGAAACCATTACTGTGTCCTGACGTGGAGATGGTGCGGTGAGGGGTCTGACACAGCTCTCAGTGGTCCAGAGAGGATCTTTGCACAGTGAAAAATATTGTGGAAATGGTTGTGTGGGACAGGAACGGAAGAGTTATGTGACAAGAACTGAATGAAAAGACTAAACTATGTCTTAATCGTGGGAAAACCTGAGAGAAATTTGAACGAAACTAGGTCAGAACCAGGTCTGAACCAAGAAAAACACGTCTCTAAACACAGATTAATTGTAAAGCAACATTTAAACCAGTGCGAACGTAAACAGTGATAAGTAGAACAGCAGATGATCAGTGTCTTTTAAAAGCTTAACTAGTAAACTACTGCCGTCTTCTGTAGCTGTGGACACATGTGTGAATGTACAGCAAGAGGCGTGAGGGACATGGCGCGTTTGGGGAGTCACACTTGACAGAAATGCACTCAAGCAGAATTCTGATCAAATAGAGTCAGAGGTAACACCACTGGAGCGGCGGAATCCGGAGGAGATCAGATGATGTGACGTGCGCTGCATGAAAGACCAAACTATATCCGCACCGAGAACTATTTTATAATTCAAAGGAAAATGCCAATTCCGATCATTCATCAATCTAAAGGTGTGTTCCTGGTTTTGGATCCTGGTTTAGTCCTTTTAAAGACCTGGTTTAGTCCTTTTAAAGTCCGGGTTTAGTCCTTTTAAAGTCCTGGTTTAATAATAATAATAATAATAATAATAATAATAATAATAATAATAATAATAATAATAATAATAACTTTTATTTATATAGCGCTTTTCAGTGACCCAAAGACGCTGAACATAATAAAAAAAGGGGGGGTATTTACAGACAGGGGGGGACAACACGTACAGAACACATTAATATACAGATAAAATGAACAAGACAGAGGAAGTAGAGAGAAAAAGATGGGGATGTAACAGGGGGTAGAAGTGTAGGCGATGGGGTAGAGGAGGCTAGGGGTAGGGGAGGTCATAGGCTTGGGTGAAGAGGTATGTTTTTAGGCGGGATTTGAATGTTGTGAGTGAGGGAGAGTGGCGGACAGGTTGGGGGAGGGAGTTCCAGAGTCGGGGTGCTGTTCGGGAGAATGCTCTGTCGCCAAAAGTTTTGAGTCGGGATGTTGGTGCAGTCAGGGTGAGAGAGGAGGAGGATCGGAGAGCTCGGGAGGGGCGGTGGGGGATGAGGAGGTCAGACAGGTAGGGGGGGGCAAGGTGGTGAAGAGCTTTGAAGGTGAGGAGGAGTATTTTAAAGTTTATGCGCTGCTTGATGGGGAGCCAGTGGAGAGAGCGGAGAACGGGAGTGATGTGTTCACGGGACCGGGTGTGGGTGAGGAGGCGGGCAGCGGAGTTTTGGACCATTTGGAGTCTATGGAGGGAATGGGAGGAGATGCCAGTGAGGAGGGAGTTAGTCCTTTTAAAGACCTGGTTTAGTCCTTTTAAAGACCTGGTTTAGTCCTTTTAAAGACCTGGTTTAGTCCTTATAAAGACCTGGTTTAGTCCTTTTAAAGACCTGCTTTAGTCCTTTTAAAGACCTGGTTTAGTCCTTTTAAAGTCCTGATTTAGTGCTTTTAAAGTCCTGATTTAGTCCTTTTAAAGTCCTGGTTTAGTCCTTTTAAAATCCTGGTTTAGTCCTTTTAAAGTCCTGGTTTAGTCCTTTTAAAGTCCTGATTTAGTGCTTTTAAAGTCCTGATTTAGTGCTTTTAAAGTCCTGGTTTAGTCCTTTTAAAATCCTGGTTTAGTCCTTTTAAAGTCCTGGTTTAGTCCTTTTAAAGTCCTGATTTAGTGCTTTTAAAGTCCTGATTTAGTGCTTTTAAAGTCCTGGTTTAGTCCTTTTAAAGTCCTGGTTTAGTCCTTTTAAAGTCCTGGTTTAGTCCTTTTAAAGACCTGGTTTAGTCCTTTTAAAGTCCTGGTTTAGTCCTTTTAAAGTCCTGGTTTAGTCCTTTTAAAGTCCTGGTTTAGTCCTTTTAAAGACCTGCTTTAGTCCTTTTAAAGACCTGGTTTAGTCCTTTTAAAGACCTGGTTTAGTCCTTTTAAAGTCCTGGTTTAGTCCTTTTAAAGTCCTGGTTTAGTCCTTTTAAAGTCCTGGTTTAGCCCTTTTAGAGTCCTGGTTTAGTCCTTTTAAAGTCCTGGTTTAGTCCTTTTAAAGTCCTGGTTTAGTCCTTTTAAAGTCCTGGTTTAGTCCTTTTAAAGTCCTGGTTTAGTCCTTTTAGAGTCCTGGTTTAGTCCTTTTAAAGTCCTGGTTTAGCCCTTTTAGAGTCCTGGTTTAGTCCTTTTAAAATCCTGGTTTAGTCCTTTTAAAGTCCTGGTTTAGTCCTTTTAAAGTCCTGGTTTAGTCCTTTTAAAGTCCTGGTTTAGCCCTTTTAGAGTCCTGGTTTAGTCCTTTTAAAGACCTGGTTTAGTCCTTTTAAAGACCTGCTTTAGTCCTTTTAAAGACCTGGTTTAGTCCTTTTAAAATCCTGGTTTAGTCCTTTTAAAGTCCTGGTTTGGTCCTTTTAAAGTCCTGGTTTAGTCCTTTTAAAGTCCTGGTTTAGCCCTTTTAAAGTCCTGGTTTAGCCCTTTTAGAGTCCTGGTTTAGTCCTTTTAAAGACCTGGTTTAGTCCTTTTAAAGACCTGCTTTAGTCCTTTTAAAGACCTGGTTTAGTCCTTTTAAAATCCTGGTTTAGTCCTTTTAAAGTCCTGGTTTGGTCCTTTTAAAGTCCTGGTTTAGTCCTTTTAAAGTCCTGGTTTAGCCCTTTTAGAGTCCTGGTTTAGTCCTTTTAAAGTCCTGGTTTAGTCCTTTTAAAGTCCTGGTTTAGTCCTTTTAAAGTCCTGGTTTAGTCCTTTTAAAGACCTGCTTTAGTCCTTTTAAAGACCTGGTTTAGTCCTTTTAAAATCCTGGTTTAGTCCTTTTAAAGTCCTGGTTTAGTCCTTTTAAAGTCCTGGTTTAGTCCTTTTAAAGTCCTGGTTTAGCCCTTTTAGAGTCCTGGTTTAGTCCTTTTAAAATCCTGGTTTAGTCCTTTTAAAGTCCTGGTTTAGTCCTTTTAAAGTCCTGGTTTAGTCCTTTTAAAGTCCTGGTTTAGTCCTTTTAAAGTCCTGGTTTAGTCCTTTTAGAGTCCTGGTTTAGTCCTTTTAAAGTCCTGGTTTAGCCCTTTTAGAGTCCTGGTTTAGTCCTTTTAAAATCCTGGTTTAGTCCTTTTAAAGTCCTGGTTTAGTCCTTTTAAAGTCCTGGTTTAGTCCTTTTAAAGTCCTGGTTTAGCCCTTTTAGAGTCCTGGTTTAGTCCTTTTAAAGACCTGGTTTAGTCCTTTTAAAGACCTGCTTTAGTCCTTTTAAAGACCTGGTTTAGTCCTTTTAAAATCCTGGTTTAGTCCTTTTAAAGTCCTGGTTTGGTCCTTTTAAAGTCCTGGTTTAGTCCTTTTAAAGTCCTGGTTTAGCCCTTTTAAAGTCCTGGTTTAGCCCTTTTAGAGTCCTGGTTTAGTCCTTTTAAAGACCTGGTTTAGTCCTTTTAAAGACCTGCTTTAGTCCTTTTAAAGACCTGGTTTAGTCCTTTTAAAATCCTGGTTTAGTCCTTTTAAAGTCCTGGTTTGGTCCTTTTAAAGTCCTGGTTTAGTCCTTTTAAAGTCCTGGTTTAGCCCTTTTAGAGTCCTGGTTTAGTCCTTTTAAAAATCCTGGTTTAGTCCTTTTGAAGACCTGGTTTAGTCCTTTTAAAGACCTGGTTTAGTCCCTGCCAAGTCTTGGTTAACAAAACGTAATGAACATATTCTATCCAGGTGGAAACTCACTCTTTTCATCTACATTTTCGTAGTATTTTAGTACAGATACAGGCAAAGTTGTACTGTAAAAAAGGTGATTATAGTGAATGTAACAAGTACTATTTATCTGAGAAGTCGTGCATCATTTGTAGTAGTGTAGTAAAATAATTAGTCGTAATAGTGGAAGTAACAGCATTGGCACGTTTTTGGAGGAAGCCTATTACATTCAAGTCTATTGTTACTGCAGCCCATTAATGAAAAATGTCTTTGTTAGAGCAAACGACAATACGGCGTGGCGAGCTTGCTCAGCTTCTTTATTTCCTAACCACAACGCTCCCTGTGCAGAGTCCTGGAGACGTGGCCATATGACCTAATTATCTCTCATTAGTGGCCTCAGTAATTACAAGCCCCTTTTACAGCTCCATCTCCTCTGTCTCACCAGGAACGAGATTTCAATTAGGCCCCTCACGGCCGGCTCCTGCTGCTAACTCCGGCTCACCTGCGCAGCCGAGCGTGGCCGAGGAAGAATACAGCTCAAGAGCCGCACAAACAGAGACCAGGACGGATACAAGGCTACAACAAGACTGAACCAGGACTATTGTGGATATTCATCAATTATTGTCATGTCTGTGTCCTATTTATCATGCGTCACGACGATCTTACTGCATATGGGTCACAAAGAACTTTCTGTGTATTTTCTGATCATCTGTGGACTAGTCTAAACGATCTTAAAGTGGCCGTCATAGCGAACGTCAGGCCATTTTATCAGACCCAAGCAACAGCGATATAAAACACAGCTAAGTCTTGAGGAGAGTTGAATCTCAGCTGCGAGACGACCAACGTGCAGCTGTTTTGCCTGTTTTTCCCTGTTTTCATCAAATAAAGACCTTGAGAACGATCCTCACCTCTCGCAGTCTGTGGTTATAGTCCTGGTTCTATATCAGATCTAAAATGGAAGAAATCAGGACTTTTTTCAAGAAATGAACAGGTTCAGTTCTAAACAGGACTAAATTCGGTCGAACTATTGAGTTAAAGCTAAACAGCTGAACAAGCAAGAACTATAGTGAACCAGGATAAAACAAGACAAAAAAAGCCCTGGTTAATCTGGATTATATCAGGCCTAAACTAGTAAATCAAGATTTAGGACTTCAGCAGGACTTAGTCAGGTCCGAACAGGAACTAAACAAAAAATACTTTCACACAGCATCAAACTTGGGACTAAACCCAGAACTAAACAAACACAGGACCAAACAGAAGATGTCTAAACACACTTGGACTAAAATAGGCCTCAAACTCAATCACATTTAAAAACAAGTCAAAACCAAATCTTAACACAATATGCACAAGGATTGGATTCATTCTAGACTAGACCAGGACTAAAAAGCACTAAACCGGGTAAACCCAGAAACAGAAAGGCGTGCCACACCGACTCTCCCAGTGAAGTCTCACCTGTGAATCCAGGCATAGGAAGCAGGCAGCTCTTCTCCTTTTATCTATTTCAAATCAGAAACGCATCAACGGGACACGGCAACCAGACAGTCTCAAACCGCCTGAAGAATAGAATAACCTTTTATGTCATTTTCTGAGCAGCACATCATGAAAAATACATAAGTAACGAGACACTTCTTGTCGCACGTAAAATGCATATGACTTGGGGAAATGGGGCCAGTTTGAGTAATGCTGCCATTAAGTCGGTGTCGTCAACCGTAACTATGGGAGATGGGGAGATGAAGGAGTCGACCACACAGGCAAATAAGAGCATCATAAGGCTAAAAATAATAATAACACATGATAACGTAATTGTTTATTGTCAATTAAAACCATATTTGAGCGACAGGTTGGGCTGAGTACTGTTAAAAACAGTACTCAGCCCCTGTTTTTAACAGTAGATCGTCACGTTATCCCGTCGCAATACTGACCTAACCTAATACTGATGTGCAATTCTGTCATGTGTGCAATTGCTGTTGGAATTCATGTGCAATTACTGTGAAATTCATGTGCAATCTATGTGCTGTCGTGACACATATTCATGTGCAATTACTGTCGGGATCACATGCAATGGTATTTATTTATTTGTCTATGGGAGTTTTTATTTATTTATAGGAGATCTTCTACTGAAAGTGTTTTTCAGACTTCCTATAAGTGATCTGTTCTTCTGTATCTACCTCTGTATCTACCTGCGTTGCACCAATGAAATTTCCCCATGTGGGACAATAAAGGAATATCTTATCTTATCTTATCTTATCTTAAAAGTACAATACAGTGTGGAGGCGAGGTACTACTGGCTTTTTCTTTTAGATAAAATACTTTTTTATATATATATCTGGTGGTCCTTGGAGCGCACAATACATTGTTTCGAGACACCATCACCAATGAATGATTAAAAATGACAGTTATGTTTAAAGGGGCTGTACCAAATAAAGTAAAATCAGTTTTGCCACAGTATGATAATTTATTTGGGTGAAAAGAGTCCAAAGTGATGTGATATATGCGGATTGCTGCCAAGACACATTTTTAATAGAGTAAAAATCAGCACCTTTAATGGAATAAATTATTATCTTTTTTATTTTTTTAATTTGGGGGCAAGATTTAATAAAAAATATATATAATAATAACAGGACTAGATGAGGTCCAAGGACTAAACAAGGACTAAACTGGGGGTAAATAAATCAGAACTATACGTCAGAAGTTAAGTACTTTTAAGATAAGAAAGATCTCTAAATAAAGCGTGTGTGTGAAATTGCTTCGTGCTGCAGTTCCTTAATCCTTAACATTTAACACGGACTTGGACCCAGTGTCGAATCAGTCAACCTAATTAACAGAGCTGTGCCAAACGGTGGTCAATAATAAGAAAGAGGATCGTTAACCCCTTGGCTGCCCGTCTGTCGGCCCCAGAAAGGAGAGAATTGAAAGTGACTGACGCTGCGTTTGCAAATTGCATGGCCTCAGTCGAGTGGAGGAGGCCATGAGTCAAGTGCGTGGTTATCAGGAATCAGTGGGATTGATCAGAGCGGAGGAAAGGTATCACAGCATTCAACTACTATTACAAGGACATTTTAATTCTGATTTAACGTCTACAGCAGCTTTTTAAGACAATTCTCCTTAGGCATTACGGCTTTATTTGCTGTACGGGGCAATGTAGCCTGCACTATAACAATATTATAATTTGCTTTGTGTCTGGGTGGGCAAATGATTTTTCCAATGAAGACACTGCAAAAATTAAAAGTAATTTTATACACATATTTGGGACATTTAAATCTAAAAAAATTACTAAACCAGGGTTAAATTTCTGAGCTCATTGTGTACACATTATTAAAATGTACTGAAGGGATTATTGATATCCTTATTAGTTTTTGTGTGAAATGAATCTGAATGAAAATTTGCCTAAAAATTTAAATTTTGCCTAAATACTTTAGTTTGTGTAGGTGCTACTTTACAATGTCACATAGAGATCTATAGATACAAGTTAATTAAATAAAAGGATTTAACATATTTTGGAGCAGATTTTGTTGTTTCCACATATATTGAGAGAGTAAAGTGACCAAAAAAAGTGATAAAAATTAATGAAGCATAAACTTAACCAGGATTTAATTAAACCAGGTTAAGTTGTGTATCTTTTAGCCATTAGTGTTGTAAGAATACTAACATTTCAATCCTTAAGGACCTTAAGGAAAAGACTTGAGACCTGATTCAGACTTTTAAACTGCAAAAAGGTTGAGTATCTTTTGAACAGAAAACAAGAGCCGTTTATTTGTCATTGCCATGTGGTCTTTGTTGAACAATAACAAAGGTCAAGACCATTTAGGTCAAATGTAGTTTTTGTTCAAAGCAAAAAAGGGTAACGGTTAATACCCACAATCCCTGGCATGTACTGAACATCCACTGTGTTTACTGTTAATACCAGCGCATGTTTCTGCAGTAATCATTTTGCGAGTTGAGTTTTATTTAGAAGAGGAAAAAAAAACACTTACTGTACCGTACGCTGTACGGGTTGTAAAGCGCTCCTGAATAAAATCTGTGCGAACGAAATTTACGAAGAAAATAGAACTTGTACATATTCGGGCCGCACCTGTCAATAAACTGCAGGTGCCCACGTTGTAACATGAGATATTTACACATATACTACACTTGGACCACAGGTGCACCCACTCTCGCGGTGCACCTGTGCTCTGCTGTTACACCGTGTCTAGATTCACTTATTAGACTCATTTCTCTGTAAATATGAGTCTGATTGTAATAAAACACAGCGTTATGAAGCTTAAAATATGGAACAACTGATGTCTTTTTCTACAGTGTGTCAACCGCTTGCGCTTCCTGCCAGAGTGCCTCTCGGTTGCTGTTAGCCAGTCAAATCTATAAATTAGATGCACCGTTGTATTGACCAGAGGGTTCAAAGCGTGGGAAAAAGGTAGCGGCTTAAAGTCCGAAAAGTACTTTACTTTACTTACTAAATTTACTTAATTTACTTAATTTACTTAATTTACTTAATTTACTTAATTTACTTAATTTACTTAATTTACTTAGCTTACTTAGCTTACTTGCTTACTTAGCTTACTTGCTTACTTACTTACTTGCTTGTAGCCTCTAAACAGGAAGCTGAACCCCATGAAGACATGCACTCGCTCCCTCTCCTTCAAAGTGCCTTCACAGCAACACACTTTGTCGATGTAGGTGTTTTGACTGGTGACGGTTCCTGTGGTAACAACATTATATGAAAATTGAACCAAGAGAGACAATGGGATTATCGGCCTTGATTCGTAAACACCACCGAGCATTTGAGACAGCACTAAGGTTCAATGTGGCTGCCCTTTACATAAAAGCTGAGAGAGGCAGGGAAATGAAGGATGTGATCCGTAATATGACAAACGTGAAGAGAATAAACATGTGATCCTCTGAATGTCAAAAACGGTAATTATGTACAGCTTTTATCCGAAGTATGAAAGAGTATAGGCATCTCCATCACTGCACTTTAGCAGCACTGAGCTACAATGGGAGAGAGGATTGAATAAAATATCACTGGAGACAAATCAGATGCAAACATGAGGATGTGAATGTTACAGGCGCTGACTTGCAGTTCCCATATATTCAATGAGTCCTCTATCCTGGCCCTCTGATTGGTGGGACATGCCAGTCTCCACCTGCTGCCCCGCCCAGTATTTATCAAGACTTAGACCTGTTCAGGGCTGCTGGCCTTAGTGGCCTGTGTGACGTTCAAACTGTCTTATTAAAGGGTCAGTCATTTTTAGGGTTAGGGTTATGTGTCTGACTTTGTTTGTGTTTGAGACACATTTTGTTCATTATTTATGTATATTTATATCTCTTTTCAGTTGTCACATCCATTCTGTTTATGGGCCTGTGTGATCCGTGCCTTTTTAGACTCTTGACTTAGTTATTTGGTTGTATTAGTTATTTTTGCGTTGATTCTGTTATGTTACCTTTACATTCCTGTCCATTAAATTACAACTTTATTTAAACAATTTTTACATATTGGTTCTGATACTTCCCCTTAACATTTATTTTCCACATTATTTTATTATTAATCAATTATTCCACAATTAGGGGACAGTTAGGGTTGGGATTACAATTAAATTTAGGAACAGACTTTTGAACATGGAGAGACTTATAGTCTGGAAAATACGTTAAATTATCAGAACTAAGACCTTGCTGATTGAATTACCTAAACATTGCACTGTTGCCTCGACCAAAGTTTAACGAGCCTTTAAAATGCATCTTGAGTGTTGAAAGTGTAGAGGTCATAAAGTTGTTCTGTGGCTTTACTCGCTGCAAAGGAAGAGCAAAAACCTCTCTAAAGTCAGCAAGTAAACAGCAGCAACAATTAACTTGGAACTGTGACAAGCAGTTATTGGAGATTTTAAAACTACTCATTAAAAGTGAAACAAAAGAAAGTGCACAAAGATTGTGTTTGGTTTGGCAATCACCTGTGGATTTTTTTCAGTTTGTGGAAAGTGACAAACGTAGAGATTAAGTTTGCAAAGACATCAAACAACAGGTAGCACTTTGAAACCTGAGATAATGAGGCAAGAGTGTTGCAAAGCAGCGGACGGAAATGTATCTTATTAGCAAATGCAGTACAGAGTCAGCGGCTAAAGTTATAACTATATTTGATGGAGGAGTTATTTAAGATACTGCGTGTCAGTGTTGATGAGTAACAGTCTATGGGTTTGGCAGCCTCTGATGACACAGGACAGGTAACGCTAAGGGAGCTAAACAATCAAAACTTACGGACCATAGCCTCAGTGGAAAAGAGACTCACAAGCTAACGAGGCTAACATGGCTAACAAGCCCAACTCTCCCAAAACTCGACCTCTGCTGCTGAAGCTCATAGAGGGTATAGCACGTAACTTTAGTAACTAGTTACTAAAGTTACGTGCTATACGTATTCGTAACTAGTTACTAAAGTTACGTGCTATACGTATTAGTAACTAGTTACTAAAGTTACGTGCTATACGTACGTACTAGTTTTGTATCTACCTCTGTATCTACCTGCGTTGCACCAATGAAATTTCCCCATGTGGGACAATTAAGGAATATCTTATCTTATCTTATCTTAAAGTTACCTCATAGAACTGTAGTTCTATGAACGTCTGCGTAGCCCTCTACCTTTTATTTCTTAAACTGTTTTGCGATTTCTGCAATTTCTTTGTGATTTGAAAGTTTTTTTTTCCTGTTGTGTGAAGCACTTGTGAGTGAAATGTGCTTGCCTTGCCTTATATATTTTTTCTCAGGGCTATACAGAACCCAGGAGTGGACTAGCCACTAGCAAAGCCCGTAGAGCACTAAGCATATACTCATAGAACTACAGTTACATTAGGTCACTTTGTAATTCATCCACTGCTCATTGTTTTTCTGAATTGTCAACTTGTGAGTTTCGACCTCCGAGGACAAATGGAATGAAGCATGATATGTGGCACATTTTTTATTTAAATTTGGGCTGTTTTATAGCAGATTTACATGGATAAAAGACATATTTTTGATCAGAAAAAGGACCGTGTAGTTACTAGGTCTTGAAAATATAATCGAGTTACAAATTTTTTAATCATGAAGCTTTAGATTATTACATTATTTACTAGAAAAGTAATCTGATTACATTAACTCATTACAGTCTGTATTGTCTCAATTTGGATTTGGCAGAGAATAACATTTCAAATCGCTCCGGATGGATCACGGAAATCCGCCACATTTGAAGAAACAGTGAAAAATGTCTTAATATATAAAGAATCATTAGTCAAAACCAAGAGTCGTGGAACACCCCGATAAACTGCTGGGTCACTACTCTCTGAGGGTTTTTTTTATGAGGAAAATACTTAGTTCCGTACTTCTGGTAAGGTTCAAAACACTGTACATAACAGCATTGTTATATTTCCTTACAGGTTTGGAAAATGTCTTTTATGATATTTAACATCACAGTACTTTCACTGGGTCAATTAGACAAGAGCTTTTGGAGATTTGTAATTTGCAAACCCTCTATTTTTTCCAACCTCCTTTTTGTAAAAACAGCTTGGATCTGTCCGTCATCCAAAGTGTGTCTGACATTCCCGATCAAGAAATGAGTGTGGAATTCCCCTGTGATAACAGTGAGACCTGGGGGAACCTGCTGTTGTAACCACTGCTCATCAGGTTTAACAATTCACAAGTTCAGTCTAGTGTGACAGGATTGTGCAAACTATGAAACTATGTAAGAGTAAAGTAACAATACACTTCATCAGGATGGAGACAAGCAAGTAGTGGAACCCCTAAAGTCACATTATTGCACATTTTACGTTGGGTCGGATTGGTTTATCAGGTTACAGATTTAACAGTAGCTCATAATAATTCCGAATGGTCACTTCACTTGTTTAGAAAGATTCCCATCACACACACAAAACTGAACATAATCATTATACTCCATAAAACATGACCACTGCCATCTGCCCTTTCTGAGGTCCCACGTGTCAACCACAACGTCCATGAAGAAAGTGCTCTATTCTTGTAAATTCTCTGCTTTTAACATTCAGACTCTGGGACTGGCCCAGGATTACAGAGTGATGACATGACAACAGGAACACAGCGCTTTCCTCTGCCGGTCCCCAGTGTCATATGTGACCCACTTCCTCCTTTCTAATTGCACTTTGCCTCTTTAAAAGTGCATAAAGAATTCACTAAGGAGATCTGAGGGAGGGACGCAGCCAACACGAGAATGAGGATTTGTCTTTGTTGTTAAGTGTTTATTATGTGTAGAAGCAGCCAAACATATGCAAATGCGTATTTAGAATTCATGTGCATAAGCAGGGTTGTACTGTATTTAGATTCATCGAATGCGCAGAGTCTATGTTCTGCTCCTTAATCCTACATTGTTTTCGTTTCTACATGCATGAAATGTAGTTGTACACTGCTAATTCCTAGGCTGACAGGAGCTTAAAATGTCATTTCTTATCCAGGTTCATGGAGGAAAGTAGGTGACGCCACAAGACCAAGTTACAGGTCTCGTTTATAGAGCGTATAAAAAGACAAATTCACATTGAAATGAGTAGTCTGGTTCAAAATCTCCAAACTTGGCACATCAGGGCTTTTAGAAACGAGAAAGAAACACATGTTTAGCAAGAATTCCAAATGTTTACCCCGCTCCATGAAGAAATTAATGTATATAAAGCTATTTCTGAGCCTGTTATTGAATAAATGCAAGATGGAGCAGTTTAACGCCCTACTGTGGAACAATCCAGGCAGAGCGGGAAGATTTTTACTCACAGCCAGAACTGCTAACCACTCTGCCATTGCGCATAGGCCACAAGAGTCTATATATTCTCTAAGGTTTATTCTACCAGTCTTTGTCTGACTAAAGTGGACATAAATCTCCTTGGTTGGACTCCGTAGCAGCACAATGTTAGCCTTTCCCTGCAATGATAACAGACAAAAATCAACATTATAATTCAAAGTAAAAAAAAACAAAAAACAGAATAGTCTTACTTCTTTCTTGGCCCATTAATCCCTCCTACTAAAAGTTGAACCAAAACGGTGAAATTAACTTCGTAACGTGAAGAAATGTGATTGTTCCGCCCCCCTCCCGTTAATCCTGTGTGGTCCTGCTGTCATTTATCTTTTCTTTACAAGTTGATTAAGATCAGAGCGCCGCAGTTAAACGACTTATCAGGCAGCAATGCATTCTGGGATACATCGAGCTGTGGCTGATACGCTCGTTACATTTGCAACAGAAGCATTGAACCTCGCTAAAAACTCCCACATCCCAGCGACTGCAGATGTGCGATAAGACCATTGTTGTTTTAAATGCGTATTGTTCACTGACGTCTCTATAAACCCATGTGAATATGAAGAGTTTAAGCTAAGTTTAATTACGTTAAGTTAGGTTTAATTAAGTTTAAATCAAGTGGAAGTCAGAGGGGTTCTTGGATACGAACCATGTGGGAATAACAGCCAGTGACTATGACAAACAGACCGAAGGGACCAACTGTTCCTTCTGAAAAATGCTCCTCGCTCATGGTTCATAGTTCATAGTTCATAGTTCATAGTTCATGGTTACAACTATGATGAGTGTGGTAAAGATAGAACATGACAAAACAGATATTACATATATATATATATATAATAGCTCTAAAACATACTCATAATGTATTTTTGTATGGAATATTCTAATTTTTATATGTAAAATATGATATACCCGGAACATGGTTGTAAATGCAAGATTATATTACCAACCACTTTAGATGGATAGATAGATTAACACTTTAAAATATAATTTACAATCACTTGGAAACCTTCTGAATACAAAAATCAACTTACTTATTATAAACAATTAAAATAGACAATTTGAATGATTTAATAACATCTACATTTGATGTTTTATGTGACATTAATTTAACATGTGTATTGATTGCATCTTTCTTTAAGTTGCTTTTTGGTCAACACATTTGTCAGTGTTTGCTCAGTGCAGTGACGTGTAGTGTCTTTCCTATATTGCAGCAAAAATACCATGAACATTTTCAAACAAAGTTATTCTAAAGTTGCCATGGATTATTCCATTCGCCTGATTACATGGACGCTTTATGCACAGTTTCCCTTACAATTACAATAACCTGTGTTTCTCCTCTGCGAATGTGAATGAGCCAAACAACGGCATGAACACGGAATTGATGTGTTGAACTGCTAAGTGGCTGCCAGAAAAAACACATGCCGTTTTCGCACAGGGTTCTGCTCATGGGGGATTCTCCATAAATGAATAAAACATCCTTCCCCTGTTTAATTTGGAAAGACTTCATAATGAGCCACTTTCGCAATGTGCATTTTCAATCACGTGCTGCAAGGACCGAGTTGGAACTGCTAATTGACTCTTGCTAAACTGGCGAGGGCAAAAAGTCGCAGTTATAAATGATTTTAATATTTTTTTGAGGGGGTGCAAATTACCGTATTTTGTAAGGCAAATTAATTGAGTGGCATTAGCATCGAGATGAGAGATTGTGAGATCTCGGAGGCATGTGATTAAAATAGGCTCGGCGCCCGACGAAATCCCATCATGCATCACTGCGCTTTTTACTGCCGCGGTTTTAAGATAGCGTCGATCCGCGTGTCGGCGATGGGGAGATAGCAATCATTTGAACTGAATCACCGTGTTCAACATCTCATCAGAAGATTTAATCTGCGCCGATGTCGGACCCAAAACAAATAGAAAATGTCAGCGTGAAGACAGCCGGGGCGGCGGGTGAAACGTAAATTATATGTATGTAAAAGGACAGATCAGTCAAAGCCGTGTTAATGGTGTTTGGGTGTACATTTAAGGTTGTGTGTATAAGAACTCAAGGAGAAGACTGTGGAAAGTGTCACATTTCTAAAGCCGTCTCTATCACGGAGCCAACCTGAAGTTTGATCCACACTGAACAAAGACATTTAGCGGTTCACACAATCTGCCAGGAACAGTGTGATATTGTTTGGTCAGAATTTGCACCAATCAGAGCTAAGAGAGTATTTGTCTTGTCATGCGGAATTAGTTTTTGCAATGTTTATGATTAGGCTTGTCCTGATAATTACTGTACCGACGAATCGTTCAATAAATAACCATAATATTTTTTAGGGCTCAATATTTAGTGGGACTTTTTTTTATTGTACAATACGATTCGAACAGTAAAGAGTCAAATAATTAACTTCTATTATAGATGCTACATTAGAACTGTATTAGTGTTTCATTCTGCTTTTTATTTATTGCAGGTCATGTTTTTAAAATATTACATTGACTAAAATGTTTACTGATTCTTCTGCTTTAGAGTTACTGTGTCTTTGGCATAAAGTAGTTTCAATATTATTGTTTATCATGATATTTTCTGTGCGATATACTACTATTTATGATTTATATTTTCTGAAAGTCATTTTTAGTTACTCGTTTTGTGTTAGCATACATTGAATATTAAGTGCTCTGTTAATTCTGCTAATTTAATTTACAAATTCTTTACCTTCTTTTTTGATCTACATTTTCTTTGTTTGCAGGTTTATTTGTATAAATAAGTCAAGATGGGAGGGGGCTGAAACTGGGAGATGTTTGCTGTAACTAAAAATATCGTAAATAAAACCATACATATTTTCTTGTTTGGACATTTGCTTTGTTTTCTGCATAGATTCTAAACCATGACGTCGCCTTTTGATTTGTTTGCTTTAAGGTTGTATATAGAGGGAATCATTTGTTTTCTTTATTGACAAAGCTTTAAAAGTTTAAAGCTGTCTTGAATGTCATAATAAACTGTTGTAGGTTATGCATCTGGAAAGGCCTTATTGTGTTTGATTCACTGGATGTTTCACGTGTTGAATTTAGGCACATTGATTTTCTCATAACTTATCCAATTTGCTGATAACGGCTGTTAACTCATAACCCAACATTATCATTTTAATTACAATAAAACTTCAATTCATGACCAATACTGCTGTCCATAAAGCAGCATAAGGTTGGCAGCAGGATGAAAATATCTTTGTTTGGTTAATTGTACCGGAGTTACAGATGGCACTGCCGCAGGAGTCAAAATGAATGTATGAAAGAGTCACTAATCGGTCCATCTTTGGTTAAATAATTGTGAGCGGAGCAGGACGTCCCAAGAGGAGCGGCAGATGGCTCACTGTTTGTGTGATCTCCTCTGAGGCGCCGTCACAGCGTCGAGAGCAGGCTTTCTCAGTCTGGACGCCTTCATCACTTAGCTTGTTTACAGATCCACAAATCATTACAAATAGTGTTGTCACAATTCCAAACTCGATTTTGAAAAGACTTGATGGTTAATTTAGATTTTTAGCACGTATGATTAAAAAAAAAACACTTTTTAGACAATAAAATGTCATTGTTAAGAATACAAAAAACAGTAATGTCATTAAACCCTGTGGTCTTACATTAGTTTTGATAAAGATCAAGCCTAAAACTTGAAAAGGTCACATTTTTGGGCATTTTGAAATGGGCCTCTAGTTTCAATATTAGTTTTAGTATTGATTAGTATCTAGGTATCGATTTTCATAACCCAAATTCAAGCTGAAACAAATGAAACTAGCATAAATTCAGCCTGGAAGACGTAACTCCACCCCATCTACGTCCACTGCTACACCAGGGCTCACCCGCTCTCCTGCCTCAATCGAAGCACCTGAGTTACTCCTCCCCGTGGCACGGCACACCTCGACCCAGTCTGGCCCATTTAAACCCTCATGCGGTTGGCTTCAGTCTGCGCTGTGACCCACCACCTCCCTGTCCCCACCCTCTGCATCCCTCACATCGTCCTCATCGTCCTCTCCACCCTCTTCATCATATCTACCACCACCAGTCTCCAGGCCCTGGTGGGAGACATCTAATATAAATCTATCATGCCACGCCCATAATCGCAATGTTTTCTGCCGGGGTCTGAGCGCCAAATTACACATGTAATAAAGCTTGCTAAATGCTCCTTTCTGTTTTTGTCCGAGTCTCTACAGGGTGAATTATGATAATGTTAATTATGATAATGAGTCTGCAGTGCTTCAAGACAAGTCCCGTTAAAGTGGAGTGATTAAGTAAGGATCAGGGTTAGGGTCAGAACAGTAGGGTCTATGGGGCGTGAGTGGGCGAGTCCAACCACAAAATGTAGTTTTTCCCAAAATATTTAAAAATTGATGCCCTAATTTTTGCCCTCCTGATCAAAACACTCGATGAGACAGCGGCCATATTTGGTGTGGCGTAGCAGTAGCAATGATGGAAACCTCCCATGTTATGCCAATGGGAAAATCGCCAAATCTCTGATATTTGCACATGTCTACACTTTATACTTTTACAAACTCCGCCTTGGTCTGACAAAGCTTACATTTTGTGAAAATACCCTTGGAGAGTGGACCACCAAAAATATCTAAATACTACAGCCACATGCTATAAGCTCTGTGTGGCAAAGTTGCTAATTTGATTGAGAATTGTGTTAATTTACAAAAGTGATGCACAGCAGCGTCCATGTCCAACGTGATGTCATCTGTTTTGTTTTTTGTGACAAATACACCACCAAGCCCCAATGATACAAAAAATAATCCCTAGATAGTTGCAAGAGCGGAGTACAAAGCCGTCGTGGCTTTAATTATGCTCAGTGTTTATATCAGTGACCTCCTGCCGTCCGCCCAGAGGTGAACACACAGTTATACGCAGATATTCGCAGATTTACATCCATGTCAAATCCAGCCAGACTGCTCCAATCTGCAATGACTGGATGGTGCGCTCATGTCTGACACTAAATCTCAATAAAACTGTCAGCATGTATTTCTCTACAAGGAATAATCTC
The DNA here is from genome assembly GCF_026437365.1 of Eucyclogobius newberryi. Lineage (NCBI taxonomy): Eukaryota > Metazoa > Chordata > Actinopteri > Gobiiformes > Gobiidae > Eucyclogobius > Eucyclogobius newberryi. The sequence goes on from NW_027315846.1 coordinate 11,501,050, forward strand.
CCTTCTGCACCTGAAAATGCCATCAAGAGATAAAACTTGTAAGTTGTGCGTTCTGTTCAATATTTGTGCGTTGAGAATGCGGTCGTTTAAAAAGCACAGATCTACAATTATTTAAAGGTGGACAATATATCAACATTAGATTATATGAATGTCATTGTTAAAGATGTGCAACATTTCAATATCATAAATCATTTAGCGATCAAAATGCAACAAAAAGTTTGTGATTAATTTTACAGACATTTCACATTTGTCTGATAATAACCTCAACGAATACATTTAATACATTTCTGTTGGATTGACATAATATTGAACATGGTTATCAGGATACTCCTGAAAAAATATTGAGATATACATATTTGTCGATATCCCCCAGCCCAACTGTAAAATTTACTATGGTTCATTTTAGATTAATTTGTCATCAAATGAGTATGAGTTTTTATATACTCACACTTTACTTTACTTCATATACAACTTGGTCACTGGTCACAATAGAACCTCTTCAATGCTTGTATAACTCAATATATTAGATGTATATAGAACTAGAAGTGTGTAAGATGTTTCACAACCTGGCGCCCCCACCCCACAAAATCTGAAATTGTGTGACGAGGAGTCGGGACGAGCAGAACCTCCCCCAGAGGAGACTGTGACTGTGAACTTTTGATCCAGCACATTTGGACAGAAGCTGTTAAAGCAGCGGGAGCCTGGAACTCATTACCTTCATCTGTGAGGGAGTGTAGCCCTCTGGGACAACCTGAAGAAGTGGCTTAAAGCTAATCAGGAGTGTGCTCATGAATATGTGTCTGTGGGAATAATCTCAGTTGTAAATATTTATTAGGTTTATTGATGAGGTGCTCCCTCTGCTGGTGATTGGTTGTTGGGGTTTGTTTGTTTGTTTGTTTGTCTGTTTGTTTGTCTGTCACTCTGTTTTTAGCTGCATTTTAAATATCATATGAGCCATTTCATGAAGGATCAAATGTTGTCCTGTGGAGATGTTGTTTCAGAGCTCAGAGTAATCAACATTTTAGTGGAGGAACAGCGGTCTCATAGATGATCTTACACAGCAGACACACTGGTACTTCAATAGATGTTTTATGTGCTGCTTAAGTCAGTAATGGGAGTCACTGTTAAGATTATTTGCTGTTGTGCATTCAGGCAGCGTTCTTCTCCTTAGAATAACTGCTGCTGCACGATTCTGCGGCAGGAGGGAGCTCAACGCCCAGCAGACGGAGGAGATGATGGTGGACAAGAAGTCTAACAAATATATAACCACGAGGACTAAACCAGGACAGAATCAAGTCTAACAAATATATAACCACGAGGACTAAACCAGGACAGAATCAAGTCTAACAAATATATATTTAAATCTTAATGACTAAATTGTGAACTAAATAATCTTGATTACTTATTACCTTAAAATTTTGACTAAACCGCTTTGGAACGAGTCAGTGTCAGTGTAATCCCTCATTTGTCCAGGAGTCTTCCATTGTAGAAAAGACTCAGTTGTATCATCTGGACTCTGTTTTTAGAAAAACAAACCCTTTCAACTCCAGGAACTCAGATATTTATCCTACTCCGAGTACGCCCTGCCCACCGGGCGGGACCTCCTGATGAAGGGAGTATTTGGTTTCACTGTAATGGGCCATCTGCCTCCTATTGTGAACTGACTTTGGCTCCCTCCTCACTGAGTACCTGATAAGCATCAAGACAGTATTTTAAACGACCGGAAGGTTGAATCTTAAACCTCAATTTTGAACAAAAATTGCCTCTTTAACTCTTCTTTCAAACCATCTTTTCTCCTGCTTCGAATCTTCACCTCACTGTCTTTGATAGAGTGGTTTGTGGCTTTAAGATGGAGATGCACAGCGCTCTGTGGTCCTGAATTTGCATGTTTTCTGTGCTGATTAAGCCTCTTGTGAAGTCCATTGTTCTCTACATTTAATTCTGCAGAAAGAAAAACTATTTGAAAGTGAAATAAGACTGTTTTTGCATGAGGATTGTTATGTACTGCAGTTAATGGCCTCCAATCCACTCCTGGCGTTAGCGTTTCATTATTAGCTCGCGCCTCTCGCAGTCACAGGCCAAACCTCTGCATCTGAATTACTGCATTTCAACTGTTGATTCACTAAGCTGTGAATTCTCTCCGTTTTAAGTCTGTTTTAAGTACGGCCATTAAATAGTGATTTGCCAGACTATTATAACAAGTTAGGTAGCAGTTTTTGTGGATGGTAATAATAAGTGTTAACTGTGGCGCAAGTGTTAAAAGCAATGAGTGAAAATACAAGTGAAGGCAATTGAATCTAAATGACATGGCGTCAGGCAGAGGATTTCATGTTTTATTTTTACAAAATAGTATATATATATAGCACAATTGATTGGTCATGCTTAATTTAGATTAGACGGTTTGAAGTCTTTGACAATCCGACTTGAGTTCCACATCATTACACTTATAGTGACATATCTCACATTTATTAAATTATAAAATGAAACTTACTGTTGTAAATATAAAAGTGTGGAGATCATACAAAACAGTGGAGGTCATTGAGGTCATACACCAACAGTGGGGTTGTGTGGAGGTCATTGAGGTCATACACCAACAGTGGGGTTGTGTGGAGGTCATTGAGGTCATACACCAACAGTGGGGTTGTGTGGAGGTCATTGAGGTCATACACCAACAGTGGGGTTGTGTGGAGGTCATTGAGGTCATACACCAACAGTGGGGTTGTGTGGAGGTCATTGAGGTCATACACCAACAGTGGGGTTGTGTGGAGGTCATTGAGGTCATACACCAACAGTGGGGTTGTGTGGAGGTCATTGAGGTCATACACCAACAGTGGGGTTGTGTGGAGGTCATCCCTAGTGTTACTTGTTGTGGGTTCTCTGTAATCTTTTATTAACCTTCTTATGCTGAAATCCTATTTTTTCACACACAAAATACATCTAAAACGGTCCTATTTAAAACTAAAGTTGTTTCTGAATCGCTCTGGAGCACAGCCAACCGGTGGGGGTCTTTGTGAAGCTGAGACTCTGTAGTTTTGAACTCTTCTGTCTGTTAGACTCTAATTATAAGTAGAAACAAGTTCTGCACAGAGGAAATCAGATTTTAAAACACACATAGATTTTATTTTGTTTTACTCGAATTATAAGTAGAAACAAGTTTTGCACATCGATGCTATAATTACATCTTAGACTAAAGTGTAAACCACCTAATGCTTCAAATACATGCCTTGAAATAAAGTTCCATAAAACATTTTGGCCTCCACACAACCCCACTGTTGGTGTGTGACCTCCACACAACCCCACTGTTGGTGTGTGACCTCCACACAACCCCACTGTCGGTGTATGACCTCCACACAACCCCACTGTTGGTGTGTGACCTCCACACAACCCCACTGTTGGTGTGTGACCTCCACACAACCCCACTGTTGGTGTGTGACCTCCACACAACCCCACTGTCGGTGTATGACCTCCACACAACCCCACTGTCGGTGTATGACCTCCACACAACCCCACTGTCGGTGTGTGACCTCCACACAACCCCACTGTCGGTGTATGACCTCCACACAACCCCACTGTCGGTGTATGACCTCCACACAACCCCACTGTCGGTGTGTGACCTCCACACAACCCCACTGTTGGTGTGTGACCTCCACACAACCCCACTGTCGGTGTATGACCTCCACACAACCCCACTGTCGGTGTATGACCTCCACACAACCCCACTGTCGGTGTATGACCTCCACACAACCCCACTGTCGGTGTATGACCTCCACACAACCCCACTGTCGGTGTATGACCTCCACACAACCCCACTGTCGGTGTATGACCTCCACACAACCCCACTGTCGGTGTGTGACCTCCACACAACCCCACTGTCGGTGTATGACCTCCACACAACCCCACTGTCGGTGTATGACCTCCACACAACCCCACTGTCGGTGTATGACCTCCACACAACCCCACTGTCGGTGTATGACCTCCACACAACCCCACTGTTGGTGTGTGACCTCCACACAACCCCACTGTCGGTGTATGACCTCCACACAACCCCACTGTCGGTGTGGTGACAGTCTGTCTGCCCCTGAAAATCTGGAGCTATACCATGGAAATACTGTAACTTATTATCCCTGTCCTTTCATAGACAGCACAGCTGGAAGGATGGAAGGCTGGTTTATAGTCCTCTGTCAAATATACTCGGAAGTACTGCACACTTTTTCAACCAAGAAAAAGTTCATGATCTGAAAATAGGCACTTTTGTTTCATTATCTGGAGGTCCTTGTCAGCCGAACACAAGTCGTTTGTTTTTACAATGCGCTCTATGGAAAAAAAATGCTTTCTGGCCTGTGGAGGATTTCTTTCACTACAGTTCCAATGGACTGGCCACTGGGGCTGACTCGTGACAAGTTTAAGTTTAAGTTAGCAATACCCAATCCAGATAATGCGATAGATCCTTGAGCTGGAGCCTGATTAGCTCTGCAGAAGCTCGAATGTTTCAGACCGACTCGGGCTCGAAGGAGGACTATAAACCAGCCTTCAGTGATTGCAGTCTCCACTTGACTCTTCATTCCGTCAAACAGCTGTTTTCAGGCCCAGATCAGGCTCCTGTGTCAGGGCGTCTCTAATTAGATGTAATTACAAACTGCTTCGCACACAAACTGGGAAATGAATAGAGCGTGCTTTTGATCTCTAGCACCACAATTTAAATTGTTTAGATGCCTCCGCTGCATTCCTGATTTTGAATTTCTGCTCCGGAGTCAACATTTGTCTCTTATTATCATCTACAGTCTGAGGAGGTTTGACATGGTGACTACACACCGCCCCCTACTGGAGACGCACAATACAGTAGCAGTGAGTTAGACTAATGGAGAAGGTTTGAGATGTGGACTGGACTGAACTTATCAGACTTTGGGGATGCAATGTTTTCAATGAAAAAGATAGACTGTGCAAAACCGACCCTCTTTACAACCATAAATGTTCAGTATAAGTCTAGTGTAAGTATTGATCCATTTAGATGAGGAGGCGATTCATGTGATGATTACATATCCCCCAAAAAAATCGCAAATAACATTCTGTTCTTGTGCTCTGCCTATTGAGGTTCAGTATTGCTCTTAATTTTTGGCATATACTGAATGAATAACGGATTTATTTGAGTATGTAGAAAAATAGAAGTCAAGGAAATAATTCTATTGATACATTGATCAAAGAGGAAATGAGAAGAGGTGTAAAAACGTGTTGAATTCCACCTCTTTCCCATTTCAGTCTTCAACTGTACACACAACTTCCCCACTATTATCATCCAGCTTCTACGTAGGCCTAATGCGTATTCTATTGGTGAATATTTAAGTCCATAGATCCCAAATAAATGTTAAGTATAAATACACCAAGTCAAAATATGGCTTTAGCTCAGCACAGACTGACTTTACATGCTTAAGCCATTGCAACACTGCCCTCTGATGGTCTCTCAGAGCTGCTTTTGGATGTGTCAGATGTAGAGTTTCTCCCACTGGGACAAACACAAGCCTTCCAGACTTCCCCATGTGCACCTCATCTTTCAAACACGCGCTGTCCTTGATTGCAAAGTACACGAGTTTCAAAGCTTACACCTCGGGTGATAACAAAAAATATTTTATTTTTCAATTTACAAAAAAAAACAGGATCAAAGCAACTGATGCCAGCGTTCAGACACGCTTTCTCATCTTCAAAAAATAAAGTGATCCAGATGCGATGCCAGCATAAAACTGAGGGCTTATGAGATCAATGTGGATGAGGTGGAATGGGGTTAGTCCAGGGAAGAAACACATTAAGTTCTTGTTTAAGCAGACATATGCCAGCCTATGTTTAATTATTATAAAGCAATGAAGTCTAGCATCAATAGGAGCAACAACGCTTCTTAAAGTTGCACTGTGTCACTTATAGGAGTCAGCCAACTGCTTGTTTCGATGGAAAGGTTGTTGCTGTGCTTGGAATATTGTTGTTGTATAAGTTGATCAGTCAGTCCATGGACGTAGATTTGTTTAATGACAAACTGTGGAACATTCCGGGCAAAGCAATAGCATCCCCATGGATACAAGCAGGTGATAAAGAAGTTACACAGTGCACCTTTAAGCTTTTTTGTGTTTAAACGATCAATGCTTCTCTGTTAGGATTAAAGTTTACAGTTTGATTCTGATCCAAGCATTCTGATCCAAGACATTTCAAAATGACAGAATTTTTGGTGTCGTCTTATAACAGTTGAGTCACTTTTGCACTCAATCAAGTATTTGCACTTTATCCGTCAGAAATTATAATCCTAGGTCAAATCTGTGGATGTCAAGTAAGAAAAAGGCAATTTAATGACCTGCGCTTGATTCAAATATGGTGGTCAAAAGTATAAAAAATCTGATAATTTAAACTAAATCTAGTATCATAACTATATAATCATTTTACAAGTATCAATACTAAACAAATCCCATAAAGTGGACAAAATTTGCCCTTTCCTGAGCATATTTAGATGGTGCTTGGAAACAAATAAAGTACTCATATTTGTGCTGAAAATTACAGTTTGTCTAAAATAAGTTATCAAGCCTATTCCTAGTATCAAAATAGAGTTTGAAACTTTTGTATCTTGACCCTAGTTCTAGGTTAGAAATTGACATAAATTGTCATGAATTTGTATAATTACATAATTACAATTGAAATTACAAAAGAGTTCTTATAGCTGACATATATATGCTGATAGTTCATTATGTCTAAGAAAGAAAAACATGTATTAGCAGTAACATTTTTCTCCAAGGTCTCGACTCAAGACACTTCCAATTGGAAACTACATCAAACATAAGTTCCTTCTATCACCATCAACAGCCGCTCTTGCATAATACTTTTAGCATTTGATGTCCGCCTCAACAGGGAACAAAAAGGTACACAGTCAAGTCGCCGCGATTCACATTTACAGCCATTAAACCCGAGGCAAACAACTGTACACAAATAACCGCGGAGGGCCTGATTTCCCCAAGGTCAAGCGGTGACATTTCGAGTGCGCCGAATCAGATAAATGGCAGCGTTTAATGTTGACAAGTAGGTTTTCACTGGCCTCTCCGAGCTGCTCACTTTGATGTGCCACATTCTGCTTTCCACTCCTCCATTTGACAAACAGGATTTCAACCGACGCCTCCCACACAGTCAACAAGGCACCGACTAAAGAACATATTTACCATTGGTTTAACACTGGCTTGATGGGGGAAAAGGCTGTATCTTGCCAAGAAAGATGCAAGTACATGCCAAATATACATGTCCTAATATGTAGCCCTATACATAACATACGGTAATGTAGGCAGCTGTTCCCCACTCTATTCAGTCACGACCTGTAGAGATATGCAACCCCCAAACAGAAAAAGTAGGCCACGCGCAAAATGATAAACAAGCTTTATATCTAACGTTTGATTTGATTTTCAATATATAGTTATAAATTATTTTGTTAGGTAAACAAGGTCGTAAACGACGTTCACCATTGCATTTTAATGGGTTCACCTGGTTTAAAGTACACATATTGCGCATTATTGTCATACAGTATTGTTTTTGACCTTTAAACATCACCTTTTGTACTTTAAACCTTACACTAATGTATCTATTGAAAGCATACATTATTTTACATATGCGACGCGTTTCTTCACCAGGAACTGTTAACCTTAGAACGGCATCTACTGGCAGCAGAGGGAACTACAAAGCAGACATAAACAAGCTAGCCTGACCTGACCTGTCCAGAATCCAGAATAATAAGTCTATAAAATGGTCAAAAAGCATAAAGTCAGAGCATGTTGTCCACTACAGAGCCGTCACATGTTCAGGAGATGCTCTGAGAATCCAAATGGCATCTATGACTCTTCATCAGTTGTGTGAGGACCAAGATTAAAATAAAAATCTTGCCTCTTGGTGCCATGATGAAAAGATAGAAGTTGATGTGTGCTTAATAAAAATGTGTTTTGCGCACAGCGATTTGATACTTGACTCGCTCCAAACACGACGCATGTAATCCCATAGATGCTGCTTTAACAGAGGTATTGTTCTGACTTCTGCAGAGGTAGGGATGGATTTTAAAGCTGGAGTTGGCAGTTGTGAGAGTTCACTTGGTCATGTAGAGCGCCACCTCCTTCTCTAAGCTCTGAGCAAATTTGTGATTCAAGAAGAGGAGCTGTCCGTGAGGAAGCAAGCGACTGAGCATGAAGTCCACGCGGTTGCTCTTGAGAAGGACCTGAGCAAAACATTAGAAATAAATAGTCAAAATGAACAAAGGGCCAGTGTTTGTTTGTATTTTTTATCTGGACACTACAGATGCTAAAACACATACAAAAGGATGTTTTTTAGAACGAAGACAGTGGCATTATTAAATCAAAATGAATATATATCTTTTAAAAATTTAATGATGATTTTATATATACATGTGCAATAATACACTATTTGTAAATATTCTCAATCTAGAAGTCTTCAGTCCCCATATTTCAACTTCTACTTACAAATGTATTTAAAAGTTTCAATGTACAATAGAGATAATTGTTGGAATTGTTGTCGACTACTAAATTAATCATTACCAGTAGTTGCTGCCTTAACACATGTTCTGATTGGTTTATAGCTGGATTCTGAATTAATGAATGTGAGAAAAAGGATATTTTTGTAGATTTGCAGTGTTTTATTGGAATGAGAAGAACGCCATAAAAAAATTGCGCAAAGAAATGAATATAAGAGATATTTTTAATAAAGACAAAAAAATATAATAATAATTAAAAAAATACATGTGTTATTTTGTGTGTGTGTGTGTGTGTGTGTTTGTTTTTTCTTTTCTTTTGTCCTTTACTAGAAAAACTAACTACAATTCTGTATTATTGATGACCGTGCTGCTGTTTTTGCAGAATGCCAATTTAATTACCATCCATCCATCCATCCATTTTCTACCGCTTGTTCCCTTTCGGGGTCGCGGGTGACTGGAGCCTATCCCAGTGACTTCGGGCCTTAGGCGGGGTACACCCTGGACAGTGGCCAACTTGTCGCAGGGTCAACAACCAATTTAATTACATAACACACAAATAGGACTTAATAACAGTCGCATGAATTCTTATTTGTAAATGTATGTTGTAAATTGAGAGCCTTTTTTGCTTTTGTTTGTTTGTTTCTTTACTTATTGGTGCATAATCATTTGTCATAGACTGCATATGCCTGTAAATGTTGGTTTTGGGATATATTCCACCCACCTCACTGCCCTGTCCCAGCATGTGCAGGTGCTCCACACAGAGTCGGGCCAGGGTCCGGAGCGTCCCCTCGGCCAGGAGCAGGTTGTCGTGTGGCTCACAGACCAGAGTGAAGCCCAGGTTCAGGATGCTCAGCCAAAGAGCAGACATCTCCCCGGAAAAGGGCTGCCCCGCTCGGAGACGCGCCACCCCGGCATCGGCCTCCTGCAGAGCCAGCGCTTCCTCTCCTGGGACCACCTCCACCAGCTGCCGACCGGACGCATCACGGGACAGGGACACCGCGCTGCGCACCTGCCTGCAACACAGACAAAACAGTATGTACACTAAAGTCACATATATAGCGTCTAAACATATTGTTTTTCTGCTAAATACATGTGCTGGTTTCGCTGGTGATTTGAGAGGCTTATAAAATATATTTGACCTCTTCCCAAGAACTGTCAAAAAGGTAAGGCACAATTTGCTTTGCTTTGGGTAACTGGAACACTATTTGCTATAATAGTGTTGGTAATAACAGTGTTTATATGGAGACTATGGTGGCACAAGCAATCCATAATAATTTTACTAAATAAAACCTTTGGAATATAAATGTTACTTGCCTCTTCTGATTAAAAAAAAAAATGATTATTGACTAAAATTACATCCACATGTTTGACAATAACAGAAGCATGAAGTAGCCTTCAGTTAGTTTTAATGGAATACACTGAATAAGTTTCAGAAGATGAATGAAATGACTGGTTTGTTATAATATAAATAATTAGTAACACCATGCAAGCTGAAACGAGTCAATTCAATTCCAGAACAACTTTATACAAGATTTCTGTAAGGATTGTTCATTTTGCACCACTAAACACTTAAATCTGCACACATTACTGACCTGGCGACCACTGCAAGCCTCTCCTTCTGCAGCAGCCTCCTCTGCTCCGGATCCTGGTTCTGGCTCTGCTCGGGCGGATCTGGACCAAAGACCCGGGAGTAGAGCACTCTGCTGTCCCCGGGGCCCAGCGCACTCAGCCCGCACACCGTGTGGATCAGGAAACACCGCACCATCCTCGAAATGTGCTGCTAAATCAAGCAAAAGTAAGAACAGGCATCGCTACCGTTGTGATCATGTGATTCTGTGGACTTCCGCTTTGGTCACATGACTCAGAAACAGCTGAAATTACATAACTTATCCACAAGATGGCGCACGCTGCTTGAATCGTTTTATACCGTTGTACGGACAATGATGAAAAGTAAATGACAGTATAAAGTATTTTTTTTCTGTGCTTTAAATGACTAAAAATGTTAACAACAAATTGCCAACAACAACAATTCTGACAATTATAGGCCAATGTGGGCCTGTAATTGTCAGAATTACAGACCCACATTGCAAATATAAGACTTTAATATAAATAACATTTATACTCGAACATGTTTCTCTTACTCGTTTATGTATTGCCTATCAGTTTCCAGGTCAATGTGTTAATGTTGACATTTAAACTAATCTCTCCAGTGAGACTGCTCTAACAGACACATGCCTTTACACGTACTTTAACTTGATGAGTGTCAAATCAATCAAGACAAGCAGAAAATCAACGGCTCAGACAGGATTAAACCATGGCCCAGGGTTATAGTATAGTGTGGTCAGTTTAATATTTAATAGCCACATGTCAGCGATATGCACAAATAACTAATTAATCAGCAATGGGAACAAACACACTGGATCATTAAAGGCATTTGTTGCTCTTTAATCTATTATACTATGCAATAATAAAAAAGGCGAACGATCCACCCGACTGTGAAAATATATTTGAGCCAGGATTTGCTTAAAGGTTTTGCTAAACCTTTAAAAATAACTGAATAAATGCAAGACAGATATTGTCATACGGAAAATTAAGAAAAAACATGTCCATGGAGTCTTGTGGAGGACCCTCTACTAGAAATGTTACCAAGTGCATCTTTTACTTGTCCTGGATCCTCTGCTCTGCAATCATCTGGAATATGCACAAGCCCCGTCATGTTTAAATGACACAACACGTTGCAGTATACAATGTAGAAATTATGGTGATCTCTATTTATATATTTACAAAAACTTAAATGTAAACGTAAATCTTTTTGTTTAAATGGAAAAAGGTGTCTTTTTAAATCTTATGATCAACGTTTTACCAAAGCAAATTCCTGGTTTAGTGACTCTATTACAGGAATTGTGGGAAAGCCTGTGAGGCCACAGCACAAATACTAAACTAAACACGTTTTATAGAGGCTTCCTTTTGCCTGGAGCACGGCTTTGTTAGGGAAGCATTTTACAAACCTAATATTAGTTCAAAAAAGTGCATTTAAAGCATGAAAATTACCTTTATGCTTGACCGGTTCATGACACTACAAGAACAGGCAATTTGTTAAACAGATGCCAATAACAGGTTTTCACTTTGAAAGATAAGGTTTGCGACTCACCATTCTAATATTAATTTGATAAACTCGCCAAGTAAAACAACACAAAATCACAATATTGGAAGAGATTAAAAAAACAAAAAAAACAGACTGATTTAAACGCACATAGGATTTATTCCAAAGCTCCTGTTCGAGCTCGCACCACAGATCATTTCAAACCTGCCTTACTTTTACATTTTTACATCAGCCTTGGATTACAACAGGAAAACAATTTGATCCAGTCACAAAGCAGAACAAAGTCATTCTTCATACACTCGCTGATCTGCAGCATTGGAAAAAAAAAATCTCACTGCAAAGTTAACAGGTAGTTTGTTTTGCTTTTTTTTTTTTATGATGAGAAAAGACCAAACACAACATCTCTACAATGTCTTCAATATTGCGGCTCAGTCACATCATGTGCTTTTCGCAATTAGTGAATACAATTTCATTTAAAATATATTTTAAAAAGCACCTCACCATTTGAAGTAAGTAAGTACATTTTATTTGTATAGCACCTTTCACAGACAGAAATCACAAAGTGCTTCACAAAACACAGAATAAAACAATAAGAACACAAAAAACTTACAGTGAACAATACATATACAACAATATACAGTCAAATCAGTCCCTAAAGCAAATGCAATTAAAAGGCTTGACTAAATAAAAAGGTTTTAAGCTGACCCTTAAAAGCAGTAGCTGAGTCTAGTGACCGTAAGGAGAACGGAAGATCATTCCAGAGTCTGGGGGCAACAGCCTGGAAGGATCTGCCTCCTCTGGTCCGAAAACGAGTGCGAGGAACCAACAACAGTTTCTGATCCAAAGACCTCAGTGAGCGAGAGGGAGTGTACGGTTTAATCAGATCACTGATGTACGATGGGACCTGACCATTTAAAGCTCTAAAAGTCAGAACTAGAATTTTAAACTGTATCCGGTAGGAGACCGGCAGTGAAGGGCTTTGAGAATGAGTGAAATGTGGGCCCTTCTATTTGTGCGGGTTAAGATCCTCGCTGCAGAGTTCTGGACCAGCTGCAGACGAGGGAGTTCCTTCTTGTTAAGACAGGAAAACAAGCTATTACAATAGTCTAAACGTGAAGACACAAATGCATGAATTATAAGTTCCAGATCATTTTGAGACACCATTTTCCTGAGCTTAGAGATTTTCCTCACCTGACAGAAACAGTTCCTCGTCAACAGCTTGGAGTGGTGCTCTAAAGACATGTCTTTGTCAAAGAGAACACCCAAGTTTCTAAGACTTGGTTTTACAGTCTGGCTTAAATCACCCAAGTACTGGTTTATCCCTGGAATGGCATCATCAGGGGCAATAATCAGTGTTTCTGTTTTGTCAGCATTTAGCTGCAAGGAGTTTTTACTCAGCCATTGCACAAAACAACTGACCAAGGAGTTCAGCTTCTGGATCTCAGAAGGCTTAAAAGAGCAATATAGCTGAATATCATCAGCGAACAGGTGGTAGGACACTAAACTCTTTAATGATCATTCCCAGGGGGATTATATAAAGCAAACATAAGATGGGACCCAAAACGGAGCCCTGAGGAACTCCACACAACAGATCAGCTGAGTCAGACATTATTTGGTTTGCAGCAACACTAAAGCTATAAATATGAGGAAAACCAATGAAGAACTGAATTTGAAGGCAATTTTAAATTAAAGGCGCAATAGACGATTTTCCGGCGATTTGAGAACGCAGACGGAAGTGCGCATGCGCACTCCCCCGTGCGGACTGATACAACACACACGTGCATTTGTTTACTAGCGCGACGGATCACATTGCATCGCTCGTCTCCCGTAGATTTCCGTCTTCTTCTGAGTCAGCTCGAACAGTCTTTCTCCGTCTTCATTTTGTCCCGTACACTGAGGGAACTATATTATGATAGATCCATGGGCTTAGACACGCGGAAACGTGGGGACGAGCCACACACGGCTGAAGGTGAACGGTAGGTGCGTTTTATGATTGATATGTGGCAGGACTAATTGGCAGTCCACGCCACGAGGAAGTGACATGATGGGGCTCACAGTTTCTTGAGGCGGCTGTACATGTCCCGTTTGCTGCGCTCGCCGGCCCACGTGCGGCTCTTCATTCGGAACTTCCTCAGGTCCTCCTTGAAGTCCTCGTGGAGCATTGGACGGTACGACTGGGGCTCGCACTGTGCCTGAAATGGGACGGTCAAAACTTAGTAAAGAGATTTAAATAGTTTAAATGAGCTTTAAATCTGTTATTTTTTATGGTAAATTGACATCGTTTTAATAGTTAAACAAATTATAAACCACAATGAAGCACATAAAGCCATTTAATATGTTGACATTTAAAAATTTAATTGAATTTACAGGGGAGCCTGAAGTTTTAATCATCACAACTTGAAGTAATAACAACAAATTAAAATGCTTAATGAATGTGCTTAAATGATTAAAAGCAAAAGAAAATAACCCTTGTAGCTCAGGAAAGTGAAAAAATAATAATAATTTGACTAAATGCAATGTGATATATAATAATAATCTATAGTAAAACATGTTCTGTGTGGCCATTTATTTTTATTATTTTAAGTAAGTAAATAAAATAGGACTCATAACATTGTGATTAGGATTTTTAAAGGGCTCAATTTCAGCAAAATTAAATCAACTTCTAAATAATTTTTAAGACCCTGCGACCTCCCCGATTTAGTGTTGAAAGCCAAAACATTAGCCACAGAAAGGAAATACTGTGAGAACCAACCTGGAAAACCGGGAAGAAGTCTTTGTATCCGCCCTTGAGGATGTAGAGCTCAGGGTAGTGGAGTTTGGGGTACTCGTTCATGGCCCTGTCGCGCTCACGGACGAAGCGACACATTCGGGGGCCGCGCTCCGACGAGAACTCGCAGTGAAAGACGATGACCACACGCTTGTCCTCGCCACTCGGGGCGAAGGGCCTCTTCAACAGGAAGTCCTCAACCTGGTCCTCCTGGTGCAGGTTCAGAGCGCCCTGGGAAATTAACAGAAGGGTTTAGACAAAATCTATATTACAGTCTGGTGCCATGTTGTGTTCCATCAATACTCATAGAACCCATGAAAAATTCCAAACAGCAACACATACTTTTAAGTTGAGTCTATGCTTCAGTTTTGTGCTAGTTATTTTAGAGCTTTCCATTGCACTTTACATGGATGGTGCTTTGTATGAATTTAACATTATGCAAAAAAGAAATATAAACCTTTTTTTTTTTTTTTTACTTTTCAAAAACTTAATAAAAATGGCTTGATTTCATGAACGAGCTTTTACTTCTGCTTTGTCCTGCATAAGTGGCATCAAGTGCTCAAGAAATTACTCTTTCACATACCTCTTAGCCCCGCCCACTTCCCTAAACTAACTTGGGTCATACATGTAGGGTTCAAAATAGTGTCATGTTTGTATATTTTGCGCTCGACTTTATCTAAATCAAATGGGTGGTTTGACTCACCTTGATGTGTCCTCCCTCAAATTCGTACGGATAACGACAGTCGATAACGATGAGTTGTTCGACTAGATGGTTGAAGTGGCCATTGAGCGCTGCCACCATCTGGAAAACGAAAAGCCACATTAGATGTTGTTTTAATTTTTGCAGGGAGGGATGATTTTTTTTTCCCTGTTATCCAAGGCCTTTATGAAAACATACCAGGTCTGGTGTAATGTACTTGAGGTCTTGATGTTTCCCGCCGACTGTAGGAAGCACAAAAGGCTACGGAAAACAACAAGAACATTAGAATATGACAGATGCCATTTGATATCAGTCGATTCTAGTTCTCCTCGTTTCTTTACCTTGGTGAAATCTCCGATGAGGTCTACAGAGCTTTCCTCATCGTCCAACAGCCTCTCAATGTCTGGCTGACAAACTGATTTGGATTGCTGCAATGGACAGATCTGAAAAGCAAATTAAATTTAAAAAAAACATGTAATAACAGAACTATTCAAGAAACCTGGGACGGTTCAGTGTGGAAGAAAGCAATTGAAATCATTGTCTTTAACCAAACTTCTACTGCAATGTCTCTCAGAACAATTAGAGGTAAATGGTTAAGTTGTTGGAACAATTGCCTTGCCTAGAGAACTCTGAACCATTTAAAAAGGAAAATGAGGAGAGCTATAAAGTATTTTCTTATCTAGACCAAACCAGTTACTACAGTCTTCCAATCTGGTTTGAATGCCTGTGGTTTGGCCTTGTGTGCAGTCAAAACAGTAAAATATATTGCTGAATACATCGGACAGCCCGGTATGAATTGCATATACAAGACGTGTTGCTAAGGTAACTCACCTGCCGCGGGGATTCGGGGTCCTGCTCCATAGAGGTGACCTGTGTTCCTGCCAGACTGCGCCTCCTCTTCACCCTCAGAGGCGTGTTCTCATCGCCGGGGCAGTCGGGGCGCTTCATTGAGAGCCGGGACACTGGGCTGAGCATGGAGGGCGAGTGGAACAGGTTTCTGGGCCGACACCGGATTATGGGCTAAAGAGGTGATTAAGTATCATTATTAAAGTAGCAATTATTACTACAGTCTTCCAATCAATGCTGGTTTGAATGCCTGTGGTTTGGCCTTGTGTGCAGTCAAACCAGTAAAATATCTTGCTGGAAATGCTATAAATCCCACAATGCAAAAAGTCACCCTAAAACCACCCAGACACTTAGAGCTAACTCACTTTGCACCTGTAACTGACAAAACTGTCCATGAGATCATCACCAGTCTGAGTTCATCTACATGCTGCCTCGATGTGTTACCCACCAGATTTCTAAAGTCTGTGCTGAACAGTTTATTAGCACTATTCGCTCACATAGTTAACATTTCGCTTCAATCTGGAACATTCCCAATGTCTTTGAAAACTGCGGTCATAAAGCCTCTCCTAAAGAAGAGCAGTCTTGATGCCGCAGTCGCAGGGGAGTGTGTGTAGCCCTATCTTGTTCAATGTTATGATTAAGGACATCTTTGACGACGTGGATGGGTCTGTTGGGAGGAGCCTTTATGCTGACGATGGCGCTCTATGGGTGAGAGGGAGGAATCTCCGGTTTTACGAGGCGAAACTGCAAAGGGCAATACAGCAGGTGGAGCAGTGGACCCTGAAGTGGGGGTTTAAACTGTCCGTACGGAAGTCTCAAGTGATCTGTTTCTTCAATGGGCATAGGGACGTCTCCCTTCGACTGCATGGGCAGGTGCTCGAACAGGTCAGGGAGGTGAGGTTCTTGGGGGTCACCTTTGACGAGAGGCTTAGTTGGCGTCGGCACATTGATGAGGTCAGTGGTAAATGCAAAAGGGTGAATAACTTGCTTCGTTGTCTATCCGGCCAGGACTGGGGGGCCAGCAGAAGGTCGCTCCTGGGTATTTATCGGGCCGTCATGAGGGCGGCTATTGATTATGGCTGTATAGCCTACATGTCTGCGGCTGAGACTAACTTAAAGAAGCTTGATGTGGAGCAAGCCCAGGCCTTGCGCATCTGCTGTAGGGCTTTTAGGACCTCCCCTGTCTCGGCGCTGCAGGTTGAGTTGGGGGAATTGCCGTTACGGTTCCGAAGGCTAGAACTTCTGTTGGCTTACTGGGTGAATGTGCAAGGTCATACGAGCTCTCACCCGGTGAGGGACTTTCTCAGGGTTGATGGGGGGCAGAGTGAGGCTGGCGGTATGGTTTTCAGCCAGGTAGGAAATGCGAAGGCGCGGCTTGCGGGGGTTGGTGATCTGCGTGTGAGCCCGTCGGTGGCTTTGTCTGCTATAGCTCCGTGGAAGTTTGTCCCGGCTCCTGTTGATGTTAGCTTGCATGGCAAGCTTAGAGGAGTCGCTGGGAGGGCACCGCAGTTTGCCGTTCAAGCGCTCATCGATAAGCACTCAGGTGATGTGTTTATTTATACCGACGGGTCTAGGGATCCTGAGAGTGGGCGTACTGGCGCCGCTTATTTTGTGCCTGACCTGGGGCTAGCGGTCAAGAAGAGGTTGACAGATCGCCTTTCTGTTTTCACGTCGGAACTTATAGCGATACGGTTGGCGTTGGAATGGGCGGAATCTGCTTTGCAGTGTTGCGGCATTGTGGTGGCCTCTGACAGCCTTTCTGCATTGCAAAGCATTAAATCTGGGAAATCGGATTGCAGACAGGATGTGTTGAATGGCATCTTCTGTCTGATGCTCTCCCTGTCCAGGAAGGATGTGAGGGTTTCCTTCATTTGGGTCCCTGCGCATGTGGGGGTGGATGGTAACGAAATGGCTGATGCACTGGCTAAACGTTCCCTTAGGCGGCCATCAATTGATGTGGAGGTTGAGTTGGGCAAGTCTGAAATCAAGCCCGTTATCAAGAGTCATGTGGTCGGCCTTTGGCAGGAATTTTGGAGCCACTGTGTTACTGGACGGCATCTCTATCACATACAGGGTAGTGTGGGTCCTTGCGGGTCTATGGGCAGGAACGCGTGGGAGGAAAGGGCCTTCGCCCGCATGAGGATTGGCCATACTGGACTCAATTGGTCACTGAGTAGGATAGGCAAACATCCGACCGGTCTGTGTGGTCACTGTCGGGTGCCAGAGACTGTCGAGCATGTGCTGATTTGCTGTGAGGCTTATGATAGGGAAAGGGCAGGGTTGGCCTTGTGGTTTCGGAATAATGGGCGGGAGTTCAATCTGCGGAACGTTCTGGCGATCCAGTCACAGGGTTTGTGTCAGGCTGTGGTTGCTTACTTATGTAGCACAGGGCTGGGTAAACGTTTATAGAGGTGGGGGGTGTTGGAGACTGAGCCGAGGATGAGGAGCAAGAGGATGTTCTAACGCGCTTGGACTTCATGGGCCTAGAAACGCCAAAGTGATGGAAGAAGGACTTCTAAAGGATAAAACGACAAAGACGTCCCATGACCTCATGGGCTTTGTAAAACAACAAAGATGTCCCATGATCTCATGGGCTTTGTACTTCCAAAGCACCGAACGTCAAAGAGGGCGAGGAAGGTGAAGAAGAGTCTCCCTGGAATAAAGCCGGTTGGTCTCTGACACAACAACTATTCTAGTCACAAAAACACATCATGACCTCATGGGCTTTGTAACGCCAAAGCAATGGGAGGAGTACTTTTACGGACTACGACAGAGTCTGAGGACTACGAAACGTCTGAGGAATAAAGTCTGGCGGTAATGCAACACTCGGATGCCAACCGCCATAAAACAACAACAACAACAAGAAGGAGAGGAAGATGAAGAAGAGTCTCCCTGGAATAAAGCCGGTCGGTCTCTGAAACAACAACAACTATTCTAGTCACAAAGACATATCATGACCTCATGGGCTTTGTAACACCAAAGCAATGGGAGGAGTACTTTTACGGACTACGACAGAGTCTGAGGACTACGAAACGTCTGAGGAATAAAGTCTGGCGGTAATGCAACACTCGGATGCCAACCGCCATAAAACAACAACAACAACAAGAAGGAGAGGAAGATGAAGAAGAGTCTCCCTGGAATAAAGCCGGTCGGTCTCTGAAACAACAACAACTATTCTAGTCACAAAGACATATCATGACCTCATGGGCTTTGTAACACCAAAGCAATGGAAGGAGTTCTTTTACGGACTACGACAGTCTGAGGACTACGAAAAGTCTGAGGAATAAAGTCTGGCGGTAATGCAACAATTGGATGCCAACCGCCATAAAACAACAACAACAACAACAACAATACCGGCCCATCTCTAATCTGCCACTTTAGGGCAAAGTCCTTGAAAAGGTTGTTTACCAACAGCTCACAGATTTCCTCTTAATAAACAACTCATTTGATGTATTTCAGTCAGGTTTTAGACCTCATCACAGCACTGAGACTGCTGTCAAGGTGACAAATGACATCCGCCTGAACACTGACACGTGCAAAGCCTCAGTCTTAATTATGTTAGATCTGAGTGCTGCTGATTTTCAAAGTTAGGGGCCCCCTATCTAAAAAAGTTAGGGGCCCCCCAGCAATTTCAGGGGCCCACAAGCGCGCGCGGCATCGCGGCATCATAAGAACAAGATACATTTGTTGTATTAAACCTCGTTATTAGCATGTAAAACAATTTAAAGTACTTTTTATTTTTATTTTATATGAAGGAAGAGCCCTGCGACAAGTTGGCCACTGTCCAGGGTGTACCCCGCCTAAGGCCCGAAGTCACTGGGATAGGCTCCAGTCACCCGCGACCCCGAAAGGGAACAAGCGGTAGAAAATGGATGGATGGATGGATGAAGGAAGAGCACAAATACTGAATTCCTATAAACCAGAAATCATGATCTTTCAATACTGTTAATAAGGTTTCTTAGATAAAAAATAAATACTGTATACAACATTTGACACAAGGAGATCTTGTGGAATATATAAAATCACAGCCTACAAAATGAACTACTAACATATATACATTGCCCGATGCTAACAAGTCCAAAGGGCGGGGCCCTTGGGGACCTTGGATACTTCCACATTGACAGCTTTTGTGGCAAACAACTTTAAAAAGACTGATTTGCGGACTGAGTAGAGATTGACACCCGCCAACCTAGATATCACTTTTGGCGCAAAATTAGACACATTAGACTCCGAGTACATCTGAACGTGACCGAACGCAGCGGCCAATCAGATGCCCGCTTTCATCGAAATTAGATCACGGACACCGCTCGGCCAATGAGAAGCGAGAATACTGCGAAGTGGCATGTCTGTCAAAACTAAACTTAAGTGATGAAAATGCCCCAAATATGGCCAAATTACTAGTTAAATCTTGATTTTTTTCGAGGAATTTCGATACAGGGGCACGGCGGGCCCCCTCCTAATTCAAACCCCGGGCCCGCAGGCGATTTGACAGGCCCCGGGCCCCCGTCTATTTTGCCGCCTGAATCAATAACATCAGCAGCTTTTTACCATCTAAAAAACATTGCCAAAATCAAAAATATAGTGTCCAAACCAGATTTAGAGAGACTTATCCATGCGTTTGTCTCCAGTAGATTAGACTACTGTAACGGCTGCTCACTGGCCTCTCCAAACGAGCTCTAAAACAGCTGCAGTACATCCAGAACGCTGCTGCTCGGGTCCTGACTAGAACCAGGAAGTATGATCACATTAGTCCTGTTCTCAGGTCTCTGCACTGGCTCCCTGTGGCTCAGAGAATAGACTTTAAAGCAGCTCTGCTTGTGTTCAAGTCTCTCCGTGGCCTAGCACCAAAGTACATCTTGGATATGTTAGTGCCATATGAACCATCTCGGACTCTGAGGACCTCAGGGACCGGCCTCCTGCTGGTGCCCAGAGTCAGGACAAAACATGGGGAATCTGCGTTTCAGTTTCATGGAGCTAAAATCTGGAACAGTCTTCCTGAAGATGTGAGACAGGCTTCTACTCTGACAATGTTCAAATCTAAGCTAAAAACAGTTTTGTTTAGCTGCGCATATGACTGAAGGGATTTTCTTTGCACTCTTCTCTTTTATTTCTTTAACTGTAATTTCTTTGTAATTTGAATGCATGTTTTCCTGTTGTATGAAGCACTTGATTGGCCTTATGTATGGAATGTGCTCTACAAATAGCCTTGCCTTGCTGAATACATCGAACAGCCCGGTATGAATTGCATATACAAGACGTGTTGCTACGGTAACTCACCTGCCGCGGGGATTCGGGGTCCTGCTCCATAGAGGTGACCTGTGTTCCTGCCAGACTGCGCCTCCTCTTCACCCGCAGAGGCGTGTTCTCGTCGCCGGGGCAGTCGGGGCGCTTCATTGAGGGCCGGGACACTGGGCTGAGCATGGAGGGCGAGTGGAACAGGTTTCTGGGCCAACACCGGATTATAGGCTAAACAGGTGATTAAGTATTATTATAAAAGTAGCAAATATTAAATTAAATTGGGTTTTAGCTCACAATAATACGTGATGTTATGCCAATCAAATAAAACTTACTGAATCCGCTTTATTCTCCCCAGCGAGCTCATTCTTTGATAGCTTGATGGAACGTTCAAAGCTGTAACAGAAGGAACAATCTAGTCAATATTGAGGGGTGAGTGAATAATTAATGTTGCCAATTATCATGAAAAGCTGGATTGTAGAAATTTGAGATCTATTGAGGAAGTGAGCGGAACAGTTGGAGAAGTTTGTTTAGAAAGCACAGAGGTTAAAGGTGGTCTTGGCTACAAAGAAAACAAAGAAACTCTGTAAAGCTGCTTTGAGGGGGGGAAATGGGGATAATACTTTGTGGATACCATGGCGCTGCCTCTAAAGAAATTACCTTCCGAGTCCAGCTAGGTTGTTCATGTCCAGAGCCAGGTTGGAGACAGGCGACAGGACGGTGGTGGATCCGGGGGAGAAGAGCGTCCTGCAGTGAGCAGGCTTACACCGTACAGCGTTGTTGACAGAAACGGGGCTATCATACAGGTTAAACGACTGCATTTTGTGCGCCAGTTAAGTTGAAATCTGCAGAGATGCGAGCTTCAATGTTGATTTGGCTTTATTGAACCTCACAAGTACACACAGACTGCTATCTGTTTTGTGTTCGTAGCGGACTCGCACATTCTTTAAGACTTTATTCTTTATTCTTTAAAGACTTTATTCTTTAAAGACTTTATTCTTTAAAGACTTTATTCTTTAAAGACTTTAGAAAGAATAAAGTCTTAAAGAATAAAGTCTTAAAGAATAAAGTCTTAAAGAATAAAGTCTTAAAGACGGAGCAGCGTAAATGCCGGTACATGTCGGCCTCGGTGAAACTGAAATAAACGGTGTTTTAGGTTTTTTTTAAGTTATAAAGGAGCCCCTCCGTCCTTCAGATAACAGTATTCATTACCTTAAAAGTACATATTAAGCTGTTAAAAATGGGTAGTTTTCGTGTGCCGCGCGGGGCGTTACCCTTTTTTCAGCAGCGTACTGTTGATCTTTTTCCACCAATCAGCTGCGAACCACATGGCTACAGCTAGTGTCCTCTGTGTACTCCTCTCATGGACTCCTCTCAAGAGACATTATTCATCCTCCAGACTTTCTCCAGAGCGTATGATTCCCTGGACTACATTGCAACGGAACTGAGGTACTTTTACTCTAAAGTATTGCTTTAACGCTGTGTTTTAAGATGGTTTCGTGATGTCACTTTAGCCTCGTCACTTTTGCCTTGGGCACCGGAGCAGACACGAGCAATGCAAAGATAACATGCTGCTTCAGTGCACTCTACGTTATAAATACGGGCTTGAATTTAATGTGACCACTTTCTGAACAATTAACATCACGTAGTCTCTTGAAACTAGCTGTTTTGGGACGGTGTAATGTCTGTATCTTCGTGTTTTTTACAGTTTTTTACTGTAGCCCGCGCTAGCCGCTTTAGCTCGCTACAGTCCAAGCTAGCACCGGTGTTCCGGATTGTCTGGCGATTAGCTCAACTGTTGTTGTTGTTGTTGTTGTTGTTTTATGGCAGTTGGCATCCAATCGTTGCATTACCGCCAGACTTTATTCCTCAGACTTTTCGTAGTCCTCAGACTGTCGTAGTCCGTAAAAGAACTCCTCCCATTGCTTTGGTGTTACAAAGCCCATGAGGTCATGATATGTCTTTGTGACTAGAATAGTTGTTGTTGTTGTTGTTGTTTTATGGCGGTTGGCATCCGAGTGTTGCATTACCGCCAGACTTTATTCCTCAGACGTTTCGTAGTCCTCAGACTCTGTCGTAGTCCGTAAAAGTACTCCTCCCATTGCTTTGGCGTTACAAAGCCCATGAGGTCATGATGTGTTTTTGTGACTAGAATAGTTGTTGTGTTGTTGTTGTTGTTGTTGTTTTATGGCGGTTGGCATCCGAGTGTTGCATTACCGCCAGACTTTATTCCTCAGACGTTTCGTAGTCCTCAGACTCTGTCGTAGTCCGTAAAAGTACTCCTCCCATTGCTTTGGTGTTACAAAGCCCATGAGGTCATGATATGTCTTTGTGACTAGAATAGTTGTTGTGTTGTTGTTGTTGTTGTTTTATGGCGGTTGGCATCCGAGTGTTGGATTACCGCCAGACTTTATTCCTCAGACGTTTCGTAGTCCTCAGTTGTTGTTGTTGTTGTTGTTTTATGGCGGTTGGCATCCGAGTGTTGCATTACCGCCAGACTTTAATCCTCAGACGTTTCGTAGTCCTCAGACTCTGTCGTAGTCCGTAAAAGTACTCCTCCCATTGCTTTGGCGTACAAAGCCCATGAGGTCATGATGTGTTTTTGTGACTAGAATAGTTGTTGTGTCAGAGACCAACCGGCTTTATTCCAGGGAGACTCTTCTTCACCTCCCTCGCCCTCTTTGACGTTCGGTTAGAAGTCCTTCTTCCATCACTTTGGCGTTTCTAGGCCCACGAAGTCCAAGCGCGTTAGAACATCCTCTTGCTCCTCATCCTCGGCTCAGTCTCCAACACCCCCCAGAGACCAACCGGCTTTATTCCAGGGAGACTCTTCTTCACCTTCCTCGCCCTCTTTGACGTTCGGTGCTTTGGAAGTACAAAGCCCATGAGATCATGGGACATCTTTGTTGTTTTACAAAGCCCGTGAGGTCATGGGACGTCTTTGTCGTTTTATCCTTTAGAAGTCCTTCTTCCATCACTTTGGCGTTTCTAGGCCCATGAAGTCCAAGCGCGTTAGAACATCCTCTTGCTCCTCATCCTCGGCTCAGTCTCCAACACCCCCCACCTCTATAAACGTTTACCCAGCCCTGTGCTACATAAGTAAGCAACCACAGCCTGACACAAACCCTGTGACTGGATCGCCAGAATGTTCCGCAGATTGAACTCCCGCCCACTATTCCGAAACCACAAGGCCAACCCGGCCCTTTCCCTATCATAAGCCTCACAGCAAATCAGCACATGCTCGACAGTCTCTGGCACCCGACAGTGACCACACAGACCGGTCGGATGTTTGCCTATCCTACTCAGTGACCAATTGAGTCCAGTATGGCCAATCCTCATGCGGGCGAAGGCCCTTTCCTCCCACGCGTTCCTGCCCATAGACCCGCAAGGACCCACACTACCCTGTATGTGATAGAGATGCCGTCCAGTAACACAGTGGCTCCAAAATTCCTGCCAAAGGCCGACCACATGACTCTTGATAACGGGCTTGATTTCAGACTTGCCCAACTCAACCGCCACATCAATTGATGGCCGCCGAAGGGAACGTTTAGCCAGTGCATCAGCCATTTCGTTACCATCCACCCCCACATGCGCAGGGACCCAAATGAAGGAAACCCTCACATCCTTCCTGGACAGGGAGAGCATCAGACAGAAGATGCCATTCAACACATCCTGTCTGCAATCCGATTTCCCAGATTTAATGCTTTGCAATGCAGACAGGCTGTCAGAGGCCACCACAATGCCGCAACACTGCAAAGCAGATTCCGCCCATTCCAACGCCAACCGTATCGCTATAAGTTCCGACGTGAAAACAGAAAGGCGATCTGTCAACCTCTTCTTGACCGCTATCCCCAGGTCAGGCACAAAATAAGCGGCGCCAGTACGCCCACTCTCAGGATCCCTAGACCCGTCGGTATAAATAAACACATCACCTGAGTGCTTATCGATGAGCGCTTGAACGGCAAACTGCGGTGCCCTCCCAGCGACTCCTCTAAGCTTGCCATGCAAGCTAACATCAACAGGAGCCGGGACAAACTTCCACGGAGCTATAGCAGACAGAGCCACCGACGGGCTCACACGCAGATCACCAACCCCCGCAAGCCGCGCCTCCGTATTTCCTACCTGGCTGAAAACCATACCGCCAGCCTCACTCTGCCCCCCATCAACCCTGAGAAAGTCCCTCACCGGGTGAGAGCTCGTATGACCTTGCACATTCACCCAGTAAGCCAACAGAAGTTCTAGCCTCCGGAGCCGTAACGGCAATTCCCCCAACTCAACCTGCAGCGCCGAGACAGGGGAGGTCCTAAAAGCCCTACAGCAGATGCGCAAGGCCTGGGCTTGCTCCACATCAAGCTTCTTTAAGTTAGTCTCAGCCGCAGACATGTAGGCTATACAGCCATAATCAATAGCCGCCCTCATGACGGCCCGATAAATACCCAGGAGCGACCTTCTGCTGGCCCCCCAGTCCTGGCCGGATAGACAACGAAGCAAGTTATTCACCCTTTTGCATTTACCACTGACCTCATCAATGTGCCGACGCCAACTAAGCCTCTCGTCAAAGGTGACCCCCAAGAACCTCACCTCCCTGACCTGTTCGAGCACCTGCCCATGCAGTCGAAGGGAGACGTCCCTATGCCCATTGAAGAAACAGATCACTTGAGACTTCCGTACGGACAGTTTAAACCCCCACTTCAGGGTCCACTGCTCCACCTGCTGTATTGCCCTTTGCAGTTTCGCCTCGTAAAACCGGAGATTCCTCCCTCTCACCCATAGAGCGCCATCGTCAGCATAAAGGCTCCTCCCAACAGACCCATCCACGTCGTCAATGTCCTTAATCATAACATTGAACAAGATAGGGCTACACACACTCCCCTGCGGGATCCCATTCTCCACCCCATAGACCCCAGAGTAAGCAGCGCCCACTCTTGTTTGGATACGCCGGCCAGACAGAAAGCTCCGGACCCAGTTAAACAGTTTACCCTTCACACCACACTTCCGCAGCTTAATGAGGAGCCCATCCTTCCAAACCATATCGTACGCCTTCTCCACATCAAAGAGCACCGCAATAACCTTTTCTTTCTGAGCCCTGGCCAGCTGGATATCAGATTCCAAACACAACACGGAATCCATGGTGTTCCTGCCCCTACGGAAACCACTCTGGTGCGCGGGAAGCAAACCCTGACTCTCCAAGAAGTAATCCAACCGCTCGGTAACCATGCGCTCCATCGTTTTCCCGAGCTGCGACGTCAAGGCAATCGGCCTATAACTTGAAGGGTCAGACGCTGGCCTACCCGGCTTCAGAACCGGCACCACCGTAGACTGTTTCCACGCAGATGGAACACAAACTGAATCCCAAACACGGTTGAAAAGACCCAGGACTAGCCCAAGCGTGTCATCAGTCAAATGAGAGAGCATGTCATGGCACACCTCATCTTTACCCGGGGCTGTCTGTTTCGCCTTAGAAAGTGCTCTCCTTAGCTCAAACAAACTAAATGGAAGGTCAAGGTCATCTTGAGTCGAAGGCTGGTGCCCAATCAGCTCAGAATTCTGGGCCAAAGTACTCTCCCTGTAGTGCCTTTCCGCAGGTGAGAGATTGTCAGAGCTGTGCACCGACACAAAGGTGCTGGCCAACAGTTCAGCTTTGTCAACGTCGCTGACTGCTTCAACACCATTCAGTATTAGGACCGGGGTCCCATGACGGCGCTCAACCCCATGCATCCGCTTAATCATCCCCCAAACATCCCCGAGACGCGTTTCTCTCCCAATTTTGGAACAATACCGCCTCCAATAGGCACTCTTGGCCGTTCTCACAGTTTTCCGCACAACAGCGCGGGCCCTCTTGTAGTCAATGAGGGCACCCTCAGTGTGGGCAACCCTTAGCCGGCGAAACGCCGCATTTCTCGCCCTAACAGCATGACCACATGCTTCAGTCCACCACGGCACCCGCTTCCTATGTCCACTACCACCACTCTTAGGAATCGTGCCTACCGCTGACTGCGTGATGAGCGAGACAATTGCACTATTGAGATCATCCACCTGAGTCAATCCTCCTTCCTGCAGAACCCTAGAACCATCATCAGCTTTCCTCAGGAAAGCCCCCCAGTTCGCCCTTGCCAACTGCCACCTCTGGATCCTCGTCCCCCTGACCACACAGCTCCCAAAGCCAATCACGGTGCGGACTAGATAGTGATCGCTACCAAAAGAAAGATTACCAAGAACCTCCCAACTACAAACACCAGCTAACTCCTTGGACACAAGTGTAAGATCTATTGCACTTTCCGCACCGGTCCCCATATCATAGCGGGTCCCACCCCCATCATTCAGACAAACCAACTCCCTTTGATTGATAAAACCCTCTACCACCTGCCCATACCTATCGGTACCACTACCGCCCCACAAAGCGCTATGCGCATTAAAATCCCCACACCACACGGCCTTTCCCCGAACATCCTTACCGATACTATGTAAGGACTCTAACGTTAACTCACCACACGGATTATAAAGGTTAACCACAGTAACAGCTTCACCACCCAGCCAGACCCTCACCGCCAGGGCCTCCGGCGCTTTACTCACACTGACAACAACGTAATTTAGGTCATCTCGGACAAACACAGCCACACCTCCGCCTCTACCCTGCTCCCTATCATTCCTAACACACACATACCCTTGTATCCCAAAACCCCACCTAGGTCGTAACCAAGTCTCCTGCACGCACATAACGTGAGGCTTGTTCAACAAGGTAGAGACAAAATGCTTAAATTCCTGGCCATTAGCACGAAGACTACGCGCATTCCATTGCAAGACAACCACCGCCATTATGAGCCCCCGGAACCTGACGGCTCCAAAGTACTTCCCTGCAGCCTTAGCGATGATCTTAGTCTTTTCGGATCTCTTCTTGGTTTGCCCAGTACAGTTAATCACTTCCACTATAAAGAGGAAGAAATCTTTCCTCTTCACAACCAGTACATCCTCCGCACCCACAGGGCCTCTGCCCGTGGAAGCCACACTCACAGGCATCCCAGTGGGGACCTCCCCCTGGCCGCGGGCAACGCTGCCCCCTCCCCTGTCGCCTAGGACACCAGCAGCACTGGCAGCCCCCACTGCATCCACCGTCACCTGACTACCAGACACCTTCTTGACCGCATCCGCGTAGGATATGCCTTGAGAGGCTCTAACTTTTTGCACCTCAGCAGCCCTCTTGCTGAACACGCATCCCCCGTAGGCAGAGCTATGCTCTCCCCCACAGTTACAGCACTTGCGTTTTGCTCCGTCGTCACACTTCCCATACTCGTGGTCTCCTGCACATTTACCACACTTCTGCTTCCCTCTACAGACCGCTGCAATATGCCCAAAGCGCTGGCACTTGAAGCAACGCAGGGGCGGCAGAACATATGGGCGTACGCCATAGCGCATGTACCCAACGCACACCACACGAGGCAGGCTTCAAATCTAATCATTATCGACAGGCTGTCACACCTTACCCCATCCCGGGTCATCTTCAACCGCCTAGCATCCACCACCTTAGCTCCAGTCAAATTCTCCTTTATGTCATCCACAGATGTCGTCGTAGGGACGCCTACTATAACTCCCCTGACCGTGCCTCTTACAGCATCAGACACAAGAATGTCCTTCCCCCCCAGACACTTAGCTTCAATCGCCTTCCTTTGCTGAGCCACGTCCTTGCACACGACCAGCAGCGAGCCATCCCTAAGGACACTCGCATGCTTGACCACTCCCACAGCTACAGTCAGGCTCCTTGTCAACGCCATCGGATCCCACCCCTTAAAGGACGCATCATCCTGCGCGAGCTTTATGAACACCTTACACTCTGAACTCACATCCCCGACATCTGCAACCCCCCCGCCCTGCTCCTCACTGAGAGAGCCCTCCATAGACGAGCAAGAAGACGCCCTACGCTGCACAGGATCAGTGGCTCCAGGGGAGTCCTCCCCGCTGTTCATATCGTCACCGACCAGGTCACGCTTCCTCTTCTTCTTCCCCGTCATACGGACCGAGGCGTTCCTCTATGTTGCCGTGATTAGCTCAACTGGAGAAGGCGGAGCCAGCTCCGAGCCAGATGCGTAGTGGGCGGTCTTACGCGTCTTCTTTTCATTCCTATTATAACACGCTAATATACACAGGCGAACCATCGGAGCAGTATCATCGCATTCTATATCTTTGCCTGGCTTTGGTTTGTGAAGTAATCCAAATGTGTCCCGTTCATGTTGCTTTTTTCAGCGCATGCTCAGAACAGAAGGAAAGCGCGAGCTGATCTGAATGAGTTGATCTGGCCGCTGTGGCTGACGCTGTCACTTTTACGTCCTGGGATGTGAATAAACTGTGTTTTCATTAGCGCTCTGTGTTGTAACTTCTATAGCCCAATCCTGTCAATAAAGCATATGTGAGATGAAGGATCATTGTTATCATTTCTGTTGCTGTCACGGATGTATCGTCTGTTGTATGTAGATTACAGATCTAAGTGGATGAATAGTCAGTGTTTCACACTGTGTGCTACTGTAATGTGGATTGACACAGGAACATCGCGTAATCAATGATCCAGGGTCAACAGACAGAAAACACACAACAATCAAGACAGATCAACTGGTTACAGATGTGGGGGCGTGTCCACACGGGAGATGTAGAGGGGCCGTGTCCACACTGCCGCTGGACAGATGTCCCTTCTTCAGACGGCTTCCAAAGATCAAGAGTTATCAGCACTTCAGGTATTTATATTGAAACTCTCACATTGTGTTAAATAAATAGTTTGCCATTTCTTAAATGTCCTGTTATTTGTTTACAGCTTTGATGCCAAGAGACCAGGTGTGGCGCTTGCAAAAAGTCACTGTGAAGCAGAACCTGTGGAATTTCAGCTACTACGCAATTCAGCTGATCTGCCTCCGGTTGACAATCTCCATGTCCTGGTCCCACCTGGACTGAACATTGACAGACAGACCTGCATGAAAAAATCAGACCTTTCTGTGCTGACGAGGCAAAAGACATCACATGCCCAGCGCCAAGAGTCACAGCATAGAAGAGGATGTGGCTGTGATCTCTGATGTAATTGGACTCTGATGGTGTACATATCATAACTATTATCTCATTAATTAATACATTTTTATGATGTACATATCACCACTTCCTATTGCACTACATAACTTTATACCTTTATATTTCATTATGTACATATCATGCCGTTTAATGCTCAGTGTTTCGCTGTTTGTGTTGCACTGATTCACCTGTGAATTCTGTTTATCGACAAATGGCAATAAACCCTATTCCGATTCTGATTCTTGGATTATAAAAGGCCCTGAATAGCATCAAAGTATTTCCATTTCAATATAGTAACTTCTAATTCAGATTCAAGTCCAGTTCACATCAACAACAAGAACACTCCTCTTGAGTCTTTAGTGACAGCTGTAGGGGAAAGGTGAAGTCAGTGTGACAGGGGGGAGGGCTTATCTCAATGAGATGCAAATGAGCCCCCCTGTGACTCTGGGCTCACTCAGGTGAGAATCTTTAGGGGCCGTTTTCTCAGTGAAAGGTTTTGAGAGTTGTATACATTCAAATGACCACAACGTACTCAAATATGATCAGATGTGCATGAGTGAGACATCATTGGAAAGCTTCGAATTCACACTCAGAATCTGTGAATAACTCAAAATGTCTCCGGATACACATTTAACTGGTTTATCCGCGGTCAGTCGCTAATAATCTTCAAAGTGATGATGTCATAAGGCACATGTATCATGCAAAGGCGGGAGTGCCCTTGGGCAGTGGGAAGGAAAGGAATGCAGGCGACGTCATAAAGCACACTAATGCAAAAGGCTGGAGCGTCCCCTACTGGACGGCCCACTAACTACAAGTGTATGAAAACAAAGAAGTTATGGGGCCTTTGTACAGGTGGTTTTGACAAGATTACAAATGCGCATAATTGTAGTTTTTTAGCGCGAGAGCTACTGCACGGCGCAGTGTGAGAGGAGATGCTTGTATTTATGTTCAAAATAGTAGCTTAGGAGCGGCAATCCGACAGCTAACCAGCGGCCCGTGCACGATCAAACAATTAATCAGAGCAAAGACTGACGTGCTCCGCCCGGATGAGGCTGGACCAAGAGGATGTGACTGCTCCAGGGGGAAGGACTACAGGAGCTGTGGCCCTTTTAAAGGTCGAAAATTTAAAAAAAAATGTCTGTGTTTTTATGGGGGAGAGAGTATGCTGTTCGGGCCTGACAGAGTGAATGGCATTTTGACGCTACTAGGCTACACAACAATTCTCAAAAACATGACATAACACACGCTCCGTTGCAACAGCACTTTCCGTGTTTCGGCGTGTGGAGCAATGTGCTGCGCAGTAATCGATGCGCATAGTGGAGTGGGCGAGCGTCGCCGCGACCAGCCGCTGGCCCAGCGCGGTCCAGCGCGGAGAAGTTGAAAAAGCTTCACTTTTTTTGTGGCCGACGGAGCACAGCAACGATTTTTTTTTTTAATCGTCAAGACGCAGCTCTTGGAGCAAATAAATATATTCACTAAACTCTGCTCACCCTTAAAGTATCTGACCAGGATCTTTTATGAGCCTGGGTCTACTGGATGAAACGACCAAGAAGAGTCGGTGTCTAAAATGATTTCAGCATTATAATACTGCCTTCACCCATTTGCTAAAACTGAACCAATTTTCATTAGATAACAAAATTGTGAATACAATTGTGTATTATGATACAGTGCTCACTGGCTCAGTAGACACTTCCCACTGGTAATACATTTAAATGACTATGTTTATTTATCATTTCCATGATTCCATTAAGTTTTGCGTAGCCAATATTCAAATGTCTTGATGGTGGATTGGCCTTTACACCATGTAATAGTATGTTTAGGGTGTGTGTACGTTTGGAAATAAAGAAGGTGCGTTAAACCATCCTTAGAGGAAAATGCAACGTGAAAACGTTGCAACGTGACAAAGAATAATTTGATGAATAAATTATTGTATCTACCAAAAGCTGAAAATATACAATAACAGTGCTCGGCCTGCCACAAACTTATTTGTGTGAAATGATTCCTAATGTTTTTCCAGGCCTAACTAACTAATTCAGCTGGAGTCTTTTTTCATAAAGAAGACATGCCTTTTAAATTGCCTAGTTTCTTCTTACATTGATAACTATAATTATGTAGGTCGGTGTAATCCCTCATTCGTCCAGGCGTGTTCCATAGTAGAAAAAGCTTCAGTTGTAGTCATCTGGACTCAGTTTGAAAAAATAGACGTTTCGACTCTCATCCAAGAGTCATTGTCAATAACAGAATTTAGGTCGAGAACTCCGATATTAATACTGTTCTGTGGTAAGACCCGCCCATTGGGAGGAGCCTTCCTGAAGTAGAAAGAGTTGTTTGTTTCAACAGAAACTCCCCTTTGTATCTACCGAGCTAGCCTATTCAGAATCTTAATCGGCTATTAGAAACAAGTTGCCGACTCAAAAACAGAGCAATGTAGTTTATTCGATCCAATGCAGTGAAGAAAGTTGTAAAGAACGTTACATAGGTGAGACGAAACAGCCTCTACACAAGAGGCTTTATCAGCACAGAAGAAATACTAGTTCAGGACCTCAGAGCGCCGTGCATCTCCATCTTGAAGCCTCTAATCACTCGTTTGAAGACGGTGAGGTGAAGGTTTTAAGCAGGGAGAAAAGATGGTTTGAAAGAGGAGTCAAGGAAGCTATTTTTGTTAAAAAAGAAAGACCTTCTTTAAACAGAAATGGAGGGCTTAGGTTTCATCTTCCTGTTATTTATAATGGGATTCTGAACCCCTGGAAAGGTAAAGGACATTCAGATGCTAATCAGGTACTCAGGGTGGTCGAGCCAGGGTCTCACAAAGACAAAGAGGTTTCTAATAGCCCATTAAGATTCTGAATAGGCTAGCTCGGTAGATACAAAGGGGAGTTTCTGTTGAAACAAACAACTCTTTCTACTTCAGGAAGGCTCCTCCCAATGGGCGGGTCTTACCACAGAACAGTATTAATATCGGAGTTCTCGACCTAAATTCTGTTATTGACAATGACTCTTGGATGAGAGTCGAAACGTCTATTTTTTCAAACTGAGTCCAGATGACTACAACTGAAGCTTTTTCTACTATAATTATGTAGATTATGTAGAGAGGTAGGGCCTATATTCTAAGAATCCAAGAAATGTATTTAGATTAAAATTTTATTTTTACATTCAACTCTCTTAAAAAATGCCAAGGAAAGTCCGTGAAACAACTTATTAAAAAAACTCTCGCCTAAAGAATATGTATGTACACAGATATTTACAAACATTTACAGATGGTGAGAAATAGTGCAGAAAGTGAACAGTGTGTACAGTGATCCCTCGCTATAACGCAGTTCACTTTTCACGGTCTCGCTGCTTCACGGATTTGCATCATGCATTGTGTTCTGCATTCTGAGTGGCTAAAAACAGTCTCTCCACGTCTTCTCTACCTGTGTGTCAATAACGTTATGGATTAATATGTACACGTACGTAAAACTGCTTGCCAAATTGAAGTTTGCGAGGCCGGTGAGAGCGGTGCCGCGCGTGAGCTTCAATGTTTTATGGAGTATTTCATTGTATAATAACTGTAAAAAAAATGGGTTTCTACTTCACGGATTTCGCCTATTGCGGGTTCGTTTTGGAACGTAACCCCCGCGATAAACGAGGGTTCACTGTACTGGTTTAATAATTGTTAAAGTGGCAGGTGTTAAGTGTACACGCATGTCAATGTAGATTTTAAATATTTTACATTAAAGGCGTTATGGATGATTTTTCGAAGTGCGCATGCGCACTCCCCCGTGCGGACTGATACAACACACACGTGCGTTTGTTTATTAGCGCGATGGATCACATCGCATTTTTTGTCTCCCGTAGATTTCCGTCTCTTCAGACACAGCTCGAACTGTCTTTCTCCGTCTTAATTTTGTCCCGTACACTGAGGGAACTATATTATGATAGATCAATGCGTTAAGACACGCGGAAACGTGCTGCTCATGGGGACGAGCCGGCTGCAGGTGAGCGTTCTATGATTGATTCGTGGCAGGACTAATCGGCAGTCCACGCCAAAAGAATCGTCCATTACGCTTTTAAGACCAAATTCAATCAGCATTTGAATCCTCTAAAAAAAACTTTTCTATAACATTCCAGGAGATAAGAGGATATGTTCTGTCCTTTCTGGACAGAACTGAAATAACTTTGGGGAGTGATGGGTTCACCTCAGAGTGGTATAAATCTTTAAAAGACACTAAGGTATAACTCAGATCCTCAGAGTTGGAAAGTGGCTTCTTTCCAACTCTGAGGATCTAAGTTTTTTTTCCTTAATGCCTTAAGAAGGTAGGTATAGTGGTCAGCGGCCCTGTGCCACCAGCTACTAGGCTAGCAGAGTGAGAGGTGTTTGGGCGCGTGGATTAAGAACCCAATACTCCTGTGTTTGGTGAGGAATCCTTTTATTAGCCCCTGTTGCCATTTTCATACACCTGCACATCAACCATGGTCAAAAACTGTTTGCATCCACACTGTAGCCCTGAGGCCAGGAGGATTAGGCCTTAAACAGGCACCCCTGCCCACACCCAGACAAGACCCAACAAGCTACAGCGCCACACAGTGGCTGGTGGTGCAAACATTGTACAAGGCCTCAATATGGCTCCTACACACCGGCCATATTAAGAGCCATATTAACCTTCTTCACCAATTATATTCCAATAATACAAAGAATGCCAAAATAACATGAATCATAACAGTTACAAATATGGCAAATGTATTTCAATTGTTATGATTCATGGTTTTTTGACAGTGACTGTCAAAAAACATGACGTGACAGTCAGTCATGTTTGCACCACCAGCCTGACTTTTTAAGGAATATTTTTCTTTAAAAATCAAGGATTATTTTCAATAGCTCCTAAGAAAAATATTCCTTAAAAATCTACAAAGGCTTAAATTGAAAAAGTAAAAGGTGTGCGTGATCCCTGGAGACCACAACTACTATAATCACTTAGCGTTTACTGTCTAGGTTACCTGATTTAGGAGCTATTGAAAAGAATCCTTGATTTTTAAAGAAAAATATTCCTTAAAATTCTACAAGGGTTAATTTGAAAAAGTAAACGGTGTGCGTGATACCTGGAGACCACAGCTACTATAATTACTTTGGTTTGACTTTCTAGGTTAGCTGATTTAGGAGCTATTAAAAAGAATCCTTGTTTTTTGACGAAAAATATTCCTTAAAAATCTACAAAGGGTTAATTTGAAAAAGTAAAAGGTGTGCGTGATACCTGGAGACTCAAACTACTATAACCATTTGGCATTTACTATCTAGGTTAGCTGACTTGGGAGCTATTGAAAAGAATCCTTGATTGTTGAAGAAAAATATTCTTTAAAAATTTACAAAGGGTTAAATTTTTAGCCCAAAAGGACTATGGCATCTAGGATTAGCAACTTGGATTCATGCTCAATGTTGTTGGTATTTTATATATATATATATATATATATATATATATATATATATATATATATATATATATATATATATATATATATATATATATATATATATATATGATATTTTTTAAGATAACACATTTGGAATGAAGCATGTGGTCATGCTGTTAGGGCGAGAAATGCGGCGTTTCGCCGGCTAAGGGTTACCCACACTGAGGGTGCCCTCATTGACTACAAGAGAACGTAGTAGAGAAAACTGTAAGAACGGCCAAGAGTGCCTATTGGAGGCGGTATTGTTCCAAAATTGGGAGAGAAACGCGTCTCGGGGATGTTTGGGGGATGATTAAGCGGATGCATGGGGTTGAGCGCCGTCATGGGACCCCGGTCCTAATACTGAATGGTGTTGAAGCAGTCAGCGACGTTGACAAAGCTGAACTGTTGGCCAGCACCTTTGTGTCGGTGCACAGCTCTGACAATCTCTCACCTGCGGAAAGGCACTACAGGGAGAGTACTCTGGCCCAGAATTCTGAGCTGATTGGGCACCAGCCTTCGACTCAAGATGACCTTGACCTTCCATTTAGTTTGTTTGAGCTAAGGAGTGCACTTTCTAAGGCGAAACAGACAGCCCCGGGTAAAGATGAGGTGTGCCATGACATGCTCTCTCATTTGACTGATGACACGCTTGGGCTAGTCCTGGGTCTTTTCAACCGTGTTTGGGATTCAGGTTGTGTTCCATCTGCGTGGAAACAGTCTACGGTGGTGCCGGTTCTGAAGCCGGGTAGGCCAGCGTCTGACCCTTCAAGTTATAGGCCGATTGCCTTGACGTCGCAGCTCGCGCATGGTTACCGAGCGGTTGGATTACTTCTTGGAGAGTCAGGGTTTGCTTCCCGCGCACCAGAGTGGTTTCTGTAGGGGCAGGAACACCATGGATTCCGTGTTGTGTTTGGAATCTGATATCCAGCTGGCCAGGGCTCAGAAAGAAAAGGTTATTGCGGTGCTCTTCGATGTGGAGAAGGCGTACGATATGGTTTGGAAGGATGGGCTCCTCATTAAGCTGCGGAAGTGTGGTGTGAAGGGTAAACTGTTTAACTGGGTCCGGAGCTTTCTGTCTGGCCGGCGTATCCAAACCAGAGTGGGCGCTGCTTACTCTGGGGTCTATGGGGTGGAGAATGGGATCCCGCAGGGGAGTGTGTGTAGCCCTATCTTGTTCAATGTTATGATTAAGGACATCTTTGACGACGTGGATGGGTCTGTTGGGAAGAGCCTTTATGCTGACGATGGCGCTCTATGGGTGAGAGGGAGGAATCTCCGGTTTTACGAGGCGAAACTGCAAAGGGCAATACAGCAGGTGGAGCAGTGGACCCTGAAGCGGGGGTTTAAACTGTCCGTACGGAAGTCTCAAGTGATCTGTTTCTTCAATGGGCATAGGGACGTCTCCCTTCGACTGCATGGGCAGGTGCTCGAACAGGTCAGGGAGGTGAGGTTCTTGGGGGTCACCTTTGACGAGAGGCTTAGTTGGCGTCAGCACATTGATGAGGTCAGTGGTAAATGCAAAAGGGTGAATAACTTGCTTCGTTGTCTATCCGGCCAGGACTGGGGGGCCAGCAGAAGGTCGCTCCTGGGTATTTATCGGGCCGTCATGAGGGCGGCTATTGATTATGGCTGTATAGCCTACATGTCTGCGGATGAGACTAACTTAAAGAAGCTTGATGTGGAGCAAGCCCAGGCCTTGCGCATCTGCTGTAGGGCTTTTAGGACCTCCCCTGTCTCGGCGCTGCGGGTTGAGTTGGGGGAATTGCCGTTGCGGCTCCGGAGGCTGGAACTTCTGTTGGCTTACTGGGTGAATGTGCAAGGTCATACGAGCTCTCACCCGGTGAGGGACTTTCTCAGGGTTGATGGGGGGCAGAGTGAGGCTGGCGGTATGGTTTTTAGCCAGGTAGGAAATGCGAAGGCGCGGCTTGCGGGGGTTGGTGATCTGCGTGTGAGCCCGTCGGTGGCTTTGTCTGCTATAGCTCCGTGGAAGTTTGTCCCGGCTCCTGTTGATGTTAGCTTGCATGGCAAGCTTAGAGGAGTCGCTGGGAGGGCACCGCAGTTTGCCGTTCAGGCGCTCATCGATAAGCACTCAGGTGATGTGTTTATTTATACCGACGGGTCTAGGGATCCTGAGAGTGGGCGTACTGGCGCCGCTTATTTTGTGCCTGACCTGGGGCTGGCGGTCAAGAAGAGGTTGACAGATCGCCTTTCTGTTTTCACGTCGGAACTCATAGCGATACGGTTGGCATTGGAATAGGCGGAATCTGCTTTGCAGTGTTGCGGCATTGTGGTGGCCTCTGACAGCCTTTCTGCATTGCAAAGCATTAAATCTGGGAAATCGGATTGCAGACAGGATGTGTTGAATGGCATCTTCTGTCTGATGCTCTCCCTGTCCAGGAAGGATGTGAGGGTTTCCTTCATTTGGGTCCCTGCGCATGTGGGGGTGGATGGTAACGAAATGGCTGATGCACTGGCTAAACGTTCCCTTCGGCGGCCATCAATTGATGTGGCGGTTGAGTTAAGCAAATCTGAAATCAAGCCCGTTATCAAGAGTCATGTGGTCGGCCTTTGGCAGGAATTTTGGAGCCAGTGTGTTACTGGACGGCATCTCTATCACGTACAGGGTAGTGTGGGTCCTTGCGGGTCTATGGGCAGGAACGCGTGGGAGGAAAGGGCCTTCGCCCGCATGAGGATTGGCCATACTGGACTCAATTGGTCACTGAGTAGGATAGGCAAACACCCGACCGGTCTGTGTGGTCACTGTCGGGTGCCAGAGACTGTCGAGCATGTGCTGATTTGCTGTGAGGCTTATGATAGAGAAAGGGCCGGGTTGGCCTTGTGGTTTCGGAATAATGGGCGGGAGTTCAATCTGCGGAACGTTCTGGCGATTCAGTCACAGGGTTTGTGTCAGGCTGTGGTTGCTTACTTATGTAGCACAGGGCTGGGTAAACGTTTATAGAGGTGGGGGGTGTTGGAGACTGAGCCGAGGATGAGGAGCAAGAGGATGTTCTAACGCGCTTTGTTGTTGTTGTTGTTGTTGTTTTATGGCGCATTCACTCTAGGCCCATTCACTTCATGGGCCTAGAGACACCAAAGTGATGGAAGAAGGACTTCTAAAGGATAAAACGCCAAAGACGTCCCATGACCTCATGGGCTTTGTAAAACAACAAAGACGTCCCATGACCTCATGGGCTTTGTACTTCCAAAGCACCGAGCGTCGGGGAGGGAGAGGAAGGTGAGGAGGAGTCTCCCTGGAATAAAGCCGGTCACAGAGACATATCATGACCTCATGGGCTTTGTAACGCCAAGGCAATGGAAGGAGTAGTAGAAAAAGCTTCAGTTGTAGTCATCTGGACTCAGTTTGAAAAAATAGACTACGAGGACTACGAAACGTCTGAGGAATAAAGTTTGGCGGTAATGCAACACTCGGATGCCAACCGCCATAAAACAACAACAACAACAACAACAACAAAAATAGACGTTTCGACTCTCATCCAAGAGTCATTGTCAATAAAAGAATTTAGATCGAGAACTCCGATATTAATACTGTTCTGTGGTAAGACCCGCCCATTGGGAGGAGCCTTCCTGAAGTAGAAAGAGTTGTTTGTTTCAACAGAAACTCCCCCCTTGTATCTACCGAGCTAGCCAATTCAGAATTTTAATGGGCTATTAGAATCCTCTTTGTCTTTGTGAGACCCTGGCTCAACCACCCTGAGTACCTGATTAGCATCTGAATGTCCTGGTACTCTACCTTTCCAGGGGTTCAGTAACCCATTATAAATAACAGGAAGATTAAACCTTAGCCCTCCATTTCTGTTTAAAGAAGGTCTTTCTTTTTTAACAAAAATAGCTTCCTTGACTCCTCTTTCAAACCATCTTTTCTCCCTGCTTAAAACCTTCACATCACCGTCTTCAAACGAGTGATTAGAGGCTTCAAGATGGAGATGCACGGCACTCCAGATGACTACAACTGAAGCTTTTTCTACTATGGAACACGCCTGGACGAATGAGGGATTACACCGACAATGGAAGGAGTACTTTTACGGACTACGACAGTCTGAGGACTACGAAAAGTCTGAGGAATAAAGTCTGGCGGTAATGCAACAATTGGATGCCAACCGCCATAAAACAACAACAACAACAACAACAACAACAACACATTTTTAAACAAACGGTACTTTAGAGACGGTCCCTAACTAGCGCACCAAGCGGCATTTCAGTGCGCAGCTCCCCGCGCCGAGCTACTGCAGGCGGGGCACAGCCAGAGGAAGCTCCCGCTCTAGTGTCTGCAGTGCAAACATTTTATATCACTTTCCTCTTCCACACACTTCTCAAATTCACAATCATCCAGGTACATTTTCTTAGGTAATGACTCACCAAAAAAATTCACACAAATAGACTCACTTTCCTCTCTCCTTCCGGTCACAAATCGAGACAACCTTTTAACCTCACATACATCACCAACAATCAAAAACATCTTTTCATCCAACAACACTGTACTTATTACACCTTTCACTCCAGGCATTGCTATTGTTGTGATCATGTGATTCTGTGGACTTCTGCCTTGGTCACATGACTCAGAAACAGCTGAAATGACATAACTTATCCACAAGATGGCGCACGCTGCTTGAATCGTTTTATATCATTGTAAAAACGTTGATGAAAAGTAAATGTAGTCAGTATAAGATATTTTTGTCTGTGCCTTAAATTACTAAAAATATTAACAACAATTTGCCTAAAGAAGACATTTGTCAGAATTACAGGCCTGCATTGCAAATTAAAGATTTCAATATAAATAATATTCATACTTATCAAAACATGTGGGTTGTAAAACATGTTTCTCTTACTCGTTTATGTATTGCCTATCGGAGTTTCCTGGTCAATGTGTTAATGTTTACATTTAAACTAATCTCTCCAGTGAGACTGCTCTAACAGACACATGCCTTTACAACTTGATGAGTGTCAAATCAATCAAGACAAGCAGAAAATCAACGGCTCAGACAGGATTAAACCATGGCCCAGGGTTATAGTATAGTGTGGTCAGTTTAATATTTAATAGCCACATGTCAGCGATATGCACAAATAACTAATTAATCAGCAATGGGAACAAACACACTGGATCATTAAAGGCATTTACTGCTCTTTAATCTATTATACTATGCAATAATAAAAAGGCAAACGATCCACCCGACTGTGAAAATATATTTGAGCCAGGATTTGCTTAAATGTTTTGCTAAACCTTTAAAAATAACTGAAGAAATGCAAGACAGATAAGTTTATTGTCACATGGAAAATTAAGCAAATACAACTCCATGGAGACAAACTTGTGGCGGACCCTCTACTAGAAATGTTACCAAGTGCATCTTCAATTCTTCATGCAGAATAAATGACACAACACA
Organism: Eucyclogobius newberryi; assembly: GCF_026437365.1. Lineage (NCBI taxonomy): Eukaryota > Metazoa > Chordata > Actinopteri > Gobiiformes > Gobiidae > Eucyclogobius > Eucyclogobius newberryi. The sequence continues at coordinate 11,542,075 of NW_027315846.1, forward strand.
TTGCAGGATTCAATGCAGAAACTATGATGGTCTCTATTTATATATTTACAAAAACGTAAATGTAAATGTAAACCTTCATGTTTAAATGGAAAAAGGTGTCAAAGCAAATTCCTGGTTTAGTGACTCTATAGTACTGTATATTGAAAGTAGAACATATGTCTTTGTATATATGCTAGATGTCCTCACATTATACAGAGACATTTAAACAGCAATTCCTCCTTTGCCATTTGCGTCTGGGTTCATTCATTTCAAGAATCCTGCTATCATCAGACTGAGGTTGTCTTTGTTTTTATTTACACATGAGCCAACTTGGTGACGTTTTGAAGACAGGAGAAACTTTGTGTGTCAGATCTTATCGGACAAACAGCTGCCTCTTCGTGGTCACACTCCATTTACTTTTCAGTCATTCACTTTTGTGGCTGTCTGCGTTTGAATATTTCTACACCAAAAACATGGATTTGTTCTGTAACATTTGGCTATATTGCTGTTTAATGAAATAAATGCACCTAAGTAAGGCGAGGCAAGTTTATTTGTAGAGCACATTTCATACACAAGTGCTTCACACAACAGGGAAAATGCATTAAAATCACAAAGAAATGACAGTAATACAATACTTAATTACAGTACTTACAATTAAGTAGACCACAATTTAGTGCAAACCACGACCAGCCAATTTTACATTTCTAATAAATATTAACATTCAGGACTAATAAAGGTCTAGAACCATCTCCAAGACTAAACCTGGACTTATTGAAGACAAAACAAGCCAGCAACGTGCACACTATAAAGAGACACACAGTATTTGTCAGGGTAAAATACCTAGAGCTACAATCGTTTATGGTGCTGCCAGCATTTGCATACATTGCTTTTATAAACATCTGTCACTTATTTCATAGAAAACGCATGTGCAGTATGTTGAATGGCTCTGTGCTCTGAGCTTTCAGTCCAAGCAGCTGTTCATGTTGGTGACAGGCATATGTTAAGTCAACAGCTGCTGAGGGGCCTCTGCGCTGGGGTCCGTTAACCCTCTCACCTCTGGACCAAGTCTAAAAGCCTTTGTGGATATAAAGGACTTTGGTGTCAGCGCTTTGTCACATTCAGGTGAAATAGTTTTGTGGTCCTCATTTAAATCCACACGTTTTGCAGTTCCTGGTTCTTTGGTTTGTTGAGTATTCTGTATGCAAATGTTTGTTAGTACGAGTACAGGTTGTGTTTGTCATTTAGCAGAGGAAATGACACCTAATTAGATAAACTTCGGCGATGATTAAGCATTCATGACCTTTTCACCGTGGCCATCAGTGATTTATTATTCAAGATTCACACAGAAAATCAATGTAAATATGTAAACATTTTGCAATGTTTATTAAGGCAAGGTCATTTTATTTGTAGAGCACAATTTGTACACAAGGCAATTCAAAGTGCATCACACAACAGGACAAAATAAATAAACTCACAAAGACAAATATCACAAAACAGTTTAAGACATAAAAGAGAAAATAATCTCAGTCATATGCACAGTTAAACTAAACTGTTTGAAGCTTATATTTGAGCATTGCCAGAGTAAGACTCCTCATCCTGTTGCTACTGCCACAACTTCCTATACTACAACTACATGCAACCTTTTTTACTCATGCAGTGATTTATAAAATAGAGACAATTCTATCATTTGTAGTTCAAGGAGACAAGCAGGTGACACTTTTTCAGCGATAAAAACACCTGTAACTGAATAAAGTTTTCATGTATGGAGATTAGTATGTGTTGTACCTGCCTCCAGAAAAGTTACCTACTGCACCTTTAACGAACCTACTGCACCTTTAACGAACCTACTACACCTTTAACGAACCTACTGCACCTTTAACAAACTGTTCTCCATTGCACAATTTTCTGCCCAACGTACATTTTATTTCAAACTTGATTCACATTTTGTGGAATACTCGAACCACAAGCACGACATTTTCAGGCCGTAGTTGTGGCACATTTCTGATGTATTGCCAGGTTATTGTTCATAGAAATAGTGTAAATATTATCAAAATATTTGCCATTCTTTTTCACCCCTTCTTGGTAAGAATTGTTTCGGTAATCATTAAACTAAAGGTTACTCAAGTGAACGTGGAAATACTATTCAAAGTGAAACCTCCTTTGGTTAAGATAAGCTTTATGGGAAAGAAAAGCTTGAATCAGACTGAAACGTATAAACTGACTCGCAAAGGATGAGCAGTAACTTGGGCTGTGAAAACCACAAAATAGAGGCAGAACTTTTTGAAACATGAGTCACACTGAGCAAGAAGAAAAACAGGATATGAACAAAGACCAGCCAATAACAGGGACGCGCCAAGTTTAAAACATCCAACAATTGTCTAATATTGTACTGAAGATATTTTCAATCGTCTGTGGTATGGGCTCCCAAATTCTGCATTAAACTGAAATGATTGTAGTGACATAATGTGTAATAAGTAAACCGGGTTTGATAGTATGATAACAAGAACAACTACCAAAGCAGTAATACCCACATACTGTACGGATTACTTGTATTATTAATGCTACTGTACTTTGACATACGCAGATTCATCTTTGTGCGGTGTAAATATCAGGTTTCATGTTCCTGCTGCAATATTGCAAAAATATCATGTCATTTAAAAACAACTTAAATGTTATTATTCTGTGTTGTTTCTGACCAGCAGTTGTGATATGCAAATGTAAGACTCTTTTGAAGGGAAGTTGGTTCAAAGAGGTTTCCGTTCTCGACGCCCTTCGCAGTTCCTCACTGCTGTGTGTGTGTGTGTGTGTTCGGTATGTGTTAGACCAGCGTTTGAAGCTGTCAGCGCTGCGTTTTACAGGCACTGTCAGTTTGTTGCGACTGTCACCGGGTCAGTGTGAACGGGACCCTGAAGGCCACGTCGAACCGAGACCTGTCTGAGATCTGCAGTGTGTGAAAGGAGGAGGAATTAAGAGGATACGATGATCAAAACGGGTGTTAGAGAAAGGTTACTTCATTCAGGATGTATTTCATTTGAAGTTTATCATTCAGTATTGAGGTTCATTACAGGAGAAAGATACAGAACCCAACGCTGTGAATTATATACTCTAAAGTCATTGGATGCACTGCTTTTTATTTGTTTATAAAAGTTCTCATTGATATTTTTGCCAGATTTTTTAACAGGTTGGCTGAACATCAGATCTCACCCATTGAGATCTTAGGACATGTTTATTTTAGGTTTCAACATATTCTTTCAACATAGAATTGTGGAAAAAAAGGATTTCAACAACACAGACGTTATTTAAATTAGACAATCTCGTACCATTTTATGAATTTAGGGCACTTGTTAAAGATTACCTGCAAAGACAGTGTTGTTTTATTGGTGTTGGTGAGATATTATGATTATAACAAGCCCCAAAGTTAGATGATTGCAGCAACACAGTGAATAGTAGAGATGTTTCTCCAAACACTTAGATACACTAGACACTGAAGAACTGAATAGCTATAAAAAGCCTGATGGATGGATGCGCCTGTTGTTGTATCCTTGGTCACCACACACACATAATACAGAAGACTAAATGTGACACAAAGGCAAGAGAAAATATGGTGAGGCGAAACAGAAGGATGAAATAATTAGTTTTCTTACAATTAATATTTGTCAATCGGGTAAAGTCTGTGTTGATCGTTTATCTTTCTTCGACGTGCTTACTACAGTGTACTTCCTTCCCTTCTTCCTGCTCGACATTGTTAAGTCTTTGCACCACTTTCCCCCCTGAAGTTTCAACTCTTTATTTCTTTACAGAATAAGTTTGGTTGTAGTTCTTGAAGGAGGCCGGACTGAGACTGATCAGCATGTTAAAACTGCAGGAGGAGGTGGAAGAGGAAGGACCCAGGGGACTTCTGCATGTGTTGCATTATGTATGGGTCAGTCAAAGGTGTGACGACCTGGTCTCTTCATCATCAATACTGTAAATCACATTTAAACTCCTTCAGTCTGTAGCAGAGTGCACTGGACAGTGGTGGTGAGAAATAAGACATTTATCATGTGCAGTCACTAATAATACTTCTTGTCATATACTGTCTAATACTGCTGTCATTGAACTTTGGGTCCCTAAAGCTTCTCAGGGGGCCCCAGGAGGTCCTCGACAGACCTCCAAAAGAGACAGCCTGAATTACAATGATGGGATGACATGCTCATGGCTGTCCTCTTTATTTATCACAAAACAATGATAATTTCCTTACGAGGCAGTAGTTTGTCAGCTCGGAGAAGGGTGAAGCCAGCATATTCAATGGTAAAATAGGGGTCACTGAGAGAAAAAGATTTAGAATTTACTTAAAATCTTCATCACAACTATTCAGTTCTTTCACTATTATAAATGTACACATTTCTATTACTACTACTATTATAACGTGCATGTTCTTCCCTTGATCATATTAATTTCCAACCATAAAAAGTACATTTCTCCACTTTGAGATCACTTTGTATCGTTAGTGTTTTGAATCAGACGTGTTTTCATGATAAAAGCAGCTGAGACAGCCAAGATAGGAAGCCTCTGAGTTTTATTGTGTAGCCCAATCATTCAAGTTGACGTAAAAGAAAATGTTCATAGCATTTTATATATTTATTGTAATTCACTGTTGACCTGCTTTTCAACTCTCCTGTTTTATGTTAAAACCAAGTCCTTAATATAGTCCTTTTAATGAAGTTCCCGAGTTTTTCAGTGATGCTTGAATAAGTCAGAGTGAGACAAGCTTCACGGAGCCAACATGGTCTGGTCTTATCCTTAATGTGATCTGGTCAGCATTTACAGCCTACGGGAGACGGTCTGGTGTTCAGCCACGTGTCTTATTTACACATTCTCGTTAAATTCTCAAAAAGAGTGATAAAGCAGCATAAAACCAGATTTATTTTCCATTATTGTTTTCAGACATCATACTGGTATTATAGATTTACTCAGTTTACTATAATCTTGGCTGTGACTTTATATTTCTGGCTTCAATACATTTTGATTCTAAACTTGCTTTGTTTGCAATGGCAGTTACACTACTCTGCCCTCACATGGCCCATTCACGTGACTAAAATACTAAAGATACTAAACACATGTTTCAACTCTTGTGTGGAGGAATGCAAACACAGCCGTGCCCTAGTTGTGGCGCATGGGAAATGAACTTGCACGAGGCGCCGGATTCAAACTTTGGTCCGGTGCCAGGGGAGAATGTTTACCACCTCCTGTCACGCTTTTACAGCACGTGAGCACGTTTTTCTGTTGCCTCTCTCTCTGATGCCAAACCCACCTCCAGTCAGGACATGCCCTGAGCGCCTCCCCGCTCCACTCCCTGCAGCACTCCCCCCAAACACAAGAATGTCTAGGCTCAGAGTGCAGCGGAGGCCACTCCCAGAGCTGCAGTGGAGGGAGATTTGAAAAAAAAACAGGAACTGTGGGAAAGCCTCTGAGGCCACAGCACAAAGACTAAACTAAACACGTGTTATAGAGGCTTCCTTTTGCCTAGAGCACTGGCTTTGTTAGGGCAGCATTTTACAAACCTAATATTAGTTCAAATTACCATTATGCTTGACCGGTTCATGACACTTACAGGAACAAGCAATTTGTTAAACAGATGCCAATAACAGGCTTTTACTTAAAGAAAGAAAGATAATGTATTCAACTCACCATTATATTATTAAACACCTAGGTAAACTCACCAAGTAAAACGTTACAATCACAATATTGGAAGAGATTTAAAAAAAAAACAGACTGATTTAAACGCACATAGGATTTATTCCAAAGCTCCTGTTCGAGCTCGTACCACAGATCATTTCAAACCAGCCTTACTTTTACATCAGCCTTGGATTACAACAGGAAGACAATTCTATCCATTTCACAAAGCAGAACAAAGTCATTCTTCATACACTCGCTGATCTGCAGCATTGGAAAAAAAAAAATCTCACTGCAAAGTTAACAGGTAGTTTGTTTTGCTTTGGTCTTTTCTAATCATTAAAAAAATAACTCTACAATGTCTTCAATATTGCGGCTCAGTCACATCCTGTGGTTTAATAAAATTTACATTATAGGACATTAACAAATCCAGGGAGTTATATATAAAATATATATTAAAAAAAAGCACCTGACCATTTGAAGGTAATTTTAAATTAAGTGCTTAAATAAAAGGGTGGGACATAACAAAAACAAAACTATTTTAGTGAGACAAAGTTGACATGGCAGTGGGTTTATCCCGATGCAAAGAGATTTGTGTTGCTCACCCAAAAAATAAAATGCAAATGGCAGTATAGGTCAGAGTGGTTTTAAAACGAGATCGCTCCAGCAATCCAACGCGTCACGCCTCGAATCTTAAAATTGTGCATAAATTACTACGTTTTTGCTATACACGTGGGATTGCATGGAGGTCTTGCTGGTGGGTTTTTGTCAGAGTTTGGAGGGTTGAGCAGGTTTTTGGCAGTGGCAGGATGAGGCTCACAGTTTGAGGCGGCTGTACATGTCCCGTTTGCTGCGCTCGCCGGCCCACGTGCGGCTCTTCATTCGGAACTTCCTCAGGTCCTCCTTGAAGTCCTCGTGGTGCATTGGACGGTACGACTGGGGCTCGCACTGTGCCTGAAATGGGACGGTCAAAACTTAAGAATGTGGCACAAGTATGACTGTAAAGATTCAGATTTAAGAGTAATGAAAACAGTTTAAATGTCTCTCTCACACACACACACACACACACACACACACACACACACACACACACACACACACACACACACACACACACACACACACACACACACACACACACACACACACACACACACACACACACACACACACACACACACACACACACACACACACACACACACACACACACACACACACACACACACACACACACACACACACACACACACACACACACACACACACACACACACACACACACACACACACACACACACACACACACACACACACACACACACACACACACACACACACACACACACACACACACACACACACACACACACACACACACACACACACACACACACACACACACACACACACACACACACACACACACACACACACACACACACACACACACACACACACACACACACACACACACACACACACACACACACACACACACACACACACACACACACACACACACACACACACACACACACACACACACACACACACACACACACACACACACACACACACACACACACACACACACACACACACACACACACACACACACACACACACACACACACACACCTGTGAGAACCAACCTGGAAAACCGGGAAGAAGTCTTTGTATCCGCCCTTGAGGATGTAGAGCTCAGGGTAGTGGAGTTTGGGGTACTCGTTCATGGCCCTGTCGCGCTCACGGACGAAGCGACACATTCGGGGGCCGCGCTCCGACGAGAACTCGCAGTGAAAGACGATGACCACACGCTTGTCCTCGCCACTCGGGGCGAAGGGCCTCTTCAACAGGAAGTCCTCAACCTGGTCCTCCTGGTGCAGGTTCAGAGCGCCCTGGGAAATTAACAGAAGGGTTTAGACAAAATCTATATTACAGTCTGGTGCCATGTTGTGTTCCATCAATACTCATAGAACCCATGAAAAACACCAACACGTACTTTTAAGTTGAGTCTGCTTCAGTTTTGTGCTTTCCATTGTTCTTTACATGGATGGTGCGTTGTGTGAATCTAACATTATGCAATTTTTTTCCCCATATCGATGTGGATTTTAATTTGACTTTTCAAAAACTAAATAAAAATGGCTTGATTTCATGAACGAGCTTCTACTTCTGCTTTGTCCTGCATAAGTGGCATCAAGTGCTCAAGAAATTACTCTTTCACATACCTCTTAGCCCCGCCCACTTCCCTAAACTAACTTGGGTCATACATGTAGGGTTCAAAATAGTGTCATGTTTGTATATTTTGTGCTCGACTTTATCTAAATCAAATGGGTGGTTTGACTCACCTTGATGTGTCCTCCCTCAAATTCGTACGGATAACGACAGTCGATAACGATGAGTTGTTCGACTAGATGGTTGAAGTGGCCATTGAGCGCTGCCACCATCTGGAAAACGAAAAGCCAGATTAGAAGTTTTAATTTTTGCAGGGAGGGATTTTTTTCCCCTGTTATCCAAGGCCTTTATGAAAACATACCAGGTCTGGTGTAATGTACTTGAGGTCTTGATGTTTCCCGCCGACTGTAGGAAGCACAAATGGCTACGGAAAACAAGAACATTAGAATATGACAGATGCCATTTGATATCAGTCGATTCCAGTTCTCCTCGTTTCTTTACCTTGGTGAAATCTCCGATGAGGTCTACAGAGCTTTCCTCACCGTCCAACAGCCTCTCAATGTCTGGCTGACAAACTGATTTGGATCGCTGTAATATACAGATCTGAAAAGCAAATTAAAAAAGCATGTAATAACTGAACTGACCAAGGTTTCTTGAATTGTTCTGTGTGGAAGAAAGCAATTGCAATCATTGTCTTTAACCAAACTTCTACTGCAATGTCTCTCAGAACAATTAGAAGTAAATGGTTAAGTTGTTGGAACAATTACCTTGTCTAGAGAACTCTGAACCATTTAAAAAGAAAAATGAGGAGAGCTATAAAGTATTTTCTTATCCAGCCCAAACCAGTCACTATAGTCTTCCAATCAATGCTGGTTTGAATGCCTGTGGTTTGGCATTGTGTGCAGTCAAAACAGTAAAATATCTTGCAGTATATTGCTTGAATACATCGGACAGCCCGGTATAAAAATTGCATATGCCAGATGTGTTGCTACGGTAACTTGCCTGCCGCGGGGATTCGGGGTCCTGCTCCATAGAGGTGACCTGTGTTCCTGCCAGACTGCGCCTCCTCTTCACCCGCAGAGGCGTGTTCTCGTCGCCGGGGCAGTCGGGGCGCTTCATTGAGGGCCGGGACACTGGGCTGAGCATGGAGGGCGAGTGGAACAGGTTTCTGGGCCGACACCGGATTATGGGCTAAACGGGTGATTAAGCAGCATTATAAAAGTAGCAATTATTAAACTAAATTGGGTTTTAGCTCACAATAATGTGAGATGTTATGCCAATAAAATAGTAACTTACTGAATCCTCCTCTTTATTTTCTACAACGAGCGGTGCAGTGAGAAGGCTAGCCATTCCCATCGGCATCTCTGAGTCATTCTGTAGGAAGAGAACTCTGTGTTAGTCACTTTTAAACTCAATATAAAAAAAAGGTAGGGAAATTAAGAAATCCGCTTCTGACCTCCATGTTCTCATCCATGATGTCCAGAAAGCCATCATCCTCATCGTCAGAGCAAGTGAGAGAGGAGCGTCTGAGGAACACGGGGCTGGAGTCAAAGTCATGCTGCTGGACGCCAGGTGGCGAGGTAAACTGGAAGCAAATGCATAGTTAGCCAAATGTATAGAAAATTCACTGCACCATTCCTTTTTTTCCTGTAGCAATTTACCATGAGGGCTGGAGCGGAGTTTGGTCGCCGGGAAAGTGTGTCCTTGCCCTTTCCCTCGTTGAAGGAGCGCACGCGGCACCGGGACACAGGTCGAGTGGGTTTTTTGAACTCAAAGCCCTCCTGAAAACAATACAAAAAAAAGGTCAAGAAAAGATTCACAATTTATTTATATATATTATGAAGTTTGGTTGCGTTCAGAAAACAATCAAAACAATGCAATGATTTCACCATAAAAAAGTTTAGTCTTTAAAAAAAAAAAAAAAAAAAACCAACAGTGATGATAAAATGGCTTTTCTCACAGGCACATTTTCCTTGTTGCTGTGTTGCGATGACATTGGGATCTGGGAGGGCTGTTGGCTAAATATGCCATAACGATGTGAATCTGGTTCTTTGCCCTTTGCACACGGACTGCAACTTAGCAGCTGAACCTGGAAAGAAACAGAAAATTACCACAATAAGCAAGATTTTAGAGATCGTTTTAGAAATACTGAAAACAATTAGGAGGAAACTTTTTTTTCTTTAAAAAGGTTCAAATTAACATCCATCTTACAGGTAATGAATTGTTTCTCCGGATGGGCATCCTGCTGTAATTTCAAAATGGAGAAATTAATAAAAAACAGAAGCATTCAAATGGCCCCTAGACACAAGTCAGAGAAAACCAACGTACTCATTGACTATCTTTCTTGATTGCTTCATGGCCCGTTCAAAGCTGTAACAGAAGGAACAATCTAGTCAATATTGAGGAGTGAGTGAATGATTAATGTTGCCAATTATCATGAAAGCTGGTTTGTAGAAATTTTCAGCATTGTTAAAATTCTCTGCTTTATTGCTATGGACATGGCCATACAATCATATGGTATGTGTTCTCCAATTTAGGTTCTGTGCCAAGAGCGGACAGTCTGCCAATCTTGTCCCAAGCACAAAGGGTTCTGGAGATCTATTGAGGAAGTGAGCGGAACGGTTGGAGAAGTTTGTTTAGAAAGCACAGAGGCTAAAGGTGGTCTTGGTCTAGCGCTGGAGAGATGCCCACCTGTATGTTAAACGACTCGAGCGCTCAGTAAAGCGCATGGGGGGGGGGCGAGATCAGCTAAACTACCATATGCCTGCTATAGCCGGCGCCGCCAAGCCCTGGTCCACAAGAGTCCTTTGTCTGCCAAGAAGGGGGAGCGTGTCCCATTCAGACGGGGCCCGGGACAAGGGGTGGGCGGGTGCTCTGAGGGGTGCCCTAAATTCAATAGAATAAACCGGGGTCCAGCCTTCCTTTAGAAATAACAGTGCATAGGAAGAGTGTGCCGCAGGGGGTGGGCTATCATTAAACCCATTGACGGGACTGCACGTCCTCAACAGCCAGCGAGAAAACTAGAAGGACCTAGCAACCACAAAACAGCTATAAAGCGGGGATGAGGGTGAGAGGGGGGTTAGTGAGGGCAGCTGTGAAGGACCTCGCACATCTGAGGGGGACAAATGTCAAGCAAGGACTAGCACCAGTGCAGGCACAGGGCCACCCAAGATAAGGTGGTAGCAAGATAAAGGAGGGAGTGAGAAGAGAGGAAGTTATTTAAGGTTATACTCAAGATGCAATATTAAAAAGGTAAGCAAGTAGGCTACTGTAGATCAATTCATCAAAGCTTGTCTCAAGAAAGGATGAAGATATGCCATTAGAATTGAACAGTCGATACTGCTTTTCACTTAAAAATATGTTTACTCAAGAAAGTCAAGCTTCTAATTTTAAGCTGCTTAAAACAACAGCCTTATATTTGAAAGCCAACAGCAAAGACATTAATCCGTCGGCTGATGTATGTGGCTTGGTTCAGCTGGCACAGGGTGGGGGGGTGTATTTGAGGGGAGAAAGGGGGTGCAGGGTGATTGATTAGAATAGACAAGAGCAGGACAGTCCAACTTACGAGTCCTCAATTTCAGTCACATCCACTGGACTCGGGAGATCCATGCCGAGACCTGAAGGAAAATGTATCATTAAACCAAAAAACCTAGAGCAGTGGTTCATAAACATTTTTGTCCCATATTCCCTGTAAGCTTTGTCTGACCCCTTTAAACTTGTGTAATAGTGTCTAATGAGATTTATACACTTTTTGCAAGTATATTGTACATTTTATACACTTGTATAAATGTTCTTGTTTTGATGATATTCTTGCCAAAAATCAGTAAAAACACAACACAATTTTCTTTATAATTAAGTACTATTCATTTCCATTCTACATACAGTACGAGTAGAAGTACAATAGAGGACTAAACCAGCAGTTAACTGCTGCTTTCATATGCAGTTTGACTACGTGTACTGACGTTTTGAGCAAAGTTATATCATCAAGTAGCATAAAACATCGTCTCACCAGCGTCAGAAGAAGTATCAGATGCAAAGGAGGGATTCTTTTCAAGTGGTGGGCGCCTTTTCCTTTTGGGGGTGTCAGATTGGCTGCAAAGAAAACAAACTCTGTAAAGCTGCTTTGAGGGGGGCAAATGGGGATAAATACTTTGTAGATACCATGGAGCTGCATCTAAAGAAATTACCTTCCGAGTCCAGCTAGGTTGTTCATGTCCAGAGCCAGGTTGGTGACAGGCGACAGGACGGTGGTGGGTCCGGGGGAGAAGAGCGTCCTGCACTGAGCGTCCGTGGCGCCGCAGTCAGGCAGCGACAGCGGGGAAAGGCCGGGGATCCCGTCGGGCCTACAGAGCACTGCGTTGTGGACAGAAACAGGGCTATCGTACAGGTTAAACGACTGCATTTTGTGAGCCGAATAAGTTGAAATCTGCACAGATACGAGCTTCAATGTTAATTTAAACGTGAATTTTAGGTCAAAGAGAGCCAATTCTTTGCCTGCGCACCACAATGGGACCGAATCTGAAGCTAACCCGGAAGCTAACAAGTGCAAAAAGCTAAGAATGCATGTCCAGAAAATGCGATCCAAACTCCGGGTGGGGAAAATCCGTGTGGAGAAAAGCCTCGACTGGTTTTGGCACGATTACAAATGCCACATAATGTTTTAGCGCGAGAGCTACTGCAGGGCGGCGCAGTGTGTCAGCCTCTTTTGTGGTGTGAGAGGAAGAGAGAGGAGATGCTCGTATTTATGTTCAAAATAACCGCTTCGGAGCGGCAATCCGGCAGCCAATCAGCGGCCCGTGTACGATCACACAGCCAATCAGAGCAAAGACTAACGTGCTCCGGCCGGATGAGGCTGGACCAAGAGGATGTGACTGCTCCAGGGGGAAGGACTGCAGGAGGATTCTATTTCTGCTTTCTCTCTTCACATCTTTTGTTTCTTTGCACTGAAATTCCCTAGTGAGGAAAACAATGTATTTTAAGTATAATAATAATCTCATAATTTGATGTATTGTTGTAAATTGATGCTTTGTTGTGGATATTCATTGGTTTTTCATTTTTCAGTTATATGCAATATGTTGAGGACTTTTCCCCAGACTGTATAAAGATTATTTTTCCACATTGTATAAAGATTATTTTCCCACATTATGAATATAAAATAGTTTGTTTTAAATTGGTAATAGCTATTGCAAATCTCTCATCATCCTGTAGACTTAGATATCTGTTTATCTTATACTTTATTTGCCATATATTTTGTATTTAATGATTTTTGTATTATTATTATTATTTTGATCTTTCTTGTAACAAAGATGAACAATTGAAACCTTTGCCATAGTGATTAACAAACAAATGTTTACTGGGGGAAACAAGTTCTCAAATTGTTGCTGAAACCCATGAATTGTAATGTGTGTAGTTTAAAATCTTGCAACATTATTAGCTGTATTGTAGTCTTCTACATTTTACAGGTATACATTGGAGCTGTGTGCTGAAGGCCGTGTTAACACCCACACAAAATGACTAAGAAAAAAGTTATGACGGTTGCAATCCTCTGGCAGGCCTAGTTTCAATTGGAAGCGCCTCGTCCATTTTTCTCTTTAATCAACAAAAACCACGCAACCAAAACTCCAATGTCTATTCTTTCATATGCAGTTTGACTACATTATAGTCCTCAGCTTACCATTTGAAAAGTTAAAATGTAGCAGTGAGGGTAAGCTATGTAAATGATCATATAGCAACGCTGAATAGGCTGACGTTAGGTTACATTTACAGGCTACTTGTTAAAATACTTTGTGTTATAGCTTATGGGTGTGTTCCTACTGTTTCAGCTTTACTTGTGAAATGTCCAGAGTTATAGACCACACTTTGCTCATTTTGAGTTTTTGCATTACTTTGTGAAAGGACCTTTTTTTTTTTTTTAAATAAAAGACCTTTTCTTTGTCAATTTCCTGTTAGGTCTCAGTTTTAGGACCTGTGACCACCTCCATGTTGGAATCTTCATTTATTTTAAACAGTGACAAAACCTGTTACTGTCGGAGCAATCAGTGTTGACTGATGTGCGTCCAGTTCGACCAGACCATAGAGCTGCTCAGCTGAGAATTTTTCTAGTGGTTTTATATGGACAACCAAATCCACGCTCCATTACTACTTACAATGCTATGTGCAAAAACGCATACACTATTTATATCCTATTTGCTTTGAGCATTTAAAAACAAAGAGCCATTGAATTATTTTAGTAGATCAAACCATTTTGAGATAGGCCTATAGGGTTTTCAGAGCTCAGTGGATTTAGCATTGATTAGACTTTAATGGGATTTGGGTGCTATAATTATATTGTAAGGAGGTTTGCCCGAAAAAAGTATACCCAGATAGTAACAATATTAAAACTAGTATTGAAACTAGATATCCATGTGAATGGTCAAAATCACAGAGATTTGACATTTACTTACAGTTATGAATGGTCTTGATCTATAAATCAGATACTATTAGAGAAAGTAATAACTGCTGTTCTTTGGTATCAATATTGAGTATCAACCATTTTCCTTTGTTATTATAGAAATGGAAATGTTAGTATTGTAACACAATATACGCCTCGCACACATTCAAAAGTTATACACTGTTTTTATTGTATTTATTTTCTTCATTAGCACAGGTTTATTTGCCCACATCTTTCCTTTTTTTCATCTACTCGAACCCTCACTTTTTGAACATCTCAATTAGTTATATGTAAACCACAGTGTCCCAGCATTTATGAAGGGGGTGCGTGACATCTTTATTCAGGTGGACCATGTGATCGGTCAGCCTCTCGAATGCAAAAGCACTTGAATGAACTTCCCTGCAGAGGTACAACCACTGTCCTATGACTCTGGCTCCACACCCAACATGTGAAAAGAACAGACAAAAGGTGAATTTAAGCTTCTCACACCTCCTGTTCCCACCAAACCTGCAGCAAACACCCCCACACACACAGAGCTACTGCAGCACTGGACACGACCTATTTGCATAACTTTAGGTCAGAAAGTGCACATTCCAGCACATAATCAAACGCAGCTTTAAATCAATTCATAAAATATGTATAGAATTTGTGACTTTTCACTCTTTTCTCTTACTTTTCAATACATGTATTTAAATTCTCCACGCCCTATGCATCCAAATACCCTGGTATTGTCACCAGAACACATTATTTCTCAGCTATAGTGTCATTATAACATTGCGTGTAATTACAAATATCTTTATCATGATTCTCAAACTGTGGTATGGGGCTTGGCTATTACCCCTGTCTGGTTTTGGGAAGACCCGATGTGATTCTGGTATATGCTTTGTTTAGTTATTGGTTTGGTTTGTTTATTTCATTTTTTTAGGGCAATTTATCCAATACATACTGTAAATATAGTAATCACTACCATTCTTAAAGCTGACTTTCACAGATATGGAATGAGCATTTAATCAGCAGAATTTAGTGATTGATTGATTGATTGAGCAGACGTTTCAGTTTCAGAATTACGGTTTATTTCTCCTTATCTCAGAGTTGCATTTATTTTCCTGGTTACACATTTATTTTTATGTGTTTGATACAAGGGCGAGGCTCCGGTGAAAGTAAACATTGAAAACAACTACACTAATTAAAACATAATGAGGAAATTGTAAAGATTAGGCATCTTGACATTAAACACAGTCATCATCAGAAGTGGAAAAAGGCTAAAACATACACTTATCTGTACTAGATAATTTTACTGCTGTACAGCACTGCTCAAACTGAGACAAACAGACGTGAAGACCAAACATTTGCATTCTCTGTCGCTGCAGCTCTCTCCTCCTCGCCGGAGGAGCAACAGCTGATTGGAGAAGTTAGCATTAACATTTCAGTCATCTGTAAATGTGGGATACATTAATATTGATGAGGTTCAAATAGGCCATTAGCACAGCACTGACTGACAGCTCAGTGCATAAGGCAGCTAGACTTCAGACTGTGGGCGTGAGATGACACCCCTAAAGGCTGTTATCACACCGAAATGTCTAGCAACTTCACTCTTTCAAGCTGCTTTCATTCAAAACCTCTGCCATATCAGAGCTTTTTAAATCAAATTAACTGTATGAAATGTATTAGGATTTAACAATGCATTCATCGTCAATGGACTTGAAAGCACACATTTTTATAAAAGCGGAGTTGTCCTGTATGTGTGGTGGAAGTAGAATGCAAAAATAAGTGAGCACATAAAGAGCTTATCACATGTATCAAAGTTTGCCTCATAAAATATGTTAATGACTGTGTATATGGGTTTTGGACTCTAGCATTGTGGAGAGGACGAATAAGCTTCATCACACTGAGATCTAGCATCAGCAAAATGACTTTAATTAAAAATATTGGCTTGAAATATTGCCCAAAACATTTTTTAAAAGGTCAAATAACGGAGGTCAATTAAGTCAATACATCTTAACATTTTTTTTAAATTAAGATTGAGCCTAAATACTGAGGCAACGTGGGTGGACGATTTCAGCAGTGAGAGGCTAATTTTTCTGAATGAGAATAAGTTTAGAGTTGGTCAATTGACCTTTGAGTGGCCTGTACTTCACCAGTTCCAGGTGGATGTCATGCTTTTTCTCTATCTGGATTTCTGGTTTTCCTCCAGCACAGATAAGAGGTTTAGGCTACAAAAACATAAACATAACAACATCAAAATGTGTGAACAATATTAGGCACAGTATTGGTAAAGTGTATAGTTTGCACCTATATAAAAACAGTGAGTCAGCGGCACACTTCCCAATGCTTAAACTATTTGACATGTGCCAGTCTGAATGTTTTCATAAATCCTGATGTGTGTCAAAAGATATCTGATATGGAGATAATGGGCTCTTGTGCCTCCTCCTCTGTCCACCAACCTTTGTTCTCTGTCTTTGTCCCAAAACCACAAATATAGTGGGTTTATCCTGCTCTGGTCAACAAGCCCCCCTCCTGACCTCCGCTGGGTACTAACCCTAGTACAGGACGTGTCCATGGAGGGGTAACCAGCTGCCCTGAAAGAGGAGAGGGACAGATGTGGATTGAGATTGACATACTGGATTATAGTATATTTACACAAAAAAACCTTTCCAATTCAATTAACTTCAAATTATAAATCAGATGTTATTTCTTGAGTTACAAATTTTGTCTGCTTTATCCACAAATCATGACAAGGTCTGGCTGTTACCCGGGCATTGGCTCTGGTAGTGCATACTCACGCAAGACATTTCACCCACATTGACTATGCATGAATGTGTGAGTGAGTGAGTGGGCGAAGCCAGGAATTCTTGACATTTGTAAGTTCACAAACTTTTGAGGAATGAGAAAAGCTCAATTCAGAGTGCTACACTATGAGACAGGCGTTCAGATGTATAGTTTTAGTTGCGGTTTAGTTGCCTCTCCTCTGTCAGTCGACCCGAGGGCAACGGTAACGACTGAAAGTGTGTTTCTAAAGAGTTCTGCCAAAAGAGATATATTTTTCAAGAATAATCAAGAAACAAAAAGTCAAGGCTCTGGAACAAACTGACTATTTATTATAGGAAATGTAATGTGTGTTTCTCAATTTTTGAAATAATGAACCAATCTTTTACAGTGCATCCAGTCCAAAACTGCACTGCAGCCGACTGAGAGCACAGGTAACATTAGCATTTGTCAAATGGAGGGAGGTATTGATGGGAGTTCAAATAGCTCATTAGCACAACACTTCGTCAAGACGATCGAACACACATTTTAGTGTGAGCCAGATCCAGTCGATAATTCACCAATTCTAAATTATCGATTTGGAAACTTTGAGAAATTGGTAAAATCATTATCTTATTTTGAAAAATTAAAAAAATGGTTGTATCTCTTTTTAGATCAGCACCTAATGAAGACAATAACCACTATAAACTACAATATACAGATGTAAATGTAGTGTTGTTTTTGCTGGGGCATTTAGGCAAAACATTTGTAAAGTAATATTGTGTCAGTAGAGTAAACTTTCGCCATCTAAAACATCACATGTTTTTGGTTCTGCTTGCATTTATGACCAAACAATATTGAATACCATATACAACATTGGTTACCGTTGTTAGGGCAACTAGCGGTAATTGGACTAAACATCTGCCCCCAAAGTTGGAGAAGGTGGACGTGGACAGATGGACAGATGGACAGCTGAGCCAGAATCCTAAATAGACATTCTGGAGGGAAACTGGGACAATAGACGCTGTGAGGAGGCTGCAGCAGTGGGGCAGGAGGCGGGGGTGGTCTGGGTTATAGAGTGAACCGACAAGAAAACAGTTAGTTATTAGAGACACCAGGAGACAAGGACAGATGTCCCAGAAGAGAGCAAAAGATCAATACCAGACTTGCAGCTAAAGGAGACACTGCATGTTGGGTCTAAATGGTGTAGGTAACGAAGGTTTTCAGTCCAAACATTTAGCAGAAAAAAAAGTCTTAAACCAAACAAACGTTTTTGGAAGATTAAAGTTTTGGTGTGATATATAGGGCTATTAAACAAGAAGAGTAAGTATGTAACATAATCAACTAGAAAATATTGCAGTATTTGAATGTAATAAAAACTTAAAATGTAATAAAAAAAATATATTATGTATGTAATAAATAAAACATGCGACCCCGAAAGGGATCAAGCGGTAGAAAATGGATGGATGGATGTAATAAATAGAATAAAAAGATTATGCTAAATTTAATTTGGAGCTTGAATCAAAGGGAGCAGAAGCTGTCTGTTCATATAGGGAGCAAATTAATTGCTTATTGATGGAAAATAAAAAATGTCTTTAAATTCTTTAATTGAAATATTTGTACATGTTTTGTGTTTTTAGTTAAAATACATGTTTTTGTCAAACTTTTGTAGTATGGTGGTCGAATAGTTAAGTCAAGTGCAACCGGCCGCAGTGTCGCGAGTTCGACTCCCGACTCCAACAATTTACTGCATGTCCTCCCTTCTCTCTCATCTCCCATTCCACGCTTACCTTTCCTGTCTAATAAAGCCTACGGGCCAAAGGAATTGCGGAATTAGGGAAAAAATAAATAAGAACAATTATTTCATGTTCAAAAGTCAGTAAATTCTATAGTGTACTTCCATGTGAGTTTTTTGTAATATTTTCGATATTTTAAAAATTACATGATTTAACTTCATTTTGTTTTTGATTTATCTTTTCTTTGTTTTTTTTGTTTGAACCTGTTTTTCACTCACTTAACTGAATTTAAATGTCTCAGTATTTTGTTTTCTTTTTTAAAATTTGACTTTTTTGGGAGGGAAACTATACAGGCAGAATTATGTAAATCAGGCTTGTTAGAAGTGTGGCAATGCTCTCCACCCCTGCACACGTCTTCAGAGGCTCCCGTAACTCTCTAGGGGCTTGTGAGGAGCAGTGCAGAGTGTGGATTCCTGGTCCATTTTAAAATACTCACAAAGGACATTTGTGAATGAATGGTTTGGCAGTTGAGGCTTTAATTATCAGATCCTAATCTATGCAGCGCCACTGCTCCAGGCAAAAACCCAGGGGACGTTCGCTACAGTTACACCAGGGGACCTGGCATTTTACCAATAAACCTTGTATCGTCCTGGGTCAGTTTTTGTTTAGTCCTGTGTGTTCTTATTAATTTGTGTTTTATTTAGGCTTGACCTGGTTTAGTTCTGTTTGAGTCTTGGTTCAGACATGGGTTGACTTCTGGTTTAGTCCTTGTTTGGATCTGGTTTATGTCTGGTGGATTGGTCTGGATTTAGTCCAGTTTTTTTCACTTAACGCCCCAAATAGGATCTTTGTTCAGACCAGAATTGGACTGTTACAAACCACCGAAGCTACAAGCATTTCATTATCTTTAAAAATGGTCAAAATGAAGACATTGAGAAAGATATTGTTTTTCTTGCTCTTATGAGTGGAAGGAGGAAGCAGGAACAGCTGTTGACAATAGGAACCAGTCCTTATTTTGCATCTCATCAAAGCATTGAGCAGTGGGATTCCTCTGTTAATGGCATTGTAGATCTGAAAGGCACCACTCCCAAAATTAGGAAGATTTATGGTAAGTCCTCAAGTCGGTCACCATTGATTGTTCTGTTCTCCTGTCTGCTAATTAGTCCCATAATAGTAGATGAAGGGCATGTATGGCTATACAGAACGGAAAATGTCCACCATACTGTACAGTTAGCAAATCAAACCGCCAATTATACTGTTAAAAATAATAAATAATAAATAGTGAAATGGTAGGTGGATTAATGTGGTATTTAACTCCTGGTGTAAGTACAAGTAGACAAAATATAAAATATACTTCCACAGTACCCAGGGGCAATTCTAGGGAGTGTGGGGGCCCTAGGCAGAAAATCTTAAGGGGCCCTACCGATCTTTATACATCGTGTATCACACAAAAAATCTTCGCGGTCAGTAAGCACAACCAGAAATGAACCATATATTAAGCGCACGGGCGGCTTCGCGGGGTCCCCTAGTGGCCTGGGGCCCCAGGCAATTGCCTGGTATGCCTAATGGGATGCAGCGCCTTTGACAGTACCAACTTCTACAATCTTTTTCCCTAATAAAACCACGCTTCACCTGCAATAGATGTAATAAATATACCATGGAAAAGTGGCTTGATCTTCAATAACAATTCTGATCACAATAGTCATTTAAAAACACAAATTTGATGGTGTATCTGGGTAATTGTTATTTGACACCACTAGCTGTAATTTCACCTGAAGTAGCTGTATGCAGTAGTAGCCACTGTTTTAGTAGCAATAGTTTATAAGGACCTACTAGTTCTCACATTTTAGTTATAATTTTGAAAGCATTGCACACAAATTGATGCATTCACACAGTTCAATTGAAGGTGCAGATTTATTTTATTTTGGAATCGACAGATCAAATTTCCTAATCTCGTCTTTCACGTTGGTGTCGCACTGAGGCAGATACCGTACGATTTGTTGACATCAGCTGTGTCTTTCTTTAGGTAAAAGTGGTTGTATAGTGTTTAATATCTGCCTAAGGGGCTTTCTGTCATTGGAGCTGCTGGGAAAGATTGTGACAAATGAAAAGGGTTTGTCCATGTCATAAATGCATGAAACTTAACCAGGTTTCATAAAAGTAAACTAATACATTTGTAGCACAAGCCAAAGTAGAATCACATTGTAGTGTACCTATTATGGAAAAGGATAGCCTTGGAAAAAAAACTACTAGCCATAAGAGACCCTCAACTATTACTATTACTACTACTACTACTACTATTACTACTACTAGTACTACTAGTACTACTACCACTACTACTATTACTACTACTACTACTACTACCTACTACTACTACTACTACTACTACTACTACTATTACTACTACTACTACTACTACTACTACTACTACAACTACTACTACTACTATTATTATTACTACTACTACTACAACTACTATTACTACTACTACTACTACCACTACTACTACTACTACTACTACTACTACTACTACTACTACTAGTACTACTATTACTACTACTACTATTACTACCACTACAACTACTACTACTATTATTACTACTACTACTACTACTACTACTACTACTACTACTACTACTGCTACTACTACTATTATTATTACTACTACTACTACTACTATTACTACTACTACTACTACTAGTGCAAATAACATATCTGCAACTACCTGTTTTACACTCACGAGAATTGCAATTGCTCACGATTGCTCACAACCTGCTTTACACCAAGAAATTAACTGCTGCTGCTACAATTACTAATACATACTACTGCATACTGCACTTTACACTGCTACTTTATGTAGGTGACTACCTCTTAATACTCCTAAAACAGTTCTTATATTCTTAGAAAGTACGAAGCTTCAGTGGATGAACATGAGGCGCTAAAAGTGTAATACTTGTAATAACTTCTTTTGTTATGTAGATGTTACTCGTGTTTCCATCTTGGTAATGAACTCACACAAAAGGTGGCCATCTTGGCAGAGAGGCCCCTCATTGTCTGGCTGGTCATGTGACTCCAGTGCATACGTCTTGAATATTACATGGAAGTCGGTTGACAGCAGCGGTTGGTCTGTCCATATGCCCAAAATGAGCAAAGAGATGAATCATAGATGAGGCCAGGGATTGAACGTCAGTAAGTTGCAACACGTATCAGTGGTATTAAATGTGTATGACGTTTATCACACAGAAATTAAGCAAATTCATCAAACACGTAGATGAACAATGAGTAAGGGTCCATTTGAGAGACCAACACACAGAAGTCAGCATTTAGACTTAGTAAAGAGGGGAAGAATAGCACAATTTGGCACATTTTAATAGCAGGTATTATTCTGCTTAAATGGACAGTGTATTTTGGTCAAAAATCCACAAATAAATGCTTATTGAGTTGTGTACATTTTTTTCCTGTTGTGTGAAGCACTTTGCATTGCCTTGTGTATGAATTGTGTTCTACAAATAAACTTGAATTGCCCTGGGATAGTTTTTATAAGCTTCTGCAATATTAAAAGATTTATTTCCATCCAGTGTTGCATTTTTCTTTCAGTTTTTTATCGATGATGGGCGAGAGTGACCAAGACTCTCACTGGGGTTCAGATCTGTAGTAGTTTTGTTTCTGCTTCTTCTTAAATGTTTTCTCTGCTTGATGCCAAATATTTGAATCCTTCTCTATATACCGATACCGTATATATTCCATGACCACAGGATATGTCTTTCCACATGGTTGTTTCAGAAATGAGAAGCCACTCAAGGCATCAGCTGGCTTTAAATACAGTGTTGCAGCTGAAAGATCATCACCTGCAGCAGTTATTCAGTAGGAGGCTCCACCTACTGTATTTGCTTAGTTGAATCCAAATGGCAGTGTATTATTGTAATATAACGCTCCACCTTAAAAGTCATTACGGACAAACAGTAATAAATGAATCTCACGTTAGATTAAGTTTGAACAGATCAGAAAACACCTTTATCGTGAAAGCAAAAAGTGTCTTGAGTTAGTAAAAATGTGAGTGAGCACATTTTTTGCTGTTGATTAATGCCATCTTGTGGACATTGATGGCATTATGAGAAATTTACTGTAGTCACGAAACATATTTTTTAACTTAACCCTCAGTGAAAACATATAATTTGGTGAAACAGCACCATTTCAGTTAAAATGTTCTTGGTATGTTTCACCTCCAAATACACTTTGTCTCTAACTATCAATTATGGTTTTCTGTCAGGCCTAAAAATAAATCTCATAAACAAATAAATGTTTATGCGTTGTCAAATAAAAAGAAAACACTTTGTTATAATGGCTCTCCTGCTGCTAAAGAAAACCAGACATTTTTCACACAGACTCTTGAGGTAAATCCGTTATAAAAGGAAACATCATGTCCTGCTGGAGAGAGCATAAAAAGATTTAAATAGAACACAGACACGGCTAAATAATCTCCCATTTTGAGCGACATTGTGAGGAATGAGTGGTAAGATTTAGCTCAGGAGACTGAAGTAAATGAACAACAAAAACAAAACAATAAAACATTCATAAGACAGCAGGGTAGCACATCCATGCCAGTAATGTAAATGAGCCTGTTGACAAATTTGAACACTTTTAGCACCACAGTTTGGGCAGAACATCTTTGCTGATCAAATTGGCCTCTCCTGGCACTGGGACTGCTGCGGTTCATGGTCGTGGACAGATGAAAAGGTTTGTGGGTGTGTCATCCCCGTGGCTGCTGCCTGCTCTCTTTTATGGAAGTCAAGTTCACAGCCCAAAAAATAGACCTAAATGTAAAGGACTTTTTTTTTTATCTTGATAGTAACATTTAACTTTATTGCGTCTTTCAGCAAGTTCAATTATGTAAAGCTGGTTACAAACTTGAGGAATACGGTATTAACATGTCAGACCACGGGAATGAAAGAAAACTAAAGATTTTACTGAATAATCGTTACATCATGATGTTTTTACTCACAATAATCATAACACTAACATTTGAAATTGTGCAATCCCTCACAATTCGTCATTAAATCTAAATAAATCATTTAATATCATATGTATATTACAAAATAAATGTGCCTTATCTAGATACACACTAAACAACACTTTACAGTACAGTCGTAAGTTGAGGGTAAAGACATAATTTTCTCTAAAAACAGAGAACATGGAACAATATCCATTGAAATTGTCATTTCTGCATCACATTCAACTGCCTTTAACAACAATATGAGGTCAGTAATAGGAAATTGACCTTATTTCCATTTTCAGTGTTAAACAGAGCAGTGAATGACCATCTACATTTACATTCATAGATTTCTTGAAGAGTCGTGAGTCCTTTTGTTGCACTTCATAAATGTTTTAAGTGTCTCCAAGTGGCTCAAATGTTTTTCCTCTTTCCTTTACTGTGACATAGTTTTCAACCCGATTTTGTCAATCCGAAGCGTTTAAACCGGTCGAACTTCAGTTGTTTTGTGCAGCTCGCGCAGCAGAAACTAGAATAGTAAAGGTTTGTGCAGAGCCGAGCGTAGACGATCAGTTGACAGTTTGCAAGCTCCGGCTGGTCCACACAATCCACAGGAACGTCATTATCTGAGAAAGAGGAGATCTGGTACAGTAAATGATCGCAAAAGTGGGCCATAAAGAATATTGACAAGTATTGAAAACAGTCACAATTAAAGATGCATTATATAACTTGTAATAGTTAAATAAGTTGTTTGCAGATTTGCGTAAAGTGATCTGGAGTCAGTGAGTCTGTCCATGGTCCACTGAATGTTGACCAACCAAAGCACAGTATAACATTTCTATCGGCATGGAGACAAGCAGGTGACACCACAAGGCCGAGGTAAAAGTCAGATCTGTTTTGCAAGGTATATTTGGGCAATACAAATAACCATAATGAAACAAAAGCTACAATTTAATGCCATACTGTGGAACATTACAAGTTTATTCATTCACACAGACAAGAAGTTAGACTCCCCACTAGAAAAGTGCAACCATATTGGAAAGATAAGATGATAGAATCTGTATTTGTCCCACAACTGCAACAATACCAGTAAAGTGATTCCTTTAAGGTCCTCTTAGAATTTGTTTGACAGAAATATAAAAATGACTGTCCATCTATTTTCACTATCTCTCCATTGTATACGTCCAAGCATAAACTTAAACAAATTGTGCAAATGTTTTTTTGTAATTGTGGCTAAATCAACATTACAATTGTTATGAATAAAGTCAGTATTTGATTTGAACACAAATGGGACATATTAAGAAAATACCATAATAAACATTCTTCAATATTTCATTTCAGTATAAACTCACCCTGTGTTGCCTCCTTGATGACCCGGACGTCTGCAGTGGCGCTCACAGAGTAGATCCCAGTGAAGGCGTTACAGCTGTAGGTGCCTTCATCTGAGGCCTTAACTCTGTTTATAATCAGGCTCCCGTCAGACGAGACATGGAGCTTACGGCCGTCTGGTCTCACTGGGACTCCATTTCTATTTGGACAACATACAAAAACATTCAGACTTGGGTGCAGTCAAAAGTAGAAGCCAAGAGCTGTTTATTTTATCTTGGGATATTTCATTTTGAACCCATTGAGCATTTTTGTGGATTTGGAAAATAAAACAACTGTCAAAAATGTCAAGTCAATTAGTTGAAAATACCTGGACCAGCGTATACTGACGTTGTCCCCGGAGACAACACATGGCAGAAGAGCTGTGCTGCCTTCAGACACTTCAATGTTGTTGGGGGCAGTTGTGATCCTCAAATCAGCTGTGAAGGGGGAAGACAACTGGTCATATGAGTGTTGTTACTGACCTCTAGTGGTAACATGAAAGAACAACACAGGCTGTGCTGGTGTCTAGTGACTAGCTCTTCTAAATGTATGTGGAAGTAAATATGAACATAAGAATACAATGGTAGGTATTTTTACCATTTTAAACATGTTGAATGAGTGCTTTAAGGAAGCAACTACCAAGGTCAGAAAATGTTATCCAGTCAGAGACATTTTTGAGGACAATGTGGACAAAGTGGAAATAACTGTTTGTAACTATGTCATACAGTTGTTTCTTAAAAGGTAGTAGTTTATCCTAAAACATAATTTATTCTTCACTCTTGGTTCAATATAGGTTTGAGGCCCTTTAAATAGTGAATTAAATCAGTGGTACCTTGCACTCGAAGCTGTATCTGCCTCTGCTCCAGCTGCTGTGGACTGGACACAGTGCAAGTGTAAAGACCAGAGTCCTCAGACCTCAGCAGACCCACGATTAGAGTCCCGTCAGACACATGAGTGACCCTGGAAAAGGAAACAGCCACTGAAATATTAGTGTGGCTTTGCATCTATGTCAGAGCTATGTTGATGTTTCCCATAATTCATTGTCAAAGGATTCAAGCAGTCCACAACATACTACTCAATGGGCCCTAAGATTGAACTATGTAAGCTATACAAGCTTTAACTCCTCTTAAAAACAACTCTTAAATAATGCATTGAGGCAATGTTCAATACAATGGTAAAACGTTATTTGCTACATAAAAAAACACAAAAACAAAACAAAGAATACATACATTAAAATTTAACCTGTAATGTTTTTGTTGTTTTGTTTTTTTCTATATCTGAGCTACAGTAACCGTTTTTTAAAATAAATGTGCAGTTATGATATAGATTTCTGCGTACAAAACAGTGACCTTGAGTCCGTGAGGCTGCGTCCATCCTTGGTCCACTGAATATTGACTGACTGAAGCGCTGAAGGAGGCAGCACAGTGCAGTCCAGTTGAGCGGTTTGTCCTTCTCTCAGCTCCAGCAGAGACGAACCACTCCGATCAATGCTGAATCTGTAAGACGTTTGAAGAAAAGCCTTTTAGGACTAGCAAATATCGATGTTTGTGATTGAACAAACAAGTCTTACTTTGGGGAGGGGCTGTCGCTGGGGTGCAAGCTGGGGTCCAGAGGAGCGGTTCCCTCTAAAAAAGGTCCATTTAATATTTATACAAAACATCACTAGCACAGAAACAAGGGGAATTAGAATGTACGTTCATCTTGGCTTGGCCACAAAAAAGAACACAGTTTTGGCAAAGTGTGAAGCAGCTTTCAGAAAGGCAACATAATGCTTCATAGAGACTGTAGAGTTACCAGAGACAGACAGGTAAATGTAGCGGTGGTCCCTCTCTTGTTCCCGGGTTGCGACACACAGGTACCAGCCTTTGTCCGACTTCATTAAAGGACCAACCAACAGTGAGCCATTGGGCTGCTGGTGGTGTCTGTAAAGCGAAAGATAACGTTCTAAAATGGGTCAGAAGAACCAAACTCCTTGGCGTTATTGCACCCTAATTATCAATATATTTGCGTAGGTAGGCTTAAGTTTGTGATAGGTTAGAATGCAGCTCTCCTTCCTGTATTTTATTTAATTATTTCTTCCCAAAACTTCCACTTGACGAAGCAATAATTAGAAAAACATGTAAATCTGTTGTATGCACTTTAAGCTCAGGTTGGTAGTACAACACTTAAACTGCTTTGCCTGTGTGTGAACGCCTCTGTGTGTGATATCAGCACAATGTCAAATATGACCTATTGCCCTTTTACCATGCATTTTTGTTATTGCTAAGCTTCAAAATGTTATACTTAACCGCCTTCTCTTACCACTTTGCTCTACAGACATTACACTCTGCAAACATAAACCTACTTATGAGTAATATAACAGCTACGTTGCATACTACAGACTGACCTGTTAGTGGACAGTGGGATGCCGTCCCTCCTCCACTCCACAGAGACAGTTGATGAGGGCAGAGGGCTCACTCTACAGGGCAGCACCACAGTCTGCCCCACCAGAGCCTCCACTGTGTCCGGGTCCGACTTATCAATGCTCACTGCTCCAAGGATCAAACTGGGAAATGAGGACACATAAAAGGCAAGGAATGGACAGGGAATTTTGATAAAAGAAGGAAAAAAGCAAAATGAAATTCACTTTATGCTCCACCAAAGCGAGGATAAAGTTGGCCCGCGACCAGGTTTGGACAAGGAAAGGAAAATAGAGAAGGTACAGTATAATATGACCCCAAAGCAACAGAAAGTACACCAATCAGGCCAATAATGTATCATGGGACAGGTATCACAATGAAAAGATGAATAATTATGTAATAATATATCTTATTTGTGGTTATGCTGGCTGATTGGCGACTCCCTGACACCCAAATAAAGAACCCACACCGAAATGTTCCCACTCTACAATGTGACAAACAGCAATAGACAAACACGGACAAAGACATTAAGCATCACAGCACAACCTTTATTAGTTCACAGACAACAGTGAGGTAAAATAAAAAAACAAACAAAAGAAGGCAGCTGACAAAAGCATAAAACCCAAAACACATTGACAAACAGACAGTGAATGAAGCGTCCCAGATTTGTGATACTTAAAAAAAAAGTCCATTTGTGAAGGCTGCTGTGAGGTGAAAAGTCCAAATTCAACAACAAAAAGGGTGCAAGGCAAATGTGAAAGCGTGATTTGTGTAGCAACCAACAATGAAGAGTGATTTGACAAAGCAAGATTACACAGGCAATAGTTCTGCACAATACACATTCCCAATAGTTTGTTGTAGAGATGATTTCCTGGTCTTAGTTTGAATTCATATTTTGACCAGTAAATACAGGGTTAATCAGCTTTACTGTTTAATTAAGTCAAAGTAATGACGTGCTATTGTGCAGCCCTATCAGGCAACACATAAATCATTTACAAAACACCAACACACAAAACATGTAACAAATAAGTTCACTTTTACAAACACCTTTATTTTCCCTCTAGTTTCATTTTCAAATTCATAATTTGGTATAACCGAATGTAAAATCTATCTGAAAGGTGGAAGTAAGTTGAGGGATTTTGATTTCTTGCCAGTTTCAGACATTTTTCCAATCCCACATGACATTCAGATATCTTAGGATGTAAAGTATTGTCACTATAGTAAACCCTTCATCTTAACCGGTTATTCAGACTGTATAAATATGAAGGTGTTTTGGTGAATACACATTTTGATCACATTCACTGTTTTCCTTCATGGAGAATTGATTTCCCTTCTTTAATTTGTTTCCCATGATCCTCTGCTCTTACCTGGCAGCGGGGCCGCTGTGTGCCGCAGCCGGGGCAGTGGAAGCCTCGGAGGTGTGCCGTGCCCTCGCGGCGAGCCGGGCTCTATGGGCGTGTGTGGCCGCATTTGTCCCGTGCCTACCCCCAGGGCCGGAGCCACTCTGCACCGTGAACACGCGCCCCATGCCGCGGTCACGGGTGTCTGCTCCAGCACCTGCCCCCCCAGAACTGCCCCTGCCAGACCCCGATCCTGCAGCGGGACGCGCGGGTGTGGAAGTGCCTCTTGAGGGCGTTTCTCTGGGTGTTGCAGCCGGGGCGGCATCCTGTTGGCTCGGGGCAGCAGGCGGGCAGGCACTCTGGCACTCTGCGCGGGTCATGAAGTTGTTGTTGTTTCCGTGGCAACTTCCAAACCAGAAGTGGACACATTTGGAGGTGAGAACGTCATAGTGGTATCGCGGCGTCCAGCTAGAGCAGGACCCAGCCGCACGGGGCAGTGAGCAGATCGAACGTTCGACTAAAAGGGAAAAAAGAAAGGATTAGATTTTTGTATTCATCCTGGGAGCTTTCCGAATGTCTCTCCCCTCTCTCTCCCCCTTCCCTGCAGTGATGTATATCATTAAAGCCTAATGGAGGAAGAACAAACAAATAACCAAAAAAACTGAGTTGTTTTTCCCTTGGTAGACATTGTTGATGGTGACATTATTTGAAAATGTGTAATGCATTTAAATATACACATATTTTTCAAAATGTACATGTTGCTGCTGTTGAAATCCACATAATCTAAATAAATGAATGAGTCGAGACTAATAAAAATCTTAGTCGACTAAAACACCACTGACTTAATCGACTTAACGACACATACAACTAAACAACATCCTTACGAAGCAGATTGCAGAAAGACAAAGTTGTGTCAGAATGTAGAGGATGTGCGTGTGTTGTAGGGGGATGAAGGGCACGTACTGTTGTTAGGTGGGTCGGGACACCCCTCTCCATTGGGTCCAGCTGCGATTGAAGTACGGTCAAAGCAGCACCCATAGGTGGTCAGTCGGCACTGCCTGGCATTTTCGGTCGGTAGAGTGGGTGCCACCTGGTGAGATGAGTGAGCAGTCAAAAACATGCTACAAATACTTAATCATGTGCTGAGTTGGGTAGTTAAATTTACTCGTACATTTACTTGAGTAACTTTTTGAAGAAATTTTACTATTCAGAGTATTTTTGGAATTTGGACACCATATTTGAATAATATTGAGTGTGAATATTCTAATTTGAGAAAAATCATTGGTTACTCTTTACACTGCAAGTTATTTTATTGTGACAAAATTGGTATATGAACCACTTTAAATGCTTCAAATGCTTACAATTTACCTTCAGATATGATTTGTTACGTTATTCTTAAGTACACATTTTGGCAGCTCTTCACACCTCAGCTCATATGATGGGAGCCATTAGCTAAAACAATGTTTAATGTTTTAATTTGCAGGTTCTAATTATAAAGTTCTAATTATCATCTCTATAAAACGTATGGAGCGCAAAGACAAGAAGAGTAGCAGACGAGCTGAGCACTGTGCAGATGTGCCCGGCCAATATAAAAATTTAAAAAAAAATTGTCTTCCAAACAGGGAACAGAACTATCCAAAAATAGGCAGACATCGTGTGCCGAGGCTGACCAAATATGGTTTTGGTTCATTTAGTTTGTATGTTTTGGCTTCCTAAAGTGCAGACGGCTCCCACACATGTTCTTGTATGAGGGCCAGTACTACTGAATATTTCCTGTGGCTTTGTAATGGCTGAGCTTTGTGTATTTTTCTTACAGTGGGCGTCAGGGCCACGTACTCCGAGCAGCCCTCTCTGTTCGGGCCAGAAGCGGTCCTCACTCCATCCTGGCAGCATCCATAACTGACAAAAAGATAAAGAACATTTTGTACAAAACATGGGGAAACACTGTCGGTGTAATCCCTCATTCGTCCAGGCGTGTTCCATAGTAGAAAAAGCTTCAGTTGTAGTCATCTGGACTCAGTTTGAAAAAATAGACGTTTCGACTCTCATCCAAGAGTCATTGTCAATAAAAGAATTTAGATCGAGAACTCCGATATTAATACTGTTCTGTGGTAAGACCCGCCCATTGGGAGGAGCCTTCCTGCAGTAGAAAGAGTTGTTTGTTTCAACAGAAACTTCCCCCTTGTATCTACCGAGCTAGCCTATTCAGAATCTTAATGGGCTATTAGAATCCTCTTTGTCTTTGTGAGACCCTGGCTCAACCACCCTGAGTACCTGATTAGCATCTGAATGTCCTGGTCCTCTACCTTTCCAGGGGTTTAGTAACCCATTATAAATAACAGGAAGATTAAACCTTAGCCCTCCATTTCTGTTTAAAGAAGGTCTTTCTTTTTTAACAAAAATAGCTTCCTTGACTCCTCTTTCAAACCATCTTTTCTCCCTGCTTAAAACCTTCACCTCACCGTCTTCAAACGAGTGATTAGAGGCTTCAAGGTGGAGATGCACGGCACTCTGAGGTCCTGAACTTGTATTTCTTCTGTGCTGATAAAGCCTCTTGTGTAGAGGCTGTTTCGTCTCACCTATGTACCGTTCTTTGCAGCTTTCTTCACTGCATTGGATCGAATAAACTACATTGCTCTGTTTTTGAGTCGGCAACTTGTCCTTAGGGTGAACCAGTTTTTGTCTTAAAGTGTTTCCTGGTTTAAAATAAACAGGGACTTCATGTTGTCTAAAAATTCTCTGCAGTTTTTCCGAGAGGCCAGACACATAAGGGATAGAGACACCCTTCCTTCTCTGTTCAGTTTCCCTTTTGTCCTGCTTCTTGGTTCTCTTCACTCTGTTGAGAGCCCAAGCGGGGTAACCACAGGCTGAGAGGGCATTTCGGACATGTTTTTCCTCTTTCTTCTTGCCCTCTGAGCTGGTGGGCACACCTTGAGCTCTGTGTTGTAAGGTTCTGATCACACCCAGCTTGTGCTGTAGTGGGTGGTTGGAACCAAAGAGCAGATACTGGTCCGTGTGTGTAGGTTTCCTATATACCTCTATTTGGAATTTCCCGTCCTCTCCTCTGATCGTGGAACAATCAAGAAAGGCCAAGCGATTCTCCTTAGCATCTTCTCTTGTAAACCTGATATGTGGGTCCACAGCATTGATGTGATCAGAGAAGGTTTCCAGCTCTTGTTTCTTAATTGTTACAAAAGTATCATCGACATAGCGGAGCCACAGTTTTGGGGCTATGCCTGAGAATGAGGCCAGTGCCTTCTTCTCAAAGTGCTCCATGTACAGGTTGGCCACTATGGGAGAGACGGGCGAGCCCATGGCACAGCCATGAATCTGTCTGTAAAATTGTCCCCGGAATTGAAAGTAAGTGGTGTTCAGACAGATGTCCAACAGTTTACATATGTGTTCAGGTGTCAGTTTGGTCCTTTCCTGTAGGGTGGTGTCTTCCTGCAGTCTGGTCCTCACTGCTGCTACTGCATCAGAGGTCGGGATGCAGGTGAACAGGGACACCACATCGTATGAAACCATGAGGTCATCTGGGTCCAGTTGGAGATGTTTCACTTTATCCACAAAGTTGTGCGTGTTTTCCACATGATTTCCGAACATCGACATCCGAATTCCCCACAAGCGGAGCCAATATAGTTGTTAAATGCTTGGCCACATTGTAAGTGATGGAATCTGTGCTGCACACTATGGGTCTGAGTGGAACCTCCTTTTTGTGTATTTTTGGAAGGCCATAAATGCAGGGCATGGCTTCACCAGGAAGCAATAGCAGCAGTGAGGATCAGACTGCAGGAAGACACCACCCTACAGGAAAGGACCAAACTGACACCTGAACACATATGTAAACTGTTGGACATCTGTCTGAACACCACTTACTTTCAATTCCGGGGACAATTTTACAGACAGATTCATGGCTGTGCCATGGGCTCGCCCGTCCCTCCCATAGTGGCCAACCTGTACATGGAGCACTTTGAGAAGAAGGCACTGTCCTCATTCTCAGGCATAGCTCCAAAACTATGGCTCCGCTATGTCGATGATACTTTTGTAACAATTAAGAAACAAGAGCTGGAAACCTTCTCTGATCACATCAATGCTGTGGACCCACATATCAGGTTTACAAGAGAAGATGCTAAGGAGAATCGCTTGGCCTTTCTTGATTGTTCCACGATCAGAGGAGAGGACGGGAAACTCCAAATAGAGGTATATAGGAAACCTACACACACGGACCAGTATCTGCTCTTTGGTTCCAACCACCCACTACAGCACAAGCTGGGTGTGATCAGAACCTTACAACACAGAGCTCAAGGTGTGCCCACCAGCTCAGAGGGCAAGAAGAAAGAGGAAAAACATGTCCGAAATGCCCTCTCAGCCTGTGGTTACCCCGCTTGGGCTCTCAACAGAGTGAAGAGAACCAAGAAGCAGGACAAAAGGGAAACTGAACAGAGAAGGAAGGGTGTCTCTATCCCTTATGTGTCTGGCCTCTCGGAAAAACTGCAGAGAATTTTTAGACAACACGAAGTCCCTGTTTATTTTAAACCAGGAAACACTTTAAGACAAAAACTGGTTCACCCTAAGGACAAGTTACCGACTCAAAAACAGAGCAATGTAGTTTATTCGATCCAATGCAGTGAAGAAAGCTGCAAAGAACGGCACATAGGTGAGACAAAACAGCCTCTACACAAGAGGCTCTATCAGCACAGAAGAAATACAAGTTCAGGACCTCAGAGTGCCGTGCATCTCCATCTTGAAGCCTCTAATCACTCGTTTGAAGACGGTGAGGTGAAGGTTTTAAGCAGGGAGAAAAGATGGTTTGAAAGAGGAGTCAAGGAAGCTATTTTTGTTAAAAAAGAAAGACCTTCTTTAAACAGAAATGGAGGGCTAAGGTTTAATCTTCCTGTTATTTATAATGGGTTACTGAACCCCTGGAAAGGTAGAGGACCAGGACATTCAGATGCTAATCAGGTACTCAGGGTGGTTGAGCCAGGGTCTCACAAAGACAAAGAGGATTCTAATAGCCCATTAAGATTCTGAATAGGCTAGCTCGGTAGATACAAGGGGGGAGTTTCTGTTGAAACAAACAACTCTTTCTACTTCAGGAAGGCTCCTCCCAATGGGTGGGTCTTACCACAGAACAGTATTAATATCGGAGTTCTCGATCTAAATTCTTTTATTGACAATGACTCTTGGATGAGAGTCGAAACGTCTATTTTTTCAAACTGAGTCCAGATGACTACAACTGAAGCTTTTTCTACTATGGGGAAACACTGAAAATAACTACTTATTTATAATTTAAATGCGCTTAACCCTATTTTTGTTCCTCCTCATTCAGAGTACAAATAGTACAACTGGTGGTATAATGAATGTTTCGAGGTAAGTAATTTTCACTGGTATAGTACAATTATTTTTTTTAATCAGTATTTGGCTTAATAAACTGGGTTACTCCCTCTGCTTCGCATGAAATTATTAGAGTGAGGTGTGTGAGGGAATTTAACAAATACTGGCAAGGGATGCGACAAGGGATGCGACTTGAACATTTCTCACAAGACGAGACAAGACACAAGATTGGGTCCACAAGCATAGACAAGCACAACAAAGCATAGAATTAATAAATTGTGCTTTTCAGATCACAATTTTGGCCTCACAATTCTTTCATTGGATAGTTTTATTATATCATTATAGAACTGCTTTTTTTTTTTTTTCAAAACAGCTTTTTATGTAGAAAATGTGGAGTCCCATCGGTAACGCTAGCCTGATATTATAGTTAAAAGTGTTACACAGCCAAACATAGCCTGGTTAAAGTGGTTACTAGATCATAAACGTGACCAAACTAAAACCTAAAACCACAGTGTAATCACAGGGAGCCTACCTGGTCTGGACACAAGATGTGAGGACTGGGGTAGAGGCTTGGATCCGTGGGCAGCCCAGACCCTGTGGTCCGCCGGCAGAGGTGCGGCGGTCGGGACAGCAGCCGTAACGTGATTGGCTGCAGTGGATGGCGGGGGCGGAGTTATGAGGGTCTTCTACTGTGTTGGTGATGGTTGTGTTCATGAGGTCTGTATGCCGAGCAACAAAAAGGTAATGATATGTTATAGGTACAATATTCTGGACATTTAACTCAATATAACAAAAGAAATGTAACACCTTAATCTCAAATATTCAGTATTTATACTTGTGTAGTATAGGGTCAGCATGAAACCATCAATATAACTCTGATGCTATATGTGTACTTGTTCGTATCAAAGGTATCAAAAAGTTGTCTAAACTTGGTTTTAAGGGTGCGGTATACGCATCAAAATTTGAACTAAACTAGGACTAAACCAGGAACTAAACCAGGAACTAAACCAACTAAATATGGATTAAAAATAGGATCATATCAAGTCTAAAGTTTAAAACC
The DNA here is from genome assembly GCF_026437365.1 of Eucyclogobius newberryi. Classification (NCBI taxonomy): domain Eukaryota; kingdom Metazoa; phylum Chordata; class Actinopteri; order Gobiiformes; family Gobiidae; genus Eucyclogobius; species Eucyclogobius newberryi. Next base: position 11,577,289 of record NW_027315846.1, read on the forward strand.
TAGACAAGGACTTATTTCCGAAACCTATCTAACTATACTCGCCTTAGTTAGTCACAAAGACAAAATATTGAGTATCACTTTGAAAAGACTAGTGTGGGTGCTGTAACACACCTCAGTGATTCCAAAACATTTTAATCAGGCTGACAGTGGCAGTGGACCCCATAAAACACGCTGGATAATTAGAGCGAGGACAAGCGGGGGAGGGGCAGCTCAGAGGGACAACGTGATGGAGTTACATAAGATAATGTCCCTGAATTCGAAAGTTAGTTGGCATAAAATATGTGTTGTTTTTTTTAGCGTAGAGCAAAATGTTAATTTAGAATTAAAATCAGGATAAATGTCTATAAATCAATTTCATATGGAACTTTAACGTTATGTGGGGTTTAAGCTCAGTTTGGATTTAAAGATGCATTGTGTAACTTTTATAGTGGAAGACCTCCTTGTCTCCATGGAGATGTTGAAATATTTTACAGTATGGAATTAGTCATTTATCACTGACAAATATCATGGAAAAACATGCATTCTTTACACATCACAGATCTGACCTCTAACTTGGCCTAGTCTTGTCACTTGTTTGTTTCCATAGAGATACATTTGTTTATGGAAAACTGTGGAACATTCCAGGAAAAAGCAATAACATTTCATTAAGACAGGCATGCAGCAGAAATTCTATTAGAAATTGTATGAACAAATTTTACCCAAGACCCTGCTTTCATTAGATGGGGTTTATTTTTTTTTTTTTACTTTGGGGTAACACAAAGAGTTTCTACAACACACATGTACTTTTGTTGTACAACAAGTGTGTATACTGTGAAATTGTGCTTGTAAGCTTACCTATGTGAGCCCAAAACTATATTAAATTATGTTTTTACACATAATACGGATAAATTGACAAACCTGTAGATCCTGGGACGTAGGGCTGGAAGCTTGTCTGTGTGATGTCATGTCCACTTGGGTCCTGAATACTGGGGACAGCTACGAGTAACAGATACCATTAGATGTCCGGAAAAGCTCCAACAGACCGTTTGAACTAATTTAGCAGTACTTACTCTGTGGGCTGTAGCAGGGCTGGGTGTTACAGCGCTCCACGGTGGCAGGTTTGGGCTGCACGCTGCACTGGTCCACTGGATACAGGTTTCTCCTTCGGTCCGAGCAGATCACCTGTCGCTCCCGAGTTCCTGAGCCACAACTCCTCGAGCACTGCCAGAGAAAACAATTTGGAATGTTCGAAGATTCTGGCGTAAGTCTAAGTTCGGAGCGTTTAAGATTATTTCGTGAGCAACTTGGGACATTACTATTATTCCAAAATCATAAATAAAAAGTATTTTGCTCAACGTCCATCCAAATTTGAAGCAGTTATTAGCCATCTTCGCCCACTCTGAGCATCTTTTTCACTCTTGATAATGCACCATGACAGAGAATCAACTCTCTGTCATGAACACAGCTAGTTGTTTTCCCATGATTCTTAGCAAAAGATTTGCCGGATCACATGAAAATCAGTGATCCTGTCAGTAGCTTTTCTATGATTTGTAAAATGTATAGGTTGTGTCTCTTCTATTTGTATTTGTATTTTTTACCATATGCATAACAAAAAGGACATTTATCATAAATTGAAAAAAGTATGAACAAAGACTTAAAGGTGGTATGGACGATTTTTTTCAGCAAATTTTTTATCATATTTCCTCGTGGCGTGGATAAATCATTTGTCCTGCCACGTATCAATCATAAAACGCACCTACCGCTCACCTGCAGCCGCGTGCGGTTCGTCCCCATGTTTCCTCGTGCCTAAGCGCATGGATCTATCATAATATAGATCCCTCAGTGTACGGGGCAAAATGAAGACGGAGAAAGACAGTTCGAGCTGACGCAGAAGTGGACAGAAATCTACAGGAGACGAACGATGCAATGCGCTCCGTTGCGCTAATAAACAAACGCACGTGTGTGTTGTATCAGTCCACACGGGGGAGTGCGCATGCGCACTTCCGCCTGCGTTCTCAAATCGCCGAAAAATCGTCCATACCGCCTTTAATTCATTCGGAGCACACTGTATTTGTTTGTTTATTTATTATTATTCAGGCTTAGTAATTATTTAATAAATACCCAATTGCTAACTCCTTTAATTAAGTAGTTATTAAGTCTGAATGATTCTTAATACACTTTGTTCATCATGAAATAAGGGCTAACCCTAACCCTCTTGATTTATTCAGGCAAAGTGATGCATTTCAGTCAAATAATGATACAATAATGGTTGCTGTTGTTGATTATGGGTGATGATTGCAGCGATAACAGATAGTCTCAGTAGTAGTAGTAAACCCAAAAGAGACACGATGCAGGTTTGAGCACCAAATTAAAAGACATTGCTATTTTTCTATCCCAGTACAATGACTGAACACATCTTGGTATCTCTGGTTGTTGGCGTTATGAAAACACTTACCAGGGTCCATGCTCCGACGTGCCAGCTGACCTCGCTGGCACAGGGCGCTGCCTCACAGGCTCTGATGGAGACGGGCCGGAGCAGAGTGGCACAGGCCGTCTCCTCCAGCCTCATGCCTCCAGACCCCACACAGTACACATCTCGAGTCTGCTCGCCGGACCCACAGGTCGCAGTACACTGGAAACACAACGGGTTCATTACCCCATAGGCCTCGAATAATGAGGAATGCAGAAATATATAGCTGGAATAAACAGGGCTTTGAAATATATTTTGATTTACATTCAGATTAAAAATAGTCATCTCTACTTTTCAATGGTCTGCTTGGACTGCTTCAATAAAAGCATTTGATTTGAAAAAGTTATGTTGCCTTTTAGTCAAATTGCCCAGCCCTATTTTAGGAAATGTATTTATATTTATATTGATAAAGAGTGGCAATCTGAAAAAAAAGCTATAAATTAATAAATGTTAAACTATTTTCAATCTTCAAACTTATAAACTGAGCATCAATTAAACAAATTTAGCTCTTGCTGAATTGTCAGTTTAACCCCACGATGAGCTGGCCCCTGTCCAGGGAGTACCCCGCCTAAGGCCCAAAGTCACTGGGATAGGCTCCAGTCACCTGTGATGAATGAATGAATTGTCAGTCCACTCACCGGACTCCACCTGCTGGAGCGGTACAGTGCGCACTGCTGCATGTTGCAGGTTTGCATGGTAGGGGGTGCCTCTGAGAAAGTGGCACACACAGCATCCTCCACTACTCGGGGCCCAGATGCATCATGGGTAATACACTGCACAGTCCGCACCTGGGAGCCGCCTCCACAGGTGACCGAGCAGGCGTTCCACTCACCAGTCTTCCAGCTGATAAATCAGAAAGGAGAAAGATAAACAAGATTATTGCAATTATTCCATGATATTAAAAATGCCATGGAGATGTCATTGCTTGGACTTGGCATTAAATATATCTATGTCCATTGGATAGTTACTCCAAGTTACAGTTCAGATCCGTGGAGAGGCAACCATGCTGAAAACCAAGTTTTTCAAGGTATTTTTGTATGTAAATGTAATACAAATATGTTTCATGTCTAAACATGTCTACAAAAGATAAAACGTTTGGCTACATAGCAAAAGAAAAAAACATTCTGTCACTCATCCAAGTCTTCAGTTCATCTGAAGTTCATCCAAATTGAAGAAGCAACTAGATGAGTGATGAAACGTCTTCACTCTTAAAACTTTTGACCATTTGAGAGAACTCAAATTTCTTCTGCTATGGAACCTACATGAACTACTGAGGCTCTACGCGGACATGAATCTACATAATTTTTCTTCAAGACTAAATAAAAGTAGGGTCAGTAGTGTCATGATTTACATGATTACACGAAAGTGTATTAAAGCAACTACAGCTAAGGGAACTACTGAAAACATGGGTTAATAACAGTTAAGTTGCTAGCTCACACATTCATTTTAATTCAGTTCAATCGCTAACTAGATATTGATTTGGTGAAACAACAAAACGTACATAACGTTCTGTTTCTTTGATAGAAGGAAAATGGGATTATCTAGATTTGAAGACAAGATCCTCCTGGTGAGGTGATGCTACTCTAGAACTGGATTTGGCTACACGTTACCTGAATACATGATTTCTGCTCTTTTTTGTCCACAACTTTGGTGGATAGATGTAGGCCATCCTTTTACAAACAGTCAATATAACAACAGTTCATTCCAAACCTGCATCTTATTATCAAAACATTTCTGAATACTTCTGTCGTACCTGTGGACCTGTGGGCACTCCTGGGGGTTGCAGGTTCTATTGCTCTGTGGTCGGGGCAAAGAGGCACAGAGGTAGTCGGGGTACGCCTCATGATCAATGGTGCAGAAGACCGAACGAGTCTGGTACCCTGATAAAAAATACAAAACATAATTAGAAACAACTAGTTAAATAATACACTTCCTGTGTTGTATGCATTTCCCTTCTCTGACCTGATCCACACTCTTTGCTACAAGTCGACCAAGATCCAAAACTCCAGTAGTATCCCTGAGTGGAGCGCCCTTTAGGAAGGTAAAACTCATAGTCCACTCCCTGGTTTGGCTCTTGGCTGATCAACTACAATAACATTCCGGAGATTATAAACACATTTACAAAAAACAAGAAAATAGTTACATAAATCTTAAAGAAATCACCTCAACCACTAGTGGCTCAGTGGTGGGTCCGCGGCCGATAATAGTTTCAGGTACATTGTCGCCCTCAGCGCCTCTTTGGTAGTACAGGACGGTCCCAGCGATGGGTGTGGCTCTGGAGAACTCAATTACCCAGTGTCCATTGAGGTAGTATTCACCTCTCAGGTTCTTGATAGCTGAAGAGAGAATAATTGGCAAATATTTGTTATCATTAAAGATCCTAAGTGCTGTGCAACACCCATAACATAATAGTTGTAAAATATCACTCATATGTTGGACCCCGCTTCCCTACCCGGAAATGCAAATGGCTTAGTTTGAGATTTGCCCCCACCCTCGTGAAGAGTGATCTGCCTCTCTAGAGCCTAGAGCGGAGGTGGTGGGTGCGTAAACAGAGTGTTACAGGTACAGGAGGATGGGCTGAAACAGGGATGCGTGCTACGGCACTCACCAGGCTGACTCATCCTGGTGAGTAGCCCCCGTTCGTCTGCTCATCCGAGGGGAAGGACAGAGACTGTTCTCTAGCTAAAGACTGCAGGAATCAATTAAAAAACACTTTGGGCACATGTAGGAAGTACCAATAGCACTGTAAGAAGGTTAAAAGCTCTGAAAAGTCCATTTTGGACTGTTGTCATAGCGATTAATAATTGAAACCAAAATATTTTATCTTTTGACTGGGAAAAAATCATAGGAAATGCAGTGGCACAAACAAAGCTTTAATAACCTGAAACACACTCACCAAAGTAGTTACGAGTGGCCACTGACTCTCTGATGCTGATGGTGGTCGCTCCAACAGGAATAACGAACATCTGGTTGTAGCCTTGAATAAAATGAAACAAAATAGATTAAAACATTGAAAGCAAGAACATTTGTAGCAATAGACATTATAGAAACCCAGTCTTACCGTTGGGCAGATCCCGTGTGGAGAAGGTGCTTTTGACTTGGCGACAGGTTTGGCCGTTGCCCCCACACTGCAGGCAGGGGTCCTCCTGCTGAGAAGACTCCAGCGTGTTGTCACAACCGAGACGCTGAAAACAAACCAGTCCAATGGTGTGGTCAGGAATACAGGTGGGAAATATATCAACCTGTTAATCATTTTGTGAACGTTGTTATGAAGATAAAGTTATTTCACATTTGTCTGAGCATTGAACCTCATCGAATACAATATAAATAAATACTTTTTTTTTGACAATATCACCCCTGGTCAAAAAGTGATTACAGTGAACATTAGATATCAAGAACTAAACTAAACTGAATCAGAAACATTTAGAAGGCTATAATTTAGGCGTAGCTATTATATAATTATATCATAAGTGGCTTGTGGATGCATTTGAATCCAACAGTGGTTGCTGTTGGATTGAAAAAGGAACAGATTATATTATAATATGGACAAATTATAAAGTAGAAAATTGACAAGAGACTCGACGCAGCTTTGAGCTCCAATGATGAGGACAATGATAATTTCAGAAATCAAAAACAAATGAGTTATAATTGCGCAAAAATAACCTATTTTTCCCCAAAGTCAAGAAATTCTCGTTTAATGACACTATGACTATAATGAAAATATAAAAATGCCATATTATAAAAAACTGCATCTCCGAGAGTCAAAACAACAGACTAAATTTGAAGTTTGTGTAAACCAAAAGCGTCTTGGAACGTCACGGCTCACAAAAAAGGACTAAATTGTGGCTCAGAAACATTTAAATCAGACCTGAGCTGGCGGCTGTGCACAACGGGACAGAGTCCACAGGTCACAGTCACAACACATGGGACCATAATGAGAGATGAAGAGGTGTTGACATTGACAAATGATTATAAGATCCTGCTGTTCTACTCTTATTAGACATACACTGAACATTTGTATACAACTCAATCTCTATCCATTCTAAGTCTTCACTCATTAACGCACAGAACATTGTTAAATATTCTGCAGTCTTTTTGTTATTTTAAGGAGGTGTGTTTGATGGATTTACTCATTTTGTAACATGCACTTATCCATTTTACACCACCCCAGTTCCACTCCGGAGGCTCACAAGCACAACATGACGTCTGAGTTATTAGACAATAAAAGTGTGTTAAAAACAGGGGGGTATTTCTGCAGGGAGGTTTAGAGGGCAAGTTCAGACTGACAATTCACGGATAGATTCAAGGTTGTAACATATATACTGTGGAAGGCGGGATCCTGTTAAAGCGGTTTATTTGCATCTTGGAGAGTTGCAATGGAAACATACGACAATAAAAACAAATTCCATATTTTATTTTTATGTTCAGTGATTGCTTGAGGTGTGCTAGTCTTTGTAGTCATCGTAGAAGAGGAACACGATGTAATGACCCTGATGCCATATTGTTACACTGCAGAAGATATCTTAAAAATGTGCTTAATGTTTATTTCTTTGCTTTATAACAACATAAAATAACATGATGAGGATAACATAAAAGCAAGTAAACAATAGGGATGGGTGGATTAATACCAAAAAATACATATGATTACTGACACAGGTATTAAGAAGTAATAATATTCCTGTAAAAATATCTCAATACGCAATATTTTTTCTTGAATTTTTTTAATAGATTGTTTAAATGTAAGGTTTTTTGCACATGTGTTTACTTTTCATATTATTTCCTGCTGGGGTGAGGAAAATGTATTATTCTAGCACAAAACTCATTGGCATCAGTATCTCATCATCTATATCGCATTACTTGCAATAGAATTACTTGGTATCTCCCATCATTAGTAAACAATTTTAAATGGATTGCATCACTATCAATAATAAGTTGAGTTAATTCTGTGGCTCAATCCCAGTTGCAAGTTTTTCTTTGCACTAGAGACTAAATTACCAATGGAAAAATGTAACGCAACTTAGTAATAATATCATCTATAATGTTACAGTGCTGTGTGGAGTATTTTTGAGTATTATAGTCACCTTGCAGACGCCATCCACGCAGATGTCGTTGCGTCCCGGGTGGCAGGGCGTCCCATCCGCGACCGCACTGCGATGGCGGTAGTAAAAGTTCTCCCCTCGAGGCATGCAGTTCAGCTCACACGGGTTCTCGGCTGTCACAACAAAAACATCAATCAAAATAAGAGTGTACTGTATGTGTTATTATGTGCTATTGGTGCAAAGATTCAGACCTCCATAATAAGGCAACCACTTGTAGCGTTTGCCCTGGAAGTCTGTGCCGTCGAACTGGGAGCACTGCTCTTCACGGAAATCCTTAGAGCCCTCGGGACAGTCCTGTGACAATTTAAAAAAAAAAGTTGAATGTCAATTAGCCTCAATAGTTGACTCCGTAAACAAAAACACCCTGTAAAGCTCTAACTAGTCTAAGTCTAAGGGTGTTTCTCAATATGCATCCTGAGAAACATCTTATATTTACCTGAATGTTGCAGGAGCGATACGACCTGTCAGGTCCCACACAGTTGTGCCCTCCATCCGTTCTGGAAGTGAAAAAGGGGAAAATAAAATGAATTGATTAATCCCCTACTGTCATATTTACTTTTTTATTTAGTAAGAATGTCATGTCCCTTGTACTTGATAACTATGTTTTTTAAAACTGCAACACTAATAAAGGGTTAGGATGGAAATTAGGATTTTTTGTTTTGTCCTGTAACTGTCATAGGAGTTCATAAGATAAGATAAGATAAGATAAGATAAGGTAAGATATTCCTTTATTGTCCACACATGGGGAAATTGCATTGTTGCAACGCAGGTAGATACAGAGGAAAAGGACAGATAACTTATAGTTTCTTAATAGAAGAACTCTTATAAACAAAAACTCTTATAAACAAAAACTCCAATAGACAAAACCTCTCATTTCTTAATAAGGAATGGAGGGGAAAAATAAAGATAAAATCAAATAAAACAGCTAGCTTAAGACAAGATAATACTAATAATAATAATAATTCTATTTACATCAGTTATATGCACATGAATGTGACATTATTGCATGTGGGTACGACAGTAATTGCACATGAATATGCACTGTTCCAACCATAGTATAGTATAATAGTTTAATTGCATAGTGTTTGGAGAAAATTGTGAATTTAAATAAAACTACAACAACACGCAAATCTCTGCACACCTAACAATGGCAGACACTTTGCTTTGACAACCACAGAAAATCAAATGACAAAACATTACTTTCAAATCATCTACTGTGTACAGAAGTTCTTCCTCCTCTAAATCTAATGGTTTCACTTGAAAGTATGGACAAACACTGGTCTAAATGATCATCTATCAATGTAAAGATTAGCCTAAACTCCTTATGTCTGTGTGGATCCTCAGCCTAAATCTTACATAAACATCAGCTCATTTTGAACTGAGACAGACCATTTCCTTCCAGTCATCCTGAAAACTCATTGTTAAGTCACCTCCCAAAGCACCAGCCCTTAAGCCTCGAAAAACATAACCCGCGCTTGTCAAAACGCCAAATGTCAATTATAAGACAAGTCTGTACAGATGTGGACACTCTATGAACAAATCAATATGGCTAAATACTCAGGATGAATCTTAGGTCATAGTTTGGAGTTAAAATAATGTTACAGTAAAACGGAAATCCCCCAGAAATACATACTATTACACAACAGCTCCACATCAGACTGATTATAGTAGTTAGAGGCGTGATTCAGACACTATATAACTATGTTTATTTTGTGAAAGATGCAAAAGGCAGGACGCCGTCGACTCAGCAAAAATGCTAGAGTGCTTGAAAGTAAGTCTGTGGTGGAGCCAAAAATGATATCATGATGAATTATTTTGCCCTATTTCTTAAAAGTGTTCTTGTATTTGACTAAAACGAGTCCAAAATAGCAGATTTCTACAAGAGATTAGCCCTAACAGTTTTAAAGATGTCAAACAGGGTCAGACAGTTGTTCTGGCATGAAAGTTATTTCATTACGTGCTTTTCCCAGTGGTTACATGTCCTAGAAATAAATCACCTTTGTTTTATGAAATATGTTTTCTATGACATAATAGCATTGACTAATAACCCTGAATCTGATGTTAATGAAAAACTAATCTTACAAATCTGTGAAATTTGAAAAAAGAATGTAGGTAACAATAGATCAAATTTTGTTTGTTTTTAAAGTAATGATTATAGTGTTTTTGAGTGACTTAAATGTGGTTCTTGGTTATAGTGAGGCTTCTGCCGGCTGGTCTTGGGTTTTCCCAGATAATTTTTTGGAACCAAAAGAGTCAGACATCTTCAACCAAACCTCAGCCAGATGTCTTCTTCTTCTTCTTCTATTGGGGTTTTATGGCGGTTGGCAAAATTTTAAAGTGCATTACCGCCACCTGCTGTAGCAAATGTGCACGTAGCCAGATGGTTACACCCAAAAAGCCCTTTTCAAGTTAAAACATTGGGCTTTCAGGCAGAACGCTTTGCAAAAATGGGCAACTGTCAGGCAATTACTGTATATCCAGCAAAGAAAGAATGCATTGCCAACTCTTGATTTAAAATTGTGGTTAAACGTCTGTGCTGTATGATTATTGTTTGATGAAGCAACACCTGTTTACATATTGAGCAAAATCTTAATTCTAAGGGGCAGCTAAATTTGGAACTTTAGGAAAAAAGTTTGAAAAAGCTGGTTTGAAAATGAGGATCGTACATTTTTGTTTGATTGCTGTGGAAAGCATTCAAACTCATATTCCCAATTCTCATGTCTGTTTTTCTATTCCCCTTTCTCTAAATAACACTTCCTTCCTGTAAACTAAAATGATAACTTCAACATTTTAATAATTCTCCATTTATTTGAGTCCAAACCTGTGTGTGAGGCAGCTCCTGGACTTCACTGTGACTCCACTGCCACAGCTGCGACTGCACTCTCCGAAAGGGCCCCAGGCGTCCCACGAGTCTCCACCAGGGCCCTGCACATAGAATACAGGCTTAATTTATGAGCAACTCAATGTCAATGTGTGATAAAGGAGAAACAGGGTATGACAAGTAGGTTTTAGTTCAGTCATTTTGAGCAGTGATTCCCCAGAAGTTCCTAAAAAGTCCAAACTACTGCTATTATGAAGGGATGGCTCAATAGTTGCTTCTTTAAAGAATTATTTAAGGACAACTGTTCTGTGAAATCTTTATTTACCATAAAACAATAATCTTTTGTCATCCTATACTAAACTGCTCAAGAAAGGTCAAATTGTGTCCTGTAAATGTGATTATTGTGTCAGTATTTATACCTGGACAAATGAGAAACTAGTAGAAATGTAGAGACTTATTTTCCAAGTCAGTTTGAGTAGTTTGAGTTTGAACATATTGACTGATTTCTTGGTTGGGACTCAACTCTGTAAGTTTGAGGGCGGGACTCATTGCTCAACTTGAGGTTCAAGGAAGAGGACTTGGACTTGGACATGTGGACCAAGGACTTGGACCTGGACTTCACTCAGGTCCTTATACAGCTGACCTCTTCATATCTGCCTCCAAACGTTTTTAAATAATTAATGTTCAATATTAGTATAGCCTCCTCTAACCTGAACTATTGCATGACATGCTTTATTAATTTATCTTTGTTATTTGTTCTGATTTGGACATGAGGAGTAAAAACATATAATTATCTTTTTACATGATGTGGTGTAGAAAAATGATGTGCACGTATGATGATTTGTTTTATGTTTTTATGATTTTGATGGAACACAATAAAGTCACAATTGAATAATGATTTTAAAAACTATTGATTTAATATTGTAACACAGCAGTGTAAACCATCTGTGCCTCTTGGAATAATGTGGCTAATTTGAAGTGCCTCTAACAGACACTCAAAGACGTATGCCTTTAACATACTTTTTAAAAACATTCTATACTCTACTACTTAAAAACTTCTGTCACCCTATAAGAGGTAGTATAATGATCTCAAATGTGGACACCAAAACTTTGCAGGGAAAAAATGTGTATCGTGGTCTAGACAACCCAAAATGTGTTGTACACCAGGACCTAGAAGGTTAAAGATGTAAGAATCCACAATAAGGCCCAGCGAAAGAGCACAGCTAGTCAAATTTGCTTGTGTGTGTAAATTCACCGAGTGCACTGGGGCCAGAAGCAGCTGTAGGGCAACCAAATGCAGGAGCATCTTCATTGTTCGCTGGAAGAGAAAAGCCAGACACCCAGAGTTAGTCACTGTGACTAATGAGTGGCAAGGCATTGAGCAATTTTTCACAAACAAGCCGGGGCAACCATAGAGAGGAAGCTGTCATGGTGGTTTGACATAGACCACCATTCACCAGAGGGTCTCCAGAGTTCACAACGACTCGCTTACCTTCTGCTCCCGAGAAAACAATGCAACATTATACAACCCAAGTGATGAAAATGTTTAGGATCTGGCGTGGAGACTGTGATCCAGCTTTAAGTGCTTCCCTGAGCGTTGCCAAGTTCATAAATCTGTTGAACCGGAGGATGTAAAAGCAGATTTAATGTGTAAGGATTGTAAAAACTAAACATTCGCTTGTGGTTTGTGGCTTGGGTCGGAGCCACCGCAACCAACTGCTACTGTATATATGCAAATACGAGAAGAGTGAGTAAGATGTGTTGCTTCAAAATACTATGACTCACGTTCTAGTAATTGTAACTAAGAAAAACGAAGAATGTCATTATTACACGGAAACTAACATGGACAAAAAAACTGACATGGCATTCGACAATTTTTGTACCTAGATTAAAACATTATTTAAGCACTAATAAGTAGTTTTTTTTTCTCATTTTGAAATCACGTTACAGTTTCTTTTCACTAGTCACATGAAATGGCTTTTTCTTGTGAGACTACACAAATGTCCCGACCTTTGACCTTTTAACTACTGTAAAAAAACAAAAAACATAAATAATCCATGCGCACAAGCTTTTATCATGTGCAAAGCTAGTATTGTAGTGTTATAACTGTACTTGTTATGCACATCATACACACACTTTCTGGAGAACAATAGATTTCTTGTATATTTTGTATTTGTAAAGAAAAAATATGAGCAAAAGTGATAACTACAGAAAGGGAAAAGCCAGACAGAACAAAATGGAAACTACTTAAATCTTGTATACATTAAGTTTAGATACACACACACTGGAATAACACAAAATAATATCCAACATGTATTAAACTAATGACAAAAAAACTTCTCTAACTCTGAAGACATTTTAGTTGATCAGTGAGTCAGAAAACAACACAAGAGCTGTAAAATTCCTGCCTTGCATTGGGTCATACCATCACACCCAGAACACACAGCCCGAGGTGATCACAGTCATTTAATTCAGACTGATTAAACAATTACAAGGCAGCCAGCAAAATACAGGCAGTGTCTTGTGCAAAGTGTCTGATTCCCAAGCACACCCACAACATTGAACCATGTGGTCCGTCAAGATATTCAGTTGACAATAAGTATAAATATAGCAAAACTGTGATGACAAACAGCTAATCCTCAGATCGGGATTCTCAAAAATAATAATTTAAAAGGTTATTTGCTCACTCACAATCTTCTTCCGCAGTCGAAACTGTCAAAATATGGTCTGAAAAAGGAACCTTTCGAATAAAATCAGATCTAAAATGCTGTTTTATTTGGATAGCGTTTGAACCTAAATTGTATTACTGTTATTATCAAAAATGATATACTAATTTAAAAGGTTATTTGCTCACTCACAATCTTCTTCAGCAGTCGTAACTGTCAAAATATGCTCTGAAAAAGGAACCTCTCGAATAAAATCAGATCCAAAATGCCGTTTTATTTTGATAGCGTTTGAACCTAAATTGTATTACTGTTATTATGCAACTAGAATATCACTTCTAATTCCAACAACGTTTAATGAATTCAAAGTTTGAACAGGCATGTATAGGCTAAAACTAATACATGCCTGCCAAACTGTAGTTATACTTTTTCTTTCTCGCAATCCTACATGACTCAAAACTAAATCCTTTAAACCTATTTTGTACTAACTTTACAAAACAAAAGAAATCCTCATAAAACATGCACTTTAGTCTCACCCACCTTGACGATAATAGATTTGGAAAACGTATAACTTTTCCTTCTTGTACCAAATTATTTTATTATATACTATAATCTACACATTTAACAAACCCTTGAGAGACACTGGCTCCAGCTCAGATTGGTTCTTGGTTCCTTACCGCGCTGTCGGGGTCTCGGATGCGGTCTCGTTGCCGCGGTCGGGACACTTGGCTCTTCTCCGTCTGCGCGCAGTTGCGTCCCGCGGGGGTTTGGACTCTTGTGTCAGGTGAAATGACTCGCTGCTAAAGCTCGTCCCGGATTTATAAGCCGTGGATTTCTCAATGGACAATGGCTTTCTCTCTTTGCGTCTCGCGTCCAAAGGAAAGAGACAGAGAGAGAGAGAGGTCCAGTCTCTCCTCTGCGCGTCATCATGCGCTTTTAACCCGCGCGCGCACAGCTGCCCCCTCCTCTGGACCTGTTACACGCACTCTGTCATTTAACGTTGTAAAAATAACGGTTAATAAGCGTGTTCACTGTGTTGTAAGATTATTATAGGAGTAACTTTATCTTCCCACTTCGCTCTGACCAAAGTCGTTATTTCTGTGCGCGCGTCAAGCAGGAGAACCAGTCCAAAAACACCAGCTCACTTCAAAGTCAGGGGTCTAGTAGTGGAAAGGCTGTAGTTTAAAGCTGCAAATCAGTGGCAAATGTTCAGATTTTGTCACATAAATGCTGGCTCTTGTGAATAAACATGGTTTGAGCAGGACCACTCACTTTTTTAGGAGCATCATCTGTAATTGTTAGATTCCTGTAACCTATAAACTATAGTGTTTAAAAGATACTGTGACTTGCTCATGACTCCTTTAATTCTGAATTTAACAATCCCTCCCCTGCAATGGATATGTTGTAAACAAAGTCATTAAAAAGAAGTTGGATATAATTGGATATAGCCTATACTTTACCTTTTTTATAGACTCTCCAGTGACTATTTTTCAGAAACGTATTCTAAATCACTTCAAGTTAATGGATGAAGGCTTTTTTCTCAATTGGCTTGGCAATCTATTGCCTGGATCTGAGAATAAGATGCATTATACTGTAGACGTGCAAAGATAATGATTGTTTTGAAGCCATTGATCTAGTCTTGTTAGTATTGAGTTTGTTGTAAATATGAGGGTTGGTGCTTCTCCCTCCTCTGTGTGTGATTACAGCAGCTAAATCTGCCTGATCTGAGTTATTGGCTTCCACTTAAATGTGTGTGACAGCAGTGAAATCACAGTTTCATTATGAACATGTTAAAATCACTACAGAAAAGTGAATATTTGAGGGTTTTGCAGGGGAAACCTCAAAGCCGCTCCGACAGCTAAGTTTAAGCATTGGCAGCCCACACGCCCCTCCTGTGTCATGTTCACTTTAGGACATGAGGTTTGTCCAAAGCATAAAGAAGTAACTGCACCCAAATTATACAAAGATATGTCATTGTGGTGAAAAGTAAAAAGGTAGTGTGTTCTGATGTTGAGTAACTTTCATTGGAGCAATTACAGTGTTGTGGGCTTTGGGTCATAAAGGACATTTTTTCTTCTTATATGTAAGAAACACATACTTTGACACCTTCCAAGTAAATTTCTAACCACACACTTTGTATTTCTGGTTACAATTAAAGAAACTGCCGTGTTTTGGCAATGCACTTTTTGCCCTTTGTTTCTGTTTTGTAGCTAAAGTGGAGGGGAAAAGAAAGAAATAGAGACAAGCAGGTGTCGAACCAAAAGTTACGTGGAGTACTTTTAAGTCCAAATATCAAAACTCAAAAGGGTTTTGAGGGTAGTTCTAGTCCTGTCCTATTGCATTATAGTCAATGTTGCGACTAAATACACAATACTGTACTTTTTTCTTTCGCCCAGAGTAAAAAAACGGCACAGTTTTTGCTTCTAGCGCGACTCACAACTGTAGTCGACTCAGTGCGGCCGTAGCATGCGTGATCCGCCAGTTTAGAGTCTGTACGATGACAATTACACAAGGTTCAAATTACACAACCCAAAGTGTCAAGTTGAAGTGCCAGTTATGTTCAATGAACCATCACAGTTAATACATTCGGTTTGAATTTAAATCAAATATTTGCAAATGAACAGGTCTTTAATGTGTGGCTCCTGGAATAAACATGCCACATTCACAGTGTTAGTGGAAAGTCAAATGACCACCTGCCACCATATTATTAAACTGGTCTGTGACTTCAAACTCAAACAGTTTTATGCTGTTTGACATTAATATCAGGTTTTGAGGTAAATTTAGTAACAAAACAAAAATAGTGTAATTTATTTGAATTACTATGTATGTACTATATATTACTGTATTAAATTTTACTATATTGCATTTTCCATTTTTCCCCCCCATCCATTTTCCAATCCCAAAAAAAAAATGGATGCATTTTCATCCAGCTTTCCATATATTTTCCATTAAGTAATTATGTAGTTCATATGCTGCAATTTCTCACTTGGTCAAGACAGAAAATGTTTAATCCAGATCTAAATGAGTAAACAAACAAAACAGGTTGGGAACATTAAAATCCATTTTCCAATATTCAATGTTAGCTGGAGAAAATGGGTTGTTAGTATGAATATGATTGTCATTATTATTGTCATTTGTACATGGAGTAAAACTGCTTTTGCAATAAAACATTTTGGTAAATCATTTGAAATAATCAACATTGAGGCAGAATACATAATGTGCATTTTCATATTACACAGAAACTGTGACATTGATTCACTTAAAGTAGTTTTAAGGGAGGATCTTATGTCACCTTGAGGATAATCATGTACTTTTACCATTTCCAAATCCCAAAATAGATGACCACCCACGTCTCCTAATGGATCTAAAAATATTTCTCATCTAATAAAATGTTTATAGGTCTGATAAGTCTTTAGTCACCGAGCATGTCATTTTAATTACATACATTTAATTAGCATTAAGCCTTTCTGTGTACCAGCAGTTTAAGACTACACTTCTTTACCTCAAAAACATTAGTTTTCCTCGTAGCTAAATCTAGCCGTGGCTTTGAGAGTATCCTAAGCCACAAGTTTAAATTACTACACTGTACATTCACCTCCTAAATGTACACATATGTTAGACAGAACATGCCTCTTGATTGTACAGTTTTAGCTCCTGTTTTAGCTCATGCTGCCCACCCAGTCCTTTTCAACTCTTCTCGGGCCAGTCTTTGGTCAGATCCACCTCCACACTTGTTCCCATGAGTTCAGAGCTGCCGGCTCAGCTTCTGCGCTTGGCGTTCCTTGGCGTTAAAGGCGTATTTTGTTTCCTGCAGTTGGTCAATGATCTCCTTTGCTTCCTTCATTTCAGCGCAAAGTTGGTCGTATTTCTCCAAAAGCTCTTGGTTCTCCCGGCGGAGCTCCACGACCAGTTGGCTCAGCTCCTCCGTCTGCCTCCCACAATGCACTTTGAGCTGCTCCATCTCAGAGAGCGTCTCCTCCATGCGCTGCACCAGTTGCTCCAGCTTGTCCTTGTTCATTTCTGACATGTCACTTTCAACTTTTGAGAGAATTTAGTCCAGACTTTTGCTCCGAGCGTCCTCTCCGTGTTGCGAGTAGTCTGTCTGTGAAGATTATTGGGGACTAATCCTCTATTGGCTGCCTCACGGTGAATGACATCCCGCTGTAATCCACTTTGCTGAGCTATCCTGGGAGGGCTGAAATGTAAATTGAGACAGGGTGCCAAACTGTCTAATGCTTAATTCCTCTAGTGGGGAAAAAAAATGACATTAAACATTTTTCATTTAAACAATATTAAATAGCCTTACAATGCAACAGAATAGTCTCTTGTAGCCTAAATGCAATAAGTACAACATGATGGAGCATTTCAGTGGGTTGATCAAGTGTAAGGTCAGGTGTTCTTCAGGATCACAGAGAGGCAAGCACTGGAAGATCAACAAAAGAAAGATCAGGGACATTCCGACAGCTTTAAGAATCCTTTATTGGAAAAGGGATAAGCCTTGTCTTAGTGCTGTCAATATAAGTACTTAAAGTGCATATGACAGGTCTTCATATTTTCTATAATTATCACTTTGTACCTGTGGTGTTGTTGATAGTTTTTTTTCATTTTTACTGGGCCATTCTAACACATAAATATGCTTTGTTTTATCCCATTCCATTGCAGCTCTGGCTTTATGTTTCAGGTCGTTGTCCTGCTGAAGGTCAAGTTAGGCCACAGTCTCAAGTCTTTTGCAGACGCCAACAGGCTTTCTTCATAGATCGCCCTGTATTTTTTTCCATCTTCCAATCAACTGTGAGCAGCTTCCCTCTCCCTGCTGAAGAAATCAGCCCCACAGCATGATGCTGTTTTCCACCACACATTTTTGCTTTTAGTTATGGCTGAAGTGCACGACTAATAGTTGGATCTCTGTAGTTTATCCAGATTTCTTGGCTTCTTGGCTGCATCTCTGATCTTTCCATAAAACATGCTTTATAAATAAAGTGTGATTCTTTTAATTTGATATTACCATATGCATCTTTGTAAACCAGTCGTTTTTATGCTGACTGACACACAAAAAAGTTTTTTTTGCTGTCAATGTCTTTCTAAAAGATGAAAATCTATCTTGGCATGTGTTTTAGAGTCTGTTTACTAGTATATAGAATAGAGCATAGATTTTCTTGAACTTGACACACCACAGCAGAGGAGCGAACAGCATGAATTCATTATTGTTTCGTTTATTATTTAAAAAAAACAAAAATAAAATCAACATTTGAACCTTTGCATAACACACAAATGCAAGTGAAAGACGGAGTACAAAACGCTGATCAGACATTCTGGGTTTGTCTCTGTCAGAAGATGTGCAACACGCGACTGTCAGTGCACTTTCTCCTTCACCAGAGTGACCAAAGGTGTACTTTACTTTTGTATTTTAACAAAACATTACTATTTGGTTGGTGACACTTCCACATTGATTCACATTTAAGAAATACAACATTTCTTCGCAATTGTAAATGAGATAAGTGTACAGGTGTATCAATGGGTTATGTGAAAAAGTGATCATTTCAGTAGTTCAATGGAAGTGAAATGCAAACATTGGACTCGTCTGGAAGGGCATCTTATGTAATACCTATGCCAAATGTATTGTACCTGTAGATTTTTAAAGCTTCCAATCACAGATGAGATCATTTCTAACTTTCTTGATCAAGGCAGAAACCCACGGCAAAGTAAAAACAACATCATTAGTGTAGTCAAAATTATTGTACAATTGAATGTAGCATAGGTAGGAGACAGCACCAGGCAAGCTTCGTGACCCCAGGATCACCGCTTAAAATCCCCCAGACAATTACAAAACAAAAAGAGGCTTCAAATGGAAACGATAAGTACATTTCTGATCCACTTAAAACACCACAGAGATGCCCTTGAGCAAGGCACTGAAGCTCTGACGGTCAGGACACAAAGCCAGGGTCCGTGTGTGATGTTGGTCTCTATTGTGACAGAGACGGAAGCCTCCGCCGTGCTCACCGTTACAGGATTATGATTAAATAAAGAGAGCAGCATGAAGGAGGCATTTAAAGGTGCACTGTGTAACTTTTCTCATGGAATGTCTGTCATCTGTTTCCATAGAGATGTAATTACTTTGCCGAGAATGTTTCACAGTATGGCATTTGACTTATCCATCTTGAATGTGTTTTTGTGCCTAACAATATCATAAAAACATGCACTTTTACTTTGAGCAGGGAGAGAAACAAGCTTAATATCATACTGTGGAACATATAACATCTCCATGGAGACAGGCAGGTGGAAGACGCGCCACCAGAAAAGTTACAATGTGCAAAATGCATCTTTAAATACAGTTTTAATAATGTAGTGGCAAATGTAAAAATAAGAAAACCTATTTTTGGAAAATTCCATCATGAGTTACTTACAGTTGAGCTGATTTTAAAGTTATTTGTATATGTTAGATTACATAAATGTTCCAACTTTATTCCAACCGCGATCCATAGAGATAAATTAATGCTTCTTTGATGCTTGGGCTTGAACGGTCGCAGTTAGCAAACTGCGAAGGCTGCAATTATTTGTTGTATAATTTCCTCTGCAAACAACAAAATTACCCATCTCCATGGGGTTTGTTTATAAAAACACATTTTCCTTACTTGAGCTGGGTTATTGTTAGTTTTCACTTTTTATACTCCTGTACGTGATTATGTGCACTTTGACCTTACATTAGTCTAATCGTAATTAGATATTCTTCCAAAATCGTTCAGCCTTAGTTGATACAGACTTGTGACTACAGTGGTAAAATGTCAGAGTGATTAATGGTTGAAGAGACATTTGCAAATCAAGATGCAAGCAGTGGTTTGTGTTTTATATTTTGCACGACAGCCAAAAGTGAAAAACCTACAAAATAATTCTCAGGAACTTCAAGCTCATAACATTTTAATTGTGCCAGTGGTATTATTGTTATTGAATGTTTGTGAAGTGACAGACGGCAGATATTTAAAAAATGATATTCGAGTTGTGAAAAATGATTACATTTAAGGAAAGACTTTATGGAATAGTCTTGTTATAACAGCTTTACCGCCAGAGTGTCCCTGAGCAAGGCACCTACTGCAAACCCCCACACGCTTTAGTAGAGCCGCTCACTCGCCGACAGTAGAAAGAAAAGGTTCCAATCTCAGAAATTGTGACTTGTGTAGCACAAGGAGTATGAAGCCTTCATCAAATCTCCCATGTTAAATAATAGTAAAACACTTCCAGAATCTTGTGTTGGATCACACAAGATCTTGTCAAACAAAAATCAAGTCCAAGGGAAAGCTTTCGGGCCCAGATTACGTTTGAAAAAAAGTCACTTAAAATAGAAAATTAAGAACAATCGTGCTAGAAAGAAAAGGCTCAACAAAAGAAAAATGGTATCCCATTCATTCTCTCAGATCGATGTGAACGAGTCCGTTCACCGCCCTAATGTCTTTCCCCTCCAGGCTGCAAGGGGGCGCTCTCACGTTGTTGCAGGAGAGAGCGAGCAGTGTACATTGTGTTGAGGGCGAGTTGGATTTCAGAGCCAGCGTCCTGCTAAATGTAGAACTGATGTAGCGCCAGTTTGGACATAAAGGGCCGTACCAAGTTGTCTGTGGCGAAGTAGAAGACCAGACCAAAGAATATGGAGATGGGCAGCGCCGGGAGGGCTTTTTTAAAGATGGCCAGCAGCAGAAGGGTCAGACACAGGCCCTGAAGAGCAAACACAGAGAAACGTTTAGAAATCAGACTTTTGACAAGTTCTCCAATGAATATTCATATCCATAAAAACAAAACGATGAACAAAAAGTCACATTTACTATTGTTTTTACATTTTGTCATCGAGCTTGGACAAGATTTTACAGTTTTAGTATAAGCTCAAAAAACTACGTTCATACTAGAACTGCAACTAGCGATTTTCGTCGATTAATCTAGCAATTATTCAGGGTTTAGGGGGGAAAAGGCATATAATATGGGGGGGGAATGTATGCATCAAAATGAAACGAAAGCTTTAGAATCTTTAGATCTTCCTTAAAACAAAATTGTTTTATTTATGAAAAACACAAACTCAAACGTATTTCTTGTGTCATTTTTGAGTAATTATTGCTCTGTTTGAGTCTTAACACCTCTCAGACAGGCAAGTTTTAGAGCTTGTGTATAGAACAGAAGACTAATAATCAATTCATGACCTGACAATTATTATTGATTAGCTGCGATTAATCAATTATCTTGTTTCAGCCCTAGTTGATATGATATGAATCCAAATTGTGTGATCGTATAAGGACAAGGAAAGCAAAAAAAAAACCTTCATAAGGCAACATCATACATTCACACCACATTTACTTTTCCAGGCTTAGAACTGGAACAAAACATCCATTGGCTCGTCCCGTTGGCTCCTCGGAATCTTTTTTGAATGTTATAATTATTTACAGTCAACCGGAGCAGTACATTACATATTGTCCCGGGATAAGACGCGCGGGGGCGGGGCACCGCGGGGGGACGGCGCCAAATCAAACACGGCGTGAGGAGATTGACGGATTGTGTACCAAACCCGATGACGCGTGCGGGAAAACAAGAGGCCATAATGAGCAGGTAAGACTCACGATGAGGATGGCGACGAAGCAGGCCAGCGTGGTGTTCCAGTCACCGTTAGCCGAGGCCTTTCCCACCAGCATACTGTAGAAGATGAAGTCTCCCAGTCCCAGCTTGACACCCCCTGAACGCACAAAAACACCACATTTTAGGGTGGGGCAAAGTCAAAACACAAGATTTCTCAACTGTAATTACAATACACACAGTATGCACCATAGGTTTAGACTGAGGTCCAGACATGTAACCTAGCAATTGCCGTGAATAATCGTTTCCTAATCTATGCGGACTAAAAACAGACACATATGGTGGTGGCGTTTACGCAGGTCGCCAATTTCAACGGAAAAAGCAGCACGTTAAAAACATTCCTGAAATGTTTTATGGGATCTGACAGATGATTACAGCCCGAAGGAGTCGCGCTGACAATCTGGGAATTCACAAGTTCAAATTGCACTTTATAATAGGGACCAATGCAAGTAGCCTGAGCAAACTACGGAGCCGCGCCATTTATAGCAAACATGTGAGACGCTAGTGATTGTGGAGGAGCTAATTGGCATAGGCAGTATTTGGATACCTTAAATCTTTCACTATTTTGGAATTTGATTTCAAATTACACTATTTGATTAATGAATCTTGCATTCAGAGTGTGTTATCTGTTCGATGAAAGACGGTAAAGCCGCACAATTTGGGAGTAAATACCTCTTTTTCTGAGAGATTAGATTTGCAATTTATAGTTTTAATGATAGGATTCTGTTCAAAGTTTACATGTGCAAGAACATTGAACAAAATAGGCCCCTGAACTGACAAACTAAGAATCACACGTATTTCAGAACATGTTCAGATCCAAACTACATATTTTCTTATGCAAAGAAAATTTATTTTACGGTTTGTGTCGGAAGTTCATAAAAAATTTTATCTTTTGCGATTTGTTTATCACATATTTCGCTTTGATTAAGATTAATCCTGCAGCTATAGAAGACAGCAACATATAAAAAAAAGAGATAATATTGCAATTGTGGATTAGGAGATAAACAAAAAGACTGCAAAAGACTAAAATATAAATAAAAACTTGCAGCAGTGCGATCTGCACTGTGGGTAGTTTCACATTCCTGTTTGTGTCATACTTGAATCTCACCCAAGACATGCAATGTACGAATGAACGGAGAACCTTTCTGATGGTTTGACACAAAATTGTTTGAATATCACCATTAAATCAAATCAAGACAATTACTGAGATTTTTATTTTAGTCAATGTCACACAACAACCATCCATAGAACATGTGGGACTTGATGTTTTAATATGACTCAATCATACTCACAACCAATTGGAATGGTTGTTTTTAGTCTTGAGAGTTGTTTTGAACTCGATGCTAATGAAATGCGACTCTAAGACTTTATTTCACTCTTCACTCACATGGTCATTATAAGGTTTTTAAAAAAGATTCAAACTGCCCTATAGTAGTTACCGATTGTGATTCGTCTTTCCCTTGAGATCCATTTTCCTTCCCAAAGCCATCCTACACTTATCCTATACAAAAGACGCCGGAGCAGAAATTCCCGGCTCAGTAAAAATACCCTTGGCCCTCCCCTTTAAGTGAGAGCTGCTGGTGTCACACAAATGTACACATCAGACTTGAGGGCGGCTATAGAGGCTTGGGTTTAGGCTTGGATATTTATATTCACACAACAATGTACAGACTAGAGCAAAGTGGATAATGCTCAGTGGCTGAATGTCCTGTTCCCTAAGGTTTTCCCACAAAACCAAGTACAAAGTCGTTACTGGGAAACGTTGCAAAGCCATTGAAAGTTAAAATGTGTGCGTGTCAGACTTTCGTTATATTTAGAAAGAACATTGTCATCCCACAGCCATATTTTGCTCTATGTCCTCAATATATATTCAAAATCTACTTTTGACATTTACAAAAGAGTCGGCATCTCCTTTTTGTGCTTTTATAATGTTTTTACTCTCATCATTAACTCAAGAGTTTTGAATTTTAATTGATTGACAAATCCTGTATTGCCTTGAGTGTGAAGCTTCAGTGATGCTAAATATTCTGTTTTCACCTTCCCCCTATCCCACGTTCACTTCAAGTTCAAGATCAGGTGAAATGCAAGGTTTTGAACAGGAAGTCAACAAACCCCTTTAAGTAGTTTTAGATCAATATTGCAGTTTAAAATGTAAGCGAGTTTGATACTAAATACCAGAAAAAACGTAAAATGTCTTAAACTTAATAACAGCACATATTTCCAGGTGGTTTTAGCTGCCGTTCAGCACTCACTCTCTTCGTCGTCGTCATCGGGCGGCGGTCGTGCGGTGGGCATGTGTTGTATCTCCCGCCGTGTCTCATCGGTGGACTGAAGCGGCCCGAGCTGGTGGACCTGCTGATTGACCCAGTTGGATGTGAAGCCCCCGTCGTCATGGGGCGGGCTGGTGGGTTCGGGAGAGGCCACGGCTGCAAGAGAAAAGACAGAATAAACGAACAAAAACTGATCCGGGCTTCAAGTTCCACTGTGGTCACTGCTGGTCATTTCTGAGATGTTATTCTGGAGCCGATACGGAGGCTTCAGCACGTTTTCAAACCCTCTTTAAAGTTGGGGTTGGCTTTATTGACAAAAAATATTTATTTATTTATTTTTGCTTTATCTTGATGACAATATTCAGACCACATTTTCACAATGCATCAGAACTGTGATCAAATGTGCCTGTAAATGTCTTGGTTGAGGTGCAAGTGTCAAGAAAATGTAAGTTAACCATAAATGTAACCACAAAAGAGCTGAAATTACATTTTATACTCTCATTTGGGAGATTGCTCTAGACGTTTCTGACTCTTTTTGAGGTCATTTTTAATCATTTTTACAGACAATATGCAAAATTTAAACATCGAGCACATCTATCAATATATTTTTATCAATATATCTCCCACCTCTACTTTTAACTTACTTCTTTGGTGTTTGCTTTGCCTAGAATGTTCCACAAATAGCATTTAACTTATCTATCGCCATGGAAACAAGTAGATCTACAGAGGTGAGCTTGCCCAGAGTAAAGATTTCATGTTTATTACGTATTTTCGAGCAATAAAAAACTTTAAAATGTAATAAATGCAAGCGGCAATAACATCATGGAGACAAGCAGGTAGAAGACCCGCCACCAGAAAAGTTACACAGCGCGCCTTTAATTTTGGAGATAACCAATTTGTACAGCCGTCTTGTATTATCTATAGGTAAACTGTCTAATGTCGTTGCACTGTATGTTTTTCTTGCTTCTAACACAACTCTTTGGACAAAAACATTGCTCCTAACATTTCCAGCGAAGACAAACAACATGATAGATTGCGCTTGTAAAATAATATAAGGGTATAAATTATGACATAACTGTTATGCAACCGGGATGTCAAACCCTCAGAAATAAAACCTCAAAAACAAAGTACACTCTGCAAAATCAGGGCTGAGCGAAAACAGTAATTTGTCTGTCCTGTGATTTTGTAAAAAGTGGGTCTAAATGAATGCACTCATATAAATCATAAGGGTGGACATGGAAATACAAGAATCACCAAAGAGCTGAACAATTACTGTAAATAAGAAACGTTTTTAATGCTCAGAATCTTTGGAACTACCATTAAACAACCAGATTTACACTTTAGCACCCGTGTTCAAAGTAGTAATTGCAATATAAAAACATGAACCGTATTTTCCGCACTATAAAGGCGCACTTAAAAGCCTTTAATTTTCTAAAAAACAACAGTGCGCCTTATAGAACGGAAAATACGGTCGTCCTTTTTTCTATATGAATTCCTGTCTCACGTGGTTGAGCTTCTTCTTGAGTTGTTGATCCTGTGGAGTTCCTTTTAGGTCCATCAGTGTCGGCCATGTTCACGAGCCACACCATTGTAGCTAGGGAATAATATAACAAACAACAACATATTAACACAATCCCCAGTACGGGTGGAGTCGTTACAAAGCGCGTTTGTGCCTTACACGAGTAGATGAGCGCTGGGAAGATGGGTTCGTTTCTCTCTTGAGCCGTCTCCACGAGGATCCTCAGAGGACCTTTAGGACAGAGCACTGCCAACAGATCTGTAAGAGAGATTCATGAACTACTGTGAGTATCTGATGCGGGAAAAAACTAACAAAATAAAATATCTGAAACAAAAAAAATACAAATCTAGCCCTAATATTTCCCAAAATGAAAAGTGTAATTATTCATAAAAGCCATTGTTTTACCAAGAGAACACCAAATTACACATCTTAAAAAAGGTGCAAACGCTGTTATTTACTTCACTAATAATATCATGAAGGTTCATTCAACACAAAATTAAACAAAGATTCCAATCAAACACAAAGAAGGTCAGACAAAGAAAGTGCTTTCAAATTTAGATTCAAACACATTATTTATATTGGACATAGAAACGTTTTAAACACATCAAATAAATAAAAGGTTGAAATATAGGGATTGGAGGCTTCTAGGTGAAGAAGATTAACATGTTAGGTGTATTAGTTATGAAAATCTGAAATGGTTTATTCTTATTTGACATTTGGTATTGGCTTTGTATGCGTTTTATTGATTACAATTGTCAAAATACGACTATGATTATTCGTTAACTGGTAACAATTAGCCAATTAAACGTTTGCAACTCTAAAGATAAGATACGTTTAACGTCCCGAAGACAAGCAGGGAGCTGACCCCCCACCAGAAAAGTCACATAGTGCGGCTTTAAAGGGCCTATATCATGCAAAATCGACTTTTCAGAGCTTTTAACCTTCTTACAGTGCTATTGGTACCACATATATGTACCCAAAGTGTTTTGATTGATTCCTGCAGTCTTTAGATTGAGAACAGTCTCTATCCTTCCCCTCGGATCAGCAGACGAACGGGGGACTCATCCTGGTGAGTAGCCCCCACTCTGTACCTGTAACACGCTCTTTAAGCAAGCAAAAAGTGGATGTACCATAGACGGAGATGACTGCCAGTATGAGCCAGGCGGTCCACTCGGGCAGGTACTTGATGAAGACCAGAGCCATGAGGGCACTGATCATGATGAGGTAGGCCTGCTGCAGCCTCAGGGGGCCCTTCCAGTGGATACACATCATGCCCACCACGCCGAAGTTCCAGATGAGCAACGCAATCGTCAAGAGGTCCATCGCCAAGTTGTAGGTCTTAAAAACCTCCCTGTTCGCCGGCCAAAGATAGATGAATGAATTGTGGTGTACCGACTCATTTAGACAGAAGTGTTGCGGGGAGCGACTTACTTGAGGTAGATGTAGGAGAAGAAAAACAGCAAAAGGAGAGAGGAAAGGAAGAGCCACCCTTGTATCACCTGTGGAGATAAGCATCGCGCGAATTAGACATAACACCACGACGACATGTAGACACTTGTAGACGTGACAGTGGTTTTAACCTTCTGTGCTCAGCCTTCAAAGCCTCAAACCATAACATACTGTACAGCAACCAAGATTTAGTTTGCACTTAATGGTACAATGTAATGGTAATGTTTACATTCTTGATACCTGATAATGAAAAAGTGTGTCTTTCTATTGTATTATACATTGTTATATTGTTCGTCTCTCTCCACTTTGATTTCAAGTTTACAATCAATTTGGGTCTTATACAAATAGTAATAAGACATACATGTTATAGGCGTGTTATTGACGCTAACTGTCCACAGCAAAAGTATAAAAATATACATAAAGCTATGATAATATAAACAAGTTCAGACTGACATATTTTTCCACTACAACAAAATATGTATCATATATATATTATTTGGTTGGGTTGTAGAATGCCATTAGTATCATATTTCAAAGGTTTAACGTGTAAAAAAAAGTTGCTGAACAACATTAAAGATCATTTTTTGTCTTTGCGATTTCCTTTCCTTTTGTAGTATCAATGAAAATATTTGGACTTTCAGTACTGCAACACATGCTTGCTTGTCATCGGTGCCGTTGACAAGCGATGACAAGCATGTGCGATTCCCTTGGCCGTGTACCTTGTAACAGCGATACTTGTAGAGCAGCACCAGCACCAGCGTCATGACGATGATGACGGTGATCATAATGGTGGCGTTCAGGATGGAGTTCACCGCTCTCTGCCCCACCGTCTCTGTGTCCTCTGGGAACGGAGTGTAGATGCTGAGAATCCACAGACACGAGCACAGATTAGACTTGGACACAAATATGAATATGTGTACATGTGTATATATGTGGGTATATGTACCGCTGAAAATATATGTGCATATGTACGTTAACATCCAGGAACCCTATCCTTCCCTACCCGTTTTACCCCTACACCCTTTTTATTATATATATTTTTAATTAATTATATAGATTAAATTATTATTATTATTTTTGTCTTTTCTGTCAAATTTGTATGTTGCTATTGTCATCATTTATTTGTCTCACTAAAAAGCAAAAAAAATAAAAAAAAAATAAAACACTTAATAATTAAATAGACACGTGAAAAGTGATGACGTTTCATCTTCGGGAACAAAATGACAGGCCATTTCAAGAGATAGCATGATTATCAGACTGTGTAATCTAAATTTTCAGATTGGATTTAGTTTCTTTCTTTGTTTTGTAGGTCAAATCAAAAATCAAATTAGGTTGTACAGGTTAAAGACCACCTCTAGTCTGTTCCACAAGGATAAATGTATAGTTTCCCTTTCAACACACTGATGTTCCCTGCCGTTTTTAAAGTGTGGTTTACTTTTGTTAGGCTACGATTTTTCTTCAGTTTCTTGCTGAGCGAGTACTTTATTCAGTTGATAATAGTTTTCATTTCTTTACGGCCACCGCAGCAGATTCACGCCTAAACGGAAGCCAGAGGGCGGACAAGGCCAAGGCCACCTCGGGTAGACGTTCACAAAGATGACGGTAGGTGGTCCGCAACTAACGAACAATTACATACAATTTAAGAAACTCTAAGATACTGCACGCAAATAAAGGGCTAATTTGTTTGACTGTACCGTAAAAGAAATGTCATATAAACTGCTTACATTACAATCTAAAAGTTAAGCAATAAAGACCCTTTCAGAACTTGGTTTAAACTACATTAGGTCCATCTAGTGGTCATGAGGGAGTATTCCAAGAAGATCTTCCACTGAGATTCTATCATAGTTAGGATCATCTCAAAATAGGTTGAAGCTGAAAAAGACAAAATATTTTTCGTCTGGGGGAGTTGAACCTACATTTAGTTTTTTTGTTGCTTTGATTATTATTATATATATTATATATTATATTGTTCAAGTTTTGAGAGTTTATTTGAGAGCGAGTTTTCAAGTGATGACTATTTAAAATAAATGTTATGTGATGTCAGACATTTTCGTTTTTTAGTCTTTTGAGGGGGGGAGGTGGTCCAGAGAGAGACTAAAGAAATTTAGTCTTTTTCACCTTCAACCTATTTTGAGATGATCCCTTAAATTGTAAAGTGATCATAAATGGTAATTTTAGGAAAGTTCATTCATAGGCTAAGAGTAAAGGAGTTTTTGTTTGCACAATCCATTTTATTTTTGAGTTGCCTTCACAGTTGCATTTCATTTTCAGATATTATTATTTAGAGACAAACAGTTCCTCCTTCCAAAGATACAGCTATTTTAATTCTGACAGCACTAAATGATTCGTATTGTCAACAACACTTTACAGCGTCTTCCTGCTATTAGGGTCGTCAAAATAATAGAAAATCAGATACTAATTATGATACCAAAATTAGTATTGAAACTAGGCTAGCCATTTGTATCGACAAAAAATATATACATTAGGTCCATCTAGTGGTTTGACCTTTCCTGAACAGTTTTGAATGATCTTGAGCTTGGTAACGTAAAGAAAATACAACTAATATTTGTGGGAAATGACAGGGTATTGTTTATATTCATGGTATCGAAATCGGTATTGGGTATTGAGTCAATTCCTCGGTATCGAAATCGAGTTTGAAATGTTAAGATAAGATAAGATAAGATATGCCTTTATTGTCCACACATGGGGAAATTTTGGTGTGGACAATTAAGGCATATCTTATTTATATCTTAAATGTTACGATCGTGAGAAGAATGCGTGCTGTATCTCGGGCTCTTTTGCTGTACGATTGTGAACATGTGCGCGCACTCACAGCCTCTGTCCGTCCTTCTCGGTGTAGAAGCTCACGGACTTGATGGTTGCCACGACGACCACCATGCAGAGCGTCACGGGGACGAAAAGCATGATGACGTGTTTGGCTCCGTATTTCAGGGTCATCTCCTCGTCCTCCTCCTCCTCGGCCTCCACCACTCGAGGGGGCTGTGTGGCGGGGGGCTGGCCGTTCAGCTCCAGACCGTTACCGCCTCCTCCTCCCCCCCCTTCATCGCCTCCTCCCTCGCCGCCCGCCCCAGCCGCGGACCCGGACCCTCCTCTGGACCTCAGACCGGACTCGGAGGGCTGTGGCGGGGCTGGTTCTGGAGAGGCACTGGTCTCCTGGTAGTCCTGTAACGCAATAAACATATCTTTAAACGCAAAAATACTGCATATTACCACGGTAAATATATCGAAATGTACAGAATATTGTAACTGTTACGGTTACGGTAGAAAATACTAAATTTGAATAGCGAATATATTGTTTACTGTCAAAATGCTACGTTGTAAACTTTCAAATAAGGGGGATTTTTTTTGTAATTATTTAGTTTAATTTGACACAGTTCCTATTTGATAATTAAGCTTCAACTAAGATGTTTAAAGACATTTTTAACTAATTACAGATAATATCATCCGACTATCGTTATCGGGTCACTCCCAAAAAATATTGAATATCGGCCACCAAGGTTTTATTAAACTAATGTGAAGAGGTTTTGATGCTCATGGGCTTCAAAGTAGATTCTGAACCACACTACACACAAAATTAAGCCCATAAAATGCACCTGAAGGAGATAATGTCACTTTGTATTATTTGATTTTTTTAAATATGGCAACAACAAAAATTGTAAATAAAAATTAACTCAATCTTAATGTCTTTGATACATATTCCACTAATAACGCTTGTGTCAATTAAAATCTACAATAATTCTCTATTTTTCCATATAAAATCATCTTTATTTACAAGAAATTAACGCGAACTAACCATGTAACAACTGCAATATAAACCTATAAATATATTATAATAAATTGGACACATTTGGGTCCATCGAGTCTTACAAAGTTGGGTTTTTGCTTATTTTTCCCCTCTTCCAGAACAAAAGAGCACACCAGTCTCGAGTCGCACCATTCATCATCTGTTCTATTTAATTAAGAATTACGGAACACTTGAGTAGCATTTCAAGGCCATCTTGTGTTTGTATTCCACTGCTCCACATTCACATAGACAGGCAGATTTCTCAAAGGATTTCCCGCTCTCCTCTTCGCTTCCTCTAGTCTCTCCGTGCCCAGCCTTAAGGAAATGAGATGAAGAGGGAAACCACGGCGACTGAACCAGAACTGTCAGGCTGTAAGCAAGCCCAGGCAGGAGACAGCAGCTCCAACACGGAGCAATTTGAGCAGGTAAACACAAGCGCATAAGAGTCTACCTCCAGAGACCTGCACAGTGAAGGCTGCAGAGCTCTTTATTATGGAAGGAAAGAGCCGGTTTGTCACACCTTTGTTCCTTTGGAAGTGGGATAATAGCTCTGACTTAAATAATCAGAGCAGTGTGGGCCAGATGACACAACTCAAAAGTGTGCCGCTTTTGTAAGCTGAGGCACAGGCATATTTATGAAGATATGAAGAAACACAATATGTCAATGATCATCTAAGTCACTTAACGTGCTATTTATTCTTTTCCATATACTGTACATGAACATCAGGCAAAGCCACTTATTGTACATGATAATTTTACTCTACTTGCAGTAGTATTTTATTATAGTTTACGCCGTTTTGAATCCTTTGCATATTTTCTATTCTCCTGCTGGTTTCGAATTGTGCATTGCAACACAGGAATTTCCCTCGTGTGGAACAAAAAGAAGTTCCTCTAATATTTTCTTATCTTATTCAATCCCATCTTAAATGTGTTTATTTCTACTAAAAGTGTTAGTTTTTGGGGGGGGTTAAGTAAAAGAAGTGTAAAAGGTATCATGTGAAGATATTACTTGCACTTTTATATCCAAAATGTAAGTTTTTGTCATTATAATTTATCACTGTTGGTTCCTTGTGAAGTCACCCATGGTGCACTATGGAATGGAACATAATAATCTGTTGTGATAACATTATACAATAGCTACGGTAAGTGTATAACCCAAACACTGCATTGTCTTTAGTGGTGACGAGAACAAAACAAAATCACCTGAATTTCAAAATAGCATCGATTTCTAAAAATGTGGGTTTTTTCACACAGATGAGGCGTGACAAAACATGACAGAAGAGAAAACATCGAGAACTAAGGCAGAGTTCGCGCGTGACAGCTCTAACGGAAATGTTGACATGCACTGACGCTGCCTGACAATGAAGAAAGCACGCACAGCTCCCCTCACCTATGCAAAAATGTATACCAACTACTGGTATATAAACCCACATACAATACATAAGCAGTATGTTGTATGCTTTGCAGTTGAGGGGACATGTTTGTGTTTTGTAAAACCACACCTTGTCAGAGAGCAAACAGCTCTCTGGTGATGACTAGAGTCTAAAGAGCATATGAGTCATAACTCATATGCTCATTAGATAAGTGTGATCATCTCGTCATACGCGAAGACAACAGTTACCGGTACATCAGAACTCGATGAGCAAAGCAATATATCACAAGCTTGTCAAAAAAAAATGTCCTGTGCGACATAAGAAGGATATGTGGTAATGGTTTCGACAAATTACAGCAATGACAGAAAGAGACAATGAAATAACGGTGAACTGACCATGTTGTTTTCGACGTCTTCTGCATTGTTCGCCATGGCCAACTTGGATGAAGCTTCTCACATTCAATAAATCTGTTGACAGAAACATCACTGTTAGTATGATAGACGTTTGTCCTATGAAACATTCTCAGTTGATAGTTATTTTTAGAAAAAATATGACAGTTTATAAAATCAAGAGATAATAGAATGTGATTTTCAACAAAAAATCTTGTCAGTTTCTTAAATATTGCCTAAAAATGATGTATTGACATCTTTAGTTCTTAGTATTAACCCATTACATGCTTGGATTATTATTTTACATTTTGCAAACTACAATACTGATCTAAAACAGCTTAATAAAGAGGTCCATTGACTTCCATCTTGAGTCTCTTCCTTCTTGACTGGCATTTCACCGTATCAAGCAGCACATTTTCTTTCAGGTGTTTTAATTTTTGAAGAATGTGTACTTCTCTGTGTATTACTGCGTCTTAATTTTTCAAATAAGCTCAACTAGTACAGAGCAGTGGGCGGGGAAAGGGGGTAGGTGACAAAAGACAGAAGCAGAACACATCAATTCAGTTTCAAATTTGAGTAAGCGAATGGTGAGAGAATCGACCGTTATTTCAGGCTCATAAACGTGAATTTGGCTAAAATACATTCCATTTAAAATCCCTAGATTGGTCAATACTTATAAGGACAGTATGAAAATGACAAAACACTAATGTGGTATAGAATGTAAACTATTAATTGTAGACATTTACAGCTTAGTTACAATTGAATATGGATGGTTAAATGTATGTACAAACCCGTGCAATTGGCTAAATATTATTCTTTTGGCACTACCAAGCCCTCTTTTGTCATTCATTGTTTGCACGAAAAGCCACCTGTAAATAAAAGTGGTGTGTAGCTTTTAGATCAACTCTGTACCAACGTGATACACGGAGAAAACATAAGAATAAAAGGTAAGGTAAGGTGTTTCGGGCCAGATAACCAGCATGAGTCAATTCGGCGTTTCCATTTCGGGGTGGATCACTTCTCGGATTTATTTCGCTGTTTGAGAACCGCTAACAGGGCTCGTTAGCCGCAGCGGGGCACAGAAGCCACTTTACAATAGGAAACTCGCACAGCTAAGACCAGCCACCGATCACAAAGAGAAGTTTTTAAAAACAGTCGTACCTGTTACATGCAGTGATTTTGTGTGTAGGTGTTGATTTGTGGCGTGGTCTTTAGTGCATTTAAAACCCGGGCACTTTCTCCTCTTTGTTGTTCCTGTCTTCCCGCGGAACTTCCGGTGTCACCACGAAACTATAAATAGAACACTAGAGAAACTACATAATGGTAAACAGTTCCAGTTTCGGCAGCCATGTTCTAGTTGTCCATTTCTACTGAAGACCTCGTCTGAAATGATCTATGGGTTTCAGGTTTCATCCTCCTGTTAATGAATCATTTTGAGGACTTTTTCCCATTCAAAATATATATTTTCTAATTTCTCATTATTCTGAAATGCATGGATTGGGAGCATGACTTTTAAATACATGATAATTTGACATAATATGTCAAATTATGTCCATTCTCTGCCACACATACACCTCCCTGGAGTCATGCCATGTCCCAGCTTCAAGTCGTCCATCATTGTCCCTGTGTGTGCGGCTGGAAGAATGTCTCAGACACTCGTACTATCAGCTTAGGAGCTCCACAGGGCTGTGTGCTTTCTCCCCTGCTCTTCTCCCTGTACACAAACTACTGTGCTTCCAGCCAAGACTCCGTAAAACTGATCAAAGTTTGCAGACGACACCACCCTCATCAGGCTCATCTCAGACAAGGACGGTTTATACAGTCAATATTTATTCTGCATAAAATATAGTGCAGTTCAGTATTGAGTATATTAAGTGGCTGCCAATTTCTGTCCATGATGTGGAGCTTAATTAGTTTTGCCCTAGTGCAGATATTGTAAAAGCAGCTCTTAGGGTCAAAAGGAGACCGTTGTGTGGGTCGAATTATAAAATATTATATTATCCGAGAAACCGAAAGTTGTGATAAATATTGCAGTTAATATGTAGGATGCTAGAGAGATAAGTTTGGATCGCTCCTGTTTTTCTAACCTAAAAATTAGGTAGACTTATAGCTCAGTGTGAATATTAATTGGCATAATTCTGATACAAAATATCTTGACTGAGACAGGTAAAGTATCCTGCATTAGGATTAAGACCACAATCATACCATTATATGTCAATCCATACTCTTCTCAGTGAATTTTCTGTCTTTATCAGAATGGCGCTGCTCTTACAACTACAAGATGGCCGCCGCAATTTCCACAAAATCCCAACCTCTCTAGCCTTTCTTATACATGCTTGGTCACCGCCTTCACATGTCCACGGGGAGCGAAACATGTTTGATAAAACACGGCTTTTGTTTGGTTTTTACTCGTGAGGAATTTGCTTGGTTGTTTTGATTAATCTACAAGACGCATATGCTCAATTCCTCACTGTAACCAAACCACCCAATCCAGAATTTATACGAGCGCATAGCAGCAAAAGGTTGGACCCAACTTTGTGAGTTGTGCTTCCGGTGTCAGAGGTCAACTCGTCTCGCAACAGGACAGGATCAAGCAGCAACGATAAACTACCGACACCATTCAAAACATGGTTAGTATTGCAAATAAAAACACTAACTCTATATTAAACATGTAATAACCAAACATGCGTACCACCCTGCTCCTTGTAATCGGGGAATCGGGTTTTTTAACAGAGATGCTAACTGCATGCTAACGTTAGCATGCGTGCAAAGTGTGTGGATTTTTTTGTTTTCTATCAAATCAAGCCGAAACTGTGAGATAAAGTTATGTTTTATGATGTTTTGTCAGCGAATGTCAATATCCTCTGAATAATGTTGTATGTGGTGTAATATATACTGCGGATGAACAGAGCATGTAATTGTCATATTGTATCACATTGTCAACATTTAAAGGCCTTGTTGCTACTGGTGATTCATGTTTTCACGTCCTGTCTTTCAGTCTCACACCATCCTGTTGGTGCAGCCCACCAAGAGGCCAGAGGGCAGGACATATGCGGACTATGAATCTGTCAATGAGTGCATGGAAGGTAAGGCCCTGTGCAAATATACTACGTGGTCAGAATATGTATTGCTCATTCAATTGTATTTGTTCAGCAAGAAAAAACTTTGTGTTAATTAAGGCTACAAGACGAATAGTAATCAAACCGTGAATGGTCACAATTGGCAAATCTCAAATACTCCTTAGCAAACAACAAAATATCCTTTTAATTATGTATACAAGTTGCTTATTCTGAAGTTTAGACCTCTACTAACATGTTGCACTTGATTCTTGTTTTTGTTTTGCCGTTCATATTCTGCTTCTCTATTTCATTGCCGCCCCCTTAAGCAATTTATTTAACATGTAATTGAATTTCAATCTTTTATCAAATGTTTATATGCTTAAAATGTGCATTTTGAACAGAAACGAATCACAATTGCAATGTTTGTCAGACAGATTGCAATTGCATATTTGCCAAAATTGTTCAGCCCTAGTCTTCATGTGTATTGTGAGAATACTGTATAACCTTAACGCAGAACTTGTATGAGAGAAAACTAAAGATTGGCGTGTGTCAAGTTAAGGAAACAGGATCAAACAAGAAAAGTTCCAGAATACTAGTTGCATCAGAAATGTCAAATTATATCAAGTAACCCTGGCAAAGAAAATGCATAAAATTGGAATATTGTGAACGCTGTAGATGTATAGATGCACTGGAAACTTGCACAACTAGAGACCAGTTATATTTCATTGTAAACTGTACATTTTGTCTTGAACAGGCGTCTGTAAGATGTATGAAGAGCATTTGAAAAGAATGAACCCCAACAGTCCATCAATAACCTACGATATCAGCCAGTTATTTGACTTCATTGATGACCTGGCAGACCTCAGCTGTTTGGTGTAAGTTTTAAAAAATGTTTTATTTAATGTTATTCAGTTTTACTTGGATTAGTGACTACTTAACGTGCAGTATATACATCACAAAGAAAAATGGCATTGTGTAAGCACAACTAAAGACATTTTCTATTGTGGACAGATATCGGACTGACACACAGACGTACCAGCCGTACAACAAAGACTGGATCAAAGAGAAGATCTACGTTCTGCTGCGGCGTCAGGCCCAGCAGGCGGGAAAGTGAGCAGACGGAGGGTTTAAAGGATATGTGTGTTCGCTTTATGCAACTACTTTTTACAACGTTTGTGTGATTTTAAAGTTTTCGCCCTACCTAAATGCTTTGCTTTCTTTTTATTTAGAAGAACTTTTGTATTTCAATGTCTTACTTTTAATAAATGTTTTGTTTACATAACATGTCTTATTCCATTTTAAATATGCTTTTCTGGTGGATCTGCCATCTTCTTGTTTCCTTGGAGAAGTTATTGATTTTCCTTGAGTGTTCTACAGAATAGCATTGACCTTATGAATATTGCCTTGTTATAGTGCTCAAAAATACCTTGCATTCTACAGATATCTGGTAATGGCACCTGCTCGTCTCTATGAAAGTGAAGCTTAATGCCATACTGGGGATTATTCTATGCATCTCCTGAAGACAAGCCGGTTGTGGACCCTCTACCACAAAAAAAGTGCATGCCTTGTGCACCTTTTCTTTAAACCGCTTAAGTCAGGCATGTCCAAACTACGGCCCGGGGGCCCAATGCAGCCCTCAGACCAATTTTTGTTGGCCCTCCGGCTTCCTGCTAAGTTGGTCCAAACAGTACTTTTTACTGTAAAATTGGAAAAAAAAATCTTGATGTTTGCATTTTGATGTAATACCAACCTAATATTCATGTTCCGAGTCTTATTAAAAGGTGTGGAGGCGCATTGAAACTCTGTCAAATGCAAAATTTCCATTGATTCACTTCAACAAATTTGACAAAAGTTGGGTTGTTTGTGGCTCCCTGCTCTGTGTAAGTTTCAAAATGCGGCCCTCTGTGAAAAAAGTTTGGACACCCCTGTCTTAAGTGGCAAGGCACCAGTCTAAATGTGTTTATACTTGTCCTTGTTGAATCCTGACTCGGTTTGGTTCTATTCTAGCCCTGGTTTAGTTCAGGTCTAGTTCAGAATTCAGTTTGTTTGTTGCTACCTCTGATGAAACTACACTAAAACGATTTCCTTCACCCCTTTAACTTTAATGTCGGAAATCTCATTCACAACCGACTGAGAAACACGTGCCTGTCTTTATAAAGGACTGGAGCCAATTCTTTATATAGTACATTAATGGACAATACAGTGGGCGAGCCAGCAGCATTATTGGATGTGAGTAGGGTAGTACTCACCTACTTTTAACTCAAGTAACTTTAAAAAATGTCACACTTTTACCCCTCCTTGAAGTATTTCATTTGAAGAAGCTAGTAGTAAAAGTTTTGGGTACTCGTCGAAAAGTGAGCAAGTCTAGTGACAAAAGCTTAACAATATTGAATGATTAGAACATTTGTGCTTCTTGTAACACTCCTTCACATATGATCTACATTTCGTAGATCTTATCTATCCTTTGTTATTACAAGATTTCGTGCATACGTTAACGTTTTCCCTTCCAATTACATTCACTTCAAATTATAAATAGGGTGTTATGTCCTGACAGTTCTACTCTTACACGAGATGATGATAATAACCATCATTAATTCATTCTATTTTTTAATTTGACGCCTTTCTTGACACTCAGGGTCACCTTAAACATGTCGAAAAAAACATACACAAGTGAGAACATTTATTCTTACTAACTTCAGTAGCATGTTTGGCTGCTCTATCCGCCTCTGCACTGGATATACAGTTTCAGTGGAATGGTGTTTAAAGTCTATTCCTTTCCTTTAAAATGTTGCCTTTATTTTATACAGAAGCTCATTGTATTCAGATTTGTTATTATTATCTCGAAATAATGAGATAATTATCTTGTAATAATGAGATAATTTTCGAAATTATGAGTTTTTTTTTTTTTTTTCCATCATCTCCCTGCTGCACCGCTCTCTCTCTCATCTGAAGAAGCCTGGCAGCTCTGTGAGGATCCTGTTCTTGGATGACCTCACAGACTGACCCCAATTTGTGAGAGCCCGGGACTGTGTGTCTGACACTCGGACCTGCAGTGTGAAGGACCCTCTACACTGCAGACCTCAGACATCATCGGACTCATCACGGACGACGATGATGCGGAGTACAGGGGACTGGAGCAGGACTTTGTGGACTTTGTGTCAGCAGAACCACCTCCTCATCAACGCGGGGAAGACCAAGGAGATGGTGGTGGATTTCCGCAGACGCCACTCCACTGCCCCCTCACCAGTGAACATCCAGGGACGGGACATTGAGAGAGTGGACTCATACAAGTACCTGGGTGTTCATCTGAACCACAAACTGAACTGGACTCACAACACAGACGCACTGTACAGGAAGAGCCAGAGTCGGCTCTACCTCCTGAGGAGACTCAGGTCTTTTGGAGTGACAGGGCCACTCCTGAAGACCTTCTATGACTCTGTGGTGGCATCAGCTCCTGTACGGTGTGGCCTGCTGGAGCAGCAGCATCACAGAGAGGGAGAGGAAGAAGCTGGACAAAGCTCCGTCCTGGGCTGTGCTCTGGACTCGGTGCAGGAGGTGGGGGACAGAAGTGTCCTGGCTAAACTCACGTCTATGCTGAACCATGAGTGTCGCCCCCTGCAGGACACTCTGTTCTCGCTCTGTGAAGGAGAGGTTTTGCAGGTCTTTCCTTCTGCTGCTGTCAGACTCTACAACAAACACTGGTAGCCCTGAACATGTGTCATTCAGCTTTCATGATCATGTGCAATACTGTGACATAATGTCAATTATCCCGGTGCAATAGCAGACAGGAAGGCTGATGCCACCACAAAGTTGTAGAAGGTCCTCGGGAGTGGTCCTGTCATTCCAAAAGACTTGAGTCTCCTCAGGAGGTAAAGCCGACTTTAGCTCTTCCTGTACAGTGCGTCTGTGTTATGAGTCCACTCTCATTGTCCCGTCCCTGGATGTTCACTGGTGATGGGACAGTAGAGTGGCCTCTGCGG
This sequence comes from Eucyclogobius newberryi, assembly GCF_026437365.1. Classification (NCBI taxonomy): domain Eukaryota; kingdom Metazoa; phylum Chordata; class Actinopteri; order Gobiiformes; family Gobiidae; genus Eucyclogobius; species Eucyclogobius newberryi. Next base: position 11,616,772 of record NW_027315846.1, read on the forward strand.
AAGTCCACCACCATCTCCTTGGTCTTCCCCGCGTTGATGAGGAGGTGGTTCTGCTGACACCAGTCCACAAAGTCCTGCGACTGTCCTCTGTACTCATCGTCGTCGTCCGTGATGAGTCCGATGATGGCAGAGTCGTCAGAGAACTTCTGCGGGACACAGCTGTCCGATGGTCTGCAGTGTAGAGGGTGAAGAGAAAGGGCGCAAGGACGGTGCCCTGGGGCGCCCCCACACTGCAGGCCCCCACACTGCAGGTCCTTCACACTGCAGGTCCAAGTGTCAGACACACAGTCCCGGGCTCTCACAAACTGGGGTCGGTCTGTGAGGTCATCCAGGATCCACTCTGCCAGGTCATACTCCACACCAGCCGTCTCCAGTTTGTCCCTCAGGAGCAGCGGCTGATGGCGCTGGAGAGATCAGAGAACAGGATCCTCACAGAGCTGCCAGGCTTCTCCAGATGAGAGAGAGAGAGCGGTTCAGCAGGGAGATGACGAAAAAAAATCTCACAATTTCCAGATAATTGTCTCGTTATTACGAGATAATTATCTCAAAATAACAAGATTTATTTTTAAAAAATTGTAAAATTATCTCGTTATTTCGAGATTTTTTTCTTTTCTTCTCTGAATACAATGAGCTTCCGTAATTTTACCTATTGTCTTGTATTGATTTCTAAAAAAAAATGCTCTCAAATCTCCAATAACATTCCCTGTCTCCTGAAACAGCCCCGTCAACACAGCAGCAAACGCGCGCGCGTCTCTAAAAATATTGATTCATTTCCCAAAACTATGACTTTAGGGGAATCGCATGAACCAAACAGTCTCGCTCACTTTCATAAATTAGGCTTTAAAAAAATGACAAATGAAAACAAGCCTGGCAGAGAGGAGAGAACACGTGCGGAACTCTCTGAGCTCTGGGACCGTGCGCGCGTGCGGTGGTCTCTCCCCCTGTCTCTCTCTCTCTCCCCCTGTCTCTCTCTCTCCCCTGTCTCTCTCTCTCCCCTGTCTCTCTCTCTCCCTGCACCTTTGTGTTGTGATCAGCTCTCACACCACCACTGCGAACCCCCTCCTCTCTCCTCCACCACCTCCTCCTCTCTCCTCCATCCCACCCCACCCTGCCCCGCTCTCCGCCACCGCCGCCCCCCCTTCGCCTCCTCCTTTTAGCATCTGAAAGGACCACTGAGTGAGAATCGATGGCGCAGAGGCCCGCTTGACAGGACAATAAACCACAAAGAAGGGGTGAGTTTTTTTTCTCCCCTACGTCTTGTGTTTGTGTCTCCCCCGTGTCTGCGGATCGCGACGTCTCCGTAATGTCACCACGGGAGGATCGCCGCCGCCGCCGCGCGTGGCTCGGGGCTGCGTGGCGATGCTATAACACAAGGCATCTTTTGTTACCGCGATATGATTTAGACCAGAGCGACTGCCTGCCCCGCTCCACTGCTGCTCCTCCGCTCCTGCCGCTGGCGCTGGCTGGTTGTTGTCATCTTTTTTTTTTTTATTTCATTATTTCTTTTTACGCTCAACACTGGTTCCACTTCGCCAAATATGATATGACACGCGCGGGGTGAAGAGCGCGCGCGTCCTCAAGCCTTTTTCTCTCCGCTTATTAATTTCACATGAACACACTATTCAACTTACATAACCCAGCAAAATAACACCGCTGGATGGCCGTGTTATTTTACGCGCACGCACCCGCCGCAGCTGCAGCTTTGCCCGGCTCTCATTGGGCGCTGCGGTATTACTGGGGGTGTTAATGCGGCCGTAGCGTAGTACAAAATGTCAGTGGGTTCCTTTTGCCCGGTTGTTATTGTGGGTTTTCAAGAGATCTTTACTCGAAATGGGCACCGGCGTGTGGTGGTGTTGTGATGCTTTCCAGGCGCACCTTGCTGCCCCGCGGCTGAGAGCGAGTGTGGAAGTCAAATCAATGCGCAGGGGAGCCGTCTATTTGCAGATATATTATGCCCCTGTCTCATGTCTGTGATGGCCATAACAATAGCTGCCCTCGTCCTGAGCCCAGAGCTTAATCAATACACTCTGGTAAAAAAAGAGTGTATTATTGGTAAACGTCCAGACGACTGTCTCAAACAAACTGATGATTCATATATTGATCCAAGTGCAATGGCTGAGGAAGGAATGCGTTTTGGCTCGTGCCTCGTGTGACTAGACAGATGTTTTACTACAGACAAGAATCAAATATTTATGAATGATGATGTTTCTCTCTAGAAGAAAGCCTTTATGTTATCTCCTTGAAGTCTGCCCCCAAAGGGAATCCCTCTTGTGTAGCCATAGACATTTTTTGTCTTCCTCAGAGTAAAAGTTTTCTACTCGTCCCTATAGAGTTGTTTAGCTTCCTTTTTTTACATTTACAACATTAACTTTGTTGGGAAAAACTGTGATACACAAATGTCATTCTTGTATCACAGTTTTACGTAGGATAGGAATAACATTTGTGTTTCTAAACTCAGTTCATTAAATATTTAAATGTCCCATACTATATACAGATGCGAATTATGACGTCAGTTAGACCCACTTTCACTGTCGCTGTGTGAAAGCAAGCTAGGGGGACTATGACTTAGTTCTTGGTACTGTTATGTGCGAAAAATGCCTAACGTGTCAGCCTTGTGAGCACCAACCTTAGTCTTAGTCTAGAGTTACTATAGTTTTCACCTGTACCACGAACATGAAGATGAATCGAAGTTCAAATTTCAGCTCGACTTCTGATAGAATCCTTTCTTCTCCTCAGGCTTCCACGCGCAGAGATGCCCGCTCAGAGGGAGTGCACATCACTTCTGACACTGTCTTTGTGCCATTTCGGTCTGGCATCGCTCTGTCTCTACAACCAGCTGAAGACCAAGCACTTCTTCCCATGAGGCCACCAGCAGAACTCAGCTCGGACCGCTCTGTATGGGGCCTTTCGCATATCAAGTATGTCCTTATATGATGGCAAGTGAAGTCAACATATTCTCTATTTCAGATGTCAGTAGGACATAATTAAGTGAACATTTTGTGCATTTGAAGCTGGTAAACTGGCCCGTTCAGTGAGTCAAAGATGAAAATGTGATGACAACTGGGTCAAAGCACCTTGAAAACTGCAGCTTTTGGGTCAATTAAGTAACAGTAATGGACATGTTAAAATGTATTTTGTAAATTAATCTTTAATGTGAGAGTACTGTATTCTGAAAACGTAGGATACCGGTACATTATTCCGAAGCCCAACATAGGGTTAAATATTTTAATCCTACATTTGTTGCACCATTCGTTATGCATTTATTTATCACTGATTAGAAAAGGAAAACTCATGAACTCACCACCTTGATTTTAGGAAAGTAACTGTATTCTGAATATCCTCAAATTAAGTAAGTAACTGAGTATCTGTATCGGAGTGAATACATATTTGTTACATGGATTTCATTTTCCCAACACTGTTAGTAACACATTATGCACGGTGAGGGAGAAAATCCAACATATATGGGACTGTAATTGCTGTTTCTAATTGAACTGTGTCAGAACACCATGTTTCGGTGTACAGACCGACAGGGAAAATTACTAATCATAGCTACGTACTCATATATTTTGACCTTCAAGTTGATGGTGGAAGCAGGCAAAGCATTTATCGATGTGGATACTCATAAACGGCAGCTGTAGTGAACCGTTTAATCGCCAAAAGTTGGTGTCATAAATTGTTCGGAGAAAAGTAAATTGGCACGTTGGATTTACAGAGGCATCAGTGGGATATAACGACTCAGACAATTTACAGGATTTGCTGCTTCTTCAGTCAGATCACACGTTGGAGAGCTTTTTGTCCTTTTTTTCCAACGCTAAATGTTTCAATAAACTATAGGCCGTATTTTTAAGCCAAAAGTGGTCACCCATGATCAGTTGCTTATAACTTTGTATCTGTTTTAGTTGACATGGAGGATGATGATGGGACTTGTCTACTTGATGTTTTGTGGTAAGTACATTTTGTAACTTTTATTCATGGCCTTGTTAAATATGCACATCAATCATTATTTTTATCAACTCTTCTGTATGCTTTCAAAGGAACTATTCATCTCCAAGTTAATCAAGTCTCTCATCCCCATATAGATTTTGCTTTGATCTTAAATAAGTGATGTTTAGTTCATAATTCTCTTCACACAGTGACCCTCAAGCCCTGAACGACTTCCTTCATGGGACCAATGAGGTAAGTGCTGGAGTACAGAAATCAATAGTGTAAATAGTAAATCGTGAGTCGGGAATCTCTTTTGGCTGCGTAGTGTGTGGAGGCAGTCTGTCAGAATGATTTACAGAGGTGGGCAGATCGGCCAGAATGTGTAAGAAAATTGTTTCGGTCAAATTCATGACTCGTAGTGTAAAAGAAATGTTACTTCATGGCTCAGGTTTGTAGATGTTACACGGTATTTGGCAGCTAGTGAATACTTAAGTGGTCATGTGGGACAGCAGTCTTCTTATAGTGTCCTTGGCTTCACAAACCTTATATGTATTTATGTGGTGCATGGGTGAGTCATTTATGATGGCGAGATGCTGTGCCATCAGACAGTCATCTTTGAATGTCCAAGTGCCATTTATTGTAGATCCAATGTCTTCATATTCATATATTTAAAGGGGAAAAAATGTGATAATGTTCAAAGTCAATCTAGTAATAATAAACTCATCCCATCCACCTCTGGAGATTTGTACTGTAATGCTGCAAAACCCCAAATCCTTTCCTAAAATTGCTGCTTTGGTCCCAGCAGCTGCCGACTGAAGACCTGCTCATTAACTCCTCCTCTGGGGAAGCGTCCCTCTTCACAGATGCCCCGGTGAGTGTCTAGATCTACTGCCAACAGCGTCAACAACCAGCAGCATGCCCCCCCACGAGAGGGGTTTTCTGTCCCCTACTGCGCCCCAAATGCATCCTGCTAACTTCTGCTAATCACACTTCAACTACATGCAGAGCATAGACGGTTATTCTCGATGATTAAATAAGACATCCCAATACGCTCACTGAAGAGCTACCACTGCATCGCGGCATGTTATTTCACTGCGCTCATCCAGTTAAAGAGCTTACGCTTCATTTAACAGCAACACCCCATCATAAAAGTAAAATGACTGCTTATAAACAAGATAAGAGGAGGTTTTTCAAGTCATAATTGAGCTACTATGAACCAGAAATCCTTTTTATATGCTTATGGGAGATTTTGACTTTTTATCATTATTATGTCCCATTCTAAATGTCTGTGTGTGTCTTCTCCTTGTCTGCTGTTGGTCTTGTCTCCCACAGAGCCCGGGGTCTCTGCTCGGAGATGGGGTGGGCTCCCCTGAGTCACCCACGCCTGGCTGTGTGGACCTGTCGTTTTTGGAGGAGGTGCTCCTGTCCTCTCCAGAGACAGCAGAAGACCCTCCACTGGGGCTCATCGGTACACCTGCAGAGCTGGAGCCCAAAAAGGCCCCTGTGGAGGTGGCAGAGGAGGCGCAGGTGGCCTGTGATATTCTCCAGCAAAGTCTCCAGGAGGCAGACATCACTGAGCAGACCATGGCTTTGGAGGCAGGCCTGGTGCAGAGTGGAGACAATTTATCACTCTACTCTCCTGCCCCTCTGCTGTCCCCAGGTCCTTTTGTGTCCAAATCTGTGAGTTTACCTGTGACCCCGGTCCTGCCCAGAGACACCCAGGCAGGAGTGGACCCTCCCCAGCCCTCTCTGTTGGCCGTGGGGCCTGGATGTCCCTCACTCAAACCAGCTGCACCTCCACAGCTCATGGGGCTTCTGCCTGGAAATGTGTTCCCCGCTGGTTCTCCCGAAATCTCCCTGAGTGCCGCCAACGGCTCCAGTATGTTCCTCCACAAAGCCCTGTCCACCAACCCAACTCAGCCCATTATCGCTCAGACTCTGAGGGCAGCGGCAGCGCCCCATCCTGGCATAGTCTTGCAGCGAACTCCACTCGCCATCCAGCCCAAACTGCCCATCACCATCCAGCCGAGACTAGTTCAGATTAGCCCTAAGCCTTCAGGGCAAAAGCCAACTCCCGGTCTGACCTTTGTTTCTGGTACAGCCTCCCAAAATATTCTTCTGTCTCAACAAACTGCCCAAAAATCTGCCCCGGTCTCACAGTCCGTCCAGCAGCTTCCCAAACCTGTTAGTCTGCAGCTTGTGAACCAGGCAGGTTCCTTTGTGCTGCAGCCTCACGGCCTCTTCCATGGGCAGAACCAACTACTTCTTCCAGGACAGTCTCCTGTCACTATCCCACAGCACTCTCAAGCCCAGCGGCAGCTCCTGACCCCCCAGGGCCTGCACACAGTGGCTCCGTCAGCGGGGCAGCTCGTTGACAGCTCACAGATTCTTACTGTTCCTCAAAGGCAGCTGAACTTCAGCCCTGTGTTTACCACTCCCACAGGGCAGCTCGCTCTGCGCCAGGCCACAGTGCTGTCTGGACCTCTGCAGCTGCAGTCTGGGCCCCCTACTGTCTTCCAGATGCCAGCCCAGCTCGCAGGGGCTTATGCAGCTGGTCCCCAGGGGCAAAGGGCCACTCTAGTCCATAGTCCTGCCATTGGAAACCACATCACCCTGATCAACAGCACAGGGGTGCTACCCTCAGATCTCACCTCCATCTCCATAGTAAACGGTCCATCGGTGGTTCAGGGGCTGCCCTTTGCTGCCCAAACCCAGGTCCCCCAGGCCGCAGTTACAGAGACTCAGCTGGCCTTGCAGCAAGCCTCTGTGGTGCTGCTGCCGGAGCGGGCCGTTCATGAGGAGAGGGCACAAGAGGAGGCCTTTCATCTGACACAGGTGAGCTCCCACTGATGAAACTTTAAGATCCTATATTATGCTATTTTTCCCATTTTGTAGTCTACCCTAAGGGCATAGTTGATAGTAAGAAGTGTTGTGCAACACCCATAACGTAAAAGTTATAAAATATCACCCATGTCTTGGACCCCGCTTCCCTACCCGGACACGCAAACGGCTTAGTTTGCGATTCCTGTGACGTAGCCTAGAGTGGAGATGGTGGGGGTGTAAACAGAGGCAGAGGCGTGCGCCGTTACACAGCTGTACATGTCAGCGGCAGCAGTGTTGGAACAAAAGAAGTAGCGTTTGAAGCTAACTGTGCCTAAATAGCGGTTCCTCTCAAGCACGGGGGGAGGGGGGCGTGTTACAGGTACAATTAGGTCTAGCTAAAGACAGCAGGAATCAATCATAAATAGCACTTATATGAGGTACCAATAGCACTGTAAGAAGGTTAAAAGCTCTGAAAAGTAGATTTTGTATGATATAGGCCCTTTAAAAAGGCAAACAACTGGACTTTTTAATGAAAAGTCTCACACGTTTCTCTTCCAGTCCTATGGACCAATGCTGCATCAGGTGTCAGTACAGCCCACAGGACTTCAGTCCTCCACTCCCCCTCTGGTGGCTGTTCTACAGCCCCCACCTGAGGTTCCTCTGGCTCCTGACCCGGCTGTGGACATGCCCAAACTCCTGATGGCTCCAGCAGAAATAAGTCAAGTGGTGGAAGAGGTGACCCAGCTGAGCCAGAACCAAGCCTTTATGCAACAACTCCAACAGGTCAGTCTCAACTATGCTTTCGGACAAACATTAGGACTGAGTAGCATGTCACTGTACTAAACTATCATCCTTTATAATGTCTAGTGCTCACTGATGCTTATTGTCTCTATAAAATCATCCACAGCAAGCACTTACTTCCCCGTTGTCGTCGGAGCTGCTGGTTGGTGCACTGCCAGTGGTGCCGTTGGAGGCTCTGTCCTCCCCCCAGGACGGACACAAAGAGGTCAGAAGGGAGGCCCAGGATGTCTCCTCCACGCTGACTGACCAGTGTGTGGTCTCTCCTCTGCCCTCAGACCTAGATGACTCTTCCCTGCTCTGCTCCTCTCCCTCCTCCTCAGACCCTCCACAGACCTATACCTCTCCAGTACAGGGCCCTTGCATTTCAGCACCACCGCCCCAAACCGAGCCCCCAATGCAGTACCAGCTACAGGCCCAAAGCGCCTTATTTACCCAGCTACAAGATCAAATACAACCTTCTGTGTCACAAACCCAAATTACAAACTGTATATCACCGCCCACAGTCCAAGTGCAGACTTCTCTCCTGCCGTCGCTGTCCCATGTTCAAGTTCAGTACTCTGTGTCTCAAGTCCAAGTCCAGCCTATAGTCCTGATCCCTGAAGTCCACAGTGCAGCCCGGACCCCCTCCCCTGCGCCCGCCCCGCCCCCTGTCTCTGTGCCTCAGCCTGGTCCCACAGCTGCCACCAGGGCCCCTTCAGGAGAGCAGCCTTCTGTTCAACTACACACACATCACAGTGAGTCCCTATAGTATTACAGACTGTAGTGTCCATGATACAGGGGTTATGTGAGGTAACACTGAGCGATTACACAACTTAAATCATGGACAAGCAGTGTTGGAAAGTAACTTAATACATTGAAAAAATACCCTGAAAATATGTATTCAGAATACTGAGTTTGAGTAACCGTGCCTCACTACAATTACTCTTTAATTTGGTGGCGTTAAGAATACTATGGAGTTACATTCCTAACTTCAAAGAAAAACATTGCAGTACATGATCACTGAATTCTTAAATTTGCACTGCCATTTCGAATTAGTGATAAATATGTGCATAACAAACAAAGCATGTTTTGGTACAACAAACAAAGCATGTTTTACTCCTACGTCTCCTTTTTCAATTATAACATAATGCAACTTAACGTAAAAGTATTCAGAAAGATGTTTGCTGATTGGGCCATGTAACAGAATGTGTTACAAAATACCTTTTAGTGCAGGTATTCAGTATTCTGTAGCTACACACATTTTCATAGTAATCTTCCCAACAAGACTGATATGTGTGGATACTGTATTAACTGCAGATAGATGGATAATATTTAAACATTTATTTAACACTCAGATGTAATTGGATTATACAGGGTCTTAATATCACATTTAAGTCTATCATTCTCCAAGCTTCAGCCTCCACATCACAAGCTAGTTATCATTTCCTCCCATTTGGCACGCACAATGACACTTGAAATAAATCTGTACTAGTTCAATTATTACACCCAAAATACCTTTAATTGTAATTATGTCATCCATTTCTCTGGTGACCACACCTGTCACTCAGCTCATTACAGCCATCACTGATTAAATCTTTATGATGACATACGAGACACTAATCTTCATCTGTGCCACGCTCAGAGCCGACTGCTGCCTTGGTCGTGGAGAGTAAAGTCTTCAGTGCGCCGTCTCCTGCAGCGCTCAGTGTCCCGGGGCACGTATCCTCACCCCACACAGAGTGGACCAGTATCCAGCCGGGACAACCCAACCAGCAGCAAGACACCAAGGTAACACGCTTTAAAGGAGCGCTTTTTTCAGGTTCTTAGCATTGAACTATAACGTTGTAAACTGCATAATAATAAGTTCCATTGACTTCACAGACTTCATACTCTGACATTTCACCTCAACAAACAGCAGATTGTTATTTATTTAATTATAAAAGGTTACGTGACATTTTAGAAACCTACATGCATCACTTTTAGCCTCACATTTGCAACTTATCACAACTAAGAACAGGAATGGGCGGGGATAAGGGGTAGGTGGAAACAGGAATCTTTTGTGCCTTTGAGCTTCAGTTGCAGGAGAGGCAGGAATCAATCACAATGCAACTTTGACTAAACTGATGGTGAGGAAACATTGTTGAAACAAGGTTAGAGTTAAATTAACGTTGTTTTTGCACAATATGTCCCCTTTATTACTTACTGAGACACAATAGGGATGACAGGTTTATTGGGCTAATTGATGATCATGATTATTCAGGTTACAATATTATATAATAGAATCCTAACAACAACAAAATTATATTCCAGACAATTTCAGAAGCAATATTAGGTCATTTCAATTCAATCTATATTCCAAAGCCCAATCTCATCAGATATTGGGGGCTAAGCTGGATGTGGACTAGAATGCCAGGTGCCACAGTGGGACAGTAGTGTGTACTGTTGTTGTGTCCTTGGGCAAGACACTTCACCTACCTCACCTCCAGTGTCCAAGTAAGCTGGTGTAAGAATGAGAGAGTGTTTGTGAGAGTGAATGTTGGAAAATGGAAATGTATTTACAGCATGTGTAACGTGTGTTCATTAACATGCAACTAAGTAATAAAAATACTAATATTAATAACATAACATTTTTACTTAACTGACTATGTCACACATTTGCATTACTTAACAGTCTGTGGTTATATGCACACTCAAAATCTGATTGTTATCATATGTTTTGAGTTGCATATTTATGTATAAAGCATATTCAAATAACTCTAAGGTTCTGGAAATCAGATAATAGGATTTTGGTGTGCATGTGAACATGGCTATTGCTCTATTGTTGGCAAATATCAATGTACAACCCCCCATTACACTTCAACTTACTCAATAAACATCTAGAACACTAGAACAGAGGATCAACGACCTCATGACTCGATAGATATTATATTTGTATAAGCCTCTGATCATATGCTCATGTTTTTATACTGCAGTTGTCCATTGTTGTGGAGCAGCTCACACCAGCACAGCGCCGGCACAGGTACTAACTCACTAATATACAAAATATACAACTACCACCATCTCTATTACACCAGGATTAAAGACAGGAGTTGCAACTAAACGCTCTGTGTGCCAATTCCCCTTAGTATGTCCCCACCAGGATTTGACTGTTTTCAGTAAACCCTGATCAGAACGTTAATTTATTTGATCATAAATACCCAAATTTACATGGATTAAGTAGAGTAATCCCAGACAATTAGGTTTCAAATCTGCCTTCAAGGTCTTATAAATTGTTTTTCTGCTTTTGTGTGAGAAGTACAAAATGTGGTATATTAAATAAAGTTGTTTAGAATTGTTTTCATGCACACTTACTGTAAGTTAGACAGCAAACAGGTACACGTTTTGTTTATCCAAAGAGTTTGCATGACTGATACAAAATAAAGAAACAATTTGGTCCCTGGGTAATGAGAAGTCCTATTTGATATTAATTAAGTCTTTTGTGACACAGTGTACGTGTTTTTCATCAATTATATACATTAAAGGAGCAGGTGGAGGGTCAGCCACCTGCTCCAGATGTTATTGATTTGGTTGAAATATTAAATCAAATATATATATGTTGCATGTGTTTGATTACAGGTGTTTTTATTTCTCAAACATACCTTAACACGCATTCTTACTGAGAGCAGCTTCACCTTTCCACAGACATGACCTATAATTAAACCTGATGGCACAACCTACTCCTCTCCAGACTGAAAATGTACAGTAAACATGCATGGACTGAACAACTCTAATTTATTTGTCAGGTTCCAACAGCAGCTCTGTTCAGACCATGCAGCTGTTCAGAGTCCCTGGACTGGCTCAGCCTTCTCCTCTCTAGAGGACGCAGTGCGGGGTCTGCTGCCCTACCACACCTGCGCCGGACCACTGCCTACCCAGGACCCCTTCAACACGGGTCTGTGCTTGTTCACTTACACATAAATATGATTAAAAAAAAGAGAGGATTTGTAATAATTATCCCTTTGATCTCACAGTGGACCAGGAGTTTGACACTGTTTCTGGATTTCTTCTGAAGCGGACCAAGGACATGGTCAACAAATACAGGCAGCTACTGCTCAGAGAATCACTGGTATGCTTTACATTTATATGTCAAGAACCAGATTTTCAATCCTACTAATAGTTAAAGGTGCACTATGTAACTACAGATGTTACTTATTTCCTGCAATATTCCACAGTATTGGATTAAATGTATTTTTATTGCATTTATTTAACTATAGATGTTTTTGTTTGACAAAATACCTTTAATTAATTTAACATTTAACAGCATGCAACGTTTTAGGCAAAAGATCTCCATGGAGACAAGCAGTGGGTGGCCCCTTAAGCTGAAAAGTTACATTGTATATGTTAATACACTATAATTAATAATGATTCATTTAAATCTATCTGTATTTTAATGCTTCACTGACCACATGTGTTTTCATGTAAAAGTGTTGTGTGCTTTATGCATATTCTTGTCTGTCTTGTCCACAGCAGGACATCCCGTCAGCGGAGATGGTGATGCTGGAGAGACTTTTCCTCCAGGCCGAGCGCTTCACTTTGGCTGAGGACCGCCGGAGAACGCACAGAGAGCCAGGTCAGGAGGCCGAAAGCCAGGGTACACTTTGGACATCTCTGTTTTTTTATCTGTTGTACATTATTATGACTGTCAGCAGGCATAAGCAACTAATTCCTCTTTAAATCTAAACCAGAGCGCTGTGTCACTTTTGAGCTTCAAGAAATAAGACATGGTCAAAACATGATCTGCATATGACCTAATTTTAGTGCTTTAATTTGTATGAATGTATACTTTTGTTTGTTCTACTCACTTGAACAATAACCAATACGTAAAAAGAGAATGGGTCAAAAAGGTATATGGGACTAAATTGATACAAACAACTTGGGGGTATGCTAGAAAATCTCTGGGTAAATGTAAAAACTAAATTCTCAATCTGTGTTATTATACCATGGCAAGGCTCCATAAAATGAGAACATAGATATTGGTAGAAATGATCTATGTTGTAAATGTCAAAATGCCATGTTATTTGACACATGCTTTATGGCTCCTCCCTTTGATTGATCCAATATGGAGGAAAGTGGACTTTACGCAGGGCTGGTTACCATGTGACCTGCTCAAGTCACCCTGCTGGGGGACAGCAGCAAACCTGTTTTTAGTACTGGACGGGTGACATGTGCCTGTCTCATTTTGATGCTATGGAAGGAAAAATGTTAATTAATTAATACGTACACATCTACAACTTTTGGTTTTACTTTTGACCTAAAGATAATCCATGTTTAAATAATGATTTCCGTATTCATTTCGTTTCTCTTCAGAGTCTGTGATGACAGCTTTACCCGCATCAGTGTCTTCCCCGGATGATGTACCTCTCTCGGGCCTGTCCCATCCCCCCGCCTCTCCCCCCACGCCCCTGTCTCCGCCTTCTCCTCCCTCACCCCCTCCTCCCCCGTGCTCCTCCAGCGACAGCCCCCCCTCGCCCCCCTCCTGGACCAGACTTTCGGACCGGCCCCCTGGACTCCGGACGTATCGCTCCAGCTCCCGCGGTGGCCTCCGTCTCACCATCAAACACGAATCCGGATCCAGGAAAGTGGTCCACAATTCAGCCTGTGACCCTGGACTGAAGAGAAACCACGCGGGGCAATTGACCAATGGGAGCGGGCGCCACTGTCAAGCAAACGACAAAGCCCCGCAACCCGTGTCCAATGGGAACCTGTCTACCGAAGTACCGCCTCCTGATTTCAAAATAAAAGCCCCTATAAAAGACAACAGAGAAGTAAGCGCTCCCAAATTAAAATGTTATCGCTTGGACACGTCACCGGACCAGCCCGCACCAATACAAGAGGACAACATGCTTAGCGAACACCTTCAGAGCGCTATCGATAGCATTTTGGAGCTACAGCGGCTTCAAGGTCCGTCCACGGCCCAAAGTAGGGCTTCGTCCGCCCCCTCGTTGGACCAGGCAGTGGCCAGCATTCTGGAGGGGCATCTCTAAACGGGACGGACTCTAGCGGGACCACTTTAAAAGAAGGAGGTATGAAATACAAAAAGGCACTATAGAGATGCAGACAACAGCACTATCCTTAGCCGCATAGATGTTAGATACTTCTTTTGATGTACGTTTATGGACAAAAAAAAGTCTATTTGAATAGGAAATCTATTTGTTTCAGTGGTAGTAAATTCATCCGGAGGTTTTACAACACAAAGTCATCAGCAAATAGTATATAAATAGTGCGGCCCACGTGGAGTAGAGATTATTCAATAGTTTTTATAAGATTTCTTTCCAAATGTGCATTTTCCTTTTTTGCATAGTGCCAAGCTTCCAGGGTATTTATTTTGATAATCTGTGCCAATTTTTTTGATGGCGTGAGTGTGAATGTGTGTGAAGGAAAAAGAAGTTTGCTTATTTGAAATATCGCATCCTGTTTGGGGATTACCACAGGCTCCATAATGTGCCGCGTTCATGTGGTCTTCAGATCCGTTTCATGAGATTTACTGCTTGAACAATAATAGAGTTTCTGGTCAGTAGTGTATAAGCCGAGTGGTTGAGGAGGCTGGTGGTTTTGCTGCTGTGGAGGGCTTAGGCACATAGCAAAAACCAAGAAAGTGTATTTATGTCAATTGTTTGAGAAATGATTGATTGAAATGTTGAAATAGAATGTGATAAGAGTCTCTAGCAACACATAAATATAGTATCAGTATTTCATAATTCTAAACAAGATTTTTTTTGCGTCAGCGCCATTTAACACAGAAAATAGACCAATATATTCCTCCAAAGACAAGGGATTGGTTGTAGTAGATCCTTCGATTGAAAAGACTCACGCTGATCATTGACAAATTTGAACAATTAGCCCTCTGCTAGATCGATAATCACACATGCTTAAATGACCAGGCCTTTGTCCAACTCGTGCAAATATACAATAAAATATTTTCTCTAGTGTCCGAGCACCACATGAACGCCGCGTTAGTCTTCACTTAGGCTTAAACGAATGATAGTCCAAAGAAAATGTGACTTACTTCATCCTGAGTACACCAGCAAATGTCCATGTCACGTCGTCTCTTCCCCAAAACGTGTTCGACCAGATCGGTGGCACAAAGAAATAATAACAAAGCAAAGTTGTTGTTGATGTTTTTATCACTACATTCAAGTCTGTGAACTGCTCTGTTTTATGTGTAAGCAATAATGAGTCAGTGAGACGAAGGGGTGAAGGGTAGCTCGGTATATCGCTCGGTATATCCACACAAAGCACTTGTTGAAGAAAGCCTAAATGTAGTTGTTTTTATAGACTTGGTGTCGTGAAGCTAAAAGAGCCCCTAATATGTGTTTCCATGACCAACACTTTACATATAAAGTACAAGTCGGGCATGACAGGGTTTTCAATTTTTTGAAAAAGCTTTGAAAACCTAGGGAAAGCATCTTACATAACATGAATGAAGGCTCCACTTTATTAGAATGTATTATTATTGTATAACACAGCAGTATTTTCAAATTTGTCTCACAATTGTATGACATCTGAACCATGATATTAGAGGATAACAGACTGTGGCATTGAAATATATATTCTGATAAGAACATTAAGGGCTCTTTTAGTGGCTATACCAATGTCCTTTTTGATGTACACCAAAACATATCATTTAATTCATTCACGTGTTGTCTGTGACGCAAAACTTTGAGCCTCTTCAGCATCAAAGAGCTTTGACCAAAAAGTGAATTAAGTTTAGTCCTGTTTAGTTCTATGTTTAGCCTGTCACTTACCACACACTAACGGGGATTTCTGATTCATTCAAACATCATGTGACAATCCTGTAGTAAAAGTTTGTATCATTTGAACTGTCTCCCATTAACTGTGTGGATGACTTATACACTTTAAAGGGATAGTGCAGTGTTTAGATTTTAAGCACTTCATGATTTTTCAAAAATTGTGTAACCAAATTGTGCCCCAACATTTTGCACATATGGGCATAAGATCGTCACTGACATATTTAAATTGACTTTCACTTTCACTGCCCAAGTTAGAATAAGAATAATACAGGTAAGCTATTGGCAGAAATCTAAAGAAGTTTTTTTAAAATAAATCAGAATTGAATCAAATATAATGTACTGAAAGACCCATTTATGACAACACTGGTCTATCCCTTTAAAAGTAAAAATGTGTGAAGTTCAAATTGATGAATTCACTTTCGCAACAACAATTAGCGATGTAGAAACAGACTGCAAATTTAGAATATTTTGCATGATTAAGAAGAGAAAAAAATGATTGATTATATGATGCAGTCCCTTTAAAAGTGAATGGGATTTACACAAATGATATGTACATGTAACTCAACCTTTAGGTTAGAACGAACAGGCCTTCCTATGTGTTGCAATGCATTATGTTTCCTATGTGAAAATGTCTTTGGTTGGAATGAAGGCGTTTAATATGCAGTAATGTCGTGTCAGGACCTCTGTAGTTGTCATGGATGGACGTGTACTTTTACTACGTAGGATTTAACGCTGCATCAAGTGTAGTACGTGAATCTTAAAGTACATGGAAGTGTATGTCTATCCTGAGGAGGTCTCTGTAATGCAGTAAAGTGTCATTTCTATACTTCCAGCTTCTCCAAAAGGGGACCCCATTTTTATGTTCTGAAAATACTGATTTAATCCAATGGTGGTCAAAGTTCGAAAACCTGACTGATCTGAAGTCAGCTGCTATTTTGACCCCCAACATACTTTTGAGTCATAATGTTGAGTTTCCCCAAAATGCACCTTGTCTAGCCAAAGATCTGGAGGTGCTGACAGGAAACAGAACAAATGTTATGGCTAATCCAACAAAAATAGTGAATGCTAAGCCAGGAACTCTAATCATTTTTGGCTACCACTGTATTTGTTTATTTCCATTCCCCCCCAAAGTCTTTAAAAGACTTCGAGGTGAACTGGTGTCCCTTTTCGTGAGAAGACCTCATGTGCCATTGTCGTTATTGTCCAAGTGTTGAACACAGTTAAGGACAGAAGTGATTGTTACATCTGCATGTTGAGCCATTTATTTATTTATTTGTCTATTTATTATTTATGTTACTGAATGAACTGTGAAACCAGGGGAGCTCACACTAATTTCAAACATTTGACTGACAGATTGTTCGATGCCAAAATCAAGAGGCCTTAATCCAGCAGAACTAGATTGTAATAAAAATGTCATTCCTGACAATAACCCGACTTAAGACTTCTGCAGTCACGAGTGATTCATACAGTATATGAAATGTTGAGAAACCGCTTTTGTACTCATTTTTACAGACTATTTATTAAACTGTGATTTTGTAAGAAATAAAATGCTAAAATAACT
This sequence comes from Eucyclogobius newberryi, assembly GCF_026437365.1. Classification (NCBI taxonomy): domain Eukaryota; kingdom Metazoa; phylum Chordata; class Actinopteri; order Gobiiformes; family Gobiidae; genus Eucyclogobius; species Eucyclogobius newberryi. The sequence goes on from NW_027315846.1 coordinate 11,633,650, forward strand.
TTGAATCATTGCATTGTTTTTCAGAAATTGTATCACCTCTTGTTAACACTACAGAGTAAAGTCTCAGCCAGTGCCATCCTGACTGACTCAAGATGAAATGTTCTTATGCCTTTATATAACAGGAAAGCAAACCTGATTTACTGCCATTTCAGTCATACCCAATTCTTTGTGAAAATTGGAAATCCCTGCGTTTGAGGGAGCAATTTGTCAAATTAACACCTACAAATAACCTGAGAATATCGCAGTTATAAAAAACGCAAAACACTTCGAATAAGAAACACATTTGACTTCAGTCTCCCGGGAATATTATAAACACCACTTTATTTTATTCAAATAATTAATTTATAAACAAATCACAATTAAATGCACCTGCCCGACAAAGTTATATAGATTTTCAAAAACACAAAGTTGGCATTTTAAATGTTGAAATTACAGTTTTTTTTGTTGTTGCATTTTTTAAGACAACAAAGCGATAAGCTGAAAACAAGGAGTGTCCCACTGCTTTGGACTCCCTAACAGCTATGGGGTTTAAGAGGCACATTAAAACATGAGCCATTTGGAGGTCCCATACGGTCAGGGGTCCGGGCGACGGGGCGCATGTGGTGAACGATACAAGCCAACTTTAGTGTCCGTCTCTCACTGTAAAAATAACTGCGTGGCTGACATAAAAACGCATCAAATGTCCAAAATTACCTTGAGGCTAAAACACATCTTTTAGTGGAATAGGGCAAAGATGGGTTCAGCATCAGAGCAACAAGTCATCCATAACACATTTACACAAGCACACCAGCAGGGGGAGAACTTCATTAAAGGCCATTGACCTTATTTCTGCAAACTAAGCATTTCATCTCTTGAGCTGCAGACCTGCACAAAAGTTCAGTAGTTAACTTAAGGAGAAAAGGAAGTCCTAAGAGGCAGCAGCTTATTTAAAAAAGGCAGTATTAAATTACATGGAATGCTTTTTTATAAATATTTTTTAGCGTTCATAAAAAGGTGTCACAGCCTGTTAAATTCAAATTTGACTTTTCTTCGTCAAAGCAGAAATTCTTCACTGGTCCTCACGTGGTCCAACAGTCTTTTTTTGGAGGTCCATTTTCGAGGTCCTGGGTTTAGATCGGTGGATCATAGCCCTCAGTTGAGTTTGATGGGGATGTCGGCGCCGTACTTGCGCAGGAACTTGCTGTGGTTGTGATCCACAGACCAGAGCGGCGGCAGGTGTTTGGGTCGCATGCTGCTGAGGAAGTGTTGCCTCCAGCGCCGCTCCAGCTCCATCAGACCCTTTAGACCCCGCTCTGCGTGGGTCCGGACCACCTTCAGGCCGTGAGGGATGTAAGCCTCGTTGAAGATCCTACAGGAAGACAAGAGGGGGAAACGCTCCGTTTAGACAGAACTGTTAAAATCACCATTTAATGCCATGTACAAACAGCAGCCTACCAAGATAAACACATTTTGTTTACACTTAATTAAAAAAATAGTGTCACAAAACCTGCAACTGAATTTTGAAACTAAGAAATAGGCTTGATACTCATTTCAGTACCACAATGGTAATAAAAAATAATGTTTGATATATTTAACATAAAATAGCAGTACTTTCTTAAAGCTACCGTGTTGTCCAACAGCACTTCTGAAAAAGATCATCATCAAGATCAAGATCATTAAACATGTCCTTTGAAATGAAAAGTGATTCAGATTTAAAATTGTTCAGAAAAGTAGGTCGTGAGTATCTGGTTTTAGTACTGATTAGCAGGTTTTCGATAAATAAAAAAAAGTATGAAATTCCCCCTTTGAACCCCAATTTGACTCAGACTAGATTAAATCTGTGTGAAAACACATCTAATACACCATCACATAATTGTAGTATAAATAGTATATAATAGTAAAAAATCTCAATTGATAATGAAGTAATATCTGGCATGCTATTCAAAGGGCACATGGAGTTCAACTTGAACGTCTCTGACCCCTACATAGAACCTGCACTCATGTTAACCCCTCACCTCGTCTCCAAACTGGCAGCCTGGTTCACAGTTTCCAGTGTCAGTGGTTCATCGTGGTTCATGTTCTGGTAGTTCTTGATCATCTCCTCCAGCTCCAACCTCCTGGACGCGGGCAGACCGTCCCCGGCGCTGAGTAGAGCCCGGGCAGCCGACCTGACCTTCCTGCGGTCCGTGTCCTCATGGAGCCGAAGCCCCTCCTCACAGCCCTGCGGGGCAGAGAACTCGTCGGCTAACAGCTGCTTCAAGAAGCCGTCGTGCACATTTGAGGCGGCGTGACAGCTGGTGCACAGCAGCAGGATGTCGTGAGAGTTGTGGTCCTTCATCTCGGTGGGGAAATGTCGCCTGTATTCGTGTGGCACTATGTTCTTCCTAAAAAAGGACCACAGGAGGGCATTTCCGTCAGGAGTGGGGTTTATTTATGCTTTTGTTTTCAATACACAAATTGTACCTTCTAAATATTGTCACACATACAAAGTGAAGTATTTACAGTAACTAGATCCATGTTCAGTCCAGTAGAATGGGCAGAGAATGCAATGCATTCTATGTGGCACATTTTATGGTGATCAAAGATTATGTATTAAATATATGATCAAACAAATAAAAAGGAACATAAACCTGTACTAAAAAGTAAACAGAATAAAGCCTTGCCTAATGTAAGAGTCTGCTTTCCCACAGACCACACACAGGTTCTCCTTCGCAGTGAGGTAGTAGTCTTGTTGGGAGTCCGGACGTCCCGATGGCTCAAACAACAGCCTCACTATGAAGGGGTTTTCACTTACAAGCACTGGAAGAGACAAAGACATGCCAGATTAAGGCCATATTAATGAAATCATTGTAGGATTTATACAGCGCCATGCACAAACTCAAAGCATTTTACAGTGCATTATTCATCCACTCCACATTCAGTGGTGATAAGCTATTAATATAGCCACAGCCACCCTGGGTGCTGGCTGACAGAAGTGAGGCTGCCAATCTATGTCACCAGCCCAATCATGCACTCAGATTCATACTAGGCAATGTGGTTGAAGTGTCTTGCCCAAGGACACAACCAGTTTGCTCTAGTCACCCCACTGTGACACCTGGTGTTCCAAGTACTAAGCAGGCAATGACCTGTTTAGCTTGTGCGAGCTGACAAGGTCAGGCATTGACAATCAGCTATTACCATGACAGCAAAGAAAGTGTTCACTCATTTCAAAACGTACCTCCAATCCCTTTGTCCAGGTACCACTTGGCTTTCTTCTTGTCGCAGGTGCACAGCGGCTGTCCATCCGGAGCGTGCAGGAAACAGTTATCGTACAGAGGGGACTTCCTGTGACCACACACATTTAAAAACATTTCAAATGAAAGCAGCAAAGGACCAAAAAAAGCACAGAAGAACAACAATATATAAATCACCATAAATTATTTGACCTGAAAAACTGGTACTGCAAACCTAAATACAATACAATATTCTGTACGAGAATCATTTGGCACATAAGGAATCTTATAATAATTAATTTAATGAAGTTAATTAAACTTCGTAAACCTTTAGGTCTACAAACCAATTTACAGAGAATACAAACAGTCCTAAGCACAAAATGCCCAGTATAAAATGATGAATAAAAAGCATGAATACCTGGCGGAGTAGCCTACACCCAGCGGTTTCCTCTTGTTGCGTCGAGGGTCTGGGACTTGTTGATCTCCAGACTCTGGGTACGTGTAGGTTGTAGCTTTCCAAATAGTCTTCCGTCTGCGCTCTCCGTCGACAGGCTTGTCCTCTCCATCCCCTCGGCCTCTGAACGGGACATCCACCAGGCCCTGGCAGCGGGACACCAGCTCTGCATAGGAGCTCCCACTGGGCGAGGCAGGTCCACCCTCAGACTGATGGCCGAGGAGGCAGAAGAAGAGGGCGATGGACACCTGCGCATCTCTGGCAGCGTAACACATCTGAGAAAGTTCATATGTGTCAGAGACATAATGATAAGTGTGTACATTCTTTTGTGTAAAGTGACGTCAAGTACACATTTATGCATTTAGTCAACATCGAATTTAAAGAAATAACTTGGCTCAAAAATGTTCATGCTAGATGGCAAATCATTTAATTCCATGAAAATAGATACAAATTACTTCTAAAATCAGACTAACCTGCTGTGGTGTGAGATGGTCTGCCTCCCAGTTGCTGCAGCGGAGCTCTAGAGACTTGTCTAGAGTTACATCCAACAGATCTGCAGCCAACGACTTTAAGCTCAGGCCATTGGTCACTGTTGCCTTCCTAACGGTCAACGCACACACAAACATACACACATTATGAAAATGCAAAGCTGTGTGCAAAAATTGCCAATTCCAACAAAATAAGTAAAGTAGGAAAGCATTTGTAATTATTTTGAATTTCTTCTAACCAATTTCTGTGAACATGAAACCGATCAGATAAAATAAAAACAGATCTGGAAAGTAAATTGGTTCAAGTACAACAATTTAGTCTGCAACCGAATTTGTATACAGTAATAACATTATCAAAAGCAAATGTGTGTTAAGACCGTTTTTGTTCACCACTGAAAAAGGAAATGTATGTATGGTGCAAAAAACATAATTTATCACGTCATTTTAAAAAATATTTCATAATGTAATATTTACTTTTGTCTCAAAGCGAGGAAGCGCAGGTCGACTGTACACGCCAACGCAAGCCCGTAGTCTCGCGTGAGCCGCTTGCCGTCTTCGTAACATCCCACTCCGACTTTGAGGATGTGGGGGTCCCGGAGCACTTGGATCAGGCTCAGGGGGAAAGGCTGCTGAGAGTTTCGAAAGTGAAGCAGCTGCACGAGGATGCAGCGACCAGAGTATGACGCCATCTGCAGGAGAGACACCGCCGATGCTTTGCCTTTCACGGACACCTGCAATAAAAACAGAGGTGGCAGTGTCATACAAGAAAACACTACAGATTAAGGTTAGTCAAATGTAGGGGGAAAAATCCACCCTAAAATCAGTTTTGCTACTTGATGTGCACTCATGAGCACCAAATGTTCTACTTTGCATTTGGAAACTAATCGTTTAGTATCAGGGAATAGAAATCTGTCTAATAACTACAGATGAAATAAGCCAAATGTATCCATGCGTTTCAGAATGATGGACTGTTGCCATAGCAATTTAAAACTAAATCCATGAATAGAAGCAATGGGGGAATAGATTTTCAAATGTCTTGCTTGTTGAGCGTTTAAACATGGTTGAATAAAAAAAAATTAAAAAGAAGTCAGAGTCATGCAAAACTACAGCCTTTCTATAGGATTAGCCAATTGGAGGGGACATTTATCATTTTTATATTCTGGGTGGGTTTTTCCTCGTGAGATGAATTCATGCATGGATCATTTCTTACGCCGTTGGTCTTTACCCATTCACAGTCCAGTCCCAGCACAGGGAAGTCCGACAGCTCCTTCTGGAACAGGGGCCACAGTTGTTGCCACTCCTCCGTCGAGCTCACCGTGACGGGATTCACACCAAACACTTGCTCACATGACGGTAACTGGACTGTGGGCGGAGCCGGTGTGGGCTTGGACTCTCCGGCCTTCACTTCCTCTTCGGTACATTCGGCCGATGGGTCAAACGCCACAGGTGTCAAGTCCTTTTCAGCGGGACATGGTAGTGCTACAGTTTCAGCCGCCTTCTGATTGGAAAGCAGCCTTCTTCTTTTGGTGCGGTAAACTCTCCACGCCAGCAGTCCACCTAAAGTCACCCCCAGGACTGTGGTCACAACTGCAGTTAGGGGTATACGATGAGACATGGCGGCCGCTTTTGGGGTTTGTCAAGCAGAGTAACAAGTGCTATTGACAAGGAAAAGAAACAAACAAACAAAATGTAATGAATGAAATTAATTTCATGAAATTTAGATGCTTGGTTTTACCTTTTGTGCGTCAGTGAGTGAATGAAACTTTACTGTTGAAGGGCAGTTTGGACAAGAACAGCATTTCTCTGAAAATGGGAAAGTGCAAATGAGTAAATACTGTACAACCGCATCACGTTTGGGGGGCTAATGTGTAATGTCCCCTGTGAATCAAAACGGTTTGATGTGATGGTAAAATGTACCAGAAGTATTACTGGGAAATTTGAAAATATGTTTGATCGAGTTGGCAAGTTTTCTGGTTTCAACTTCCAACTTTTCAGTAGAATGTTTTTTTTTTAGCATTAAAAAAACAGGGCAACATAAATATTCCTCACAGAAAAATATCACTTTTGGGGTCCTGTCTTTTTGGGTGGTAAAATTATGTGATATATTGCCATTCCAATCTCTCTCTGTGTTTAAAAGGGGTAAACATTGCAAACGACACGGTTTTATAGCAGTCTCTGCAACATATCAGGCCTGTCTCACCTTCACCTTCACTACTCATTGAGGTGGAGACCCTTATAGTAATACAAATAAGTGTTGGGAAAGCAAGAGGATTCTAGACTTGTGCATGTCAAAACAAGATAAAACACTACAGTTTGTTCTGCAGGATTTGTTTTGATTAGCAGCTTCAAAACAGTTCTTGATTAGAAATTATGATTAGCTTTTCGTACAGATATTTCTGCCAGTACTCATGACAAAACAAGAGTATACAAGTTAGAAATAGCAGACGTTGTTCAGGAGGCATTAAGTGAACGGCTGAGAAAAATTAGTCTAGATTAATATTGTAAACCCAGGGGCCTGATAAGATAGCATCTTTAGCTGCCACATCTCATTCCTCATCGAGCTCCAAAAGGTCTTATTATGAGGGAGGTACATGTATTATTTCAAAAGCTAACTTTACGTATAGTTATTTTCTGCTTTTCAGACGTTGATGAACAAATTATCCATTTCTGTGCATCATTCTTGGCTTCAGTGTCCTTGTTTGAGTTGTGCAGTTGCATTAGCGAAATTAGCAGCCAGGTTCTGCGGCCAAAAATACATAAGATATAACTTTTAATCCGCACCGTTTCTTCAGACTGCACATTCTGCATTATTTCAAGCTTTTAGAGATAACTTTGCAGTCTTACCTCTACGTTATTATCCAAAACCACACCGGTTCTTCTCACACTTGTTTGTCCTGCTGCTCCATGTCTTCCGGCCTCTATTTATAACCGACGGAGGCTGAGAGCGCAGCGCCCTCTGGTGGTCGGGGGCTTCAATGGTTTTGGTCATTGAACGCGATCAATAAATGATTCTGCAGATTATTAAAACTCCATTTAAGGCAACATTTTTATTTATTTATTCCCTGTTGTCAACCATCTGATAAAAGGGTACTATCAAACTCCAGGGCATGTAGTACATACAGGGGAATCTATAACCTTATTTTCAGTCAAATCAGTCATTCTGTGATGAATCAGGATCAGTTTAAATTCAAGAATCACAAATTAAAAAAGCCTAAAATTAACATAATTTTCCTTTTAAAAGGCATTCCATCTGGACTTTTCAGTTTTGTTTTTAGGGGTAGTATAACAATGATATCGGTGGGTTGAACTCATGTGTCATTCCCTTCAATTCATCAGATTTGACAAAATATGTCCCTATGTTCACACAATCATACCAGGAGCAGTTTTATATCCCAGATAAAAATATTCCATTATTTTTAACTAATGTGAAATGGTAATTTGGTAACTTTAATATAAATTAACAAATTTGTTGTCTAATTATCACTATCAGCAAATAGCTATCTGCTCATTCATTCATATTGGACCATTCCATCCATCCATCCATTTTCTACCGCTTGTTACCGGGGTACCATTCCCATTTGTTTTACTTAATTACAAATTCATGAATCAAATTTTTAGTCTTTTTGGTTCTGCATTGAAATGGCAATTGTCAAGACCCAGAAATGCTAAATCTGTCATCAGTCAATCCAAACCTCCTAACAGCAGCTCTACCTCTTTGTGCATAGCTTGTAAACCCACTTAGAGTAAATCTGACAGCAGAGGGCAAAACTAGAGGGTCAGCCATTTGTTTATACATCAAAACAGCTTCAGTTTGAATTGAGGGTAATTTTAGTCTGGCATTTTAGGGGAAATTAGCCCAAATGATAAAGAGTTTTAACTAAACATGTGCCATACATTATGAACAGGACATTTTAGTCACCTGCGCATGCCGAAGTCACGGTACTTTCAATGTGTAATGCAACTTTCCAAATGCAGTGACAAAGATTACAAACACTTTTCTACCACCATCAATTTATTCAATCTTTTCTCAATAGATCTCCAAAGAAGTGGAATAAAGTAATGAAATAATTACAAAATGGAAAAAGAGAGAATAGATCATATTCACAGGCTTGATTAAAAAAATAAAACCATGACTGACCGAGTAAGTGAGAAGACGAGTTGATGGAAACTCCCTGTAGTTTTTGGGTGCAGCAGTCGACGCACCACAACTAACTAATTTAGGTCAAATGATCTAATGTTTAGTGCTTGTGCAAAGTAAAACATTCAACTTCTTCAAAAACAATGAGGAAAAATAAGTGGAGAGCTTGAGAGTAAAAGTTTAAGTAGTGAAAGAGTTTTTCGTAGTACTACGAAAAACTCTGCACTGGTAAATGAGGCCACCAGTTGGGCACCGCCACCATCATTAGGTCCACACCAATTGTTGCTGCAACAAAACCTTATTAACAGTGAGATGCTTCACACCCAATCATAGGATGCGTCAGACGCCAGTAATATCTTTTAAACTTAAAATATAAAAAAAAAAAAAAAAAAAAAAAAGTAAAGCAGCTGTCCCTTCACAAAAATCTCTTTACAGCACATTACAAATAAGCACTGCTGTGAGCTGTGTACAGAATAGATTCTTTATAGATAGATATATATATATTTATGTATAATATATGCTGTCTTTTTTATACACGCACATAAACTTGTCATTGTAGCTAGCCTGCGCCTTTGGCAAGATTACTTACAACTCTTCTGTTAGATTCCAAAGCTATTTAAAATATACTTAATGCATAAAAATAAACATTTTGGCATTGTCTCACTCTTCTTCTGATTGGGAAGTTTTTTTATTGAGAACTCCTCGTCTCGGTGCTGCAGTCATTATGAGAAAGGTCTCGTCGTTTGTCCCCCCCACAGGGTCCCACGAGCCGCGTCTGAGCGAAGGCAACGAATGGGGTGATCAAAATCCACAGGGAAATGGCGACTGAGCTCCACAGCACAAACAAAACATTAAAGACGACGTAGATGAACTGCAGGAGGCGCTGTGTCTTGTGCGGCGACCCTCTACCTTCTTATCTGCTGAGATTTCTCCCCGTTTGTGGGGTTTTCGCCGCTTTAGCTTGTCCGCTGGATTAGAACGGACAACGCTCACCTTCCCCGTACAGTCACTTCAAATTCATTCTTATTCTAGTGCCGTTCAGTCGCCGCTCGCCGTCCTCAGAGTTGGATCTCAAATGTTTTATGAAGCTCGGTGGAAAAGGGATTCGTGGGGGAGGGTGAGGTGCGCTGGCGTGACCTGCTCTCCAGCGCCGCCCACTGAGCCTCAAAGGCGTCTTCCTGCGGCGGTTCGGTGGGCTGCATCACGGGCGACGAATGGGCAATCTGCGTTTGAATGGCCCAATTGTCCGCTCCGTTGAATGTTACGCTCCCGTTAGATGGTTGGTTCAAAACGGGCAGCGGAGGTTTGATGAACGAGCTGACGTTGGGGTTGCTCATCACCGGGACGTCCTGCGGTGGAATGACGGGCACAGGGAACGGCTGGGTTTGCGCGGCCGACCCGAAAACGTTGGCCACCATTTGAGACGGGGTAATGCCCACGACGGGGACGCTCGGCTGCGGGAAGGAGAGTCCGTTGGAGATGGGGTACGAGGCGGGAGCGGGGGCGCTGAAGACCGGCTGTCGCGGCGGTATCATCGGGACGGCGGGGGGCAGGGTGGGCATAAAGGCCACTGGAAGAGCGGGTGCGGCTGGCATTGGGACGGGCGCGATGAAGGGTTGGACGGGGGGCGGAGGGGCGGAGGGCATGAGGGGGTTCGGCTACGGGACAGTGGGCAAGATGGGGTTTGGAGCTTGGACTGATCTGGTCACTTCCTCCAGCCACCTGTCGGCCTCTGACGGTGTGCGCCTGTGGGACGCCATGGCGGGGGACGACGAGGGGGGCACAACTATGACCGGAGCGGGGGAGGCCCAGTCTGCTGCGCCTGTCGGGGACAAATGCAACAAGTTAATGGTGAAAAGCAAAGAGAAACCCTGAAGAAAGACCCCCCCCCGTCAGGTCCTGCTTTCAAATTTGTTATGCTAATTTCCATCACAAAACAAAATGAAATTGCTTTGAACTTCCATCCATCCATCCATCCATTTTCTACCGGTTGTTCCCTTTCGGGGTTGTGAGTGACTGGAGCCTATCCCAGTGACTTCGGGCCTTAGGCGGGGTACATCCTGGACAGTGGCCAACTCGTCGCAGGGCCAACACTTGACAAAGCACTGCTTTGAACTTAACTCTGAAAAACATAGTAGCTACTAGGACAGTGGTTCTTAAACTTTTTGGAGGTACTGAACCCCACCAGTTTCATATGCGCATTCACCAGACCCTTGAAAAAAAAAAAAAAAATTCAAAGTCTGTGGCCCCATGCATGAACCTGACACCCCGCAAAATAATGAATCCAAGAAAAAAATATTTTAAACAAAGATAATATGATAAGGTATGTTATCATAGTTATCTTTTTTCAAAAATGTGGGTTGTCAGGTTCATGTATGGGGCCACAGAATTCAAAACATAGGTGTATATTTTACTAGTGCACAAAATGAACCGTGCATCAACATCACTGTGTTCAAAGAACAAAATCATCAAAACAAGACAAAAACAAAATAATGAAGATAACTCAGAAGAAGACGGAAATCTACGGGAGACTAGATGCGATGTGATCCGTCGCGCTAATAAACAAACGCACGTGTGTGTTGTATTACTCCACACAAGTGGAAGTGCGCATGCGCACTTCCACCTGAGTACTCAAATCGTCCATTGCGCCTTTAATATGGAGAATAATGTATTTAAAATAAAAAAATAAATGAAAGTCTGGCTAGTCGACTACAAAAATAGCAGTTAGCTTACCCTAATCTCTACCATAAATTGTGTTTTTAGATGCAATCAGAATTTTATGAAATGCTATAATCACAATGACAGACATCGAGCAATTACGTATATTGTATGTGATTTTTTTTTTAAGAAGCTATACATTTCCAGAAGATTGGCAGCATTTCGTTAAGCGCTAATTGATTGGTTTACAACAAATTACAGAAAAAAATCACAAAAAATGTGTTCAAAGCGTGCATTCAGTTTACATTTCTGTGTCCAAAACAGCATAATGTAAAAACAATGAGATCCCTTTAGCCAGAGCCTCTTACCTGTCTGCACTGGGGCGGCCGGGCCCGGTGCCGGGGTCTTGGCCCAGGGGTTAGTGTCCCGGGCGGGCAGGGCGGGAGGCAGTGCGGGGAGGTTAACAGAAGCAGCAGCCACAGAGAAGACGGGAGCAGTGCCATTCACTACAGTACAGACAAACAAGACGCTCACGTTGTCATTGTGTTAGACATGCGAAGTTAATAACAGCCTCAAATGACAAGTTAACAGACGAGTAATTAGAAAAGTGTCAAGCAGTTCAGTGCATATTTAACATGCAGAAACACAAAATAGAGATTAGTCTCTAAAAGGATAATTACGATACAGGAAACTCTCCAAACTGTGGGGCATGGATTCACGTTTTTTGTGCAGAAATGTTGTCAGGGGAGTACATTTGGCAGCAAAAGGCACGCAGTTTTTTTTTAAATTTAGCTTGAATTTATGAACTTGTCTGGCACATTGCTGCCAGCGTCTCCAAATAAGGAGTGCTCATTATACAAAAACTGTTCCGTGTGTACATGTTATTAAAGAAACCCAGTGCATAAAGAAAGATATATCAATGCACACAATAAGAACGTACGCGAGGCCCTCTACAACAGGGCCAATGTTTAGTAACTTACATTTTACACACATTTGTTCTCCCCTGAGTAAGTCGTGACAATGGTGTAGCTGTGTTTTTGAGCTGAAATGGTCTTATTATAGACCTGGTTTAGATCTGGTGATACTCGAGAAGCCAAATCTTTTCTTTGGTTGAACTTGGTGTGAAAAGTTAAGGGACTAATTGCAAATACAAACAAATACACATCAAAACTTAGAGTAAACCTAGACCTAAACTTTAACTAGTCTAGAAGAGTAAAAGCTTTCCAGTAATGACGACGATGCTTAGTAGCGTTAGTTTGAAAGAGTAAATTGCGTGGTTACCTGGGGCGATGGGGGACTGTGGAGAAGATGCAGGTTTGGGCATGGGGGCGGAGGAGAAGGGGTCTTCTGGAGGGCCACTGAACGCAGAGGCGATCTGAGTGCACAGAGAGCTGATGCTGTCGCTCTCACCCTCCACTTCAGGGACTGAGGACGCAATAAAGGGAGAGATGCAAAGCAATAATCAATAATAATCAACATTTCTACTCGTATTCTTTAGTCATTTTATTATTAGCGACTGAAAACGTTCTCAAAAGATATAGGTTTTGCTAGGGATGTGCAAAAGTAATGAAATACTGCCAAACTACATGCTAAAACTATGTCTATTATCAATCTGAATACTTTTACCAATTTATATTAACTACACTTTTAATTAATAGCCTGAATGGAGCTCGACAGTCAAAGCTCACTGTGGTTGCGGAAATACAGTTCTCATTTATACAGTTCTCATTCACAGGGATTAAAAAATATTCAAATAGCAAGAATTTAATGGCACGGCAAAGGACAAGCAGCTCTGTTGTAACTGATTGTAAAAACACATGTAAAACTTAAAATTCTTCTAAATGTTTTAATAACTTTACGATGTTTATAAAGTTTCAGATTTTATATAAAAACGTATACAATGTAAGCTCGTTGTTTCGGAATTAATTAATTTACTTATGTGACCAAGCAGTGGGCGGTCACAGTTGCATAAAGCATGAAAAAAGACTTTATAATGTACAATGTTTGACAAGAATAATTCAGGCATCATACCCGTAACCTAACCCCTTAATTAAATGTTTATTAAGCTGGAAATAAGTTTTGTTCACGCTGTGATAAAATGTGAATATATGATTATATTTCTGTATTTTATCTGCATAATAGTGATACATTATCTGCATCATTAGTCTAAGAGAAAAACGGGTGTGTGACAGCATTTGTTTATGAAGGTGTCGTAAAGATGGGCAGGGAAATGTTTGCCCCAGACAGGGGGTGCAACAGCCCAGGGGAGTTAGAAAAACATTCACCAGGCTTTATCTCTACAGAAAATACCAGCTGTTGTAAAAGACAAGTGCCTTGATGTGAAGCTGACCAATGAGAAATGTGACCCGCCTATTCCATAATATCTAATAAAACCAACCAGCATGGGAAAAAACGAGGTGAGACGTAGGAGGGTCACACAGGCTGCTTACAACAGCCTGCGTGACCGGTCCCAGCGTTTTCTCCATGCATGCCATACAAACGTCTGATATTTCTGTGTCGTTTCATATTCTAAGTTGAATTGTGTTCTCTGTGTGTTAAGGAATGGAATGTATGTTTCATTCCATGACATTTATTAAGGCTAATTAAGCTGTAGTTATTAAAGAGGAGTACCCAATTGTGCTGGTTATTTTGAGAAAGGATGGACTGTATATAATGGATCTTTAATATGACATAAATTTAACTGTTAATATGAGATTGTATTGTATTATTCATTTAAGCGTGAAGATGATTTCCTTCAAGTTGTCAGATTTAGGTCTGTTAAATCTTGCCATTGACACAGACACACACCCATAGACTCAGGACTCTTGTATGAACTCAGAACATGTGATCCGTGCAGCGTTGCGCCTCACCCGTATTGTTTATGGAGAAGTCAGACTTGCGCTGCTGAGTGGAGGGCAGCTCGTTCATGCGCAGAGACCGCCCGCGCTTGAACGGGGACGTGTTTTGGCTCAGGGCGGGGAAACCTCTGAAGGAGCCCTGTCGGGCCAAGGCCTCAGGCGTGGAATGTCGGCGCGAGATTACCTGAGGTCCCAGGGCGGTCATCACGGAGAGGGGCGGGGAGGAGGAGGGGGAAGAGGAAGAGCCCGCCGAGAGGAGGCCAAAGGAGTTTGTCCCACTGCTGATGGAGTTCACACTGACTGTAGGGTCCGTGTCTGAGGAAAGAGCAGAGGTCACAGTCCAGGAGCCTTTTCAGAACTAGAGCCGTCACAAGGTCATGTTTAGACTTAGGATTATAAGTTAAGATAAAATATTCCTTTATTGTCCACACATGGGGAAATTTCATTGTTGCAACGCAGGTAGATACAGAGGTAGATACAGAAGAAAAGAACAGATAACTTATAGGAAGATTGAAAAAAACACTCTCAGTAGATCTCTTATAAACAAAAACTCAGAATATATAAATAGAATTTTATTATTATAGAATTTTATAAGAATATTATTGTCATCATATTAAAACAAACAAAAGCAAAATTCTTAACTAATTTTCATTCACATTGTCTATTAAATCACCATTCCTCTACCAAGTAACCAGCTTTATGAAATCAAACTTTCTGAATAATGAAGTTAAATTGATTTGACATTTTGAGCCAGATAAAAAAAAACTTTGCATTTAGGTCTCTAGAGTTCTCATTGAATCCATCCATCCATCCATTTTCTACCGCTTGTTCCCTTTCGGGGTCGCGGGTGACTGGAGCCTATCCCAGTGACTTCGGGCCTTAGGCGGGGTACACCCTGGACAGTGGCCAACTTGTCGCAGGGCCAACATAGAGACATAGACATTACAGACACTTCACTCTCACATTCATTCACTAGGGCCAATTTAGAGTTACCAATTTTGCCTAACACATGCATGTCTTTGGACGGTGGGAGGAAGCCGGAGAACCCGGAGAGAACCCACGGTAACACTGGGAGAACATGCAGACTCCACCCAGAGAGATCATGTGATGTTGGTCTGGTCCGGGAATCGAACCCATGATCTCCTTCTTGGGAGGCAAGAGCGCTAACCGCCTTTGCCACCGTGCACCCCTTTGAATTGTCACAATGTTTTAATTCTTACGATTATATTGGGACCCGATTCATTTTGATCCCTATTCAGAAGTAAAATGTGAAATAATGAACGGTCAAAAGTGTTCATTCACTGTATGGTAGGTTTATAGACTATAGTTTAGTTTAGTTTTTACTTTCATCCCAATCAAATATAACCAATCATATAAATAGGAAGCAATATATTCTTGCAATTGGCTTGAAATCAGAATCAGGTTTATTGCCAAACGAGGAATTTGCTTGCCACCACTTCTCTCTACCATTACGATGTATTCATAAATAACCATAGTTTATCTTCCTTTGAGCCTTCTTTATTCCGATTATTTGATTATGTAATTTTGGGACAACCACTAATGTTTTGTGACATTGAAAGACATCACAAACAACCAAATAAACAAACAAATGGTGGCAAATAAACTAAACTAAAGAGTCCTAAAACCACACAAACCTTTCTTTGCGTCCTGGAGCTGCCTCATCACCTCCTCTCTCTCGGCCGCCTCCGTTGCCGTGGTGACCCTGAATGAGCCCTCCCGGGTGAAGGTCGTCCTGTTGGCGTCGAAGGTCGCGGTGACGCCGCACTCCTTCTCCCGCTTCTGTTTCCGCTCCAAACAGGCCGCGAAGGCACAGCCGACTGCGTGACTCAGACGCTCGCCCTGCAAACCAGAGATTCATGACTACACACAGTAATTACACACAACAACCCATTTAACACAACTATTTTATGTTCATTAAGTACTATGTGACTTTGCTGGAGAGGGTACTGCCTACTTGTCTTCATTTCTTTGCCTGGAATGTCCTGCAGTATGGCATTTAACTAAGCATTTTTTCAAAAATGTGGGTTGTCAGGTTCATGTATGGGGCCACAGAATTCAAAACAAAGGTATATATTTTACTAGTGCACAAAATTAACCGTGCATCAACATCACTGTGTTCAAAGAAGAAAGACAAGTTTTTCACACAAAAACAAAAACATAATAATGAATATTTACTGCAAATCAGTGTGACTTCAGCTGTTGCCTTTCAGAGACCAGTTCAGAAATAAGGGCTGAACCAAGACAGAGGAGGTGTAGGGGAGCACCATAGGTTTGACACAGGGGTTTAAGGGTTTTTATCATTATTAGGTGTTTTTATTTTAGGGTTTTATGTACATATTTGTGTTTGGTTAAATGTGTATGGGTTAATTTGTTTTTATGGAGGTTTTAGTACATTTTTATTAGTTTTATGATAATGTGAACGTCCCTGTCAATCATTTATAGTTTGAATATCTTGCTGGAGAAGTCATCAGAGGCGGAGCCAGACATTCTAGACATCCGGGGCTTAGTCCAAAAAAAAAGGCTAATATGATGTGGTTTTAGTGCAGTTACAGACACTAACCCTGCAAAGGCAAAGACAGCCTTTTTGCCTTCTGAGAGAGCTCCTCACTCCAAAAAACGTTGAACAGAACAGCAGAGGTGACATTTAGTTATTCAAGAAATTGTACATCTTGGTGTTCTTTAAAACAATCAGTGACAAAACAAATATGAAAAACATGTCCCTATCAGGGCTCGAACTCAAAACACTAATGCTTTGTGGTCTAGGCTAGTCGGCCTAGAAACTAAAAGTTAGTCTTACCTTTATCAGACACCTGCCTCAGTGAGCTGTTTGTCCTGTAGTTTCTCTGCTTTAGCTTTGTAGATGAATAAAACCTGAGCCACTGCTACACTGACAACCACAATGAATTCATGGTTTGAACGATCATGTGCTGTTGTTAAACTATAAAGGACAACAAGAGGTCACTGTGACTTGACTTTGACCTGAGGACAACAAGAGGTCACTGTGACTTTGACCTGAGGACAACAAGAGGTCACTGTGCCTTTGACCTTTGACCTGAGGACAAGAGGTCACTGTGACTTTGACCTTTGACCTGAGGACAACAAGAGGTCACTATGAATTTGACCTGAGGACAACAAGAGGTCGCTGTGACTTTGACCTGAGGACAACAAGCGGTCACTGTGACTTTGACCTTTGACCTGAGGACAACAAGAGGCAATAACAATAAAGTGACTAAAAGTGAAAATAAGGAGACTAAAAGTGACTAAAAGTGACTAAAAGTGACAATAGGGAGACTAAAAGTGACAATAAAGTGACTAAAAGTGACAACAAGGAGACTAAAAGTGACAATAACGTGACTAAAAGTAACAAGGAGACTAAAAGTGACAAGGAGACTAAAAGTGACAATAACGTGACTAAAAGTGACAACAAGGAGACTAAAAGTGACAATAAAGAGACTAAAAGTGACAATAACGTGACTAAAAGTGACAATAAGGAGGCTAAAAGTGACAATAAGGAAACTAAAAGTGACAATAACGTGACTAAAAGTGACAATAAGGTGACTAAAAGTGACCATTAGGTGACTAAAAGTGACAATAAGGTGACTAAAAGTCACACTGACTCACCTCGTAGGATCCTCTCCTCGTGGCAGCGCAGAAAGTCCCAGATCCGAACTGTACCATCGTCTGAGCAGGTGGCGAACTTATTGTCAGTCGGAGAGAAACTGTGGACACAAACAAACAAGTCAATAACAACAGACACCTGGTCTTAGTCTCACCTGGTCTCAGACTGTCACCTGGTCACAGACTGTCACCTGGTCACAGACTGTTACCTGGTCACAGACAGTCACCTGGTCTCAGACTGTCACCTGGTCTCAGACTGTCACCTGGTCACAGACTGTCACCTGGTCTCAGACTGTCACCTGGTCACAGACTGTCACCTGGTCTCAGACTGTCACCTGGTCTCAGTCTCACCTGGTCTCAGTCTCACCTGGTCTCACCTCACCTGGTCTCACCTCACCTGGTCTCAGTCTCACCTGGTCTCAGTCGCACCTGGGCAGACTCACCTGGTCTCAGTCTCACCTGGTCTCAGTCTCACCTGGTCTCAGTATCACCTGGTCTCAGACTGTCACCTGGTCTCAGTCTCACCTGGTCTCAGTCTCACCTGGTCTCAGTCTCACCTGGTCAGACTCACCTGGCTTCTCGGATGGCCTCCTTGTGAGCCTGGAACATCTTGACGTTGTTCATGTTGCTCTGCCAGTACTTGACGTATCCTCCGTAATCCGCCGTCAGCATCCACATGTCGTTTTGAGACAAGGTCATGGCTTGCACCGGGCTGTCGTGGGCCTGAAGGAGACGCAGGAGGAGACGCAGGGAGGGTCAGAGAGGAGGAGGAGACGCAGGGAGGGTCAGAGAGAAGGAGGAGAAACAGAGTCAGAGGAGGAGGAACTGTGCTTTATGGTGCAACTCTCATTTGGCCAGTAATCTGCACATAAAACTGGTGTAAACCGTATAACCTTTATAAGAGGCGCGTGGAGGCGCGTGGTGGCACGTGGAGGCGTGTGGAGAGCGTGTGGAGAGTGTGTGGAGAGTGTGTGGAGAGTGTGTGGAGGCGCGTGGAGAGTGTGTGGAGGCATGTGGAGAGTGTGTGGAGAGTGTGTGGAGGCGCGTGGAGAGTGTGTGGAGGCACGTGGAGAGTGTGTGGAGGCGCGTGGAGAGTGTGTGGAGGCACGTGGAGAGTGTGTGGAGGCATGTGGAGAGTGTGTGGAGGCGCGTGGAGAGCGTGTGGAGGCGTGTGGGGAGTGCGTGGAGGCGCGTGGAGAGCGTGTGGAGGCGCGTGGGGAGCGTGTGGAGGGATGTGGAGGCGCGTGGGGAGCGTGTGGAGGGATGTGGAGGCGCGTTGAGAGCGTGTAGAGGCGTGTAGAGAGCGTGTGGAGGCATGTGGAGAGTGTGTGGAGGCATGTGGAGAGTGTGTGGAGGCGCGTGGAGAGCGTGTGGAGGCGTGTGGGGAGCATGTGGAGGGATGTGGAGGCGCGTGGAGAGCGTGTAGAGGTGCGTGGAGGGCATGTGGAGGCGTGTGGGGAGCATGTGGAGGGATGTGGAGGCGCGTGGAGAGCGTGTAGAGGTGCGTGGAGGGCGTGTGGAGGCGCGTGGAGGGTGTGTGGAGGGTGTGTGGAGGCGTGTGGAGGGCGTGTGGAGGCGTGTGGAGGACGTGTGGAGGCGCGTGGAGGGCGTATGGAGGGCGCGTGGAGAGCGCGTGGAGGCATGTGGAGGCGCGTGGAGAGCGTGTGGAGGCGTGTGGAGAGTGTGTGGAGGCATGTGGAGAGTGTGTGGAGAGTGTGTGGAGGCGCGTGGAGAGTGTGTGGAGGCATGTGGAGAGTGTGTGGAGAGTGTGTGGAGGCGCGTGGAGAGTGTGTGGAGGCACGTGGAGAGTGTGTGGAGGCATGTGGAGAGTGTGTGGAGGCGCGTGGAGAGCGTGTGGAGGCGTGTGGGGAGTGCGTGGAGGCGCGTGGAGAGCGTGTGGAGGCGCGTGGGGAGCGTGTGGAGGGATGTGGAGGCGCGTGGGGAGCGTGTGGAGGGATGTGGAGGCGCGTTGAGAGCGTGTAGAGGCGTGTAGAGAGCGTGTGGAGGCATGTGGAGAGTGTGTGGAGGCATGTGGAGAGTGTGTGGAGGCGCGTGGAGAGCGTGTGGAGGCGTGTGGGGAGCATGTGGAGGGATGTGGAGGCGCGTGGAGAGCGTGTAGAGGTGCGTGGAGGGCATGTGGAGGCGTGTGGGGAGCATGTGGAGGGATGTGGAGGCGCGTGGAGAGCGTGTAGAGGTGCGTGGAGGGCGTGTGGAGGCGCGTGGAGGGTGTGTGGAGGGTGTGTGGAGGCGTGTGGAGGGCGTGTGGAGGCGTGTGGAGGACGTGTGGAGGCGCGTGGAGGGCGTATGGAGGGCGCGTGGAGAGCGCGTGGAGGCATGTGGAGGCGCGTGGAGAGCGTGTGGAGGCGTGTGGAGAGTGTGTGGAGGCATGTGGAGAGTGTGTGGAGGCGCGTGGAGAGCGTGTGGAGGAGTGTGGGGGGCGTGTGGAGGGATGTGGAGGCGCGTGGAGAACGTGTAGAGGTGCGTGGAGGGCGTGTGGAGGCGTGTGGGGAGCGTGTGGAAGGATGTGGAGGCGCGTGGAGAGCCACAGGCTGAGAGGGCAGAACCTTACAACACAGAGCTCAAGCTGTGCCCACCAGCTCACAGGGCAAGAAGAAAGAGGAAAAACATGTCCGAAATGCCCTCTCAGCCTGTGGTTACCCCGCTTGGGCTCTCAACAGAGTGAAGAGAACCAAGAAGCAGGACAAAAGGGAAACTGAACAGAGAAGGAAGGGTGTTTCTATCCCTTATGTGTCTGGCCTGTCAGAAAAACTGCAGAGAATTTTTAGACAACACGAAGTCCCTGTTTATTTTAAACCAGGAAACACTTTAAGACAAAAACTGGTTCACCCTAAGGACAAGTTACCGACTCAAAAACAGAGCAATGTAGTTTATTCGATCCAATGCAGTGAAGAAAGCTGTAAAGAACGGTACATAGGTGAGACGAAACAGCCTCTACACAAGAGGCTTTATCAGCACAGAAGAAATACAAGTTCAGGACCTCAGAGTGCCGTGCATCTCCATCTTGAATCCTCAAATCACTCGTTTGAAGACGGTGAGGTGAAGGTTTTAAGCAGGGAGAAAAGATGGTTTGAAAGAGGAGTCAAGGAAGCTATTTTTGTTAAAAAAAGAAAGACCTTCTTTAAACAGAAATGGAGGGCTAAGGTTTAATCTTCCTGTTATTTATAATGGGATACTGAACCCCTGGAAAGGTAGAGGACCAGGACCAGGACATGTAGATGCTAATCAGATACTCAGGGTGGTTGAGCCAGGGTCTCACAAAGACAAAGAGGATTCTAATAGCCCATCAAGATTCTGAATAGGCTAGCTCGGTAGATACAAGGGGGGAGTTTCTGTTGAAACAAACAACTCTTTCTACTTCAGAAAGGCTCCTCCCAATGGGTGGGTCTTACCACAGAACAGTATTAATATCGGAGTTCTCGATCTAAATTCTTTTATTGACAATGACTCTTGGATGAGAGTCGAAACGTCTATTTTTCAAACTGAGTCCAGATGACTAAAACTGAAGTTTTTTCTACTATGGAAAACGCCTGGACGAATGAGGGATTACACCGACACTGTTTATCAACAGAAGTTATACCTTAAAAATCACAAGCTACTAGCTAACACACATTCATGTGTTTTACTAGAGGAACAACTTCCGAACAAGAGCATGTTGAGTATTGGTATTATGGTAGCTGTTTCTGCTGATACTATGTTTGTCAAGTGTATTACTAGTTTGACTGGGCTGTTCCCACACTTGAAGTTTAATGCCTTTAGATACATTTTCACTCTTTAATTTTGCAGATCAATTGGGATCAAAGTCATGTAAAAATCTTCAAAAACTAGCATTCAACAGTCAACTAGAACCATTATAAATCAATCAACTTAGCAGTATCAAAAAGAGAATATGAAAATACTTTACACTACACACAATACATCATATTAACAGCATTAAACACAAGACCATATTTAACAACTGTAGAATACAAATACTATTACAAAATATAAGCTCCAATTAATGAATCCAGCAATTAAACAATATTACTTTGACTTAGTATTTAAAGTACTAAGATGTAAGATGTATAGATGTATGTACTAAGATGTATAAATATGTATATTGCACATTAACTCACCTAAATAAATGCTACATCACACCACAACATAATACAGTTATTTTATTCATATTGTAGCGACCCTAGTCTCTAGTGCGCGTGCGCGGTCTCTGGGGCGGAGCTAAGAGCGGGCTCAGGAGACCAGGTAGTTTCTGATGTTCCTGTTCCATCACCATGGTCACGGCCGACAGTAACCAACTCTGTTCAAGAAATAAAGTGACAACTTGAGAGCACTAAACCAGCATTACTGTCCTGAGCGAGAAGTTACAATATTTACACCCAAACCAAACCAACCACCGGCTGCAAGCGTTAAACTAACACACGGAGCGGCACAAGCGGCGACGCACGCGGCGGCTTAAAACGCTTCATATAAAGTCAGCTCTCTTCCCGGCTGCCGCCTCAATGTTGTTGTTGTTGTTGTTGTTGTTGTTTTATGGCGGTTGGCATCCAAGTGTTGCATTACCGCCAGACTTTATTCCTCAGACTTTGTCGTAGTCCTCAGACTGTCGTAGTCCGTAAAAGTACTCCTTCCATTGCTTTGGTGTTACAAGGCCCATGAGGTCATGATATGTCTTTGTGACTAGAATAGTTGTTGTTGTTGTTGTTGTTGTTGTTGTTGTTGTTTTATGGCGGTTGGCATCCAAGTGTTGCATTACCGCCAGACTTTATTCCTCAGACTTTGTCGTAGTTGTTGTTGTTGTTGTTGTTGTTCCATGGCGGCCGGCATCCGAGCGTTGTTGTTGTTGTTGTTGTTGTTTTATGGCGGTTGGCATCCAAGTGTTGCATTACCGCCAGACTTTATTCCTCAGACTTTGTCGTAGTCCTCAGACTCTGTCGTAGTCCGTAAAAGTACTCCTTCCATTGCTTTGGTGTTGTTGTTGTTGTTGTTGTTGTTGTTGTTTTATGGCGGTTGGCATCCGAGTGTTGCATTACCGCCAGACTTTATTCCTCAGACGTTTCGTAGTCCTCAGACTCTGTCGTAGTCCGTAAAAGTACTCCTCCCATTGCTTTGGCGTTACAAAGCCCATGAGGTCATGATGTGTTTTTGTGACTAGAATAGTTGTTGTGTCAGAGACCAACCGGCTTTATTCCAGGGAGACTCTTCTTCACCTTCCTCGCCCTCTTTGACGGTCGGTGCTTTGGGAAGTACAAAGCCCATGAGCTCCACACTTGGAACCCATTCATATGACATATATACTTGTACCACTGTGTTTATGTGTCATTGTTTTCAAAGCCCATGGGATCAAAGCGGAAAGAATGAACTCGGCTCCACTCCAGGGAGACTCCTCCCCACCCTCCTCGCCCTCCTTGACGTTCGGCGCCCCGGAAGCACAAAGCCCATGAGATCATGGGACGTCTTTGTTGTTTTACAAAGCCCATGAGGTCATGGGACGTCTTTGTCGTTTTATCCCTTAGAAGTCCTTCTTCCATCACTTTGGCGTTTCTAGGCCCATGAAGTCCAAGCGCGTTAGAACATCCTCTTGCTCCTCATCCTCGGCTCAGTCTCCAACACCCCCCACCTCTATAAACGTTTACCCAGCCCTGTGCTACATAAGTAAGCAACCACAGCCTGACACAAACCCTGTGACTGGATCGCCAGAACGTTCCGCAGATTGAACTCCCGCCCATTATTCCGAAACCACAAGGCCAACCCGGCCCTTTCCCTATCATAAGCCTCACAGCAAATCAGCACATGCTCGACAGTCTCTGGCACCCGACAGTGACCACACAGACCGGTCGGATGTTTGCCTATCCTACTTAGTGACCAATTGAGTCCAGTATGGCCAATCCTCATGCGGGCGAAGGCCCTTTCCTCCCACGCGTTCCTGCCCATAGACCCGCAAGGACCCACACTACCCTGTATGTGATAGAGATGCCGTCCAGTAACACAGTGGCTCCAAAATTCCTGCCAAAGGCCGACCACATGACTCTTGATAACAGGCTTGATTTCAGATTTGCTTAACTCAACCGCCACATCAATTGATGGCCGCCGAAGGGAACGTTTAGCCAGTGCATCAGCCATTTCGTTACCATCCACCCCCACATGCGCAGGGACCCAAATGAAGGAAACCCTCACATCCTTCCTGGACAGGGAGAGCATCAGACAGAAGATGCCATTCAACACATCCTGTCTGCAATCCGATTTCCCAGATTTAATGCTTTGCAATGCAGAAAGGCTGTCAGAGGCCACCACAATGCCGCAACACTGCAAAGCAGATTCCGCCCATTCCAACGCCAACCGTATCGCTATAAGTTCCGACGTGAAAACAGAAAGGCGATCTGTCAACCTCTTCTTGACCGCCAGCCCCAGGTCAGGCACAAAATAAGCGGCGCCAGTACGCCCACTCTCAGGATCCCTAGACCCGTCGGTATAAATAAACACATCACCTGAGTGCTTATCGATGAGCGCTTGAACGGCAAACTGCGGTGCCCTCCCAGCGACTCCTCTAAGCTTGCCATGCAAGCTAACATCAACAGGAGCCGGGACAAACTTCCACGGAGCTATAGCAGACAAAGCCACCGACGGGCTCACACGCAGATCACCAACCCCCGCAAGCCGCGCCTTCGCATTTCCTACCTGGCCGAAAATCATACCGCCAGCCTCACTCTGCCCCCCATCAACCCTGAGAAAGTCCCTCACCGGGTGAGAGCTCGTATGACCTTGCACATTCACCCAGTAAGCCAACAGAAGTTCTAGCCTCCGGAGCCGTAACGGCAATTCCCCCAACTCAACCTGCAGCGCCGAGACAGGGGAGGTCCTAAAAGCCCTACAGCAGATGCGCAAGGCCTGGGCTTGCTCCACATCAAGCTTCTTTAAGTTAGTCTCAGCCGCAGACATGTAGGCTATACAGCCATAATCAATAGCCGCCCTCATGACGGCCCGATAAATACCCAGGAGCGACCTTCTGCTGGCCCCCCAGTCCTGGCCGGATAGACAACGAAGCAAGTTATTCACCCTTTTGCATTTACCACTGACCTCATCAATGTGCCGACGCCAACTAAGCCTCTCGTCAAAGGTGACCCCCAAGAACCTCACCTCCCTGACCTGTTCGAGCACCTGCCCATGCAGTCGAAGGGAGACGTCCCTATGTCCATTGA
This sequence comes from Eucyclogobius newberryi, assembly GCF_026437365.1. Classification (NCBI taxonomy): domain Eukaryota; kingdom Metazoa; phylum Chordata; class Actinopteri; order Gobiiformes; family Gobiidae; genus Eucyclogobius; species Eucyclogobius newberryi. Next base: position 11,658,287 of record NW_027315846.1, read on the forward strand.
AGAAACAGATCACTTGAGACTTCCGTACGGACAGTTTAAACCCCCACTTCAGGGTCCACTGCTCCACCTGCTGTATTGCCCTTTGCAGTTTCGCCTCGTAAAACCGGAGATTCCTCCCTCTCACCCATAGAGCGCCATCGTCAGCATAAAGGCTCCTCCCAACAGACCCATCCACGTTGTCAAAGATGTCCTTAATCATAACATTGAACAAGATAGGGCTACACACACTCCCCTGCGGGATCCCATTCTCCACCCCATAGACCCCAGAGTAAGCAGCGCCCACTCTGGTTTGGATACGCCGGCCAGACAGAAAGCTCCGGACCCAGTTAAACAGTTTACCCTTCACACCACACTTCCGCAGCTTAATGAGGAGCCCATCCTTCCAAACCATATCGTACGCCTTCTCCACATCAAAGAGCACCGCAATAACCTTTTCTTTCTGAGCCCTGGCCAGCTGGATATCAGATTCCAAACACAACACGGAATCCATGGTGTTCCTGCCCCTACGGAAACCACTCTGGTGCGCGGGAAGCAAACCCTGACTCTCCAAGAAGTAATCCAACCGCTCGGTAACCATGCGCTCCATCGTTTTCCCGAGCTGCGACGTCAAGGCAATCGGCCTATAACTTGAAGGGTCAGACGCTGGCCTACCCGGCTTCAGAACCGGCACCACCGTAGACTGTTTCCACGCAGATGGAACACAACCTGAATCCCAAACACGGTTGAAAAGACCCAGGACTAGCCCAAGCGTGTCATCAGTCAAATGAGAGAGCATGTCATAGCACACCTCATCTTTACCCGGGGCTGTCTGTTTCGCCTTAGAAAGTGCTCTCCTTAGCTCAAACAAACTAAACGGAAGGTCAAGGTCATCATGAGTCGAAGGCTGGTGCCCAATCAGCTCAGAATTCTGGGCCAAAGTACTCTCCCTGTAGTGCCTTTCCGCAGGTGAGAGATTGTCAGAGCTGTGCACCGACACAAAGGTGCTGGCCAACAGTTCAGCTTTGTCAACGTCGCTGACTGCTTCAACACCATTCAGTATTAGGACCGGGGTCCCACGACGGCGCTCAACCCCATGCATCCGCTTAATCATCCCCCAAACATCCCCGAGACGCGTTTCTCTCCCAATTTTGGAACAATACCGCCTCCAATAGGCACTCTTGGCCGTTCTCACAGTTTTCCGCACAACAGCGCGGGCCCTCTTGTAGTCAATGAGGGCACCCTCAGTGTGGGCAACCCTTAGCCGGCGAAACGCCGCATTTCTCGCCCTAACAGCATGACCACATGCTTCAGTCCACCACGGCACCCGCTTCCTATGTCCACTACCACCACTCTTAGGAATCGTGCCTACCGCTGACTGCGTGATGAGCGAGACAATTGCACTATTGAGATCATCCACCTGAGTCAATCCTCCTTCCTGCAGAACCCTAGAACCATCATCAGCTTTCCTCAGGAAAGCCCCCCAGTTCGCCCTTGCCAACTGCCACCTCTGGATCCTCGTCCCCCTGACCACACAGCTCCCAAAGCCAATCACGGTGCGGACTAGATAGTGATCGCTACCAAAAGAAAGATTACCAAGAACCTCCCAACTACAAACACCAGCTAACTCCTTGGACACAAGTGTAAGATCTATTGCACTTTCCGCACCGGTCCCCATATCATAGCGGGTCCCACCCCCATCATTCAGACAAACCAACTCCCTTTGATTGATAAAACCCTCTACCACCTGCCCATACCTATCGGTACCACTACCGCCCCACAAAGCGCTATGCGCATTAAAATCCCCACACCACACGGCCTTTCCCCGAACATCCTTACCGATACTATGTAAGGACTCTAGCGTTAACTCACCACACGGATTATAAAGGTTAACCACAGTAACAGCTTCACCACCCAGCCAGACCCTCACCGCCAGGGCCTCCGGCGCTTTACTCACACTGACAACAACGTAATTTAGGTCATCTCGGACAAACACAGCCACACCTCCGCCTCTACCCTGCTCCCTATCATTCCTAACACACACATACCCTTGTATCCCAAAACCCCACCTAGGTCGTAACCAAGTCTCCTGCACGCACATAACGTGAGGCTTGTTCAACAAGGTAGAGACAAAATGCTTAAATTCCTGGCCATTAGCACGAAGACTACGCGCATTCCATTGCAAGACAACCACCGCCATTATGAGCCCCCGGAACCTGACGGCGCATCGGGAGCCCCCCCACTCCCACTGCCAGAATGGGGCAGGGCGCCCTCCCGCAGCGCATCCTCTATCTCCGTCCACTCGGGACCCCCAGCTCCAAAGTACTTCCCTGCAGCCTTAGCGATGATCTTAGTCTTTTCGGATCTCTTCTTGGTTTGCCCAGTACAGTTAATCACTTCCACTATAAAGAGGAAGAAATCTTTCCTCTTCACAACCAGTACATCCTCCGCACCCACAGGGCCTCTGCCCGTGGAAGCCACACTCACGGGCATCCCAGTGGGGACCTCCCCCTGGCTGCGGGCAACGCTGCCCCCTCCCCTGTCGCCTAGGACACCAGCAGCACTGGCAGCCCCCACTGCATCCACCGTCACCTGACTACCAGACACCTTCTTGACCGCATCCGCGTAGGATATGCCTTGAGAGGCTCTAACTTTTTGCACCTCCGCAGCCCTCTTGCTGAACACGCATCCCCCGTAGGCAGAGCTATGCTCTCCCCCACAGTTACAGCACTTGAGTTTTGCTCCGTCGTCACACTTCCCATACTCGTGGTCTCCTGCACATTTACCACACTTCTGCTTCCCTCTACAGACCGCTGCAATATGCCCAAAGCGCTGGCACTTGAAGCAACGCAGGGGCGGCAGAACATATGGGCGTACGCCATAGCGCATGTACCCAACGCACACCACACGAGGCAGGATCCCACCTTCAAATCTAATCATTATCGACAGGCTGTCACACCTTACCCCATCCCGGGTCATCTTCAACCGCCTAGCATCCACCACCTTAGCTCCAGTCAAATTCTCCTTTATGTCATCCACAGATGTCGTCGTAGGGACGCCTACTATAACTCCCCTGACCGTGCCTCTTACAGCATCAGACACAAGAATGTCCTTCCCCCCCAGACACTTAGCTTCAATCGCCTTCCTTTGCTGAGCCACGTCCTTGCACACAACCAGCAGCGAGCCATCCCTAAGGACACTCGCATGCTTGACCACTCCCACAGCTACAGTCAGGCTCCTTGTCAACGCCATCGGATCCCACCCCTTAAAGGACGCATTATCCTGCGCGAGCTTTATGAACACCTTACACTCTGAACTCACATCCCCGACATCTGCAACCCCCCCGCCCTGCTCCTCACTGAGAGAGCCCTCCATAGACGAGCAAGAAGACGCCCTACGCTGCACAGGATCAGTGGCTCCAGGGGAGTCCTCCCCGCTGTTCATATCGTCACCGACCAGGTCACGCTTCCTCTTCTTCTTCCCCATCATACGGACCGAGGCGTTCCTCTATGTTGTCGTAATATCCAAACTGTTGTCGTTGTAGTTTTTTATGGCAGTTGGCATCCAAGTGCACGAGGTATTGTTCGTTGTTTTACAAAGCCCATGAGGTCATGATATGTCTTTGTGACTAGAATAGTTGTTGTTGTTTCAGAGACCAACCGGCTTTATTCCAGGGAGACTCCTCATCATCTTCCTCTCCTTCCCCGACGTTCGGTGCTTCCACCGTACAGCTTTATTCTTCAGGCTTCATTCTATAGGCAATAATATGTCCACTGATGTCGCCGCTTGGTAGCCGTGCGTCTTCGAGACAGGGCGAGGACAGGAGACCACCCCCACCCCCATCTCGTCACTCTGATCACTCTGACTCCCCAAAAGCAGACCCCCATCACTCCGACTCCCATTTAGCGCCTTTAGCCTGTTTTCTATATCTGCCCAATCAAGCTCCTTTGTTCCAAGGAATCTCCCTGCAGCTTTAGCAATGATCCTGATCCTTTCACTTCTGCTTTGAGTCTGAGCAGCACAGTTTACAACATCCACCATAAAGAGTACAAAAACCTCTCTATCCACAACCAGGGTATTCTCATTAATTCTGGAACCTGCACACTTGGGACCTCCACTCTTGAAACCTTCACACTTCTTGGGAGCCACGCTGGCCTCTCTCATTTCGCCCTGGCTGGGAGCAGCGCTGGCTCCTCTCTCTGTATTTACTCTAAACTCGTTACTTGAAACTTTCTTGACTGCATCTGCATAGGATATACCTTGAGAGACCTTTATTTTCTGCACCTCAGCAGCTCTTTTGCTAAACCTGCATCCCCCGTAGGCAGAGCTATGTTCTTCCCCACAGTTACAGCACTTCAGTTTTGCACCCACGTCACACTTCCCATACTCATGATCTCCTGCACATTTACCACACCTTTGCCTCCCTCTACAGACCGCTGCAATATGCCCAAAGCGCTGGCACTTAAAGCAACGCAGGGGCGGCGGAACATATGGCCAGACGCTATAGCACATGTACCCAATGAACACCTTACTAGGCAGGCACCTCCCTTCAAGTGTTACCATTACCGACAAGCTGTCACATCTTACCCCAAACCGGGTCACCTTCAAACGCCTAGCGTCCACCACCGTAACTCCCGTCAAATTCTCCTTAACTTCATCCACAGACGTCGCCGTAGGGACACCTACGATAACTCCTCTGACCGTGTTTCTTTCAGCATTAGACACAAGAATGTCCTTTCCACCCAGACGTTTAGTTCCAATCGCCTTCCGTTGCTGAGCCGCGTCCTTGCACACTACCAGCAGCGAGCCATCTCTAAGGACACTCGCACTCTTGATCACTCCCACAGCTACAGTTAGGCTCTTTGACAATGCCACTGAATTCCACTCCTTAAAGGATGCACTATCCTGTGCAAGCTTTATGATCACCTTACAGTCTCTGCTCTCACCCCGGACATCAATAGCTTCAGCCTCATCCTGCTGCTCATTCCCAGAACCCTCGGACGAGCTAAGGGACTTTTTACGTTTCCGGGCACGTACAGGCAGAAAAGGCTGCTCCTCCACGCCGTCCAGAACGTCTTCCATCCCCGATCCACTCTCCTCCGCTATCTCCCGTCTCTCCAGACCGGGTGTTGAGCAAGGTCCCCTCACAGTTACACCCAAACCAAACCAACCACCGGCTGCAAGCGTTAAACTAACACACGGAGCGGCACAAGCGGCGACGCACGCGGCGGCTTAAAACGCTTCATATAAAGTCAGCTCTCTTCCCGGCTGCCGCCTCAATGTTCTGTCTCTCGCGTCTTTAAACTCATTTCGCCGGCTTCAACTTCTGCCGCGGGGAAGACGCGCGCGTCGCTGATGGCTCCGGACGCGCCATTGACAGCGATGTCAGTGTTTATGTCTTTTCTAGCGCGAATTTCGCGATCTATGGAAGGTTTAAGATGGTTTAGATTCTAGAACGTAAAGGATATAGAATGTGAGTGGTAGATTTTTAGAGTCCTGAACCGAATCACCGGGGTTTCGTTTTGTTTGGACCTGAACCGAAACGTTTTTACAAGTCCGGATCCGGTCCGTCGTAGCGGTACGCATCCCTAGTGTGGAGGCATGTGGAGGCATGTGGAGGCGAGTGGAAGGTGAGTGGAGGGTGTGTGGAGGGTGTGTGGAGGACGCGTGAAGGACGCGTGGAGGCGTGTGGAGAGCGTGGGGAGGCGTGTGGAGGCGTGTGGAGGGAGTGTGGAGGCGTGTGAAGGGCGTGTGGAGGCGTGTGGAGGGCGTGTGGAGGACTTGTGGAGAGCGTGGGGAGGCGTGTGGAGGCGTGTGGAGGGCGTGTGGAGGCGTGTGAAGGGCGTGTGGAGGCGTGTGGAGGGCGTGTGGAGGACGTGTGGAGGCGTGTGGAGAGCGTGTGGAGGGATGTGGAGGCGCGTGGAGAGCGCGTGGAGGGCGTGTGGAGAACGTGGGGAGGCGTGTGGAGGGCGTGTGGAGGCGTGTGGAAGCATGTGGAGGCGAGTGGAGGGCGTGTGGACGACGCGTGGAGGGCGTTACCTGCAGGATGGTCTCAAAGTTTGAAGGTGAGTCCACTCCACAGAGTGAACTCTCCACTGGAGGCTCCTGTGACCAGACGACGACCCTCAGGGGTCCACTGCAGAGACAGGAGCAATCAGGGTCAGACAGGAGCAGACAGGAGCAGAGAGGAGAGGAGCAGAGAGGAGCAGGAGCAGAGAGGAGCAGAGAGAGAGGAGCAGGCAGGAGCAGGAGCAGGAGCAGAGAGGAGCAGAGAGAGAGAGGTGCAGGAGCAGGCAGGAGCAGAGAGGAGCAGAGAGAGAGGTGCAGGAGCAGGCAGGAGCAGAGAGAGAGGAGCAGGAGCAGAGAGGAGCAGAGAGAGAGGTGCAGGAGCAGGCAGGAGCAGAGAGAGAAGTGCAGGCGCAGAGAGGAGCAGGAGCAGAGAGGAGCAGACTCACCCTGATGACAAACACTGGACACTTAACTTTGTTGGTGGACGTTCTGACAAATTTGGTGGTGACGGCGTTCATGGGGTTACTGAGAATGCCCAGTGGAGGCACCAGCTGCAGAGGGCGGGGCAGAGGGCGGAGACATAATTATAACACAGGGTTACTGAGCATGCTCAGAGGAGGCACCAGCTGCAGAGGGTGGGGCAGAGGGCGGAGACATAATTATAACACAGGGTTACTGAGCATGCTCACAGGAGGCACCAGCTGCAGAGGGCGGGGCAGAGGGCGGAGACATAATTATAACACAGGATTACTGAGCATGCCCAGAGGAGGCACCAGCTGCAGAGGGCGGGGCAGAGGGCGGAGACATAATTATAACATAATTATGTGCTGAGTGAAATGGGGGATGAGAGCGGTGAGGACATGCGGCCTGTGGCACATGTGCTGTGCCTGAACCACTGCACCACTGGCACATGGCCTAATATCATCTCTATTTATCACAAACTATTATTTACACACGTCAGACATGAATATAACAAACTGTCTCAACAGCAGACGAAAACGCAACTAAAAGAGACGAAAACGCAACTAAAAGAGACGAAAACGCAACTAAAGGAGACGAAAACGCAACTAAAGGAGACAAACGCAACTAAAAGAGACAAAGACGCAACAAAAAGAGACAAAGACGCAATAAAAGAGACAAAAACCAACTAAGAGACAGAAACGCAACTAAAAGAGACAAAGACGCAACAAAAGAGACAAAAAACAACTAAGAGACAGAAACGCAACTAAAAGAGACAAAGACGCAACTAAAAGAGACAAAGACCAACTAAGAGACAGAAACGCGACTAAAAGAGACAAAGAAGCAACAAAAGAGACAAAAACCAACTAAGAGACAAAAACGCAACTAAAAGAGACAAAGACGCAACTAAAAGAGACGAAAAACGCAACTAAAAGAGACAAAGACGCAATTAGAAGAGACAAAGACGCAACAAAAAGAGACGAAAACGCAACTAAGAGACGAAAACGCAACTAAAAGAGACAAAGACGCAACAAAAGAGACAGAAACGCAACTAAAAGAGACAAAGACGCAACTAAAAGAGACGAAGACGCAACAAAATTAGACGAAAACGCAACTAAAAGAGACAAAAACGCAACTAAAAGAGACAAAGACGCAACAAAAGAGACAAAAACCAACTAAGAGACAAAAACCAACTAAGAGAGAAAGACGCAACTAAAAGAGACAAAGACGCAACTATAAGAGACGAAAACGCAACTAAAAGAGACAGAAACGAAACTGAAAGAGACAAAGACGCAACTAACAGAGACAAAAATGCAACTAAGACAGACAAAGATGACTAAACGTGTGTGACACTCACGTCGTTGTAGCAGGCGGCGTCCGACTGGATCGCTCTCTGGTCTTTCTGATCGCGTTGCCAAAGGCGGTTCTGCAAAGAGAGTTTAGAGAGTTTAGAGTCAGACCTTTGAGATTTACCAAATCACAATGTGTTCACTTCAGATCTGTGTTAGCAACAGAACCTGCTGATGGACGGACTAGAACCTGCTGATGGACGGACCAGAACCCTGCTGGTGGACGGACTAGAACCTGCTGATGGACGTACTAGAACCTGCTGACGGACCAGAACCTGCTGATGGACGGACCAGAACCTGCTGATGGACAGACCAGATCCTGCTGATGGACGGACCAGATCCTGCTGATGGACGGACCAGAACCTGCTGATGGACGGACTAGAACCTGCTGATGGACGGACTAGAACCTGCTGATGGACAGACAAGAACCTGCAGATGGACGGACCAGAACCTGCTGACGGACCAGAACCTGCTGATGGACGGACTAGAACCTGTTGATGGACGGACTAGAACCTGCTGATGGACGGACCAGAACCTGCTGATGGACAGACCAGATCCTGCTGATGGACGGACCAGATCCTGCTGATGGACGGACCAGAACCTGCTGATGGACGGACTAGAACCTGCTGATGGACGGACTAGAACCTGCTGATGGACGGACAAGAACCTGCAGATGGACGAACCAGAACCTGCTGACGGACCAGAACCTGCTGATGGACGGACTAGAACCTGCTGATGGACGGACTAGAACCTGCTGATGGACGGACAAGAACCTGCAGATGGACGGACTAGAACCTGCTGATGGACGGACTAGAACCTGCTGATGGACGGACAAGAACCTGCAGATGGACGGACCAGAACCTGCTGACGGACCAGAACCTGCTGATGGACGGACTAGAACCTGTTGATGGACGGATCAGAACCTGCTGATGGACGGACCAGAACCTGGTGATGGACGGACTAGAACCTGCTGATGGACTGACCAGAACCTGCTGATGGACGGACTAGAACCTGGTGATGGACGGACTAGAACCTGCTGATGGACGGACCAGAACCTGCTGATGGACTGACCAGAACCTGCTGATGGACGGACTAGAACCTGGTGATGGACGGACTAGAACCTGCTGATGGACGGACCAGAACCTGCTGATGGACGGACCAGAACCTGCTGATGAACGGACCAGAACCTGCTGATGGACGGACTAGAACCTGCTCTGAGTACCCATTGACAGATGGTCAGGATGGTCTTACCTCTAAGTACCTGATAACAGATGGTTCGATGGTCTTAGCTCCTGATGAAAGATGGTTCGATGGTCTTACCTCTAAGTACCTGATGACAGACGGGTTGTAGTCGATGGTCTTGCGATTGACGGCCTTCCTCATGCGTTTGCCGTCGAAGGTGAGCTGTTGCATGGCCTGCTGCTGAGCGAAGTCGGGTCGTTTGTAGAAAACCTGTCGCTGCGCCTGGTGCTGGAAGCACGGCATGTGGAAAAAACGCTGCGGCGAGCCCAGCTCCGCCGCCATGACTGCGATGGTCAAGGGTCAGAGGTCAGAAGACTGGGTCACGTCCTGGTGCCACTCAGGACTGGAAAACAGAGAGAACACGACTATCATGAAACCACTTACTGACACAACACTGCAACACCAGAGATGCCCCCTACTGACACAACACTGCAACACCAGAGATGCCCCCTACAGACACAACACTGCAACACCAGAGATGCCCCCTACTGACACAACACTGTAACACCAGAGATGCCCCCTATTGACACAACACTGCAACACCAGAGATGTCCCCTACTGACACAACACTGCAACACCAGAGATGCCCCCTACTGACACAACACTGCAACACCAGAGATGCCCCCTACTGACACAACACTGACACCAGAGATGCCCCCTACTGACACAACACTGCAACACCAGGGATGCCCCCTACTGACACAACACTGCAACACCAGAGATGCCCCCTACTGACACAACACTGCAACACCAGAGATGCCCCCTACTGACACAACACTGCAACACCAGAGATGCCCCCTACAGACACAACACTGCAACACCAGAGATGCCCCCTACTGACACAACACTGCAACACCAGAGATGCCCCCTACTGACACAACACTGCAACACCAGAGATGCCCCCTACTGACACAACACTGCAACACCAGAGATGCCCCCTACAGACACAACACTGCAACACCAGAGATGCCCCCTACTGACACAACACTGCAACACCAGAGATGCCCCCTACTGACACAACACTGCAACACCAGAGATGCCCCCTTCTGACACAACACTGCAACACCAGAGATGCCCCCTACTGACACAACACTGCAACACCAGAGATGCCCCCTACAGACACAACACTGCAACACCAGAGATGCCCCCTACTGACACAACACTGCAACACCAGCGATGCCCCCTTCTGACACAACACTGCAACACCAGAGATGCCCCCTACTGACACAACACTGCAACACCAGAGATGCCCCTACTGACACAACACTGCAACACCAGAGATGCCCCTACTGACAGTGTCACTTCAAACACAGGACGTTTATTTCTGCGTGTTTGGTTGGCGTGTGGGACAGTTTCATCACGGCTGTAACATGTGTTTAAGGGTGTGGCACAGGATGAAAGAGCATCTGAACCGAGCGCCCGTGTTGTATCTCCTCATGAATGTACTTCAGTAGTTACTCCTAGTAGTACCACAACAGTATGTGAGGAATATGTCTGTGTGCCAGTCCCTGTGGCAGTCCGTGTGTCAGTCCGTGTGGCAGTCCCTGTGTCAGTCTGTGTGGCAGTCCCTGTGCCAGTCCCTGTGGCAGTCCGTGTGCCAGTCCCTGTGCCAGTCCGTGTGGCAGTCCGTGAGGCAGTCCCTGTGGCAGTCCGTGTTCCAGTCCCTGTGGCAGTCCGTGTGCCAGTCCCTGTGCCAGTCCGTGTGGCAGTCCCTGTGGCAATCCGTGTGCCAGTCTCGTTATCTGCATCTCCCGGGACCGGGACCAGGACCGGGACCAGGACAAGGACCAAGACCAGGACCAAGACCTGGTCCAAGACCAGGACCAGGTCTCTGGGCAGTGTAAATTGTATCATCTGGACTCTGTTTTTAGAAAAACAAAACCTTTCAACTCTCTTCCAAGAGTCATTCTCAATCTGAGAATCGAATCCGGGAACTCAGATATTCATCCATCTCTGAGTAAGCTCCGCCTCCTGATAAACGGTGTTTTTGGTTTCACTTGAAATTATTGTCCCTGGCTCTCTCTCCCTCCTCACTGAGGACCTGATTAGCATCAGAATCCTCTGGGTGTCGACCTCTCCAGGGTTTCAAGACACTATTATATACCACCGGAAGGTTGAGTATTAAACCCCCGGTTTCAGTTGAAGGACGGACTCACCTGACTCCTGGACCAATGAGGGATTACACCACCTCACAACTGAGCTAAAGACGGGAAATAATCTGGCACACAACACCGGACGACTTTCTGATGATCCTGATGCACTTTACAGTTTACAATGATGAATAGAACCTAACACCACCGACCACGGGGTTTTGGGTTCTAATCCAGCCACTGAACAAGAAAAACATGCACAATAAAGCAACGAGGTCTGAACATGTGAAGGTCTAAGGTCACATCAAGTGTCCAGTTTTCACCTCATTTATCACACTTTGAGTCACATCTAGTTTAGTCAAAAACTGAAGCAGAAATCTTCTGTAAAGTGTTTGTGTCTAATATTTGGAGAAAATGAAGACATTTAAACCTGCTCTGTCCATTTGTCACATTTAAACACCCCAAATGTGAGACATTTGGACATTAAACTCACACTCTGCTTTTATAAAGGTCCAGATTAAACTCACGCTGTTTTTACAAAGGTCCAGATTAAACTCACGCTCTGCTTTTACAAAGGTCCAGATTAAACTCACACTCTGCTTTTACAAAGGTCCAGATTAAACTCACCCGTTTTTTAAAAAGGTCCAGATTAAACTCACCCTCTGCTTTTACAAAGGTCCAAATTAAACTCACGCTCTGCTTTTACAAAGGTCCAGATGAAACTCACGCTCTGCTTTTACAATGGTCCAGATGAAACTCACGCTCTGCTTTTACAAAAGGTAAACTGACTGAGACGTTTGAGTTTCTCTGGACAAACAAATGTTCAGACGTGTTGAACATGAACTTGTTTGTCTTTTATGTAAAGACAATGTTTAGTCCAAACTGAATTGTAGGAATAAAACATTCATCGCAGTCTAGTGTTCAACCCACACATTTCACTCACTTTAATTTAATTTTAAAAAAAGGCTGCAATTAACTCAATGTCAATTCATTCAGGGAATATTCCTAAAACCCATGAAAATCACACAAAATAAGATTTAAACTTAAGACTGTTTTAATGAAAACATTTAGTCGTAAACAGAATCATAGAATCATGTTCTAAATCAAAATGTGATTTTATTACTCAAGTTTTAACAATGACTGTAATAATAATACACCCTATAAGTCCTGAGGTCAAAGGTGCGTCTGCATTTGACCCGCCACGTCTGGATAAACTTCAGGGCCGGCGCTCGGGACAGTGCTGGCGGTCTAGTGGAAGAAGAGCGGGTCAAATGCAGAAGTCTTATTCCCTTCAGGAGTAAACTGTTGATGGTTTCTCTCTTTTACAGAGGTCCAGATGAAACTCACGCTCTGCTTTTACAAAGGTCCAGATGAAACTCACGCTCTGCTTTTACAAAGGTTAAACTGACTGAGACGTTTGAGTTTCTCTGGAAAAACAAATGTTCAGACGTGTTGAACATGAACTCGTTTGTCTTTTACCGTTTTTTACTATAAAGACAATGTTTAGTCCAAACTGAACTGTAGGAATAAAACATTCATCGCAGTCTAGTGTTCAACCCACACATTTCACTCACTTTAATTTAAAAAAAAGGCTGCAATTAACTCTAGCTGTCAATCAATTCATTCAGGGAATATTCCTAAAACCCATGAAAATCACCAAATAAGATTTAAACTTAAGACTGTTTTGATGAAAACATTTAGTCGTAAACAGAATCATAGAATCATGTTCTAAATCAAAATGTGATTTTATTACTCAAGTTTTAACAACGACTGTAACAATAATACACCCTATAAGTCCTGAGGTCAAAAGGTGTGTCTGCATTTGACCCGCCCCGTCTCTGGATAAACCTCAGGGCCGGCGTTCGGGACAGGGGCCAGCGCTCGGGATAGTGCTGGCGGTCTAGTGGAAGAAGAGCGGGTCAAATGCAGAAGTCTTATTCCATTCAGGAGTAAAGTGTTGATGGTTTCTCTGGATTCAACAAAAAAACATGCGGACATTTCCTCCTGAACCAGAGGAGGCGCTATGGAGCTCAACAGGAAACAGTAAGGTTCATCTAATGTCACGTGAATCACGTGCATGATGTGTGCAGCTCTAAGCTCCTCCCACTTCCAGTTTTATTTAACTTTATTGACAATTTCTCAAATTCAAAAGGGTAATGTCGTATTTTATTCCACAAAAATCATTCAGAATCATGTAAACATGTCACAGCAGTGAATCAAATCAAATCAAATCAATTTATTTTTGTAAGGCCCAAAATCACAACAACAGTTGCCTCTGAGGGCCACAGGGAGAAATGAATCAACAATGTCTGTGGTGGCGATGAAGTCAGACAATGTCTGTGGTGGCGAGGGACGATGTCCCAGGGTCCTCTGTCCTTAGACTCTCCTTCTCGGCCAGGAAAAACTACAAAAAAAAACCTCTTTGGGAAAAAACCGTAGAAACCTGGAGGAGTTCCAGTGAAGGAGAGATCCGACTCTCACAGACGGACAGACGGACACAAGGAGACTGGAGCTGGACCCACTCTTCAGGCAGAAGAGGGACCGACTGAGGCGAACTGGACCCACTCTTCAGGCAGATGAGGGACCGTCTGAGTCGAGCTGGACCCACTCTTCAGGCAGAAGAGGGACCGTCTGAGTCGAGCTGGACCCACTCTTCAGGCAGAAGAGGGACCGTCTGAGTCGAGCTGGACCCACTCTTCAGGCAGAAGAGGGACCGTCGGAGGCGAGCTGGACCCACTCTTCAATAAATAAAGTGAATAAAGTTTACAACAGTGAGAATCAGCATCAACACAAGGATTTTCACACAAACATGTTAAATCAGATGCACACGTCATTATGAGATGAAATAAACATGTTAAATCAGATGAAATAAGCATCTTTCATGTGGTTCATTTATTCTAGACGCTTTTAAAACTAAATGAGTTAAAGCAGTTTGTTTACGTGTTTAAGGCTCACATGCTTTGACTTTATTCACATTTGCAAGTTAATCACAAGAAGTTAAGTTTCACTTTTAAAAACCTCCTGGAATATTCGTTTTTTCTTTAGAACTCAGGTAAAATCGCGGTTTGGTTTTCTGTTGTTGAGGAACAGCTAAAGCCAACGATGCTAACTTGAGCTAACCGAGCCTAACGCGCGTGCCCGGGGTTAACCTCACGTCCTGGTGCTACAGCGGCCGGACGGGGAAATACGGACTTTTAAACCCTAAACTTTAGTCTGTCTTTGTTTTATTGCGGGGCGCAGTAATGGCGGCCTGTCCGTGCTAACTGCGGCAAGCCCTGACCCTGGCCCGAGGAGACACTCACCGACAGTCCGCTGCAGAGAAACTATCTACGGTCATAAACTAGATGTTCCGTAGCGCGAGTCTCCGGAGAAGCATGCTTTGTTTGATGTCTTTATTAGAGTTTATTTTCAGCCACACGCTGCGTCCATCTTCTCTCTGCGGCATCACTAAAGCATTCTGGGAAACCGCGGCTCCGGCGGGAGTGCGTCACCGCGCGGGCATTATGGGAGAGTTTTGTACTGGACATTATTTATCTATCTTATCTATCTTATCTATCTAATCTATCTAATCTATCTAATCTATCTAATCTATCTATCTTCTTCTATGACCTGGGACATGTAGGACCTGAGACATCTATGACCTGGGACATCTATGACCTGGGACATCTATGACCTGAGACATGTATGACCTGGGACATAAGATAAGATAAATCTTTAATATCCACACAAGGGGAAATTTCGTTGTTACAACGCAGTAGAACAGGAGGAAAGGACAGATTATTGGAAGTTTCAAAACACACTCTTAACAATGTATGGAGATTGCCATTGTAAGTGAACAATTCAACAAAATAAACAAAAAACATATATTAATTATTATTATTATTCACCTATATGTTTATAAAAGTAAGAGCTTTTGTCTCCAAGCTAATTGGCATAAATAAATATATATAAATATATTTATTTATATATATTTGTAGTTTTACGACTTCATGCTTTTATTTTGAAGGCCGGGGATCTTTGTTTACGTGCGGCAGCTTTTTTCTTTATCAAAGTGTTTGTCTAAATTGAAGAATAAAATTAGTTTACGATGAGTATTTCCATTCTCAACTCGAATGATCGAAATAGAATGACACTTTGTAGAGGTCATAGGTCAGTGGTAAATCTGGAGACTTTTGACCTTTAAAATATAGTGAAATGAGATTGTGTGATTCCGTATTATTTTATACTGTTATAAACATGAGTCAGCAAACATTGAACAGATGTTCATTTGACTAAGCCAAATACAAACGTTTTAAAATGGACTTTCCAATAAATAAATATTTTTTTTAAACTTGGCCGAAACTCATGTTGACCACATAACGTCAAAGGTGCTCTGAGCCAATCAGAGAGCCGCTCGTGCGCCGCTCCGGGTGTTTAGCAGTAAGTGTCTCCAAAGTCCGTCTTTTTTCCCACAAATACGCGTTAATTCTGCATAAAACTCTCCTTTTGGACTTGTACTCATGACATGCAGCCACAGACACAGTTTATTCGCGTTTTAACCAAGTTTCTATGTCATTTTGAGATGCATTCTGGCTGTACGGACTGCCCGGGGTTAGCATTAGCAGTTAGCATTAGCAGTTTATAACCTGTAACAGCTGATTAAAGTGTTGAAACTTAATTTTTGGACCATTAAACAGGGATTTGTGAAGTTGAGCTCATAACACTGTGACTTTAAACACTTTGTTTGCTGAATTAGATTAGTTAGATGTTAGATGTTCCAATTAAAATTAAAACTGCTGCTAGTGCTAACTGAAGACAATGAGAGGAACATCTATATCCGTCTACTGACTTTTCTCTAAACCAGGACTAAACCGGAACTAAACCGGGTCTAAGCGGGGACTAAACGGGGACTAAACCGGGAATAAACAGGGTCTAAACCGGGTCTAACCCGGGAATAAACCGGGTCTAAACCGGGTCTAAACCGGGACTAAACCGGGTCTAAATCGGGACTAAACCGGGTCTAAACCGGGTCTAAACCGGGAATAAACGGGGTCTAAACGGGAACTAAACCGGGACTAAACCGGGTCTAAATCGGGACTAAATCGGGACTAAACCGGGTCTAAACCGGGACTAAACCGGGACTAAACCGGGTCCAAATCAGGACTAAACCGGGAATAAACCGTGTCTAAACCGGGACTAAACTGGGTCTAAACCGGGACTAAACCAGGTCTAAAGTGTTGTGGTTCTGCTTTCAGCTCCTGGCTCAGGATGAGCAGCAGAGGTCGTCGAGCTTGGTGAGTGTCTCTGTTTGACTGCTCTGGCTCTGTGTTTCATGATGTTCTCTTACAGTGGGCAGAAGCGCTGCTGCGCTCTCAAAAGCTGTGGAGGGAAACTACAGAAGCCCGAATGGACCAAACGCAAGGTTGTAAAGCACATGACGGTTGTTTGAAAGGCAGTATGAGGCGTTGCCATGGAAACAGCATCACGATAATAGTCTCATCTGAAGCCTGTAAACGTTTACTCCATTAAATTATGGATGAAGTTCATCTTTAACACGTGCATGTGCTGTCTAGGGCTGTTTCCGGTATAAATGGCTTATTCCCTTGGTCTCG
Organism: Eucyclogobius newberryi; assembly: GCF_026437365.1. Classification (NCBI taxonomy): domain Eukaryota; kingdom Metazoa; phylum Chordata; class Actinopteri; order Gobiiformes; family Gobiidae; genus Eucyclogobius; species Eucyclogobius newberryi. The sequence goes on from NW_027315846.1 coordinate 11,675,003, forward strand.
TGAATAGTTCTGTGATATATTGTGTCATGGCGTCCCACACGAGTTAGGTCTTTACTCAACTCAAATCTATTTAACCGACTTATGAGTAACACCACTCAATCAAATGATAAGACTTTCAAACCCTAAAATAGCCCAGTTCCTTCTTCTTTCTCCTTTGTCTTAGTCTGAATAATCAACTACTGAATTCAGTTAAGCCCCACCCATATTCATGCACAGCCCCACCCTTTTTTTACCTGAGTTTTCCCAATATATGTTGTCTTCATGAGGACGTGACCTGAGGTTTGAGTGAGTTCAGTCGTCATGATCTGTTACTGCAGCGTCTTTTCAGCTCCTGAAAGCCTCTCGGTTAAAACGCTCTGATGCCCTTCCGTGATGGTATCGCCCGTGATGGTATCGTCCGTGATGGTATCGCGATCGATATCGCCCGTGGTCGGTATCGCCCGTGAGCTAGGGCTGTGTTCAAAATATCGATACGGCGATATATCGTCACGGGCTCCGATACGGAGTCGCCGTATCGATACTTTTCAATAACGTTAATTTATTAAAAATTGTCCGGGCGGCCGTTTAGAAGCTCCCTCCTGTAGAGGGCGGTAAACAGCACGGAACTACTGAGACAGACACACACCGTGCACCAGCGTGTACACAGGCCTGAAGAAGAGCTTTTGGCTCGAAACGTTGCTACTGTTACACGCCTCCCTTTTCCATTCTATTTGATTTCCTTTTTCATTTATTTAATTCCTTTCACCCCTTTATTTTATACAAATTCAACGCAGCCCCGGAGCTAACTTAGCCCAGAGACCGCCATTTTAGCCCCGGAGCTAACACAGCCCCGAGGCCACCACAACAGCCGAACCGGAGACACAAACCTGACACCAACATCACACACATCTTCCCTACTCTACATTACATAAACCGAACAGTTGAACAATAAAACCGAGCGGTTAAACAATACAACTATCCAACAGGGCCCCGCTGAGCGCCTGTTAGCTTAGCGTTAGCCGCGGCCACTTCCGCGCTAGCGCTACTTAGCTTAGTGCCGAGCCCGACCCGAAGAAACAGGATTTTAAGACTAAAACAACAACATAAAGACACAAACAGAGGGTCAACAGACTCCCACACATCACACAGACCTTGCCAATTGTTTGGCAACTTTACTTGAATGTGTTCTTTGCATAAGCTTTGTGGATAAACATGAAAATTCATGCATTTTCTTATCCGGAATAAAACAAATGCCCATTTGGTAAACTTTAAGACCCTTTTTTCAAAAAAGTATCGGGATACGTATCGTAAGGAGGGAATTGTATTGGGACATACAAGTATCGGGATACGTATCGTGACCACTGTATCGGGATAAGATAAGATAAGATATTCCTTTATTGTCCCACATGGGGAAATTTCATTGGTGCAACGCAGGTAGATACAGAGGTAGATACAGAAGAACAGATCACTTATAGGAAGTCTGAAAAACACCTCAGTAGAAGATCTCCTATAAATGAATAAAAACTCCCATAGACAAATAAATAAATAAATACCATTGCATGTGATCCCGACAGTAATTGCACATGAATATGTGTCACGACAGCACATAGATTGCACATGAATTTCACATGAATTCCAACAGCAATTGCACATACGACAGAATTTCACATCAGTATTAGGTTAGGTCAGTATTGCGACGGGATAACGTGACGATCTCCGGGTAAGACGACTGTTCTCCGCAGTTTCATGAGTTCCTCCTTTGTGTAAACGCGGTACGGCGCCGGGCTGGGGGCGGGGCCGGAGCCGGGGGACTCAGAGCCAAGACACATCGCAACGACACGACGAAAACACTCAATCCAGCCGAATAAAGTCAAAACAAGTTAATTTAAAGCGATTCCAGTGCGTGTCCCGATCGTTCGTGAAGTTCCTCTTTCATATAAACGTGTATATAAACGTGTACCGACGACACGCCGTACTTTAGCGCGGCCGGAGGGCGCGGGGAGGGGCTGGTGGGCTCGCTCGGAGCTAGCTCACGTCACAACAACACGACGAACGCAACGAAAAACGCTCAAATCCAGCCGAAAAAAGTCAAAAACAGTTGAATTAAAAAACTATTCCAGCGCGTGTCCCTATCGTACAGTAAAATAGAAAAAATATACTAACTATATTCACAAAATATAGGAGATAAAGCACAATAAGTGTGAGAAAGAAGAGAGAGCGTTTACACCGGGCTGCCAGCTGTACCAGCGCCTTATGACGTATCGTATCGCGAGGGTCTTGGCAATACCCAGCCCTACCGTGAGCGGTATCGGCCGTGAGCGGTATCGCCCGTGATCGTATCGCCCGAGATCGGTATCGCCCGTGATCGGTATCGCCCGTGATACAGCACGCCTCCAACACGCCTCCAACACGCCTCCAGCACACGCCTCCATCACACGCCTCCAACACGCCTCCAACACGCCTCCTACACGCCTCTAACACGCCTCTAACACGCCTCTAACACGCCTCCAGCACGCCTCCAGCACACCTACAACACGCCTCCAGCACGCCTCCAACACCCGGGCTCCAGCACGCCTCCTACATGCCTCAAACGCCTCCAACACGCCTCCAACACGCCTCCAACACCCCGGCTCCAACACGCCTCCAGCACGCCTCCCGCACGCCTCCAGCACGCCTCCAGCACGCCTCCAGCACGCCTCCTACACGCCTCCATTACTAGCCTCCAACACCCCGGCTCCAACATGCCTCCAACACCCCGACTCCAACACGCCTCCAACACCCCGACTCCAACACGCTTCCAACACGCCTCCTACACGCCTCCAACACCCCGGCTCTAACACGCCTCCTACATGCCTCCAACACCCCGGCTCCAACACGCCTCCTACATGCCTCCATAACACGCCTCCAATACATATGTGACCTCAGGGGCAGAAGTCTGACCTCGGGTGTCAGCGCCGATGGACCCAGGTGAAGAACCCTGAACTGGTGAAAGGGCCCTGGACCTCCAAAGAGGACCAGAAGGTAACAGTCAGGCACTCAAGGACTAAAGCGGGACTAAAGCGGGTCTGAAGCGGGACAATAGCAGGACTAAAGTGGGTCTAAAGCGAGACTTAAGCGGGACAAAAGCGGGGCTAAAGCTGACTAAAGCAGGACAAAAGCGGGGCTAAAGCGGGTCTAAAGCGAGACTAAAGCGGGACTAAAGCGGGTCTAAAGCGAGACTAAAGCGGGACAAAATCGGGGCTAAAGCGGGACAATAGCGGGACTAAAGCGAGACTAAAGCGGGACAAAAGCGGGTCTAAAGCGGGACAAAAGCAGGTCTAAAGCAAGACTAAAGCGGGACAAAAGCAGGTCTAAAGCGGGTCTAAAGCGGGACAAGAGCGGGGCTGAAGCGGGTCTAAAGCGGGTCTAAAGCAGGACTAAAGCGGGTCTAAAGCGGGTCTGAAGCGGGACAATAGCAGGACTAAAGTGGGTCTAAAGCGAGACTAAAGCGGGACAAAAGCGGGGCTAAAGCGGGTCTAAAGCGAGACTTAAGCGGGACAAAAGTGGGTCTAAAGCTGACTAAAGCGGGACAAAAGAGGGGCTAAAGCTGACTAAAGCAGGACAAAAGCAGGACAAAAGCGGGGCTAATGCGGGACTAAAGCGGGACTAAAGCGGGTCTAAAGCGAGACTAAAGCGGGGCTAAAGCGAGACTAAAGCGAGACTAAAGCGGGTCTAAAGCGGGACTAAAGCGGGACAAAATCGGGGCTAAAGCGAGACTAAAGCGGGACTAAAGCGGGTCTAAAGCGGGTCTAAAGCGAGACTAAAGCGGGACTAAAGCGGGGCTAAAGCGGGGCTAAAGCGAGACTAAAGCGAGACTAAAGCGAGACTAAAGCGGGACTAAAGCGGGTCTAAAGCGGGACAAAATCGGGGCTAAAGCGAGACTAAAGCGGGACAATAGCGGGACTAAAGCGAGATTAAAGCGGGACAAAAGCGGGACTAAAGCGGGACAAAAGCAGGTCTAAAGCAGGTCTAAAGCGGGACAAGAGCGGGGCTAAAGCGGGACTGGAGCGGGGCTAAAGCGGGACTGAAGTGGGACTGAAGCGGGTCTAAAGCAGGACTAAAGCGGGTCTAAAGCGGGACTAATCAGGTCTTAATCGGGACAAAAGTGGGACTAATCGGGTCTAAAGCGGGACGATAGTGGGGCCTTTGAACTACAGTTCTTGCGCCCCCTGCAGGTGATCGAGCTAGTGAACAAGTATGGAGTGAAGCACTGGTCCATCATCGCCAAACATGTCCAGACACGGAACGGGAAACAGTGCCGCGACCGCTGGCTCAACCAGCTGGACCCCACAGTCAATAAGAGCAGCTGGACGCCCGAGGAAGACCACATCATCTGCCAAGCCCACCACATGCTGGGCAACCGCTGGGCACACATGTCCAAACTGCTGCCAGGAAGGTGAGACAGAGTGGACTCCTGTCTACAAGCATCATTTAAAAAGTCTTTCATTTGCTTTCAATATCTGACTCTGGCACCAGCTCGGAGCTGCATGTGCGCACCAGCTCGGAGCAGCATGTGGGCATCAGCTCGGAGCTGCATGTGCGCACCAGCTCGGAGCAGCATGTGGGCATCAGCTCGGAGCAGCATGTGGGCACCAGCTCGGAACAGCATGTGGGCACCAGCTCTGAGCTGCATGTGGGCACCAGCTCTGAGCTGCATGTGGGCACCAGCTCGGAGCTGCATGTGGGCACCAGCTCGGAGCAGCATGTGGGTACCAGCTCGGAGCTGCATGTGGGCACCAGCAGCACGTGGGCATCAGCAGCATGTGGGCACCAGCTCGGAGCAGCATGTGGGCACAGAGTGGCATGTGGGCATCAGCAGCATGTGGGCATCAGCAGCATGTGGGCATCAGCTCGGAGCTGCATGTGGGCACCAGCTCGGAGCTGCATGTGGGCATCAGCAGTATGTGGGCATCAGAAGCATGTGGGCATAAAGGTTCTTTTACATTCCATGCCCTCGTTTTGAAAGGGGCATCAGGCTTTTGTGACTCTTGTGGCGTGGCACAGTTCAGCCCTTTAACTGGTCAAAGGGCCTTAAATCCTGTACATTTGGACCAGACTTAAGACCTGACGAGACAGGTCCTGTTGCAGGACCACAGTTTGGGACACTTTCTCTCTTTGGCCTTTGACTCCAGATAGAGCCCCATAGAGCCAGATAAGCTTTGGCCGCTGTGTGTGTGACGACGACGGACGACGACGAGCTAGTGTGTGTGAAGGGCTCAATTTTGCCTCATGTCTTTGACTTGTCTGCATGTGAGGGGCGTGGCTAAAGCTAGCGTGCACTGGAACAGTTTTGCCTCATGTCTTTGACTTGTCTGCATGTGAGGGGCGTGGCTAAAGCTAGCGTGCACTGGAACAGTTTTGGCTCATGTCTTTGACTCTCTTTATGTCATGGATCTGGGCGTGGTCAGGAGTGTTTTCTGTGTTCCAGGACAGATAACTCCATAAAGAACCACTGGAACTCTACTCTGAAGAGGAAAGTGGACAGAGAAGGTCACCTGAGGAGGCAGCCCCACTCCTCCCTCAGCTCCTCCTCCTCTTCATCCTCCTCAGCCTTGTCAGTGTCCCAGAGGGGCAGACGGCGCAGGGACCAGGTCAGGGGTCAGGGGCTCATTAAACCAAAGGAGCATCTCTGACATATGTGACTGTTTCAGGTTCACTCAGTGTCCACAGAGAGGGACATGTCCAGCTGCTCCTTGTGCACCTCCCGCTCCTCGGCCGCGCCCTGCTCCTCGGCCGCGCCCTGCTCCTCGGCCGCGCCCTGCTCCTCGGCCGCGCCCTGCTCCTCGGCCGCGCCCTGCTCCTCGGCTGCGTCCTCAGACCTGGGCTTCCCCTGTGAGCTGAACTTGCCTCTGGAGCTGATGGATGTGGTGAGGAAACACCACATTTCTCTAAATGTCCAAAATCAAACTTCATCCACAGCATAAAGTTTAACAACATTCATCACTGAAGGATGCTTTCTAAATATGTCTAAATAGATCTATCTGTGATACTGAGAAGTTATATTGATCTGGTGATATATAGTGTCAGACTCTTTGGCACCGCCGATACACAGTTGTGTATCGATACACAATACACAGTTGTATCATGACATTTGCCCTCCAAGACAGCTGATTTTGGGCGTTAAAAAAATAAATTTAATTGAATGTAATTATACTTAATCCATCCATCTTCCTCTTCTCCGGGGCCGGGTCGCGGGGGCAGCAGTCTAAGCAGGGACTCTCAGACTCCCTTCTCCCCAGACACTTCTTCCAGCTCCTCCGGGGGGATACCGAGGCATTCCCAGGCCAGAGAGGGACATAGTCCCTCCAGCGTGTCCTGGGTCTTTCCCGGACTCCCCACCCACCTGGAGAGGGCAAGGACTCCCCACCCACCTGGAGAGGGCAAGGACTCCCCACCCACCTGGAGAGAACAAAGGAGGGCAAGGACTCCCCACCCACCTGGAGAGGGCAAGGACTCCTCAACCACCTGGAGAGGGCAAGGACTCCTCAACCACCTGGAGAGGGCAAGGACTCCCCACCCACCTGGAGAGGGCAAGGACTCCCCACCCACCTGGAGAGGGCAAGGACCCCGCACCCACCTGGAGACAACAAGGACTCCCCACCCACCTGGAGAGGGCAAGGACTCCTCCCCCACCTGGAGAGGGCAAGACACATTTTTCCGGTTGAGAACCACGGCCTCGGATTTGGAGGTGCTGATTCTCATCCCAGACGCTTCACACTCGGCTCAAACCGTCCTAGTGTATGTTGCAGGTCCTGGTTTGATGGAGCCATCAGGACAACATCGTCTGCAAACAACAGAGATGAGATCTTGTGGTCCCCAAACCGGACACCCCGAGGGACATGGTCAAAAGCCTTCTCCAGATCCACAAAGCACATGTGACTGTGCAAACTCCCATGAACCCTCGAGCACCCGATGGAGAGTCTAGAGCTGGTCCAGTGTTCCACGACCAGGACCAAAACCACTCTGCTCCTCCTGAATCCGAGGTTCTATCGGTCAGATTCTCCTCTCCAGGACCTGGAATAGACCTTACCGGGGAGTCCTACAACATCCAGAGACTTAAGGTCTTCAGGGCAGATCTCATCCACCCCCGGAGCCACTGAGGAGTTTGCCAACAACCTCAGTGACTTCAGCTTGGGTGATGGACGAGTCAGTCTCTGAGTCCCCGTTCTCTGCTTCCTCTTCAGAAGACATGACATAGGGATTAAGGAGCTCCTCAAAGTATTCCTTCCACTGTCTGATGACCTCCCCAGTCGAGGTCAGCAGGTCTCCACCCGCACCATAAACGGTGTTGGTGAAGCACTGCTCCCCCTCCTGAGGCGCCGGACGGTTTGCCAAAACTTCTTAGTGGATAGTTCTCCTCCATGGCCTCCAGGCTTTTAGCTAGGATTTTAAAACACCCCGTCCAACCAGGGGCTTAAAAATGTAAGGCTATAGAAAGCCAATAGGTGACTGACTGTGGCTAAACCAGTCACAAGTCTACATTGAGTTATTCACAGATTCTGAGTGTGAATTCGAAGCTTTCCAATGATGTCTCACTCATGCACATCTGATCATATTTGAGTACGTTGTGGTCATTTGAATGTATACAACTCTCAAAACCTTTCACTGAGAAAACGGCCTCTAAAGATTCTCACCTGAGTGAGTCACAGGGGGGCACATTTGCATCTTATTGAGATAAGCCCTCCCCCTGTCACATTGACAGCACCTCCCCCTACAGCTGTCACTAAAGACTCAAGGAGTGTTGTTATTGATGTGAACTGGACTTGAATTAGAAGTTATTATATTAAAATGGAAATACTTGGATTACAAAAGGCCCTGAATAGAATCAAAGAATCTGAATCAGAATTAGAATAGGGTTTATTGCCATTTGTCACTAAACAGAATTCACAGGTGATTCAGTGCAACACAAACCACAAAAGATAAGATAAGATTGCCTTTAATGTCCACACATGGGGAAATTTCGGTGTTACAACGCAGTAGATACAGGGGAAAAGGACATAACTTATAGGAAGTTTAAAAAAAAAACACTCTTAATAGAAGAACTCTTATAAACAGATGCCAGGGACAGGTATACGAACTGCAACCGGTCCATGGCTTTGAATATATGAGATGATATTTACACCATCAGAGTCCAATTACATCAGAGATTACATCCACATCCTCTTCTATGCTGTGACTCTTGGCGCTGGGCATGTGATGTCTTTTGCCTCGTCAGCACAGAAAGGTCTGATTTTTTCATGCAGGTCTGCCTGTCAATGTTCAGTCCAGGTGGGACCAGGACATGGAGATTGTCAACCGGAGGCAGATCAGCTGAATTGCGTAGTAGCTGAAATTCCACAGGTTCTGCTTCACAGTGACTTTTAGCAAGCACCACACCTGGTCTCTTGGCATCAAAGCTGTAAACAAATAACAGGACATTAAAGAAATGGCAAACTATTTCACATAAAACACACTTTTTTAACACAATGTGAGTGTTTCCATATAAATACCTGAAGTGCTGATAACTCTTGATCTTTGGAAGCCGTCTGAAGAAGGGACTTAGATGCTTCTGCCAATCCAAGTTCTTGACAAACACTCTGCCATCCGCCGTTCCAACAAGCTGTGGGATATTGAGGTGACTCTCAGGAGAGCTGTTTTCCACTACCTGATGACAAGGGCGACAGTGTAAAAAAATTAGAACAGAAGAAACATGTCTTAAGCAGAACAGAGAGCAGCACTGACGTTTTGCCAGGCTAATGTTTACACATTATAGTAGTCAAATAATATAAACTAACCTCAGCGATGTCTTCCAAAGTGTCAACCCTGGTCTTCATGTATGCTCGCTTGATAAGTCCAAAGCCGCAATCAGGGGAGAATTTGGTGTGGCCAGCAATGAGGAAGTGGATGTCCATTGTGTGGTGAAGCTTGTGTCCAACACGCCAGGCAGAATACCACAACATGAAATTGTTTTTGTTTTGGCCACTGCAGTTGTCACAATGAAGATCTACGTATTTTTCTCCAACAGCGAAGTTGTTGAAGAAATGATGCATGTAGCTTATGACTTCATTGCTTCCCTTACTTGACGACATGCCTTCATCGATCAGGATTGACCTGCTCCTGCATCCCTTCACAGGAGACACCATAAAGGCCACATTTTCGTGGAGTAAGGAAATACATTGGCCCCAGCTGCAGAGGGTTCGAGGGAAAGTGTATCTGTAGTAGACAGAGAGAGGGGGAAAGGAGATTAAATTAATACATATGACATTTGATTAAGACATTTATGTCTATTCATACAGTAACTGTCTATAATTGCACTATTATTAGTACCTGCTGTGCAAAGTGGAAGCTGTAATGCATCCTGATGTCTTTGCTTGCTGACGGTGAGGGTCCGAAAGACGGCACAATAGATTCAGTTGTCTGTCTGCAGGCAGCAATCAAAGTGTTGTAAAAACTCCTCTCATTTTGCACAAGGGCAAGATGATGCACTTGCTTCTGGACCACTTTTCTTTCATCTGGGAAGTTAGCAGTTCGTATCAGCAGCTCGTTGTTGCTTTGACACTGCCAACAGAGATCTGTGCGTGGCCTGCAGCTTCTGATGTGTGGGAGAAGCTGTTTCCACAGTGATCTGAAGCTTGATTTACAAACTGCAGGCTGACCTAAAAAACAGATGTTGCTTATGGTTAATTGTACTCTAATCATTAAAACATGAAAATCACCAAAATAATGTTTTACACTTACCAAGCTCCTTAGCCGACTTCACGTAGAGACGCCAAACTGAGGCCTTAGTCACATGGGTTGGGAGCAACTTCACATGTCAGTCCCTATGGCCAGGATGTCGGCCCGGCAGCATGATGGAATGAACTTCTGCATAGTTTTTGATCAACTCCACAACGGTGTGGATCACTTCATGGCTGATGAACCTGGCTTCTTCCTCAACCGTGGTCTCGCTCCATTTTCCTCATAGTGTTTGATTATGTCAGTCAGGGCGTCTTTGCCAATTCTGAAAAGGGGAAAAAATAAGGATTATGGTTAACAGTAATATGGGAATAACACGCTTCACAGATAACACACAGACAAACAAACACACAAGACCTGGTTTAGTCCTGGTTCAGACCTGGTTCGGACCTGGTTCAGTCCTGGTTTAGTCCTGGTTTAGACCTGGTTTAGGTTTGGACCTGGTTTAGACCTGGTTCAGACCTGGTTCAGACCTGCTTGCATGTGATAACATGGCTCACAGATGACCGTAAAAACACAAACACGAGCAGAACAGCACACCAAAACAGGCACTGATGCCAATTATTCACATTGTGACATTTGCGTCGTATTTAATATTAATCATTACTTACGCCATGAGGAACAGGAAAGTATTTCTGCAGACTTCCGTGCCCCCTATGAAATAGCTTGTCCGGGCAAACTTCCTCTTCGTCTGGGGCTTTTTGGTTGACGTTGTCAGCTCAGAAGTGACAACAGAACGTCTGTTTGCTTCCATATGTCCAATTATCCTCATATCTTGCCACTCTCTTTCTGCTGCTAGAGAATCGCTCCGTAGCTTGTACATCAGTTCTGGAGTTAGTTTGCTGCTACAAGATTCTCTTGAGAGCAGAGAATTTTCTTTTCTTCTTGAGTAAGATTTGCAGTCAAAGTTTTCCATCTCTTCTTTTCCCCTGCCGTAACCGTGGCAATAGCGTCTATTATTTCACGCTCCAGCTCTTCGGCGCGACCGGGCGCTTCTTCCTCATCTTCGTCCTCGTCTAAGGTCAGCCGTAGACTAGGGATGTTTTCCAGCTGGATGAAATAACTCCATAACTTCAACTAGCACATTCTGCAAAAAACGAAAATCACACAATTGAAAAAAAACAAAACCTTTTTTAGGTGTTATCTCAATTTCACTGACGCCGACTTGTGGCGTTTTTTCCCGTGGTCGATCACATATGTTTATTGCAACCTTTTTTCAACGCTTTTAAAAAATAAAGCAGCGCTTTTAACGCGGAGGCGACTACACGCCTCTCGTATCATATTGACTTTCCATACTCCGCCTGCGCCTCTCGTGCGGATCACACTCTAACACTTAGGAGCGGCGTATCGCGCCGTATTTGACATGGTATTTGGCCGTGGAGGTTCGGCAAACGTGGAGCTTCGGCATTTTCCAGACCGCGGCTCGGCAGCCAATCAGAGCCAAGCACACAAACTTTGTCGACCAATCAGCGTGCAGCATGCAAATTTTCAGTAAACTGTCATGGCGCGGACCACGGCGGACTATTGTCAAACGCTTCCGGCCCGATTTAATGATGATTAATGATATAATCATATAATAATGATATTCACTTTTCTAAAATGTATTAATAAAAATTACACTGTCCTTGCCCTCGAAAATGGCCGTCCACATGTCGAGATACACTGTCCAAAAAACGGGAAGACGGCCCTCTAGCTAAAAGCCTGATGGCCTCCCCGCACCTGATGTCAGTCCCAGCTCGTCTCCCGGCTTTAAGACTCATGTGAAGCTTTCCCTCTCTTCTGTCATCTCTGTCTGACTCGGGTCATGACCTGCAGCAAGCTGACTGGAGCCACACCCCCAATGACGTGACATCAGCAGTGAAGCAGCCAATGGGGCGCGAGGACTCTGACAGCGTCATCATGGACTGGAGCCGCCGCTACGTAAGAAAACAGGAAAACGTATGTGAGTGTGACGTGAGACGTGTGGGCGTGTCTCTGCTGCAGATCGCCAGGACCAAAGAGCAGGATACCAGGAACAACCAGAGGGGGGCGCTCTTCTCTCCTTCTGAGGTACACTTAGAACAGGGACCCAACTAGAGCTGCAACTAACCAATACACACTGGGGGAGGGCCTCTGACACACTGGGGGAGGGCCTCTGACACACTGGGGGAGGGCCTCTGACACACTGGGGGAGGGCCTCTGACACACTGGGGGAGGGCCTCTGACACACTCGGGGAGGGGGCCTCTGAGTTGTTGTGTGTGCAGCTGCTGAGGTTTTGCTCTGTGGACGAGCTGAAGCTGTGTCCGGCCTTGACCTCGACGTCCCTCAAACACGTGGCTCTGGACAGCAGCCTGGGGTGAGAGCGCCACCTGGAGGACTGGAGTCATGTCTTAGCTGTGCCATGTCTTAGCTGTGCCATGTCTTAGCTGTGCCATGTCTTAGCTGTGCCATGTCTTAGCTGTGCCATGTCTTAGCTGTGCCATGTCTTAGTTGTGCCATGTCTTACATGTGCCATGTCTTACCTGCCATGCTCCTCCTCTGCTCTCCCTCCCTGCTCCTCCTCTGCTCCTCCTCTCATATCTTTTCTCCTGTGCCTTTGAGCAGAACTCCTGCAGAGCTAAGGGAGAAGATCAGAGCTCTGTTAATGACAGCTCCACTGACTCCAACCCCTTTGAGGAGCAGCTCCCAGGCCCCGCCTCCTGAGCATGTAAGCCCCACCCCCTGGTCTGAGCCAGGTTACTTTTGTCAAAACTTGTCACCTGCCGTCTGAGGCCATGTACACCAGTGGTGAAGCGTGAGGGCCAGCAAGGCCTTCTCTGCTAGCCTAAACATAATCAGAATATAATTTAAAAATATATATAGTAATGTAATAAATATTTCTGGGAAATTATTATTTCCCACAAATATTTATTACATTATTCCCCAGAGTAAGAGTTATACTCCTCATTTCATGGCTTCCCTCTTGTTGCACTGCTTCTGCCCCAGGTTGAGATTTGGAGGCTGGTCTTTAACCTGTTACCACCCACCTATTTTCGCCCTGTGCACAATGGTTGGGCATACCCAAATGGCATTGCTTATTAAAAGAGGATCTTACAGCCCACATGCAAGTGTGATGCATCATTAGAAAGCTTAGGCCTTCTAGTTTCTGCAGGTGTGTGTGTGTGTGCGTGTGTGCGTGCGTACACATGCATGCGGTATCGCACCGCAAAATGCGACGCAATTTCTCTCAAATGCGATGCGTTCGTCAGAAAAAACTGTTTGTATCGCAGCTTTTGCGATACAAAAATGTGGTTCAATTGTGTAACCAAAGCGCCTAAAAAGTACTGATCACTCGTCAATCGATCGTCAATAACGGCATGACACATGTAGGACACTGTGTTGTCATGACGAGTCCCGCTGCTGTCTTAGATCATGAGTCTGAAAGCGGGAGGAGCCACGTGTGCTAAAGTCGGACTTCCGAGGTCAATAGCTCCTAAACGCAAAAGTCTGTGCAGATCATACACAGCCAAAATACTCATATTTACACTTCCAAGTGACACAACCTTGTTTTTAACAAACAGATGCGTGTTTTGGGCGCAGCGAATTACACTGATCTGAATGTACAGCCGGAGCCAAGACGCGTGCTTAGGGACCGTCATCAAATGTGCAGCTGGAGCCGAGACGAAGTACTTAGGGACCGTCATCAAATAGCAAAACGAAAAATGGAATGGTTTTATAGCTGGAATAAATAAATATAGCGGTACAATTTGAATAACACAATAAATACATCAATGGAAAATATTGATTGTTAGTCACTTTCGTGTTTTGCTATGCAATTATCAAATTGCTATACAAATTTGAAAAAAAATCACGGATTGTTTAGCAGCACCGCTATACAAGTGAAAATCCTTAATCTGAGCCCTGTATACACACACACACACGCACGCACGCACGCACACAAAACCAGAGTTTACCAAAATCTTCACTTTGGTCGGAGATTTCCAAAAGCACAATGCTGCGGTTCCGTGTGGATGACGGGTCGTTTTATCTGATCCACGGCCAGAGCATCTCATCCACTCACAGGAGAACATCTCATCCACTCACAGGAGAACATCATCCACTCACAGGAGAACATATCATCCACTCACAGGAGAACATATCATCCACTCACAGGAGAACATATCATCCACTCACACTCATCCACTCACAGGAGAACATCTCATCCACTCACAGGAGAACATCTCATCCACTCACCTGAACAAACTCTTTTCTTCTGGTGCAGGACTGTGAGAAGAGTGTTCAGCGAGAACAGAGCCACAGCCAACAGTCGTCTGGAAGCAGCTCTGAGGTCAGAGCAGGAGAAACCACACACTCCTGAACTCTCACTTTAACTCTGTTTTTTTTAACCAGTTTGTGTTTTAAAGTGTTTCCTGGTTCAAACGGATTCCGTGTGATCTAAAACTTCAAAAGGGAAACAGAACTTGTGTTTCTGTCCCTTATGTCTTGGGAGAATTTAGTCCCTGTTTACATTAAACCAGGAAACACTTTAAGACACAAACTGGATCATCCTCAGGACAAGATGCAACACAAAAACAGAACAATGTAGTTTATTCTGTCCAAAGCAAGAGAGCCACATAGTGAGACTAAAGAGAGCCACATAGTGAGACTAAAGAGAGCCACATAGTGAGACTAAAGAGAGCCACATAGTGAGACTAAAGAGAGCCACATAGTGAGACTAAAGAGAGCCACATAGTGAGACTAAAGAGAGCCACATAGTGAGACTAAAGAGAGCCACATAGTGAGACTAAAGAGAGCCACATAGTGAGACTAAAGAGAGCCACATAGTGAGACTAAAGAGAGTCACATAGTGAGACTAAAGAGAGCCACATAGTGAGACTAAAGAGAGCCACTGCACCAGAGGCTCTCTCACACGTCAGACACTGGAGTTCAGGACCACAGAGCGTCGTGCAGCTTCATCTTAAAGACACAACACACTGGATCAAATGCAGAGGAGAAGATTCTGAGCAGGACAAAAGATGAAGAGAAAGGGTTAAAGAGACAATCATTAAATAGAAACGGTTTAAGATTCAAAACTTCCTGTTGTTTATAATGGAATTTTTAATCTCTGGAGAGGTCGACGCCCACAGCATTCTGACGTCATCAGAGGGAGGAGAGAGAGTGAGTTAGGGACAATAGGAGGCTGATAATAAACAAAGAGGTTCAGTTTCTGGTGAAACCAATAACACCTTTTCATCAGGAGTTCCGGTGGGCGGGGCCTACTCAGAGTAGGATAAACATCTGAGTTCCTGTTCCAGATTCACAGATTGAAAATGACTCTTGGATGAGTCCAGATGAAACAACTGAACCAAATGAGGGATTACACAGACATGTTTCTCGGGTGTAACTCTCGGGTGTAACTCTCGGGTGTAACTCTCGGGTGTAACTCTCGGGTGTAACTCTCGGGTGTAACTCTCGGGTGTAACTCTCGGGTGTAGCTCTCGGGTGTAGCTCTCGGGTGTAGCTCTCGGGTGTAGCTCTCGGGTATAACTCTCGGGTGTAACTCTCGGGTGTAACTGTAGCTCTCGGGTGTAGCTCTCGGGTGTAGCTCTCGGGTGTAACTGTAGCTCTCGGGTGTAACTCTCGGGTGTAACTCTCGGGTGTAACTCTCAGTTCTCGTCCTTCAGGTGGTGGGTCTCAGTTTGCTTGGGTCGGTGCCGCTGCAGTTGGACTCTGGGCCTGGGCTCGCTCTGGGCTGTGAGGAGCTGGGCTGTTTCCCTCTGGAGGCGGGGCAGGAGGCGGGGCAGGTGGCTGTGTGGTGGTGTCAGCCTCCTGTGGGATACATACTCTCACCTGAGTGCCCCACCTCCAAGCTCAGCCCCTTCCAGGTATGACACTCACCTGAGCTCCGCCCTTTCTGCAACAGAAGCAGACCATCACAGACTCTGGGGCGCATTGTGTTAGCATGTGGCTAATTTACCAAAGATACATTAGCGTAGTCCTGTGTTCGTGTGTGTGTTCGTGTGTGTGTTCGTTCGTGTGTGTGTTCGTCGTGTGTGTGTTCGTCGTGTGTGTGTTCGTTCGTGTGTGTGTTCGTTCGTGTGTGTGTTCGTTCGTGTGTGTGTTCGTTCGTGTGTGTGTTCGTTCGTGTGTGTGTTCGTTCGTGTGTGTGTTCGTTCGTGTGTGTGTGTTCGTTCGTGTGTGTGTTCGTTCGTGTGTGTGTTCGTTCGTGTGTGTGTTCGTGTGTTCGTTCGTGTGTTCATGTGTTCTCTTGTGTGTTCATGTGTTCTCTTGTGTGTTCATGTGTTCTCTTGTGTGTTCATGTGTTCTCTTGTGTGTTCATGTGTTCTCTTGTGTGTTCTCTTGTGTGTTCATGTGTTCTCTTGTGTGTTCATGTGTTCTCTTGTGTGTTCATGTGTTCTCTTGTGTGTTCATGTGTTCTCTTGTGTGTTCATGTGTTCTCTTGTGTGTTCTCTTGTGTGTTCATGTGTTCTCTTGTGTGTTCATGTGTTCTCTTGTGTGTTCATGTGTTCTCTTGTGTGTTCATGTGTTCTCTTGTGTGTTCATGTGTTCTCTTGTGTGTTCTCGTGTGTTCATGTGTTCTCTTGTGTGTTCATGTGTTCTCTTGTGTGTTCTCTTGTGTGTTCTCGTGTGTTCATGTGTTCTCTTGTGTGTTCATGTGTTCTCTTGTGTGTTCATGTGTTCTCTTGTGTGTTCATGTGTTCTCTTGTGTGTTCTCTTGTGTGTTCATGTGTTCTCTTGTGTGTTCATGTGTTCTCTTGTGTGTTCATGTGTTCTCTTGTGTGTTCTCGTGTGTTCATGTGTTCTCTTGTGTGTTCATGTGTTCTCTTGTGTGTTCTCTTGTGTGTTCATGTGTTCTCTTGTGTGTTCATGTGTTCTCTTGTGTGTTCTCTTGTGTGTTCTCTTGTGTGTTCTCTTGTGTGTTCTCTTGTGTGTTCATGTGTTCTCTTGTGTGTTCATGGTGTGTTCATGTGTTGTAGCTGAGTGAAGAGCTGCAGGTGGTGATGCTCGGGAAAACTGACGACCAGATGAACGTCACACAGCAGGCCTGACTCTACATCCAGACCTGACCCTGACCCTGGACCTGACCCTGACCCTGGACCAGACCCTGGACCCAAACAATGGACCCAGACAATGGACCCAGACCCTGGACCCAGACCCTGGACCAGACCCTGAGCCTGGACCTGACCCTTGACCTCCTCGACAGTCACTTTCTCTCACACTTATTTTAATGCCACTGCAATGTAATATTTTTAATGTGATTTTTAAATTGAAAATTTAGATTTGAGCATTTTAACAAAGAACTTAATTTAAAACATTTACAAATGTATAATTGGCAGGTTTTAACAAGTGTTATGTATTGCATTTATATTTATATGTTGTTCATTGAAAGAACAGATGATTTGTTTCTATGACAACCATAACTGTCACTTTTGTGTATTTTCTGAATGTTCTTCAAACAAATCAAAGTCAAATAAATAAAAAACATTTGCAAATGTTCATATTCCGTTCTAACATGTTCCTGTGATGCCACATCTCAAAGTGATGATGTCATACAGTTAAAGTCACATGGTTTAAGTCTGACCTATTCTCCTCTGCTGCCTCGCTGCTCTGTGAGGGCCCCAGGGCTTTGTGGAGGGCCCCATGTTGTTTAGTATGTATATGTTGCCACTGGGTTCAGCGTTTCCAGGGCCGGCCCAGCCTATAAGCAAACTAAGCAGCCGCGTTGGGCCCCGAGGCGTTAATAGGGCCCCCAATCTGGCAACCCGTTTTATGCGAAGTGCAAGCGCAGCGTGCGCCACTAGTGTAGTAGCGCACACAGCGGTAACATAACGCACAAACCACATTATTTGTAATGACAATCTGGCAACCAAGACACCAAACCTGCGCTGATTGGGCAACTTCATTGTGCGCGAGGAGCTCGAGAGCAAAACATAAACACAACGTGGTCCCTGCGTGGTCATCATGTCCAGAGGAATATTTCCCCCCGATGCCGAAAAACGAAAGAAGAAACTTCTTGACGATGTAAAGAAACTGCAAACTCAACAACACTCTCCAGGTATTGAACTTCTCTTACAAAGAGACGGTTAATGCTGCTGTTTGAAACAACACGATTCTTTTTGTTAGTTCGCTCAGACTGGAGGCGAGGAGAGCTCTGCCCCGCGCATTATATGTCTTAATGAAAGATAATAAGCTTAACATTTACACCAGCCTGGGAGTGTTAGCTGCAGGTGAGGCCGGTGAGGGGCCTCTATGGTCCGGGTCACTAAGAGGCGGAGATCCGGTCCGGACGAGCGCCGTCTCGTCCAGAACCTCTGACGTGAGACTTTGGAGTGAACAGTGTGCGGCCCCTGTCCCGGGCCCCTGTGCAGCCTCAGTTAGAGATGAGCGGGTTTGAGTTTGCGTCCCCGCTCTCACATCACCATGTGTGAGATCAATCGTGACTCGTGATGTCTGTTTTACTTTGACTTCTTAACGTGCAATGAGAGGAACGTAAAGGTTTATGCATGTAAGGTCCATCAGCCAATCACATCGCAGCATTGTTTCATGCAGGAGTCCAGTGTGTGATGTTCTGATCAGAATAAACATTTATATTGTAATTAACTTTTAATAGAGCAATAAAACATTTTAAATTTATTTAAAAAGCATCATTAGACTATTTGTTATAAATTATAATAAATTGATAGTGAAAAATAACCAGACATATTATGATTACGTCTGTTATAGAATAATACTATATATTTTTATATAAAAGTGGCAAAGTTGCAGAAACGCAGTCGCTTCACTATAGCTAGGTTTGGACCTTCACTTCTCGTTCTGTTCATTCTCTGGGAATAACATTTTTGCACTGTGTAGTTTTATGAGTTATCAAGCAATGCTTATGCCATTTGTTTAATTTAATATAACTTGTTTTGTCACTTTAGCAAGAAAGAACAGTTGGGAGCTGTAAAAGATAAATTAGTAAGGATTTTACATTCAGTTAAAATGAATCAATTTGATCAAAATTATTTTTCATAGCCATTATTGTATTGAGTAATTAAGTACCATAATGCATTAATAACTGGCTTTAATCATTTTCTCCTGGCACAGTTTCATCACATCATTTTATAGCATTACAACCTCAACATTTTACTCTTACTTTAGCCGGCTGGACCACATTAAAATGCACCAGAAGACCCAAAAAAGGTCTGAAAATCTCTGGGGGAGGGCCCCCAGACCCCCCTGTTCATTAATTTAAACTAATGTGCTAATGTGGCTGTCGACCCTTAACGCCCACAAATACGCCCAAAAACATATCTGGGACGTGTGTTATTTGTACAGGGAGTAGAGGTGATGTCAGCGGAATACCAAGTTGCATTGTGGGATTTAAGTTATCAATATTTGACCTTGTGAGGTGTTGAGAATAAACTAACTGTCAAACATATGCCCTGGAGTTTTGGTGCGCTTTGTTTGCGTTGAAGAAAGTTCCCATATGTGAATTGTTTACTGACAATGGCAATAAAACTGATTCTGATGACGTGGTGAGGGGCCCCCAAAAATGTTTTCGCTTAGGGCCCCCTGAAGGCTTGGGCCGGCCCTGAGCGTTTCACTGCAGATTTACTTCCAGACGCGGGGCAGTGCGGGGAGGTTAACAGAAGCAGCAGCCACAGAGAAGGCGGGAGCAGTGCCATTCACTACAGCACGGGTCCCCAACCTTTTTGCACCACGGACCGGAATAACGTAGGTTTTATTTTTACGGACCGGTGTGCCAGTTTATGTCGCGGTCAGGTTAATTTGCGCGGAAGTGGGCGGGGCTTCCATTCGATTCAGCCGGGAAGGCGCGTTTGTACATTAAGTGTGCCATACCAAAAGATCCGAATTGGAGTAACAACGTACAGTTACACGTGTCCTCACTGTTCTTCTGACTGGTGGAAGCTCATCAGATAAATATGGCAAAAATAAGTACGTAAAAATTACAACTCACCACACCGCTGAATCAGTGGGGGCCCTGCTCGTGTTTCTGTGCAATGAGTTGATCCCATCTAGGCGTGATGGGAGACAATGACCCCCGCAGTGTGTTTAAATCCTGTCTGCTCCGTAGTTTTGTCTTGTTGCCGTCACGGCACGGGAAGTAGAGCTCAAACTCTTGTAAAAGTAAAAACAGGTGATCAAGATAGCAGTTGCAGAATTCTGGCCCAGGTTACGTGTCCTCCAAAATCGCCGCTGACTCCTCGTCTGACTCCTCACTTGGCCTTTTTCCCTTTACAAAAATGCTCTCCAAGACTTGTTTGATGCAACGCATCCGCGATGACGTATCATGTATAATGCACGTATCAGTTATGTTCTCACGCAGGACAGGAGCAGAGATATAATATACTTGCCATTATATTTCATGGATTCCATTGGCAATTTCCAATAAGGCTTTTCATTATATATCCACAGACGAGCTTATAGCGTGTCATGAGGGACAGGCGAAAGTTACGTCAGAGAAGATGCTGTCACTGATGGATTACCACCGGCCCGGTGGTTGGGGACCCCTGCACTACAGCACAGACAAACAAGACGCTCACGTCTGCACATTCTGCATTATTTTAAGCTTTCAGAGATAACTTTGCAGTCTTACCTCTACGTTATTATCCAAAACCACACCGGTTCTCCTCACACTTGTTTGTGTGGCTGCTCCATGTCTTCCGGCCTCTACTTATAACCGACGGAGGCTGCGAGCGCAGCGCCCTCTGGTGGTCGGGGGCTTCAATGGTTTTGGTCAGTGAACGTGAGCAATAAATGATTCTGCAGATTAAAACTCCATTTAAGGCAACATTTTTATTTATTCCCTGTTGTCAACCATCTGATAAAA
Organism: Eucyclogobius newberryi; assembly: GCF_026437365.1. NCBI lineage: Eukaryota > Metazoa > Chordata > Actinopteri > Gobiiformes > Gobiidae > Eucyclogobius > Eucyclogobius newberryi. The sequence continues at coordinate 11,695,549 of NW_027315846.1, forward strand.
GGGTACTATCAAACTCCAGGGCATGTAGTACATACAGGGAAATCTATAACCTTATTTTCAGTCAAATCAGTCATTCTGTGATGAATCAGGATCAGTTTAAATTCAAGAATCACAAATTAAAAAAGCCTCAAATTAACACAATTTTCCTTTTAAAAGGCATTCCATCTGGACTTTTCAGTTTTGTTTTTAGGGGTAGTATAACAATGATATTGGTGGGTTGAACTCATGTGTCATTCATTTTGTCCTCAATTCATCAGATTTGACAAAATATGTCTATGTTCAGACAATCATACCAGGAGCAGTTTTATATCCCAGATAAAAAAAAAATCTATTTGAGCTAATGTGAAATGGTAATTTGGTAACTTTAATATAAATTAACACATTTGTTGTCTAATTATCACTATCAGCAAATAGCTATCGGCGCATTCATTCATATTGGACCATTCCCATTTGTTTTACTTAATTACAAATTCATGAATCAAATTTTTAGTCTTTTTGGTTCTGCATTGAAATGGCAATTGTCAAGACCCAGAAATGCCAAATCTGTCATCAGTCAATCCAAACCGCCTAACAGCAGCTCTACCCCTTTGTGCATAGTTTGTAACCACCACGAGTAAATCTGACAGCAGAGGGCAAAACTAGAGGATCAGCCATTTGTTTATACATCAAAACAGCTTCAGTTTGAATTGAGGGTAATTTTAGTCTGGCATTTTAGGGGAAATTAGCCCAAATGATAAAGAGTTTTAACTAAACATGTGCCATACATTATGAACAGGACATTTTAGTCACCTGCGCATGCCGAAGTCACGGTACTTTCAATGTGTAATGCAACTTTCCAAATGCAGTGACAAAGATTACAAACACTTTTCTACCACCATCAATTTATTCAATCTTTTCTCAATAGATCTATAAAGAAGTGGAATAAAGTAATGAAATAATTACAAAATGGAAAAAGAGAGAATAGATCATATTCACAGGCTTGATTAAAAAAATAAAACCATGACTGACCGAGTAAGTGAGAAGACGAGTTGATGGAATCTCCCTGTAGTTTTTGGGTGCAGCAGTCGACGCACCACAACTAACTAATTTAGGTCAAATGATCTAATGTTTAGTGCTTGTGCAAAGTAAAACATTCAACTTCTTCAAAAACAATGAGGAAAAATAAGTGGAGAGCTTGAGAGTAAAAGTTTAAGTAGTGAAAGAGTTTTTCGTAGTACTACGAAAAACTCTGCACTGGTAAATGAGGCCACCAGTTGGGCACCGCCACCATCATTAGGTCCACACCGATTGTTGCTGCAACAAAACCTTATTTACAGTGAGATGCTTCACACCCAATCACAGGATGCGTCAGACGCCAGTAATATCTTTTAAACTTAAAATATTACTGAACCCCACCAGTTTCATATGCGCATTCACCAAACCCTTGGAAATATATATTTTTTAAATAAAAAAAATAAATGAAAGTCTGGCTAGTCGACTACAAAAATAGCAGTTAGTTTACCCTAATCTCTACCATAAATTGTGTTTTTAGATGCCATCAGAATTTTATGAAATGTTATAATCACAATGACAGACATCGAGCAATTACGTATATTGTATGTGATTTTTTTTTAAGAAGCTATACATTTCCAGAAGATTGGTAGCATTTCGTTAAGTGCTAATTGATTGGTTTACAACACATTACAGAAAAATGTCACAAAAAATGTGTTAAAAGCATTAGTCGAGTTGAGTTCAAAGTTCAATAAACATTAATGCATCCAGTTTACATTTCTGTGTCCAAAACAGCATAATTTTAGATTAGATTAGATTCAACTTTGTCATTGCACAGAGTACAGGTACTAGGACAACGAAATGCAATTAGCATCAACCAGAAGTGCAAAACAGCAGATAAAGTGCAGAGTATGTAAAGTGAATTCAGTGAATAAATACAAAATGTACAGTAGGGGATAGTATGGTGTATGAGCAGTATAAGTAGAAACTGACAGAAGAAGGTGGTTTGTAGATAAGTAACAAGGAGGGCTGGCAGCAGTAGAGAAAGGTAGTGCAAAGATAAGTATCAGAGAGATTAGCAGCAAAAGGCTAGGTAGTGCAAAGAGGACTAGCAGCCGTAGAGGGAGGTAGTGAAAATGATAAGTAAGAAGAGATGAAGAAGAATACACATAATTACGATACAGGAAACTCTCCAAACTGTGGGGCATGGATTCATGTTTTTTGTGCAGGAATGTTGGCAGGGGAGTTCAAATAGCAAGAATTTAATGGCACGGCAAAGGACAAGCAGCTCTGTTGTAACTGATTGTAAAAACACATGTAAAACTTAAAATTCTTCTAAATGTTTTAATAACTTTAAAATGTTTATAAAGTTTCCGATTTTATATAAAAAACGTATACAATGTAAGCTCATTGTTTCGGAATGAATTAATTTACTTGACCAAGCAGTGGGCGGTCACAGTTGCATAAAGCATGAAAAAAGACTTTATAATGTACAATGTTTGACAAGAATAATTCAGGCATCATACCCGTAACCTAACCCCTTAATTAAATGTTTATTAAGCTGGAAATAAGTCTTTGTTCATGCTTTATTAAGGCTAATTAAGCTGTAGTCATTAAAGAGTACCACCCATTTGTGCTGGTTATTTTGAGAAAGGATGGACTGTATATAATAGACCTTTAATATGACATAAATTGAACTGTTAATATGAAATTGTATTGTATTATTCCTTTAAGCGTGAAGATGATTTCCTTCAAGTTGTCAGATTTAAGTCTGTTAAATCTTGCCATTGACACAGACACACACCCATAGACTCAGGACTCTTGTATGAACTCAGAACATGTGATCCGTGCAGCGTTGCGCCTCACCCGTATTGTTAATGGAGAAGTCAGACTTGCGCTGCTGAGTGGAGGGCAGCTCGTTCATGCGCAGAGACCGCCCGCGCTTGAACGGGGACGTGTTTTGGCTCAGGGCGGGGAAACCTCTGAAGGAGCCCTGTCGGGCCAAGGCCTCAGGCGTGGCATGTCGGCGCGGGATCACCTGAGGTCCCAGGGCGGTCATCACGGAGAGGGGCGGGGAGGAGGAGGGGGAAGAGGAAGAGCCCGCCGAGAGGGGGCCGGAGGAGTTTGTCCCACTGCTGATGGAGTTCACACTGACTGTAGGGTCCGTGTCTGAGGAAAGAGCAGAGGTCACAGTTCAGGAGCCTTTTCAGAACTAGAGCCGTCACAAGGTCATGTTTAGACTGAGGATTAGAAGTTAAGATAAAATATTCCTTTACATGGGGAAATTTCATTGTTGCAACGCAGGTAGATACAGAGGAAAAGAACAGATAACTTGTAGGAAGTTTGAAAAAAACACTCTCAGTAGAAGATCTCTTATAAACGAAAACTCAGAATATATAAATAGAATTTTATTATTATAGAATTTTATAAGAATATTATTGTCATCATATTAAAACAAACAAAAGCAAAATTCTTAATTAATTTTCATTCACATTGTCTATTAAATCACCATTCCTCTACCAAGTAACCAGCTTTATGAAATCAAACTTTCTGAATGATGAAGTTAAATTGATTTGACATATTGAGCCAGATAAAAAGCACTTTGTATTTAGGTCTCTAGAGTTCTCATTGAAATGTCACAATGTTTTAATTCTTACGATTATATTGGGACCCGATTCATTTTGATCCCTATTCAGAAGTAAAATGTGAAATAATGAACGGTCAAAAGTGTTCATTCACTGTATGGTAGGTTTATAGACTATAGTTTAGTTTAGTTTTTACTTTCATCCCAATCAAATATAACCAATCATATAAATAGGAAGCAATATATTCTTGCAATTGGCTTGAAATCAGAATCAGGTTTATTGCCAAACGAGGAATTTGCTTGCCACCACTTCTCTCTACCATTACGATGTATTCATAAATAACCAGTTTATCTTCCTTTGAGCCTTCTTTATTCCGATTATTTGATTATGTAATTTTGGGACAACCACTAATGTTTTGTGACATTGAAAGACATCACAAACAACCAAATAAACAAACAAATGGTGGCAAATAAACTAAACTAAAGAGTCCTAAAACCACACAAACCTTTCTTTGCGTCCTGGAGCTGCCTCATCACCTCCTCTCTCTCGGCCGCCTCCGTTGCCGTGGTGACCCTGAATGAGCCCTCCCGGGTGAAGGTCGTCCTGTTGGCGTCGAAGGTCGCGGTGACACCGCACTCCTTCTCCCGCTTCTGTTTCCGCTCCAAACAGGCCGCGAAGGCACAGCCGACTGCGTGACTCAGACGCTCGCCCTGCAAACCAGAGATTCATGACTACACACAGTAATTATACACAACAACCCATTTAACACAACTATTTTATGTTCATTAAGTACTATGTGACTTTGCTGGAGAGGGTACTGCCTACTTGTCTTCATTTCTTTGCCTGGAATGTCCCGCAGTATGGCATTTAAACTTGTCTATCTTACATTTATAAAGTGACAGTTTTTAGCGAGGGTCCGATGTGGATTTTTTAATGAGGCGATATTCGATATTTGGCTTGCTGCTGTGACCGAATGTTTTAAAATTCCAAACAAAATTCAAAGCAAGGTCCATAAAACTATCTTAAATTGAAGTAAAGATCACAAACTAACTTTCCACTTGGTAAAAATAATAATAAAATGTATTTATCTGAAAAATAATGGTGTCTTCAATATTTCCCGATACTGGAGGTCTCCAGGTATTTTTAATACAATCTACCGGTATTACTATTATTATTTATATACCAGTGGTTCTTAAACTTTTTGGAGGTACTGAACCCCAGTTTCATTGGGTTAGTTGGAAAAATAAAATGTATTTTTTCAAATTTTGTGGCCTCATGCATGAACCTGACAAACCCACAAACAAATCAAATTGGTCAGATTGCATGACGTGCTGTAAACACCGCCCACTTTCTACATGCAGCCAATCATACATCAGTTCAGCAAAAATAACCAATGAAACGGGTCTACCTGCTGCGCTAAACACTTAGTGACGTCATGATGCATTTTTAAAATATTAAAATCCCCAAATCCAGGGCCTGGCTCCGCCCATGGAAGTCATACGTTTGCACCTGACAGGACGACACCACTCTGATTCTGATGGTCTGAGATTCTGTCGAGCGGACAAGCAGATAACTTTGAGCAATCGAACAAATTCGTGTTGTATTCATCAGCAAAGATGAATATTAGGAATTTTCCAGCGAAACGGACAACTTTGAAACTCTCAAACACGGACTTATTCCATGGAGTCGCAGGGGGCGCTGTGCACGATTCTTCCGCGCAGGTAAATAGGCCCGCGGCAAATATGGATTCTCGCAAAGGGAACGGCGGCTCCCGCGGCTCCCGCGGCTCCCCGTATTCGCGACCGTCGGCTCTAGTCGTGAAAAACGAACTATTGGCCAAAAACATGCGGGAGGAAAACTACGAAGACTCAGACGGTTCTCTACCGGTCACGCCGGAGTTCCCCTTGGCGGAGCGCGACCCGTTGGAGTGCGCCACAAAGCAGTTGCTAAGCGACTTTTTCAAAGTCATCGCTGGGATTTCTCAGTCCAACAGGAGGAAAAGGCCAGCGCTGACTACAATGAAGCGAGTGGTGGAGAGCCTGCGCACGCCTTTGCCCAAATGCGCAGTCTATGTAGCTAAGGCTATAGAGGACAGAGGAGCTGATGTAGCGCTCATCAGTGAAGTGGCCAAGTTCATCTTTGAAGACGGCACCACCAACTGGGGTCGTGTCGCCAGCCTGATCTCATTCGGGGCCGTTGTGTGCCAGTCTCTGAAGACAAACAGAAGAGAAAACTATGTGGAGCAAGTGGGCCAAGCAATCTCCTCGTACCTTCTGTCCCACCATCGAGAGTGGCTGGTCCAGAACAATGCATGGGACGGATTTGTCCAATTCTTCAGAGTAGAAGACCCAGAGTCATCAGTGAGGAACACTCTTATGGCAGTAGTCGGATTCGGATTAGCTGGTATTGGTGCAACGCTGGCCATATTTATCAACCCGCTCTTTATTTGACATCAAGATGGGGATGGGAGCGATGTTTTACAAACTTTGCACAAACTCGGACTCCTTGTTCTTATGTTGGAGACATTTTAAGTTATATTTCATTTCACAAAGTTTATTTTTCGAATAATTGTTATTGTACATAAGTTTCTATGCATGTAATAAATGTTTACCTGAAATCTGCTGTCCATTGTTTACGTTGAGAGACTGCTTTAAAGCGTGAGCACAAGCTTGTTTCCATGCCTTTCACAATGTCCACGAAAAGACCGGGATCTTCATTGTGCAGAGGAGGAACTGATTTGCATGATTACAGTAAGTTGTTGTTTTATGGGTTGTTGTTGTTGTTGTTGTTTTATGGCAGTTGGCGTCCAAGTGTTTAGACTTTATTCTTCAGACTTTGTCGTATTCTTTAGAAGTTCTTCTTCCATTACTTTGGTGTTTCAAAGCCCATGAGTTTAAAGCACGTTACAACATCCTCTTGCTCCTCATCCTCGGCTCAGTTTCCAACACACCCCAACTCTATAAACGTTTACCCAATCCTGTAAGTAAGCAACTACAGCCTCACACAAACCCTGTGACTGGAATGTAAGAACGTTCAGCAGATTGGAGTTCTACTGTCACTTTTAACCTGGAGGATTGGCATTAACCAGAAGTGTGGCCCTGGACAGTTCAAATGCAGTGGGCTGAGTTTGGACACTTATATTGTCCTAGAACTAAATACTTAATCCAAGAAAAACACATTTTAAAGAAAGATAATATGATATGGTATGTTATAGTTATCACAGTTTTTTCAAAAATGTGGGTTGTCAGGTTCATGCATGGGGCCACAGAATTCAAAACATAGGTATATATTTTACTGGTGCACAAAATGAACTGTGCATCAACATCACGGTGTTCAAAGAACAAAATCATCAAAACAAGATTTTCACACAAAAACATAATGAAAATTTACTGCAAATCAGTGTGACTTCATCTGTTGACTTTCAGAGACCAGTTCAAAAATGCACATTCACCTTAGCAAGTGCCACCCTCAAGTCATTTTCACAACAAAGTCTGTTCCTTTTCTTCATTTTTATGTCCAGCATCCTTGAAAAGGATTTCTCGTAAAGAAATTATATTATAGTAGTTATAGAAAAGGACAAGGGAAATGGCCCCAGAGGCTGACCTTTGGGACCAGGCTGGTGCCAAGACTTAACCCTAAAAGGAGGGCTGAGATTCAGGGTAACCTCTGGGGCCTGTTCTCTATTGCTTTTGGCCCTTTTGGGGCCAGGCTGGTGCCAAGACTTAGCCCAGAAAGGAGGGCTTTGATACAGGTTAAACTCTGGGTGATTTCCCTGGTCCTTTTGGCCCTCTTAGGTGCAAGCTGGTACCAAGACATTGCCCAGAAAGGTGGGCTTTGATTCAGTCTAAAATATTAAGAAAGAAATCACAAGACATACCATCACGACAGTCACAAGTCGACAAATGAATGCACCAAATTCCCTGCAGCACAAATCATATGAGTCTGATGTGTGTTTTGACCTCCGCCGAACCCTGAGGTTGACTCACCGAACCCAGGTTAAGAACCACTGGTATATACACATCACGATACAACAATGATTCTTGATTACTGACAGATAACAAAAGTATGTATTAATTTTAACACATCACTGTTCCATTAGTATGTGACCATTCTTTATGAAATCAAACTTTCTGAATGCAAAAGTAAAGCTATTGTGATATAAAACAGCCACATAAAAATCATTATACATTTAGGTGCACTTTTCTGGGTCCTGATTGAATAGAAATGACACAATTTTGCTTCTAAAATGGTCACGATTATTACTTTTTAATTCTTACAATTATATTATGACCTGAATAATCCCAATGACCAATTAATCTTGACATCCCTATGAAGGTAAAGGAAGACACAGATAGGAGACATTAAAATACAGCTCATGTGTCACCAGGATAACCATTTAAAGAGGAACTGGATACTGTGTGGGACAAAGGTTAAAGGATGTAATGCCTCTCTAGGTCTTCATTGGAGACATCAGAAATAGTTTGTGTTTGTAGTCTGTGTTCTTACCGAGTCTTTGATGGCCATGAAGCAGTGGCAGATCCAGCGTCGCGTGGTGCCGTCTCTGCAGATGTAGGAAAAGACTCAAAGTTTCTAACATCCCACTCTGACTTTGAGGATGTGGGGGTCCCGGAGCACTTGGATCAGGCTCGGGGAAAGGCTGCTGCGAGTTTCGAAAGTGAAGCAGCTGCACGAGGATGCAGCGACCAGAGTATGACGCCATCTGCAGGAGAGACACCGCCGATGCTTTGCCTTTCACGGACACCTGCAATAAAAACAGAGGTGGCAGTGTCATACAAGAAAACACTACGGATTAAGGTTAGTCCACCCTAAATCAGTTTTGCTATTTGATGTGCACTCATGAGCACCAAATGTTCTACTTTGCATTTGGAAACTAATCGTTTAGTATCAGGGAATAGAAATCTGTCTAATAAATACAGATGAAATAAGCCAAATGTATCCATGCATTTCAGAATGATGAAATATTAGGACTGTTGCCATAGCAATTTAAGAAGCAATGGGGGAACAGGTTTTCAAATGTCTTGCTTGTTGAGCGTTTAAACATGGTTGAGTCATGCAAAACTACAGCCTTTCTATAGGATTAGCCAATTGGAGGGGACATTTATCATTTTTATATTCTGGGTGGGTTTTTCCTCGTGAGATGAATTCATGCATGGATCATTTCTTACGCCGTTGGTCTTTACCCATTCACAGTCCAGTCCCAGCATAGGGAAGTCCGACAGCTCCTTCTGGAACAGGGGCCACAGTTGTTGCCACTCCTCCGTCGAACTCACCGTGACGGGATTCACACCAAACACTTGCTCACATGACGGTAACTGGACTGTGGGCGGAGCCGGTGTGGGCTTGGACTCTCCGGCCTTCACTTCCTCTTCGGTAAATTCGGGCGATGGGTCAAACGCCACAGGTGTCAAGTCCTTTTCAGCGGGACATGGTAGTGCTACAGTTTCAGCCGCCTTCTGATTGGAAAGCAGCCTTCTTCTTTTGGTGCGGTAAACTCTCCACGCCAGCAGCCCACCTAAAGTCACCCCCAGGACTGTGGTCACAACTGCAGTTAGGGGTATACGATGAGACATGGCGGCCGCTTTTGGGGTTTGTCAAGCAGAGTAACAAGTGCTATTGACAAGGAAAAGAAACAAACAAACAAAATGTAATGAATGAAATTCATTTCATGAAATTTAGATGCTTGGTTTTACCTTTTGTGCGTCAGTGAGTGAATGAAACCTTACTGTTGAAGGGCAGTTTGGACAAGAACAGCATTTCTCTGAAAAGGGGAAAGTGCAAATGAGTAAATACTGTACAACCGCATCACGTTTAGGGGGCTAATGTGTAATTTCCCCTGTGAATCAAAACGGTTTGATGTAAGGTTAAATGTTCCAGAAGTTGAGTGGGCAAGATTTCAGGTTTCAACTTCCAACTTTTCAGTAGAATGTTTTTTACATCAAAAAAACAGGGCAACATAAATATTCTTCTCAGAAAATGATCACTTTAGGGGTCCTGTCTTTTTGGGTGGTAAAATTATGTGATATATTGCCATTCCAATCTCTCTCTGTGTTTAAAAGGGGTAAACATTGCAAACTACACGGTTTTATAGCAGTCTCTGCAACATATCAGGCCTGTCTCACCTTCACCTTCACTACTCATTGAGGTGGAGACCCTTATAGTAATACAAATAAGAAAGCAAGAGGATTCTAGACTTGTGCATGTCAAAACAAGATAAAACACTACAGTTTGTTCTGCAGGATTTGTTTTGATTAGCAGCTTCAAAACAGTTCTTGATTAGAAATTATGATTAGCTTTTCGTACAGATATTTCTGCCAGTACTCATGACAAAACAAGTAGCAGACGTGGTTCAGGAGGCATTAAGTGAACGGCTGAGAAAAATTAGTCTAGATTAATATTGTAAACCCAGTGGCCTGATAAGACAGCATCTTTAGCTGCCACATCGCATTCCTCATCGAGCTCCAAAAGGTCTTGTCATTATGAGGGAGGTACATGTAATATTTCAAAAGCCAACTCAACGTATAGTTATTTTCTGCCTTTCAGACGTTGATGAACAAATTATCAATTTCTGTGCATTATTCTTGGCTTCAGTGTCCTTGTTTGAGTTGTGCAGTTGCATTAGCGAAATTAGCAGCCAGGTTCTGCGGCCAAAAATACATAAATATATGTTTTAATCCGCACAGTTTCTTCAGACTGCACATTCTGCATTATTTCAAGCTTTCAGAGATAACTTTGCAGTCTTACCTCTACGTTATTATCCAAAACCACACCGGTTCTTGTCACACTTGTTTGTGTGGCTGCTCCATGTCTTCCGGCCTCTATTTATAACCGACGGAGGCTGAGAGCGCAGCGCCCTCTGGTGGTCGGGGGTTTCAATGGTTTCTTCTTCTTCCTGTTTTTTTTTTGGCGGGTGGCAACCAACGTTAGGTGCATTTCCACCACCTACTGTGCTGGAGTGTGGGTCAGAGTATCTGCACTTATGTATACTGTACCTCAAAATTCTATGTATTAGCTTTGTTTCCCTTAAGAATTTTACTAAATCGTTGCATTCTATGGTTTTCAATATATTTTCCAAACAAACACTTCTTCTCTGTTCCTAAAAAAATCCCGCTTAAAAATCTCCCTCTTTGCCTCAAACCTACTGCATCGTAAAAGGACATGCTCCACTGACTCAATTTCAACTCCACATTCACACAATCCTGAAGGATGTTTCCCCAGTAACTTTAACGTTTGATTTAACCCAGTGTGTCCCAATCTTAATCTTGTAATTGCCACCTGCTCTCTTCTGCTCAGCCCCAGTTTTTACCTTCCCTACCTTCTTTTGTACCTGATACATGTGCCTCCCCTTCTGCCCTTCATCCCAGCGCCGCTGCCACTCTGTTACAATTTGACTTAAGATTACCGATTTCACCCCTGTCTTACTAAGAGCTACTTCAAACATAATCTCCTTTAGCGCCTGCTTAGCAAGACAGTCAGCTATTTCATTTCCAGGTATCTGCTTATGAGCTGGGATCCACATAAATTTGATTTGAATTTGGCGGCAATTAAGTCGAAACAAAAACTGATACATTTCAAAGAGTATGTCTGGACGGCTCTGTGATGAGAAAGCGTGAATAGAAGTCAATGAGGCAAATGAATCGGAAACATACAAGTGCCTCTTCAACTCTATTTTCTTCTACCCACTGTAACGTCTTCATAATTGCATCACCTCAACTGTGTAAACAGCAAGGTAGTCGGATGTTCTCTGTTTTTTTGAATATTTAACTCCGGTATAACATATGCATAACCCGTTTTCCCTGATTCCGATTCTTTGGACCCATCTGTGTATATAATAATGCAACTTGAATAGATATTATGAATTCTCTCATTCACAGCCTCCAAAATATTCCTCCCCCTTCTACCTTCCATCTCGTGAACATACAAGTCAACTTCAACTGCCGGCTATAGCCAAAAAGGTGTGACTGGGCCGGACACGGCAGGACTGTAATTTCTCCCCTGGATTTCCATCTCAGTTGCAATTTGACTTGCTGTCCAGGCAAAGCAAGATGTTTCTGCCTTCTGTTTTCCCGACATGGCTAAAGATTTTTGACTGCTGGATGGCGCTCCTCCCCATGTCCCTGTAAATTTGTCCAGTATTGCATCATGATTTGCTTATGTCTCAGGTCTACGGGCAACTCTCCCATCTCAACCTGAACTGCTGTAACAGGAGACGTTTTTAGAGCTCCACAGCATAATCTCAGGGCTTGATTTTGCAGAACTTCCAACCTCCTAATTCATGTTTTACTTGCTTCTCTGTACATCAGGCACCCGTAGTCCATCACCGATCTAATCAATGCAATGTATGTGTTTTTAAGAGCAGCTAGCTCCGCCCCCCACGCACACCCTGACAAACACCTCATTATATTGATCACTTTTTTTACATTTCTCTTCCACTTTCCTTATGTGCTCATTCCATAAAAGTTTTGAGTCGAAGAACAAGTCCCAAAAATCTAAAACTACTTACCCGCTCAATATTTCCCCCATACATTTTTAAATCAATCTCCTCACTCTTTCTCCAACTAAAAACCACTGACTTTGTTTTCTCCACAGAGAACTTAAAACCCCAAGTGTACGACCAGTTCTCAACCGTCTTTATTGCCCTCCGGATTTTATTTTGCACAAGCCTTAGATTCTTTCCTCTTTTCCACAAGGCTCCATCATCAGCGAATAACGATTGCATTAAATCTGGCTCAATATTACTAAAAACATCATTTACCATAGTTAAAAACAGAAGTGGACTAATAACGCTGCCTTGTGGAGTACCGTTCTCAACCTTATATTTATCTCGCAGTTCCCATCTGGACTTGGATAACTCTCAAATAAAAAAACTGTTTAATCCAGTTAAAAGCCCTACCTCTAACTCCCATCTTAAATAACTTAATCAAAAGACCCTCCTTCCAGACCATATCATACACTTTCTCTGTATCGAAGAAAACTGCTAGTACTACCTCCTTATTCACCTGTGCTTTTCTAATTTCCGTCTCTAGACATACAGCTGGATCCATCGTTCCCCTGCCTTTCCTAAACACACTCTGAAATGGTGGAAAAAAAAAACTTACTCTCAATGTGGTATGTTATTCTCTCTGTTATCATCCTCTCCATGACCTTACCAACATTTGATGTAAGCGCAATAGGTCTGTAACTTGATGGATTTGTTGGATCTTTCCCTGGCTCGATAATGGGAATAATCACTGCTTCCTTCCAGCTCCTGGGTAACCTGCCCTCTTCCCATACCTTATTAAATATCCCTAATAATTTCCCCTTCCGCCCTACACCCAAGATGCTTCAACATAATATAACAGATCTGGTCCTTTCCTGGTGTAGTCATGCCAGACTTCTCTATAGCCCTCTTCATCTCTGACATAGAGAACGGAACATCCATCACTTGGTTACAGAGTGTTGGTTCCTCCAAGATATTCCCATTTGCCATCCTGGTTTCATCCCTTCCACGTTTCCCTGCCTCTGACAAATTATCCGAACTATGAATTTTTGCAAATGCTCGGACCATAAGGTCAGCCTTCTCTACATTAGACACAGCAGTTACTTCCCCTTGTTTAAGAATTGGATATGTCCTCTCTCTTCTAATCCCTCTCATCTTTCTAATCATACCCCATACATTTCCCAGAGGGGTTGTCCTACCTATTGTGTCGCAATATCCTCTCCAACTTCCCTTTCTTGCCTGTTTAATTACTTTCCTTACTTGTGCCTGAGCTCTTTTATATTCTATTAGCTTCTGGAAATTGTGTGTTCTCTCCGACTCTCTGCGACTTCTATTTCTCACCTTTACTGCCTCAGTACACTCTTCTATCCACCAGGGAACTGCCTTCTTACTCATTCTCCCCTTACTTTTTGGAATTGCCAAATTAGCAGCGCTCATCAATACCTCTGAAAATGTTTTATCCACCTCTTCTATGTTTGAACGTAAATCGACCTCCTCTATACATACATATTTAAATATATCCCACCTAGCCTTACTGAACACCCACCTCTCCTGTTTTTCACCATCATTCGCTTCCCTATTTATACTTATTGTGCAAAAGATTGGAAAATGATCACTGCCAATAGTAGACTCGCCCTTTACATCCCACTCACAAATCCCAGCAAGATCTCTTGATACCAATGTTAGGTCTAAAACAGAGCTTCTCCCTGTGTGAACATCGATCCGCACATCCCCCTTCCATCATTTATACAAACCAAATTATTATCCTCCAAGAACTGTTCTACAATCTCCCCATTTGCATCATTCTGCGCTGCCCCCCATAAAGTGCTATGTGAATTAAAATCCCCACATCACACCAAACACTTGCTCACATGACGGTAACTGGACTGTGGGCGGAGCCGGTGTGGGCTTGGACTCTCCGGCCTTCACTTCCTCTTCGGTACATTCAGGCGATGGGTCAAACGCCACAGGTGTCAAGTCCTTTTCAGCGGGACATGGTAGTGCTACAGTTTCAGCCGCCTTCTGATTGGAAAGCAGCCTTCTTCTTTTGGTGCGGTAAACTCTCCACGCCAGCAGTCCACCTAAAGTCACCCCCAGGACTGTGGTCACAACTGCAGTTAGGGGTATACGATGAGACATGGCGGCCGCTTTTGGGGTTTGTCAAGCAGAGTAACAAGTGCTATTGACAAGGAAAAGAAACAAACAAACAAAATGTAATGAATGAAATTCATTTTATGAAATGTAGATGCTTGGTTTTACCTTTTGTGCGTCAGTGAGTGAATGAAACTTTACTGTTGAAGGGCAGTTTGGACAAGAACAGCATTTCTCTGAAAAGGGGAAAGTGCAAATGAGTAAATACTGTACAACCGCATCACGTTTGGGGGGCTAATGTGTAATTTCCCCTGTGAATCAAAACGGTTTGATGTAATGTTAAAATGTACCAGAAGTATTACTGGGAAATTTGAAAATATGTTTGATCGAGTTGGCAAGTTTTCAGGTTTCAACTTCCAACTTTTCAGTAGAATGTTTGTTTGTTTTTACATTAAAAAAAAACAGGGCAACATAAATATTCCTCGCAGAAAATGATCACTTTAGGGGTCCTGTATTTTTGGGTGGTAAAATGATGTGATATATTGCCATTCCAATCTCTCTCGGTGTTTAAAAGGGGTAAACATTGCAAACTACACGGTTTTATAGCAACATATCAGGCCTGTCTCACCTTCACCTTCACTACTCATTGAGGTGGAGACCCTTATAGTAATACAAATAAGTGTTGAGAAAGCAAGAGGATTCTAGACTTGTGCATGTCTAAACAAGATAAAACACTGCAGGATTTGTTTTGATTAGCAGCTTCAAAACAGTTCTTGATTAGAAATTATGATTAGCTTTTCGTACAGATATTTCTGCCAGTACTCATGACAAAACAAGTAGCAGACGTGGTTCAGGAGGCATTAAGTGAACGGCTGAGAAAAATTTGTCTAGATTAATATTGTAAACCCAGTGGCCTGATAAGATAGCATCTTTAGCTGCCACATCTCATTCCTCGAGCTCCAAAAGGTCTTGTCATTATGAGGGAGGTACATGTATTATTTCAAAAGCCAACTCAACGTAAAGTTATTTTCTGCTTTTCAGACGTTGATGAACAAATTATCAATTTCTGTGCATCATTCTTGGCTTCACTGTCCTTGTTTGAGTTGTGCAGTTGCATTAGCGAAATTAGCAGCCAGGTTCTGCGGCCAAAAATACATAAATATAAGTTTTAATCCGCAAAGTTTCTTCAGACTGCACATTCTCCATTATTTCAAGCTTTCAGAGATAACTTTGCAGTCTTACCTCTACGTTATTATCCAAAACCACACCGGTTCTTGTCACACTTGTTTGTGTGGCTGCTCCATGTCTTCCGGCCTCTATTTATAACCAACGGAGGCTGAGAGCGCAGCGCCCTCTGGTGGTCGGGGGTTTCAATGGTTTTGGTCAGTGAACGCGATCAATAAATGATTCTGCAGATTATTAAAACTCCATTTAAGGCAACATTTTTATTTATTTATTCCCTGTTGTCAACCATCTGATAAAAGGGCACTATCAAACTCCAGGGCATGTAGTACATACAGGGAAATCTATAACCTTATTTTCAGTCAAATCAGTCATTCTGTGATGAATCAGGATCAGTTTAAATTCAAGAATCACAAATTAAAAAAGCCTCAAATTTACGAAATTTTCCATTTAAAAGGCATTCCATCTGGACTTTTCACTTTTGTTTTTAGGGGTAGTATAACAATGATATTGGTGGGTTGAACTCATGTGTCATTCATTTTGTCCTCAATTCATCAGATTTGACCAAATATGTCTATGTTCAGACAATCATACCAGGAGCAGTTTTATATCCCAGATAAAAATATTTCATTATTTTTAACTAATGTGAAATGGTAATTTGGTAACTTTAATATAAATTAACACATTTGTTGTCTAATTATCACTATCAGCAAATAGCTATCGGCGCATTCATTCATATTGGACCATTCCCATTTGTTTTACTTAATTACAAATTCATGAATCAAATTTTTAGTCTTTTTGGTTCTGCATTGAAATGGCAATTGTCAAGACCCAGAAATGCCAAATCTGTCATCAGTCAATCCAAACCGCCTAACAGCAGCTCTACCCCTTTGTGCATAGTTTGTAACCACCACGAGTAAATCTGACAGCAGAGGGCAAAACTAGAGGGTCAGCCATTTGTTTATACATCAAAACAGCTTCAGTTTGAATTGAGGGTAATTTTAGTCTGGCATTTTAGGGGAAATTAGCCCAAATGATAAAGAGTTTTAACTAAACATGTGCCATACATTATGAACAGGACATTTTAGTCACCTGCGCATGCTGAAGTCACGGTACTTTCAATGTGTAATGCAACTTTCCAAATGCAGTGACAAAGATTACAAACACTTTTCTACCACCATCAATTTATTCAATCTTTTTTCAATAGATCTCCAAAGAAGTGGAATAAAGTAATGAAATAATTACAAAATGGAAAAATAGAGAATAGATCATATTCACAGGCTTGATTAAAAAAATAAAACCATGACTGACCGAGTAAGTGAGAAGACGAGTTGATGGAATCTCCCTGTAGTTTTTGGGTGCAGCAGTCGACGCACCACAACTAACTAATTTAGGTCAAATGATCTAATGTTTAGTGCTTGTGCAAAGTAAAACATTCAACTTCTTCAAAAACAATGAGGATAAATAAGTGGAGAGCTTGAGAGTAAAAGTTTAAGTAGTGAAAGAGTTTTTCGTAGTACTACGAAAAACTCTGCACTGGTAAATGAGGCCACCAGTTGGGCACCGCCACCATCATTAGGTCCACACCGATTGTTGCTGCAACAAAACCTTATTTACAGTGAGATGCTTCACACCCAATCACAGGATGCGTCAGACGCCAGTAATATCTTTTAAACTTACAATATTAAAAAACCCAACAAAATTAAAGTAAAGCAGCTGTCCCTTCACAAAAATCTCTTTACATCACATTACAAATTAGCACTGCTGTGAGCTGTGTACAGAATAGATTCTTTATAGATAGATTTATATATTTATGTATAATATATGCTGTCTTTTTTTATACACGCACATAAACTTGTCATTGTAGCTAGCCTGCGCCTTTGGCAAGATTACTTACAACTCTTCTGTTAGATTCCAAAGCTATTTAAAATATACTTAATGCATAAAAATAAACATTTTGGCATTGTCTCACTCTTCTTCTGATTGGGAAGTTTTTTTATTGAGAACTCCTCGTCTCGGTGCTGCAGTCATTATGAGAAAGGTCTCGTCGTTTGTCCCCCCCACAGGGTCCCACGAGCCGCGTCTGAGCGAAGGCAACGAATGGGGTGATCAAAATCCACAGGGAAATGGCGACTGAGCTCCACAGCACAAACAAAACATTAAAGACGACGTAGATGAACTGCAGGAGGCGCTGTGTCTTGTGCGGCGACCCTCTACCTTCTTATCTGCTGAGATTTCTCCCCGTTTGTGGGGTTTTCGCCGCTTTAGCTTGTCCGCTGGATTAGAACGGACAACGCTCACCTTCCCCGTACAGTCACTTCAAATTCATTCTTACTCTAGTGCCGTTCAGTCGCCGCTCGCCGTCCTCAGAGTTGGATCTCAAATGTTTTATGAAGCTCGGTGGAAAAGGGATTTGTGGGGGAGGGTGAGGTGCGCTGGCGTGACCTGCTCTCCAGCGCCGCCCACTGAGCCTCAAAGGCGTCTTCCTGCGGCGGTTCGGCGGGCTGCATCACAGGCGACAAATGGGCAATCTGCGTTTGACTGGCCCAATTGTCCGCTCCGTTGAATGTTACGCTCCCGTTAGATGGTTGGTTCGAAACGGGCAGCGGAGGTTTGATGAACGGGCTGACGTTGGGGTTGCTCATCACCGGGACGTCCTGCGGTGGAATGACGGGCGCAGGGAACAGCTGGGTTTGCGCGGCCGACCCGAAAACGTTGGCCACCATTTGAGACGGGGTAATGCCCACGACGGGGACGCTCGGCTGCGGGAAGGAGAGCCCGTTGGAGATGGGGTACGAGGCGGGAGCGGGGGCGCTGAAGACCGGCTGTCGCGGCGGTATCATCGGGACGGCGGGGGGCAGGGTGGGCATAAAGGCCACTGGAAGAGCGGGCGCGGCTGGCATTGGGACGGGCGCGATGAAGGGTTGGGCGGGGGGCGGAGGGGCGGAGGGCATGAGGGGGTTCGGCTGCGGGACAGTGGGCAAGATGGGGTTTGGAGCTTGGACTGATCTGGTCACTTCCTCCAGCCACCTGTCGGCCTCTGACGGTGTGCGCCTGTGGGACGCCATGGCGGGGGACGACGAGGGGGGCACAACTATGACCGGAGCGGGGGAGGCCCAGTCTGCTGCGCCTGTCGGGGACAAATGCAACAAGTTAATGGTGAAAAGCAAAGAGAAACCCTGAAGAAAGACCCCCCCCCCGTCAGGTCCTGCTTTCAAATTTGTTATGCTAATTTCCATCACAAAACAAAATGAAATTGCTTTGAACTTCCATCCATCCATCCATCCATTTTCTACCGGTTGTTCCCTTTCGGGGTTGTGAGTGACTGGAGCCTATCCCAGTGACTTCGGGCCTTAGGCGGGGTACATCCTGGACAGTGGCCAACTCGTCGCAGGGCCAACACTTGACAAAGCACTGCTTTGAACTTAACTCTGAAAAATATAGTAGCTACTAGGACAGTGGTTCTTAAACTTTTTGTAGGTACTGAACCCCACCAGTTTCATATGCGCATTCACCAGACCCTTGGAAATAAAAATATTTTTTTCAAAGTCTGGGGCCCCATGCATGAACCTGACACCCCACAAAATAATGAATCCAAGAAAAAAATATTTTAAACAAAGATAATATGATAAGGTATGTTATCATAGTTATATCTTTTTTCAAAAATGTGGGTTGTCAGGTTCATGTATGGGGCCACAGAATTCAAAACATAGGTGTATATTTTACTAGTGCACAAAATGAACCGTGCATCAACATCACTGTGTTCAAAGAACAAAATCATCAAAACAAGACAAAAACAAAATAATGAAGATAACTCAGAAGAGGACGGAAATCTATGGGAGACTAGATGCGATGTGATCCGTCGCGCTAATAAACAAACGCACGTGTGTGTTGTATTACTCCACACAAGTGGAAGTGCGCATGCGCACTTCCACTTCCACCTGAGTACTCAAATCGTCCATTGCGCCTTTAATATGGAGAATAATGTATTTAAAATAAAAAAATAAATGAAAGTCTGGCTAGTCGACTACAAAAATAGCAGTTAGCTTACCCTAATCTCTACCATAAATTGTGTTTTTAGATGCAATCAGAATTTTATGAAATGTTATAATCACAATGACAGACATCGAGCAATTACGTATATTGTATGTGATTTTTTTTTTTAAGAAGCTATACATTTCCAGAAGATTGGCAGCATTTCGTTAAGCGCTAATTGATTGGTTTACAACACATTACAGAAAAAAAAAAATCACAAAAAATGTGTTCAAAGCGTGCATTCAGTTTACATTTCTGTGTCCAAAACAGCATAATGTAAAAACAATGAGATCCCTTTAGCCAGAGCCTCTTACCTGTCTGCACTGGGGCGGCCGGGCCCGGTGCCGGGGTCTTGGCCCAGGGGTTAGTGTCCCGGGCGGGCAGGGCGGGGGGCAGTGCGGGGAGGTTAACAGAAGCAGCAGCCACAGAGAAGACGGGAGCAGTGCCATTCACTACAGTACAGACAAACAAGACGCTCACGTTGTCATTGTGTTAGACATGCGAAGTTAATAACAGCCTCAAATGACAAGTTAACAGACGAGTAATTAGAAAAGTGTCAAGCAGTTCAGTGCATATTTAACATGCAGAAACACAAAATAGAGATTAGTCTCTAAAAGGATAATTACGATACAGGAAACTCTCCAAACTGTGGGGCATGGATTCATGTTTTTTGTGCAGAAATGTTGGCAGGGGAGTACATTTGGCAGCAAAAGGCACGCAGTTTTTTTTTAAATTTAGCTTGAATTTATGAACTTTGCTGCCAGCGTCTCCAAATAAGGAGTGCTCATTATCCAAAAACTGTTCCATGCGTACATGTTATTAAAGAAACCCAGTGCATAAAGAAAGATATATCAATGCACACAATAAGAACGTACGCGAGGCCCTCTACAACAGGGCCAATGTTTAGTAACTTACATTTTACACACATTTGTTCTCCCCTGAGTAAGTCGTGACAATGGTGTAGCTGTGTTTTTGAGCTGAAATGGTCTTATTATAGACCTGGTTTAGATCTGGTGATACTCGAGAAGCCAAATCTTTTCTTTGGTTGAACTTGGTGTGAAAAGTTAAGGGACTAATTGCAAATACAAACAAATACACATCAAAACTTAGAGTAAACCTAGACCTAAACTTTAACTAGTCTAGAAGAGTAAAAGCTTTCCAGTAATGACGACGATGCTTAGTAGCGTTAGTTTGAAAGAGTAAATTGCGTGGTTACCTGGGGCGATGGGGGACTGTGGAGAAGATGCAGGTTTGGGCATGGGGGCGGAGGAGAAGGGGTCTTCTGGAGGGCCACTGAACGCAGAGGCGATCTGAGTGCACAGAGAGCTGATGCTGTCGCTCTCACCCTCCACTTCAGGGACTGAGGACGCAATAAAGGGAGAGATGCAAAGCAATAATCAATAATAATCAACATTTCTACTCGTATTCTTTAGTCATTTTATTATTAGCGACTGAAAACGTTCTCAAAAGATATAGGTTTTACTAGGGATGTGCAAAAGTAATGAAATACTGCCAAACTACATGGTAAAACTATGTCCATTATCAATCTGAATACTTTTACCAATTTATATTAACTACACTTTTAATTAATAGCCTGAATGGAGCTCGACAGTCAAAGCTCACTGTGGTTGCGGAAATACAGTTCTCATTTATACAGTTCTCATTCACAGGGATTAAAAAATATTCAAATAGCAAGAATTTAATGGCACGGCAAAGGACAAGCAGCTCTGTTGTAACTGATTGTAAAAACACATGTAAAACTTAAAATTCTTCTAAATGTTTTAATAACTTTAAAATGTTTATAAAGTTTCCGATTTTATATAAAAACGTATACAATGTAAGCTCATTGTTTCGGAATGAATTAATTTACTTGACCAAGCGGTGGGCGGTCACAGTTGCATAAAGCATGAAAAAAGACTTTATAATGTACAATGTTTGACAAGAATAATTCAGGCATCATACCCGTAACCTAACCCCTTAATTAAATGTTTATTAAGCTGGAAATAAGTCATTGTTCATGCTTTATTAAGGCTAATTAAGCTGTAGTTATTAAAGAGTACCACCCATTTGTGCTGGTTATTTTGAGAAAGGATGGACTGTATATAATAGACCTTTAATATGACATAAATTGAACTGTTAATATGAAATTGTATTGTATTATATTAAGATGATTTCCTTCAAGTTGTCAGATTTAAGTCTGTTAAATCTTGCCATTGACACAGACACACACCCATAGACTCAGGACTCTTGTATGAACTCAGAACATGTGATCCGTGCAGCGTTGCGCCTCACCCGTATTGTTAATGGAGAAGTCAGACTTGCGCTGCTGAGTGGAGGGCAGCTCGTTCATGCGCAGAGACCGCCCGCGCTTGAACGGGGACGTGTTTTGGCTCAGGGCGGGGAAACCTCTGAAGGAGCCCTGTCGGGCCAAGGCCTCAGGCGTGGCATGTCGGCGCGGGATCACCTGAGGTCCCAGGGCGGTCATCACGGAGAGGGGCGGGGAGGAGGAGGGGGAAGAGGAAGAGCCCGCCGAGAGGGGGCCGGAGGAGTTTGTCCCACTGCTGATGGAGTTCACACTGACTGTAGGGTCCGTGTCTGAGGAAAGAGCAGAGGTCACAGTTCAGGAGCCTTTTCAGAACTAGAGCCGTCACAAGGTCATGTTTAGACTTAGGATTATAAGTTAAGATAAAATATTCCTTTATTGTCCACACATGGGGAAATTTCATTGTTGCAACGCAGGTAGATACAGAGGTAGATACAGAAGAAAAGAACAGATAACTTATAGGAAGATTGAAAAAAACACTCTCAGTAGATCTCTTATAAACAAAAACTCAGAATATATAAATAGAATTTTATTATTATAGAATTTTATAAGAATATTATTGTCATCATATTAAAACAAACAAAAGCAAAATTCTTAACTAATTTTCATTCACATTGTCTATTAAATCACCATTCCTCTACCAAGTAACCAGCTTTATGAAATCAAACTTTCTGAATAATGAAGTTAAATTGATTTGACATTTTGAGCCAGATAAAAAAAAACTTTGCATTTAGGTCTCTAGAGTTCTCATTGAATCCATCCATCCATCCATTTTCTACCGCTTGTTCCCTTTCGGGGTCGCGGGTGACTGGAGCCTATCCCAGTGACTTCGGGCCTTAGGCGGGGTACACCCTGGACAGTGGCCAACTTGTCGCAGGGCCAACATAGAGACATAGACATTACAGACACTTCACTCTCACATTCATTCACTAGGGCCAATTTAGAGTTACCAATTTTGCCTAACACATGCATGTCTTTGGACGGTGGGAGGAAGCCGGAGAACCCGGAGAGAACCCACGGTAACACTGGGAGAACATGCAGACTCCACCCAGAGAGATCATGTGATGTTGGTCTGGTCCGGGAATCGAACCCATGATCTCCTTCTTGGGAGGCAAGAGCGCTAACCGCCTTTGCCACCGTGCACCCCTTTGAATTGTCACAATGTTTTAATTCTTACGATTATATTGGGACCCGATTCATTTTGATCCCTATTCAGAAGTAAAATGTGAAATAATGAACGGTCAAAAGTGTTCATTCACTGTATGGTAGGTTTATAGACTATAGTTTAGTTTAGTTTTTACTTTCATCCCAATCAAATATAACCAATCATATAAATAGGAAGCAATATATTCTTGCAATTGGCTTGAAATCAGAATCAGGTTTATTGCCAAACGAGGAATTTGCTTGCCACCACTTCTCTCTACCATTACGATGTATTCATAAATAACCAGTTTATCTTCCTTTGAGCCTTCTTTATTCCGATTATTTGATTATGCAATTTTGGGACAACCACTAATGTTTTGTGACATTGAAAGACATCACAAACAACCAAATAAACAAACAAATGGTGGCAAATAAACTAAACTAAAGAGTCCTAAAACCACACCTTTCTTTGCGTCCTGGAGCTGCCTCATCACCTCCTCTCTCTCGGCCGCCTCCGTTGCCGTGGTGACCCTGAATGAGCCCTCCCGGGTGAAGGTCGTCCTGTTGGCGTCGAAGGTCGCGGTGACACCGCACTCCTTCTCCCGCTTCTGTTTCCGCTCCAAACAGGCCGCGAAGGCACAGCCGACTGCGTGACTCAGACGCTCGCCCTGCAAACCAGAGATTCATGACTACACACTGTAATTATACACAACAACCCATTTAACACAACTATTTTATGTTCATTAAGTACTATGTGACTTTGCTGGAGAGGGTACTGCCTACTTGTCTTCATTTCTTTGCCTGGAATGTCCCGCAGTATGGCATTTAAACTTGTCTATCTTACATTTATAAAGTGACAGTTTTTAGCGAGGGTCCGATGTGGATTTTTTAATGAGGCGATATTCGATATTTGGCTTGCTGCTGTGACCGAATGTTTTAAAATCCCAAACAAAATTCAAAGCAAGGTCCATAAAACTATCTTAAATTGAAGTAAAGATCACAAACTAACTTTCCACTTGATAAAAATAATAAAATGTATTTATCTGAAAAATAATGGTGTCTTCAATATTTCCCGATACTGGAACCGAAATATCATCCATCTCCAGGTATTTTTAATACAATCTACCGGTATTACTATTATTATTTATATACCAGTGGTTCTTAAACTTTTTGGAGGTACTGAACCCCAGTTTCATTGGGTTAGTTGGAAAAATAAAATGTATTTTTTCAAATTTTGTGGCCTCATGCATGAACCTGACAAACCCACAAACTAATCAAATTGGTCAGATTGCATGACGTGCTGTAAACACCGCCCACTTTCTACATGCAGCCAATCATACATCAGTTCAGCAAAAATAACCAATGAAACGGGTCTACCTGCTGCGCTAAACACTTAGTGACGTCATGATGCATTTTTAAAATATTAAAATCCCCAAATCCAGGGCCTGGCTCCGCCCATGGAAGTCATACGTTTGCACCTGACAGGACGACACCACTCTGATTCTGATGGTCTGAGATTCTGTCGAGCGGACAAGCAGATAACTTTGAGCAATCGAACAAATTCGTGTTGTATTCATCAGCAAAGATGAATATTAGGAATTTTCCAGCGAAACGGACAACTTTGAAACTCTCAAACACGGACTTATTCCATGGAGTCGCAGGGGGCGCTGTGCACGATTCTTCCGCGCAGGTAAATAGGCCCGCGGCAAATATGGATTCTCGCAAAGGGAACGGCGGCTCCCGCGGCTCCCGCGGCTCCCCGTATTCGCGACCGTCGGCTCTAGTCGTGAAAAACGAACTATTGGCCAAAAACATGCGGGAGGAAAACTACGAAGACTCAGACGGTTCTCTACCGGTCACGCCGGAGTTCCCCTTGGCGGAGCGCGACCCGTTGGAGTGCGCCACAAAGCAGTTGCTAAGCGACTTTTTCAAAGTCATCGCTGGGATTTCTCAGTCCAACAGGAGGAAAAGGCCAGCGCTGACTACAATGAAGCGAGTGGTGGAGAGCCTGCGCACGCCTTTGCCCAAATGCGCAGTCTATGTAGCTAAGGCTATAGAGGACAGAGGAGCTGATGTAGCGCTCATCAGTGAAGTGGCCAAGTTCATCTTTGAAGACGGCACCACCAACTGGGGTCGTGTCGCCAGCCTGATCTCATTCGGGGCCGTTGTGTGCCAGTCTCTGAAGACAAACAGAAGAGAAAACTATGTGGAGCAAGTGGGCCAAGCAATCTCCTCGTACCTTCTGTCCCACCATCGAGAGTGGCTGGTCCAGAACAATGCATGGGACGGATTTGTCCAATTCTTCAGAGTAGAAGACCCAGAGTCATCAGTGAGGAACACTCTTATGGCAGTAGTCGGATTCGGATTAGCTGGTATTGGTGCAACGCTGGCCATATTTATCAACCCGCTCTTTATTTGACATCAAGATGGGGATGGGAGCGATGTTTTACAAACTTTGCACAAACTCGGACTCCTTGTTCTTATGTTGGAGACATTTTAAGTTATATTTCATTTCACAAAGTTTATTTTTCGAATAATTGTTATTGTACATAAGTTTCTATGCATGTAATAAATGTTTACCTGAAATCTGCTGTCCATTGTTTACGTTGAGAGACTGCTTTAAAGCGTGAGCACAAGCTTGTTTCCATGCCTTTCACAATGTCCACGAAAAGACCGGGATCTTCATTGTGCAGAGGAGGAACTGATTTGCATGATTACAGTAAGTTGTTGTTTTATGGGTTGTTGTTGTTGTTGTTGTTTTATGGCAGTTGACGTCCAAGTGTTTAGACTTTATTCTTCAGACTTTGTCGTATTCTTTAGAAGTTCTTCTTCCATTACTTTGGTGTTTCAAAGCCCATGAGTTTAAAGCACGTTACAACATCCTCTTGCTCCTCATCCTCGGCTCAGTTTCCAACACACCCCAACTCTATAAACGTTTACCCAATCCTGTAAGTAAGCAACTACAGCCTCACACAAACCCTGTGACTGGAATGTAAGAACGTTCAGCAGATTGGAGTTCTACTGTCACTTTTAACCTGGAGGATTGGCATTAACCAGAAGTGTGGCCCTGGACAGTTCAAATGCAGTGGGCTGAGTTTGGACACTTATATTGTCCTAGAACTAAATACTTAATCCAAGAAAAACACATTTTAAAGAAAGATAATATGATATGGTATGTTATAGTTATCACAGTTTTTTCAAAAATGTGGGTTGTCAGGTTCATGCATGGGGCCACAGAATTCAAAACATAGGTATATATTTTACTGGTGCACAAAATGAACTGTGCATCAACATCACGGTGTTCAAAGAACAAAATCATCAAAACAAGATTTTCACACAAAAACATAATGAAAATTTACTGCAAATCAGTGTGACTTCATCTGTTGACTTTCAGAGACCAGTTCAAAAATGCACATTCACCTTAGCAAGTGCCACCCTCAAGTCATTTTCACAACAAAGTCTGTTCCTTTTCTTCATTTTTATGTCCAGCATCCTTGAAAAGGATTTCTCGTAAAGAAATTATATTATAGTAGTTATAGAAAAGGACAAGGGAAATGGCCCCAGAGGCTGACCTTTGGGACCAGGCTGGTGCCAAGACTTAACCCTAAAAGGAGGGCTGAGATTCAGGGTAACCTCTGGGGCCTGTTCTCTATTGCTTTTGGCCCTTTTGGGGCCAGGCTGGTGCCAAGACTTAGCCCAGAAAGGAGGGCTTTGATACAGGTTAAACTCTGGGTGATTTCCCTGGTCCTTTTGGCCCTCTTAGGTGCAAGCTGGTACCAAGACATTGCCCAGAAAGGTGGGCTTTGATTCAGTCTAAAATATTAAGAAAGAAATCACAAGACATACCATCACGACAGTCACAAGTCGACAAATGAATGCACCAAATTCCCTGCAGCACAAATCATATGAGTCTGATGTGTGTTTTGACCTCCGCCGAACCCTGAGGTTGACTCACCGAACCCAGGTTAAGAACCACTGGTATATACACATCACGATACAACAATGATTCTTGATTACTGACAGATAACAGAAGGGAAATCCTCTCATTTTTATTAATTTTAACACATCACTGTTCCATTAGTATGTGACCATTCTTTATGAAATCAAACTTTCTGAATGCAAAAGTAAAGCTATTGTGATATAAAACAGCCACATAAAAATCATTATACATTTAGGTGCACTTTTCTGGGTCCTGATTGAATAGAAATGACACAATTTTGCTTCTAAAATGGTCACGATTATTACTTTTTAATTCTTACAATTATATTATGACCTGAATAATCCCAATGACCAATTAATCTTGACATCCCTATGAAGGTAAAGGAAGACACAGATAGGAGACATTAAAATACAGCTCATGTGTCACCAGGATAACCATTTAAAGAGGAACTGGATACTGTGTGGGACAAAGGTTAAAGGATGTAATGCCTCTCTAGGTCTTCATTGGAGACATCAGAAATAGTTTGTGTTTGTAGTCTGTGTTCTTACCGAGTCTTTGATGGCCATGAAGCAGTGGCAGATCCAGCGTCGCGTGGTGCCGTCTCTGCAGATGTAGGAAAAGACTCAAAGTTTCTAACATCCCACTCTGACTTTGAGGATGTGGGGGTCCCGGAGCACTTGGATCAGGCTCGGGGAAAGGCTGCTGCGAGTTTCGAAAGTGAAGCAGCTGCACGAGGATGCAGCGACCAGAGTATGACGCCATCTGCAGGAGAGACACCGCCGATGCTTTGCCTTTCACGGACACCTGCAATAAAAACAGAGGTGGCAGTGTCATACAAGAAAACACTACGGATTAAGGTTAGTCCACCCTAAATCAGTTTTGCTATTTGATGTGCACTCATGAGCACCAAATGTTCTACTTTGCATTTGGAAACTAATCGTTTAGTATCAGGGAATAGAAATCTGTCTAATAAATACAGATGAAATAAGCCAAATGTATCCATGCATTTCAGAATGATGAAATATTAGGACTGTTGCCATAGCAATTTAAGAAGCAATGGGGGAACAGGTTTTCAAATGTCTTGCTTGTTGAGCGTTTAAACATGGTTGAGTCATGCAAAACTACAGCCTTTCTATAGGATTAGCCAATTGGAGGGGACATTTATCATTTTTATATTCTGGGTGGGTTTTTCCTCGTGAGATGAATTCATGCATGGATCATTTCTTACGCCGTTGGTCTTTACCCATTCACAGTCCAGTCCCAGCATAGGGAAGTCCGACAGCTCCTTCTGGAACAGGGGCCACAGTTGTTGCCACTCCTCCGTCGAACTCACCGTGACGGGATTCACACCAAACACTTGCTCACATGACGGTAACTGGACTGTGGGCGGAGCCGGTGTGGGCTTGGACTCTCCGGCCTTCACTTCCTCTTCGGTAAATTCGGGCGATGGGTCAAACGCCACAGGTGTCAAGTCCTTTTCAGCGGGACATGGTAGTGCTACAGTTTCAGCCGCCTTCTGATTGGAAAGCAGCCTTCTTCTTTTGGTGCGGTAAACTCTCCACGCCAGCAGCCCACCTAAAGTCACCCCCAGGACTGTGGTCACAACTGCAGTTAGGGGTATACGATGAGACATGGCGGCCGCTTTTGGGGTTTGTCAAGCAGAGTAACAAGTGCTATTGACAAGGAAAAGAAACAAACAAACAAAATGTAATGAATGAAATTCATTTCATGAAATTTAGATGCTTGGTTTTACCTTTTGTGCGTCAGTGAGTGAATGAAACTTTACTGTTGAAGGGCAGTTTGGACAAGAACAGCATTTCTCTGAAAAGGGGAAAGTGCAAATGAGTAAATACTGTACAACCGCATCACGTTTAGGGGGCTAATGTGTAATTTCCCCTGTGAATCAAAACGGTTTGATGTAAGGTTAAATGTTCCAGAAGTTGAGTGGGCAAGATTTCAGGTTTCAACTTCCAACTTTTCAGTAGAATGTTTTTTACATCAAAAAAACAGGGCAACATAAATATTCTTCTCAGAAAATGATCACTTTAGGGGTCCTGTCTTTTTGGGTGGTAAAATTATGTGATATATTGCCATTCCAATCTCTCTCTGTGTTTAAAAGGGGTAAACATTGCAAACTACACGGTTTTATAGCAGTCTCTGCAACATATCAGGCCTGTCTCACCTTCACCTTCACTACTCATTGAGGTGGAGACCCTTATAGTAATACAAATAAGAAAGCAAGAGGATTCTAGACTTGTGCATGTCAAAACAAGATAAAACACTACAGTTTGTTCTGCAGGATTTGTTTTGATTAGCAGCTTCAAAACAGTTCTTGATTAGAAATTATGATTAGCTTTTCGTACAGATATTTCTGCCAGTACTCATGACAAAACAAGTAGCAGACGTGGTTCAGGAGGCATTAAGTGAACGGCTGAGAAAAATTAGTCTAGATTAATATTGTAAACCCAGGGGCCTGATAAGACAGCATCTTTAGCTGCCACATCGCATTCCTCATCGAGCTCCAAAAGGTCTTGTCATTATGAGGGAGGTACATGTAATATTTCAAAAGCCAACTCAACGTATAGTTATTTTCTGCCTTTCAGACGTTGATGAACAAATTATCAATTTCTGTGCATTATTCTTGGCTTCAGTGTCCTTGTTTGAGTTGTGCAGTTGCATTAGCGAAATTAGCAGCCAGGTTCTGCGGCCAAAAATACATAAATATATGTTTTAATCCGCACAGTTTCTTCAGACTGCACATTCTGCATTATTTCAAGCTTTCAGAGATAACTTTGCAGTCTTACCTCTACGTTATTATCCAAAACCACACCGGTTCTTGTCACACTTGTTTGTGTGGCTGCTCCATGTCTTCCGGCCTCTATTTATAACCAACGGAGGCTGAGAGCGCAGCGCCCTCTGGTGGTCGGGGGTTTCAATGGTTTCTTCTTCTTCCTGTTTTTTTTTTGGCGGGTGGCAACCAACGTTAGGTGCATTTCCACCACCTACTGTGCTGGAGTGTGGGTCAGAGTATCTGCACTTATGTATACTGTACCTCAAAATTCTATGTATTAGCTTTGTTTCCCTTAAGAATTTTACTAAATCGTTGCATTCTATGGTTTTCAATATATTTTCCAAACAAACACTTCTTCTCTGTTCCTAAAAAAATCCCGCTTAAAAATCTCCCTCTTTGCCTCAAACCTACTGCATCGTAAAAGGACATGCTCCACTGACTCAATTTCAACTCCACATTCACACAATCCTGAAGGATGTTTCCCCAGTAACTTTAACGTTTGATTTAACCCAGTGTGTCCCAATCTTAATCTTGTAATTGCCACCTGCTCTCTTCTGCTCAGCCCCAGTTTTTACCTTCCCTACCTTCTTTTGTACCTGATACATGTGCCTCCCCTTCTGCCCTTCATCCCAGCGCCGCTGCCACTCTGTTACAATTTGACTTAAGATTACCGATTTCACCCCTGTCTTACTAAGAGCTACTTCAAACATAATCTCCTTTAGCGCCTGCTTAGCAAGACAGTCAGCTATTTCATTTCCAGGTATCTGCTTATGAGCTGGGATCCACATAAATTTGATTTGAATTTGGCGGCAATTAAGTCGAAACAAAAACTGATACATTTCAAAGAGTATGTCTGGACGGCTCTGTGATGAGAAAGCGTGAATAGAAGTCAATGAGGCAAATGAATCGGAAACATACAAGTGCCTCTTCAACTCTATTTTCTTCTACCCACTGTAACGTCTTCATAATTGCATCACCTCAACTGTGTAAACAGCAAGGTAGTCGGATGTTCTCTGTTTTTTTGAATATTTAACTCCGGTATAACATATGCATAACCCGTTTTCCCTGATTCCGATTCTTTGGACCCATCTGTGTATATAATAATGCAACTTGAATAGATATTATGAATTCTCTCATTCACAGCCTCCAAAATATTCCTCCCCCTTCTACCTTCCATCTCGTGAACATACAAGTCAACTTCAACTGCCGGCTATAGCCAAAAAGGTGTGACTGGGCCGGACACGGCAGGACTGTAATTTCTCCCCTGGATTTCCATCTCAGTTGCAATTTGACTTGCTGTCCAGGCAAAGCAAGATGTTTCTGCCTTCTGTTTTCCCGACATGGCTAAAGATTTTTGACTGCTGGATGGCGCTCCTCCCCATGTCCCTGTAAATTTGTCCAGTATTGCATCATGATTTGCTTATGTCTCAGGTCTACGGGCAACTCTCCCATCTCAACCTGAACTGCTGTAACAGGAGACGTTTTTAGAGCTCCACAGCATAATCTCAGGGCTTGATTTTGCAGAACTTCCAACCTCCTAATTCATGTTTTACTTGCTTCTCTGTACATCAGGCACCCGTAGTCCATCACCGATCTAATCAATGCAATGTATGTGTTTTTAAGAGCAGCTAGCTCCGCCCCCCACGCACACCCTGACAAACACCTCATTATATTGATCACTTTTTTTACATTTCTCTTCCACTTTCCTTATGTGCTCATTCCATAAAAGTTTTGAGTCGAAGAACAAGTCCCAAAAATCTAAAACTACTTACCCGCTCAATATTTCCCCCATACATTTTTAAATCAATCTCCTCACTCTTTCTCCAACTAAAAACCACTGACTTTGTTTTCTCCACAGAGAACTTAAAACCCCAAGTGTACGACCAGTTCTCAACCGTCTTTATTGCCCTCCGGATTTTATTTTGCACAAGCCTTAGATTCTTTCCTCTTTTCCACAAGGCTCCATCATCAGCGAATAACGATTGCATTAAATCTGGCTCAATATTACTAAAAACATCATTTACCATAGTTAAAAACAGAAGTGGACTAATAACGCTGCCTTGTGGAGTACCGTTCTCAACCTTATATTTATCTCGCAGTTCCCATCTGGACTTGGATAACTCTCAAATAAAAAAACTGTTTAATCCAGTTAAAAGCCCTACCTCTAACTCCCATCTTAAATAACTTAATCAAAAGACCCTCCTTCCAGACCATATCATACACTTTCTCTGTATCGAAGAAAACTGCTAGTACTACCTCCTTATTCACCTGTGCTTTTCTAATTTCCGTCTCTAGACATACAGCTGGATCCATCGTTCCCCTGCCTTTCCTAAACACACTCTGAAATGGTGGGAAAAAAAAACTTACTCTCAATGTGGTATGTTATTCTCTCTGTTATCATCCTCTCCATGACCTTACCAACATTTGATGTAAGCGCAATAGGTCTGTAACTTGATGGATTTGTTGGATCTTTCCCTGGCTCGATAATGGGAATAATCACTGCTTCCTTCCAGCTCCTGGGTAACCTGCCCTCTTCCCATACCTTATTAAATATCCCTAATAATTTCCCCTTCCGCCCTACACCCAAGATGCTTCAACATAATATAACAGATCTGGTCCTTTCCTGGTGTAGTCATGCCAGACTTCTCTATAGCCCTCTTCATCTCTGACATAGAGAACGGAACATCCATCACTTGGTTACAGAGTGTTGGTTCCTCCAAGATATTCCCATTTGCCATCCTGGTTTCATCCCTTCCACGTTTCCCTGCCTCTGACAAATTATCCGAACTATGAATTTTTGCAAATGCTCGGACCATAAGGTCAGCCTTCTCTACATTAGACACAGCAGTTACTTCCCCTTGTTTAAGAATTGGATATGTCCTCTCTCTTCTAATCCCTCTCATCTTTCTAATCATACCCCATACATTTCCCAGAGGGGTTGTCCTACCTATTGTGTCGCAATATCCTCTCCAACTTCCCTTTCTTGCCTGTTTAATTACTTTCCTTACTTGTGCCTGAGCTCTTTTATATTCTATTAGCTTCTGGAAATTGTGTGTTCTCTCCGACTCTCTGCGACTTCTATTTCTCACCTTTACTGCCTCAGTACACTCTTCTATCCACCAGGGAACTGCCTTCTTACTCATTCTCCCCTTACTTTTTGGAATTGCCAAATTAGCAGCGCTCATCAATACCTCTGAAAATGTTTTATCCACCTCTTCTATGTTTGAACGTAAATCGACCTCCTCTATACATACATATTTAAATATATCCCACCTAGCCTTACTGAACACCCACCTCTCCTGTTTTTCACCATCATTCGCTTCCCTATTTATACTTATTGTGCAAAAGATTGGAAAATGATCACTGCCAATAGTAGACTCGCCCTTTACATCCCACTCACAAATCCCAGCAAGATCTCTTGATACCAATGTTAGGTCTAAAACAGAGCTTCTCCCTGTGTGAACATCGATCCGCACATCCCCCTTCCATCATTTATACAAACCAAATTATTATCCTCCAAGAACTGTTCTACAATCTCCCCATTTGCATCATTCTGCGCTGCCCCCCATAAAGTGCTATGTGAATTAAAATCCCCACATCACACCAAACACTTGCTCACATGACGGTAACTGGACTGTGGGCGGAGCCGGTGTGGGCTTGGACTCTCCGGCCTTCACTTCCTCTTCGGTACATTCAGGCGATGGGTCAAACGCCACAGGTGTCAAGTCCTTTTCAGCGGGACATGGTAGTGCTACAGTTTCAGCCGCCTTCTGATTGGAAAGCAGCCTTCTTCTTTTGGTGCGGTAAACTCTCCACGCCAGCAGCCCACCTAAAGTCACCCCCAGGACTGTGGTCACAACTGCAGTTAGGGGTATACGATGAGACATGGCGGCCGCTTTTGGGGTTTGTCAAGCAGAGTAACAAGTGCTATTGACAAGGAAAAGAGACAAACAAACAAAATGTAATGAATGAAATTCATTTTATGAAATGTAGATGCTTGGTTTTACCTTTTGTGCGTCAGTGAGTGAATGAAACTTTACTGTTGAAGGGCAGTTTGGACAAGAACAGCATTTCTCTGAAAAGGGGAAAGTGCAAATGAGTAAATACTGTACAACCGCATCACGTTTGGGGGGCTAATGTGTAATTTCCCCTGTGAATCAAAACGGTTTGATGTAATGTTAAAATGTACCAGAAGTATTACTGGGAAATTTGAAAATATGTTTGATCGAGTTGGCAAGTTTTCAGGTTTCAACTTCCAACTTTTCAGTAGAATGTTTGTTTGTTTTTACATTAAAAAAAAACAGGGCAACATAAATATTCCTCGCAGAAAATGATCACTTTAGGGGTCCTGTATTTTTGGGTGGTAAAATGATGTGATATATTGCCATTCCAATCTCTCTCGGTGTTTAAAAGGGGTAAACATTGCAAACTACACGGTTTTATAGCAACATATCAGGCCTGTCTCACCTTCACCTTCACTACTCATTGAGGTGGAGACCCTTATAGTAATACAAATAAGTGTTGAGAAAGCAAGAGGATTCTAGACTTGTGCATGTCTAAACAAGATAAAACACTGCAGGATTTGTTTTGATTAGCAGCTTCAAAACAGTTCTTGATTAGAAATTATGATTAGCTTTTCGTACAGATATTTCTGCCAGTACTCATGACAAAACAAGTAGCAGACGTGGTTCAGGAGGCATTAAGTGAACGGCTGAGAAAAATTAGTCTAGATTAATATTGTAAACCCAGTGGCCTGATAAGATAGCATCTTTAGCTGCCACATCTCATTCCTCGAGCTCCAAAAGGTCTTGTCATTATGAGGGAGGTACATGTATTATTTCAAAAGCCAACTCAACGTAAAGTTATTTTCTGCTTTTCAGACGTTGATGAACAAATTATCAATTTCTGTGCATCATTCTTGGCTTCACTGTCCTTGTTTGAGTTGTGCAGTTGCATTAGCGAAATTAGCAGCCAGGTTCTGCGGCCAAAAATACATAAATATAAGTTTTAATCCGCAAAGTTTCTTCAGACTGCACATTCTCCATTATTTCAAGCTTTCAGAGATAACTTTGCAGTCTTACCTCTACGTTATTATCCAAAACCACACCGGTTCTTGTCACACTTGTTTGTGTGGCTGCTCCATGTCTTCCGGCCTCTATTTATAACCAACGGAGGCTGAGAGCGCAGCGCCCTCTGGTGGTCGGGGGTTTCAATGGTTTTGGTCAGTGAACGCGATCAATAAATGATTCTGCAGATTATTAAAACTCCATTTAAGGCAACATTTTTATTTATTTATTCCCTGTTGTCAACCATCTGATAAAAGGGCACTATCAAACTCCAGGGCATGTAGTACATACAGGGAAATCTATAACCTTATTTTCAGTCAAATCAGTCATTCTGTGATGAATCAGGATCAGTTTAAATTCAAGAATCACAAATTAAAAAAGCCTCAAATTTACGAAATTTTCCATTTAAAAGGCATTCCATCTGGACTTTTCACTTTTGTTTTTAGGGGTAGTATAACAATGATATTGGTGGGTTGAACTCATGTGTCATTCATTTTGTCCTCAATTCATCAGATTTGACCAAATATGTCTATGTTCAGACAATCATACCAGGAGCAGTTTTATATCCCAGATAAAAATATTTCATTATTTTTAACTAATGTGAAATGGTAATTTGGTAACTTTAATATAAATTAACACATTTGTTGTCTAATTATCACTATCAGCAAATAGCTATCGGCGCATTCATTCATATTGGACCATTCCCATTTGTTTTACTTAATTACAAATTCATGAATCAAATTTTTAGTCTTTTTGGTTCTGCATTGAAATGGCAATTGTCAAGACCCAGAAATGCCAAATCTGTCATCAGTCAATCCAAACCGCCTAACAGCAGCTCTACCCCTTTGTGCATAGTTTGTAACCACCACGAGTAAATCTGACAGCAGAGGGCAAAACTAGAGGGTCAGCCATTTGTTTATACATCAAAACAGCTTCAGTTTGAATTGAGGGTAATTTTAGTCTGGCATTTTAGGGGAAATTAGCCCAAATGATAAAGAGTTTTAACTAAACATGTGCCATACATTATGAACAGGACATTTTAGTCACCTGCGCATGCTGAAGTCACGGTACTTTCAATGTGTAATGCAACTTTCCAAATGCAGTGACAAAGATTACAAACACTTTTCTACCACCATCAATTTATTCAATCTTTTTTCAATAGATCTCCAAAGAAGTGGAATAAAGTAATGAAATAATTACAAAATGGAAAAATAGAGAATAGATCATATTCACAGGCTTGATTAAAAAAATAAAACCATGACTGACCGAGTAAGTGAGAAGACGAGTTGATGGAATCTCCCTGTAGTTTTTGGGTGCAGCAGTCGACGCACCACAACTAACTAATTTAGGTCAAATGATCTAATGTTTAGTGCTTGTGCAAAGTAAAACATTCAACTTCTTCAAAAACAATGAGGATAAATAAGTGGAGAGCTTGAGAGTAAAAGTTTAAGTAGTGAAAGAGTTTTTCGTAGTACTACGAAAAACTCTGCACTGGTAAATGAGGCCACCAGTTGGGCACCGCCACCATCATTAGGTCCACACCGATTGTTGCTGCAACAAAACCTTATTTACAGTGAGATGCTTCACACCCAATCACAGGATGCGTCAGACGCCAGTAATATCTTTTAAACTTACAATATTAAAAAACCCAACAAAATTAAAGTAAAGCAGCTGTCCCTTCACAAAAATCTCTTTACATCACATTACAAATTAGCACTGCTGTGAGCTGTGTACAGAATAGATTCTTTATAGATAGATTTATATATTTATGTATAATATATGCTGTCTTTTTTTATACACGCACATAAACTTGTCATTGTAGCTAGCCTGCGCCTTTGGCAAGATTACTTACAACTCTTCTGTTAGATTCCAAAGCTATTTAAAATATACTTAATGCATAAAAATAAACATTTTGGCATTGTCTCACTCTTCTTCTGATTGGGAAGTTTTTTTATTGAGAACTCCTCGTCTCGGTGCTGCAGTCATTATGAGAAAGGTCTCGTCGTTTGTCCCCCCCACAGGGTCCCACGAGCCGCGTCTGAGCGAAGGCAACGAATGGGGTGATCAAAATCCACAGGGAAATGGCGACTGAGCTCCACAGCACAAACAAAACATTAAAGACGACGTAGATGAACTGCAGGAGGCGCTGTGTCTTGTGCGGCGACCCTCTACCTTCTTATCTGCTGAGATTTCTCCCCGTTTGTGGGGTTTTCGCCGCTTTAGCTTGTCCGCTGGATTAGAACGGACAACGCTCACCTTCCCCGTACAGTCACTTCAAATTCATTCTTACTCTAGTGCCGTTCAGTCGCCGCTCGCCGTCCTCAGAGTTGGATCTCAAATGTTTTATGAAGCTCGGTGGAAAAGGGATTTGTGGGGGAGGGTGAGGTGCGCTGGCGTGACCTGCTCTCCAGCGCCGCCCACTGAGCCTCAAAGGCGTCTTCCTGCGGCGGTTCGGCGGGCTGCATCACAGGCGACAAATGGGCAATCTGCGTTTGACTGGCCCAATTGTCCGCTCCGTTGAATGTTACGCTCCCGTTAGATGGTTGGTTCGAAACGGGCAGCGGAGGTTTGATGAACGGGCTGACGTTGGGGTTGCTCATCACCGGGACGTCCTGCGGTGGAATGACGGGCGCAGGGAACAGCTGGGTTTGCGCGGCCGACCCGAAAACGTTGGCCACCATTTGAGACGGGGTAATGCCCACGACGGGGACGCTCGGCTGCGGGAAGGAGAGCCCGTTGGAGATGGGGTACGAGGCGGGAGCGGGGGCGCTGAAGACCGGCTGTCGCGGCGGTATCATCGGGACGGCGGGGGGCAGGGTGGGCATAAAGGCCACTGGAAGAGCGGGCGCGGCTGGCATTGGGACGGGCGCGATGAAGGGTTGGGCGGGGGGCGGAGGGGCGGAGGGCATGAGGGGGTTCGGCTGCGGGACAGTGGGCAAGATGGGGTTTGGAGCTTGGACTGATCTGGTCACTTCCTCCAGCCACCTGTCGGCCTCTGACGGTGTGCGCCTGTGGGACGCCATGGCGGGGGACGACGAGGGGGGCACAACTATGACCGGAGCGGGGGAGGCCCAGTCTGCTGCGCCTGTCGGGGACAAATGCAACAAGTTAATGGTGAAAAGCAAAGAGAAACCCTGAAGAAAGACCCCCCCCCCGTCAGGTCCTGCTTTCAAATTTGTTATGCTAATTTCCATCACAAAACAAAATGAAATTGCTTTGAACTTCCATCCATCCATCCATCCATTTTCTACCGGTTGTTCCCTTTCGGGGTTGTGAGTGACTGGAGCCTATCCCAGTGACTTCGGGCCTTAGGCGGGGTACATCCTGGACAGTGGCCAACTCGTCGCAGGGCCAACACTTGACAAAGCACTGCTTTGAACTTAACTCTGAAAAATATAGTAGCTACTAGGACAGTGGTTCTTAAACTTTTTGTAGGTACTGAACCCCACCAGTTTCATATGCGCATTCACCAGACCCTTGGAAATAAAAATATTTTTTTCAAAGTCTGGGGCCCCATGCATGAACCTGACACCCCACAAAATAATGAATCCAAGAAAAAAATATTTTAAACAAAGATAATATGATAAGGTATGTTATCATAGTTATATCTTTTTTCAAAAATGTGGGTTGTCAGGTTCATGTATGGGGCCACAGAATTCAAAACATAGGTGTATATTTTACTAGTGCACAAAATGAACCGTGCATCAACATCACTGTGTTCAAAGAACAAAATCATCAAAACAAGACAAAAACAAAATAATGAAGATAACTCAGAAGAGGACGGAAATCTATGGGAGACTAGATGCGATGTGATCCGTCGCGCTAATAAACAAACGCACGTGTGTGTTGTATTACTCCACACAAGTGGAAGTGCGCATGCGCACTTCCACTTCCACCTGAGTACTCAAATCGTCCATTGCGCCTTTAATATGGAGAATAATGTATTTAAAATAAAAAAATAAATGAAAGTCTGGCTAGTCGACTACAAAAATAGCAGTTAGCTTACCCTAATCTCTACCATAAATTGTGTTTTTAGATGCAATCAGAATTTTATGAAATGTTATAATCACAATGACAGACATCGAGCAATTACGTATATTGTATGTGATTTTTTTTTTTAAGAAGCTATACATTTCCAGAAGATTGGCAGCATTTCGTTAAGCGCTAATTGATTGGTTTACAACACATTACAGAAAAAAAAAAATCACAAAAAATGTGTTCAAAGCGTGCATTCAGTTTACATTTCTGTGTCCAAAACAGCATAATGTAAAAACAATGAGATCCCTTTAGCCAGAGCCTCTTACCTGTCTGCACTGGGGCGGCCGGGCCCGGTGCCGGGGTCTTGGCCCAGGGGTTAGTGTCCCGGGCGGGCAGGGCGGGGGGCAGTGCGGGGAGGTTAACAGAAGCAGCAGCCACAGAGAAGACGGGAGCAGTGCCATTCACTACAGTACAGACAAACAAGACGCTCACGTTGTCATTGTGTTAGACATGCGAAGTTAATAACAGCCTCAAATGACAAGTTAACAGACGAGTAATTAGAAAAGTGTCAAGCAGTTCAGTGCATATTTAACATGCAGAAACACAAAATAGAGATTAGTCTCTAAAAGGATAATTACGATACAGGAAACTCTCCAAACTGTGGGGCATGGATTCATGTTTTTTGTGCAGAAATGTTGGCAGGGGAGTACATTTGGCAGCAAAAGGCACGCAGTTTTTTTTTAAATTTAGCTTGAATTTATGAACTTTGCTGCCAGCGTCTCCAAATAAGGAGTGCTCATTATCCAAAAACTGTTCCATGCGTACATGTTATTAAAGAAACCCAGTGCATAAAGAAAGATATATCAATGCACACAATAAGAACGTACGCGAGGCCCTCTACAACAGGGCCAATGTTTAGTAACTTACATTTTACACACATTTGTTCTCCCCTGAGTAAGTCGTGACAATGGTGTAGCTGTGTTTTTGAGCTGAAATGGTCTTATTATAGACCTGGTTTAGATCTGGTGATACTCGAGAAGCCAAATCTTTTCTTTGGTTGAACTTGGTGTGAAAAGTTAAGGGACTAATTGCAAATACAAACAAATACACATCAAAACTTAGAGTAAACCTAGACCTAAACTTTAACTAGTCTAGAAGAGTAAAAGCTTTCCAGTAATGACGACGATGCTTAGTAGCGTTAGTTTGAAAGAGTAAATTGCGTGGTTACCTGGGGCGATGGGGGACTGTGGAGAAGATGCAGGTTTGGGCATGGGGGCGGAGGAGAAGGGGTCTTCTGGAGGGCCACTGAACGCAGAGGCGATCTGAGTGCACAGAGAGCTGATGCTGTCGCTCTCACCCTCCACTTCAGGGACTGAGGACGCAATAAAGGGAGAGATGCAAAGCAATAATCAATAATAATCAACATTTCTACTCGTATTCTTTAGTCATTTTATTATTAGCGACTGAAAACGTTCTCAAAAGATATAGGTTTTACTAGGGATGTGCAAAAGTAATGAAATACTGCCAAACTACATGGTAAAACTATGTCCATTATCAATCTGAATACTTTTACCAATTTATATTAACTACACTTTTAATTAATAGCCTGAATGGAGCTCGACAGTCAAAGCTCACTGTGGTTGCGGAAATACAGTTCTCATTTATACAGTTCTCATTCACAGGGATTAAAAAATATTCAAATAGCAAGAATTTAATGGCACGGCAAAGGACAAGCAGCTCTGTTGTAACTGATTGTAAAAACACATGTAAAAC
This sequence comes from Eucyclogobius newberryi, assembly GCF_026437365.1. Classification (NCBI taxonomy): domain Eukaryota; kingdom Metazoa; phylum Chordata; class Actinopteri; order Gobiiformes; family Gobiidae; genus Eucyclogobius; species Eucyclogobius newberryi. Next base: position 11,735,943 of record NW_027315846.1, read on the forward strand.
TTAAAATTCTTCTAAATGTTTTAATAACTTTAAAATGTTTATAAAGTTTCCGATTTTATATAAAAACGTATACAATGTAAGCTCATTGTTTCGGAATGAATTAATTTACTTGACCAAGCGGTGGGCGGTCACAGTTGCATAAAGCATGAAAAAAGACTTTATAATGTACAATGTTTGACAAGAATAATTCAGGCATCATACCCGTAACCTAACCCCTTAATTAAATGTTTATTAAGCTGGAAATAAGTCATTGTTCATGCTTTATTAAGGCTAATTAAGCTGTAGTTATTAAAGAGTACCACCCATTTGTGCTGGTTATTTTGAGAAAGGATGGACTGTATATAATAGACCTTTAATATGACATAAATTGAACTGTTAATATGAAATTGTATTGTATTATATTAAGATGATTTCCTTCAAGTTGTCAGATTTAAGTCTGTTAAATCTTGCCATTGACACAGACACACACCCATAGACTCAGGACTCTTGTATGAACTCAGAACATGTGATCCGTGCAGCGTTGCGCCTCACCCGTATTGTTAATGGAGAAGTCAGACTTGCGCTGCTGAGTGGAGGGCAGCTCGTTCATGCGCAGAGACCGCCCGCGCTTGAACGGGGACGTGTTTTGGCTCAGGGCGGGGAAACCTCTGAAGGAGCCCTGTCGGGCCAAGGCCTCAGGCGTGGCATGTCGGCGCGGGATCACCTGAGGTCCCAGGGCGGTCATCACGGAGAGGGGCGGGGAGGAGGAGGGGGAAGAGGAAGAGCCCGCCGAGAGGGGGCCGGAGGAGTTTGTCCCACTGCTGATGGAGTTCACACTGACTGTAGGGTCCGTGTCTGAGGAAAGAGCAGAGGTCACAGTTCAGGAGCCTTTTCAGAACTAGAGCCGTCACAAGGTCATGTTTAGACTGAGGATTATAAGTTAAGATAAAATATTCCTTTACATGGGGAAATTTCATTGTTGCAACGCAGGTAGATACAGAGGTAGATACAGAAGAAAAGAACAGATAACTTATAGGAAGATTGAAAAAAACACTCTCAGTAGATCTCTTATAAACAAAAACTCAGAATATATAAATAGAATTTTATTATTATAGAATTTTATAAGAATATTATTGTCATCATATTAAAACAAACAAAAGCAAAATTCTTAACTAATTTTCATTCACATTGTCTATTAAATCACCATTCCTCTACCAAGTAACCAGCTTTATGAAATCAAACTTTCTGAATAATGAAGTTAAATTGATTTGACATTTTGAGCCAGATAAAAAAAAACTTTGCATTTAGGTCTCTAGAGTTCTCATTGAATCCATCCATCCATCCATTTTCTACCGCTTGTTCCCTTTCGGGGTCGCGGGTGACTGGAGCCTATCCCAGTGACTTCGGGCCTTAGGCGGGGTACACCCTGGACAGTGGCCAACTTGTCGCAGGGCCAACATAGAGACATAGACATTACAGACACTTCACTCTCACATTCATTCACTAGGGCCAATTTAGAGTTACCAATTTTGCCTAACACATGCATGTCTTTGGACGGTGGGAGGAAGCCGGAGAACCCGGAGAGAACCCACGGTAACACTGGGAGAACATGCAGACTCCACCCAGAGAGATCATGTGATGTTGGTCTGGTCCGGGAATCGAACCCATGATCTCCTTCTTGGGAGGCAAGAGCGCTAACCGCCTTTGCCACCGTGCACCCCTTTGAATTGTCACAATGTTTTAATTCTTACGATTATATTGGGACCCGATTCATTTTGATCCCTATTCAGAAGTAAAATGTGAAATAATGAACGGTCAAAAGTGTTCATTCACTGTATGGTAGGTTTATAGACTATAGTTTAGTTTAGTTTTTACTTTCATCCCAATCAAATATAACCAATCATATAAATAGGAAGCAATATATTCTTGCAATTGGCTTGAAATCAGAATCAGGTTTATTGCCAAACGAGGAATTTGCTTGCCACCACTTCTCTCTACCATTACGATGTATTCATAAATAACCAGTTTATCTTCCTTTGAGCCTTCTTTATTCCGATTATTTGATTATGCAATTTTGGGACAACCACTAATGTTTTGTGACATTGAAAGACATCACAAACAACCAAATAAACAAACAAATGGTGGCAAATAAACTAAACTAAAGAGTCCTAAAACCACACCTTTCTTTGCGTCCTGGAGCTGCCTCATCACCTCCTCTCTCTCGGCCGCCTCCGTTGCCGTGGTGACCCTGAATGAGCCCTCCCGGGTGAAGGTCGTCCTGTTGGCGTCGAAGGTCGCGGTGACACCGCACTCCTTCTCCCGCTTCTGTTTCCGCTCCAAACAGGCCGCGAAGGCACAGCCGACTGCGTGACTCAGACGCTCGCCCTGCAAACCAGAGATTCATGACTACACACTGTAATTATACACAACAACCCATTTAACACAACTATTTTATGTTCATTAAGTACTATGTGACTTTGCTGGAGAGGGTACTGCCTACTTGTCTTCATTTCTTTGCCTGGAATGTCCCGCAGTATGGCATTTAAACTTGTCTATCTTACATTTATAAAGTGACAGTTTTTAGCGAGGGTCCGATGTGGATTTTTTAATGAGGCGATATTCGATATTTGGCTTGCTGCTGTGACCGAATGTTTTAAAATCCCAAACAAAATTCAAAGCAAGGTCCATAAAACTATCTTAAATTGAAGTAAAGATCACAAACTAACTTTCCACTTGATAAAAATAATAAAATGTATTTATCTGAAAAATAATGGTGTCTTCAATATTTCCCGATACTGGAACCGAAATATCATCCATCTCCAGGTATTTTTAATACAATCTACCGGTATTACTATTATTATTTATATACCAGTGGTTCTTAAACTTTTTGGAGGTACTGAACCCCAGTTTCATTGGGTTAGTTGGAAAAATAAAATGTATTTTTTCAAATTTTGTGGCCTCATGCATGAACCTGACAAACCCACAAACTAATCAAATTGGTCAGATTGCATGACGTGCTGTAAACACCGCCCACTTTCTACATGCAGCCAATCATACATCAGTTCAGCAAAAATAACCAATGAAACGGGTCTACCTGCTGCGCTAAACACTTAGTGACGTCATGATGCATTTTTAAAATATTAAAATCCCCAAATCCAGGGCCTGGCTCCGCCCATGGAAGTCATACGTTTGCACCTGACAGGACGACACCACTCTGATTCTGATGGTCTGAGATTCTGTCGAGCGGACAAGCAGATAACTTTGAGCAATCGAACAAATTCGTGTTGTATTCATCAGCAAAGATGAATATTAGGAATTTTCCAGCGAAACGGACAACTTTGAAACTCTCAAACACGGACTTATTCCATGGAGTCGCAGGGGGCGCTGTGCACGATTCTTCCGCGCAGGTAAATAGGCCCGCGGCAAATATGGATTCTCGCAAAGGGAACGGCGGCTCCCGCGGCTCCCGCGGCTCCCCGTATTCGCGACCGTCGGCTCTAGTCGTGAAAAACGAACTATTGGCCAAAAACATGCGGGAGGAAAACTACGAAGACTCAGACGGTTCTCTACCGGTCACGCCGGAGTTCCCCTTGGCGGAGCGCGACCCGTTGGAGTGCGCCACAAAGCAGTTGCTAAGCGACTTTTTCAAAGTCATCGCTGGGATTTCTCAGTCCAACAGGAGGAAAAGGCCAGCGCTGACTACAATGAAGCGAGTGGTGGAGAGCCTGCGCACGCCTTTGCCCAAATGCGCAGTCTATGTAGCTAAGGCTATAGAGGACAGAGGAGCTGATGTAGCGCTCATCAGTGAAGTGGCCAAGTTCATCTTTGAAGACGGCACCACCAACTGGGGTCGTGTCGCCAGCCTGATCTCATTCGGGGCCGTTGTGTGCCAGTCTCTGAAGACAAACAGAAGAGAAAACTATGTGGAGCAAGTGGGCCAAGCAATCTCCTCGTACCTTCTGTCCCACCATCGAGAGTGGCTGGTCCAGAACAATGCATGGGACGGATTTGTCCAATTCTTCAGAGTAGAAGACCCAGAGTCATCAGTGAGGAACACTCTTATGGCAGTAGTCGGATTCGGATTAGCTGGTATTGGTGCAACGCTGGCCATATTTATCAACCCGCTCTTTATTTGACATCAAGATGGGGATGGGAGCGATGTTTTACAAACTTTGCACAAACTCGGACTCCTTGTTCTTATGTTGGAGACATTTTAAGTTATATTTCATTTCACAAAGTTTATTTTTCGAATAATTGTTATTGTACATAAGTTTCTATGCATGTAATAAATGTTTACCTGAAATCTGCTGTCCATTGTTTACGTTGAGAGACTGCTTTAAAGCGTGAGCACAAGCTTGTTTCCATGCCTTTCACAATGTCCACGAAAAGACCGGGATCTTCATTGTGCAGAGGAGGAACTGATTTGCATGATTACAGTAAGTTGTTGTTTTATGGGTTGTTGTTGTTGTTGTTGTTTTATGGCAGTTGACGTCCAAGTGTTTAGACTTTATTCTTCAGACTTTGTCGTATTCTTTAGAAGTTCTTCTTCCATTACTTTGGTGTTTCAAAGCCCATGAGTTTAAAGCACGTTACAACATCCTCTTGCTCCTCATCCTCGGCTCAGTTTCCAACACACCCCAACTCTATAAACGTTTACCCAATCCTGTAAGTAAGCAACTACAGCCTCACACAAACCCTGTGACTGGAATGTAAGAACGTTCAGCAGATTGGAGTTCTACTGTCACTTTTAACCTGGAGGATTGGCATTAACCAGAAGTGTGGCCCTGGACAGTTCAAATGCAGTGGGCTGAGTTTGGACACTTATATTGTCCTAGAACTAAATACTTAATCCAAGAAAAACACATTTTAAAGAAAGATAATATGATATGGTATGTTATAGTTATCACAGTTTTTTCAAAAATGTGGGTTGTCAGGTTCATGCATGGGGCCACAGAATTCAAAACATAGGTATATATTTTACTGGTGCACAAAATGAACTGTGCATCAACATCACGGTGTTCAAAGAACAAAATCATCAAAACAAGATTTTCACACAAAAACATAATGAAAATTTACTGCAAATCAGTGTGACTTCATCTGTTGACTTTCAGAGACCAGTTCAAAAATGCACATTCACCTTAGCAAGTGCCACCCTCAAGTCATTTTCACAACAAAGTCTGTTCCTTTTCTTCATTTTTATGTCCAGCATCCTTGAAAAGGATTTCTCGTAAAGAAATTATATTATAGTAGTTATAGAAAAGGACAAGGGAAATGGCCCCAGAGGCTGACCTTTGGGACCAGGCTGGTGCCAAGACTTAACCCTAAAAGGAGGGCTGAGATTCAGGGTAACCTCTGGGGCCTGTTCTCTATTGCTTTTGGCCCTTTTGGGGCCAGGCTGGTGCCAAGACTTAGCCCAGAAAGGAGGGCTTTGATACAGGTTAAACTCTGGGTGATTTCCCTGGTCCTTTTGGCCCTCTTAGGTGCAAGCTGGTACCAAGACATTGCCCAGAAAGGTGGGCTTTGATTCAGTCTAAAATATTAAGAAAGAAATCACAAGACATACCATCACGACAGTCACAAGTCGACAAATGAATGCACCAAATTCCCTGCAGCACAAATCATATGAGTCTGATGTGTGTTTTGACCTCCGCCGAACCCTGAGGTTGACTCACCGAACCCAGGTTAAGAACCACTGGTATATACACATCACGATACAACAATGATTCTTGATTACTGACAGATAACAAAAGTATGTATTAATTTTAACACATCACTGTTCCATTAGTATGTGACCATTCTTTGTGAAATCAAACTTTCTGAATGCAAAAGTAAAGCTATTGTGATATAAACAGCCACATAAAAATCATTATACATTTAGGTGCACTTTTCTGGGTCCTGATTGAATAGAAATGACACAATTTTGCTTCTAAAATGGTCACGATTATTACTTTTTAATTCTTACAATTATATTATGACCTGAATAATCTCAATGATCGATTAACCGATTAATCTTGACATCCCTATGAAGGTAAAGGAAGACACAGATAGGAGACATTAAAATACAGCTCATGTGTCACCAGGATAACCGTTTAAAGAGGAACTGGATACTGTGTGGGACAAAGGTTAAAGGATGTAATGCCTCTCTAGGTCTTCATTGGAGACATCAGAAATAGTTTGTGTTTGTAGTCTGTGTTCTTACCGAGTCTTTGATGGCCATGAAGCAGTGGCAGATCCAGCGTCGCGTGGTGCCGTCTCTGCAGATGTAGGAAAAGGCCTTCTCAAAGTTTCTGTCCGGAGCGCAGAACGACACCTTCTCTATCGTCTGGTCCAAGATCAAGTCCTGCAAAAAACATGGTGGTGAAGAGTATTATTAAAGCATATCCAGTAGGGATTCCATCCCTCTTCCCTCTTCTGTTCTACCAACATACACCCAGTATGTTACCTGCCCCACCAGAGACAATAGAACATTGGACTTGTTTTTTGCCAACACCAAGGAGGCTTATTCTTCTTCCCCCCTCCCTCCCCTGGGCAGCTCGGACCACAACCTTGTACATCTGAGGCCTGTGTATAAACCCATCGTGCGCAGGCAGCCTGTGGTGTCCCGTGAGGTGAGGATGTGGTCTGCTGAGAGCGAGGAGGCTCTGAGGGACTGCTTCAGCACCACTGTCTGGACTGAGCTTTATGACCCACATGGGGAGGACATCAACACTATCACAGAGTGCATCACGGACTACATCAACTTCTGTTTTGAGAACATTGTTCCCTCCCGGACGGTGCGGTGTTTTCCAAACAACAAGCCATGGATTAACCGTGAACTGAAGGCTCTGCTGAAGGAGAAGAAGAGAGCCTTCAGGTCAGGGAACAAGGAGGAGCTGAGGACTGTGCAGAAGGAGCTGAGGAGGAAGATCAGGCAGGCTGAGGCCGGCTACAAGAGGAGGATGGAGGAGCAGCTGCAGCAAAAGAACATTCAGGGAGTGTGGAGGAGCCTGAAAACCATCTCGGGCTTCAAAATCCCCCCTGCCCAGACAGAGGGGGATCTACAGTGGGTGAATGATTTAAATGCTCACTTCTTGAGGTTTGATCGGTCACCCGCCCCTCCCCCTGCACAGCTGCATGCTCCCTCTTCCACAGCTGGACAATGCCCTGCATCTGTTCCTCTTCGCTTATCTGCCCTGGACCATCAGCTCCCCACTTCGCCTGGACTCACCCATCCCCCCAGCACACGGTCCCCCTGTCAACCACTGACTGTCACAGCAGCACAGGTGAGGAGTGAGCTGAAGAGGATTAAAGTGAGGAAGGCAGCAGGACCTGATGGCATCAGCCCCAGGCTCCTTAAGTCCTGCGCAGATGAACTGTGTGGAGTTATGGAGCATATCTTCAACATGAGCCTGAAGCTGAGGGTGGTACCACAGGTCTGGAAGACCTCCTGTCTGGTACCTGTGCCTAAGACACCGCGCCCCAAAGACCTCAACAGCTTCAGGCCAGTGGCTCTCACGTCCCACCTGATGAAGACACCGTGAGCTCAGCCATGGACCCGCTGCAGTTTGCATATCGGCCTGGCATCGGAGTGGAGGACGCCGTCATCTCCCTGCTGCACCGCTCTCTCTCTCACCTGGAAAAGCCTGGCAGCTCTGTGAGGATTCTGTTCTTTGATCTTTCCAGCGCCTTCAACACCATCCAGCCGCTGCTCCTGAGGGACAAACTGGAGACTGCTGGTGTGGAGTATGACCTGGCAGAGTGGATCCTGGACTACCTCACAGACCGACCCCAGTTTGTGAGAGCCCGGAACTGTGTGTCTGACACTCGGACCTGCAGTGTGGGGGCGCCCCAGGGCACTGTCCTCGCGCCCTTTCTCTTCACCCTTTACACTGCAGACTTCAGACATGACACGGACAGCTGTGTCCTGCAGAAGTTCTCTGACGACTCTGCCATCATCGGACTCATCACGGACGACGATGACGCAGATTACGGAGGACTGGCGCAGGACTTTGTGGACTGGTGTCAGCGGAACCACCTCCTCATCAACGCGGGGAAGACCAAGGAGATGGTGGTGGATTTCCGCAGACGCCACCCCACTGCCCCCTCACCAGTGAACATCCAGGGACGGGACATTGAGAGAGTGGACTCATACAAGTACCTGGGTATTCATCCGAACCACAAACTGGACTGGACTCATAACACAGACGCACTGTACAGGAAGAGCCAGAGTCGGCTCTACCTCCTGAAGAGACTCAGGTCTTTTGGAGTGACAGGGCCACTCCTGAAGACCTTCTACGACTCTGTGGTGGCATCAGCCCTCCTGTATGGTGTGGCCTGCTGGAGCAGCAGCATCACAGAGAGGGAGAGGAGGAAGCTGGACAGAGTCATCAAGAAGTCCAGCTCCGTCCTGGGCTGTGCTCTGGACTCGGTGCAGGAGGTGGGGGACAGGAGGGTCCTGGCTAGATTCACATCTATGCTGGACCATGAGTGTCGCCCCCTGCAGGACACTCTCTCCGCTCTGGAGAGCAGCTTCAGTGAGAGACTGATCCACCCTCGATGTGTGAAGGAAAGGTTACGTAGGTCTTTCCTTCCTGCTGCTGTCAGACTTTATAACAAATACTGTTAGTACTGAACACTCGCAATACTGATCTAACCTAATACTGATGTGCAATTCTGTCATATGTGCAATTGCTGTTGGAATTCATGTGCAATTCATGTGCAATTACTGTGAAATTCATGTGCAATCTATGTGCTGTCGTGACACATATTCATGTGCAATTACTGTCGTGATCACATGCAATGGTATTTATGTATTTATTTATTTATTTGTCTATGGGAGTTTTTATTTATTTATAGGAGATCTTCTACTGAAAGTGTTTTTCAGACTTCCTATAAGTGATCTGTTCTTCTGTATCTACCTCTGTATCTACCTGCGTTGCACCAATGAAATTTCCCCATGTGGGACAATAAAGGAATATCTTATCTTATCTTATCTTATCATTACCATTGCTGCATCAATCAATAAACTGTGTGTTTCGTTCTGCCCCTCAAACCACAAGCAAAGCCACTTATCTAATCTGTAGTGGCAAAACATGATCATTTACTAGTTTTTGTCATTTGAAATTCATAGATAGATTATTCTCTGCAGGTTTTACAGTTCACAAATAATTGCTTTAAATAATTGTGATTCCAACTTCGATCAAATAATCATAATTTTTTTCTTCCATAAATTGTACAGCCCTTTTAAATTGACACTTGCCGATTTCTGTACATAATTCATCAAGAACTCCTAATTGTAAGGTATATAATGCAAATGTATGTTTTGTATGCTATATGTTACACCTTACCTGGGACTACAGTTTGAAACCTTTACAGAAATGTTCAATAATATGCACTTTCCCACTTCAATAAACTAATAAATAAAAAAGGCACAGAATGGCTTTACAGTTGTTTGCATACGTCTTGCAGTAACAGTTCTCATCCAGCAGGTGTCCCTCTAAGATTAAACGTGACACCTTTCTCTGCAGCTGCAATAAGTTCATATCCGCTGAGTGGGTTTGGAAGTCAATAGAGAAACAAATCTATAACCATCTTGTTGACATCTGTTTAGGCAACGGCATTTGTTGCACTGAAACTGAATATTGGAAGGACAAAGTTAAAAAGAGTCAAACCACGTATTTAAATTGAATCTTAGCAGGAATAATTTTAGGTGCTGGTAGGTGCTATTTAAGTATATTTTAACAAACCACAAAGTTGACACAATCAAAATGAACATTAATGGTTAGTCGAGACATTTTCTCTGCAAACTGTCAAAGAGTCTCAAAAAGTCACAAACATATAAAATACTGGTAGATCTTACCTTTGTTTTGTCGTCTACAACTCGGAGCCCGTCTGCCGACACCCATAACACGGCTCGAACCGGCTTCTTCCCCGCCTGAAAACAAACACACAAGAGAAACAAAGCAGTGAGAACAATATATTTAATTGAATGACCATTCTCTTTGCCCCTCAGCGTGAGTTTTCATTTGCTTGGTACTTTTAATTGAATCAAACACACAAAGCACACCTGTGAAGGAAGCACCAAGTAAAGGATAAAGAGGAGTTACTGTCCTGTGTCGTTCAGGCCATGTCCACGCTAAAGCTAAATGGATCCACTAAGTTTGTCAGTTTAGACATGATTTGATTACAGCATCCGAAGTCAAAAATGTATGCACAAATATATATTTTACTGATAATGAGGATCAAACCAAACAGAGTGGTGATCAGTGGCCCTCAGAATCAGCTGGTCTGGCCCATTTAACCCAAATGTATAAATGTGTTGTTCTTATTTTGATATTTTAGAAACGTTCTCGGTTTCAAACTGTTCGAAAGAGAAGATTTTGTAAATAAGAATGTGGATAACGCTTTAAAATAAGGTTCCTCAGTGAACTATATATATATAAGACCTTAATAGAAACTAGTTATTCATTTTATGCAATTATAAATACTTATGATTCCTTTTAAATGTTAGTAGTAAATGCTTATAAACAAATAATTAGTGCTTATTAACACCTTATGAACAGTATTTTACCAAGAGATCTTATTCAAAGCGTTACCAGAATGTCTTCTTCTTAATGCTTTGCTCTGTTATTTTTGACCTTATTTACAGAATATTCTACCGGACACTGTGGACAAAGCCTGAAATAACGATACTAATTTCTATTTTACAAAACCAAAAGATCTGTGATAAAACATGGTGCTCTGATGCAGTGGAGCTCCCATTGTGTTAACACGACAAAGCTTAACACTGTGAGTTAAGATCAATATAATCAACAGCAATGTGTCATGGTTCATTTCTCTGTTTGTAGAAGAGAAGAGCTGAAGGAGGGAAGACACACCTGTTAATAAATAAAAAACAAAGAAAGTGCCCCTCCCAAATAATTGTAACGTAACATAAGACACATGCATCAGACTTGTTCAGTGTTTGTGTCTTCAGCCAGGAGAGGTGATCAAAGGGTGAAGTGTTAACGTGAAGGAGGAAATAAAACGATATACGGAGCATTTAAAAACAAGAGACACTAAAAAACACTCAGACAACTTACTTTTGCAAAGAATCCCTTGAAGAATTTCCTGTCCTGGAAGTGGATGTGGTAAAAAAGGGGGGGAGGGAGGGGGAGACGAGGGAGGAACAAAATGTCAAAATTTGTGTTGCCTAGAAATCTACACACGATCTGGAGCCCACAGAAGGAGGAGGAGTCGGTTGTCTACGTGGGAAGAACTAGGTTAGACTGAGTGAGAGAAGGTGAGGTTCAACCCAGAACGTTTACATGCACCAATAGTACTCCTGTGTAAAAAATATTCATGGATTTTTATTTATAATTCAGCTTTGTGAATGTATATATGGGATTTTAATTATTTTTACTTATGATTATGGCTCTAATCGATGACAAAATGTGCTCATGTATTCTACCTTTCTACTTTTAGAGTATATTTACAATAGTAACTTTTAAACTTTTAGTAAATTTCATCTGCCCGTTCTATTAATTTCAGGCACAAATGCCGGTAATCATTTGAATAATTGTGACATCAATTATGATTTAAATAATTGAGTATTTTTTGTCCGTAATCGAGGAGCCCCGAGTCAAAGTTTTGAAACCCATTGCTCAAGATCTACTTTACCCATAGTTAAAAGTTTCAGTGATTATATGAATCCAAATTACTGCAGAAATCATTCATCGGCCTTGAAACTAAATAATTACACCTACAACTGTACGATGTCAGAGGTCAAGGCTCAATACTTTCTGCTCTCCAAATAAAGTGTAATAAAGTACAGCAGTGATCTACCACCAGAAGCATTTAGTGACTTTGTTTGGTTGTCGGCAGAAAACATAAACGTCTGAACATATTGGAAGATGCGATGTGGAAGGAATGCAGGAGATGTCTTTTGGCAGGTTAGACAGTTTCGGAGGAAAATATTGTTGTATTATTGGTTTCATAAAATGTGTAATAAACATGAATACTGAACAGATAATATTAACCTGGCAGATGTAATGAAGTTCAATGGAGTTACGGGTGCATGTAAAAGTAGCTCTGGGTTGTTAATGCGGGTTATGCACTTTGTTAATATGGACAGAACTAAAGTTAATAAAGCTGCTAAACTTAAGTCAGTGTATCCTCACCGTCAAAATATTAAAATACATTTCAATTATTATAATAAGCCGGTCTATAAAAAGAGACAGAACTTAAGGTGGGGGTCAGTCTCCAAAACCCATTCTTTTGAGTTTCCTCTCAGACAAAGACACGGTCGCGGCCTTTTGTTGTTCAGCAGACAGAAACCCATTTGTCCGGACACGAGTTTGACCCCTGTCACAACCCGCATTTACTCTGAGGAAAGAGGGAACCGCAAAAGGTTTCAGACGGGTTTTTGTTTTTTTAGTGCATCATTACATCAATCAATGTTAAATGATTGTGGACAGATGCATAACAAGATTTTTCAGGTCTCTTAAAGGCTAGATTGATAGATAGAAATTGATAATAGTCAGAAGAAGGCTGTTGGTTAGGGCCTCAAAATGCACTATTAACTTTGTTGTACTAAAAGGCGCAAATAGTTTTGAAAATGAGTTTATATTTGCAAAAGGTGTGTCACAAAACTGGGCCCCACATCAGATCCCTTTAGGACACATTAAGCAGTTTGATAAATAAATGCATAAATAAATACAATTTCTTTGGCATGGAACCAATTTCAAAGCTTTTCTTCTTATCTTAAACCTTCCCAGGCTCTGTATTAATGTTTTACAAACCACTGACTAATAGCTGCCCAAAACTGACCTGATCCCCCGTTTAGACGTCGGTATGATAGAATCCAGCCTGAGTCAAAGGGGTTCAAGTCGAGGTCATGACCAAACCCTGGACCGGCTTTAATCCTGAGGTGGGTCTCCTCCTCAGACTCTGAAGGAGTGCCACTCGGCTCCTGTTACCGCAGCGTTAATGCATGATTTCACTTGTTAAAATGGCAACGAGAGATTGGTCTAAGAACTTAAGCTCGTGTCTACAGAGCTGTGAGAACCAAAATCGACCCTTTTAAGAGAGGTAATAAGCAGTGAATACATTCTGGTGATGAGGGTTGTATTGTAATAGAATTGAGAAGTTCCTAAAGCGAACTTGGGGTTTATTGTTGTAGAAAAGTATGTAGCATGTAGCCTTTAGCTTATTAAAATGTGTGCACACTTGTTTTTGTGTTTACTACCCAGGCACCGACATGCATTTATTTAGGTTTTACAAGCATTTATTAAATAATGAAACTTATTTTAATAGATTCAGTCATTTCTAATTTTCATAATGTGCTTGCTTTTAAAAAAGAAGTTTAGAACCAATCCACTGTCAATAAAAACATGTGGGTTTGGGGCAGACTTTGGACTATTTTGCGTTAAATGGTAATAGTTAAAAGTCTGTACCATTCATGTTCAGGAAACTATTATTGAAAGCAATTTGTTGCTTTTTAATTAGACGGAATGAAGAAATAAAATACCGTCTTGTCATAACGCCCAGCTCTAGTTTTTACTAATACAAAAGCATGAGCAGCAATGTTAATTACACACACTAATCAATCTCTCAACTACTCACTCTATGCAAACAACGGCAGAGCCCATAGTTTAGTTTGGTTAAGCTACAGAAAACTAGGTTAGTCAGCTGGGATTTAAGTGGAGGAGGGGAAATTCTAAACAACATAGCATAAATATCTGCTCAAAAACACAAAATTGTGACACACAACAATAATAGCATTCAGGACGTCCGTGCAGGAGGAGCTAGTCTAAACTATGAGACGAAAGAAAAAAGGAGGCTTTGTTTGTTGAGGTTTGAAAAGCGAGAGGACCAACATGAAAGAACTAAAAGAGTAGATTTCACTGGAGAATACGTGTTGAGTATGATTTTGTTTTGGTTGAAACATAAATCTAGATTAACCAGAGATTGAAAATACTACATAACAGGTCAAGGAGCCAAAATGGTGTAGTAACCTTGGCCTTAACAGTGCCATTGATCAGAAGTAGTAAAGAAAACCACTCTAGTTCTTGAACTCCAAAAATTCCAGAGAAGCCCCTGTATTAGCAATTCTTACCCCACAGTTTGAGACCCTCTGCTCTAAACATAGCCCCAGGAGCCATTAACCAGCAGCTGGTGTCTGATCGGCTCTGCCCCCAGTAACAACATCGGCAGCCTGAGGATGTGCCAGTACAACGCAGACTTCTGCTGCTGCATCTGTCACAGGCTCAGAGCTAAAACAGCCACGGCAAAACATTTGGTACAAGAATCATGTGGGAGTGAACTGCTGGCCCACAAGCTCACCGTCTGAGAATTCAAAACATCTACAGAGTGTACACTGTATGGTTCGCGAGATCATTTAAATCTTTATAGCATTTCGGCAGAGTTGACGTCTATTGTGCACAACAGGGTTAAAGGTAGGTCATGTAATTTCCACGTCCGTTCCTGCTGGAACAATGCACCAATTCCCTGGGTGGCTCAAAAACTACTTTTTAGTCTGTATAGAACTTAGGCAGCTCTATGTTAATCAATAGAACCGGAAGAGGATTACGTCGTATGGCGGCGCCTAGATGGGCTTCCAGACCCAAATCAGTCTGGTCACGGTTTTTAGCCCTCAAGGTTCTGATCGGCGTCATTGACAGGCTCCTATGCTTGTGAATTTTGTTCATTGGGAATGGCAATAAACCTTTTCTGATTCAGGTGGATTATCCAATCAGGGACACCTATGGTCTGTCCAAAACAAACATGGCTGCTTGAGCAAAAAGGAAAACAGGGGAATGAAAAACATCACGCATTTCTGCTGTATCAAGGGACAAAGCATAAACGCTGTTAATCTGAAGTGAGAGAAGTTTGATTTGTTCTAAATTATAGTTGACCAATGAGCTACCCTGACATGCATCAGAATCAGTTTTTGTAAAGAATTTAAGTTCACAGAGACAAGCAGGTGATGCCACCAGTCTAGTATACAGGTCAGATCTGTAGAAAGGTGACCCCACTCACAGAAAGAATGCATTTTTGAGGGTAAAAGCACATGTTTTGAATAAATGCAAAACAGATAAGTTTAATGCCATATTAAGGAACATTACACACCTTCAACAACAAGGCGCCAAGACACCCAAATGATGTAACATCACAATGACATGATTGTGACATGAGGCTGAAGAGAGTTGGTGGTATAAACCTGTCCTTCTGAAAGAATTCTCTCATAAGATATTAAGAAAAACACTGATCTTTTGATATGATAAATCAGTGCTGGTGATGGTTTCATCTTAGTTTGCCACTTGCTTTGTTCTCCTTTAGTTCTGGCTAAGTCCAATTATTTTGTTCTACGGTTGTCCTGGTTTAAACAAGTTCATCAATTACAACTAATCAATTATTGTAATCGTCAACCAATTCAGAGGTATCATGACTATAAAACTGCAGGAAAAACAAGAAATAATCAGATTCACACAAAGATTTATTGACAAAAAGGTTAATCATAAAAAAAAAAAAATTCTGGGCCTTTCACAGTCTAAAGAACTAATGGATTAATGAAAATAATAGACACCAGATTAATTAATTAGAACATAACTTCTTCTGCATTTCTCTGTCCCTTGTTTTATTCAGCTTCACGGATCGGCACTTCCGTTGTATTGGCGGGAACTCCCTTTGCTTAAGTGGAGAACGAGGGAAAAGTCTTGCCACTAAAATTTGCCATAATGTCGATTCATTTGTGTAAAATGTCCAATGTTCATATGACCAAAAAGTCAACAATGCACCAATTCCCTGGGTGCCCTGAAAATAACTTTTTAGTAGAACTTATTTTCTCTCAAGTTCGGCAGCTTTATGTTCACCAATACAAGCGGAAAGAGGATTACGTCGGATTGGCGGTGCTCGGATATCGAAATATGACCTCTACACTCCAGTAAAACATGGTACTTTGTTAAAAGTTTGAGAATTGCGAGTCTTTATAGAAGTTTCAAAGGTTACCGGTGAGTTGGATCCACGTGGACTTTGAACAAACGGCTCTATTCTCAGCCCAGTGTAAAAGTAACATGACCCAGCGCCAGCAGGTGTGGGCCTCCTTCCTCAACAATTAAGTCATCAGTTCCTGGAAGTAGCCGTCCTCTCGAGCAACATCAGCGCTGTTAGTGTCGACTGTGGGAGCGAGGGCTGGGTCTATAGTCGCCTGGCAACTGCATACTACGTGGTTTGGAGGGGGGAAAGGGAGTAAGGAGGAGTGCAGCTGTACAAAGGGCAAGGAAGGAATGGCATGCACAGCAAGGGAGTCCTCAAAAAACCAATGACTGAATAAACTCGCAAACTCAAGCCTCACATCACATGTTTCTATCAATGAACTAGTTGACTGGTAAATGTTTAAACCCACCATGAAGCTCTCGAGAAACAATGTTGTAAAGTAATCTAAAATGTCTCAAATGCCTTGATTTGATTTATATATAATTATGAACCTTTTCTAATAAAAAAAACAATAATTTAATTTAATCTAAACTTCACAATAGAGGACAGTAACAGTAGGACAGAGTAACAGTAATTGCAAACAAGTGTATATGATATTTCTGTCCTTTCATGGTCCATTTTATGCTGGACTTGAACCTCGAACAAGACATTTACAGATAACCTTTAGCAATTTCTTGACACATTTTGAAAATATTATCTGACTATTGTTAAGAAGATAATAAAACAACACTCCTAAAAGCAAGCTTGAATGTTTTGGTCATGGTGTCATTAATAGATCATTGTAAACTTATAAACTGTAAGTTTGCGATATCTGTAGTGCAAATTGACAAGGCTAAGAGTCAACTTATTTTCTGGTAAAAAAAATTAAGCAATCTTCTCTTGCACAATCATAAATTAATGAATTCAATGAGGGTGAGAACCTAAGCTATTGAATTGTATTCCCACAGACACAGGAAGCAGGTAGAGTAAATATTTTGTAGGTTAGGTCAGGTCAGTGTGGGCGGACAGCAGCAGACACACGCACGCACACACACGCACACACGCACGCACACACGCACGCACACAGGCACACACGCACGCCCCTCTGGTCGCCTGGTTAAAGACGCTGTAACTCAATAACAGCTTCTGCCTCTGGCTCTGGTCGGACCATGTGACTATCATCAAAGACCACCTCCACTCCGTTCACTTCCCTGTACCAACAAGTCACATCTTTACGTGCAGCTCTTGAAGGGAAAGTATGCGACTGGATTTGAATTTCAAATATTTAAATTGACAGTCGCATTTACACACAGCTTTGCTGTTGTAGACTTGGTCAATTACACAAAATACTTTTGCAAGTATCCAAGATCAAATGAATAAAACTCAATTATTGTGACAGGTGAATGACTAAATGCCCTTGACTCTTTTAATAATGAACCATGGCGAATGGTTGTTGATAACACAGTGGAGGAGGAAGAAGCATGGCTTGGATTCTCAATCAAGTCTGAGTCACCCTGAATGTGTCATCGCCTCAAAACCTTTTGTAACTTGAAATTGAATGTGTGTTCCCATGAGACCTGAAGTGACATGAACAGCACAAGACCTACAACGACAGCAGGATATGTCAGGCAAATCACGATTATAAGATATGCCTTTATTGTCCACACATGGGGAAATTCCATTGTTGCAACGCAGGTAGATACAGAGGAAAAGGACAGATAACTTATAGGAAGTTTAAAAAACACTCTTAATAGAAGAACTCTTATAAACAGAAACTCTTATAAACAAAAACTCCTACAGACAAAACCTCTCATTTCCTAATAAGGAATGGAGGGGAAAAATAAAGATAAAATAAAATAGTAGAAAAAGCTTCAGTTGTAGTCATCTGGACTCAGTTTGAAAAAATAGACGTTTCGACTCTCATCCAAGAGTCATTGTCAATAACAGAATTTAGGTCGAGAACTCCGATATTAATACTGTTCTGTGGTAAGACCCGCCCATTGGGAGGAGCCTTCCTGAAGTAGAAAGAGTTGTTTGTTTCAACAGAAACTCCCCCCTTGTATCTACCGAGCTAGCCTATTCAGAATCTTAATGGGCTATTAGAAACCTCTTTGTCTTTGTGAGACCCTGGCTCAACCACCCTGAGTACCTGATTAGCATCTGAATGTCCTCTACCTTTCCAGGGGTTCAGTAACCCATTATAAATAACAGGAAGATTAAACCTTAGCCCTCCATTTCTGTTTAAAGAAGGTCTTTCTTTTTTAACAAAAATAGCTTCCTTGACTCCTCTTTCAAACCATCTTTTCTCCCTGCTTAAAACCTTCACATCACCGTCTTCAAACGAGTGATTAGAGGCTTCAAGGTGGAGATGCACGGCGCTCTGTGGTCCTGAACTTGTATTTCTTCTGTGCTGATAAAGCCTCTTGTGTAGAGGCTGTTTCGTCTCACCTATGTAACAATGTCTCACCTATGTAACTATGTTACATAGGTGAGACATAGGTGAAACAAACAACTCTTTCTACTTCAGGAAGGCTCCTCCCAATGGGCGGGTCTTACCACAGAACAGTATTAATATCGGAGTTCTCGACCTAAATTCTGTTATTGACAATGACTCTTGGATGAGAGTCGAAACGTCTATTTTTTCAAACTGAGTCCAGATGACTACAACTGAAGCTTTTTCTACTATGGAACACGCCTGGACGAATGAGGGATTACACCGACATAAAATAAAATAAAAACAGCTAACGTAAGACAAGATAATACTAATAATACTGGTAAAATAAACACTCTATTTACATCAGTTATATGCACATGAATGTGACATTATTGCATGAATCACGACAGTAATTGCACATGAATATGACGGTATTGCACATGGTTAAGTCAGTATTACAAGTGTTCAGGGCTAACTGTGTTTGTTATAAAGTCTGACAGCAGCAGGAAGGAAAGACCTGCGAAACCTCTCCTCGCACAGCGAGGGTGGATCAGTCTCTCATTGAAGCTGCTCTCCAGAGCGGACAGAGTGTCCTGCAGAGGGTGAGACTCATGGTCCAGCATAGATGTGAATTTAGCCAGGACCCTTCTGTTCCCCACCTCCTGCACCGAGTCTAGAGCACAGCCCAGGACGGAGCTGGAGCTTCTTGATGACTTTATCCAGCTTCTTCCTCTCCCTCTCTGTGATGCTGCTGCTCCAGCAGGCCACACCGTACAGGAGGGCTGATGCCACCACAGAGTCGTAGAAGGTCTTCAGTAGTGGCCCTGTCACTCCAAAAGCCGACTCTGGCTCTTCCTGTACAGTGCGTCTGTGTTGTGAGTCCAGTCCAGTTTGTGGTTCAGATGAACACCCAGGTACTTGTATGAGTCACTCTCTCAATGTCCCTTCCCTGGATGTTCACTGGTGAGGGGGCAGTGGAGTGGCGTCTGCGGATGTCCACCACCATCTCCTTTTTCTTTCCCGCGTTGATGAGGAGGTGGTTCTGCTGACACCAGTCCACAAAGTCTTGCACCAGTCCCCTGTACTCCGCGTCATCGTCGTCCGTGATGAGTCCGATAATGGCAGAGTCGTCAGAGAACTTCTGCAGGTCACAGCTGTCCGTGTCGTGTCTGAGGTCTGCAGTGTAGAGGGTGAAGAGAAAGGGCGCGAGGACAGTGCCCTGGGGCGCCCCCACACTGCAGGTCCGAGTGTCAGACACACAGTTCCGGGCTCTCACAAACTGGGGTTGGTCTGTGAGGTAGTCCAGGATCCACTCTGCCAGGTCATACTCCACACCAGCAGTCTCCAGTTTGTCCCTCAGGAGCAGCGGCTGGATGGTGTTGAAGGCGCTGGAAAGATCAAAGAACAGAATCCTCACAGAGCTGCCAGGCTTTTCCAGGTGAGAGAGAGAGCGGTGCAGCAGGGAGATGACGGCGTCCTCCACTCCGATGCCAGGCCGATATGCAAACTGCAGCGGGTCCATGGCTGAGCTCACGGTGGAGCGGAGGTGGTCCAGGACCAGCCGCTCCGGTGTCTTCATCAGGTGGGACGTGAGAGCCACCGGCCTGAAGCTGTTGAGGTCTTTGGCGCGCGGTGTCTTGGGCACAGGTACCAGACAGGAGGTCTTCCAGACCTGTGGTACCACCCTCAGCTTCAGAATCATGTTGAAGACATGCTCCATAACTCCACACAGTTCATCTGCGCAGGACTTAAGGAGCCTGGGGCTGATGCCGTCAGGTCCTGCTGCCTTCCTCACTTTAATCCTCTTCAGCTCTCTCCTCACCTGTGCTGCTGTGACAGTCAGTGGTTGGCAGGGGGACCGTGTGCTGGGGGGATGGGTGAGTCCAGGTGAAGTAGGGAGCTGATGGGCCGGGGCAGAGATGTGAAGAGGAACGGATGCAGGCCTTTGTCCAGCTATACATACAAGTGCAATAATATACCGACGAAAAAGGAGTTTTATGGCACTGACACAACATTTCTAAAGCAGGGTAAACCTTGTAAACCATTTTCTAAACTGTAACAAGGTCAGAATGAAATACTTCAGCAGTTAATTCATATCCATAAAGAGTTATAGAAGTTTTACCCTTCACGACTCAAATCTCATCATACATTGACAAATAAAACAGAAACTCAACAAACGTGGGAATCTTTACCAACTCTACACCAATCTAAAAAAGGTTTAAACCAGGGCCGAACGTGACCAAACCAGAACTAAGATCAAATCTGTCAAACTGAATTTAAAGTATCGTCTTATTGTTTCCAAAGCTGGATTTTGAAAAACTCAGACGGAAAGCAGCATGAACCGGATGGAGTCCTGGTTCACAACTCACTGAATGGAAAAGTCATCGCACTCCCTCCCAAACGAACTTCCCCCTTGAACCTGGAATTTGTTTCTTTGCTTAAGTCCTCAGGAATCGACAGAAGCAGGAAGTACATGTCGGCCTGTCCTTCCCGGCTACAGGGTGCTACAAGGAGTGGTAAAGGAAGGAAGAGAATTGGATAACAGGACAGCGCCCCGCCCCCTAGAGGTGGCCTGAGGGACTCCACGGTGGAGGCCATAGACAGTAGGGACGAAAGTGGAACGTGGAAGTACACTATATTGCCAAGTCGAGTACTGTAGGAGCATAGGATCAATAAAGAAATTTAAAATGTCATCAGTAGAGCAATTGACCATGGATGTCAAGATTATTAGGTTAATCAAACCTGTAATGTAATCACAAGAACTGTAAAATAATTGTAAGTCTTTTTATTTCAGTCTTTTTTCTTCAATCTATAGTTAAAAATATACAATATACAATATACAAGCAAAGAGATTTTTATCTGGCTGCTTTTGTTACATTAATTTAATTTTTTTTTTTTTTTAAATCATTCAGAAAGTTAAATTACATAACGTTTTAGGCAATTAAAAGAAAATTAATGATTACACAGTTGCCTGGTCACGGTCTCAGAAAACAGTTTATATTGTGACAACTAAATATCTACGTCATCGAACTATAATTT
The DNA here is from genome assembly GCF_026437365.1 of Eucyclogobius newberryi. NCBI lineage: Eukaryota > Metazoa > Chordata > Actinopteri > Gobiiformes > Gobiidae > Eucyclogobius > Eucyclogobius newberryi. The sequence goes on from NW_027315846.1 coordinate 11,757,328, forward strand.
GGGTAAAATTAAAATGATTAAAAAAAAATTCAAAGCCAACTCCAGCTAGCAAATGTAGTGATATTAATAGATAATAAAATACAGAGAACTTACAGCTAAATCGATTGTAGTGGTTCTAGCTGTGAAATCAATGTCTGTACAAAAATAATATGATCCTTTACTCTTCAAACACAGCTTTGAAGTGTCTTTTAAGCTCAGGGCAGGACTGCGATCTGACATCCAAAGGAGGAGGATCAGAAGGAATAATACAGAATAAAATGAATGGCTTTGAGTCGAGATGTCAATAGGAATACGGCTTTTCCAATCACGTTTGCAGGGCTCAGTTGTCCACCGTCCTACTGTCTATGGCAAAACCTGAGACTGTTTAAGGCGGGGATGAAAAGAGGACTGCACTACGAAAGAACAAAAAGCTACAACTTGCCAGATTTAGGGCTTTCACAGAAGTCTACTGTTGTTGTTAGTGTCAAAGAGAAACAGAAAACGACTGAGGCAACGGGGCATCCTGCTACAGACGGAGGGGTTTCCTAGAGGGACCTACCGTTTTGAGCCGCTTCACTGCGTCTTCACAGATGTGCATGCCTCTGGACTCCTCCACCTCTACGTGTCCCAGGTACTGCAAGGCAAAGGCAGGAGAGAAAACGTCAGTAATGCGAGGATAATAGTATCTGCAGGCCATCTTTCCACTCCAACACATTCAAAGGCAGGTAAGAGATCAAGGACGACATAAATAAGCCAATTACCATCAAGAGGTTCATTTGGAAAAAATACTCTTTGCTGTATTTACCAAAACATTAATTTAATCAAACTAAAATGTGTGCTGCGTGTGGACTGAACGGTGGGAAACGAGGTTGCCCAGAAAATGATCAAACCAAAACCCAGGCACTAATCAATATTTTAACTAGTATTTGAACTATATATGCATTACCCCATACTGTCCAGTCAGATAAAACCTGCAGGCCAAAATATAATGTTAATTTAACCACACACAAAAATGTTTTGTCATATTACAAGTGCGTTTATTGTCATTATGGTATAACAAATTGGTAATGAGCATTTTCATTTGTATCACAATTTTGAAATATTAGTTTGAAATATTACTATTGTGACATTAGTGGAGAGAACCATGGAGGAATATCATGAAAGATGGAACCAGGATAATTGCAGGGTTAACTTTTTCAGGCAAAAAAATTAATAGTTTTAATTTACACATCGAGGGGCGATTAGATTTCACCAATTCGCAAAAAGTATGTCTTTTGGACACACACACACACACACACACACACACACACAAGCACACGCACACACAGGCACACACAGGCACACACAGGCACACACACACTCACTCACTCAGATTGCACCAAGAGAGACAAACAACAATTGAACCCAGAACGTCCTTTAAGAAAAACAGGAATCCCACCACTCTACTATGATGAAACACTCTGTATGCAAAACATATAGCCCTTTAGCTTTTCCTTTCTGAAAATGTTATTATTTTCCACATTTCCTGCATTACTAATGGTTACCCATTAGTATGTGGAAAGATGTGGAGATGTGGAAAAGGGAGGAAAAGAATTTGTTAGCCCTGTGCTGTGTGTGGTGTATTAAACCTTGTTGTGGCCCCAGCTGAGACCGGAGAGGCTCATTAGACGTGTTCAGGTGAAGCAGCTGGTGGCTCCAAACAAACAGGGACTGTACAGATGAGGCCTCTCCTTTTATTGAAAATTGCACCATAATTTACAGCCCTGACGACAACACGACCATGTGGAATTGGGCCTGTGTGTTGGCATGAGTATAATTTGTACCGGGATGATTACAGAGGCACAAATCCCATGATAACAACAAGGATAAACAATGAAACATTAAATCAGACAAGAAGCCAAGTTAGAATTGATTTTGAACCAGTCTGAGGCTTAAAATGCGAACGCAATTCCAATGAACAGCTGAGAAACGATTCAAACGTTATCGAAAGTATTAACTCCAAATAAACCTTTTCATCGCTTACGTTTTACTTCCAGTTGATTCAAAGTAAGAAAAGTTTTGTTACTTATGCCTCTGTAGGTCTGAAAAAGAGAAAAGCTTTATTCCAACGCTTTTCACACTGATTTTATATCTACTTATGCATGTACAATTAAAAGCTAAGCCGTTCACCGCTGGTATTCACAAACATGATTAACTGTCCAATATGACCCGACTGAATAAATTAATTTGTGGAAAACTTATAAGATAAACAACTACTTAATACCACAAACATATACCATGTCCAAAACCTTGAAGCAGGATTATTAATTATGCTTTTTTATGTACAGTATAATAAAAACATGGCACGCTGCAATAAATAACTAGCTAAATGAAACACTGAAGTTGTTAGTTGTTAACATAATTGGGTTACAAGTTATTATGAGACTCTCAACAGCCCCCGTACCTCCTCCTTTCCCCAGCGTTTCTCCGCTTAGTGTCTCTCCAGAGCCATGACCCCGAGTGTCCCGGGTCCATTGTGCGAACAGTGTGTGGAGGAAGTCCTTACCCTTTTCCTACAGATTCAACACAGGAGCTACCGTAGATGACCCCACCCTCTGGCCCCTGCTATTCCCAGAGTGTGACGCCACAGGAGAGTCACCGCACCAATGTCGTGGACGTAAACTGTGATTGCGTAAGAGACTAGAGAGACGTGAAATGCAAGTGAGGAACGTAAGCAGAAGCGGTCGGGGAATGTGTAATGAGGCTGCAGTGGTGTTCAAGGCTGTCCCTGAAGTAGAGGTTGAGAGGAAATGACTAAGATAATTTATTATTTTATTATTTGAATATAAAACTTGTTAAGGTGGGCAACAATTAGGATGAATATACTTAGAAAAAACTATGGTAAGTTTTATTGAAGCATTTATCATCTGTTTGGTCATGAGTGGGACCAGGCCCGTCACGAGAACACATTTTTGAAGCGCGATATATTGCTTCATCAAATTAAAACAAATAATATTGAAACTACTTTTGTGCAATTGACTCTAAAGCCTCAAAATATCAGAAAAACCTTTTCTAAATGTAGAATATTTTTGAAAACATTACCTGCAACATATAAAAAGCTCTTTAATCATCAGGATCTACAATTTGTCATAGAAGTTACTTATTTAATTCTGTAAAAGTTCTGATTTCCTTGTACTGCATAAAAACAAGAAGAAATGTCCCTTTATTGAAAAGAAAATGTAAACACAAAAATATTGGCAGAGCTAATATTTATTGACCGAGTCGATATAGTAATTGTCCTGACAAAAGGTGCACTATGTAACTTTTCTGGTTTCTTTGTTTGGAATGTCCCACAGTACGTCAATAAATGTGTCTTACATTTATTCATATACAATTTTTTTTTATTTCTAGGAAAAAAAAACATTAAAAAACAACTTTACTTATAAGTCACCTCCTTCTCTCCATGTATACAAGTAATGCTATACTGTGGAACATTCCATCCAACAATAAGCAATAACCTCTTCAGGGAGACAAACGGGTAATACAAAATACATAGTGCATCTTTGACTAACTAAAACTGACATTTTTTAACCTCATGCTTCTATAAAGTGTACAGGAAATATCACACTGCATATGCGAGTTAATAATGGCATTTTAGTAAGCATATTTTTTTTAAAATCATGTCCTTATCCATTTACAGTAAGCTTCACACACGTTGGCAGACTGGGTGTAATCCAGAGGGATTCGAGGAATTAATTCACAGCATCGGCGAGAAAATATGTCTGGGAAAATGATCAACAATAAATATTCAAGACCCATTTTCGAGAATCAATCTGCAATAGCTCACACCCATTTTCATATAAATGACTATGTAAATCAACCCACACCAAAAACATAATCATATAGCTAGCCAACATCCTGGATATAGGGAAACATGTCATCTGATTTCTTCACCTCAGTTAGGATCATATGCAAGGTAAGCCGTAATCGAATCAAGTCAAGTGGTCTACATATGAAGATTGCATATTATGTAAATGTTGCTGCGTATGTAAAACACGTTTCCTTCGCATTTAATGGCAGGAGCAGTCTCGAGTACTATTGAGTATGAGGAAGGCACAGAACCACGACAAATGAGAAGTTTGACAGCCAGGTCAAAATTGTATTTTAGAGTAGTAACCCTAACCCAATTTGGCATCAAACACATCTATCCAGGAGGTTTTTTTTTCATGGCCTTAAAATACAATGTACTTCATATGACATATTTCCGGCAAAGTAATAAAATCTCCATGGGTTAAGAGCAGAACCGCCACATCAAATATATATCAATTACCTCAACTTTCCGGCATGTATACTTGCACTGTGCTCAAATGACAAGTGCATGCAAATGAACACTAATGTTACTTAACAAGCTCAAAACAAAAGGCCAGTTTGTGGAAGTGGGCAGCTCTAAGCAACGCCACTCAAAGCCCAATTGACTCTGTGTGAAAAGCAAGGCCCGAATGCCCGTTTCTTTCCCACACGGTTTTGACTGGCCTTTCCTCTCCTCCCATCGTTTACTCGGAGGCACAGATCGTTCAGCTACAGCCGCAACAGGGCACAGCACCAGCAGAAGGCTCTGTCAGACAGCTAGAAGAGAGAAAGAAAAAGAGGGTGAGAGAGCAAGAGAGAGAAAGAGAGAGAGGGAGGGAAGGAGAGAGAGAGGAGCAGCAGGGTAGGTTGCACCAGCACAGAGTAGGAAGCAAAAGCACATAGGAAAATGGTTTGACTGGAGCAGACATGGGATGCATAGAGAGGCAAATCAATCGTTATCAGTAGACCTTCGGTTGTAATCAAAAATACAAGACAATCATTGGCCCTAAATCACAAGATTAAGTGCCCCGGCATGTCACAATGGTAAGACTAGGCCACGCTGAGGAATTCTGGAGGCATTCTGCTACAATAGACAATCGTTACTTTAACCTAATACTTTAACAAATAGACAACCAAATGTGGCGTTTTATGTGGCAAGGTTATGCAGATGACATCGCAACATTTAGCATTTTAGCAGGGAGGGGCAAAAGACAGCGGTGAGTAGTGAATTCTTCTTCGTCAAGAGCTCAAAACGCAACTACAACATAAAAAAGCTGTAGCGTGCAACTCTGCTAAATGCCACTTTAACATGAAAACCACACATAAAGTCAAATCCAGTTTAGTCCATTGTCTTAGAGCGGAAATATCAAGGTTCACCACGTTTAACCTTAAGAGAGATTCACTTCATATTTGTCGTTTCAGGTGGATGCTCAAACACACAGAGTGACTATCGGGTAACAATTTCAGTTCATCTATGAAGTTTTCACTTCTGTTGCCGAGGTGAGACAAGTGATCTTGGGAAGTGTACCGTGGAGCTTGTGTTTGTGAAGAGAGATTTTTGTTGACTAAATAGTGTCCATTACTCACACAGCAGGTCGGTCGTTCCTGTGAATTACAGCACTTTGTCTGAATGCTACGAGTCTTAAGCGATGTTTCTTTGAGCTCTGCAGTAAGCCAATGTAAATAAATAGGCTACAGCAGTGGTCCTTAGCAAATATAGGTCTTTGTGAATGGTAAAATATGGAAATGGAGCCTGTTTACGAGCACACATTGCATTCTGTGGAGGTTATTGCTTTGCCTCGAGTGTTCTACAGTTTGGCATCAAATGTATGACGCAAGCATTTATTCAATTGTTTTTTTTATTGCAAAAGAAATGCCTTGCAACATATATTCCTCTGCTTGTCTCCATGGAGATAGCCAAGGTAAATGCACTATTGTGGAACATACCGGGCAAAGCAATCTCTATGGAGGGAAGCAGGTAGCGAACCTTCAAATAGAAAGAAATGTATACATTTTAAAGGCAACACTTATTCTACACATTGACCAAAACGAACATGTATAACATATGTACAGCTATGGGGTTGTGATCGTTTTACTTCCGGGTCGACGCCTAGTCATTATAATGGGATTTTGGTGTTCTAAACTGAACAAAACTTTTACCCATCAAAATCTGTCCTGACATGAAAAAAATGCATGTTGTTGTTATTTATTCTGAAACTCTTTCGGTTGCCCAATATATTTGATGGCCCATATGCTCCATTCGACAGGACAAGCAAAGTGTGAAATGGGAGCGAGAATGGGGAATGACATGCAGCAAATTTTCAGGAGCTCAGGACACTGTGTCCTGCCCTGAAAGACAGGCATATGTGCCATCCACTCGACCGTGAGAGGCACAAGTTCCCTAATATTTATTTAATTACTCAAGCAGAGCAAACAGATCCCCATCTCTGCCGTTTGTGAAAATAGAACTCTGATCATTTGGACCTGTGATGCCACATTTAACAGCCCCATAGAGGTTATGCACTAACAATATTTTCATTCATAAAATGCACTTAAAAATGCACTTTAATCTAGCTATTGTTACTCAGACTGTGCAGAGCTTAACTAGCGTGTTTGCAAACATTTGGTGGAGATAAAGGACACTTAAACTCACCCCGCAACAATTCATTTCTTCAACAAACAGACTCAAAAATTGTATTTACAGAGAGTTAAGTAATCAGTTGGACTGTGTATAATCACAAAGTCTGCATCAATAATAAACGTGTGTGTAGCTGCAGTGTTCATGTTTATCTGGTTTTCTACTACTGTTTACTGGCTTTTCCCTTTTTAGATGTCTGGTTAAAAACTAAAGAGTAAGCAGAATTATACACTTTTACAATGTTTATTACACTGTAGTATTACACAGCTTTGACAGGAGAAAACTCCATCATTCACCATCTACACTTTTTGCCACTCACATCTTAAATCCAGAATGTTGTGATGCCATCTGCATAACCTCAATTGTTTTCTTTGTCAAGATGGGGAACTTGTTAAAGCTATCCATAACAAAACACTTCATTTTTACACTATGCATAATTACTATCAAGTTCTCCTAGTCTCAGAGGGCAGCAAACATAGTGCACACGCCTCTTACAAATTAGTCAGTCCCCCTGATGAAAGCCGCGCTCGCCAGTGGAACGTCTATGATTAATCGCATGCTGTGTCCTTGGGGATCTGAAACTTTCTGTGTGTTGCCCTTAGCGTGCGTTATACGGTGTGCCTCCGGTGCAGATTGGGCAGAGTAGTCACCTTGACCGCAAAACTGCACTTCCCACTGCGGACGGCCTCCTCGTCTGTCTGCCACTGGTGCGGTCGGCTCGACTCGGGGACGTACACATCTTTCTTCCGGCGGAAACTCTGCCGTAGCTTGTTCATGGCTGAGCCCCCTGAGAAGAGAACAAAAAAGAGACATTTATTAATCATCTGTTTGCTATTAGCATCGGCAAAGGTTAAGTAAAGGCTGGGGGGGATTAAGAGCAACATCAAGTAAATGCTAATGTTGCACCGTAGGGAAATTTCACAAAACTGCTGGTGGAGTCTGACAACATACTCGGGTTAGTACATTTCCTGAGTTTGGTATAAAACAAGGTTGATGATAATAGGGTTTCAAAATACTACTGCTCAACATAAAACTGCATTTACTTAAAATCAAAGTCAAAATGACATTCTCACACCACGTTTTTGAATGAAAAGGTTATTAAAATGATATATAAACAGCAAAGTCCGATTTCTTTCTGATCATGATCCCTCTGATTACCCACATCAGATTCTGTGGTTTTCTTTAAATAATCTTAAAGGTCCAGAAATCAGACGATAATCAGATTTTTGTTGTGCATGCGAACACAGCCAGTGATCTGACCGTAATCCTAACTGCAATTTATGAATTATGAAGACAATTAATGTTTGATTGGTTTATTTTGAAGCTTCTTAAATTCTTTTATTATAGACGGCCAAATCAACTCGCATTGGTTGTATTCAATTGAGCTACATGGAAAGCAGCTTGAATGGAAGTCAAAGAGTCAAAGAACAAGATGCACATTCTGTTGCATCAAATAATCCCAACAGAGTTCTTCTGTTTAAGCCCGAAGCAGGAGGACTCTGAGCCAGCTGTGAACAGATGTTTGTCTCCACATCAGCTCCAGCACAGTGCTTTAGGGGAACTTCTATGATGATAATAATCCCAGAAAGGAGCTTATTGGTTCAGAGGGTAAATTACAACTAATTAATACGTTACAGCAAATGGCAATTCTTTAGAAAACTGCATGAATCTGGATCTACCTCTGTATCTACCTGCGTTGCACCAATGAAATTTCCCCATGTGGGACAATAAAGGAATATCTTATCTTATGAAAATAGTTAGAGGCATTAGGAGGCAAAAGACACAAGAATTGATTGAAATGGTCTCATTAATTTATACTTTAAAATAAAATGGCTTGAAGTCATATATTGGACAAATTAACACACACACAAAAAGATTTAAAAAGAACAAAAAACAACAACAATATCTTCAGATGATGTTAATGAATGAAAACGGATCAAAAGTATTGTCTTAGAATTGCCACTGTGTAACGTGTAAAGTCCAATGCCACGGCTGGTTCAAATATACTTCCAGTTATTTACAAGTTAACACCCTTCTGCTCCATGCTGTGAACACGAGGTGGCAGACAGCTAAAGCATAATCACCATCCCATAAATATTTATTAGGAGAGACAGTTTCAGAAGTTCACACCAAATGCCATCTTTACGCATATCTCCCATACAGCAATTTAAAAGTTATATCTTAGTTACAGTTGAAATGTCTGATCAAATATAGACGGGAACCACTGATCCTTGACTAAAGTGAAAGTGCAGCTAGCCGATTTGCCCATGTTCCACAGCAGTGTAAAGAATTTGGCTAAATACTCCTCTTGCATGTCTTTTGGGTCTTTGGCAGGAGATTAAGAAGCACTAAAAAGCCGAGAGCCAATTAAAAGTTGCTGATCCAAACTCAAAGTGAGCGGTGCATCCATCATTGAAAACCCGGGTCCTGCCTCACCAGTGCGCGCCCGAAATGTCAGGAATAAGACATAGTGGCATTAAGTCTGACTTTTCCGTGTCTAGTCACTAATGACGGGAGTCTGCTAACAAGATAGACCAAGGCACTTTTGATCTGAAGAGGATCGCTGGGATTAAATTGTGAATCCGTTAGAATTATCCTCTCTCTGTGCAAACATCGCAACGTAGAGTCTCCAAAAATCCATCCGTTGATTGATTACGACTGGACCGTTCTCTTTGTCCAAACTCACGAAAAAGGGATCAAACAAGTGAATCAATTATTGAGATATCGTCAACCATTTTAGCAATGGACTAATTGTTATCTGGACTATACACGGACTTCAAACCTGTCATGTGTTGAGAGAAGAGGTTTTATGGCTCAGACATTACATCAAATGAAACAGAAAACATGTTTCATAATCTATTGTCTGCAAGTGCGGTATATTCGATCAAGATGTCCTCAAACAGTTTTACATCAGATTTATCTAGGTAAAATTTTGTTTAAAAAATCTCTATTCACATTAATCGAGAAAATAATCAGTAGAATAATGGAATAGCTAAATAATTGTTAGTCGCAGCCCTAATACGGTGAGAGTTTCTAAATTATATAACATGTATTTGCAAGTTAACTTTGTAATTATAAAAGATAAATAATTACCAGTTTTGACAAAAAAAACATGGCGTGTCTAGAAAACACAAAATTTAAATGTAAATGTAAATACAAAAGCTAATCACTATTAAATGTCACTGTCATTAAACAGCCATGTTAATTCCTTTGACAAGGACCAATCAGGCATGTCTGTTTTTGTCTCTAACTACACGGACAAAGCGCTGCATGTTTGTTTGTTGCCGCGTATGTAGTTAACCAGTCTCGTGAGATTTAATGGCGAATATGTGTGGCGAGCAAACCTGTTATCTGTCCGAGTCAGGCGGCGGGTGCAGTGGACACCACACAATGAGGCTTTCATCCCTGTCCAAAGGCACTCAAAAACATCAAACTTCTGCTGTCAGAGAGAGAAGGAAGGAGAGGACCAGGAACGCAAACCAGCAACAGGAAACGATTTTAAATAAAACATTCAACCTGCTACGACAATTACAACTACTTTTCCATGCATTTATATTTGGCTTGGGGAGTTACACCTGTTTAGAAGCTGTAGCCCAAAAGTGCTACAATGACAGCAGAAATATACAACATCACATAAATATAATGTGGGCACAAAATTGTGAACTGGAATGCACAATTTACTATACATTATGTCTCATTCTCATGGGTGCAGTCTGGTGTCTTGTCTCATCTTGTGTGAATTGAGTATCGTCCCACCCCTATAAGTCACACAAAATAGTAATTTAGAAATTGATGATGTCTTTCGCGATGTGTTTGTTTTTTGTGCATATTTGATTTACACACATATTTTTAAAGAGGTAAATCCACAAATGAACTGATCATATACAAATTAGGAGGACCGTAATCTAACTTCCCTAGACATTTTGCAGACTAACCATATTAATTTTATCTCTATTAAATATTATGATGGACAATGTTACCAAGAAACTTAATGTAATTCAGTGTTTAGCAGTTTACCCCAAATACGTCACAATCTTGAGATTAAAATAGGTGGAATACCATTCCCATGCACTTGTATTTCAGCTAACAGGAAATGTTTCTGCAACAATAATAAAATCTTCCTGTTCCTAAATTTAACTACAGGAAGCTTTTAATAAGCTTTGGCATTTTGTACTAGACAAAACCTTTAGGCCATTGGGGGAGAATAGACCTCTGTATACAGACTTTGAAATGTCTGCCAAAAACTATTTATCCAGTTTGTCTTGCTTACATCAGCTTACAGGACTTATTGAAAAAATATTTGTGTATCCAAGAGACAAGCAATATTTAGATCAGATTGATTGATTAATTGATCAAAGAGTTAATAAATAAATAAAACCACACAATTGTGTAAAATACAAATGGCTCTCCAAAAACTTTAAATATATTGACATTTATTTGATCACTGCAAAGGATTCTTAGTTTGATGACGAAGGCTTATATATGAAATGAATTGTACAGTTTACAGTACACAACAATAGTGGATAGAAAACATACGGTGCAAAATGAGTGCAGATAAACCGTTACGACAAACTCTGACACTTGACAATTATGGAACCCGTCTTTCCAGATGTAGACGTACATAAGGCATTGCTCAGCACAAAATGAACTGCTTTTAATCTCGTTATAAATGAAATGACAAGCTCAAACTAAAGTTGACATCAGACTCCAAATATAGCACGACAACAAATTATTTCCCACGTCTCACAGTGAAGACAAGTCTCAACAGCAGAGTCTCCTCCTTTTCTCCCCGCGCTGGAAGCACTCAGGCTGTCACTGGCACCGCACCGAGCCCAAACACTATGTGACCTAAATAACCCCAAAGAGTAAAGCAACGCGATTCCTCTCTCTCAGAAGACTTAAGGCTATAACCTGCAGTGTGCCAGGGACCAAAATAAACACATAATACACATTAACACATGTCACGAAAGACATCAGAGTATTTTTGAAAACGGGCTCTGGCAATGTTTCAAAGCGAGGCCGGTATTATTTCGGTTAAAAATAACAAGTGCTTATTTTCTCCACAAATACGTCAAACAGGTTTTGCCTGGTGGCTCCGCTCGTCTCCATGGAGATAGATCGTTCAATACCCATGCAATAACCACCAGAAAAGTTACGTTGTGTACCATTAAAAAGACACACGGATACATTTAAAACAACAAACAAACTAAAATATACATAGAAAACGTTTGCCAAGATGGTGAAACAATAAATGTACGCATGAGAAAGCCCAATAAAAAAAGCTTTTATCGGACTAGTGATTTCCCACTTTGAGTATGGTAAAACAAATAGAAAATTGTTTGAAATTATTTATTTAAACCCAATAACATGACAAACTAGTGATGGGCTACAAGTCTTTGAAAAGCGGCTGCACTGAAGTGGAACGGTCCAGGTGCTGAATGGGTGGCGGTCTGGGTCATGTGAGGTGATTTAGCCCCTCGTTTGGGAACTTTCAGACAGAGAAACACCAAAGAGGCCCAAAAAAAAATGAAGCAGCAAAAACAAAACTAGACTTTAAAACAACTGATGTGTCACATGAAGAGCAGAACATTTTTCATCAGTCCTTTGCTCCTTCAGCTAGTACTGTATAAGATGCATTTCTGTCTGTCACAAATCATTATCAAGCAAAGGTCCCAAACTAATATCTGGATTAGAAAAAAACGAATGGCAACAGTGGAAATGGCTATTAAGTTTAATTTTCAGATTATTACAATTATCAGATAAATCAAGCAAAAGAAAAGCAAGGGAATATATTCTAGCAACTGCTAAATATTGCATATTGTTTTTCTTATGTAACAGTTCGTACATTCTTCATATTGACTTGTTCTCTGCAGTCAGTAGCTGTGGGTGTCTCACTTATGCAACAAAATACTTCAGAAAGCTCGAAGATAGACATGAAGGAAAAGCTTTCTTTCAAATATGAATTGTAATAAATTGTGACATTCATATTTTGTGCGACGAATAGATTCAAATCATATGGTCCCATGGTGCCCTGGTGTTCTCCTTTTGCAGCAAAACGTTTTGCTGATACAACAAATTACCGAGTTTGTTAATAAAAAAGTAGGTAAGGTCATAACATGATTAAGGACAAATTAAAAAGGTCAAACATGCCCCTTTTCCAACTAAATTAACACAGCTACAGCGAGAAACACACATCTATTAATTTAACTGCCTTCTAAGATCAAGTGTACTGGACATAGATCCAGAACCTAGCAACACTAGGGGACAACCATTTAATCATTATATAAAATACCAGCGTTTCTCCTAGGTTCACTCCTCGGTAGTAGTAGTTTATTCAGATGCACACAGCAACCTTACTTAGGCTGAAGTAAAAATACTTAAAATGCCTCACAATGTAACTACAATGGAAAGTAATGACCAATTTCGCTATACTTGTCAAACTCTTCAGTATGAATGCCACAAATGAGCCCAAGCGGCACACAACTAAAGAATAAAACAACAGTAAGGCATAAGCTAAAGACAACACACCTGGGCTTTCTACAGGACCATAGTCCACTCTTCTGAAGTCTTTATGTCATATGGTCAGATTATTTATTTTCCTCTCTAAAGTAGCTACACGTGTTGGATGTGTGAAGCAGAGACCTAGAACCATCGTAAGGATTCAGGTTGTTGACTTTAGCCCCTGTAGCTAATTTGGGTAATTTGGCAGTTTAATTTCTGTACAAATGCTCGGTGAACAAAACTGCCAAAGTGGAGAGGATGCCGCTGTCAACTTACTGCTATGATAGACTAGAATTAGCTGCAGTATTTTACCTGGGACTTGCTTGTCTATATACTGTATTTGTGAGTAAAGTAAAACCTTCCCTTTTGTTTATTTTACACACAAAGCGATTCAGCAAAGCACAAAATGACTATAGAGTGCTTTTGACAGCAAAGAAAATGCTTGCTTTACGCTGCTGCCAGCTTGTTTTACAAAATACCATTTGTCATCACAAATATTTTGCTGACTGTAGCACTGATGTCAAAGTAAATCATTTAAAACCACAGAGGGTATATGGCTTTGAGGAGGGACATGTGTGAATGAATGGAGGACTAACAAAGGTGAGGAGGGGTGAGGGATTTGGTAAGATCCCAGTTGGAGCTGTCAGAGTCCCTCATGGTCCACTGCTGCGTGATCAGTGACTGTTCCCTACCAGCGCTAATGAGGACAATTACACAAGCGCCATGTATACTGGAAAGCATTACAGAGCAACAGTCGATGTATACACGCCGCTCTGGTCACATGCAACCCGTGAGCATCAAGAATCTCATGCATTTCATGTCTGTAGAGGTCTATAATAGATGCAACACAAATGACACATTTGGAATTTTGACAGTGAGTGACAGAACTATGAGAGACAATGATGTGTAATGAAATTTGCACCTTGAGTTCATGAAGTCTTTTTGAGATTCTTTGATCCTCTTCAGAAATACATGATCAACTTTAAGGGCCCAATATACTAATTAGAAAATGTACTTTTTTAAAATCAAAACAGTTTTTAGGATATGAGTAAGCCTGTATTCTGGCACTGAAGTGTAAATACTTGAAGGTTAAACTCATGCCCTAACATTCTGGGTTGGTAGTTGCTATGGTATTTTGTTCCATTTTCTAAACTGGAGTGAACAAGAGCCAAGCTTTGGGGCCAACCCTTACGTCTGCATTGCATCATCAACTCAGCATTACATCGTGAACTTGTCCAAACCATTCCCTAATCAACATGCCACAGAGTTAGCTACAAGACATACAATTTGGAAGTACAAACAAATTCAGAGACCTAATTTGAATACAATATGGGATGTGCTCCAAGTGGTTAAGAGTTATCACATCTTTGGGCAAATAGGAAAAACTGCTTCAAGTGATTTCTACTGCTGGCTGTAGATGCAACAGTTTTTTCAATAATCTCTCCAGGAATGGAAAACTGACTAATCCTTAGAGAAGGATCCTAACCGAGAGACAAGTGTAGTGGGATGGTTTCAGTGACTGGAAGAGGGAGGAAGAGGGAGGCAATGGAAGAATAGGCCGAGATCCAAGACAAAAAGGCCCCAGTGTTTGCTTTCAGGACATCCCAGCACTGCACCAGCCGATACCCTTCATCCTGAGAATACCATGTTATCTGCAGGCTTATACTTTCAGAGCAAAAGCATGGGATGGCCTCAATCACAGGAGCCGGTGTAAGCCCATATCGCTCGTTATCAGTGCGGTCCGACTCAGGGTGATAGAACCTCCGTTCGGCTGCGTAGAGCAATAGCAAGAGGGAATTTGAAAAATGCTATTAGCGTGATAATCCAATTTTCCAGACTTCGGTTTGTGGCTTGGTATGCTTATGTCAAAATAAGCACAGTGGAAAAATGATGAATTAAAGGATGGAAACGTGAGGTGAAACTGAAAGGCCACACACAAGGCTACAGTGGCATCTTCATTTAACAAAACGCAGTAGTCTGAAAGTGGTCTGAAAATGATAATCAAAAGATTATAGGAAAAACATTAGCCCCATACCATGCAGAATTTATTTATTTCATTAATCAAACCTTCAAAACCCCCAAATACATTCAAAATATTCCAAATCAGTTCCAACTTCTGCGGGAACCCAGCAGGGAGTGACAGGATGAAAAAAAGCTGCCAGTTCTAATTACACACATTAAGCCATGTTTGGCAGAGAAACTGCTAAAACACTTCAGAAATGAATGAAAAGCATCCGTTTGTTTGTAATACAATACTTTAAAACATACATAACAATAGAAACAAAAACCGGGAGACAGCATGACCTCCAAATAAACCTGTCTGCTCAAACCCAATGTATAATTTGAATCTGGAGTGACATTTTCAATCTAAGCTTGATGGGTTCCGGAGGCAGTTTGAGGGGATGGAAACTAAGATTAGGAAGCTGCTGTTATGTGTGTTGTCTGGTGCTGTCCAATTCACAGATGAATCATTTCATATAATGGCACTCCCTGTCCACGACTAGACCCCATTTCCTAGACTCAAATCATGGCTTCTGACTGAGACAAGCACAACAGTTGGGTTTGCAGCTTGTGTGAAGAGAATTCTTTCAGAACTTTTGAAATGACCCACAACTGCAGCCTTATTTAGTTTATGGCACTTGTTTTTATTGCAGAGGGTTTAATATAGGCCCTCTCTTATAGTTTAGTTACATTCAAGCAGATCTTCATAAGAGGTGAACCGCTTGATGCATTTTGCCTGTTCTAATCATGTTCTCATATGTGAGCTTCTTTACGGCATAAACAAGTGTTTCTGCATCTTTACAGTAGTTTGGTGAAATGTTTAGCAAGATTTTTGCGTTGGAAACGCATACATGTTCGTGTGTTTCTGTGGGCCTCTGCGCCACCTCTTGCTAACAGCAGTTGCCTCTCTCAAAC
Source organism: Eucyclogobius newberryi (assembly GCF_026437365.1). Classification (NCBI taxonomy): domain Eukaryota; kingdom Metazoa; phylum Chordata; class Actinopteri; order Gobiiformes; family Gobiidae; genus Eucyclogobius; species Eucyclogobius newberryi. The sequence goes on from NW_027315846.1 coordinate 11,773,190, forward strand.
AAACAGAAACTATTCTCTGCACTTCAAACTTCCTGACTCTGCACATCGTCAAATCTGTGTCAAGCACGTTGCATGCCGTGCACACAAGCATGTATGAAAGTTATTTGATGTACGTTATTGTCCGCGTGACATTAGTGCAGAGATGTGGCGCAGCGATGCCACACATGTTGTTTATCAGCGTGCATCTGTCAATTTTGCATCAAGACGGCTCGTGGCAACGTTGCATCCCAATATGGCAATAATAATTCATATCAAAGTGGCACTAAATAAGGAGCAAGCCATGCATAACAATAGGGCTGGGCATGTTAATCAAAACAAGATTCAATCATTTCTAAATGATAAGCTTGGTGCCATTTCACTGAAAGGTCCAACGCCAATCTTCTGATAGAAGAAGCATGTGGTCTGAAGCAGAGTTCACACTGGAAAGAATTTGACAGTTTTTGTGTTGAATGGCACTTGTTAAAAAAAAAAAAAAAAAAAAAGGTCTGCCTTGCTTATGTTCATTAACGTATTACTGAAAGTAATTTCCACGCCTTCTTGATAAGGAAAAATAATCAAAAAAGAAAATGGTTATCAATAGATACAAATGAGAGAAAAATGCCAGGCAAATTCAACCCAGAAAACATTGCGCCTGGCAATGATTGCTCCTCGTATTTTCCAGCCATATCCAGGAGAGACTAAGTGTGGCATTAAGGGGCCCCTCCAGTCGACCATTCAAGCCTTAAGGGCCACACATCACTTTGACCAACGGCGGTGGCCATGTTTACAGTCTGGGGCAGGAACAGGACAACGGGCAAGAGAGACAAATAATTGTCACTGTATCAGCTCCCCTCAGGCCTGCCCCAGCAATGATTCATCCTCTGAATCAATGATGCGCTGGCCTGCTTTCCGACAAGGACACGCACCACTTGTCTCCCAGATATGTCCATTACTCCCCCCATAGTGCAACTTCTTGCCTTTAAACAAAAAAAATAATAATTGCACCATATCAGATAAAACTAAAGTAACCACAATATTGCCATACCCACAAGATCAGTCAAACCGCACCAAGACCCAAGTGGCCACGGTAACTAGATTTTGCATTTTCGCTCCATGCACATGTCAAATTTAATTTAATTTAATTTAACTCCCTTTGGTCAGTCAGGCTCGACTTGAGCCTCGAGCAGAGGTACAGGCTTTAGGCATTTTTTACTGAACGAGCCGCAGACTTAAATGCTGCAAGAATGCCTGTTTTAAAGGGCTTTCTTTCACCAATAACACAGGTATCTGAATAAATGCAACATAGATCAGTTTAAGTTTATTGCAACACCGTGGAACAAATCCAGTGCATAGTGCTTCTATAATGTTTCCAGCTAAAGGGTAAACAAGAAGAAAACTTTCAACTAGTTCAAAATAAATAATAAAGCGGAACACTTTTCTGATCAACCATTTCCGTTCTTTCCATTAAAACTGTAGTCTCACTTTCATCAACGTGCAACATGTAAAAATCTAACAATGCATAATACTGAACGTTGAGCTGCCTTCGATTTCCCAATGTAGCAACGTTTGAGGACAATTCAACTCGGTCAAACTACTCGTCTTGTGTCTTCTACCATGAAAGTGACTATTGCCTCATGATGGCGTCATCCTACTGATCTTTAAATACTCCACTAAACTTAATAAGCCCAAAGTAAACACTGCAGCTTAGAGCACTGTGGTTCTTTGTTCAGGAGTACAAAGGTTCCTCCTCACACCGCACTGACACACTGTCCTTGACTCCAGACCGAACAGGATAAAATGAACTGTAGTAAAAAGGCTACTCATGGAAAGTGTGTTCAAATTTTCCCCTGGACATCAGCAGCGAGGAAAGAGAGAGTCGAGTGGATCTGTGCACGCCAATTGCAATGCAGCTGCAGTACATTTGGAAGAAACGGGTGAACTGTGATTCTGAAGAACGTCATTCAACTGCATGTCATTTGAGCCACGATAGCATGTTGACTGCACATTGGCTCATCACTCTTTATTCTTGGACATGAGCGTTTAGCGCACTTGGGCTGGAGTTATGAAGATGACGTCCAAAAACATACTCTGGGGTCAATATCTTCACTGCACACAATATATTCCACAAAAAGCCATCAATGGTAACAGATTTTGGATCAATAAGTGAATTCAATGTTTCAGAATGAACCGTTAGCAACGCCCACGTAGTCAGTTCTCTCATTCTGGAGGCATGACAGTCAAAACAACTGTCTGGGATAGTCACAGTTGTTTCCACGTGGTTAAAATTACATGTCCCTGGCAGCTGTTCCATATGGTTCACAAGAAAATTTATTTAGAAATGTATTTGAGCGTAATCAATATAATTCAGTATATAAAATAAATTACAAAAGGAGATGCTTTTACAATACTGCATGTAATAAAAGGCGTTTTCCTGAAGTAGAAGAAACAAAAGTCAGGCACTGGCACTTTATGATGGCAAATCAGGTAAACTATGAATTTCTGAAGAAACACTGTTGTTACAAAAAAAGGTGCTTGTGGATTTATTCAGGGCATTGAAGGAAGAGCTAATTCACTGTTGGCGTTTTAGGTTGTTTGTTCTGTTGCGCAAATAAGAGTGGGCTGTTGACTGGTATCAGTGATCCGTGAGCCAGCCAAGGTTAGAACGTTTTAGACTATGGCACTCTACATTCTGACCCTAATGAAAAAATGATAACATGGATAAATGCTAAATCAACTGATAGAAATGCACAATGGTTGAGAATTATGCTCATTTCATGTTGTCTTTTAAATGAAAAAGCTGATAAAATGCAACTTCCTGATTCTGAAAATGAAAAGTTGGTAATCCGTTCGTAGAAGTCTACAGCAGTTCACATCGAGTTGAGAGGATTTCTTCTGCACTGGCAGCAGCTTCACTTGCGATTTACCACAGCGGCAAGTGACGTCTGTAACCTTGGTTTCTCTACTAATTCAGGACTGCTGACTTCCACACGTCACCCTCTCCAAACCACAAAATACGCTATTAGAGCCGTGCAAAATGCAACGCACCATTTTGAATAATCTGTCAGAAAGAAACATGCACAACAATCTGCACCGAAACTACAAAAGGCACTAAAAACGTACAACAGTAAAGGGCTAAATTATCATCATTGAACTGTTATGTGCAGAGACTTGACTGTGGATTAGACAGAAGTGGTTTGCAGCATGTATTGATTTGGGTTTCACAATCGTTGCACACAGTCGAATCAAGTCACAAGTCCCATTGGTCACACCGTCTCAGTCACTGCAAAGTTATCATGCTGTTCCTGTGTTGCCATTTCATACCATTTTATGAAATATAGTGCAATGAGAGCCGTGCAATGATAGATCTTAGACAATACATTCTCTCTGCAAATGAGCAGCTAGACAGGACAGGAGAATGTGCATTTGAAAGTGTAATGAAACGAAAACAACAACAATGAGATACGGATCATGTTTGTAGAAATTTAAGCTAGTTAAAGTTAAAGTTGGCAGGGTGAACTATGACAGGGGTTCCCAAACTTTTCAGGCCGGGAGCCCCAAAATGACTATGCAACCGACTCCCAACCCCCATTGCAGAATCAAATTGAAAGTGGTAATAATTTAAAGTGTCCAAACGTGTTGAATCTGGTTTGATGTTGTTTGTTGTGGTATTGGACCTAGTTTCACACATAAAATAAACTGTTGAATAAAAAAACTACAGTGTCATAATGTTAAAATTATATCTTTAAATTATCTTGCAAACCCCGTCTCAGGACCCCCACTTTGGGAACCACTGAACTATGAGGTCGTCAACCTAACAAAGGGTTGAAATGACAATAAAAACTGTTATTTACTTTATTTATCACACCTGTAAAATACAAATGGCTCTAAAAGCGGTGATTGGCAATAGACTCGCTACTCAGCATTTTATCCATAACTCCAGGCACACATTAACAGGTTTACGTGTCTACGTGAAGGAAACAAAGTTGAATTGCTGCAAGACGCAGTTCATGGCACTTCAATGTTATCAAGACACCAAGGGTAAGGTCTAATATTCAGCTAAATGTCTTCAAGATAGTATGTGCTTCTTGCAATGCTTGCTGCTAACATTATGTAGGTCATAACTGAAAATCAAGTGCAGCCCTGAGGCAAATCTGTGTCCACTTGGTCCACTGTTTGTTGTCGGGGATTCTCGTCACTCACTGCTGCTTTTACAATACTGCATGTAATAAAAGGCGTTTTCCTGAAGTAGAAGAAACAAAAGTCAGGCACTGGCACTTTATGAAATACCATGCTGATGTCTGAGCTCACAACACTTCAACAAACCAAACAGCACATGATTTAGAGATGAGCGAGATGTGAACTGCGTGTAACAGGTTTAAAGCGCATATGGCAGGTTAAACTACATATTTGACTAAAACACAGTGACGAAGCATTGAGCGTATGATTATATGTAAGATTTTAGTTTGGTGTAGCTTATAAGATTACTCCCTGGTTAGACATGAGGAGCAGATATCAATATAAACAACTGCAGTCAATAGGTTGGAAAATTATATTACATAAAATTTACTAGATACTACTTTGATGCCTTAAATAAAAAACAAAATCAATTCTGAGGCAGCACTGGAAGAAAGCTGAATTCTACACCTCAAAATACTAATATTTCAAACTTTCAATATTAAAAAAATGTTTGATACTTGATACCAATTCTGATTCAATGATTGACTTTTTTAGACTAGATATAATTTGAAATGTTCAGAATAAGCAGCTTCTTCTTCTTTCAGTGGTCCTAGACGAGGAAGAAAGGGTCAGATTTTATTCAGGGTCAGATATTGCGGGTTCGTTTTGGAACGTGGGTCCTGAAGAGTGGGTCCAGCTCGCCTCCGACGGTCCCTCGTCTGCCTGAAGAGTGGGTCCAGCTCGCCTCCGACGGTCCCTCTTCTGCCTGAAGAGTGGGTCCAGCTCGACTCAGACGGTCCCTCTTCTGCCTGAAGAGTGGGTCCAGCTCGACTCAGACGGTCCCTCTTCTGCCTGAAGAGTGGGTCCAGCTCCAGTCTCCTTGTGTCCGTCTGTCCGTCTGTGAGAGTCGGATCTCTCCTTCACTGGAACTCCTCCAGGTTTCTACGCTTTTTTCCCAAAGAGGTTTTTTTTGTAGTTTTTCCTGGCCGAGAAGGAGAGTCTAAGGACAGAGGACCCTGGGACATCGTCCCTCGCCACCACAGACATTGTCTGACTTCATCGCCACCACAGACATTGTTGATTCATCTCTCCCTGTGGCCCTCAGAGGCAACTGTTGTTGTGATTTTGGGCCTTACAAAAATAAATTGATTTGATTTGATTTGAACGTAACCCCCGCGATAAACGAGGGTTCACTGTACTGTAAATACTTGCTCTAATCTAGTTTTGATACTATTTTGTATTTGTATTTAGAATGTTGACAGCCCTGTTGGAATCAAACTAAAAACTTGGTATAATTAAAAATATATATATTTGTTATAAAAAGCATCTGGAAGAAGGGTGGATTACATATAGACATATTTACTTAACCACTATTTTCCCCAAGTCCAAATTAGAAACACTGTTAAACACAGGAGAAAAACGCAGAGCAAATTTCACAAATGACTTCTGGAGATAATGTAAATACGGTAGATGGAAAATATTCACAGGAAAATCAATGCGCTGCGAGAGCCTGGACTATAATTATAACTTTGAAATCGATGAGTGCGGAGTACGTCAGCCGTGCGGTGGTCAGCTTTGGTCAGTGGCACTTGCAGCCGCGGCGTGTGGAGGGTAGAGGCCGAGTTTGTGGAGCAGCAGGGGCCCCGAGAGGAACAGGATGGTCCCGCTGAGAGACCAGACACACAATCACCACGTACTACTGAGAGCATGGACCGGGCCAACACAACAGAGCAGCTCTGAAAGCACCACATCACAGTTCAGCACCTCCGCTCCATTATCAAAAGCAGGACAGCTCTCAAAATATCTTGATGGACTAAATGGTAAAATGAAATGTTCAGTCAGAAAAATTTGAATAATTGTACATTTTGGACTCTCAGTCATGACTTTTTTCTCGTGCTTTGGACCCTGCGGCCCATACAGATTTTTACAGGCCAAAGACCTCTAGGGGCGCTCGAACAGGAAGCTCTCCCTCTCTTGGTCTCTCGTTAAGTACAAACGTACGGAAGTGCAAAATGGCATCGTATTTTAGAACCCTCCCCACAATGAAATGACTGTGTACCATCTTTCTGTGTAAATATCTCATGTTACAACGTGGATATCTGCAGCATATAGACAGGTGCCTATATATATGTAAATGCCTTTGTAAATTTAGTTGGCCCAGCATCAGCTTCGCTCAACTGTCCGAAAGTTATGGTACATGGTGTTTTTTTTTTCTGAATGCAACCTCATTCTTTTAATCGATTAATTAAGTGACTTTGAACCAGTCAATAAGTTGTTTGGAACACAAAAAGCCTGTGATTATCAGCTTTTTATAAAAATTAGATCAATATGAATCAAAAAAACTAAAACTGTACACAATGTTCATGTTACTTTCACGCAATTACTGCTTTCAGGCATAACACCTCTAGAACAACTATTCAGTGACTAAATTAGTTGACGTGTATTTCTATAATCGATTGTGTGTTGTTGTGGTTAATTATTTAGGTTTCTGTGAGGACCTTGTCCCATTATACACAATTGATTCATATTGCTTAATCGATAGCTTGAAACCATGAGGCAATGAGAAACCTACTTTACAGGACTGGGTATTCCTCCGTTTCTCTGTAGTGTTATCGGATTCTGTAACTTTCAAAAAGGAAACTAGAAACCACAAAGAGGAGTCCACATGATGCAAGCAGCGGGCCCTGACGTCACAGGGATTATGCGGCTGGGCTGGTTCTGCGAGTTTGCGTGGAGGAGCCGCTTTACAATTCTCTGGCAGACTCACTTCAGGAATGCGCCTCACGAACCTGCGCCCACGGCTCTGTGTCCCAACTGGCTCTTTATGGAGAGCAGCGGGAGGACAGCGGACAGTGCTCGCATACACTGGAGATTACGTATAAGTGTTTCCAGTCTGTTTATTCAGAAGACTGACAGGGTTCGGTCGGGATACATTTAGGTTATATTTCTTGTTCATAGAGCAGGTAGAGACGAGGTAAGCTAGTCTGTTGTGGGTAACATACGCCCGGTTCTTCAATAACACATTTATAGCAGAAAATACCAGCAAATTTGGTAGCATTGTTACAACACTAATAAATAGGCTTGAGACTCGATACAGATTACGATACCACAAAAACAAATTGTTACACATACAAGAGAAAATAATAGTACTTTGTGATCTTATAGTAGTTATGATAAAGCTCGAGATCATTCTAAAACTGTTCAGGAAAGGTTAAATTGTTTTAACATCGATATTTGTTCAAATGAGTATCTAGTTTTCATATCTGATTTTCGATACTTTCAACTGTAGAAAAAAAAGTTATTTTACCGTCCCTCTTTACTCAAAGTCTTCATTAGTGAAGACTGTATGCGACAATAGCCAAAAAGTGTCATTACCATGGAAAATGAAGGATTATTGCTTGTTATAAATTCAAAACTACAAAATAATAGCTAATCCTGTATAAGCGTCTCAAAAATGACAGACCTGGCTCAATAAAGAAAGAACTCTAGGCACTGCAGAGCAATCTGCCCCTACGCCTCAAAAATCTGTATTAAACATGATGAAACCTATTTACTGTCACTTTAAAATCTTCCAACTTGCAGAGAGGCAGTTGCTTAGCGACTTTGTGTTTTTCAATTTGATTAGTAATCAGTTATGATCGTCAGAGAAAACAGGAAACGGTTTACCAGAGCAGCAGCTAACACGAGTCAAAGAGACACATGAGAACAAACGAGGCGTGACACAGGTGAGACGTGGACTATGGACTGCACCAGGATGAGGTCATATCTCACAGAGCCATAATCTAGACTTTATGACACAGCACTTCTATTACACTGTTCACGTGAGTAATAGTTATATGAAACGAAATGCACTGTTAAGGTCAAAAGATCAGTGGCTCTCCAACTTTTTAAAATGAGGGCTAGTTTGAAAACGCTGTAGACCCAAACCTGGACTAAACCATACCTCACCTGGGTATAAGACCAAGCTTCAATGCATTACTAAAGCACCCATTAAAGTAAATAAAACACTGAATTTGCATACGGCCTCTGAAGGCTCATCTGTCTATATAATAATGCCTATTTGTAATGCACTAAAACTCCAAAGTTAATATTGATATTATTGATTGCATGATAGCTTCCAAAATATTTAATTATTTTTACAAAGAATAATATGCTGACCCAAAGTAAAGGTTTGTTATTTTAAGTAACTTGTGTCCAGGGCTTGAACTTCTGCCCTTACGCATCTGTTCATCTTTCTAAATGATGTTAGAACTATATCTGTGCAAATTGTTTAACTCGATTATAAAAAGGAAGCAGTGGTTTCTGTAAAGGCTTGGACATTTATGAGAAAACCAGGAGTAATGCAGTCAAGGGCCTGGTCAGACAGGAAACCACCGCAGAAGGGCAAAGCGATGGACAAAAACAGCTCTAGTATCAACTGGGGAACTGCAAATAACAGCAACCAAACAATAACGAGAAGATGGCATTGTGAAAGTTACCACAAAGCTTCAGTTCAATCACATTCTGTTAGTGTGGTGGACAAGCCCGCACTCACAGCCATAACTAAGTCAATTGAAAAAACAAACAAACTTAAATGCATTTTGAATAGGAAAAATAAACTCTGAGCTACCTTGGTTTATAAGCCCAGCTGCAGAAATATTAACAACCATTACTCTCACAAATGTAGGCTAAAAACTGTCCTGTTTTGCTGCGCATACGACTGCAGTCTTGTTTTTAAATACATTTTAAGATTGTTTATGTTTTTACCCGTTTGTATTGTAATTTTAATGCGTCTTTTCCCGTTATGTAAAGCACTTTCATATTAGAAAGAAAATCATATGCATATTGGGAAATGGTATTGGAAATTATATAAACTGATTGCCAGCTTCCATCTCAATCCAAAATGATGACTGTGCTTGGATACTATTCACTTTGTATGCCTATTATATAATGAGTAAATAACAAATACGTAACAGTTGCAACAGACCACAAGAACAACAAGAAAATGTGATTGTTTTTGGTTTGATTTATGTAATGGCAAAGAGTAGCGGCCAATAAACGGGCAACAAATTGGGATCCAAAAAAACGCGACAGTAGTCATCATTGCCTTATTAATCAGAAATTGATATTCAAGATCTACAGTTCAGAACGCTACCGATTGCTTAATTTGACGGTAATGTGTCCATAGTTAAGGGGATCGGCCCAACTTACTTATTAAGCTCAAATCGAAAATAGCAGCTCAATTTGGTCAAAATGTTATAATGTCATAAATAAATGTAGATGCATTTTGTCTTGACCAAAATGTGTTTATATTCATTCTATATACCCCACAATAATAACACGGCCATAGATGACATGGATGACACATGACTTTCCATTTTGTGTTTGAATTCTTGCCATATAGAAATACAGAAGTGATGCAAGCCACAGGAAACTAACCTCCTCCTGATAAGAGTCTTTTTACCAGTTCCCGTATAAAAAAAAGGTATTTGAGAGGAATGTGCACCGACCTCCTCTCGATGGGAGAAAACACATTAAACTTTAAACCAACTTCGAGATGAGTCACTTACACCTCTTGTTACACCTTGATCTACTTGTTGAACTGTGCGTTTGGATTGGCACATTCTGTGTTAGCACGCAGGCAGTTGTCTGTGGGGGTGCTAACATTTTTATTTTCGTTTTTTAATAATTGACAATGTGAGGGAAAAATTGACAAAATCATAAAATTGACCACAAGGTTAACTCCAGACTTTCTTATGCATGTACATAAATGTAATATAGGCAGTGTAAAATTACTTATAACACATCTTTTAGAAACATATATTTAATTATCAGATAAATGTGAAATAAAAGTCTATAAAATGTATGACAAAAGTCCAGAAATATCACCATATACCCTTATTTGAACATTTACAACAGAACTTTTTTTAAAAATCAGTTCTTATTGTAGTTTTTTTCCCTCATATATTTGATATTCAGATTTTCCATATTCATGATCTAAAATTCGATATGTCGCTCCAATATGAATGAAATTGTTATAGGCTTCCCCTGTTCGAAACAGTAGCAGTCACTGAGGAATGAGTACCCAAAATATGAGATCAATTAGAGATATTATAATTTGGGTATATCGTCCAGTTCTGCTTTAAAGTAAAACACAAAAACAATTTAAATTAAACGTTTTTCATGTAATAAATCAAATAAATTCATATGATAAGTATTTTACTCTTTCTTAGAACAATTTAATAAACACAGCAATAATGCATTATTCCGTCCAGAAAATGAAGCAGAAATCAGGATAAAAGCTAAGCCAGTACTTCATGTAAAACACAATATTCAGCTCATTCATAATTAACGTTGTTCTCAGTGGGAGGCGCTCACTGCTCCAGTATGGTCCACTGTGCTTTTGAGTCAACCGAAAACTGTTCTTAGAAAGCCAAATCTAACTGCAAACATCATAAAACAACTATCCTCAGTCGGACTGTACGCTCCAATGGAGAGACTTCCTCTGAGCATATGGTTATCTAAGAGGCAGACAGTGGCCCGGGGAATTTGGATTAGGCACAGCAGCGTTACACAATAAACAGAGCCGGTTCCAAGTCGGTGCCAAGGGGCCACAAGAAGAGTCTCTTATCAAGACTCACCAACTCTGACATAGAAATACTATGACAGGGAAAAGAGGGCTTCAGACTAATTAAATGAGTTGTGCCGTTATGTGGCTGAGTGGACAGCACGCATGCCGGGCTCCGTGTGCAGCCGGGTCACAGGGTCGCGAGTTCAAATCCATCTCTGACCATGTGCAGGATGTCCTTCCCTCTCTCATCCCCCATTTCACACTGAACTGTCCTGTTCAATAACGCCTGTGGCAAAAGGCATGAGTCAGATTGAGACATTGAAAAGATGATTTACTATTGTTTATTGTTGTGGCGTTTACTAGGAAACTATGCAGCGATGTGACTTTGCTGGATCTATTTGCAAAGTGGGAGGCAAGTGTAGTAGTTTCCATTTAGTCCTGTTCAAGTGTTTAGTACTGCACTGATTTTGTGCTGGTTTAGTCAAGTTTTAGTGAATGTTTTGGAATCAACCATTTTTTTCAAATGTTTCAATTGAATGTGAACAGTGTAACTTTCCTTGTGCTGGGTGAGCTGATGAGCAACCTGATGAGCTGCTGAGTCACTGATGGTAAATACATTTATCACACTGGTGTCAGAATAGTTTTGAATGAACGCTTTATGCTTAGCATCTTAAAATCTCTATTGGTTTAACATTAGGCCAACTGAATATCCTCAGAAGTGTGACGACACAAGCCCAAGCTCTAAAAGACAAGGTAAAACAGCTGAACCTCACTGTAAATGGGGGTTTCCTTAAATCGAGTCATGGCGGCGTTCTCTCTTGTGTGCTACAGTGGAACAATTGAACTGGCAGAGTTTGACATTTGATTGACAGCTCAGCGGTTGACGCCTGGCTTTCTGTCTTGTCATTTAGACATCAGCCTATTGTGCAATAAACACACCCCTCTGGGCACTTCAGAAATAAATGTACATCATATTTTCCACTTTAATATTCCCTAATATCGTTTGATGATTCATGAGAGAAAACAGCAATAGTTCCATCATCATAAGAGGTTTAATCCATTCAATTCACTGGTACAAGCATTGTCTCTTGAGTTAAAAACTGAACAGCTCGTGCTCATAGGATTCAAACCACTTCACTGTGGTTTGAATCACTGTAAAGTGGTAAAGTAAATGTGGTAAAGTAAATTCACTTTACTTTACCACAACCAAATTACTGAAAAACGTATCAAAAAAACATTTAAAAAAATGAATGGCACAAACTCTGACTTCTTCATTGAACGTATATGTCATTCCTTGCCTCACCTAGCGTCCCATTTAACCTTTGGGAGAAAAGTCCATCGTTGCTCCTCTGTGGGTCGGCCCGCTCCGGTCTGTGTGATTAAAGTAGAGATCATGGGTCTGAATAAGACATGAGCCGTTCCAGGAGGAGGCTCAGGTGTCTCGCACACCGGGCCCCACTCAGACAATAGCACATAGTGGGGGCCAACTCGAGAGGCAGACGGCAATGCAAGGCTGGGAAAACCTAATCTGTGTATCGCACAATGTTGCAAAAATTCTTAGAAGGGAAGAAAACACATTTGGTAAGAGACCGAGCCCTACCTTTCCCCGTAAGCTTTAATGCAGTTTGAAAAGGCGCGGTCGAGCCCAAAGCCCCTTGGACCTAATTATGATCTTAAGACATTGTCCCAAAAGGCGTCGCTAAAAGAAGTAAGCTCACACACAGAGCAGACGCTTGTTTTTCATGTATTCAGATGAGTGCTGACGCAGCTCCGTGCAGACCCGCCAGACGGCCTTGAGGTACAAATACTGCATTGCTGGTGAAAAGGATAAAGATACATGCAGTATACTGATGATGTCCTATTTTCATGTGTAGGAGGTATTCGGTCTGGACTCCTCCTATACGTTTTGAGCACATTTTGAAAAGATATTTGGCAAAGCAGAGCATAGGTAAGCTATCAAGAATTTTTCAGATCATCCTTACTATAAATCGAAACTAAACCTTTATTAACTTTTTTTAAATGTCCATAAAAAAACAAGACCTTTTCCTGTATATTTTGAAGGACTTTCTCCTTTGTTGAGTCAGTCTTGTGTCTGAAGTTAAACAAGCACTGTTCCATTTATTATATTGTATGGATTTTTCTGTATTTTTTGACTGAAAGCATTGCATTGTGGGAGAAATCACTGCTGAGGTAGAAAGGCTTCAACTGAAGTAATTATTTTTGGAGAGAAGAACCTTACACTTCTCAGATGATAAACTAATTCTCATTTTTATATAATTTATATTGATGGGTTTGTTGCTAGTGGATTTTAACAAACATGCATGTGTAGGTCAAACTTTGGGAGTTTTATCTTTCTGAACCTTTTATGTAAACACTATTTACAGGAGAGCGTGAACATCAGCTTCTGTGGTTAAAGTCTTCTTTATTGAGATGTTCAACATAAAACAGTGTGGGATTCAAAATAATGATTTTTTTTTTTTTTAAATATCCTGCTTTGGTCTTTAATGTACATTGTGTTTTGTACCGTTATCATTTTCCAATGATAAATTACAAATATTTTATTCAGTGAGTTTCTCCAAGTGAAGCAAAAAAGAAGAGAACAGCCGACACAAATTCAAGTCTCATTCAGAGTTGAAGGACTTTTAGAATCAAATGACGATTAACTATTTTCAGGTTGACCACATCCAATTACCTGAAGGTAAAATGTAAATATAGCCGCAAGCGGCAATGATCGGCCCTCGCCACGCCGCCGCCACACCGCCGCCACGCCGCAAGAGGAGGGGGCGCTAACGCGCCCCAATTGTCCTTTTATTACGCCTACTGCTGAATCTGTGACGCTGTCACATCTTCTCCCCTTTGTTTTACCATCAAAAAGCTATTTTATTTTGAATTCTTGGCAAAATGTGCGGCTTTGCCGCACAGACACCGTGACTCTTTGACTGAAAATGTGGATAACTTTTGATGGTCCTGAAGATGAGTCTCACCAAATTTCAGGTTAATATGTCTAACGCCCTGGGAGGAGTTTGTGAAAGTCTAAAGTGTAAACATGTTCTGGCGATTTCCCCATTGGAATAACATGAAAGGTTTCGGTCATCGTTACGGCAACGCCATAACAATTATGACATGGGTCTCATTGACTTTTTTGATGGGGATGCCAAAATTGAGTTGTGTGTCAAATTTCATATAATTTCGGAAAACTAAACATTTAACCTCCATATAAAATCTGTAGGGGGCGCTGTGGCGCCAAATGAATTTATTTCACTTCAAGTAGGTTTAGGGCAAAGAGTTTAACAACTGATTCTAATTTGACGCAATTCGGATTTTATCTGCGCAAACGGCAGAAATTTTAAATATGGGAGATTTCTGAAATTCTAGCTACAGTTTGCGGCTTCGCCGTACAGAGACCGTGAGAGGTATCAATGTAATTTGGATAACTTTTGATGTCCCACTCCTCAGTAGCATTTTCACCAAATTTCAGCTTTTTAGGGCCAACGCCCTGGGAGGAGTTCGTAAAAGTACGACGTTTGGAAAAACTCAGAAGTCATGTTTAGCCATTTTTGAAGCAATATGGCCGACATTTGGTTGGGCGGACGGCGTTGCCGTAATAATATTTTTTACTTCTCTTGTCACCATCTACCTCGGCGCCAAATTTCATGATTCTACGATCAGATTTTTTTTGGGTCATTTCCCATCTCTCAATGCATTTTTGGTACATTTGGGGGCGCTGACGCGCCAATTTTTTTTATTTTAGAAAAGGGAAATAGCCAGAATGTAGAGAGGCACGATTTTTAGAGGTGTGCAAATTTTTGTGACTTTTCGTCAATGTTCACTGGGTGAAAAATAGGGGGGTTGGTCCCGAGAAGAAGAAGAAGAAGAAGAAAGAATAATATTCCGATGCGAAAACAATGTTTCCCATTTTTCAAATATCATAAACTATACATTTTCGGAAAGCGCTCGCGCTTTCCTACCTCATGGTGTGGGTCCCTGGTCACTGACGGGTACTTTCGTTAATTTTGAGTGGGCTCCGCCCACTTTGTGTTTTTGGCCCTCTAAACAGTAATAATGTTCAATTTTTGCATTACATGCTTATATGCACGGAACATGCAAGAGATGGGGAACGTATTCGTGAGCTACTTAGCGCAAATGAGTGCTTTATATGGGGATGACGTCCGCTTTGCGGTCGTCATCTCAATGTAAAGTGCTCGTTTAGTGCGCACTTTTGCACGGGCTTCGCCCGTTTACAACGGTAATGTTCCATTTTCCTACTACTAATTAGTATGCACGGGGCATGCATGAGTGGAGGAGTGCGTTAGTGAGTGTTTGGAAGTGGGCGAGCGCTTCGCGCTCGATTTCGTGCGCACTACGTGCGCACTTTCGCAGCCGTGCTTCGCACGGCCTTACGAGATTAATAGGCCTCTCGCCAGCTTGTGGCGCTCGGGCCTAATTAGTTATTTTACCAAAGCGTTGGTTTTAGACAGTTTTATTTTGTGAATATAACGTTTAGGTGATGGAACAATCCTTTTACAGTGTAGTTCAGTAACTTCTTTAAAAAGGTGTTTCTTTCTGACATCAAAATCTTTATTAAACCAGGCTCATACTCACAATGTGAATGCTGTTTTAATATGCCAAATAAATAAACAAGTTTAGGGCTGTTTAAACTTTCGATTTTTTTAAAAACAGTAGAACACAAAACTAAAATAAAATTTCTTTACTTTCACCATACATTACACCTGTTTGACTATAGACAAGGAAGACAATATAATTTTTTTACTTAAATTAAATTAAACATCGAGACTAGTGTTAATATCAATTAGTACCTGGGTATTGATTCGTTTTCACATCGTAAAAGAAAATATCCAGTAAGTGTGATGCCTGACTTCATACTGGTCGGAGCATGTAAATACACGAGCAGCTCTTTAGCCTTGATTCTGTGTAAACACTGGAGTTTGTTGTGAAACTCAAGTCCTGGATTTGTGTACAAAGTTATACTGGGCAATGGCTCCGTTTACTACAAACAGTATCAAAGTCCTACGCAGCTCAGATTCAGAGCGCCCCGGGCCTATTTTAGGGACCATTGGAACCGGGTCAAATGCTCGTGAGAGATCAGGACTCGAGGGCTGTCTCTGCAGGAGCTCAGCCCAATAAAGACTCTCAGACACAGGGAGCCAAGTTCATCTGAGTGAACTACTACAGACCTACTTACTGTGCAGACCTGTGCAAAAGGTTTAGGCGAGTAAAAATCCTCAGATGTAGCAATTTATTTTCACAAACTGACCCCACACACATCTAGTGTTAAGGTTAAAGTTGAGGATAAAGTAATAGGCAACCGCAAGCTTGTTCTTTAAAACTATAAATGAAAAATATGAAATCTGGATGGACGGTTACTTGCAATTTGAGAAGCATCCAATTGCATTTTTGCGGACAAGTACTGCGATTGTTGTATTACAAATAGGATTTAGTTTAAAAAGGGCTGTACCTGATTTATACAGTTTTGAAACGTGAATAACAAAACTTCATTCAGTTCATGTACCCGATTTTGAATGACTAGATATATTGTATTGATATATTGTACTCCTCCTTGAACCGACACCTTAACGTGGTGGAGGGGTTTGAGTGCCCGAATGATCCCGGGAGCTATGTTGTCGGGGGCTTCATGCCCCTGGTAGGGTCTCCCAAGGCAAACAGGTCCTAGGTGACGGGTCAGACAAAGATCGGTTCAGAAGCCTCTTATGACGACGACACAATCAAGGCAGTTCACGTCGCCCGGATCGGCGTCACCGGGGCCCCATCCTGGAGCCAGGCCTGGGATGGGTGCTCCATGGCGAGCGCCTGGTGGCCGGGTCTTACCCCACGGGGCCCGGCCGGGCACAGCCCGAAAGAGCGACGTGGGGCCGCCCTCCCGTGGGCCCACCACCCGCAGGAGGATCCATAAGGGGCCGGTGCAGAGAGATCTGGGCGGCAGTCGACGGCAGGGGCCTCGGCGACCAGATCTCCAGACACAGAGACTAACTCTGGGGACATGGAATGTCACCTCGCTGGGGGGGAAAGAGCCTGAGCTTGTGCGGGAGGTTGAGCGATACCGACTAGATATAGTCGGCCTCACCTCCACGCACAGTTTGGGCTCTGGAACCCATCTCCTCGAGAGGGGCTGGACGCTCCACTTCTCTGGTGTTGCCCGCGGGGAGAGGCGGCGGGCTGGTGTGGGCTTGCTGATAGCCCCTCAGCTCAGCCGCCACGTGTTGGAGTTTACCCCGGTGAACGAGAGGGTCGCGTCCCTCCGCCTTCGGGTGGGGGACAGGTCTCTCACTGTTGTGGCGGCCTACGGGCCGAACAGCAGTGCAGAGTACCCGGCCTTCTTGGAGTCCTTGGGAGGGGTACTGGACAGTGCACCGACCGGGGACTCCGTTGTTCTACTGGGGGACTTCAACGCCCACGTGGGCAATGACAGTGACACCTGGAGAGGGGTGATCGGGAAGAACGGCTTCCCCGATCTGAACCCGAGCGGTGTTCAGTTATTGGACTTCTGTGCTAGCCACGGATTGTCCATAACGAACACCATGTTCAAGCACAAGGGTGTCCATCAGTGCACGTGGCACCAGGACACCCTAGGCCGGAGGTCAATGATCGACTTAGTTGTCGTGTCATCAGACCTCCGGCCGCGTGTCTTGGACACTCGGGTGAAGAGAGGGGCAGAGTTGTCAACCGATCACCACCTGGTGGTGAGTTGGATCCGCTGGCGGAGGAGGAAGCCGGACAGACTTGGCAGACCCAAGCGCATTGTGAGGGTCTGTTGGGAACGTCTAGTGGAGCCCTCTGTCAGTAGGGTATTCAACTCGCACCTCCGGGAGAGCTTCTCCCATGTCCCGGGGGAGGCTGGGGACATTGAGTCCGAGTGGACCATGTTCTCCGCCTCCATTGTTGATGCGGCTGCTCGGAGCTGTGGTCGCAAGGTGTCCACCCGGTGGTGGACACCGGAAGTAAGGGATGCCGTCAGACTAAAGAAGGAGGCCTATCAGGCCACTCTGGCTTGTAGGTCTCCGGAGGTCATCGACGGGTATCGGCAGGCCAAGCGAGCCGCGGCTCGCGCTGTCGCAGAGGCAAAAACCCGGGCCTGGGAGGAGTTCGGGGAGGCCATGGAGGAGGACTATCGGTCGGAACCAAAGAAATTCTGGCAAACCGTCCGGCGCCTCAGAAAGGGGAAGCAGTGTCTCACAAACACCGTTTACGGTGCGGGTGGAGGCCTGCTGACCTCAACTGGGGATGTCGTCGGACGGTGGAAGGAATACTTTGAGGATCTCCTTAATCCCTCAGTCACGTCTTCTGAAGAGGAAGTAGAGACCGGGGACTCGGAGGCTGGCTCATCCATCACCCAAGCTGAAGTCACTGAGGTTGTCCGCAAACTCCTCGGTGGCAGGGCTCCGGGGGTGGATGAGATCCGCCCTGAGTACCTAAAGTATCTGGATGTTGTAGGACTGTCTTGGTTGACACGTCTCTGCAACATCGCGTGGCGTTCGGGGACCGTGCCTCTGGACTGGCAGACCGGGGTGGTGGTCCCTCTGTTCAAGAAGGGGGACCGGAGGGTGTGTTCCAACTACAGAGGGATCACACTCCTCAGCCTCCCGGGTAAGGTCTATTCCAAGGTACTGGAGAGGAGAATCCGACCGATAGTCGAACCTCGGATTCAGGAGGAGCAGAGTGGTTTTCGTCCCGGTCGTGGAACACTGGACCAGCTCTATACCCTCCATCGGGTGCTCGAGGGTTCATGGGAGTTTGCCCAACCAGTCCACATGTGCTTTGTGGATCTGGAGAAGGCTTTTGACCGTGTCCCTCGGGGTGTCCTTTGGGGGGTGCTCCGGGAGTACGGGGTCCGGGGCCCTTTGCTCAGGGCTGTCCGGTCCCTGTATGACCGGAGCAGGAGCTGTGTTCGCATTGCCGGCAGTAAGTCAGACCTGTTCCCAGTGCATGTTGGACTCCGCCAGGGCTGCCCTGTGTCACCGGTTCTGTTCATAATTTTTATGGACAGAATTTCTAGGCGCAGTCAGGGGTCGGAGGGTGTCCGGTTTGGGGACCACAGGATCTCATCTCTGCTGTTTGCAGACGATGTTGTCCTGATGGCTCCATCAAACCCGGACCTGCAACATGCACTGGGACGGTTTGCAGCCGAGTGTGAAGCGGCTGGGATGAGAATCAGCACCTCCAAATCCGAGGCCATGGTTCTCGACCGGAAAAAGGTGGCTTGCCCTCTCCAGGTGGGTGGGGTGTCCTTGCCCCAAGTGGAGGAGTTCAAGTATCTCGGGGTCTTGTTCACGAGTGAGGGAAGGATGGAGCGTGAGATCGACAGGCGGATCGGTGCAGCGGCTGCAGTGATGCAGTCGCTGCATCGGACCGTTGTGGTAAAGAGGGAGCTGAGCCGAAAGGCAAAGCTCTCTATTTACCGGTCGGTCTACGTTCCTACCCTCACCTATGGTCATGAGCTTTGGGTAGTGACCGAAAGAACAAGATCGCGGATACAAGCGGTCGAAATGAGTTTCCTCCGCCGGGTGGCTGGGCGCTCCCTTAGAGATAAGGTGAGGAGCTCGGCCACACGGGGGGAGCTCGGAGTAGAGCCGCTGCTCCTCCACGTCGAGAGGAGCCAGCTGAGGTGGCTCGGGCATCTGTTCCGGATGCCTCCTGGGCGCCTCCCTCGGGAGGTGTTTCAGGCATGTCCCACCGGGAAGAGGCCCCGGGGAAGACCCAGGACACGCTGGAGAGACTATGTCTCTCGGCTGGCCTGGGAACGCCTCGGGATCCCCCCGGAGGAGTTAGAGGAAGTGTCTGGGGAGAAGGAAGTCTGGGAGTCCCTGCTCAGACTGCTGCCCCCGCGACCCGGCCCCGGATAAAGCGGCAGAAGATGGATGGATGGATGGATGGATAGATATATTGTAAAAGATTCTATTTGGGTGAAAATGCATATGAATATAAAGCGTTTTATTCTTCGAAGCAGGAAGTGTGCCGTTTGCATGCCAATGTTTTGTTAGCTTTTATCTCAAGAGATTTGTGAAAAGTGCTTATAAACTCATCATATTGAATATTTAGGATACAGGAAATACCTCAAGTAAAACATGTGGACTGCTGTAAAGACTTATAAATGAACTAGTTCTGTTTTCAAAAAGTAAAAATCTGTTACAGCCCGTAAAAGTTCAAATTAAACACATCCAGAGCTGAAGGATGAAAATCTAAACTAATACAAGAATCAAATGCATTTCCGAACATGTTTTTTAGAGATCTAAACTACAATGTCGATCAATCAGACTCATCATGGCAAAGCTAATGTCACATTTAGCATTTGCAACAAGTAGAGCACAGTTTTAGGCTTTTATGGTTTATGCTTTTTCCACTTATTTTCTACACCTCCTCACAAAACACCAAAGCACACGATGCTCCCACATTATTTGCATTTGCACAATATACACAACAACAAAGGCAGCCAACTCATTTCCCACCACTCAAACTGCAGCCAATATAAAAAGGAACATAATCACAAATACAAACACAAACAGGAGAGACAGGTGACTGACACCGACAAAGTGTCCTGCTGTAGGCCGTAGCTGGGAAAAGGGGAAGAGGAGGCAATCTGCTGCTACTGTCGCCTCTCATCGATTCACGTTCTGCTTGAGTGAAAGCCAAAGTGACACTGACCCTCTGCTTTCTCAATTGGCTCTGCTCACGTGATGTCATTCCATTGGCCAGTAAGGCTAAAATGGAGGCAGGATCATTTTGGGCAGAGTTTTGCAATTATCACATCGCCACTAAAAGGCAAGCGATGTCGGCATAAATAATAATGATGAGAACTTTATGTCGGCATAAAGATATCATCATTATTGGGGAAAGTTGTTATCAAAGGAGAAACATGTCAGTGTAATCCCTCATTCGTCCAGGAATGTTCCATTGTAGAAAAAGCTTCATTTGTAGTCATCTGGATTCTGGACGGACTGATTTTTTTTCTACTGTTAAAAGGAGAACTAAGTAGCATTTTTACCTTATTAAATGTCTTTGCAAGTCCTGTGATGGTTAAATATGTGTTTTGGGGATTTGGATTTTGAAGTGTCCGTCGTCTCCTCCTGAAACAGAGCTCAATTGTCCGGTAATATTTAGCAGTGAAAAGATAACTGCAGTGCATAAACACTACTTAATTTATGGTTTCAAATGTGATTTATTATATTCTGGAATTGCATTTGGAGGTAACACAACTAGAGGTTTAGGCTATACATTTCTGTAATACTTGTGACTAGAATCAAATCTAGATACCAATTTGAACATGTATTTATTCATTTGGACAACCCAAGCATAGTAGTTTCCCCAGTCCCCAGCGAGCTCCGACTCCTGACACACCTAGCTATAGGAGTTTTTGTTTATAAGAGTTCTTCTATTGAGAGTGTTTTTTAAACTTCCTATATTCTGTGATCTGTCCTTTTCCTCTGTATCTGCTGCTTGTATCAATGAAATTTCCCCATGTGTGGACAATAAAGGATTATCTTATCTTATCTTATCTTATCGCTACAGTATCAGGGTTCAAAAGTGGAGGTCTTTGATTGCCTTCTTGTCATCTTGCAGTTTGAGCCTTTATCTGCCCACGTTGCATCACTACACTTTCTGCATTAGCACAGACAAATCGCTGCCAAGAACTGGGCCTCCCTCTACACCAGGAGCTCAGAGCAGCACTAGTTTCACCCACCACAGTAAGTGAATCACAAAGACGTGCCCGGCTGCTCCTACACTCAGGACAGGCTTTGAAGCACTGTGGGGCGAGATAAACAAGTACTACAACAGGCTGAAAAAGGCTGCGGAAGAAAACAGTTACTTAACGGCAGAAAGAAGAATGAACGCAAATAATGTTATTTTATTCCCTGCTAAATCTATTTTAATTACATGATCATAAAGGAAATTGAGCATTGAAGATTAGGCTAAACACCAAGGGAGCAGTACTAAACTTAATTATCCAGTTATTTTATTATACATTACTGCTATGGTTTATGTGCCCCAGCAGTCGAAGGCAGTGGGATGCATGATATACTTTGAAAAAATGTATCAAACCTATTCCACACTGTTCACACTGCTACATTAAGCACCCTAAGTAGTGGTGAATGTACATTTTTGCAACATGCCATTATCTATTAGCAAAATATTACCAGTGAAAATCAATGATGATCATTACATTCACACTCAACAGCAGAAAAGCTAGCACTGTATAATTTACTTATCTCAAAGATTAGAAGGTCTAGTTAGTCCAGAGCAACAGCCTTCAATAGAGCTTTGTGTTGTAATTTGAAAAATAAGATGTACTCCTGGGCGTGCGTGGGCTATAAGATAGTAGGAAAAAGACAAACTTAAGATACTTTACTTATATTTCTTATTTACATTACAGTCACCTTCCCAAGGCCAAATACTGTAATGATTTAAACAAAAAGCCAATTTTGTCATATATAAATGTTGTAAACAGATCACAAACGTTTCTCATCTAGCAGTAGTTAACTTACGACAACAAAAATTAAGACATTTTTTTTAAAAGCTGCACCAAACGCAGGGGTTGATTAGGTGCAGGTAACACAATCCAAATGGGAAATAAAGCACTGAGCAATATCTACAAGGCAAATAAACCTTCCTTGTAGATTTGTCATTCATTTCATAACCATTATTGATATATCAGCTACAATATTATGCTTGACCGATTAACAAATTTAACAAAGTGGTACAAATATAGCTGATATAAACTTCAATGTCAATACATCATCTCAACTTTGTTTGCATTGCCATACACAAGGAAAAAATGTATACATGTTGTGATGAGGAGTGTTTCATGCAATGTGAATAAATCATCGGTTGCCATATATTTGACATGCAACAGCTCAAGAAAACTTTGAACCGGCTGACCTACACAGCAATAAATGATTCATCACGTACGAGTCATTCCTTTCTATTGGCACAACCATATTACTATTTCAGTGAGTACGAGTAATGATAATACTCCGGGCAAAATATCACATCGTACAAAAATGTGTTAAGTACGTGAATCACAGCTTGCATATATAGCCATTAATGGGAATGAAGCTGGGTGACTCATTTCAGATATGCTTGACATGTGTTAGATGGCATCTTATTAACACATTTATAAATACTTGGCGCTTCATTTACTGTAGTGCAAAAATACACTTCCCCCATTTACAAACCAGAAAGCACACCACGATTAAAGGAGATAAATTATGCCATTTTAAAGGTTCTTAGCATTGAACTAAAACACAAGGAGATGATCATTTTTACATTTTGTAAACTAAACTACAATATTGATCTAAAACGGCTTAAGAATAGAAACAGATCCATTGATTTTCTGTCTGATAAGCCAAGCCTCTTCATAGTGGCATTTCATTGTAGAAGGCAGCGGATTGTCATTTACATGCAGTTATTGTTGATGGATACATGACATTTCTACCCCTACATGTACTAGGCACAGGGGTGTGGGCAGGGATGGGGTATAGGTGTAAACAGGAATTTTCTGAGCACTCACGCCTTGAAGGATTACTACAACATGAGGCAATCCAAATGAAACGTCAAGTAAGTTGGGGGAAATACGTTAGAACAAGGTTAAAAGCTCATCAAAGTTCATTTCGTATGATACATTTAATTTAAAGCCATATTATTCAATCAAACTGGACTGGAGCTGATCGAATAGTTGCAAGTCAAGATCATACTCCACTGTACAAATAAGACAATGATTATCAAGTATTACTGCACAGACAGTTACAGCAATGTTGACTGGCATTCCTCATATAGATCAACAACTATTGAACACATTTAACAATAACATTTAACAATAACATTTAACAATTCAAACTTAACCAGGTAACAGGAGCCTCAGGTTAGTTAGCCTCTTGATTCACGTTAGCAGCTAGTCATGTTTTAGCCTCTTTGGGGCAAAATAAGAAGATCAAAGTTGCTGAGCGGTTGTCGTGTGTTTGTATTTTGTTTTTTTTTAGGTTATAACGCGAGGAAAATGCCATGTAATCGTGACTGCGGTCGTCCAAGTGCCGTGAAGGGAAGCGTACAGAAGCTGCGTGCGTGAGCGCGAGCGTGTACGTGTGTGCCCCGCAACCCAAAAAAAACACACACACAGGCTAGTGCAGCTTTAGCATCGGCGAGCTAACGAGCTAATTATCGAAACACCGCGCTAGCTTCACTCACCAGTGCGACCCTCAAGAGACCCAGATCAGTCCAGGATAGACCACGAATGCTCCCGGACCCGCGCAAAGACGAAATAATTCAAAAAAATCCCACGGAAAGAAGAGGCGCGGGGTGCAAGAAGACAAGTCCACACACTGCTCGCTCTCCCTTCGCCGCCGCGGCTGCTGCTGTTGCTGAATGGCTCCCGCTGCAGCTCCGGAGAATCAACCAAACTTCCTCCGTAGCAACGCACCGCCCCGGAGCCACAAAGCCGATCCGGATTGGCCCACAGCGGGGAGAGAGAGCAGGGGCACCGCGGTGATCGATGGATGGACAGGACAGGTTGGTTTAGCCGCGCTTAAGACCTGGATCCCGGTCTGACTTTCTCTGCATTGTTACGTTCCTTCGGTAAGCGCAGGAATTAAACGATTAAATAACCCAAATGTGGATGGAAGTAAAGGGAGCAGGCGCATGTGATGACGGCGCAGTAGTTTCCCAAGCAGAGGAACGTGGACAACCGGGGGTACTTTGAATAATGTCAGATTTAAACGAAAGGTGGAATTGAATAGCATTTTTAGTCAAATCTTCCTTATAGTAGCCTACATTTGACATCCTTACTCGTGTATATGTGGGACAATTTTGGCATGACTCTCTTTAAAACAAGTTATATTTTTATTGGCAATGTTGCCCTAATACTAAATTGATTTATAACTAAAGAATCACTGGTAAACGATTAAGATTGTGCTGAAGACAAAAAGGCTGGGAACTTCTGCAGTAGTTTACAGTTCTGAAGATAAGATAAGATCTTTAATCATTAACCTACAAACCCCAATATGAATTCATATATAATAGGCATATAGGACTATTGTCTGATATGTAAAATAAGATAAGCCTTTATTTGTCCCACAATGGGGAAATTTCAGTGTTGCGACACAAAGTAGGTACAGAAGTAAATAATAAAAAACATATAACTTATTAAAAAAAACACTCTTATCAAAAAACTCTTAAAAAACTGTTATAAAAACTCTTAATTAAAAAAAATATAATAACTATAGTAACACTCTTATTTACAGCTGTAAATATAGACAGAGAATATTGCACCAAGATGATTGACATTATGTCAAAGTATTGCACATGAATATGACAGTGTTGCCCATGAATATGTCAGTATTGCACATGATTATGAAGATGAATGACACATGTTCAGGGCTAACAGTGTTTGTTGTAAAGTCTGACAGCAGCAGGAAGGAAAGACCTGCGAAACCTCTCCTTCACACAGCGAGGTTGGACAAAATTTGGACCTCATTCAAGATAATATATTGAGGGTGTGTTGTACTTTTAATTGCTTGTCTTGCAATGTTCCACAGAAAGACATTAACCATATCAATCTCCGTGGTGACGCAACCAGGCCAATTTATAGGTCAGATCTGTGGAGAAGTGATCCCGCTCACATTAAGCATACATGTTTTTCAAGTGAGGAACACTTGTTAATTAATAAATGTAACAAGAAAATGTTTAATGCCATAATGTGTGGAACATTTTAGGTAAATAACACTTGAGGTAAAGAATATTTATATATATTTATTTATTTATAATTCACTTAATAATAGTAAAATCATTTTGAATCTCCTGTTCAGTATTTTGTCTTTGTTCCAGGGCTGTGCAGTGGAGTGGACCAGGCCACAGCCTTTATGATGAAACCCAACTCTTTGTAAAAGGGCAGAAGTTTATCAGCATTAAGCCACATTCCTCACATAGTTCCCGGGTTGACTAAGCTCTACTGTGCGGCAAGTTTTATGACCTGAAAGGCTACAAAACCAACAGCAATTTAGGTAACAAAGTTGTCGAGCCTGTTCGCACAATTGTTCTTTTCCTGTCTTTTTAATCGCTTTTTATGGACTTCTCAGTCTCCCTGTCACTCTCACACAGCCACATATTATTTAGTCTTTTCTAGTCCATTTATTGCCCCTCTTTACTCTGTATACATAGTTATCTGCAGCTCAGTCTTTGTATGATTTCTTCACAACAAATTGCCGTCCATCAACCTGTCAAGGTCAAACACTGCTGGTGGCGACAGTGACGCTCATCTGTGAAGATAGTCTGACCTCTAGTGGTGATCAAGTGTTCGTCCAACAATCGAACTGAATACCACAGCAATAAAACGGTAATAAATTGAATAATAATAAATATTTTAATTGAAAATTGATTAATTGAAAATAAAAACGAATAACTCTTCAGGGTAAACGTATTAGTTACACATCCATTGCATTTTTAAGGCCAATGAACATAACTGGAACAGCAACCCCACAAGTCTCTGATGTTTTCAAGTCCTTTACTAAGGGTTTCAGTATTTCATCAATCCCATATTTCTTAACATCTTGTGCATGAAACAGTGACATCAGATGAATGTTCATTGAGGCCGAATTCAGCCTGGGGGGAAGATTTCGAGGGATGAAGTAAAGGCAGCGAATGTATGGATACCTTTTTTGATCCAAGAGGATTTGCATACTCAAATTCATCATAATACAACTGGATTTGGAGGGCAAACGTACCACTTGAAAACAAAGGATGATTTTTGAAGTAGCTTCCATCCCAGAAGTCCTCATATTTGTCACTCATAAATACAGTATTTGGTACTCCACTTCCCAAAGGTTTGGCTATAATGGAGGCACACATTTCTTTGTTGTGAGTTGACACTGAAGGGCCTGCCTCATTCATTTGGGATGCAGTAGAGGGTGTTCTTGGATGACTCTGCAAGTTGGATGACTGAAATGAGAAGGATAAAGGAGAGTCAAAATAAATGTTTTGATTGCTCAGGATATCAATCTGCAAGCTGCTGAGATTTTATTTGTTTTTTTTGCGAACATTACCACAATTCTGTAAAAGCTTTTCTGCAAAAAACAAACAAGCCCAGAAATGTTCAATCCTCTTACCATCATCATTGGAGATGAAGAAATACATTGATTCTGTTGCAAGTTCTGGAAAGACATCCTCATCCACCTCTATGCCCTGCTCATCTGTGACTTTTAGCACTTTGACGTCTGGTATGAGAAACCTCTGCTGTACTGAAGCATTTAACACGTCATTAAATGATTATTCCCCCTTTAATAACAGACAACCCATAGATATCACCTACCTGCATTGATAAAATCCGAGAAGCTGACCTCTTCGAGCTTCAGATATTTCTTTGTTCTTCCATGTTGTACCTTCAACATCTTGACCACTTGAGGGAAAAATAACATAAATAATTTTATCAGTAATAAAATGACCATGTTAAAAAAACAAGGTGGTACAAGGTAACTATGTCACGGGGCATACCGCCCAGTTGCGCTCTTGTTATTTTCAATTTATTTTATATACCTCTCACAAATTTATGCAAAAACTCAAAATGTGCAAAGTGTGGTCTATAATCAGCTGTGGACATTTCACAAGTAAAGCTGAAACAGTAGAAACACACCTATAAGCTATAACACAAAGATAACAAAAACAAAGTCAAAAGCATCTTAACAAGTAGCCTATAAATGTAACCTAACGTCAGCCTATTCAGCGTTGCTATATGATCATTTACAGCTTACCCCCTCACTGCTACATTTTAACTTTTCAAATGGTAAGCTGAGGACTATAATGTAGTCAAACTGCATATGAAAGAATAGACATTGGAGTTTTGGTTGTTGATTAAAGAGAAAAAATATTCAGGATGAGGCGCTTCCAATTGAAACTAGGCCTACTAGAGGATTGCAACCGTCATAACTTTTTTCTTAGTCATTTTGTGTGGGTGTTAACACGGCCTTCAGCACACAGCTCCAATGTATACCTGTAAAATGTAGAAGACTACAATACAGATAATAATGTTGCAAGATTTTAAACTAGTTAAATTTACATTGCTCACACATTACAATTCCTAGGTTTAAGCAACAATTTGAGAATTTGTTTCCCCCAGTAAACATTTTTGTGTGTTAATCACTGTGGCAAAGGTTTCAATTGTTCATCATTATTACGAGAAAGATCAAAATAATAATAATACAAAAATCCTTAAATACATTAAATACAAAATATGTCAAATGTCAGATAAACAGATATGCAAGTCTTCAGGATGATAAGACATTTGCAATAGCTATTACCGATTTAAAACAAACTATTTTATATTCTGCATGTGGGGGGGAAATCTATACGTAGTCTGGGGAAAAAGTCCTCAACATATTGCAAATAGCAGGAAAATGAAAAATCGATGAATATGCCTAACAATGCATCAAATTACAACAATGCATTATGATAAGATAAGATATTCCTTTATTGACCACACATGGGGAAATTTTGTTGTTGCAACGCGGGTAGATACAGAGGAAAAGGACAGATAACTTATAGGAAGTTTAAAAAGCACTCTTAATAGAAGAACTCTTATAAACAGAAACTCTTATAAACAAAACTCATATAGACAGAACCTCTCATTTCTTAATAAGGAATGGAGGGGGAAAATAAAGATAAAATAAAATAAAAAACAGCTAGCGTACGACAAAATAATTAATAATAATAAATGATATAATAATACTAATAATAATAATGGTAAAATAAACACTCTATTTACATCAGTTATATGCACATGAATGTGACATTATTGCATGAATCACGACAGTAATTGCACATGAATATGACGGTATTGCACATGGTTAAGTCAGTATTGCAAGTGTTCAGGGCTAACTGTGTTTGTTATAAAGTCTGACAGCAGCAGGAAGGAAAGACCTGCGAAATCTCTCCTCACACAGCGAGGGTGGATCAGTCTCTCACTGAAGCTGCTCTCCAGAGCGGACAGAGTGTCCTGCAGAGGGTGAGACTCATGGTCAAGCATAAATGTGAATTTAGCCAGGACCCTTCTGTTCCCCACCTCCTGCACCGAGTCCAGAGCGCAGCCCAGGACGGAGCTGGACTTCTTGATGATTTTGTCCAGCTTCTTCCTCTCCCTCTCTGTGATGCTGCTGCTCCAGCAGGCCACACCGTACAGGAGGGCTGATGCCACCACAGAGTTGTAGAAGGTCTTCAGTAGTGGCCCTGTCACTCCAAAAGCCGACTGGCTCTTCCTGTACAGTGCGTCTGTGTTGTGAGTCCAGTTCAGTTTGTGGTTCAGATGAACACCCAGGTACTTGTATGAGTCCACTCTCTCAATATCCCTTCCCTGGATGTTCACTGGTGAGGGGGCAGTGGAGTGGCGTCTGCAGAAGTCCACCACCATCTCCTTGGTCTTCCCCGCGTTGATGAGGAGGTGGTTCTGCTGACACCAGTCCACAAAGTTCTGCGCCGGTCCTCTGTCCTCCGCGTCATCGTCGACCATGATGAGTCCGATGATGGCAGACAGTGTTGGGAAAGTTCACTTTCTACATGAACTAGTTCAGTTCATAGTCCACAAACTTTAAAATGAACTAGTTCAGTTCATAATTCCAAATGTTTAACTAAGTTCACAGCTCCAAAAAATGAACTAGTTCAGTTATTTTTTTCAATGTTATGCTACAATGTTTCTAAATTA
Organism: Eucyclogobius newberryi; assembly: GCF_026437365.1. NCBI lineage: Eukaryota > Metazoa > Chordata > Actinopteri > Gobiiformes > Gobiidae > Eucyclogobius > Eucyclogobius newberryi. The sequence goes on from NW_027315846.1 coordinate 11,802,607, forward strand.
TTTCCACAGCCCATATACAACCACAGGCAGCAATTATTTTAGTTTAATGCTGAAACTATGTGTCAGATTTCATCTTCATATCCAATTTTGAATCCTTACCCAGGATTTACATTCACACTGAAGGGACAGCCTTCCCCAGAGGCAAAGTTTGAACAGAAATGCAGATTGTTCCCATTCTCACCAACCTTATCATAAAACTCACGCCCGGAACTCACGTAACTGGTCATAGGGCGACTCTTTGCTGCTCTGTTGCTGTCGCGTCCATGCTGCTTTTTGTTTTGATGCGCATGCGCAGTGTGGTGCGACACGCGAAATCTCTGTCTGCGCTATCGGCCTCTACAACTTTGGAGCTCTCACACTTGGCAGACATAAGCTCTTTTTGGGCAACATAACGGTGTGTTTTTCGCCTGGAAGTCTCTAGAAATGTCTCCTTATTGAACGAAATTAAAAAGGTGTCTGTGAACGTGCCGTTCCTTTCCGCTGCGTCCAGTAGGGGGCACTCCCGCATTTGCATGATAATGTACTTTGTGACATCACATAGGATTTTATGACATCACCTGTGCTTTGTTAAGATAAGATAAGATAATCCTTTATTGTCCCACATGGGGAAATTTCATTGGCGCAACGCAGGTAGATACAGAAGAAAAGAACAAATAACTTATAGGAAATAAAGCTTAACTTTAAAAATTGGCTCTCTTTGACCTAAAATTCACGCTTAAATTAACATTGAAGCTCATATCTCTACAGATTTCAACTTATTCGGCTCACAAAATGCAGTCGTTTAACCTGTACGATAGCCCTGTTTCTGTCCACAACGCAGTGCTGTGTAGGCCCGACGGGATCCCCGGCCTTTCCCCGCTGTCGCTGCCTGACTGCGGCGCCACGGACGCTCAGTGCAGGACGCTCTTCTCCCCCGGACCCACCACCGTCCTGTCGCCTGTCTCCAACCTGGCTCTGGACATGAACAACCTAGCTGGACTCGGAAGGTAATTTCTTTAGATGCAGCTCCATGGTATCCACAAAGCATTATCCCCATTTACCCCCCTCAAAGCAGCTTTACAGAGTTTGTTTGTTTTCTTTGTAGCCAAGACCACCTTTAACCTCTGTGCTTTCTAAACAAACTTCTCCAACTGTTCCTCTCACTTCCTCAAGAGATCTCCAGCGCTTTTTGTGCTTGGGACAAGATTGGCAGACTGTCCGCTCTTGGCACAGAACCTAAATTGGAGAACACATACCATATGATTGTATGGCCATGTCCATAGCAATAAAGCAGAGAATTTTAACGATGCTGCAAATTTCTACAAACCAGCTTTCATGATAATTGGCAACATTAATCATTCACTCACTCTTCAATATTGACTAGATTGTTCCTTCTGTTACAGCTTTGAACGGGCCATCAAGCAATCAAGAAAGATAGTCAATGAGTACGTTGGTTTTCTCTTGTGTCTAGGGGCCATTTGAATGCTTCTGTTTTTATTAATTTCTCCATTTTGCAATTACAGCAGGATGCCCATCCGGAGAAACAATTCATTACCTGTAAGATGGATGTTAATTTGAACCTTTAAAGAAAAAAAGTTTCCTCCTAATTGTTTTCAGTATTTCTATGTTTCCTGCTTCCGAAGAGTGCACACGCTTTTTTGCTCGCTCCGCTTGCTATCGCTGCTTTCCTTATTTATTTTGCTTTTTAATCAGTTTTTGTCTTCCAAACATTTTTGCTTTAGACTTTTTCAAGTAAACCAAGGATTTTAAGAACATTTTTCCAGTTTTAACGACATATCTGACGCCAGCGACATGTCCGGGAGAAGAAGTGAGAAAGACTGTGAACGCTGTCGGAAATATCAACAAGAAATTAATGAGCTGAAAACACGGATATTTGTTTTGGAATCTGAAAAAGTTCTTCACGATACCATTCCTGTGTCAACCGACGGTAAGAAGAGCACACTTTTTACAAGAAAAACTGCTACTTTCAACCTAAACCGCAGTGACTCTGTGTCGTTTCTAAAACTGTCTAAAAACCAGAAAGACCAGGCTGTTTCTTGGAACAAACTTGGAGCAAAGCCTAAACGATACAAAGATAACGTGAAGTCACCTAAAATACAGCTCACCAACAGATTTTTACCACTTTCAGAGATGGAATTAAATGAAAAAAGGAAAGATGACGTGGCCAAAATACAGCGAGGAGGATCTGCCAAGGTCACGCAGATTGTTTTAGTTGGGGACGGCGCAATAAGTCACATGACGCATGAAAAGATAAACACACATTCTTTTCCAAGCGCCACTGTTTCTGAGATAACGTCACTCCTTCCAAATATTATGGCTAAGCATGGAGGAGCTAAACAGCTGATTGTGCACGTGGGTGCAGTGGACATGCGGCGGGAACAGACTGAAGTTTTGAAAAAAGACTTCTTGAAGTTATTCGACGTGCTTGATAAAATGGAAATCAAAACTTTCATAAGTGGACCTCTTCCAAACATCGACAAGAGGATAAACAAGTTTAGCCGGCTTCTTCAGCTGAACACATGGCTGTCCAAAGAGTGCTCCCCGAGAGGACTACGCTACATTGAGAACTTCTATCTATTCTGGAAACGAGAGGACCTGTTTAAGAGAAATGGCCCCCACCTATGCAGAGGTGGAGTGAGGGTGCTGACAGAGAACCTGCTCCACGCTCTGAGGCATTGGACTGGGCCTGGACAGGGTCCTGAGCAGATAGTTTGAGAAGAGAGGAATGAGAGAAGAATTCCTGCTCAGCCAGAGACCGAGCCAATGTTTCAACATCAAAAGCACCACAACCTCAGCCTCCACCAAAGGATTCATCAGCAGCTGCTCCACCACCACCAGCAAAGGATTCAGCTCCAGCTGCTCCACATTCACCTCCACCGCCTCCAGCAAAGGAACAATCTTCAAAGGCCTTGGGCCCATCTGTGACAAGCCCAACAACATCCCTGTCATCGCCCCTGCCTTCACACCAGCCCTGGGTTCCCCCTGCAACATCTACTCCCACTAAAGATTCATCATTCTCCTTCTCATCTCCACTCTCACCCATGGGCCTTCCCAGCCATTTTGAAAGTCTGATCAAATCAGGCATTAAGATGGCTCCACTCACGCCCAATATAGCAAGGGCTATGCCGACTACACCAACAAAAGCCCCACCACCCATCCCCCCTCGCCTCTCACCTGGTCCCAAACTTTCCTTGGCTACAAAAGCCCCACCACCCATCCAACCTCGCCTTTTACCTGGTATCTCCCATAGCTAGGATGCACTGGGTCTCAGCGTTGCCGGGACTTATTGTCACATTAAAAATCAAACCAACCCGGGGCCCTATGTAAAAAGAGCCCCCCCTAGTGCTATTTCTGTAGTCACATCATCACACAGATGGAAAAACAAAATGCGAGTCAGGCCCAATCTGAGAAATGTGATTCATATTCCCTGTGAAAAGATAAAGCCCAGTCCCACTGAAACTAGTCTGAAACTTGCTATACTAAATGTCAGATCCTTATGTAACAAATCTCTCTTAATTAATAATTTTATTTCTTCTTATAATCTTGATTTTATGTTTTTAACTGAAACATGGCTTGACAAAAACACAGGAAATGTAGTTCTGATAGAATCTGCTCCACCCAACTTTAAGTTTGAATCTGAAACACGAGAAAACAAAAAAGGGGGTGGAGTCTGTGCTGTCTTTAGAGATGAAATAATTACCCGCAGGTTGTCTTTTGGGGTGTTTTCATCATTTGAGTATGTATCCTTTAAAATGGAGCTAAAACGGTCTCCATCCATTCTCTTCATTGTTTTATACAAGCCTCCCCAGCACTGCCAAAGTTTTATTGATGATTTTACTGAGATTCTTTCAGTCATATGCACAGACTTTGATGGTTTGGTCATTACAGGTGATTTCAACGTGCATGTTGATAATGTTTGTGACAGAAACGCTAAAGAGCTTGATGCTGTCCTTGAAACCTTCAGTCTTACTCAGCATGTGAGAGGCCCCACCCACAGCAAAGGACACACTCTAGATCTCATAATTACAAAGGGGGTAAATATTTCAAATGTTAATGTGATCGATGTTGCTCTGTCTGATCATTTCTGTGTCTTCTTTGACCTGTCTGTTTCTCCCCAACCTCCGGTTGGTCCTGCAGTTGTTCAGAGGAGACACATAAGTGATGGCACAGGTGCACTGTTTATGGAAATGATACACTTTGAAAATGTCTCATGTTCTAATGTAAATGATTTGTTGAACTCTGTTACATCTAGTGTTTTGAATGTTCTGGACACCATCGCCCCTATAAAGGCTAAAATGGTTAAAAATAAGCAGAAGGCGCCGTGGAGAAATGATGATTCGGTCAGGGCACAGAAAAGGGAGTGCCGCAGGGCCGAACGGAAATGGCGCAAGTCAAAGCTCCAGGTTCAAAAAGAGATTTACAAAGAAAAGCTGAATATGTACAACCTAATCTTATGTAGAACTAGGGAAAGATATTTTTCTGAAATAATTGGAAGCTGCAGTAACAACTCGCGTGTCCTGTTTGCCACAGTAAACAGATTAACAAACCCTCCAGCTCAGCTGCCGTTAGAACTCATTTCCACATCCAAGTGTAATGAGTTTGCATTATTCTTTAATGACAAAGTTCAGGGCATTAAAAATGCTATAAATCCCACAATGCAAAAAATTACCCTAAAACCACCAAGACACTTAGAGCTAACTCACTTTGCACCAGTAACTGACAAAACTGTCCATGAGATCATCACCAGTCTGAGTTCATCTACATGCTGCCTTGATGTGTTACCCACCAGATTTCTAAAGTCTGTGCTGAACAGTTTGTTAGCACCATTCACTCACATAGTTAACATGTCGCTTCAATCTGGAACATTCCCAATGTCTTTGAAAACTGCGGTCATAAAGCCTCTCCTAAAGAAGAGCAGTCTTGATGCCGCAGTACTGAGTCATTACCGGCCCATCTCTAATCTGCCATTTTTGGGCAAAGTCCTTGAAAAGGTTGTTTACCAACAGCTCACAGATTTCCTCTTAATAAACAACTCATTTGATGTTTTTCAGTCAGGTTTTAGACCTCATCACAGCACTGAGACTGCTCTTGTCAAGGTGACAAATGACATCCGCCTGAACACTGACACGGGCAAAGCCTCAGTCTTAATTCTGTTAGATCTGAGTGCTGCTTTTGACACTGTCGATCATGGGATCCTCTTACAGAGACTAGAGGACTGGGTGGGCATCACTGGCACTGCCCTAAACTGGTTAAGGTCCTATCTGGAAGACAGGAAGTACTTTGTTGAAATTGGTAGCTGTGTCTCAGACCACATGACCCTGACCTGTGGAGTGCCCCAAGGGTCAGTCCTGGGTCCCCTTCTGTTCAACCTCTACATGCTGCCGTTAGGTCAGTTGATACGCAGTGAAAATGTGTCCTATCACAATTATGCAGACGACACTCAGATCTATGTTTCACTATCGGCAGGTGACTATGGACCAGTAGATTCACTCTGTCACTGCATCCAACAGATCAGTGTGTGGATGCAAAACAACTTTCTCCAGCTGAACTCAGACAAGACTGAAATAATCGTTTTTGGCCCACAGAAACAAAGAGAAAGTGTTAGCGGTCACCTCCAGAGTCTCGCTCTAAAACCTACAAACCAAATTAGAAATCTGGGGGTAATAATGGACTCAGACTTGAACTTTAATAGCCACGTCAAATCAATAACATCAGCAGCTTTTTACCATCTAAAAAACATTGCCAAAATAAAAAATATAGTGTCAAAACCAGATTTAGAGAGACTTATCCATGCGTTTGTCTCCAGTAGATTAGACTACTGTAACGGCCTGCTCACTGGCCTCTCCAAACGAGCTGTAAAACAGCTGCAGTACATCCAGAACGCTGCTGCTCGGGTCCTGACTAGAACCAGGAAGTATGATCACATTAGTCCTGTTCTCAGGTCTCTGCACTGGCTCCCTGTGGCTCAGAGAATAGACTTTAAAGCAGCTCTGCTTGTGTACAAGTCTCTCCATGGCCTAGCACCAAAGTACATCTTGGATATGTTAGTGCCATATGAACCATCTCGGACTCTGAGGACCTCAGGGACCGGCCTCTTGCTGGTGCCCAGAGTCAGGACAAAACATGGGGAATCTGCGTTTCAGTTTTATGCAGCTAATATCTGGAACAGTCTTCCTGAAGATGTGAGACAGGCTTCTACTCTGACAATGTTCAAATCTAAGCTAAAAACAGTTTTGTTTAGCTGCGCATATGACTGAAAGGATTTTTTCTTTGCACTCTTCTCTTTTGTTTGTGATTTTATTAGTTTAGAAAATCAGTTGGATTGATAATTTTTAATTTAGTTAATTTTATTGTATTTCTGTTTCTGTAATTTCTTTGTGATTTGAATGCATTTTTCCTGCTGTGAAGCACTTTGAATTGCCTTGTGTATGAAATGTGCTCTACAAATAAACTTGCCTTGCCTTGCCTAAAACGATCTCTGAAATTTTGCTTATTGTGGTGATTTTCTGTTTCTTTCCAGGTTCAGCTGCTAAGTTGCAGTCCGTGTGCAAAGGGCAAAGAACCAGATTCACATCGTTATGGCATATTTAGCCAACAGCCCTCCCAGATCCCAATGTCATCGCAACACAGTAACAAGGAAAATGGGCCTGTGAGAAAAGCCATTTTATCATCACTATTGAGTTCTTTAAATACAGAACTTTTAATCTGTTGCTATGGTGAAAGCAATGCATTGTTTGGTCACTTTAATGTTTATTTTTTTCTGAACGCAACCAAACTTCATAATATATAAATTGTGATTCTTTTCTTGACCTTTTTTTGTATTGTTTTCAGGAGGGCTTTGCGTTCAAAAAACCAACTCGACCTGTGTCCCGGTGCCGCGTGCGCTCCTTCAACGAGGGAAAGGGCAAGGACACACTTTCCCGGCGACCAAACGCCGCTCCAGCCCTCATGGTAAATTGTTACAAGAAAAAAAGGAATGGTGCAGTGAATTTTCTATACATTTGGCTAACTATGCATTTGCTTCCAGTTTACCTGGCCACCTGGCGTCCAGCAGCATGACTTTGACTCCAGCCCCGTGTTCCTCAGACGCTTCTCTCTCACTTGCTCTGACGATGAGGATGATGGCTTTCTGGACATCATGGATGAGAACATGGAGGTCAGAAGCGGATTTCTTAAGCTTTTTCATATTGCGTTTAAAAGTGACTAACACAGAGTTCTCTTCCTACAGAATGACTCCGAGATGCTGATGGGTATGGCTAGCCTTCTCACTGCACCGCTCATTGGGGAGAATAAAGCAGAGGATTCAGTAAGTTTTATTTGATTGGCATAACATCACATATTATTGTGAGCTAAAACCCAATTTAGTTTAATAATTTCTACTTTTATAATGCTACTTAATCACCTGTTTAGCCTATAATCCAGTGTCGGCCCAGAAACCTGTTCCACTCGCCCTCCATGCTCAGCCCAGTGTCCCGGCCCTCAATGAAGCGCCCCGACTGCCCTGGCGACGAGAACACGCCTCTGCGGGTGAAGAGGAGGCGCAGTCTGGCAGGAACACAGGTCACCTCTATGGAGCAGGACCCCGAATCCCCGCGGCAGGTGAGGTTACCATAGCAACACACCTTCCATCCATCCATCCATTTTCTGCCGCTTTATCCGGGGCCGGGTCGCGGGGGCAGCAGTCTGAGCAGGGACTCCCAGACTTCCTCCTCCCCAGACACTTCCTCCAACTCCTCCGGGGGGATCCCAAGGCGTTCCCAGGCCAGCCGAGAGACATAGTCTCTCCAGCGTGTCCTGGGTCTTCCCCGGGGCCTCTTCTCGGTGGGACATGCCTGAAACACCTCCCGAGGGAGGCGCCCAGGAGGCATCCGGAACAGATGCCCGAGCCACCTCAGCTGGCTCCTCTCGACGTGGAGGAGCAGCGGCTCTACTCCGAGCTCCCCCCGTGTGGCCGCGCTCCTCATCTTATCTCTAAGGGAGCGCCCAGCCACACGGCGGAGGAAACTCATTTCGACCGCTTGTATCCGCGATCTTGTTCTTTCGGTCACTACCCAAAGCTCATGACCATAGGTGAGGGTAGAAACGTAGACCGACCGGTAAATAGAGAGCTTTGCCTTTCGGCTCAGCTCCCTCTTCACCACAACGGTCCAATGCAGCGACTGCATCACTGCAGGCGCTGCACCGATCCGCCTGTCGATCTCACGAGCCACCTTTAACGTTCGAGAACCATGGCCTCGGATTTGGAGGTGCTGATTCTCATCCCAGCCGCTTCACACTCGGCTGCAAACCGTCCCAGTGCATGTTGCAGGTCCGGGTTTGATGGAGCCATCAGGACAACATCGTCTGCAAACAGCAGAGATGGAATCCTGTGGTCCCCAAACCGGACACCCTCCGACCCCTGACTGCGCCTAGAAATTCTGTCCATAAAAATTATGAACAGAACCGGTGACAAAGGGCAGCCCTGAGGAGTCCAACATGCACTGGGAACAGGTCTGACTTACTACCGGCAATGCGAACACAGCTCCTGCTCCGGTCACACAGGGACCGGACTGCCCTGAGCAAAGGGCCCCGGACCCCGTACTCCCGGAGCACCCCCCAAAGGACACCCCGAGGGACACGGTCGAAAGCCTTCTCCAGATCCACAAAGCACATGTGGACTGGTTGGGCAAACTCCCATGAACCCTCGAGCACCCGATGGAGGGTATAGAACTGGTCCAGTGTTCCACGACCGGGACGAAAACCACTCTGCTCCTCCTGAATCCGAGGTTCGACTAGCAACACACCTTGTATATGCAATTTTTACCGGGCTGTCCGATGTATTCAAACCATGGCATTCAAACCAGCATTGATTGGAAGACTGTAGTGGGCTGTAGTTTGGGCTGGATAAGAAAATACTTTTTTAAATGGTTCAGAGTTCTCTAGACAAGGCAATTGTTCCAGCAACTTAACCATTTACTTCTAATTGTTCTGAGAGACATTGCAGTAGAAGTTTGGTTAAAGATAATTATTGCAATTGCTTTCTTCCACACTAAACCGTCCCAGCTTTTGTTATTACATAACAAAACAACATTTTTATTTAATTTGCTTTTCAGATCTGTCCATTGCAGCAATCCAAATCATTTTGTCCGCCAGACATCGAGAGGCTGTTGGACGATGAGGAAAGCTTTGTAGACCTCATCGGAGATTTCACCAAGGTAAAGAAACGAGGAGAAGTGGAATCGACTGATATCAAATGGCATCTGTCATATTCTAATGTTCTTGTTGTTTTCCATAGCCTTTTGTGCTTCCTACAGTCGGCGGGAAACATCAAGACCTCAAGTACTTTACACCAGACCTGGTATGTTTTCATAAAGGCCTTGGATAACAGGGAAAAAAAATCATCCCTCCCTGCAAAAATTAAAACAACATCTAATGTGGCTTTTTGTTTTCCAGATGGTGGCAGCGCTCAATGGCCACTTCAACCATCTAGTCGAACAACTCATCGTTATCAACTGTCGTTATTCGTACGAATTTGAGGGAGGACACATCAAGGTGAGTCAAACCACCCATTTGATTTAGATAAAGTCAAGCACAAAATAAACAAACTTGACACTATTTTGAACCCTACATGTATGACCCAAGTTAGTTTAGGGAAGTGGGCGGGGCTAAGAGGTATGTGAAAGAGTAATTTCTTGAGCACTTGATGCCACTTATGCAGGACAAAGCAGAAGTAAAAGCTCGTTCATGAAATCAAGCCATTTTTATTTAGTTTTTGAAAAGTCTTTTTTTCTTTTTTGCATAATGTTAAATTCACACAAAGCACCATCCATGTAAAGTGCAATGGAAAGCTTGCTGTTTGGATTTTTTCATGGGTTCTATGAGTATTGATGGAAAACAACATGGCACCAGACTGTAATATAGATTTTGTCTAAACCCTTCTGTTAATTTCCCAGGGCGCTCTGAACCTGCACCAGGAGGACCAGGTTGAGGACTTCCTGTTGAAGAGGCCCTTCGCCCCGAGTGGCGAGGACAAGCGTGTGGTCATCGTCTTTCACTGCGAGTTCTCGTCGGAGCGCGGCCCCCGAATGTGTCGCTTCGTCCGTGAGCGCGACAGGGCCATGAACGAGTACCCCAAACTCCACTACCCTGAGCTCTACATCCTCAAGGGCGGATACAAAGACTTCTTCCCGGTTTTCCAGGTTGGTTCTCACAGTATTTCCTTTCTGTGGCTAATGTTTTGGCTTTCAACACTAAATCGGGGAGGTCGCAGGGTCTTAAAAATTAGATGTTTTACTATAGATTTTATATATTACTTACATTGCATTTAGTCAAATTATTTTATTTCTTTTACTTTCCTGAGCTACAAGGGTTATTTTATTTTGCTTTTAATCATTTAAGCACATTCATTAAGCATTTAAATTTTTGTTGTTACTTCAAGTTGTGATGATTAAAACCTCAGGCTCAATTTAGCATAAGAAATAACAGATTTAAAGCTCATTTAAACTTTTTGAATCTCTTTACTAAGTTTTGACCGTCCCATTTCAGGCACAGTGCGAGCCCCAGTCGTACCATCCAATGCTCCACGAGGACTTCAAGGAGGACCTGAGGAAGTTCCAAATGAAGAGCCGCACGTGGGCCGGCGAGCGCAGCAAACGGGACATGTACAGCCGCCTCAAGAAACTGTGAGCCCCATCCTGCCACTGCCAAACCTCCTCAGGACCCTCCAAACTCTGACAAAACCCACCAGTAAGACCTCCATGCAATCCCACGTGTATAGCAAAAAGTTAGTAATTTATGCCCAATTTTGAGCGATCTTGTTTTAAAACCACTCAGACCTCTACATCCTCAAGGGTGGATACAAAGACTTTTCTTTTCCAGGTTGGTTCTCACTGTATTTCCTTTCTTTGGCTAATGTTTTGGCTTTCGACACCAAATCGGGGAGGTCGCAGGATTTTAAGACCATTGAATATGCTGGCTTCCTAAACATCTTTCTACGAGTTAACCAACTATTGTCTCATAAGGAAATTATCATTTCTTTGTGGTAAATAAAGAGGACAGCCATGAGCATGTCATCCCATCATTGTAATTCAGGCTGTGTCTTTTGGAGGTCTATCCGAGGACCTCCTGGGGCCCCCTGAGAAGTTTTAGGGACCCAAAGTTCAGTGTCACAAATGACAGCAGTATTAGACAGTATATGGCAAGAAGTATTATTAGTGACTGCACATGATAAATGTCTTATTTCTCACCACCACTGTCCAGTGCACTCTGCTACAGACTGAAGGAGTTTAAATGTGATTTACAGTATTGATGATGAAGAGACCAGGTCGTCACACCTTTGACTGACCCATACATAATGCAACACATGCAGAAGTCCGCTGGGTCCTTCCTCTTCCACCTCCTCCTGCAGTTTTAACATGCTGATCAGTCTCAGTCCAGCCTCCTTCAAGAACTGCAACCAAACTTATTCTGTAAAGAAATAAAGAGTTGAAACTTCAGGGGGGAAAGTGGTGCAAAGACTTAACAATGTCGAGCAGGAAGAAGGGAAGGAAGTACACTGTAGTAAGCACGTCGAAGAAAGATAAACGATCAACACAGACTTTACCCGATTGACAAATATTAATTGTAAGAAAACTAATTATTTCATCCTTCTGTTTCGCCTCACCATATTTTCTCTTGCCTTTGTGTCACATTTAGTCTTCTGTATTATGTGTGTGTGGTGACCAAGGATACAACAACAGGCGCATCCATCCATCAGGCTTTTTATAGCTATTCAGTTCTTCAGTGTCTAGTGTATCTAAGTGTTTGGAGAAACATCTCTACTATTCACTGTGTTGCTGCAATCATCTAACTTTGGGGCTTGTTATAATCATAATATCTCACCAACACCAATAAAACAACACTGTCTTTGCAGGTAATCTTTAACAAGTGCCCTAAATTCATAAAATGGTACGAGATTGTCTAATTTAAATAATGTCTGTGTTGTTGAAATCCTTTTTTTCCACAATTCTATGTTGAAATAATATGTTGAAACCTAAAATAAACATGTCCTAAGATCTCAATGGGTGAGATCTGATGTTTAGCCAACTTTTTAACTAGCAATGTAAACAGGACGCTTTGGACGCTCTCAGGTATGTTGTTGCTGTTGTTGTTGTTGTTGTTGTTGTTGTTGTTTTATGGCGGTTGGCATCCAAGTGTTGCATTACCGCCAGACTTTATTCTTCAGACTTTGTATATGTTGTTGTTGTTGTTGTTGTTGTTGTTGTTGTTGTTTTATGGCGGTTGGCATCCAATTGTTGCATTACCGCCAGACTTTATTCCTCAGACTTTTCGTAGTCCTCAGACTGTCGTAGTCCGTAAAAGTACTCCTTCCATTGCTTTGGTGTTACAAAGCCCATGAGGTCATGATATGTCTTTGTGACTAGAATAGTTGTTGTTGTTTCAGAGACACATGAAAAAGTCTGGCGGTAATGCGACAGGACTACGATAAAACACCAAAGAAGAAGAAGAAGAAGAAGAAGAGCTAGTCTCCGGTCTGGAGAGACGGGAGATGGCGGAGGAGAGTGGATCGGTGGTCGAAGACGTTCTGGACGGCGTGGAGGAGCAGCCTTTTCTGGCTGCACGTGCCCGGAAACGTAAAAAGTCCCTTAGCTCGTCCGAGGATTCTGGGAATGAGCAGCAGGATGAGGCTGAAGCTATTGATATCCAGGGTGAGAGCAGAGACTGTAAGGTGATCATAAAGCTTGCACAGGATAGTGCATCCTTTAAGGAGTGGAATTCAGTGGCATTGTCAAAGAGCCTAACTGTAGCTGTGGGAGTGATCAAGAGTGCGAGTGTCCTTAGAGATGGCTCGCTGCTGGTCGTGTGCAAGGACGCGGCTCAGCAACGGAAGGCGATTGGAACTAAACGTCTGGGTGGAAAGGACATTCTTGTGTCTGATGCTGAAAGAAACACGGTCAGAGGAGTTATCGTAGGTGTCCCTACGGCGACGTCTGTGGATGAAGTTAAGGAGAATTTGACTGGAGCTACGGTGGTGGACGCTAGGCGGTTGAAGGTGACCCGGTCTGGGGTAAGATGTGACAGCTTGTCGGTAATGGTGACACTTGAAGGGAGGTGCCTGCCTAGTAAGGTGTTCATTGGGTTCATGTGCCATGGCGTTAGGCCATATGTTCCACCGCCCCTGCGTTGCTTTAAGTGCCAGCGCTTTGGGCATATTGCAGCGGTCTGTAGAGGGAGGCAAAGATGTGGTAAATGTGCAGGAGATCACGAGTATGGGAAGTGTGACGTGGGAGCAAAACTGAAGTGCTGTAACTGTGGGGAAGAACATAGCTCTGCCTACGGGGGATGCAGGTTTAGCAAAAGAGCTGCTGAGGTGCATAAAATAAAGGTCTCTCAAGGTATACGCTATGCAGATGCAGTCAAGAAAGTTTCAAGTAACGAGTTTAGAGTAAATACAGAGAGAGGAGCCAGGGCGAAATGAGAAAGGCCAGCGTGGCTCCCAAGAAGTGTGAAGGTTTCAAGAGTGGAGGTCCCAAGTGTGCAGGTTCCAGAATTAATGAGAATACCCTGGTTGTGGATAGAGAGGATTTTGTACTCTTTATGGTGGATGTTGTAAACTGTGCTGCTCAGACTCAAAGCAGAACTGAAAGGATCAGGATCATTGCTAAAGCTGCAGGGAGATTCCTTGGAACAAAGGAGCTTGATTGGGCAGATATAGAAAACAGGCTAAAGGCGCTAAATGGGAGTCGGAGTGATGGGGGTCTGCTTTTGGGGAGTCAGAGTGATCAGAGTGACGAGATGGGGATGGGGGTGGTCTCCTGTCCTCGTCCAGTCTCGTAGACGCACAGCTACCAAGCAGCGACATCAGTGGAAATATTAAAGCCTATAGAATGAAGCCTAAAGAATAAAGCTGTACGGCGGAAGCACCGAACATCAAAGAAGGAGCGGAAGATGAAGAAGAGTCTCCCTGGAATAAAGCCGGTTGGTTATTGTTGTTGTTGTTGTTGTTGTTTTATGGCGGTTGACATCCTAGTGTTGCATTACCGCCAGACTTTATTCCTTAGACTTTGTCGTAGTCCTAAAAGTTCTTCTTCCAGTGCCTTGACTTCCAGTGCTTTGTCCTCAGACTCTGTCGTAGTCCGTAAAAGTACTCCTTCCATTGCTTTGGTGTTACAAAGCCCATGAGGTCATGATATGTCTTTGTGACTAGAATAGTTGTTGTTGTTTCAGAGACCAACCGGCTACGACAGAGTCTGAGGACTACGAAACGTCTGAGGAATAAAGTCTGGCGGTAATGCAACACTCGGATGCCAACCGCCATAAAACAACAACAACAACAACAACAACAACCGGCTTTATTCCAGGGAGACCCTTCTTCATCTTCCTCTCCTTCTTTGACGTTCGGTGCTTCCACCGTACAGCTTTATTCTTTAGGCTTCATTCTATAGGCTTTAATATTTCCACTGATGTCGCTGCTTGGTAGCCGTGCGTCTACGAGACTGGGCGAGGACAGGAGACCACCCCCACCCCCATCTCGTCACTCTGATCACTCTAAGATATTCCTTTATTAATTTCATTGGTGCAACGCAGGTAGATACAGAGGTAGATACAGAAGAACAGATCACTTATAGGAAGTCTGAAAAACACTTTCAGTAGAAGATCTCCTATAAATAAATAAAAACTCCCATAGACAAATAAATACCATTGCATGTGATCCCGACAGTAATTGCACATGAATATGTGTCACGACAGCACATAGATTGCACATGAATTTCACAGTAATTGCACATGAATTGCACCTGAATTCCAACAGCAATTGCACATACGACAGAATTGCACATCAGTATTAGGTTAGGTCAAAAGCAGACCCCCATCTCCCCAAAAGCAGACCCCCATCACTCCGACTCCCATTTAGCGCCTTTAGCCTGTTTTCTATATCTGCCCAATCAAGCTCCTTTGTTCCAAGAAATCTCCCTGCAGCTTTAGCAATGATCCTGATCCTTTCAGTTCTGCTTTGAGTCTGAGCAGCACAGTTTACAACATCCACCATAAAAAGTACAAAATCCTCTCTATCCACAACCAGGGTATTCTCATTAATTCTGGAACCTGCACACTTGGGACCTCCACTCTTGAAACCTTCACACTTCTTGGGAGCCACGCTGGCCTTTCTCATTTCGCCCTGGCTGGGAGCAGCGCTGGCTCCTCTCTCTGTATTTACTCTAAACTCATTACTTGAAACTTTCTTGACTGCATCTGCATAGGATATACCTTGAGAGACCTTTATTTTATGCACCTCAGCAGCTCTTTTGCTAAACCTGCATCCCCCGTAGGCAGAGCTATGTTCTTCCCCACAGTTACAGCACTTCAGTTTTGCTCCCACGTCACACTTCCCATACTCGTGATCTCCTGCACATTTACCACATCTTTGCCTCCCTCTACAGACTGCTGCAATATGCCCAAAGCGCTGGCACTTAAAGCAACGCAGGGGCGGTGGAACATATGGCCTAACGTCATGGCACATGAACCCAATGAACACCTTACTAGGCAGGCACCTCCCTTCAAGTGTTACCATTACCGACAAGCTGTCACATCTTACCCCAGACCGGGTCACCTTCAACCGCCTAGCGTCCAGCACCTTAGCTCCAGTCAAATTCTCCTTAACTTCATCCACAGACGTCGCCGTAGGGACGCCTACAATAACTCCTCTGACCATGTTTCTTTCAGCATCAGACACAAGAATGTCCTTTCCACCCAGACATTTAGTTCCAATCGCCTTCCGTTGCTGAGCCGCGTCCTTGCACACGACCAGCAGCGAGCCATCTCTAAGGACACTCGCACTCTTGATCACTCCCACAGCTACAGTTAGGCTCTTTGACAATGCCACTGAATTCCACTCCTTAAAGGATGCACTATCCTGTGCAAGCTTTATGATCACCTTACAGTCTCTGCTCTCACCCCGGATATCAATAGCTTCAGCCTCATCCTGCTGCTCATTCCCAGAACCCTCGGACGAGCTAAGGGACTTTTTACGTTTCCGGGCACGTGCAGCCAGAAAAGGCTGCTCCTCCACGCCGTCCAGAACGTCTTCGACCACCGATCCACTCTCCTCCGCCATCTCCCGTCTCTCCCAGACCGGGTCACCTTCAAACAACAACAACTATTCTAGTCACAAAGACATATCATGACCTCATGGGCTTTGTAACACCAAAGCAATGGAAGGAGTACTTTTACGGACTACGACAGTCTGAGGACTACGAAAAGTCTGAGGAATAAAGTCTGGCGGTAATGCAACAATTGGATGCCAACCGCCATAAAACAACAACAACAACAACAACAACAACCGGCTTTATTCCAGGGAGACTCTTCTTCATCTTCCTCTCCTTCTTTGACGTTCGGTGCTCCCACCGTACAGCTTTATTCTTTAGGCTTCATTCTATAGGCTTTAATATTTCCACTGATGTCGCTGCTTGGTAGCCGTGCGTCTACGAGACTGGACGAGGACAGGAGACCACCCCCACCCCCATCTCGTCACTCTGATCACTCTGACTCCCCAAAAGCAGACCCCCATCACTCCGACTCCCATTTAGCGCCTTTAGCCTGTTTTCTATATCTGCCCAATCAAGCTCCTTTGTTCCAAGGAATCTCCCTGCAGCTTTAGCAATGATCCTGATCCTTTCAGTTCTGCTTTGAGTCTGAGCAGCACAGTTTACAACATCCACCATAAAGAGTACAAAATCCTCTCTATCCACAACCAGGGTATTCTCATTAATTCTGGAACCTGCACACTTGGGACCTCCACTCTTGAAACCTTCACACTTCTTGGGAGCCACGCTGGCCTTTCTCATTTCCCCCTGGCTGGGAGCAGCGCTGGCTCCTCTCTCTGTATTTACTCTAAACTCGTTACTTGAAACTTTCTTGACTGCATCTGCATAGGATATACCTTGAGAGACCTTTATTTTATGCACCTCAGCAGCTCTTTTGCTAAACCTGCATCCCCCGTAGGCAGAGCTATGTTCTTCCCCACAGTTACAGCACTTCAGTTTTGCTCCCACGTCACACTTCCCATACTCGTGATCTCCTGCACATTTACCACATCTTTGCCTCCCTCTACAGACCGCTGCAATATGCCCAAAGCGCTGGCACTTAAAGCAACGCAGGGCGGTGGAACATATGGCCTAACGTCATGGCACATGAACCCAATGGGAACATATGGCCTAACGTCATGGCACATGAACCCAATGAACACCTTACTAGGCAGGCACCTCCCTTCAAGTGTCACCATTACCGACAAGCTGTCACATCTTACCCCAGACCGGGTCACCTTCAACCGCCTAGCGTCCACCACCGTAGCTCCAGTCAAATTCTCCTTAACTTTATCCACAGACGTCGCCGTAGGGACACCTACGATAACTCCTCTGACCGTGTTTCTTTCAGCATCAGACACAAGAATGTCCTTTCCACCCAGACGTTTAGTTCCAATCGCCTTCCGTTGCTGAGCCGCGTCCTTGCACACGACCAGCAGCGAGCCATCTCTAAGGACACTCGCACTCTTGATCACTCCCACAGCTACAGTTAGGCTCTTTGACAATGCCACTGAAGTCCACTCCTTAAAGGATGCACTATCCTGTGCAAGCTTTATGATCACCTTACAGTCTCTGCTCTCACCCCGGATATCAATAGCTTCAGCCTCATCCTGCTGCTCATTCCCAGAACCCTCGGACGAGCTAAGGGACTTTTTACGTTCCCGGGCATGTGCAGCCAGAAAAGGCTGCTCCTCCACGCCGTCCAGAACGTCTTCGACCACCGATCCACTCTCCTCCGCCATCTCCCGTCTCTCCGAGCCAGGTGAAGACATGTAGTTAGGATTAGGACAGATTTGCTTCGAACTCATGGGCTTTGAAACACCAAAGTAATGGAAGAAGAACTTCTAAAGAATACAACGACAACAACGTCTCAAGAATAAAGTCTGAAGAATAAAGTCTGGCGGCAATGTAACGCTTGGATACCAGCCGCCATAAAACAACAACAACAACAACAACAACAACAACAACAACAACAACAACAACAACAACCACATGTAGTTTAGTTGTGTAAAGAAGTGTAATGTGCAAAATTTGTGGAAAAGGTACTGCATTTGTGTGAAAGTACTGCATGTGTGTAACACATGTGTGTCAGAGTACTACATGTGTTGTTGAAAATGTTTCATTATTTGTTGAAATTTTTTTTCAACAAATATTGAAAATTTTCAGCCTTCCCGCACGACCCCCTTCCCGTCCGTCCATGTTTTCTGCTGCGTTTTGCGGCATACCAACGACGCTCAGTAATTCACAGTTGATGATTGCATAGTTTGCGACTCAAATAGTTGTTTGTCCAGACAAATTACAAGATCGTGCTGAACGCAGACCTGAGCAGGGAGAAAGGGAGAGAGAGCCTTGGTGACCCTGCTGCACACCCTCCTCCCTGTAGAGACGCTAATGCTAATGCTTAGCAGTTCAAAGCTTAGCATTAGCATTAGCGTTAGCATTAAAGGTTGGATGGACGATTTTTTGGCCCAAATCTGAGTCTTATTTCCTCGTGGTGTGGACCGCCGATTAGTCCTGCCACGTATCAATCATAAAACGCACCTACCGCTCACCTGCAGCCGCGTGCGGCTCGTCCCACGTTTCTGCGTGTCTAAGCGCATTGATCTATCATAATATAGTTCCCTCAGTGCAAAATGAAGACGGAGAAAGACAGTTCGAGCGGACTCAGAAGTAGACGGAAATCTACGGGAGACGAGAGATGTGATGCGATCTTTGCCGCTAATAAACAAACGCACGTGTGTGTTGTATCAGTCCGCACGGGGGAGTGCGCATGTGCACTTCCGTCTGCATTCTCAAATCGCCAAAAAATCGTCCATTGCGCCTTTAACAATTTACTTTTGCAAATACTGAAAAAAAGTACGGTATGTAAAAATGTCAAAAGCAATAGCCCCCCTAAGACGGTGAAAGCGATCGTAAAGAGGTATAAATTGTTGAAATCTGTGAAAGCGTCAATGAGTGGAAACGAGGCAAATATCCTACAATCCTAGAATACAAGAACATAATATAGTGTCTGCTATTTGACATAAGCATTAGCATTAGCGTTAGCGTTGAAACGTGTCAAACATCTTGTTGTTGTTGTTGTTGTTGTTGTTTTATGGCGGTTGGCATCCAAGTGTTGCATTACCGCCAGACTGTATTCCTCAGACTTTGTCATTGTCGTCAGTCACCTCTGGATCTACCTGCGTTGCACCAATGAAATTTCCCCATGTGGGACAATAAAGGAATATCTTATCTTATCTTATCTTAGTCCTCAGGCTTACAATCCTAAAATACAAGAACATATAGTATCTGCTTTATGACATAAGCAGACACTCAATAAACCCCTTAAAACACCCGGGGCTAAAGCCTCCAAGCAATACCCCGCTAAGGGTGCTAATATGATGCTTCCCATATTCTGTACTGTTGCCATGACTTTGATGTCACAAAGCCAATTCAATCAAAGCAATGACGAAAGTGATGAAGGTGAAGAACAAGATAATCCTTTATTGTCCACACATGGGGAAATTTCATTGTTGCAACGCAGGTAGATACAGAGGTAGATACAGAGGAAAAGAACAAGGCTCCGGCCGAGGTTCAGATCACGGCGGAGCAGCTCCAGAGAGAAGCTGAAGAGGGAAAGCTTGAGCTGCTGCCTCCGCCTCTGGAACAGAAGATCACCGAGTTGAACGACTACAAGCTCAAGAAGAGGAAGGCTTTTGAGAGCAACATCCGTAAGAACCGCACCGTGATCACGAACTGGATCAAATACGCCAAATGGGAGAAGAGACTGCAGGAGGTCCAGATCTACGAGCGCGCCCTGGACGTGGAAAACCAGAACGTGGAGCTTTGGCTCAAGTACGTGGGGATGGAGATGAAGACTCGACATGTGAACCACGCCCGGAACATCTGGGACCGAGCCATCACCATCCTGCCCCGAGTCAACCAGTTCTGGTACAAGTACACGCACTTGGAGGAGATGCTGGGGAACAGTGCCGGCTGCAGACAGGTGTTCGAGCGCTGGATGCAGTGGGAGCCTGAGGAACAGGCCTGGTGCTCGTACATTAACTTTGAGCTAAGTTACAACGAGGTGGACAAGGCGCGCAGCATCTACGAGCGATTCATTAAGGCGCATCCGGAGGGGAAGAACTGGGTGAAGTTGCCCGATTTGAGGAGCATCACCGCTGGCGGCTTTATGAGCGCACCGCCGAGCAGTACCTGGATGAGAACCCGTATGTGGCCTTTGCTTGCTTCGAAGAGACGCAGAAAGAGTTGGAGCGCGTGCGTGTGATTTATAATTATGCTCTGGACCGACTCCCCAAAGGCCGTGCTCAAGAGCTGGTCAAGAACTACACCGAACAGGAGGAGGTTCCAGTATGAGGAAGAGGTCAAGGGTTCAACTCTATACTACTCTATAATGTTTTGCATCACCAGACTGACCAATCCTGAGAAACTTATCGTCGTATATTTTGGATTGTTCAGGCTTTTTGAGCTACTTTATGATCTTACACACTTAATTGCTTTTAGCTTTCAGGTTGAGATTAATCTTAGTTATCAGTATGACTCTTATGAAGAACATGGAAGGACAGAAAATCAGTTACTGAATTACATGATAATTGCAGAAGGTGAAACATTTATGTTGCATCATTGCTTGAACTTGTGTGAGAGACACAAAATACAACTCTTTATGCTTTGCAAGAACATGACAAAAAGGAAAAAAAAGCTCCAAAACTTCTATTTAGCATGATACTTAACACTCTTAAGAATGTTCTAATATAAACTACAGACTAATTTTTTGTTATTTCTTTATTTTATCATATGGTTTTATACCTCTGGTGGTACTTAAGTCTGAGAACAGCGGATAGATCATTCTAAA
Organism: Eucyclogobius newberryi; assembly: GCF_026437365.1. Classification (NCBI taxonomy): domain Eukaryota; kingdom Metazoa; phylum Chordata; class Actinopteri; order Gobiiformes; family Gobiidae; genus Eucyclogobius; species Eucyclogobius newberryi. The sequence goes on from NW_027315846.1 coordinate 11,823,517, forward strand.
ACTTTTCAAGATTGTTACTAGTATTTTATTTATGGGTTTCAGTCATGTGACTTATTGGTTGTCGTTGCCATTTTGAGGACGTCGCCATATGTTGTAGCTGTATACTGTACATATCAGTGGACAGAGTGACGCCATTCTGTCTGGATCTCACCAATTGAAGCCAATTGTGGCTGTGGTAGTCAGAGGGGCTGATGGTGCATGAATGGCAACGTTGCTTCTGCTAGTGCTACTGTCACAAGTACTGAAGAGTAGTGTTCTCAAGATTAGACTCAAACAGTGTTCAACTAATTGCAATTAGAATACGAATAATAAAACTAATTTAAAACAAAAATATAAGCAAGTCGGCCTATGTATAAGCTCCTTGATCTCCGTCACCAGACTACACCTGTTTCACACCTATTTAGTTTGCCATCCTTTCCTCATTTGCCAGATTGTCTTTTCTTTGTGTCAAACCTGCAGTTTTTATATTGAGCGTCTGTTCACTTTTTGCCTTCGTAATTAAATAGTCAAAACTGCCTTTTTTGTTTGGTTTTGGAGCCAATATTGTACTAGCCTGACGGATATAAACTGGAGGAAAACCTGGCTCCTACCATACAAATACTGTATTCAATACTGTATAAAATTAAAGAAATAATTACACAAATTGTTAATTCTGTCAAATGACTGATGAAACTTTGGATCACTTATTTTGCAATTGAGATGTTAAAACATTTGGGCTGATTTGAGTAACTATTTTTATAAACAGTCAAATATGTCATTGTCTTATTTTGACCCCTGAAATTGTAACAGATTACCTTGTACCGATTGTACCGAATTGATTATTAACTGATTAATAAAAAATAATATAAACAAAAATAGCCTGTCATATGCACGGTTTAAACATTTTTACTTACACCTAACGAGACGTCACCGCGATCGCTCGTATAAACATGATAAACAATTACGAATGTCGCAAAAAGATTGAACTGTCTCCTAGCAACAATAGACCATACCACTGGTCTATTCATTTCAAGTGTCTAAAACTGACCATGAACTTGAATGATGCGCCATGCCAAAAACTCCACTATTACAAAAAGTACAGTAGCACAGTAGACATTCGAAGTGAAAAACATAGTTTGGTAGTCAAACTAAGAAAATGTGGTGAACCGGTTAACATTGTGTGTGTTAAAAGAATAATAATATTAATTGGCATATTAACAAGTTGTCTTTATTACCACATTTTATTTTTCAAACAACATATATATACTTTACACAAAATCCAGGCCATATCTGCTTCAAATATGTACATAAATCTTTAATAGAGAGAAAGAATGAAAAAGAAAACAAAACATTCTTTGGGTCTGACCATGCAAAACAATAAATAATGTTCCTGACAGTGCTTGCATGGTGCCTTCAGGAATGCTATATCCAGCAATGCAAAAAGCTCAGTTTAGGCTATACATAAACAGTGCCCTGGTCTGCACATCCATCACACACACACAAGTGCACCCCAACATATGTGCTACAGAGAAGTACACTTGCTAGTTGTGAGGCAGTCTTCACTCACTCATTGATAAAGATTTGGTTTGTTGAAAAAGGGCTGCCATGACTGAAGGCGTATGTGTTTAAAATGCTCTTAACAGTAGCAGCAGAATCAGTGAGCGTATGATGTAGCCAATAGCCATTTATGTACGTATAAACTGCAATCAATAACTGGAACTAGTATTTTGGCAACTTGACAAGTGTAAAAATCTTATCATGTCATCAAAATATATTATGAATAGGTCTGCAAAAGGCGTTTTTATTTGTTTAACTGCTAGAGTAAATTTGCGATTGTTCTTGATTTTGAGTTCTTCCAGCTTTTAGGCACAATTTTGAGTGTGAACTGCAAAACGGTCCAAAAAGTAGGGCATATCAGCGTGTTGGCTTATCATTCTGCTTCTGAAAACTGCTTAAAACTGCTTTGACAACTTCTATTCATGGGGTTCTGTTTCTTCTCTGTAGCCGCCATTTTGAATACTTTTGACCATTCAAAAGATACATCATTTTTTTTTGGAATTGTGAATTTCTAACCATGGACATACATGACCATCCATCCATTGTCCATGATACAGCTCAACGTCATATAACCCAAACACTCCTTACCAAAACCGATGACCAGGGCGGACACACAAAATAAAAGTGAAATGTGCACCAGTTCAGTGAAAGCTCTGGTAATGACAGCAGCACCCTCAGAGGATCGAGCACTGTACACTTAGACCCCTGTTTCTCAAGGCCTTGAAATGTTTTGAGCAACTAGTTTGTCTTGTCAGCAGGATGAGCAGGAAGTTGACATCACAGGAGTACAGCTTTCAGCCAATAATCCTTAATAATCCAAGTTCAAGAAGCACTCTTTTGAGTCCAGTTTTGAGTCCTTCCCGGCACCCTCCTCTCAGACTAACTCAGGACGTCCCATGTGTGGATCAGGTGATGACTTGGGGCTCCCATATCTGACTGGCCACTTGGGGGCGACACTGCGTGATGATAGGGGGGCTTGTGGGGCTCTGGCTGTCCAAGCACAGACCACTCACCATGTGCTGGAGGGCAGGGCCTTTTGGCTTCCACTTCTGCAAAACAGTTTGAAAAAAAAGTCAATTAAATGTAAAAAATAAAACAAATAAAATGATGACACTTGCTCTCAACTGAAAGAGTTACTTGTAAGTAATCTTATCCAGTATAGTTCTAGCCACACCACACCTGTTATTAACGCCTATGTGTGAAACACTCTCGCTCACACATCAATATCTTCTTTCCTCCTGTTTCCTGTTGTGATCAGCACAGCAGGTCTGTGCTAAAGTGAGTAATGACTGAGTTCAAAATTACACTTCAAATGAGGTAGAAAATGGATGGATGGATGGATGAGAGATCCGCTCAAGCACAGTGGAAACAATAATGAACTCAACTCCACACAGGAGCTTTACCAACACCATTTGTACCAAATATATTTATTTATTTTGAAACAGCATAACAAAGTAGAGGTCATGATTTTTTATTAATACATAGGGTGTTTTTTGTTCATTGTTCATTAGATTACCAGTATATTTTTTCATGTGAGAGTGAATGTTTCTCTGTGTGTCTATGTCTCTGTGTTAACCCTGTGACGAGCTGGCCCGTGTCCAGGGAGTATCCCGCCTAAGGCCCAAAGTCAGTGAGATAGGCTCCAGTCACTTGCGACCCCTAAAGGCAACAAGCGATAGAAAATTATTGAATGAATGTATTTTTCTCATGACCTTTGATGGATATTCCCGCAGACAATTTAACCCCCCAAAAGGAAGTACTGTCAATCATCCTCTATTCTGGGAGTAAGACTTCTACATTATCAGACAATAACTAGTCAAAAAGTCAAATATTTTTCTAAGGAGATGGGGAATGTCCCAAATATGCCTCAAAGGACTGCAGAGGGCTTTAGGGAGAAGATGATAGGATGTTCTGGCAACCGTCCTGAATGCACTCATTGGTCTATACACACATGGTTTAACTTAATAAGTCACTATTCAATGTCTTGAGTAAAGAATGGGGCCAAGACTGAACCACATGTTGTAAGATTTGAATATTTATCAAGGCGGATGAGGACGGTATAGGTTTCTCGTGTCTGAGAAATTGTAACTTATTGACTTATTGATCTGACTATGATATGAAAAAAATAATATAGACTGATTTTCTATTCAATGAAAGGGGCCAGGATTGAACAGTGTTTTAAGGTTTGAATATTTATGAATATATTTTAATGTAATTACAATTGGACATCTTATTTAAGTGGCTACATGCAACATTATTGGTTATACTGTGGATTGATGTTGCGTTGGCCTCAGACATGGAGAGTCTGCTCAGCATCTGTCAAAGCTTACTCACAAATGTGCAACTGAACAGTAAAAGGTCAACTTCAGACCCATTAATAAAATCTATAAAGAGAATGGGACGTGGCAACTTTGAGATTTTATGGAGGCGTTTATATGCCAGATAATCTAAAATGGATAAGGGATAAATGAGACTAACTAAAACAGCACCATGCTTAAGAAAGACGTCGAAGCAAATATATGACCAGTAGAATGTTATTGCACACGTTACAGGGCGAAGGTAACAGTGTTCGTTATGCAACCTGACAGCAGGAAAGGAAAGACCTGCAGAATCTTTCCTTCACACAGCGAGGGTCCACACATCATTTTGAATACACTTTAGTGCGTTCCTACTTGTACTTGTTTAGTACTTTAGTTTAGTTTTAGTTTGACCTTAGTTTGATTCTTAACTTGATTGGGTCCTGGTTTAGCCTTGATCTAGTTCTTGTTTAGTTCCAGGTTTAGTTCTGGTTTAGTTGTAATTTTAACGTGGAATTTGTGCAAGTTTGATCGCACCCTTAAACACAAGCCTTATCAAAATGTATCATAACCTAATTGGGAATAAAACCTAGACTAGGAAAACAAACAAACAAATTCTACACCTGGACTAAAACAGGACTAGAACAGACCACAGACCGGGATCAAACCCAGGACCAAACCAGGACAATTGAATGTAGCCTTAATGATAAACAAAACAACTTGGGACCTACTCAGATATGAACAGAGTAAAAACAAATGTTAATGATGGTTTCTCACCTGTCGGGGCTCTTTTGAGTTGCATGGCTCCATCTTGACCATTGACCCTGCGGTGAACGCTGTAATGGCCAAACACAGATCCTGCTGCCGAATCAGCGGCTCTATCAGCTCCCACCTCTGCAAAGCACACAACAAAATAAAGATTCATAATGGTCCAGCAAACTCTTTCAGATCCAAGCATTGCATTTTACAAGCTAAATCACTCCATAAAACAAAACAAATGGCCAATAAACTATTATCTTTGTGCAGCCAATTGAAATAGTTGTTCTCTGACATTGTAACCATTTAAATTCATCTGGGCTTTAAGCATTCATTCTTTTGGACTGACCTCACCCTGAGATTTATAGGACTCTAGATTTTGCAACATGAGATACAATGAAGTGAAGGGGATAAAATGAAAGCCCCTATTGAACCATAAGGGATTGTTTTGGTTGGATAAAGCTTACAGGATTAGTTTACTGGTAAAATGGTGAACAAGGGACGGATAAAAGGTGTTTTATTTTATACATACAGACATATCAATAGGTTTCAAAATGTGTTGAATAGAGATACTGTATATTATCTGGTTAGAGTGATGGGTTTGTGTCAACCAATTTAAACAGAATCCACGGTAACGTTTATATTAAAGATAAAACATCAATTATTAACACAATGATTTCATACATTGCAATACCATACATTACCAATAAAAGTGTTTCAACATTTCAAATATGTTGTATCATGCTTACAATAAATATTTCTTTAACCTAGCACTTTACTTCACAACACAGTAACATATACATATACATTTTAGTCCTTATGTAGACATGATTGGTCCTGTTCAAGCCGTTGTTTAGTCCAAGGGTTGCTCACAGTTGCACAAACACCACATTCAAATTGGGATTAAACTAGGACTAAACCCGAAACAAAACGTGGACAAGGCCTGTGCAAAACCAGGACTAAAACAGGACCAAATCAAGTCTACATTAGAATTAAACTGAGCTCAAACCGGGACTAAACAAGTCCAGGTTTAGTTTGATGTGCAAAAGTGAATGCACCCTAATTGCCATTTGGGTAATTATTTAGTAAGGACACAATTGTCATTCTATATTATCTCTTGATAGCATGACTAATCCTAACCTAGCCCAATTATCAAGCTATTTCCATTCCACACTATTACTGTTATTGCGTAAACTAAAGTGAATTCTAACCTAATTCCCATTCCGTTACAACTGTACCCCAGCTCTATTGTGACTCTTCACTGTATTATCAGCGGTGACGTCTGACCTGTGCCTGCGGTCTGTTGCCTCCAATGCCCCTGCACTCCCCCAGCCCGAGCCCCTCCGCGCCCCTGCTCTCCAAACACAGTCCGCCCTGTCTCAGCACACTGGACACGGCCTCCTGCTCCGGGACCCTGGGGACCAACACACACAGGCAAAATGAGGGCTCCGGTTTCACCAATAAGGACCAGATGGGAGAGATAGGCTGGCCGTCCCCTCGAGAAACTGAGCTTCACCAAATAATGTGCTTGTAAAAAAGTATGCTGTTAAAAGTTGTGGGAGGGAAAGCAGTCGTTTGGATGCAGAGGTTGTGTTGTGAAATGTTGCTTATCAGATTCACTCACGCAGGTCATTAGTATCACATTTGATTGCATAAAGTAGTTTGTTCTCACATTATTCTCAGTCATACTCTTTCAACTATTATATACACATTCTAAACAGTACAACAGACACTTTAGTTAGTGTTCTGCCAAATAATTACATATGTTTTGAGGATAACATAAAAAAAAACTGTGTGCTGCGGTAATTCTGCTACACAAGTGTTTAATTTCAGGTCAAAATGTAAGAGTACAAGTTATTTTTATTTGATTTTACGTTTAGTCGTATTTTTTTGATTATTTTCTGTGTATTTTTTATGTTTAGAAACAAAATGTGTGCGTATACAATGTGACTAAAACTATACTGTACTGTACTGTGCTGTACTTACATTTCTAATAGGTAACTACAGCAAATTAAATACCATTTATTCTTGTCGCAAATATGTAGAAACCTGTATGACCAGATTGTATGATTGAGAATGAGTACCTGAGCTCTGGATAGACGTTCTCCATGTACCAACGAAAAGGTTTACAGTTCAACTTCCTCCTTAGAGTCACACGGTCTGAGATGCTAAGAATAAATAATAAGAAAATTAAGACAGCAAAAATAATGTTGCTTAATGAAGTCACTGATGTTCCAAGTGTTCTTTTATTTCATCTGACCCTGTCCAGCTGCTTTCTGACATTACATCACATTACATTACATTTTAGTTTAAGAGGAAGATATCAAATTGGCTTTTATAAGTTGCCCATGAGAAGCAAACATAATGACTTAAAGTTAGGGTTATTCTGGTTATTCTTTTCCAGAATAAGCATAAAGGTACATTCTTTAACTTTGACATTGTTCTAAACCGAATATATAATCAGTATTGAATAAAAACATGAACGTGAAGGTACAGACCTGCCATACGCCTTGCCCTGGGCTGAAGGTCGAGCCTGGTAATAATACTGTTTGTATTCGTCCATCCACACCTCCGCCGCTCGACGAGTGTTTCTATCACACACATGGAAATTAGACATTCTTTTAATAACCACAAAGACACAGCATGAGGCACAACTTCTACTCTGTCATCATCATCGTTGCACTGCTATCCATCTGTTATTTAATGCATCATGATATCACCCTAAGGTAAATACTACATTTATCACGTACTTCACGCCACCCACGCAAAAGAGATTTAGATCTCAATGGGCTGAACCTGGTTAAATAAAGGTTAACAAATGAATCACATAGCGGCTTAATAGTTTTGAAATAATGCTAAATTGAGTATATTTAAATCGTCATTGGTTTTGTAACTTGTTTTCTTGTTTCTACTTTTACCCTGGTGTAATGTTCCTCGTTTTTAGGCTAATCCTCCTCATGTGATGTCTGAGATGGAGGCCTGATTAGCAGATTAAAGCTCCTGGCAGCTCATAAATGCGGTGTTTTGGACTCACTTGATGTAGGTGAGAGCGTTGCCTTCAGGGAAATCGTAGGGGTGCCGTTTTCTGAATACGTGGCCCACTCTGCTACACGGCAAGATCTCCAGGCTGCCTCCGCACATCCACACACGGAAAGACAGTTCTGTGATGGGGAAAAGTGCAGTCGGGTCAAAAGTCAAAGCATCAAGCATCAAGCATCATTTTCACTTATTAATATTTGATTTGAACACATGAAATCATCATATTAAATAGATTCGATAAATGCTAAACCTGGATGAATTAATCGTATTATTTTTTTTGAATTGCTTAACATTTAATTATTCTTTCACTCGTCACACAAGTCGATGTTGGAATACTTCAGTTACTGAGGCTGAATTATAGGAACATCTCTATCAAGTACTTGTTTCCACGTCACATTCAAGATTTAAAAGAGAGGTTTACAAGGCTCACAAGGTCTAAAGTGATCTGAGAAGGGATAGAACTATTCAAATGTATATGTATAAAACATGGAAAAACATGGACAAAAGAAACTTTCACTTAAAAAAAAAAAAAACAATCAAGTACACACAGGACTAAAATTGGCTTAAAGGTTGAATGGACGATTTTTTTGGCATAAATCTGAGTCTTATTTCCTCGTGGCGTGGACTGCCGATAGTCCTGCCACGTAGTCCTGCCACGCATCAATCATAAAACGCACCTACCGCTCGTCCCACATTTCCGCGTGTCTAAGCGCATGGATCTATCATAATATAGTTCCCTCAGTGTACGGGGCAAAATTAAGACGGAGAAAGACAGTTCGAGCTGACTCAGAAGTAGACTGAAATCTACGGGAGACGAAAGATGCGATGTGATCCGTCGCGCTGATAAACAAACGCACGTGTGTGTAGTATCAGTCCGCACGGGGAGTGTGCATGCGCACTTCCGCCTGCGTTCTCAAATCGCCAAAAAATTGTCCATTGCGCCTTTAATTTGGAACTAAATAAAACCCGTAAAACTCAAATGAATCCAGACTAAAGTAGGTCTTATAAGCAAAGTCAAAAGACAGTACAAAACGCAACTGCAAAATCCTACACAACCACAGTTTGTGAACACTCCACCATATCATGCCTTACTATCTTTTACACATACATCAAAGTGAAGGATGTTCCGGAGCAGATTTATGGCCCTGCTGCTTGCCGTTATCAAGGGCACTTTTAATGGAGCGCTACTTGATCAATATTGTATTTAAAAGTGTATCAAATGGCACAAAAAAGTTAAAATGCACCTTATTGTAACACTTTTTTTTAACAATGCAATCCCGCTTTAATAATCCGTGTTTATGGGGATAGTTTGCTTTCTAGATAGAGAAATCTATAAAGGCAAGGTGATAAAATGTTAGCCGAATATTTTCCATAAAAATATTGTTGTTTTATTATTGATCATCTCCCACATAAACCCATACAAAGACTAATAGATCTACACTTGCTTCCAAATTCATCCCCAAGTAGCCACTATTCCAATAAAATAATGAACTATTTATGACTTTTTGTTCAAGTCTTCAGTATATTCTAAAATGTGATTGGATTATTGCATTTAGGGAGCTCAGATCATACCAATACTTTTGCAAAGTTTAGCTCAACAGGAACACAGCGTTATTTTCTCAACTCTATAATGTTAACTCAAATCAATAGTCCTCATTTCTGCTGAGCACATTGCAACGCATTGCAGCATAAATGTATTACCGTTTGGTCAATAAAGTATGTGTAGTGTACTTTATGTGAAGACCTTGCGTACACAAGTTCTTTTCGCAAGTATTTCTCACCAAAGTTCTCTCCTCCCCAGATGTCCATGTGTGTGTCATACTGCCCGAGGTGATTGAACCAGCTCTTGTCCATCACAAATATTCCACCAGCGATCACAGGAGTCCTGAAATTATCAAAAACAAATCAACATATTTTATATTAAAGCCGGGTTACCTGATTTTCAAACTGTGAAAGGCAGAAGTAGATATTTGAACCCTCTGCCTAGTTCTTAGCTCTAATAAACATAATTTCCGTGTATGTGAAGAGCTTTCAAAAAGCTTTGTCAGCCGGGGAAATACAATCTACTGCCATCCAAAAGCGTTTCAAAGTGATGCACGCTCTATTTTGTCTGGGATTGCAATCGATATAATGTTTTATCGATGACGACAGCGTCTGTTTTTGTGACAAAGTGCTGCTTTTACAACATCATCAAAAACATAACACAAAGAAACACCCTTGGGTACTGAAGCATTAAAAAGCACTCCAAACTGGTCATACAACATTGCAAACATTAATCTAATAGAGAGAAGTGTTCTACCACTACCACATGAATAAATGTATTTTAATTGAATTTCGAGTAGCTATTGTTTCTATGAAAGTACAACAAAGAATATGAGTTGAAGCAGTATTAATAGCAGATTTACAAAGTGTTTGTACCTGATTGATTGTGTGGGGTCACTTCTGGCCATTTTCTGTTCGATGGGAATCTGCTCCCATTTAAAATGAAGACTCCAGTCGAACCCTGGTAACAAGGGCAGTGTTAACCTACTCATTTGTTTTTGTTTTCTTTTTTCTTACAATGGAATATATGTACAAATCTTTAGTATGCATTAATTCTTATCTTGTATATTTGTGGCTGTCAAAAAACTTTTTACAGCCTCATATGTTAGAATTAAATGTACAATTTTTCATAGTACAGTGAACTTTCTACATTTTCCCATGAGAATCCGGTGGTGAGAATCCAAGCGATGTAATGCAACAGTGTGTTGAGTATATTTTGTATATTTTATCAGCTGTTCCTAGATCATACTTTTGTGATGGACTAACCTCCTCTCAGGTCGGCAGAGGCAGCCAGGTAGGCAAAGTTGTCCAGGCTGATGACGTCAATGATCGGGCTCACTACTCTGGTATGGTCCTGCAAAGAAAGCAAACAAATGAACCATATTATTTTAGATGGTTTCATTTTTTAACATTAAAGCAAGTTTAATAACCTCCAACACAAAATGCAGGATACTTTGGGATATGGATTACCTGCATAAAGAATATTACCTGGCATGATTACAGTCTGCAGTATCAAAATTCGATATTGCCTCATTTTTAAGTAATAATTAAGTTTTGCCAGTAATGAAGAACTGGTATCAACACAGTCACTAGAGATGATAAAAATGAAAAATAAAAACCGCTAAAGCAAAGTCAAAGTCACAAAGTTTTGACACCGTAACCAAATATCAAGTGTTCAGAGTAAAGTGGACACACCAGTCTTTGCGGAATGTATTTATCATTATGCAGCATTTGTTTTCTCTGGTTTTACTCCAAGTGTATGTTACTTTGTTGAAGGACAAAACAATTGTGAAAAGTTGTAACCAAAAGCAATTCAAATCTCAGCATGTGGCAACCAAACATACAACATAACAAAAACACCATTTCGTAGAAAAGCTAAACAATAGACAAGTAAACAGAATGATAGGTCTGAACAAAGACAAGACTAGGTCAGAATCGGTCTAGACTTAAACGAGATCCATGCCAAACCAAGACCAGGACTACACCGAGGCTAAACCAGGACATCTCATACAGTCAGCAGTACCCTTTGCAGTGAGTATTCTGTGTTTGTATTTGTCTACCTTCTCCTTGACCGTGAACAGTAGTGACTCATCCAGATTGTGTTCGGATCTGTGCGTGAGGCGTTCAAGTGTGCCGAGGTCAGTAGAAATTCACAGCTCCTCCATCCAACTACACTCTTGTTAATCAGTTGTGATGGCTTTGTTAACGCCTCTGACAGACTGAATGCTGAGAGAGATGATCAACAGTGTGTGGGCGAAAACAAGTCTGAATACAAATGAATAAAGTGCTGTAGTGGAGAAGGGGTTAGTGGTGGAGGTTGTGGGTTCCATTCTCAGGATATGCAGTGGCTTGATCTTACGTAAAGGAGGGGTACCAGATTTTTCCTACTCGTTGACTTGTTTTTAGTTCTCTTAAACCAGCAATAAGGACAGAAATATCTTTCTCATTTTTACAATCCATCAGAAACGTTTTGGAACCAATGGAAATCATCTCTAATCTAACTAGAGCTATTAACATTCTTTTAAAGTTGATTAATGTGCATTGTTCCTAAATAAATTGAAAATACGTAGTAGATATTGTCGTGGAATTTGTGATTCTGGCACAGTTCAAATGCCTTGTGCATCCCAGCCCTAAAATCCATTAGCATCAACGCTGAATTGAAAAAAAAATCCACAATTTTGGCTCTCAAGATCTCGCTAAACCGACAAACCCACCCGTGTATTGCAAATAGCCAAATGTTGTTTTGCATGTGGACTTTGACGCGCAGACACAGATGGAGCTCTTGCCATCTGAGGTGACACTTGTGACTTTGTGGACGTGGTCGCATCTTCTGTGGGCGGTAAATGGACGTAGGCTTTTTTGACGCAAATCTCTGTTTACATTTGTGACATGCCCTGGAGCGCATGCCATGCTGAGTAAAACTAATTACTGATTCAGCCTTTGATCTGGTCATTCATCTGTTTGGGATTAGCGTCTGAACAAGTTAATAGGTTTTTGGTGGGCGGGGGAAATTACAAAGATTTATTTTAGACTTTTTAGACCAAATTCAAGGTCATGCAAGGTGGCATTAAAAACTACAATGAAGTAAATTCAGATTGCCTCTATAATACCTTCATGTAAACAAAATATTGACGTTTGAAGTTTCTTATATAATGTAAATAACAGAGGGATACCGGCCTTGGACTTGTGACTCGTTTTTCAGTCCTGTCCACTTTATTTGTATCGCATATTTCATAAACAAAAAGTGTTTCCAACGTGCTGCATCATATTTCTATAAAATACAACACAAACGATGACTCAAGACTCGACTTGGACTTGACTATTTACAGCTTGGCTTTTATAAACATGTTTTTAAATGATAATTTTAAGTTTAACGGTTGGTTAAAGCTGTAAGAGTACTGAGAGAACACAGTGAGTAAAGTAATAAGAAAACTAATGGAACTTGAGGCTTGTGACCTTAGACCTGGACTTATTGATACTGACTTGACTTGGACTCGTAGGATTAGGACTCGGACTTCCACTTAGGAGGCCTGAACCTGACCCAGACTAATCGTAAGTTACTTGTACTACTTGAACAATGAGGACTTAAGCTAAAACTCCCAACTGACTTTACTACAATCCTGGTAAAAACATTATAATTATAAGTAAACACTGTATAAGTTTAATGTATGGGATGCATTTTATTAATTCGTATTTTAAAATATATTTTCTAATCCTTAAAATGTACATAAATGTCTTGTAAATTTACTGGTGAACCATGGGTCACTCACTATCAAAGATTTGAGAAAGACTCAACTTTACTTCACGCCCTCTTTGCTCATTCAGAACTAGAAATACAGCTATTTACTCAAGCAGGTGTGGCTATAGCGTATATATTATTTTGCTATATCCCAGTGGAAAATAAAAGTCATAATACCAGATGTTGCAATGCAGTAAATGGGAGTAGGCCTCATTTTTAGTCTGTGAGTGAGAGAGGTGATTACTGATACACCGCGTCACATCGAGTATCTTCAGAGCCAGAAAAATGGAGCACGATGGTTGAAGATTTAGGAGCAGCTGTGCCTTTGGAGCTGTGTCAGAGATTAGTAACATGAGGGGCGGCCAGAGGAACACCATTACTCAAGAGAGAGCAGAGCAACCAAGAGCTATTTCACCATCTATCAAGCACGCAGTCAGTCCAGTCTCTGCCGATGTGGCGTCAAATGCCTGGGTTTTAACTGCAATGCACAAAGTCTAGAAATGATGCAGTGGTTCTGAAAATACGAATGGATTCACACTTGTTCTGGTTTGGTCCTGGTATGAGCCAAGTTTAGTCCTGGCGTGGTCTTGGTTTGGTCCTGTTCTGGTTCTGTTCTAGTGTTTAAGTGTGACCCCAAAGGCTACAAGTGACAAAGGTGATTAAGTCATTTCATAGATCTGGTAAATTCACTTTCAGCCCATATTATGCACATTGTGGTGGTAGGAATTTATAAAGCAAATGTTTCCAAAGAAGTTTCTCGAGTCTGGAGTCAAAAGTTTTTGAAATGTTAAAATAATAATAATAAAATGGTAAAATGGACAAAATACATGGTCCTTGCAATAATGAATCCTGTCCTCACCCATTCCCTTTTGCATAGTGTTGTGCGACTGTGGCTTTGGTGTCCCAGTGGGCTGTATAATTGAATTTGCTGCATGTGGCGACTAAAAGAGGGATCTTCCAAAGTGTGAAAAAAATATGGGGATTTTGGATCAAAAATAACCCAGCGTGCAAGCAGTCCCCGGGTGGTAGACACACACTTGTCAGTTTGGGACACCAATCAAAACACTGAGCTGAAAATGTGCTGGACTGAGCCACACCAAACAAAACAGCCAGGCAGACTATTCGGGAAAGGACCAATTTCCTATTTATGTATTATTATTTATTTATTCTGTATTGATGCTTGTTCAAATGAGCATACAAGGTCAATACAAGTTTGAATATTGATTGGTATCTGGGTATCAACTTTTCTTGGAGAAACCTATGTCCTAGAACCAGTTAATTTATGGATACATTCTAACTTAGGGGATTTAAGATTTTCAATCAAAAATAAAGTGCATGTACAAAAGTATGGAGGCAAAGAGCTGTGTCTTCTCCAGCAGCAGAACAAGAAATGATGATACAGGCGCCTTTTATCTTGTTCACACAATTTGTTCAAACTATAAATAATTGACAGGGATGTTCACATTATCATAAACTCATAAAAATGTACTAAAACTACCATAAAAACAAATCAACACATACACATTTAACTAAACACAAATATATACATAAAACCCTAAAAAAACACCTAATAATGATTAAAAACCCTTAAACCCCTGTGCCAACTCTATGGTGCTCCCCTACACCTCCTCTGCCTTGGTCCAGCCGGGAACCCTTATAACGGAGCTTGTTCCTGGCGGGAAGCCTTTATAACAGTGAAGAAGAGTCAATTGAGCAAGGCCATCATTCAGTGTGACAAGTACAGAGAGAAAAAACAGTGTATTATCAATGAGTTGAGAAACCAGGGGCATATGGACGTCAGTATTCAAAACATATTCAAATGGTTTAAGCAGAAGACATTAATTAGGTTATTGAATGAGTCAGGCCTAAATCAACAGAATTTAGTTTTTTTTAATTATATCTTGTTTTATTTATTTTTGGGTTGGGAAGAGACCTCTGGTTCATATTCCAATACAGTAAGTGGCGTAAATGCACCTAAATGCTGAGTGCTATTCGCCATAAAACAGAAACCAAGAAGAAGAAGAAGAGGGAACCCTATGACTCCTGGACACAAGACCAGAGGAAGTGACCATACACAATTCACTAAAACCAAAACAAACTACATTAAAACACAAACACCTAAACATCTTCAACACATATTGCACTATATCTTGCACATAACCAATTAATAACTATTTAATTTATCTCCCTTTTCCCTCCAGGACAGACGGCTTCAATTAAAGTGCCCCTGTGCACCAGATCTAAAAATGTGATAAAAAGAGACGTTACTTCAATAAATATTTATGATAAATTTTGTGCAATTGTCTTTTTAAAGTGCTAATAGATGCTTAAAGTGATGTGTGCAATAAAAGTGAAATGTGATTTAAAGTGCAAACAGTGAAAAGTGTAAAGTGCTAGTGTAACACACAGGCTCTTTGTTACAATGAGCTTTTACCCTTGTTTCCTCATCATTAGTTTACTCAATGTTATACTTTGATTGATTCTCAGCTGGTGCTAATTAATCCTTATCCTGTATTGTCCTGCAACTGTGGTTCGAGTCTGTTTTAATCTACCCCCGATTCCCGCCAACATCTCTGTACTATTTATGTATCATTTGGACAATTATGACTCAGAATAATACATGTAGGGTTCAAAATGCGTAGCAACTTTTCACGTAAAATCACATAGCAATTTTTCAAATGTAAAAACATGTAGATGTAACTGTTACGGCGCAATGTCAATGGACCTGTTTCTATTACTAAGCTGTTTTAGATCAATGTTAGGGTTTTCTATGAACAAAATGTAAAAGATGATCTAATACTAAGTACCTGAAAAGAAGCATAATATGTCTCCTTTAAACTTGTCGTCCACTGTAACCCTGAAGGTGTATCTTGCTTTATAAATGCACTTATAAAGCAAACCATTGAGTAACTAATAGTACAAATCGATGCCTTGTAGTTCCGTACCTCTTTGACTCTCTGGAGCATGGGCTGCAGCCAGTCAGTGTTGACCTCACAGTGAGAGTCCAAGAAGGTGAGGACGGAGGCAGAGGCCGAGTTGGCCCCTCGCACGCGGGATCGGATCAGACCTGCAGGGCAAGACATCGGGCTAAGTGTGGGCATTTGACATTGATTTACCACCAATAGAAAATGAAGAGGAGCGGGTCATCTAAGTGGGATGCTCGACATAATTTTTATTAAATGATGTAGTCTAGAAAGGATGCCTTTTTTTTCTTTAATCGTGATTTCTCTTTGGATTTTAACATTTAATTACAGCATCTGTTTAAATTACTTACATCAGGATTCAATTTAAAATTGCAAGCGCTACAGGTTAATTGCTTTTTGCATCTGCTTTAATATTAAATTAACACAATGATGTACTTATTTTCTTTATGAGAGAATTAAAACTACAAAACTATAAAAAGTAATAACGGTATCACAAAAAAACATGACAGAATGAGAGAATAGTTGTGGGATAGGGCCTTGACAGTGGTAAAAATAATCTCAGTTTAATTTTTCTAGACACTTTTCTAGACTACTTGAATTGTATCCATGCTTTTAGTTGCCATGTAGGTAGAGCAGACATTTCTCAGCAGGGAGGAGTAGATTAAGTGTAGACGCTGAGTACAAAGTGATCTGACTACTTTAGCTAGCCAAGTATTTCGGTATTTAAGGTTAATTTCATTTAAGGATTAATTTGAGTAGCCATAGAGGTCAAGAAAGCAAGGAAGTAAACAGCTTGTCTCTAAATGTACTATATAGAATAGAAACATTAGTTTGGTATGTATGTCAAAGGACTTATTGTTTTTGAGTAGAGTGATTAATATGAGCACCGTAGCAATTAACAATTCATAACAGAGATTTTTTAACTTTTGAACTGTAAAAAGTCCTCAAAATGACACTTATATAAACAGGAAGCTAAACGTGTAAATACCCTGTTCCAATCCTGAAAACTGTACTGGTTTTATTGGATAATAGCTGGAAAGGTTCCCAGGCTGTAGTTGCATACCGGCCTATACTTAATTAGCAAAGTGTTCATAATGGTTTGCTTGATTGATTGATTTGCTCATAGACTTACCCTCTCTGCGTCCATTTCGGAGGCAGCGTACTTTGGGTATCCGGGACAGCAGCTGGCAGTCCTCGGCTGTGACGGAGGGCAGAGGAGAGGAGGATGTTAGCTCAACCCCGAACACACACTAAGAAACAATACGGTTTATTTCAGCGCTTCGTCACACGGCCACAGACACTCCACAAAGTTAAACAAATGTAAACGCAACCAGTGAATATGGACACACACTATCCTCAGAGCACGAGCGAAATTGACGTTTACTTTCAACAACATTGTAAACCAACTATTACTTAACTATTGCAATGATATGCACAATATGGCATTAAGCTTATTAATCTCCTTGAAGACAGTGACACCGGGATGAGTTACGAATCAGCTCTGTGGAGACACGATGAGAATGTGTGTTTTTGCGTAGTCGTTTTGAGCAATAAAAACATCTGTTGGTGAATAAATGCTGATAGAGGTATTTAATGCCATACTGTGGGACATTCCAGGCAAAGCAATAACTTTTCAATGGAGATGAGCTGGTGGCAGATCCATCACCAATATTGTTTCATTTATTGCAATATTACACTGTAAATCAACAAGTACTTGCCCAAAATGTATAGTATAAACTGAGGACAACTTAGTGTTATGCAAAGTATTTGTGACTCATTTTGGGTAATATTTTGGTACAGCATCAGGTTTATTTTCAGCCCTAAATCTCCACTTTACTGCACACATTTATTGAGTTTGAACCACAGTGTTGCTCGTCATCCATGGTCAGTAAGACACTTGAGGATTAGCCATAGAGAGAGTGATCGGGCTAAGGGATTGTGGGAGATTGTTAGGCCACGCCCCGACAATGATACAGCCCGGGAGGGGATGTAATCCTCTTAGAGTAAATGTTTGTGTGTACAAACCGGTGAGCTGAACGGGAAGAACGGGACAGGTGTTGTGAGAGAATGACGTCCTGCCCTGGGAGAACGTCCTACGGTGGGACAGCTGGTGTGTGTACTGTACGTGGGTGAGGATGAGAATGGGGATGAGGGGGAGAAGAAGGGGAAAGGTCACTCCCACCAAACAGATGTTGTGGACAGAGAAGCAGATTGTGTGAATCATATGTTCGCGCATTTTAGGAAACACAAGCGCCGTTGAACATGGATTTCTCGGCATTTCCTGGTGATGGGACCACAAGAGAACTCAAAAGCACTTAGTTTTAACGAATGTGTGACATTCAGGCAAGCTATGAGAGCTATGTAAGACTATTTATTGTACTTGAATAACTCCAAAAACAAAAGAGCAACAAACAAATTAAGCTGGGCGATGAAAAATTCAATGTACATCTTACAGTTAAATAATGTCATAATCTACTATATGTAAATGGGTTATTATAAATACTATACAACATATGCATTTGAGATTACACCGAATTTAAGGTTCATTCAAGTCCAATAAAACATGATCTGCTGATAGAGGTTTGATCCAAGCACAATAACAACATCAGTAAATATTTCATTGGCCAATCTTGATTCAAAATGCAGAAGTCTACATGTTTCAAGCCAAAAGGACATATTTTATCTAACATATGGAATAAAACTTGATTAGTTCACTGCTGTATATATCCTTGAGTGCTATTGCTTCATAACACAATAAAGCCCATTCATTTTCCAGATAAGACTTGTCAAAGTAGTGTGGGGTCATCAGTTTCCCTATTGTTAGAGCTCCATGCTGCTGGGGGGACGTCCCATAGGGTCTAAGGTCCCGGGAGAGGAAAGTGACCCGTTGATTAAGACGATCCTGAACAGTGTTAGCAGGATTAGACCCCTCCTCGTGCCACCCCTAAACCTCCTCTATAGACTGTCCTCTCACTGCTCCGATGAACTCCAGCTGCACTTAAGACCACAGGTTCACACAATAAATACTGCACCTTTGTTACAAGATGAAGTATGGACTAAAAACCTGCTGAAAATAAGACCAAGGAAGTCCAATTTATAAACCTTGGCATGTACCACATTTTTGCACTTAGTAAGTTAAACACTTCTGAAATGGAAAGTATATGGGCCTAGAAAAAGTATGAAAACCAAAAATGTTATGCAAAATGTACATTTTTGATCTTTTAACCATGTTGTAGTAATGTTCCCTCATCAAAAAACATACCTAGAGTTAGTTTCATTAAACCTGTTTTTGAGGTTGTCTTTTCTGCTCCTTACGACCTCACAAGGCACATGTCTTTGATAAAAGTAGTCATTGGTCCAGTGAAATCATAAAAAATAAAAGTACAAATGTTGAAAGTTTTGTCAGGTAAAAGGTGAACTTATTCAGCCACTTTAAAGGTCGTCTGTCTGAACTTTGCTGAATGTGACACTAGAAGAGATTACTGCATTAGCACATCAGGGACAAGCTAGCTCTTGTTTATTTTCCCATGGTCTCTCAGCCAGTGGATGGCGGGCTAACACCAAATCCTGGTGAGGTAACGCCTTTGACAGACATGTTTTCACAACATATTTATGTCCTAAAACATAAGATGCCAAAGTAAATGTACTCAAGAGCATATTTAAAGGCCAATAACAATTAAAAACATACATAAAGCACAATATGTGTCCTTTAACAAATGATTGTGTGCACAGAACTGCAGTCTTCTTGCACTGCCAGACAAGTTTCTTCTTATTCTATTAAAAAAGGTCTGGGATTTGTTCGTAACAAGTTCCACTGGGCAGGATCGACAAGTGGATTAATCAACCAGAGAAACATAATAACATTACTGGTGGAAATAGTAAAATGTCTGTCTTCATCTTTATGGATCACAACTCAAAATTACCTCATATTTTACATCTTGTGATTCAAAGAATGATTTTGCACTGCAGATGTTCCCAGGTAATTAACATCACCACGACAACACCTCTGTCTCTCCTTCCTCATTCCACAAGTGGAAGCAGACTGTGATGTTAATGTATGTTTTTGCTGAAAGAAAAATGTCTATAAATACTTGTCTAGACTCAGAGGCGCAAACAGGGATTTGAATCAACACGTTCTATATTCTGCTACTGCAGCTATCACCACCAGGTGATGTTTAGTTATAGAAAACATTTAAGAAGAGAGGAGCTACAGAGAAAACTTTAAAAATATTCATATAGCTGTCATATTGTCCGTGCATTTTTTTGTATTAATCACATCTGCAATTGTACAAGGTTGTGCTGTTGAAGAAAATAACTTAATCTGATCATCAATATTTATAGCCCTGAAATGAAGTTGTGCCAGTTCACAAAAAGGATTACAGGATTTTGGGCAAGGATGATAGAAATGATAAGATAAGATAGATAAGACAATTGTATGATTGTATTATTTAAATAATTCTGTGGTGTGTCACAAACCATCAAAACCAAATGAATCCATCGTTCTCAAGCAGAAATAGTTTTGAATTTAAAAAATCTATTCTGAAGCGCCCCATAGTGGAGGGAAAATGTTATAATTATATCTCTATTGTATCTGTTTATTGGGAGGTCAATGTCTGTCACTAACAATTATTTTATCAGTCACCAAGTCAGCATTTTTTTTTAATTAGTGAACAGATCCTTACTATTGCGCATTAAGACTTTTTAAATACATTATCAAATGTTGAAATATGGTGACTGAAGGCTTCTAGATCATGGATCTATTAGTTCTAGATTTACAAATAATGTGTATTATTGATGAAAAACAGAAATAGTTTCTTCTTTTTGACACTTTTGCCACTGTCTTGGTTCTAAGTATTATTTTGTCATGTGTTGTAGAGTCTACTCTGTACAATCTAGATAACGATTATGAAAATACAACAAGCTATTTATTGTAGTCGACTAAGTTATGATGGTGGTTGGTTAATTGTTGCAGCTTTAGTCAAAGTAAATTATCCGCACAGTCATGTGGAAGATACTTGTCCCACATTCCCTATGCCAAAACTACTGTGTGTGGACTCTGGAATGGGCAATGTGGTTCATGATCATGCCCTTGGGCAACATTGGAGCTGGTTACTCTCTGGGCACGCCACGCTCTTCTCCATTGTCCTCCCGCTTTTTAACTTCGTCTTTACCAAAACATCACACACACTATGCATAATATATATGTCAATCTTTAATTCAGCGATGTCTTTTAGCAGCCGTAGTATATTTGCCTTTCCGGTATACAGTGGGCACACACAGACTCTGGCTTGAGCCTTAGCTGAATAAACAGGGCTTTAGTGAGCTAATAGCCCTCGGCTGCTGACCCCGCACTTCTGCACGTCTGGTCAAATCCACACGAGGACTGAGTGACTATAATATGGTGTATATGTAGGTCACTGTGGACAGAAGATGTGTGCCGCTAATGAGGTCATTTACGTCTAACAGCTGCTGACAAACAGGATTACTCAATATGTGACACAACTGTGAGGGTCAGCTACATGAACCACTTCACACTCGTCTGCATCATTCAGTTTTAGGTACGACAAAAAGCTTTTATCACGTGCTCTGTGATATGTTATGGATTAGGGCTGTAATCGACTAAAGACATTGTTGGTCGACTAAAGACATTCCGTATGTATCAGTTACTCATGATCTCCCAAATATTTCAGTCAAAGTGCATTGACAAGAGGGAAAATATTTGTAATTTGCATGTTTATAAAGGCAGAATAAATTTAAAAAAAAAAATCCCAAATCTCCAACAAACTCATTCCATGCCTTCTCCTTTCTGGTGTTATTCATATAAATCAATTATAATTACATTCAAGTATTTATTCAACTTATCACATTTTTTTGTCTAAGACTAAGACGCCATCAACCGACTAATTGACCAAACAACTATGGATTATTTTGTATATACATTTTATAAATGTGTTATTGTCTAAGTAATCAACCGACATTTTCATAAAGAAGATCTTCGCTTTTAGGAAATGTTAAACACATCAGATAAAGTCACAATTTTATCTTGACATTTGATATTTTGAGGAAACTAATGTATAGGTTTATTAAGTAATATGGAAATGAAATGAGCCCTTTTCGGCACAGGTCTTTGATAAAAGTAGTCATTGGTCCAGTGAAATCATAAAAAAATAAAAGCACAAATGTTGAAAGACAGGGGAAAGGTGAACTTATTCAGCCACTTTAAAGGTCGTCTGTCTGAACTTTGCTGAATGTGGAGCTAGAAGAGATTAACGAGAAACATTGGAGAATATCTGGAGATATTTCTCACAACCAGCTCATTGAAAGTAACCGGCGCAAAACAGCCCAATAGCACCAAAACACAAATCACAGATTGACGCTCTTGTATCTAGGCCTTCAGATCTAAAACACATGTCAACATTAGCTTCAGCATTTGATTCCCATAATTATCTTGGCCATAGCAGTTCGCTTTGGTATGTCAGCATGCCACACACACTTCCAGCAACATCCCAAGAGTCTCAACCACAAAATCAAACATGTCCACTTTAATCAGAAAAACAGGAGAAACTCACGGTCCCCGCTGAAGTCATCGATCAGGATTATTTCTTGGATCAGGGATGGAGGAGTTCGCATGAAGACACTGGTTTGGGACAAAGATTCACAGTGGTAAGGCAAGTGATTATTAAGATAAGAAAATGTTTAATAGTGAATAATAATAGTGAAACACCTCTGTACACACGGCAGAATTAGAACAGTAAAAGCGTTCAGTGTTATTGAGTGTCTGCGTCATAAAGCAGACACTATATGTTCTTTGACGCGTTTAAACTCCTTAACAATTTCAAAAAGTTATACCTCTTTACGATCGCTTTCACCGTTTTAGGGGGGGCTATTGCTTTTGACATTTGTACACCTTGTACTTTTTTTCAGTATTTGCATAAGTAAATTGCTAATGCTAACACTAATGCTAACGCTAATGCTAATTAGCGTTAGCATTAGCGTCTCTGTTTCTAGGTGACGGAGGTACAGGGAGGAGGGTGTGCAGCAGGGTCACCAAGGCTCTCTCTCCCTTTCTCCCTGCTCAGGTCTGCGTTCAGCACGATCTTGTAATTTGTCTGGACAAACAACTATTTGAATCGCAAACTACGCAATCATCAACTGTGAATTACTGAGCGTCGTTGGTATGCCGCAAAACGCAGCAGAAAACATGGACGGGCGGGAAGGCGAGAGCCATCATCGCCGTTAGCGCGACTTTAATGTAATTTGTTGTCAATTAAATCAGACTTTTTATCTTAAGTAGTACTACCAGTACTACTTACACACATGTAGTACTCTTACACACATGTTATACTTTTACGCAAGAACGCAGACTTCAGCCATTGCACATTATCTAGTTGTGTATGTTAAAGCAGTGAATGCGCATTTATCAGTGAATTGTCCTGCTACACTGGAGAACATGAGCTGCAGAAGGAATACGCAGTACCTTTTGATGGTGCGGAGCAGAGTGGAGCGGGCCTCATTGTGGAAAGTGATGATGATGCTCGTGGAGGGAAGGTCCGCGTCGTAATTCATAGAAGCACATCTACAAGGCAAGACAAGACAAGTTTATTCGTAGAGCACATTACATTCACAAGGCAATTCAAAGTGCTTCACACAACAGGAAAAAATGCATTCAAATCACAAATTACAGAAATCACAAAACAGTTTAAGAAGTAAAAGAGAAGAGAGCAAAGAAAAATCCTTTCAGTCATATTACAGCTCGTTTGGAGAAGTGAGCAGGCCGTTACAGTGGTCTAATCTACTGGAGAAACAATGCAGAAGTTACAGGGTTTGACAATGAAAAAAATGGTACAAATGACAATTTTGGCTTGGTTTGTGGTTAATGCAGCTGTAATTGCTGAGCCCATCCACATGGGAAAATAAGCTAGCGCAAAGTTTGTTTTAGCTAAAATAATTATACATTTTTTGGGGTATTTTTTTACTATAAGTGCAAAAAGCAGCAATAATTGTATTCAGAAGATTATATTTTAAGTTTAAAATAAAGAGTTTGCCCTACTTAATTCCTAAAAAAGACGTTTTCACTTTTAGAGATTTTGACATCATCACATTTTAGAACATGAGCTCAAACTATATTATTGATATATGATTTTGTTAATTTAAAAAGCATAAGTTGTTAAGTAGTAGAAAAGAGCACAAACCAGTATCACAAGTTTTGAAGAAGATGGATTGTTATGACTTTGTAAATTTTCTCACAAGAATCCATCTTAATTCACACTGTGGGCTATGAGGTATTTCACATATAAGTGATGGCAAATATTGGACTTTTTGGTGAATTTCTCTTCCCTGTTTTGGGCACTGGTCCAAAACTTTTACCCCTATAGTTCCAGATCTGCTCTGGATCCTGGTTGTGGTCCAGACTTGGCCAAATCAAGGTTTGGGTCTTTGTTGGGAACAGCTGGTCCCAGTTACCGTAGAGACAGGGAAATATCCGGTTGCCTGGAAACAGCGGCTCAGATTCTGACCCTTTGCTTTATTTAACCTCACACTTACTTCAACTGGCTGTTTTATCAAGATATTTATGTCTTTGTTTTGGAAAAACAACGGTGTTGCATCTAGTTATGTTTCCCATCTGCCACAAAACTTTGCTTTTATTATGATTTTCATACAAATATTCATTCGTCTACCGCCCCTGACTTCGATCCTGATTTCGAATCTGGAGAAGGATCCTTGCCTGGCGCTGCACTGGGGACCCAATTCTAGTAATGTCCTCTTTCACCATCTTTGAATCTCATTTTTGGTGTTCTTGACATAAAAGTTGCATTCACACATTAATTGATCCAATTTTAGTCCTGGTTTAGTCCTGGTCTGGTCAAGATTTAGTTTTGGGTTTAGTCCCCATAGCAGCTTCCCATGTTCTTGAGCTAGATTTGGTCAGGATTATTGAAGCTGGAGGTTTTTTTTTCCTATTGAGCATGTTTTTAGGTTTCTTCTTGGCTTCTTGCTGTAACTTGACATCCTTTAACCTAAATATTCACTATTCTTCTCTACATGCCCAAACCATCTCAATCTGATCACTCTGTTTTTATCGTCAAAACATCTACATATCTTTTTTGCTGTTTTCATTTAAAACTCTGTCCAACACTGCTCTTACTAAACAGTAACATCTTCATCTTTTTTATTCCCAATCCTGAATAGACAAATTGTGTGTGAAGTGCTAAATCTTGTTTTGAACTACGATAGCCAGACAAGGGGCCTGACTTCTGACTTGATTAGTGAGATTAATCTCACTAATCCTAATCCCACTGTAGATTACCTTCACACCTGTCCAGTCTCTCACCTGTAGTGTCTAGTGTCCCGTATGGCTCGCTCACTGCCCAGACGGTCGCTCTCTTGCAGGTTAAATGCATGTTCTCTGTACGGGTCGTCTCCAGGCTTCAGTGTTTTGGCAGAGAGGTAGGATTTCTCGTCGAAGCCACCCAAGAGTTGGCTCTGGTCCAAACGTGGGGGCTGGGTCACCTGTAGGGAGGGATGGGGAGAGGCTTTAGCACTCCAGCAGAACGTGGTGTTTACTGTCGATACGTCACTCCTTTATACCAGACCAGAACCTTGCGCCACAAGAATAGCTTATTTCCCTCTGCCTCTGACTCATGAACACTTCTAAACACCTACCACTTTAACTACAAATTAATCCATCACTCACTGCACTGTTCACTTTCTGCACTACATCTGTAAATTTAACTCACTACTTACTATGTACACATTTTCTGTACATAGTAATAATAGTACATTTAAATAGTTTTTTTCTTTAATGCATGCCCTTTTTGATTTTATATATGTTGTTTTATTATTGTTAATTGTTTTATGTTGCACTGAATCACCAAGACAAGTTCCGATGTTTGTGATTTCTGTTCATTGGCAATGGGAATAAACCTTTTCTGATTCTGATAATTGTCATTTTAGTAACAAAAAAGACTCACGACTCTATCTTTCACAAGTAAACACCAATTATCTCATACAACTATAGTTTAGGGACAACAGTTTAACCCTTAACAAAGTGGCACTAGGTATTGCCCCTTTTACTAACACTGCTAATTAACAGTAATGGGGAGAAATAGTTCAAATATTATGGCAGAAAATAAATGACCACTTGTATCACTTGTTCACCCCTTGTTGCCTCGATTCAATAGCCTTCTGATAGACCACTGCAGCTATAAACAACTATAAAAGTGTGAATACATGAGTAACAGTGGGTTCCCTGGGTTTTATAAATACAGGATGCAATTAAGTAATTTATAGAGTTAAACAAGGATAAATTTTGAAGCTGACAAATGTGGCTGAACACAAATCCTATAATCCCTGCACAGGGGCAAATGAGTGGGAGGTTACAATAGAAGATAAATAAAGACTTTGTAACAAACAAAATGTAAGGGGGCTGAGACAACAAAAAGAAATAGACTGGCATGCACTGCACGAAGAGGAGCTATGTTTAAACTGAAAGGTCAAAAGATCAAAAACAAACAAGCATACAAACTAAGATAAGGGTCATTGAAAATGCAAGCCTTTTGATGTAACAATACATGTTTTTCAAGTATTTCTAAGCAATAAAACAATTTAATAAATGCAGTACTTTTGATGATTCAATGCAATTACTTATAAAGTTAAATGGTGCACATTTAAGATGAATGTGTTTTTTAAATGTTAGCATCTATTCAGAGCTGTCTCAATCCACGTTCAAATTGCAGATTAAGTTGGTCTGTATTTGGCTTTGGCTTTGTATTTAAGAATCAGAATCAGAAAGGAGTTTATTGCCATTGTCACTGAACAGGATTAAAAACTAGGAACTTTATTTGGCATTAAGGTGCAACGTACAGCAATGAATAATAGTTGCAATAGTATAATTTAATTTTACCTTAAGCATATATAAGCTTGTATTATAGGCATACCTAAATCAAATACAAACTAAAGCAGTTATTTAATATTGATAGTCATTGACCTCTCTTTTTGAGTTGCCTGGTTGCACAATACCACCTCGTCACACTGACTAATTGCTAAGCTTAGGCTAATGTTACAGCGGAGTCTACAGTAGCAGACGTCTGGAAACACTGACAACTTCAACTTAATGGCACAAGTGAGAGTGAAGTGAGCCACTTTAATAAATCCTGACTTACTTTCTAAGCCTGAAGTTTTACAATTTAAGTGCATCTGCATCATTTCTCTTGGGGCCCGTTTGCAGTGCAGAACACATTTACATAAAGGTACACACTGATATTTGAGCCATTGTCAATGTTGAAATATTAATGAACCACATCATTATGGGACGCACCTCTTTTGGACCAAACAAGACCCTGTAGACAAAGCATATAGAGTTACATAGCCTTTATCTGTCCCCTGGAGTACACCCTTCTCAAGACAGATTTAAAGGTGTACTATATATTTTTTATAGTATAGTATAGGATTTTATAGTATTTATAGTAAACTCTATAGTATGCATTTCATTACACGTTCTCCATTCTCCTCGCTCTTCTCCACAGATCTGAGCTGTAACTTGGTCTGGTGGTGTCACTTGCTTGTATCCATGGAGATCAATAAGTTAGTTTGATGCCTTAGTGTGGAACAACAGCTCCACATAAACAAGCAGGTGGCGGACCATCCACCAGAAAAGTTACATAGTGCACTTTTGATCATTTTGAACCAAACATTTTTTGCACTTTGTGTTCATTGAATGATCATGTTCCTTGTTAAAGTATCAATAGTTAATCTACAAAGCTGATTTGAAACTAGCCAGGGTACTTGTTGTGTGTCTCTGGGAAAGACACTTCTGATGGACGGTTGAGGAAGGGCAGCTGGCATTAAAACCTGTTGGCAATTTATCATGTTATTCGGTGAGTCGATTTGCATGGCAACCAATGAAATGCTGGAATAGGGAGAAAAATATATTTATAAAGTTGATTATTATTGGAAATCTTTACTAACCCATTTGTTAAACCATTTGCTCCTAATTATACCCTTTTCTACCGTCTCTGCTCAGCATCAGCAAACTACCGGGAAATGGTCGTATACATTTGAACTCCATTAGTCTACTTTATGAACATTTGACCAGCCCCATTAGCTGTAGGTAAGTCTATTTCTGTGATTGCATGTTTGCCTCATGGTTGTGGCCTCGTCCAATGTATACAATATAAACGGCGACAACAACCGTAGTTTCCAAGGCGACGGAGTGAAGTGGTGCATGATGGGGAATGAGAGCACTCAGCGAGAGAGAAAGGAGAAAGGGGAAAAAGATGGACACGTCTGAACAGATGAGGTCATTAAGAAATCGCAGCTAATGAAGCGACTACAGAGGAACGGTAGAAGGAGCTCAGAAATGCTCAGGCTTCGGTATTTTTACCCTTTGGTTGGTTTTGTCTACTACCCTTCTGTTTTTGGGGCAACATTAAAGGTGCACCTTGTTCCTTTTCTGGTGAAAAGTACGCCATCTGCTTGTCTCATGAGATGTTTTTGTTTTGGCCGGACTGTTCCACAATAATGCCATAAAATGTATCAATTTGTATTTCTTTTTTTATTCAATTACAGGGGTTTTATTGCTCAAAAAGAATTCCATGGAGACAAGCAGGCACAAACTCCACTAGAAAAGTTACCTTGTGACTATTGGGTAAGGTTGGCTCATCAAGCTTTGATCTGTGTAAACTTGTGTCCTTGGGCAAGACACGTACCTAGCCAAAGTATTAATATGCTGTGTGTCTTTGTCATTCAACCCCAAGGCAACAGTGACTGTGTAGGGCTGAAACTAGTTTAACAATTTATTGATTATCGAGAGAATTGTCAACTGATTTAGTATTTGAATAATCGCTGGACAATACACAGATTTCAAAACATGGCAAGTTGCTGGGAGAAAAAGTTGTACAAATCGATGGTCAAAATAATCTCTAAATGCAGCCCTTGACCACAGCAGCAGTTTGTCAGTGTTCAAAGTGAAAGAACAACTGTGAGTCCCCACAAAAACGCATGAATCCATTTTTATCATAATTAATCGCAAGAATCTTATCGTGTCACAGAGCTTATATTAAACTTAAAATCAATAAATAGCAACGGATATTGGGAGCAGTTCTATTTTTTGTTCCTGTTATGATTGGAAATGTCTGTTTGGTGATAGGTGAACGTCCTCAGTGAGTAAATGAAGTATTACAACAGAGAAACCCAGTGCAAACAGTGTCTCTGATGTGCACAAGCGGTTTGAAAATAGGAGATAAAACATGCTTAAGACCATAAGCTTATTACTGTGGTATAATTGAGCTTATACCTAAGATAAGAAATGATAAAACATTTAAAATGCACATTGACACGTCCGAAATTAAAGCAGGGTTGAGCCTGGTTAGTACTTGGACGGTAGACGTTTGGGAAAACCTTATTGTGAGGCAGCAAACTACACAGACTTTTTTTTTACACAAACATTAAACTTCACCCCACAGATCTTGGCACTTTGAGAGCAAAACGTGTCTAAACCAGCCACACACAGCCCTGACATATTCAATTTTCCCTTGATTCATCCTGTCGTAATCTAATAATGACATGTTCTAAACATGCGGGCATGAATGGAAAGAGTGAATATTGGCACGACAGCACTGAGGTCAGAGCTGTGGAAGAGGCACATTGTACAAAAGAGTCTTGTCCCAAAACACAATGGGAAGAGTGTGTCTGAGTGATCTGTCTGCAGAGAGGAGCAGCATCAAAACAAATAGAACTGGCATAGCAGGGCTCATATTTACTACACATTACCTTAAAGGAGCCACGTGGATAACAAATCTGTCAGAAAAAGCTTCATTTAATTACTTAAATTGAGCGTGGTGGGCTATATAATTCATTTCAAGTAGTACATTTCAAGTACTGCCTACAGCCTCTGCTTTCCGAGTCCCAGATCAGGTCTAACATGAGACTGCAGTATAGTTCTGAAGACAAACCCAAAGTAAGGAGAGAAATGTGGATAAATGTACAATTAATGAAGCAAAACACTAGAACTGCAGGAAAATCTGTGTACCACCAGAAGGGGTTTGTACTCCACAGTTTGCAAATCACTGCATTAAAGATAACGCACCGGAGTATAGGTCGCACTGGCCAAAAAATGCATAATAGAGAAGAAAAAAACATATATAAGTTGCACTGGAGTATGAAATGCGGTTGCAAGTGTGAAAATAACAAATAATATCACATATAAGTTGCTTTGGAGTATGTATAATATAAATATATAGTATTACAATAGAGTATGTAAGTATAAATATAAGGATAAGTCGCTCCGGAGTATGTATAGTATAAATATATTGTATTACAGTAGAGTATGTAAGTATAAATATAAGGATAAGTTGCTCCGGGGTATGTATAGTATAAATATATAGTATTACAGTAGAGTATGTAAGTATAAATATAAGGATAAGTCGCACCCCGGCCAAAAACTATGAAAAAATAGGGTACACCTTTGTAAAATGTATTGTCTGTAACTGTTCATTATGTAGTAAAATGCTGCAATTAACCCTCTTTTTTTTTAAATTTACGTAATTATTCTGAGTTCTACCTCCACAGCAAAACAGATAAGATTGGGATCGACTAACAAACATGTTGCAAGAGGGCATCAGGGGCAGGAGAGAGTCTGTGTTTCACCTTGCACATGTTCAGGAGAAAGATCCTGCAGCGTGAAAAGGTTTAAAAGCAGCAGACTTATGGAAAGCCTCTTAGACAAACACGGATGTAGCAGTGAAAAGGCTGGAGAGAGAACTACTGTATACGTGTCCAAGGAAGGCAATACATGGATAGGACATTATATTCCTTAGTTCAGCAGAAAAATGTATCAAAATAACAAATAGCCTAATATAGTTTTTCCCCAAGTTTCATATGCCCCATGTAGAAATAGTCTCCATCTAGACTATTTCTTCACTTTGGTGGGTTTGTCTGATTGTGGGTTGAGCTTAGAGTTTATGATCATTGGCCAAAGACTAGATTAATAGCCTATTTGTACCAGGATTACAAGAAAGCACAAAGGATTTCGTGGGGGACCTAATCACAAGCTGTGAATTCAAACAATATTGTCTTAGTATTAGTGTCTCTGTCAACAAGGTAGGCTACTAAAGATCATTGCGCACAGAAAGGGCAGATAGGGCAGCATATTTATAGTAGGCTACTATATAAAGCCTTCAATAAACCCACACTGAAATGATATGTAACTTATCTGTAGCTTGATTTGTTTACAACAACAAAATAGGATTGTACTGAACATAGACATTTACACTCTCAATAACCAGAAGTGGTAACACAACATTGCAACCAGATTATTATTCATTAATGCATCCTTCTGCTGTATTATTATTAGTGGCGTGAAATGATAGACGTTAGCCCGGGGCAGCTCTTTACTCTGCAGATGCGTCTGCAAATGGAACACGGATGACTTTGGCCGTGCGTAAAGGCTTCATGCTTTATTCTATATGGACATGATCAGAGCTCCAGCCTTGTCCCCTGAACGTCTTGTCGAGCGGAGGTTTAGGTTCCGCGCATCAACATGCAGCGCACACACCTTCCTGCAGCGCCTCGACATTTGTAACATCAAACAGAAAAAAAACACTCACGATGAGCGGGATGGTGCGGTCGTCCCGGTGGATCTCCAGCCGCCCGGGGACCACCTTGGACTGTCCGCCATGTCCCTTGGTCCGGCTGTCCGTGGACGAGGGCGGCGTGTGCGGCTTGCTGTCCTGCCACAGGTAATAAAAGGTGCCGAGGATCCACGCGACGGTCAGTATGGCGATGGCGTTGGCCCGTATCCTGCGCATGGTGAGTCCATACGGGGAGTGTGAGCCGAGCCTCCGGTGCAGTCCGCCGGTGATGGGGATGTGGTTGAGCCGCAGCAGCTGCACCCGCACGCTCACGCACGTACACGCACAGTGAGCGGCTCCTCTGACCGAGCGCTGCCTCCTCCGTGAGGCAGGCGGCGGGGATTTGCGCACTGGCGAGGCTCGCGCGAGGTCCTAGCGCCGCGGGGTTTCGTCTCCTGCGCGTAAACGGCACAAACACGCACCGCGGACAGAGAGCGCCATCAATCACTGTGTTCATTAAGACATAGACAGTATAACGACCAAAACAAGCCTTTATTACTATTATTATTATTATTATTATTATTATTATTATTATTATTATTATTATCATCATCATCATCATCCATACTATTATTATTATTATTATCATCATCCTTATTATTATTATTATCATCATTATTATTATCATCATCATCCATACTATTATTATTATCATCATCATTATTATTATTATTATTATTATTATTATTAACATCATTATTATTAGTAGTAGTAGTAGAAGTATTAGTATTATTATTATTATTATTATTATTACTATTATTATTATTATTATTATTATTATTATTATTATCATTATCATCATCATCAATATTATTATCATCATCCATACTATTATCATTATTATCATCATTATTAGTAGTAGTAGTAGTAGAAGTATTAGTATTAGTATTATTACAATACACAAAATACAATCAAATTAATTTATAGAGCACAATTCGTACAAAGCGCAATTCAAAGTGCTTTACGATGTTAAGACACATTTAAAAACACAATCCAGTTTAGAATATAAAACTGTGTATGTCAAAATAAATAAATGAAAACATGAAAACAAATTAATGTGGTATTTAAAATATTAAAAACCAGGTAAAAGTATTTCAGTCATAGGCGCGGCTAAACAAAACAGTCTTTAGCTTAGATTTAAACACAGTAATGTACAACAGTAATGTACAACATACATTACAATAAAAAATAGGCTAAACAATGTGGCCACTGTATTCAGACAGCAACTTGTTTTGCCATAATCAGCTGCAGTAGGATACAAAATGTCCTTAAGTCAGATAAACAGTGACAAACTTGTTCCCTTTCTCAATGCCCTCTATTACTGTATACGTTTGGGTCCCCTATTCACATAAGTAACAAACGTTTTCCCTACTCTATAACGCCAGGCAGAACCCATTTACATAACCTTTTATTCAGCTAGTTTAGGGGTTGAACACAGCCTAAGTACATTCTGAGTTATTGGAGCCACGTGATATCAAAAACTCTGTATGTGAGAGACAGAAAGAGTTTCAGCATTCATCATGCGTTGCAGGATTAAGTCAGTGAAGCCTGAATCAGTGTGTGGACTTTAAATTCAGACAGGATACTTTCTCTCTTCCCTGAACATATTATATTTTCTCTTTGTTAACACATTGGCTCCACACTCCTTTGCCCCACCAAAGTAAAATATGAGACATTTTAATTTGCACCTCTGCTTGTATTCACAACACACAAGACAGCTCATTATTCCTGCTATATGCATTCTTAAATTATGCATTCAGATGGGAGCCTCAGGAGCAATGGAAGCAACACAAAAGAATAGCTTGAGCTTTTAAACACAGACTTTGACTTATTTGACTTTAGACAACATTAGGCAATAGAGTTCCACGTAATCTATCAATTGAGTGACAGGAGAGAAAGCTATGGCGAGGAGAATTGCTATTTCAACATGCGGCACATATATTTAATAAAGAAATGTATGTAAAAATAAATAAATGAAAGGCTCATAAAATGAAATAAAACAAATAAAAAATAATAGTATCTTAAATGTCTTTCACTACAGTGCATTTATAAGTAATTCATTGATTGTTTCATGTCTCAGCGACTAGCAGTCCAGCAGATTACAAAAAATATATATATATAATAATAATATGAGCAAATTACTGATACCAAAACACACATGACTCAAATGTATAGATGATGGGAGACAGCCAACAGACGCAGGAAGGAATAATTATACTGCAGCCTATACGATAAGAATATATATTTCATTGTCACTGCATAGACAAATGTTTGAGGATTTGTCAGAAAGTTGCAGATTAAATGAATTCCAGTGTCTATCTTCAACACCTTTGTCCCATTTGTATTTGAGCCTAATCTCATTATAATCTCAATCGGACTGTGCTCTCGCTCGCTCTGTTTGGTCTTATGTAAACTCATCCTCTCTCTGTCTCTTGGTCTTGGATGCTGGTCGTGTTGGTGAATCGGGAAGGTCAACAAAGGTCACTGCCACAGCTGGCTCTGGGCATCTGCTATGAGTCTTCATTCAAACAGACAAGGACAATGTGTCAGAATAAGACAGTTGGCGAGTTGTTTTTGCTGCCATATTCTCCTGCTTATTATGCGCATTCAATGAGACAAATTCTGCAAAATTGTCCATTACAATCTGTTAACGTTTTTTCCTCATAATATCTCACTCTGAGTGGTTTTATCAGTGATTTATGCATTTTTGAGTAATTCTGTGGTTCAGTGATATTTGATACAAATTGAGTTTTCACCTAAACCATGCAAACTCTATTCTAACTTGCAAATTTCTAGAAGGAAAAAAAAATCTCCACAAAGACAGGCACTAAAATGTACAGTGAACTTGATTATATTTAAGATTTTACAAATATTTTTGCCAGCTTTTCCCCAGTTTGCATATTTTGGTGATCTTTATAATGTTGGACATGAGCAGAAGATGTTTGCAACCATGAGGTAAACAAGAGCAAAAATCCATATAAATCCATATATAATTTGACAAGTAACAAAACCTGATGACGCCTTTTTGCTAAATGGTTGTTTAAACTGTCAGGAAAGTCAGTTGCATGTAACTTGTCTCCACTTGTCTATTGATAAGTAGGCAGAGGAAATCAGCTCTTTCTGTAATTTTAAACTTTTATTTTAACATTTTTCGCCACAAATTGCCACTTGACGGATGAAACAAAATTATAATTAGAAAAGCATGAATACTTAATAGAGCATAATATGTCTTCTATACTTTACAAGTTTTGAATCTTGTTAAGCACTGAATTTCTACTTTAAATTGAAACAAACAAACATCACTCGGAGAAGGTTAAGCCCTGAACCGGTTTGATAAAGGTCAGATAAACATTGAACAGGTGAAACCAGGACATGCGGAGGAGGGGTCCACTTTTATTGTCAACAGTCTCCCAAAAAGACTCATGGAAAGACAGGGCTGGACGTTCCCAGCAGCAGCACAAACGTTCCCAACTCAAATTTACAGAAGGAGGACAGTGAGCGATGGGACCAAAAACTGGACCAACAAATAATGGCGGTATCAAAAGTCCATGAAGCTGAATCGTCTTTCAAAGATGCTTTTGCCGTCAATTTTTTTCTACTATTCAAAGTTTTACGATGAATTGTGATGTTTTATATTGTATTGTTGTGATACTGTGTCCAAGTAATTTTCTTATGGGTAATTTTTTTTTAATTGTGAACAGTTCTGCATTTAATACTAGCGCTCCATGTTCAAAAACCTTCATTTCAACCAAATTAACGGCTCCTAAACTTAATCCTCAATTTACCCTAATTGTGGAATAATATATTGTCAAAAATAAACATTTGCCAAGAAAATGTGATAAAATTAAAACACTTCAGAACGAAATACCAAACTTTAAGAGAGTCCCATTCCCTTACAGGTTTCAGCTTGTTATAGGCAACATGTTAAGGACTTTTCAACATTACAAAGATAGTATAATATAGTTTTAAATTGTTAAATGCCATGGAAATGCTTTATTTTTTGAACCAACATGTCTGCAACTACATTTTCTTGGAGGTATTTTGTCTTACTTTGGTTCAACTTGTAGAATGTACACTGTTTTAAAATGTACCAAATTTGTTATTTAATTTAGGATGCCATCAGCAGCTATTTATGTATTGAGGACAACACAAAGTGGTCTTAGCTGTAGAATTTGTCAACCAAAAGCAAGGTTCTCCAGCTACTTTTCTGACTGGATAACTGACTTAAGAACCAAAACATAAAATACAAACAAATTGTAAATCATGTACAATGTGTTATAATTGTGAATGATCCAATACAACAAGAGCCATCAGTAAAATCCATATATTTTTAGGCCCGAGCGCCACAAGCTGGCGAGAGGCCTATTAATCTCGTAAGGCCGTGCAAAGCACGGCTGCGAAAGTGCGCACGTAGTGCGCACAAAATCGAGCGCGAAGCGCTCGCCCACTTCCAAACACTCACTAACGCACTCCTCCACTCATGCACGCCCCGTGCATACTAATTAGTTGTAGGAAAATGGAACATTACCGTTGTAAACGGGCGAAGCCCGTGCAAAAGTTCGCACTAAACGAGCACTTTACAAGCACTCATTTGCGCTAAGTAGCTCACGAATACGTTCCCCATCTCTTGCATGTTCCGTGCATATAAGCATGTAAGGCAAAAATTGAACATTATTACTGTATAGAGGGCCAAAAACACAAAGTGGGCGGAGCCCACTCAAAATTATCGAAAGTACCCGTCAGTGACCAGGGACCCACACCATGAGGTAGGAAAGCGCGAGCGCTTTCCGAAAATGTATAGTTTATGATATTTGAAAAATGGGAAACATTGTTTTCGCATCGGAATATTATTCTTTCTTTCTTTCTTCTTCTTCTTCTCGGGACCAACCCCCCTATTTTTCACCCAGTGAACATTGACGAAAAGTCACAAAAATTTGCACGCCTCTAAAAATCGTGCCTCTCTACATTCTGGCTATTTCCCTTTTCTAAAATTAAAAAAATTGGCGCGTCAGCGCCCCCAAATGTACCAAAAATGCATTGAGAGATGGGAAATGACCCAAAAAAAATCTGATCGTAGAATCATGAAATTTGGCGCAGAGGTAGATGGTGACAAGAGAAGTAAAAAATATTATTACGGCAACGCCGTCCGCCCAACCAAATGTCGGCCATATTGCTTCAAAAATGGCTAAACATGACTTCGGAGTTTTTCCAAACGTCGTACTTTTACGAACTCCTCCCAGGGCGTTGGCCCTAAAAAGCTGAAATTTGGTGAAAATGCTACTGAGGAGTGGGACATCAAAAGTTATCCAAATTACATTGATACCTCTCACGGTCTCTGTGCGGCGAAGCCGCAAACTGTAGCTAGAATTTCAGAAATCTCCCATATTTAAAATTTCTGCCGTTTGCGCAGATAAAGTCCGAATTGCGTCAAATTAGAATCAGTTGTTAAACTCTTTGCCCTAAACCTACTTGAAGTGAAATAAATTCATTTGGCGCCACAGCGCCCCCTACAGATTTTATATGGAGGTTAAATGTTTAGTTTTGCGAAATTATATGAAATTTGACACACAACTCAATTTTAGCATCCCCATCAAAAAAGTCAATGACTCATGTCATAATTGTTATGGCGTTGCCGTAACGATGACCGAAACCTTTCATGTTATTCCAATGGGGAAATCGCCAGAACATGTTTACACTTTAGACTTTCACAAACTCCTCCCAGAGCGTCAGCCCTATTAACCTGAAATTTGGTGAGACTCATCTTCAAGACCATCAAAAGTTATCCACATTTTCATTCAAAGAGTCACGGTGTCTGTGCGGCAAAGCCGCACATTTTGCCAAGAATTCAAAATAAAATTGCTTTTTGATGGTAAAACAAAGGGGAGAAGATGTGACAGCGTCACAGATTCAGCAGTAGGCGTAATAAAAGGACAATTGGGGCGCGTTAGCGCCCCCTCCTCTTGCGGCGTGGCGGCGGCGTGGCGGCGGCGTGGCGAGGGCCGATCATTGCCGCTTGCGGCTATATTTTTCATCTTATTATTGTTCTATTTGATCTATTCTGCCCATAATAAGAATGGGTGTGTCAGTCCCAGTCTAATCACCGGGCCAGTCCCAGTGATGCAAAGACAATGCAAACATAAGACCGGCCTGCAGAGACACAATTTAAGAACATAATGACCTCCTCTTGACACACATGCAAAGATCGTGTCAAGTAGCAATTCAAAAGCAACAAGCAGACATTTCACGACAGACACTCACAAAGAACCTCAACCCAAGTCAACTTGCGAATGAGAGCACTTCATGTAAAGGAGGTGTTCAGCCGTGACATCCTAGAAACACTATAGTCTCAGAATACTGAATGAACATTAGTGTTTCGCGTCTTAAAATATCCACTAGTTTTACACTATGTTAAATGACAATTCTATGTTTGACGACACAATCCCGAGCTCTAACCCACACTACGCACTACACACTCATAAAATCCTCAGAATTGCACCTAATTCTATACAATTTGGGTCTAGAGTACAGAAGTAACACAGGAAAAAGAATATACACATACCCTATAATTATTATTTTGTTCCCTTTTTTTTGTTCTGTAACATAATAAAAACAAACAGAACATGACACAGAGAGTGAAAAAGCAAAAAAGTAGTCTGTTCCATATAGTCACGTAGATATTTAAACAGCTTGGACCTGTCCGTCATCCAAAGTGAGAGTGTGGAATTCCTCTGTGATAACAGTGAGACCTGGAGAAACCTCTTGTTGTAACCACTGCTCATCAGGTTTAACAATTCAGTTCAAGTTCAGTCTTGTGTGACAGGATTGTGCAAACTATGAAACTATGTAAGAGTGAAGTAACAGTAACAACAAAGTACTTGGGCAAAAGTGGCACTGTAGCCAAGACAAATTTCCTCTCAGGAACAATAAAGTTTACCAATAGAGCACTGTCGCTTTCTCAGGGCTCATATAGTATTGTCTGTCATTATTATTTTTATTACAGTGTATTTACATCACAACATACAACATTCTTCCACTTTCAAGGCACTTTACTAAGCGAAGTATCTTGCCTAAGGATACAACAACATTTCCTCTAGCATCCTACTGTGGCACGTGACGTTCCAACGGTCTCCCATCAAAGTACTAATCAGGCCCTGTAGATATGGCCTGGTCATGCAGTTTGCCACAAGCTATGTTAATGTAATGTCACATGTTAGAAGAAAAGTTGAAA
Source organism: Eucyclogobius newberryi (assembly GCF_026437365.1). Taxonomy (NCBI): domain Eukaryota; kingdom Metazoa; phylum Chordata; class Actinopteri; order Gobiiformes; family Gobiidae; genus Eucyclogobius; species Eucyclogobius newberryi. The sequence continues at coordinate 11,862,207 of NW_027315846.1, forward strand.
AGCGGATGATCAACTTTGCCTGTAACATATACGACAATTATCCATAACGTAATGATCATCTGTCTAATATGCCTCTGATGTTCTAGTAATTTGAGCTGCAGTAAATTATTACCGGTACTATTCTTCTAAATCATGTCTAAACGAGGACTAGAACAGGACCAGAGTGAGCGCACTCTTAAATGCTGATCGATGCAAACCAAGAAAGGAAATGAGCTGCAGTTTTAGGGATGCTCTGCCGTCGATACCCACATCATGAAGTAATTATTAAGGTCAAGGTCAAGGTTTATTGTTCATTGTCCAAATGGAAAAATGACTCATCCTTTAATGTTGCAGGGGGAGGAGCAGTGGGGGACTCATCCACAGATCTCGAGCCATAGGTTATCTGTCAGTTCAGACTCAAAAGGAGATAAATGCATGCACTGAGTCAAAGGAATGCACCAGGAAGATACTGAAGTTTCTCTGGCGCTGAGACTTCGACAGGGAAAGACGAGTGATACTTTGTTTGGAGGTGCAGACAGTCCCCTTGACAACTAGTAGATACCACAATGTGTTCATTCAGAAATCCCCCTTTTTTGTTGCAGCAAACTAGCCTAGAAGCTGGTGGTACACTCTAATAAAACAGATTTTGACAGCCCAACTGCCCTGGTATAAATCACTCTGCTTGTGTGCTTAATGATCTGAAAAACTGAAGTGAGAGGTTATTTCCAGCAGACGTTGTGTCATGTTGTGGTTATTGTCGACTCACTGTTTCGGGTGGAGCTCAGGATCGGGACTCATGTGATCAGGAAAAATCTATGTTTAAACAGAAGGTAAAATATCAGTGTCAACAATACAAAAGGGCTACTGGAATAACAAGTCTCTAACAAGTCTCACTTGTCTTGGTTTGGTCCTGGTTTGATTACGGGTTAATCTTGCTGCAGGTTGAGTCATAGGCTAGTCAAGGTTTGGATGAAAGTATTCCTAATTTTGATGTGTGGGCCTTAAATTACACCCAATTATGTGAATGCATGGGAATTTAAATGACATAGTTTGGACATCTTGCCTTTCATTCATCATATGGCATATATGAAGGAGAAATAACGTATATATTGCATTCATATTTATCAAATTATTGTGTAAAATTCTGTTATTTCTGGGGAGTGGGGAGCCTCTGGGGAAGATCAGACATACTGACAACTAGTTTGCAACCTGTTTTCTAATCTAGAGCATCTATTGGAGCAGGGGCGGAGCCAGGGCGGAATAGCAGGGAAATTTAGGGACTGTGGGGTCCTCACAATAAATAGTAATGATTTTTTAATAATATATATAAAAAGCGCCAGAATATCAGAATTTTTTTAATAACTTGAGAAATGGTCACCTAAATGTTGCATTACAGCCTTCAAAGCTCAGTGTATGTTTTACACTTTTGAAGGGGGGGGGGGGGGGGGGGAGCACCAAAGAGCATTTCTGCTCCGGGCACCCAAATGGCAAGCGGCCGCCCTGGACCTGAGAGCATTTCACACTCAATGTAACAACGTTGTGATTTTAGCAGTCTGAACAAAACTCTTGCTAGTCACTTGAAATGTTTTCCATGTGAAGAAAAGCTACACAGCCATGTTTAATTCACATGAGACCTCAGTGTTTGGCCCAGTCTGAGGGGTGTATGAGGGGTACGGGGGAGTGAAGAGGGTCATCTAATGTGCTGAGTTCTGTTGGCCCACCCTCGTGATTAGTGTGAGAACGGAGTCGTTGTTATCAAGACTGCTTTTTCCAGCTGGAGCGGATCAGGGGAGATCGGAACTACACAGTAACAAACTGGACAAGATGTTTACCGCCACAGTCCTTCCATGACATCTGGTCATTAGCGGCAGTTGTCAGTGCTTCGTCTTCCTTGCGAGACGGTGGGTTGTGGGTTTAATTCCCCGCCATCAGTTCTTCATAGTTACAAGATCCAAAATTGAAATGGTGTCTCTAAAGCGCTCCATTAGGTTATTGTATTAACAGTGTACAGCAATGATTAAAAAGGCTCTACACTAATGTCAAACTGATTTGTTGCAGTGTAATTATTTAATTAACACCTCATTATAGATCCATTTAACACCTTTCTTCTAGAGTCATACTTGTAAATTAAAATGTCTAAAGCTTGTAAATCAATTAAGATAGCACATCTTAATAGATAAGATAAGATAAGATAAGATAAGATATTCCTTTATTGTCCCACATGGGGAAATTTCATTGGTGCAACGCAGGTAGATACAGAGGTAGATACAGAAGAACAGATCACTTATAGGAAGTATGAAAAACACTTTCAGTAGAAGATCTCCTATAAATAAATAAAAACTCCCATTGCATGTGATCCCGACAGTAATTGCACATGAATATGTGTCACGACAGCACATAGATTGCACATGAATTTCACAGTAATTGCACAGTAATTGCACATGAATATGTGTCACGACAGCACATAGATTGCACATGAATTTCACATGAATTCCAACAGCAATTGCACATACGACAGAATTGCACATCAGTATTAGGTTAGGTCAGTATTGCGACGGGATAACGTGACGATCTCCGGGTAAGACGACTGTTCTCCGCAGTTTCATGAGTTCCTCCTTTGTGTAAACGCGGTACGGCGCCGGGCTGGGGGCGGGGCCGGAGCCGGGGGACTCAGAGCCAAGACACATCGCAACGACACGACGAAAACACTCAATCCAGCCGAATAAAGTCAAAACAAGTTAATTTAAAGCGATTCCAGTGCGTGTCCCGATCGTTCGTGAAGTTCCTCTTTCATATAAACGTGTATATAAACGTGTACCGACGACACGCCGTACTTTAGCGCGGCCGGAGGGCGCGGGGGAGGGGCTGGTGGGCTCGCTCGGAGCTAGCTCACGTCACAACAACACAACGAACGCAACGAAAAACGCTCAAATCCAGCCGAAAAAAGTCAAAAACAGTTGAATTAAAAAACTATCCCAGCGCGTGTCCCTATCGTACAGTAAAATAGAAAAAATATACTAACTATATTTACAAAATATAGGAGATAAAGCACAATAAGTGTGAAAAAGAAGAGAGAGCGTTTACACCGGGCTGCCAGCTGTACCAGCGCCTTATGACGTAGATCAAGAGAAACAATAATGTCAGACAGAAAAACAGTTTAAATGTATTTATTAATAATGATTAAAGCCAGTACCTCTCATGTTACAGTTAAACATTGTATTAATAATACAAATATTTGAAACAGTCATAGTATGAGTGCAAAGTGTCGTTTTTTTAAGCAGGAGAGACAATGAATGCTACTTGAAATTTAAAATAAAACTAATTAAGGCCATAACATTTCAATAGTCTCACTATTGTCTTACGCTCTTCAATGCTTTTATTAAATTAGTTAAGAAATATTCACAACAACTGCTTGATCAGCAAGTTCTTTCACAAACTGTAAAACAACATTTGATAACAATATTGCCTCAAAATTACACAATCCATGGCATTTAAAGTGTATTTGTAAGTGTATGGATTCAACAATAAATAAAAAGGCAATTTCCCACCGTTAAAGTGCTGTAACATTTGACTTAATAGTCTTTTTGTAAAAGTGAAGGCAAGAAAGACAAAAAGGGTTAATGTAACACGGGTTGAATGAAGGCGGTCCATAGTTATAACACTGGGCGGCACTAGGACTTTTGATCAAGTTTGTGAAAGGCTTTAAGTTGGCCATTCTTGTGAACAGTATCATAAATGTTAAATGGGTGAGAAAAAGGATTAAAATCCCAGAATCCCAGTTAAACGTGATATTGAAGACTATTTGCAAACCACTTTTTACCAATTTATATGTATGTATTTTATTACCTACAGAACCGCTTCCAAGCCTGGTCCGTGTTATTAAATTATGACAAAAGGAGAAATTAATGTTGTGATGTTATGGTTATGTTTTATCTAGTGTCATATATCAAATTTTTACTTGCCGTTTCTGTGTATGGAATCCCAGATTTCACAAGCAAAAATCATCTATAGCTCGAAACAATGTGAATAAAATAAAACATCTCTATTGGTTCAAAAGTTGCAAAAATGCAACTTTGTGCCAGTACAATCTTTACTCAAAATGAAATATTGACGTTATTATTGTATTATGCCACCTTTTTCCAGGAATTTATTTTATCTTGATCCAAAGCAAATTAGAATTTAACTTGATAAATATCCGTTTATTTAACATAAAATATATTGATGGAAAAAGATGACCTAATATACTTATGGAGGGTCAACATGTAATTTTTTTGAGAGTTCATAAAGGCATTTAACATTTATCTTGGAGAGTCAATGGCATAGTAAGCAGAAGAGCAAAGAAGAGAAAACCAAACAAGCAATTATCTGCAAGCTTCGTCCATTTGGCTTTTTGCTCTCGTTTGGTCAGCAGCGCCCACGTTACGTCCGCAGAATCCAGTTTAGCGCTACATTGACACATGCCTTTCGAATGCCGGTGCTTTTCCGTCTTCTTTGTCCACGGGCGCTTGAGAAATTCCTTCTGCTTTTCCATGCACACAGATCTGGTGCACCGTCGAGCCAAGCGGAGTCACTCTGGACAGGATAAGTTTAGTTCTTGTCCTGGTTTTAGCCTGCAGAGTCCAGTTATTCTGAATAGGAGGTGAGTGATGGCTACAGGTCCGTTGGGCAGGTGTTTCGGTCTTTGCAGCAGAAGTAGTGCACCACGATTCCGTTGGGATACCGGGCAAAAGCACTGGGAAAGCAGACCAATTTACACAGTTAGTCAGGGAGTCAGAGAGCGAATCCAGGTGACAAGTCTAAATGAAGATGAGAGAGATAAAAATACACCCAGGATTAACAAGATCTTAAGGTGTCAAAGTGAAATGAGTCTAAAAAGATGCTTTAACACAGAAACAGACTGAATTTATTATGGAATCACGCAAGACTAAAACACATTAAAAGCACTTTAGGAGCAAATTCTATTGTTCATGTAAAATGTTTGAGTAACAGCTGCATTAGTACTGTAGAATACATCTTTAATCAAATATTCACACTTGATAACTGTCTGTGCTGTTGAGTTGTTTCAAATAATGCAATCTAGAGCAATTATAGCGACAGACCAATACAGTAGGTGCTTTGCAATAATTCAAAGGTTTCTGATGGAGGATCGACCATGTGCTTGTCTCCATGTAGATGTTCTATTTCTTGTTTTTCCTGGTATTAAACATGTATATCTCCATGGAGACAAGCAGGTGACTCTGAAAGGCCAAGCAGATCCGCTTGCAGTAGAAATGATGTTTTATGTAATATTTTTAGCAATAAAAACACCTGTAATTGTAAACAGAAAAGTTACACCTTTAAATGCTGCAGCTATAAGGTTGTGAAGTTAGAACAGAATAAAGTTAATGTGAATGTAGGTTGAATCTGTAAAATCCCAAACTAGTTAAAGCTGTGTGCACCTAAAGCGCTCTCGGATCGGGGGCAGTACCTGTTGCCGATCTTCTTCTTGCAGACGCGGCAGGTCTTCTCCTCGGTGATGACACACTTCACCTGCTGGTGATAAATGCGCTCCTCCTGAACCTGAGGCACAGAGCACCCGGGTCAGCTTATAAAACAATAACCACCAACAACAACAAAACAACTTTTTTCTTTGGACTACATTTTCCCCACCCACTCATCCTATTGGCTAGCTTCTGTCAGGTTGCATGACAGGAGGATCTAACCGAAGCGTGCACTCCAAGAACCTCTTGCCAAACCAATGTTGTTAAAAATGTTCAAACACATTGCATTGGTTGATTGATCCACAATTGAATTATTGTATTTGTTTTTTTTACAATGCAATATTATCATTGGAATACATGTTTTGCTCCTGTATCTGTACTTTCACTATGACAACAATGAATATACAGTATAGATGTCTGATGCCAAAAATGTAGGGTTAGTAGGTTCAGGATCTTAACAGATAATGTAGAAACTATAATCTAAAATAGTTTTCTCTGTAAAGTAGTGCGTGCTTCCTGACCCGGAGGAACTCGGCCTGGAGCAGACTCTTCAGAACCTGGTTACAGCGCTTCCTCTGGGCCTTTTCCTCCAGGACGCTCTCCAGAAACACTCGGATCTCACGGATTTGAGTGTTGGCCGGGAGCAGGTTAATCGCCTGCAAAACAAATAGCATTTTCAGTCAGATTGTTACTGTTGTTCATGTTAAAGTTGCATGTTGTTCCAGTCTATATTGATACATGCATATTACTTTATTTATGAAATACATTTGTTGGTTATTTTGTTTAAAAAAAAAAAAAAAAAAAAAAAAAAAATCTTACCCAAAAACAAATAGCACTTTTAAGATCAAATAAAATATAAAATAAGAGTACTTATTATACCTTTTGTATTCGTGCTGCACTTTGGAAACAGTGCTATACATTATGCAAAACATTAAAACATCCTGCACAAAATACAGCCCCATAAACAATACAATAATTATAAAATGACAGTATATCAGAACCAGCAAAAAAAGCCATCATCTAACCATTTCACCCATGTTTCTTCTGATCCGGTCCTAATAAACACGCGCTGTCAAAAATGTACCACACAAACGTAGCGAAGAGGTAATCTGTGTTCTTCTCTTGTCAGAAGTCATAGGGTGACATTTAATTGGTGCATCTTGTATAAAATATGAGAGGAAACTATTTTAGATACAGAGTTGAATTCCCAGGTCTTATCTGCTGAAAGTGCTCGATTTGCCTCCAAACCTTTATCCAAACCTGAAACATTAAAAACAAGATTTCACAATAAAACCCTGCCCCATGAAAGAGGCTGGCGTTTTTGTTGTTTGTTCAGTCTCTGTGCAGCTTTGGCAGAGTGCATTCTGGGAGCACGGCCAGGGCGATTCGACGAGGGGTCTAAGTAAATTAATAAGATACGCAGAATCACTGTCGGGATCACATGCAATGGTATTTATTTATTTATTTGTCTATGGGAGTTTTTATTTGTTTATAGGAGATCTTCTACTGAAAGTGTTTTTCAGACTTCCTATAAGTGATCTGTTCTTCTGTATCTACCTCTGTATCTACCTGCGTTGCACCAATGAAATTTCCCCATGTGGGACAATAAAGGAATATCTCATCTTATCTTATCTTAGAAACACAAAATGGAGGACTTCTGACATCTTTGAAAGCTTGAACCAAAATGTGCTCATAAACCCGGAATGTTTGTTTTTAAAGATCGCTCGGTGTGTGTAGACTAAACAAACGCTGAAACAAAACTTAACATTCTTTATTTAGTGAGAGCAGAAGATAATCATAGTTATCAAGACAACAACTGGTCTAATTGTGGAATCCAGTTTGCCTCTGTTAATTATCAGTTATGGTCACGGTATTATTAAACTAAATTGAAACATAATGAGAATTAAAGCAAAATGTGTTATTTCAATTCAGTCCTTCATACTCTATGTCTGGTTGTTTATGTCAATTAACTTCATCTATTCTACTACAGGCTGTGAATGAAAGTGAATTAAGATTGAATTGCTTGAAATTGCCACACTCAAATGCATATCTTCTCTACGTACAAATCGATGCGAACAGATCACACACAGAGGAAATCCTCAGGGCTCAAGACGCATTTGTCAACAACTATTTACTCTATCCAAATATTAAAAATGTACAGTATTTGAAACTTGTATAAAGTGCCGCTCGGTGGCTCTCATCAGTTTGCTGCCATGTCCCCAGTTTCATCCCCATTTCACACTGCACTGTGCTTAAAAAAAAAAAAAGGAGAAAAAAAAGAAATAAACATAAAAGGTTTGACAGGCTCAAATAATCTACCACAAAAATTCAGATTCATGCAAGTGAATATCTATTCTAGATACTCATGTTTTATGTTTTATGAGAAGACAACCTTGAAAAGTAGGTCAGCAGCAAACGCCTTTAATCAATGACGGCTTTGCCATTTTTAGTTTATTACAAGTAACAGGTAAACAACAAGAATCTTACAAGGACACATTTCAAAATCATTTCTGGGAGGACAGATCCCAGGAGGAAATGTCTTTTTTCACAAAACAAGTGACATGATTACACTTGTCAGTGTGACGCCCTCTTATCTTGATCTAAAAACAACTAAAATCCCACTTCCATGAATCAGACGTAGCTTTAATTTCACTCTAGGTTCTGAAAGGTGTGATTTGGCTGTGCCTCGTGTCAAGCTCAGCAATATTAACAGCAGGATGCCACATATAAAGACACGTCTAATTTAAAATGCATGAAATCTGTAATAACAGATTCCACTTTGCATATTTTGGCTTTTGCTTTCAGGGGTTCTCACAAAGCAAATAACATTTTCCCCCGTCAAGAGTCTTATATTGACTGTATATAGAGGATTAAACTAGTAACTTTTCTGGTGGAAGGTCGTCACCTGCTTGTCTTTAGAGAGATGTTGTTTGTTGTTTTTCCCAGAAAAGTTAAAGTGCACTTAGGCAATAAGAAAAAGAAGAGAGTCCTTGAATGGTGATATGGAATGAGTAAAAAATAAACTAAATCAATCTACAGCCCAATATATGCAAAACAAATACTTGGGCTGTGTCTAAAAAAAGTGTTGTACCAATACCAACAAAACATTGACACTGAACTTTGAACAAGATATTCTCATGCAGCTGAATATGAAGTATCATATTTATCATATGGCACACAATAATCTGTTACTATGTACTTCCTCATTATCTGTAAACGGGTACAAATATTCTTAAGGCTGACATCATGCCATTACATCAGACCCAAATAATAGCTATTTAAACCACAGTTAAACTGTGGGAAGAAGGACTCAGAACATTCAGCACATGCTGTACTGTTTTGCCTGTTTTCCCTTTATGCACCGAAAACGATCCTCGCCACCTCTGCTCAGTCTCTCACAGACTAAACTTCAACAGAACTGAGGAAAAGGCTTGATACGGATTTTGATACCAAAATAATGATAAAAAGCTTAAATGTAATTAACAACACAACATAAATTGTACCGATAGTTTCTTTTAATATTAACAAATTGTATTATAGAACTTGATATAAATCAAGACCATTAAAACATTATTCTATTTATTCCATCTGCAGCCTTTGCAGACTGGGCCGTGTACAAATTTGTGCAATATGATTTAAACAATGTATTCACTTCACTTTGTCAGTACAAGAACCAAACTTGGAGAGTATTTGCCTGAGCATATAACGCTCTACATCGTGATGATATGCCCTACATTCAATATTATTTCCTATTATTTACTTGTGCTCTTCTGCACTATTTCCGAACAGCTGTACACTTCTGTGTACATACTGAGACAAAGTTTATGTTTACTTTATCTTCTTAGTACATTCTCAATTTATGCATGCCTTATTTGATTCTATAGACATTGCCATTATTATTATTTTATTATTCATTATTCTATGTTGCACCTCAACGCCGAGACAAGTTCCTATGTTTATGAACTGTGTTCAATGACAATGGCAATATAACTTTTTCTGATTCTGATATTAGTTTTAGTATAAATCAGTGTCTTATAAATCAGGGTGGGAGGAGACATAAAATCTTTTCTTGATTTGTTTTAGCAAATCATTTTCGTTAGCAGGTTTAGAAACAAACCAATACTGCACAAACTAAGATTGTAAGTATTTGCGGTGTACCTTGGTGGTGTTGAGCTTGCTGTGGTGGAGCTCCAAGACCTGCAGCGCCGCCTGAAGATTGGCCTGAGGTTCACACACCTCCATCTTTATGGGCCCCAGACAGTGGACATCCGGAGGAGACAGGTACATCCTCAGCAGGGACAGGTACACCTACAGGGGCATGCAATATTAAGATAATTCACTTTATCACTTTACAGATGAGTCTCGGCCGGTGCCTAACTTTTTCTTTTTAACATTAATCCATACACGCGGAACAGCCAGTGACTATTGTTATTTGTCTGTCATGGTTCAACATGAGAGAGAGAGAAGAAGGTTAATGTTCTTCACTCATTGTTCAAAATCCATTGTGTTGTTCACATCAACATTATGAAACTATAAAACACAAACTACTGCTCATGTGTTATTGTGATGATTGCACTTATTTTGGTAAGACTATTAATTCAAGAAACTTTCACCAAGACAGCTCCTAGTGTGTCTCACTGGAAAACACATGGAAACGAAGCACCGATTTGCCCAACATAAATTAAACATCAAAAGAAAAGAAAACTTACATCTTTATTTCCTTCAACTGAGCTGTCATAATGTCTTCGACAGTATCTGTAAATAAAGCAGAAATCGTTATGTCTTCAGTCCAAACCCTACAGCGGTGAAATGGATAAAGTAATCAGACTGGCACAATCGGGCCATCGTCTGCCTATTTAAGATTTTAAATGCATGAATTTAATCACAAGCAAGAATGACATTTCTGTAAACCTTTTTTCAATCATTGCAAGAGTAAGGAAGTAATGTTATGGAATGTATTCTAATCAACAGCTCCATTTTACCATTTGTAATTGGGCCCTTTATTATAAAATATATGCCTTTTTTTCTATTACATCTTTGACCTACAGTGTCAAGTTATTTCCGTTGTGGCTCAATAAAGTTTGTCTAAAACAATTGTAGACACCCCAAGATGTATGTAGATACTGTATATATTGTGTAAAATTAGAATTGAATTGACATTGAGTGAATAATATCAATGAAATTAGTTTGTGCTTATATAAAAGATGAGTAACCAGGCCGACAAAATCAGGCCAACACAGGTCTTAAGTGTTTGTACATAAAAAGGTCATGAACTAAACAAAGATGTGTTTGAGAGCACTCACTCCTCTGCCATGCGCGTGTCCTTCAGGATGTGCACGTAGATGTAAAGAGCTTGTTCGTGTTTACCCATCCGTCCCAACAGCAGCGCCCGTTCCTCCAGGAGACCTACAGGACGCGGAAAACCAGGTCAAAGAGCAGGTTACACCCTCCAGAAAAGAGCCCAATACATAAACTCATGGTAAGAAATTCCTCCTATAAAAGAACATATGGGATTTTAAGGGGACTTTTGGTTTAAGGGCACACCCGAGGGAAAAGGATCACACAGACTGCAGGATTATTACTCACAAAAGGTCTTTTAAATGCTTTGTTAGAAAACTTAATCAGTTTTGGCCAAAACAACTGCGAACTGTCAATTTACCAGGAAAAGCAAGTTATTGTGTAGCCCGGGTTGTTTTTGTAGTTCCGCCGTACCTCTATTTTTTTCTTCCCGTTGCTACCAAATACAAAGTGAAAAATATTCCACCTTCTACACTGCGGTAGGAGGAGCAGTTGCCTGCTCCACTCACACTACATCTTACGTGGCCACAAAGAAAACTCTAGGACATTCACACATACAATGGTTCAGTAATAACTGAACTCTGGAATATAACACTCTACCTAGTACACTCTAAATACTGTAAATATTGTATCTATTCTAAATAACCCTTGTTTGTTTATCCAATACAATTCACATCCCACACCATATTACTGGTTAAACTCTCCATTTCCCTCGCTGAGTTGAACCAAATACATCTTTTGTCATTCTGTCAACTCCTCCAAATTACTACCTGTAATTTGTACATGTTATAATTAGTATTTGGCTTTTATACAATTTTATGTGGTAACTACTACTACTTCAACAACTGTTCTGGAACAATAAAATTAAACCTAAGACTATGATCCAAATTAAACACAGTTCTGACTGCTCGTGTATGCACAGAGTAAAATTATTTTTGATGAGTGCTTGTAATTATTATTATATTACAAATGTGATTTAAAATGCATTTTACCATCGAAGGGGAAGTTACTGATGAGCCTCTCTGGTTCATAGCTGCTGGACTCTTCCAAAAAGGACAGGAGTTTGTACCTGAACTCTCCCAGTGTCCCGGGCTCTCTGCCTGCTGCAACAGTCGGGACTCCTGCAGGAGAAACGGAGCAAGAGTCAGCTTTGGGGAAACCTATTAGTCTGAAAGAAAACATTTATCCCAATAGACGAAAACGGATTATTTCAAACTCCACATTGCAAAGAAATATTCAGTTTAGCGTTTAAAAATTTGGTCAGCAACCGATTATTCTAGCAATTATTCTTTCGATTTTCACACATTTTCACCAAGATGAACCTAAAGAAAAGCCGCTTGAGAACACTAATTATTCATTAGTCTAACCTTCAGGCAGAGAGTTGAGGTAGGCTTTCATGAGGCTCTGAACCCGCTCCAGGTAAAGCTGGATCAGAACGTTGTGAAACTCGGGGCCCTTATCATCCCAAATAGAGATGATGTGCTCCAAATATGGTATGGCCAGCTCCTTAAACCCTTCTTTCAAGAAGTTGAGCACTTTATCTCGGGGCAAAGACTCCACTTCTGTCAGGTCTTCTGTGAAAATCTGCAGCAGACGACAAAGTTAAGCCCTCAGGAATGCTTTTATTGAGCAGACGGAATAGAGAGAAGCTTAAGATAAATTTTAGTGAAAGGAAAGAATATAGAGGCATCAAATAACCTTGAGACCATCCTCCGGACAGATCTTCAGCACCCAGGGAGAAAACTCAAAGATGATGCCCAGATTCTCCACTCCTACAAAGGGTGAAGAAAATTCAGAAAACTTAACTTGTGCACAAAACTTTTATAACTTTTTATCATCTTTTATAATGAAGTTAATGTTACTTTTATTTAAAAACTCAATAGGCCTGTCACAATAACCAATCAAAATGTGATACAGTAAAATGCCGTGATAAATTATGTTACTGAACCTTCTTTTTGGCACCGACGGAATAAATCAAAAGAAGAGAATCCCTTTTCTAAATGCACAATATTGTCAAATAAAAAATGGAATGCGATAAATAAATGTCAGAATGAAAGAATGTAATACACGTTTCAGGCTTGCCGAAGTCCCTCAAAGCAACACTGTTGTCATTATACTTTCATCCCATAATCAGTGATGGTAAGCTACTATTGCAGCCACAGCAGTCCCGGGGCAGACAGATGGAAGCGAAGCAGCAAATCTACGCCAACAGTCCCTCTGACCAACCATTCGCACTCTCATCACTTTCATACTTTTTTAATGGGCAGATTGTTGCTTTTGTTCCTTGTTCTGCACTCACCCAGTCTCTGTAGATACTGCACTGTGCGCTCGTGTCCCTTCAGAGGAGAGTTGGCTTTTGTGGACTGGTCCAACAGCACCTGCAGAGCTGTGGGAGCCAATCAGAAGTGAGAACAGAGCCACGTAAACCTGCCTTTAATCCCTAGCACTGCTTTCTATTCGAAAACTTTCGTCACCAGAGTAAATTGGTAATAATGGGCAGCAGGAAGCAACAGCTGGTTTGGATTGGTAGACCAGGAAAGTATAGCGGCATGACATCACACACAAACGTCAACAAATGGATGGAAACCAGACGCTTGAACTGAGAAATGGGCCAAAAAAGAACAGAACAATTCTTTAGGAAAACTAATGACTATGACGTGTTTGATCTACCACAAACATGACTCAGAAAACTCAAGTCCAGACATTTTCTTAAAGCATGGCACAGCGCTGAAATTTAGCTTATTTGAGTTTTACATTACTGACAATGATCAACTACATGACTTATGTTCTGTTGGAACATAGCGACGAGCTGTTGATCAAACTTTGGCATCAGGTTGCCTTCTTTCCTTTCGCCAGAACAAAACATCTGCCTCACAGTGTGCAAAAGTGTGCAGTGGTTTGCAGAAATTAGGCATTAGTCATATGTCCCAGGTCTTTTATGATGTAATTAATAACAGTTAATCCAAGCTTGGGACTAGCATAAATGCCTTGCAGCTTGGTTTGGCATCAACTATAATGTGCAATTAACAGGTCTAAGCTAGATCTAATTGGTTAGTCATTAAGAACAGATGCCACACATGTGTTGTAGGTCAGGCAAGTCTAAAAACACATTCAAAAGTTACTTTTATAGTGTCATAAAACAACCGCTGAATAAAACATACCCCATACATGCCAATATAACTTGTTTGAGCTTTTATTTTGAAGAGCTCTCATTACGTGCTAATCTAACCTTCCAAATGCAATTATGACGCAACATACAGACCATAATCCTGTAGTTATTGATCAATTTCTAATTCTAAATGTAAATCGCTTTCCAAAACCACATAAAGTCCAGTTTAAACAACACTACCTTTCTAGGAAACTCGACACAGCTGGCAGTGGTTTCTGAATGTACTGGACAAGATTCACTGAAAAGACCCATTATTCCACGTGTAACCAGGTTGACTCATTACCCTGTTGAATTATGTACAATAAAGTCATTGTTTGGCAAAATCTGAATGTTCATTATTTCAGCATGGCGGGAGAACGAGAGAAAACATGGGAAAATCTCCAACTATTGTTTATTACAGCGGCGCAAGTGGATGATACATTACAGAGTGTACAGAGCACGAAGGGGTTTCCCACTGGAGTTCACCAAGACTTGACTTACAAGTTATATGGATCTACAAATACTTCCAACCTCTGAAGATGTTCATTCATCATTGTCGAATTGACAAATTGACAATGAGTCTTGGATGAGAGTTGAAACATTTTTTTATTTTTTTTAAACTGAGTCCAGATGACTACAACTGAACCTTTTTCTACAATGGAACACTCTTGGACAAATGAGGGATTACACCGACATGTCATGAGCAGGTCGTACCTTTCTGATGCAGGCCCTTCTTCTCGTAGAGGATGATGAGTTCGCTGTATTTGTGGGCCTTCTTCAGGACGTCCTCGCTCACTTCGATGTGGCAGTGGTTATTCTCCAAACGCAACAGAGGGGACACAAGCGCAACATTAGTCTGAAAAAAAACACACATAGGAACAACTAAGATAAGGAGTGAAGTAACATAGTTTTAAAGGCGGTGTTGAGCGTCTAGTGCGTACATGCAGGTAACACTTCAGTAGGGTCGTGTCTATGATTTGGAGCAGTTTTTTGCGGCTTCTGATGGTCGGCGTGCCCTCCATCAGCGGAGAAGTGGTAAAGGGGTCGACATCATTCAACTGTTTGACCAAATGACTGCGTTTCTACACAAAAATAACAACGAAACAAAATGATTAACAACATGAAGAGGCCATATAAAGTTTGGAATATCTAGACACCTGGTTTATTCACCTGTATGAGGTACTCGATGAGAGCGAGGTGAGCCTTCTCCAGCTCGGCCCCAGACAAAGTGGGCAGAGGGTTGGGGTAGTGCAGCTGTTTTCGGTAGTCCGCAGGGAGCAGGTCTGGGTACAGACCGATCACATGAGTAGGGTCTGGGGAGACATAGCAGAAGAAAAACGTGTTCAGAAAATGTACTTTTTCAGTAGTGTTTAGTTGCCCACAAAGCAAAGTTAAATCTACACTCAATAATAGAGCCATTAAAAGAAGATAAGTCAGCAATTTCCATAATAAATGTTAGCAAAAACATTTTGTAAGATAATGTACTGTAAGATACAAAATACAAAAGTGTTAAGTGGCTATGAACAAAAAATATAAGGGTTTTTTATGCGCAAAGGAAAAATACTTGAAACATATAAAGTGAATTTGAGTGGGAAGTAAAAAGTATCGCTTGATAGAAATATTTTGACTGTAGCAAGTTCACAAGTTGTGATGGGTGTGGAGCTCGCACCTGTGCCGAGTTTAGCGAACACCTGCATGGAGTCATCAAACCTCTTCTGACAAAACAGGTTAAAGGCGTATAGATTCTGGATGTGATGAATTTGTTGCTTCTTATCTCCGTCTGAATCATCTTTCATCTTCTAAAAAAGGCAAAGAAACCAAATATTTAAAAAAGCAGAACATTAAGATCAGAGGTATAAAAATGTGAATTATTTGCAGTAAATGGTTGTGCTTTGATCACGATTATGCAAAAACAAAACCCTGAGTGTTTTACCATTTCAAAGAACTGCTTAAATAATGAGAGGAATAAAAAAGTTAAGCTTGTGTTTGTTGTGCTCACCGCAAGCTGAAGAGCCAACTCAAACTGTTTGTCTTGAAGGAGCTGCCGGATCTGACTGGCTATTGACACGGGAACCAGGCGCCACACAAAATGGTTACTGGCAACATACACAATGTTTGGACTGTGGAGAAAAAGAAGGAACATTCAGACATGATGGGACAATTAGGAATACATAAATGTCAGAGCTGATATTGTGAAATGACCACTGTAAGGTCTTTATGAGGAAAGAGAAAATAATAACGGATTTGCAATAGACAATGTATTTTTTGCCGGGTCCTTGATATTCTTATTGCCTGGATTTCAGGCAATAAGAAAAAATGGGTAGCATTTGAAATAATAGTTTATTTTTTATATAATTACTTGAGTTTGTTAACATTAAGGATAAGGTATTGGCCTCATTGGGAAATTAGTCCTCTGCATTTGTCCCATTTCTTGTCAAATGTGGACTGTCTTTTTACATAAGTCGGTGTAATCCCTCATTCGTCCAGGCGTGTTCCATAGTAGAAAAAGCTTCAGTTGTAGTCATCTGGACTCAGTTTGAAAAAATAGACGTTTCGACTCTCATCCAAGAGTCATTGTCAATAAAAGAATTTAGATCGAGAACTCCGATATTAATACTGTTCTGTGGTAAGACCCACCCATTGGGAGGAGCCTTCCTGAAGTAGAAAGAGTTGTTTGTTTCAACAGAAACTCCCCCCTTGTATCTACCGAGCTAGCCTATTCAGAATCAGGTAGATACAAGGGGGGAGTTTCTGTTGAAACAAACAACTCTTTCTACTTCAGGAAGGCTCCTCCCAATGGGTGGGTCTTACCACAGAACAGTATTAATATCGGAGTTCTCGATCTAAATTCTTTTATTGACAATGACTCTTGGATGAGAGTCGTAACGTCTATTTTTTCAAACTGAGTCCAGATGACTACAACTGAAGCTTTTTCTACTTTTTACATAAGTTTATTTCTATTAAGTAAATTTGAACACGTACAAAAAAAGATTTTATATTACAACTTCCTGATGACTAAGATTAGACCAGACTGAGACAAACACAACGCTGTGAAACTGTCCTGGAAACACAAACGTATCGGCCTCCTCACCCTGCAGATGTGATGAAGCGTGGCCTCTGCAGCTCAACGCTCTGCACCAGCAGTCTGGGCTCAAAGGTCCGGATCTCCACGCACCGAGGCAGCACCGCGATGATGTACGGGGGCTGGTGCTCTGAGGAACAACAGTTAGAGAGCATAAAGTGTATGCCATAAACAAACTCAAAGGCAATGACATTTACTCATATTTTAACTTATGCATGGATTTTATGGAATTGTTATTACTTTGCCTGGAATGTTACACAATGCGGCATTACACTTATCTAACTATAAACCCCCTTGTAATTGAACAAATGCAAAATAGATACATCTACTGTGGAACATTCCACACAAAGCAACATCATCTCAATGGAAACAAACAGGTGGCAGACCCCCCTTCCAGAAAGGTTATGGTGCACCTTTAACATGCATCTAAAACCTTTGTTTATACCTCTACAAACATTCTGAAAGACATGAATTGTATGATTGTATTGTATTAGCTATTGTTTCCATGTCAATTCATCGACTCATTGTTGTGGTGAAAGAGGACATGGAGACATCGGGGCCCATTTTTGATATGAGGAAATTGGAAACCGTAAATCGTTTATTTCCTCTTTGAATCATTCTTACGAAGACCTTTAATATCACTGAACTCCAGCACTTTTATGGCAAAACTCCTTTTGTATGAGAAAACCAAAACAAGATAAAACTGTTTGTTTGACAACTGTTATCTTAATTTCAGATAAAAAAAGAGTAAAGGTAAAAGAGGATGTTCAAAAGCACGAGACTAGAAACTATATTGAGCTTTTTGTTGTGCTAACCAGCCATGTAATCAAATGGTAAATGGTCACTATATTATACAGCACTCAATGTGCTTTATATCAAGTTATATAAGTGGATCTGAGTGCTCAACCAACCAACCAACCAACCACTCTGCTAAATGTTCCACTGCCGTCTCAACAATGAAACCAAACTAGTTCTACTTCTATCACATGCTGTCAAGTAGCCTACACGTTTACACCAACATGAATAAGGAAGTATTTGTATTAACGAACTAAGAGCAAGAACTAAACCAGAAAATATCAAAAGTAAAGATTGATTGATTTCCAGCAGAATCTGTCTCCATCTGGCCAACAGCCCTGAAAAATCCATAGGAAAACCGCAAAGCCAGTTCCAGATGTTAATATAAGCATATTGGTTTTACATAACTGATTAAAATGGGGGATAAAGTTGCAATAAACTAATTGACTAAAAAAAATGAAATACAGTTGCTGCTCCCTATATCTGCCTCTTACCCATTGCTATAGGGATGTCAGTCCACTTGAGGGCGCACTTCTGTGTGAAAGCCCCTTCTTCATTCAGTACCACAGTGAGGTCATCCTGCCCAACAGCCACTTTCCCATCAGCCAACGGGGCAACCAGAGGCTCCAGCTGCTTTCCGGTGGGGAAGAGCTCTTTGACGACTCCACCTTCCATCTAAATTTAAAACATAAAGTTTAATAAGATACCTTGTTCTTTCCTCCAAAGTGTGGCTATCAATTAGAGAATGCCATACCCGAATTAAGTAATAGTCTCTTTTAAAGCCAACACAAATTGAGTTTCCACACCAGGCCATAGACTTGGGGATATCAGGAGCAGCAAAATCTCCCTGAAATACAAACACACCATCACTGTCAGTCTGAATCGGTTCAAGTCACCAAAATCAAGGTTACACTGCAATTAATGTCAACAGTTCCATTTACCTGCAGCTCAAGAAACTCTCGGTCTTTCCAATAATAAAGCTGTAACTTCTTTTTAACTGCTACACACATCCTAAGCCTCTCCTCCCCCGTACTGGTTTGCTGATGGGACAAAATAAAGAAGATCGATTACGTGACATTTATGATCAGAAACAAATAAAAAAAAAAAAAACAGAAATTCTAAACAATGGCAGTAAAAAAATTAAGAGCTCGGGATCGAACATCAAAAACTGGCCAAATTTGCTCAATGTCAATAGAGGTAAAGTGGCCAAAACCACCATAAAAAGTAAACGAAAGAGCAGTGGAACATCCCACTAATAGATTTATTTCTATGACGTGTGACCACTTAATTCTGAGCTTTATATATCCACTACAAACCTCAAGGTCACATGCAAACAGCGTGGCCCCCTTGGCTTTGGACACTACCGTGATTTGCTGAAACGTCAGCAAGTCATGGACATGAATGTTGCTTTCTGTAAAAAAAAGAAAAAGAAAAAGAATTTAAAAAAGGGGGGGGTTGAGTTTAGGATAAAAATTATCATAAATTTGATTCCCTCGATTAGGAAAAACTTACCTAGAAGACTGACCAGGATTTTGTATTGTGAGACAACATAAAGCTGTAGAGGAGAAAATATAATAGTTAGTGAAAAAAGACATTCTAAAAGAATGTATACAGTATATATATATATATTACTAATATTGTCCTAAATCATAAGCTCAAACGGTGATTGTTTTTTAAGTAATACATCAACACGTGTGACCACTTTTCTGAACATTGTATTCATATCACCTACCTGCTGTATCTTCTTTGAAAAATTCTTATTTGATTTGACCAAGGTCACTTCAAATCGGTTTGTTGCTAAGGGACAAGAGATTGACTTGATGAAAAGAGTCTAGAGAAAACCAATTAGTCTAAGTGAGTAAGTCTCACGCTTACCAGTGTCCTTTTTTATTTTGTACAGCAGGAGATGTCCAGGTTTAGTTCCTACAAGCAGCCAGTCCTCTGTGAGAAAAACAGACACAGATTACAAGAGGATTATAGTGACAGTCAATAGCTATGATAAACATTTTAAATTGTGGAATGGAGGCAAAAATGAAGTGGGGTCAATATAAGTGATTTCAAACAACAAACTTTTAATAACCTCAGAATATCACTAAGTATGAATAATCCAAATTGTTCAGACATATGAAAACCACTCAGATACACGTGAGACAAATAAGAGTCTAGACATTTAACTAGACATTTACTATTGTATTTCACATTAATTGTTTTTTGTAATAGAAGATTATGCTGACACTTTGCATTTTCTGATTAAAGGAAAATACATGTTTTTAGGTATTACTGGAAAAACACTTAAAGAAATGTTGACCCCAGAATACCATTTAATTTGATCTACTTTGAACCCAAATTATATTTTTTGTGAGGCTCAAATACGAAATTGAGCTTCACAAAGCTTTGTAATAGAAAAGCAAACTAACATTCATAGCCTGGAAATAAAAATCTATGCTTATTTTTGTTATGAAGACAATTAGCAGCTACATTTAATCTTGGTTCATCTTTGAAAATATATGGCTCCAGTCACCTCCACTCAAGACTTTTGAACATTCTGATGGGTATAAAGAGGAGATCTGCTCATTGAACATTTATTCTGATAGATGCATTACAAGAATTGTGAATAACTTCTTGGTTATTCTTTGCAATTTGGCACACAGTAACACTAACATTTGTCATTGTTTTCTTGTCAATAACAACTTACCCCAGGCCGTGAGACAGTCGATTTGGAGAGGCAGCTTTTCCAGCAGTGGCACTGATTCATAGGCGTCATGCATCTTGAAGAGTATTAAAAATATAGCCTCAATCCCTTCTATGTTTACTCCTTAGAGCTAACAGCTGAGAGGCTCAGGATTGTTTCGTCAAATTGCCATGAAATCACTCACAGCTGGACTTAAACAGACGTAGAGGAAATCATTTTTGACCGGCACAGATCATCGAACACCAGACAAAGCAACGTAGTTTGTCTTGAAAAGAAATCTTCCAGATCAAAACAACAGCTAACCAATATAGCATGCTAGCCCAAAGTTAGCAAGCGGTGTCTACAACTCTGTTAACATCACTTCACATTATTTAAACTAGACTACAATAGTTCACACGTACGCTCTTACCCAGGTCGACATATCACATGAGTTAGTTTAGCATGTGCATGTTTGTTATGAGTTGTAAATCTACGCGAAGTCTGTTAGCTTCATGCTACTTCCGCTTAAACGCCTGCAGAGTTTGACAGGCACGTGACCGACGTCTCACTCACGCGGAAGGCATTAAAGGAGAAGCCAGTGTTTTGGTTTTACAGGTAGATGGTGCTGTGGAAGTCTGCCGAGATTTATCATCATCAAAGCCTCATCAGTGACTATGTTTTCATGCGCAACAAAAATCTGACAATCTAATCTGACATCATTATCTGATTTCTGGAGTTATGATTAAATATCATGTAGACAGGAACATCTGATATGAGTATCTTTTCTCGTCACACCCGTGCTGGTTTGGACAACGAAAACTGTGCCCTCCAAAAGGACAATGAATACAATAAAAAATAGAAAATACACGAGTCACCAGATGTTTTTGATCATCAGGTTTTCTTGGGCATACAAACCGTTCATGGAATACAATGTACCAATCTTAACACTCTCTACATCACACATTGGGTTAGAACATCCCCTTAAGTATATGAATTAATCTCTGTTATACTTACAACACACAGACGCAACACTGCATTTCAATATAAATCTTTATTTGCTGAACATACGCAAGAAGCCATACACCATCAGCTTCACATTACAATGAAGACTTAAAATCCAGAGCATAGAATTTCTTAAAGTTAAAAAGTTAAATCAAAACCTCATTAAATCAAATATAAATAAAAAACAACATCCAACTAAAAATATTTACACATGTTCTGTAGTATTGCACAAAGAAAAGGTTTTGCCAAACACGGCAAGATCATTTTAAAGACCAGACTAATAATAGTCTTGATGAATTTTGTATTGTGTAATTGAGAATCTATTTTCAGGTGAGCATGGGGAACAGGAAAAAGGTGAAAATTAGCATAAATCGGTTTTTCACAAAGTGTCCTTTGGTGTAAGTATTGTATTCATTTGACTTAATAACTACAGTTTTGTGGAGCAATACAACCAAAAGTATGTCTAATATTGCAACAAATATGTATAGTTGTATAATCCTGTGTATACGTTGCACATTTAAAAACACTATGGTGTGTATATTTGTTACTATTGCATTTTTGGAACCTGTGTGTATTTGTTACCATTGCATTTTTGTTCAAAACAGGTCCAATATGACTACCTGTGATTAGATGCCTTTTGTAACAGAACATACTCCATGATAACGTTTGTTTTATTTTAATATCCCTTCCCCTCAATCATATAGAAAAAACATCAGTCCATTCAATGAGTTTAAGTAGCTCAAAATAACTACCCCTGTCATTCTGGGTCTTTTTGTGTTAAGTGTAATGTTGACTTGACAGTAGTAATAATTTTCCAACAGCCAGGAAATTTCAAGTTTTAGGCCATTGAAAACTACTGGAGCTGGAGCATCCTTCATCTGTATATATTATGCAAAACCACAGCAGGCCAATATTCTCACAGTAAATCATAATCATTAGAAGTCCCAGTTAAACACCACATTATCAACAGATATATTAGATCAATGTCTGAAACAAGTTGTAAACTGACCTTCTGAGGCTTTGTCTGGCAGTATACAAGATACACTTTATAGGACACATACAGTGATAATAATGCAACCTCAAAAATAGTTATTTTAGCTTAAAACATTAGTCAATTACCATTAAAACATTATTGAGTCAGTGTAAGAAAGAAAATAGAGGTTTTCAAAACTATTGGCTTTCACAGACAATTTCTGATTATGTTCGGTCTCTATTGAATCTGTCAAGCATCATCTGTTTTAATGCATAATTTCAGTGATGTATATTATAGTTTAAAACATAATGTGCCAAAAATTACACTTGGACAATAGTAGTCATTCATATCTGATTCAGTCTCCCTTTACCACTCTGGACGGTCAACAAACCAATCTAGTCTCTATGTTTAGCAGCCTTTGAGTTGTACTTATCTCCGTTTTTAAAATACCATAGTATACTTGAGTGAGTGGATGTTTGCTCTCATTTGGTAAGCAGATCTCTTCAGCCAGAGAAGTGGCCTCGTCTTCATTCATACTTCAAAATCATCTTATTCCATCTTGGAGCGCTCCATCTTGGTCTTGAGGATTTCCTAAAAAAGTTTGAATATAGAATAGATGAAATTAAGACAGGTAATGTGTGCAAAACTAAATATGTTCTATGAAGGTACTTTGTGTTAAATGGCTCTTACCTCTTCCTCGTCTAGTATTACAGGGAGAGCTCTGTGAAAAGAAAAGTCAAAGGCAGATTACTACACATGGTTTTTAGTATGTGTGGCAACTTTTGCAAGTTATATGTTGTAGGGAATTTCTTCATCCCATGAACAGCATTTATATTCTTAAGTCATTATGTAAATAATAATTAAGCCATTGCAGAAATATCAATTTCAATACATAGACATAGTTTTATTTCAGCTGTGAAATTGAAAGAGAACAACATTCAGGAAGATATTTCAGAGACAATTTATGATGTAGGATTTCTGTAAATAAAGTCATATTAATATGTAGTTTTCAGTAGAACTTACACATCTGCAACAGTTGTGGGAATGTTTTCCTCCACCCATTTAAGGTCTTCATCCTGTCGACAAACCATAAATGTTATAATCATCACATTTACAAAGACTGACTTGATCGGAGATGGGCAAAGCTGACCTCTTTACTCAGTAGTTTCTGGGAACCATTGGCATCGGGCTTAGACCCTCTCATCTTCATTCCCTCTGAAACGTAATCACACAAATCAGATCACACACAGCCCGTGTTCAATATCATTTTACCAGGATATAATGTGCCATGTGAAATGTAAAATGTGTAATTAATGTGTCATGGAGCATCTGTTATCCTTTTGTAACCATGTAGGAAATGTTGTCCTTGGCAGCACTGGTTTAGACAGCATCGGATAAGGTTATCTCAGGGTACAATCAACCTGGAGCAAGATCATTTGAGGCAACAGAATAAGAATAAAAATACATTGTACACTCTTTTTTTCGACCTTCATATTTCCACCTTCACAAAAAATAGCAATGCTGGTTAATATGAAACATTACATGACCATGTGAATGTTCCCACCCACCAAAAGCAACTGCATAACTAATGTCTCACCAAAAGCTTCATTTAGCATAGGCTCCTTGGCTTCTTCCTCTTCATCCTCTTCATCAATTAGAGGTGAATGAGAGAACCTACAGCCAGGTCATTTATAAAGTTAATGATTTGTTAACACTATATCACCTAAATACAAAGACAGAAAATGAGTCTGACCTCTGACTGTTTGCAGAGGGACGCAGCAGCACCATGATAACCAGCAAAATAGTGGAGAAGAGAAGACGCCAGAAAGCATCATCTACCCACAAGTCCCTCCAGCCCTGAGGATACAAACAACATGATACGTCTATGAAGAACGTAAACAGAAGCGGAACAAGGAAGGGGAACTGACCGTCTGGCAGTCAACCATCTTGAACACTTTGGTGGTCCAGATGATGAAAATAATGGAGGCTGTGGGCCCAAAAGGAAACATGTGTTATTGTTTTGTCTGAACACAATACTGAATGTGAATAAACAATGTGGTATTGTCTAGTGCAGAGCCCGTATTTACGACGCAGATATTTTGACAACGCAGAGTACCCAAATTGGGCAAACTCTGAGTTGTTTCCGTTTCAAAGAGGGTTTATATAAGCCAGACTCAAAGAGTAACTCCAGCCCGTTTCACAAAGAAGGATCGGTGTAACTCTGAGACTGCCGCTGCGGTAACAGTGTCTCTGAGATAAACCTGGTCTGGAGCAGGTTTTACTCCTCTAGCTCTGAATTTAACCAGTGTCTGCTCCTGAAGGAGACTTATGATTGGACAGTTCAATTCCTCATTCACAAATGGACCAGTGCACTTACCAAGGCCTGAAAAGAGTTTAATGATTTTACTTGTATTCATTTATCTTACGCATAATTTTATGCATTCAGATTTGCTGGGCAATGCAGACATTAGATTAATGGAACATACTTATTTCAATTTTACTAATGGACACATTAATGAGCTACACAGCACTCAACTAAAGTTTTAAATGTTTAAATACCGGTAATTGTTTAATGCTTTTATGTAAATAGGCTACAATAAATATTTGTGTCTTCACACAACATTTTTATAAACGTATTTAATAGAGCTGGGTTGAAAAAAATCGATTTTCCGATTTTTAATCAATTTGCATATTAATGACCGATTATCGATTCGTACGTCCAAAGATCGATGTAAAAAAAAAAAAAAAAAAATTAAATTAAATTATTTTCTACATTTCCCTCAGTGAACTTCAATAATTCAGGACTCCTGGATTATCTTTCTTGAAGGTAGATTGACCCTTAACCTTTTCATCAGTCTACCAGCCATCAGTAACTACCAATACTTGTAAGATTTGCTGTTTAATATTGATATAATACTAGTTTTAATATGTTGCTTCTCTACACAGTTATGAAGTGAAGGAAACGGTTCAAATACATTTTTCATTTTTAATAACATTAACCCCCGGATCGAATCGAAATCGGATAAAATCGGAAATCAGATCGAAATCGGATCGAATCGGATGGAATCTGAGAAAATCGGGGAAAAAAACGATTTTGAAACGTAAAAATCAGAATCAAATCGATTCTTGAAATTTGAATCGAAACCCAGCTCTAGTATTTAATATGTATTCTCAACACTTGGAGAACATAGTCCAGGGTGACATGACTTCCTGTCCCTCTAAAATTGCCTCCTCCACTGGTTTACTGTTGCCATTCAGAGTTTATTTATGAAGCTTTAACATGTTTGAGCCAATGAAGTGCTTATACTGGAGAGAAATACTTTTATGTATTTTCTATGTAGTGTTTTAGTTTTCATTGATTAGTTTGAAAAAGCTCTTTGATACTCACCCAGCACAGAAAAGATGAGGGTGTTTGTAAAATGCTGGTACAATGACAGCTTTACCACATTCCTGCGAAGCTTGAGGAGCCGAGTGGTTTGAGACAAGCTGATGAAAATGTACTTGCAGATTAAAGAAAATAACAATTTCATAAACAAAACATGCAGTTGTTTGTACTCAGTTTTAAACTTAAAAACAGGTTTAGGGGTTTATAAGCCATTGAGACGTCGTCTCCTTTTGCAAAGTAAAGGATATCCACCACATGACACAGGAGTCGATGAGGGAGAGGCTAAGATTAGCGACCAGGGCAACAGTCCCATAGAAACTCTAGAAAAATACAAACAAAACATAAACAACAAATGCCATGAAAGCAGAAGATAAGGTCTAGGGCACTGCTAATGAGCTACAGGCTGACAAAACCACATCTGCAAACGTCTCTTGGACTGTTTTTCAGTGCGGTCACAGAAAGCAACCTTCAGATGACAGCTGCCAGATTAGGTTATGGTCACTTCATGCTCATCATAGATTGAATTTCTGTTTACCCCGACTCTTCCTCTGCTCAAATGTAGCCACATGAACTCAAACAAAACGCTTGAAAACAACCCTAACCACAACAGTGTGATTCTGCAGTCTCACACCCCCGTCTTGATACTGAAGCAAAGGATTTACTTTGTTTCATAAAATTCACAATTTAAAAGTGACTCACCCCTGTGACTCTGAGCACGCCCTCAACAGAAGAGAAGAGCAGGTACAGAAGGCCCACAGCCGCTAGACGATGTACAGTGGTGCCCAACCTTGGCCTGAAATCAAAGGGATAACTTGTACTTTGTCACGTATTTTGTAAAGTGCTAAGTTTCTCACAACTGTGGCTTTGAATAGCATTTACACTTCTACAGCATAGTAAAAAAGGGTTTAGACATAATGCATATCGCCAAATGACTATGAGCTCACGATGGAAACATGTACATTTGATTTTTGATGATTGACAGATGTTTATGTGGTTAACTTTATCTTGTACATTCCCACAATTTAAATATAGGAAGGCAAAGACTGCAAAATGGTTTCAAATACTTACTTGACAATTCCATAGCCGAGGCTGACGATGAGAACCAGAATCCGAGCGAGTGATCTTTTCAAAGCGGAGAGCAGCTCAGCAAAAATCACCGCACCTTGGACTGGAAAGACGAAAGATAAAACAGACAAGACGGACATTATTTGATATTGAACAAGGATTTTGCAAACATTTTCAAAACCCAACCAAGCCTCACCGTAGTCTCCTTTGTATCGGATGCTCTGGTACTCAGAGTAGAACACAGCCTTCTCCAACATGCCCAAGATGATGACGGCCCCGATCCAGAACTGTATCCGGAGCAGGTCCCTCCAGTAACAGGCGCACCACACAAGCCACAGCGCCCCGAACAGCACGTACACAATGCACATCGCCATGAAGAACTGCAGCGAGAAGGACAATTCAGGTTATTACTGCAATAGCTCAGTGGTTCCACTCAAATCATTTCAGGTAGATCATTTGGTGGGGGATTATTAAACATGTAGGCGATAGTCTTTAACAAGGTCCAGCACCTTTGAAATGCAGTGTTTATTTTGTTGTTCTCATCATTTCGCATGGTAAAATAAATACAAATAAATCAAGGCCTGTGTCCTCAAATTAAAATAACTATTGTACAATGTGCTACTGAATTTATTTTTTGGGTTGTGAATGCAACGATTGTTATTATTATGGAGGTCATGACTGAAACCACTGGACTAGATAATACAGTCTTAGTACCTAAACACCCATAAGGCTTTTATCTTAATTTTGTTGTTTAATATATTGCACTATAGACACTAACTAACTAAACATTATGAAATGGACATTTAAGACCGCAATAATATTATAAACATATTTTTCTAATTACAACAAGCTGTAATGTAAATTCTAAATTGAGGGAAAGAAACTGTGTCACAAAAAGTCAAATGTTATTGGGAACAAATTGGAAAACCCACTGTTGCCTGAACGTACCATCATAAGAGGCCAGTCTGCTGGGGACGAATATTCATGGGAACCCATCATGTCCACTCTCACTGTTAAAGAAACAAACAAGCAAGTTTACTTTAAAAAATATTTAACAACACCTTATGTAATTTGGATGTTACTACATTTCATTTTCTCACTCTTAAAAGCAAAGGTTTGAGGTAATATTTCTACATCTTCATCGTATGAGCTTCGACTCATCGGCTGCACCTTCACAATGAACAGATAAGGGCTGTCCTCCCAAGCTTTGGCCACTGCACTTATGTCCTGTCAACAGTGCATACACTTAATTGAGCACAAATATACAACATAGAGTGAATTAATTTGTATATTAACAACAGACTTACGGGCTTGTCAGGGAAATTAAAACTCAGATTTGAAGCAGGACTCTATACACAAGAATATCTATCAAATCTACACGCTGTTTACCATTAAAAACAAAATAGATACGAAGTTACTTACATTTGGACTGGTAAGAGGCTGGTATGGGAAGAATTCTGAATAATACCCCTGGAAAAATGGAAAGTTTAATGCAGGAACACACAAATATGTAACATTCATTCATGTAGATGAGACAAACCTTTGGTAAGAAAAGGGAGGTGCAGTTCTCAAAGAACATGTAGCCCTGACTGTAGAAGCCGCTCCAGCCATCTTTTAACATGTGGTCCATCCCAAACATGTTCATGGCCTGCTGGTCCTGCAAAACCACAGAATACACAAACACATTTAATCCATTTGATCTAAAAGACAATGTCAAACAGAGGGTGGTCATCCAAATACAATGTTAAATTGCCTGTAGATTAAATATTCCTTAAAAGCCTGACTATTTTTTACTGTTATTCTTTACTGGAATCTTTGCCCATCTAGGTAAATAGGGATGTCACAACATAACATTTTAGTTTTCATGATTATTGACCCTATAACCAAACAATTTAGTTCCCAGTGTCTAAGTCTGGGACCTGTTTATGAAACAACATTTCCCAATGATAAAGTTATGTTAATATGACATAATATTGTGCGATTAAAAAAAAAAAAAATCATGTTCTTTAGTTCTTACTAGTGAAGGACCGATCAATACCAAATATTAATATATTGATACTGACAGATATCAAAAAGTATCGATATGTAAAATGTATCCTAAAAAAACATTTTTTTAATATTTTTTTTGTAATACATAGTTCATTATTTAGGTTTTCTGCACATATATTCATTATTCATATTAAGTCAAGCAGAGGCTGAAAGAAAATAATGATAGCCAACATAAAATTGTCATAGTCATTGGTTTTGTGTTCGATCGATATCGCGATATTTGCCATATTGAAACTTGGTATCGGATCCAATAAAAAAATCTGTGGTACCGCCCACCATTTAGTTCTTATGATAATATGGTAATCTGAATAATCATTCACGTTTATTAATTAACCAAATAATCTTGACATCACTAGAGGTAAAGAAACACACATTTTATTTTATTTTTAAACAAGAGAAAAGAGTTTTAAACAAATAATCTTTAGATTTCTGTGGATAAAGAAAAAGTCACTCATCTGAGCCAAGAAGATAGGAGCACATAATGATACACTTAAAACTGTATAAATGAGACTACAGGGCCATGTTGTGGAAACGACTTAAACAGGAAACAACATTTTGGTAGATGAGTGACAGTGCTGTGGCTTTAGTCTGATCCCAAAAATTGTCAGTGCTGATTACTGAGGACAGCTGTGAAATGAAGAGCAGATGTTCACATGGGCTCAATAAGTGAAGTTACTACATCCATATTCTTTACTAGACTTGCAAAATGAATTATGTCTTTCAAATCAATTACAAGGTCAATACTCATATAGTAACTCTTTCAGATTGACATATAAAGCAGGTAATTAGAGCCAGTCTAAAGCCAAAGCATGAGACATCAATTTGAAAATGTGTGTACATAGTAAGCCTATTTTTTTTATTATCCTACAGTAGATTTAATTTGCTTTTCTTTGCCCTTTTTGATTTTATATATGTTGTTTTATCAATGTTCATTGTTGCACCGAATCACCAAAGCAAGTTCCTATGTTTGTGAATTCTGTTCATTGGCAATGAAGCTTTTTCTGATTCTGATTTTGAATCTATCTAATCCATCTAATCTAGTTACAGATGTCAGAGTGACACCGATTTATGAGTTAGGGGCTCCTGGAGCAATATC
Source organism: Eucyclogobius newberryi (assembly GCF_026437365.1). Lineage (NCBI taxonomy): Eukaryota > Metazoa > Chordata > Actinopteri > Gobiiformes > Gobiidae > Eucyclogobius > Eucyclogobius newberryi. The sequence continues at coordinate 11,892,230 of NW_027315846.1, forward strand.
AGCTTGTCACAAGCCACGGCAGCCGAAGCTAAAACCAGTTTAATGTGTGGAGATGATGACCAATGAACTAAAAAATTCCAGATCCAAACTCACAGGAGTGTTGAAGACCTCATTGTAGCAGACAGATGAGCGCAAATACCAGCTGATGTTGAAAGCCAAGCTCTTGTCACATGATGTTGTGTCGCCTCGGACTGGACAGATATAAACCAATCAGACAACATTTTTACACATACGGAATTCCTCCCCATGCAAACGATTTGCATAAATCATCTCTATTAAAAAATCATTACAGTGTGTATTTGAGGGCACTTACATTTCATGTAGATTGTGGTGTTGGCATACAGTGTCTTGCGAAACACTGCATCTTGGCCCTAAAACATAAATATTGTCAGTTCATGAAACTCTTACATTTCCAAGTATGAAATACATCTGTTGATACAGATACATTGTCTAGTTCAAAATATCCCGACAAAAATTTGACTTTTTTTTTTAACAAAACCTGGCAACAGAAATGCAAGTGTGTTATTCTTTTGTTTACCTACAAGGGAGCGGAGGGCCAGCAAACGGGCAGTCTCTCACTTCCTCAAATGTCTTATTCGTCACTATCATGCAGGGTACACGTGTGATTAACAATATTTAAATCATATTTTGCTGTTTTGACGCTAGTAATGTCAGTGTGCCACAGTTCTGATTCTGTATATATGACATAATTTAATAATACATTCCACCACACATCTTTTATGTTAAGAGCATAGCGCAGACACTCACTGAAACCTGCACAAATGCAAACTATAACAGAGCATATAACAGTATATACCGGTAGCTAACGGAGGAATATATTAAATACCAAAATAAATCTGTTAGCAAAGGTCCTGATAAATTTAAGTCACAACCCGGTATTTCTTGCCTGTATGTGGTGTGACGTATTAACAAGGTAACAAATATGTAGTTAATATTAATAACACTATTCGAATGACAAGAGCAACAACGTATTTGTAAGAAGCTAGACAGCTTTAGCAACACCGGCTAACAGCTGGTGGTGCACAAGATTGAACGAAATGGGGAGTTAAGAAAAAAAATCCAGGTAATAATAAATAAGTGACACTCACCATGCTGATGTCCACCGTCCAAACGGAGACTTCTGCGGCTGTGGAGAGCCGGAAAACTGCCACAAAAACCAGCAAACATAGCTGACACGTCCGCGCATTTGGCATCTTTCTGCATCCGTACATCAAATTCTGAGTTCGGCTTCTCAAGAACCGCGTCCACTTCCGGTTTGTGGAGCTGAACTGTGTGTTCAAGTCGCTAGAGGGCGCCAAATTATATCACAATAAAAGTCAGTGCAGATCAGAATCATGGTGCAGATGTCGATGTCTATCCATGGATGTCAACCATGGATCTATTAAATATTGATGTCAACAAACAAACCATTGGTAGACTCTTTTTTTTCAATAACATTCTAAAGAATATTTTGAGCCAACATCAGGATATTTGCTGTGCTTTTATTTCTTAACGACTGGCGGAAGTCCGGTTGTATCACACCCGACCAGGTGCAGCTGTTTCAGGGAAGTGCGGGCAAGTGTCTGGCCAAATGTCACATGTTATTGAAGCATGTGTTATTGAAGCTTCTCATTTAATATTGCACCTGTTTTTCCTTTCTGCAGACAGATACACAAGTGCACCGAGCGGCCAATGAGAAAATGTGATTTCTGTGATGAAAATGGCGGAAGCGAATGTCACCAGGTATAAACAAGGTTTTATTTAGCAAAATGTTCCAAGGTGACGTTGACCTAAGCTATTGTACCCAATGTAATACATCCATGATTATACCATATATCACCATTTAGCCTATGTGTTCTAAGTACCCTACATCACCGAGTCAATGTTGTATTAATGGGAATATTAAGTTTGTATAGTTTTTTATATATACTGTATGAATCTACTGCAACTCTTTCTATTACTATTTTGTTACTCAGTAACAAAGTAGTAATAGAAAGTGTTGTTGTTATTCAAGGTAACTAAGCCAGTGTTATAACCATACTTGTCTAAATTTTAAAACATCTATGGTCTGTGTGCTTTTACAGTCTATACTTTTTACTTTTCTACATTTGATAGCAATTGTATTTGTCTGTAATTTCTATACTCCACTACATTATGAACTGGATTGAAAAGAAAAGTACATTTCTTTATGGTTTGAATTGAGGGTTTGTTGCTGTTGTTTTTTACCAAATGTCCTCTCTTCTCTCTCTTCCCTCATTTCTCACTCATCTGTCCTGTCTAATAAAGCCTGCGGGCCAAAAAAATTAAGAAAATAATTCAATAGTATTGACAAAATCACTACATTTGACGCTTTTCAAAATCTGTGCGAAATACTTTTACTTATTATTTTAAACACAATTGATTACTTCTTCCACCACTGCTTAGGTTACATTATTAACTGTACATCTGGTTATGTTTTCACTTAGTTTAAAGTCTTTGTTTTATTATTTACGTTTGTAATTGTTTGTAATTGTTTATCATTGATTTCTGCAGTGTTGTGCCTAATGATGAAGGGAAGGACAAGTTTAAGAAAAGTGATCATGTTGCTTTCTACAGGTGAACCATCAAATCTCATTTAGTTTAATTTTGTTTGAAAATTATGTTAAAAAAATGATGTTTGTTTGAATAAGACGGCAGATACAGGGCCCTAACAGACTGTATCGGACCCTTTTGGAGTCCATGGTGCTCAAAGAAAATGGAGCTCATTTTGAACTGCTGGAGACCGACACAGAGGTCTGTATTTACTATCAATAAAGATGACAGAACTACTGTTAAAATGTTAGTAAAAGTAGAAGTATATATAACATTAACTTATTTCGCAGACCAAGCTGCACTTAATTCTGTCGCCCTGTAAAAACAACACCATAAGGATATTGATAGATGAACTTCAGCCCATTAAAGATCGCTTCAGAGTCCAAGATGTGATAACAGCTGAGCCTCCATCTGAGAGGTAAAGGGTGCCCAGGAAATTGTGTCAAATAATGTTATTCTAATTCTGGGGGTGGGCGATATTGACAAAAATGAACATGGTAGAAAGAGTATCAATGATGTTGATGACTACCGTTGAGGGAATACATTGACCTATGAATCAACGTCTCAATTTTTTCTTTCCATATCTCTAAGACAGGATATGTGTGTAAATGTTTTGGTTCACGTTTCGGACAAAACAAATGGACCATAAAATAATCCACCAAATTGCAGAAATATCACTTTGTACCTTTTTTTTGGAAGACTGGACAAGATGTTCTATAGTAATTCTAATTTTGCATATCTCCAGAGTAATAATTGTGATATCATATTTTTTTTTAACATACCTCTCACCTCTAATTCATTCATAAAAGTATATTTTCACTTCTTTTTGTCTCTAGGGTAAGGGTGGAAAAGCAGACTAAAGACTCAGTTACGCTCTCCTGGTCATCTGGACATTATCTGGCCTGTGTTTGGTGTTTCCCGTTCCACATAGAGATCTTCTGCGAAAATGAAGTGATCGCAACATTTAACCCAAAAAATAAACTCTGGTTCGAGACATTGCAGGATCCTAAAATGTAAGGTACACAAAACTGACTCTAAACTACACTAACAGTTGAAAATAACACATGATATTGTGTTTTAGGGCAACATCTAGCACTGTGGAGGTGAGAAGAGTATGATTGTAAGACACGTTTATGTTCAACATTTAAATTCTTAATATATGTCAAAAACAGGAGGACAGCCATTCATTATGGAAAGAGACCTTTAGACAGTTTGTGGATTACAAGACCAATGGTATGTTATCTGTTGAATCGTCTCATTTCACACAATGTAGAGGGTGAATTTAGTTAAAGCATTATCCATGGGGAAAACTACATGAATTTGATCAACTGATTACTTTAGTCAACAATTATCTACTTAATTCAACTAGACATTATATAGTGCAAAATCTACCTACACCTAACTATATTGACAACCATGATTAAAGCAGAAGAAGTAAGGTTTAGTTTATAAAATATATCTCCTCAGGTCCCAGCAGTATTGGAGCAGATCTGCGACTTCATGGTTCCAGTCATGTCTACGGTCTCCCTGAACATGCTGACCGACTGCAGCTCAGAGACACCAGGCATGCTAATACAAACCATATATACATAAAAAATAGGATATTTTGCATTTATGCATACAGAAACTAAATAAAATACATCTTTGTATATTTATTAAATGATCCAATTCCAGAGAGGGTGAACCTTACCGGCTGTATAACCTGGACGTCTTTGCCTACGACTTAAACAGTCCTTTTGGGTTGTACGGCTCTGTCCCCTTTGTATTGGCCCACTCCTCAAACCAAACACTGGGAGCTTTTTGGTTGAACGCTTCAGAAACATTTGTAAATGTTCACTACAGTTCCACTGATAAGGTAGGACTGCTACTTACTTTATTTTACTGGTAGTTCAAAACCCAAATACTGTATGAAGGAACAGGAGTAAAAACACACAGAAACATTTTATATTACAATTGCAAACAGAAAAACACATGGACAGTGCAATATGCCAGAATGCCAGCTTTACTAACAAATTTACATTTATTATGACTTATTTGCCTGTTAATTGGTATTAATTGTGAAATTAAATAATATTTGCTACTGTAAAATGTATTTCTTGACGTTTGATCCAGGACGACTCGGCTCCAACCTCAAAGAGGAGGCGCACACTTCCCCACACAGACCTCCACTGGCTCTCTGAGAGCGGAGTCATCGACTGCAGGATTCTTCTGGGACCTCAACCAAAACAAGTCTTTACACAGTACGCCCTGCTCACAGGTTTGTAATTAACATGTTTACTTTATGTTACACTCAAATGCTTTACCAAAAATCTTCTGTCGGCATTCGTTTAAAATTTTTTTTAATGCAAATACTTACTAAAACTAAAGCTAGTATCAAAACTAAATAGTAACTTGAGTACCATAAGTATTGATAGAAAAAAAAAATCCCATATGCGTAAACACACAAAATTAGATCTTTCCTGAATAGTTTTAGAATGTTGTTGATCTGTTCATGAGTTTCTGCTTCAATTGTAAATTGCTATGGCAATAGTGCTAATCTTCCATCACTCTGAAACCCATCCATAGATATCAGATATCACTACAATAAAACACATTGTAATGTAAAAGAAAGAATATATATAATTATTGGCCTATCAATATTGGTATTGAAGCTTTTTCTTTGTCGAAATTGAGTTTAAAATGTTACTGTGTCAACACTATCTGGCACGAGTTGTTGAATCGTTGTAATCGTTTTCTCTCTTTCAGGATTCCAGTCGCTGCCCCCTCAGTTTGCTCTCGGATACCATCAGTGCCGCTGGAACTATGACGATGAGACTGATGTTAAAGCTGTAGACGCTGGATTTGACCTTCATAAAATCCCATACGACGTCATTTGGTTGGACATCGAACACACAGACGGGAAACGCTACTTCACCTGGGACCCTGAACATTTTCCCAAACCTATAGAACTACAGCGCCACCTACAGAAGAAGAAGAGAAAGGTGTGTGTGAATGTGGCACAGCCTATTCAAGGATGAATCTCAAACTGTGTTGTGTTGTTCAGGCCGTTATCCCCGTAAACATGTTACTTCCAAAACCAAATATTAAGAAGTGGTAGAGTGAGAACGACTCATGTAAAAAAAATAAAAGAAATAAATATTATATATGTTGTACTTACATTTTCAGCTGATTGTTATAAGTGACCCCCACATCAAGCTGGACTCTGATTGGCCGCTGTTCTGTGAGGCCCGGGACAGTGGACACGTCGTAAAAGACAGAGAAGGGAAGATGTTTAAGGGCTCCTGTTGGCCAGGTAATAGTGTTTGAATCACACAGACATATTGTGCTTTTTATGGCATTTAGTATTAAACTATTAAACTAAATGTCTTATCCCCCATTTCACACTGTACTTTCCTGCCAATAAAGCCTACGGGCAGCAAAATCAATCAGAATTTTAAACTATATCATACATAGATCATGATTTCACATTTTCTTTATTGGAAAATACAAAATTGATCTAAAATGGACAATAGAACAGAAATCTATTGACTCACTGTTTGAAATGGCCAACTAGAGAAGCCTTACCTCTTCTTAGAAGTTTTACTTTACCTTTTTATCCCTATGAACCCGAGTCTGAATTTAATAATCAGAAGTCGTACAGTGCAGTGGGCGGAGATAGGGTGGAGGTGAAAAGATTATTTTCTGAGCCCTCAATCAAGCCTTGTAGGCAGGATTACTCAAACTTTGAGTAAGCTTGTAACAACAAGGTAGTAAATTTTACATTTACATGTCCTAGTTTTGTGTGTTAAATGCACTGTATCACTAGGTGAATCCTGTTACTTGGATTTCACAAACCCAGCCACACGCTCGTGGTACTCCAGATGCTTTTCTCTCAGTAACTACAAGGTAAGCCCTTGAACACTAATATACATTTAAATGAAACAATGTACATTGTTTACAGATACAATAATTTATTTATTTTATCAGGGGTCAACGTCTTCATTGTTTGTGTGGAACGATATGAATGAACCGTCTGTGTTTGATGGACCAGAGCAGACGATACCCAAAGACGCAGTGCACTTTGGAGGCTGGGAGCACAGAGACCTACACAACATGTATGGCTTCTATCAAGTAAGGCTCCATCTTTTACAGAGACATCAACAATATTAAGAGTGCATTATGGAGATGTGTACTTTTTTAGCAAATGGCAACTGCTGAAGGCCTGGTAACTCGGTCTGGTGGACAACATAGGCCATTTGTGCTGTCACGCTCCTTTTTTGCTGGTTCACAGAGATTTGGTTTGTAATTGTACTTCAGAATTTTGTAAGCAATTGAAAGACTTAAACCACTATTGATTTGATTACGTATGTATTTTCTAAATCTAAAACAACATAATTCTAGGTGCAATATGGACCGGGGACAATGTGGCGACCTGGGATTATCTGAAGATCTCAATACCGATGGTGTTGTCCCTAAGTGTGGCAGGAATAGCATTTTGTGGAGGTAAAGAACTATTACTTTACTTCTTTTTTGCTGCTTAAATTGGGAATATTACCTCCCTCCTCTAAGCCTATCCTCAACATCCTCTTTTCCTAGGTATTAACTCTCATTATTACACCTCCTCCATTCTGGCCATTCTTACTCCTTACTTTACCATTGTTGTCACTAGCAGCTTTACAACAGGTTTTGTACTTTTGTCTGTGCCGCTTTCTTTTTACCAAACTTTATTATAGAAAGGGGTGGGCACGATTTTTTGGCGGGTTATCTTGATCATAATATCCAAGCAATCCATCCAAACTGTGCAAAAACATACCTGTAAATGTTTATTTTGTAGTTTAAGTATAGAATCAGAAAGTGACAATAAAACAACAGAAATTAAAATAAAGTAGTATATCCTCATTTGAAAGATTACACTGCAAGTTTCTCCAATGATATACGTCCCATTCCTAATTGCAGATTTCTTTAATGAAAACATCTTAAATCTTTTTCAGCGGATGTGGGTGGTTTTGTCCAGGATCCTGAGCCTGAGTTACTGGTCCGTTGGTACCAGGCCGGTGCGCTTCAGCCGTTTTTCCGAGGACATTCTGCCCAACAGACAAAGCGCCGCGAGCCCTGGCTGTTTGGTGAAGAAGTCACCGCTGCAATTCGCATTACTGTCCAGCAGAGGTCCTCAACACACATTTATTTTATTTGCAGCTATTATACTTTTACCACTAGAGTAGAACCAGATATACACTTGAGTAAAAGTATTGTTCACTTAAATCTATTATCAAGTGTATTTCTGCTGATTTATGTAAATATATACAGTATATTTATGTTTTATCAGTTTTTTTCTTTTTCACAGATATCAACTCCTACCGTATTGGTACACATTGTTTTACTGGGCTCACACAATGGGACAACCTCCTCTCAGGTCATTTGCATAGCATGTTTTTATTGGCTTTTACTGTATTTGAGACAAATAAATGTATGTAATGTATGTATTATATTCATTTTCTTTATATAATATGTTTTTAAAAAGGGTATTATGAATTGTGATTAATTAATTGAGTCATATAAAACCACAGACCTTTATGGGTGGAGTTCCCAACAGAGGAGGAAACCTTTGCCGTGGACAACGAATACACAATTGGTAATTTAAAGCCATGGATTATATCAAAATGGTGTTGTTGCATCTAGATTTCTCACATCTTCACTCTCTCCTGCAGGTGGCGCTCTCTTGGCCTGTCCTATCACTGACCCTGGTGTCCAACAAGTCCACGTCCTACTTCCTGGCCCAGAAGAGGTAAATAAACCGATGTATCTATTATGTGCCAGTATCTAAAAAAAATATGAAAATTAACCACAATTTTATTTTAGATCTGGTATGACGTCCAATCATTGCAAGTGCACAAAGGAGGCAGGAATGTTAGACTGCTTGTCACCATGGATACTGTATGTATATATATTAATATTTATTACACTCTGGTGACATTATGCTGGGGAAAAGAGTAATTAAAGCTTTTGTTTGCTATAGGTTCCCGTGTTTCAGCGTGGAGGGACGATCATTTGCCGGGCGACGGGCAGCGGTTCATGTGCAGCGGAATTTCAGCAGTTACCGCTCGGCTTGACTGTTGCGCTGAACTCTCAGGTGAGTTGCATCTGTGGGGGAAAAAATCCCACAAAACATCAAATAAAATCAGCGTTTTTTTGAACTGTTAGCATGTTAGAACGGCGCTACTACTGGGACAGCAAAAAAACACCCCAATCAGCTTCTGTAGTTCTCATTGAAATAATAAGAATAACAAATAATAATGATAACAAAAGACTATGGAAGATCACATAACTGGGCCTAAAACATGAATAGCAAGAATAGTCAGAAGGTCTAATGGTGTTTTGCTATTTTTAAAACAGGAATTTGCTGAAGGAGACCTATATCTGGACGATGGTTATTCATTTATGTACCAGGACGCAAAGGCCTTCTGTCTACGCAGGTTCAAGATGGACTTTGGTCGACTCTGCTCCCGGTGAAAAAAACAACTCCTATTTTTCACATAATCTGACAAAATCTTTGTTTATTTTGCTTAGTTGAATGTTTTTATTAACCATTATATATATGTTTTTTCAGTCCATTTAGTGAAGAAGGATCATTTGACTGTGAAACAGTTGTACAGTCAGTTACGATTATGGGGCTGAAAAGTAAACCATCCACTGTAGTTTTACATGTTTCAGGTAAGAAATTAACAATGGCATGTACAGGCTACTCGAAATACAAGAATGGATAGAAAAATGCCAGATTTTGCCTATAACGTCCGCTTTTTGACATTAGATCTGAGCCCTATAAATAATTTTGTTTTACAACTGTCTGTTATTTATTTGAAATGCTTCATATTGTCATGATTTATACGTTTTTCATTGTCTGAATACAATTGGTTTAATTAATTATACTTTTTTTTGGTCAGGTTCTGAGGCGAAACATGCCTTTGAGTTTGATGAAAGCCGCTGTATTTTGACCTTGGACAGCCTGAACCTCAAAGTGACGAGAGACTGGGACATACAGATAGGTCACCACTGATGCATCACTTAATGCTAAATATGAATTTGAAAAGTGTACGTAAACGTTTTATTAATGAAATCTGCATTTATCGAGGTATATCTGCTGCACTGATTGAAGTACATAGAAGATGTATTACCCCTTGTGTGTGACCTGACCTTTTTTAAAATGGTTAACCCTTGAAAGTGGCACAAAAGGAAACATCTAGAGGCAAAATCAGCCATTGTCAATGATACCAGAAGGAACTGTGATTGTGTTGTTGAGCAACAAATTCTGCCTTTACTGCGTGTTTACAGGGAGTAATATTTGTGATATTATATAATGCCACTACTTTCTTTAGAGCCGTATTATTAGAACTACATTTTAGTTCTAATAATACGGCGTTTTAATTATTAATACATTTTTAATTAAAATATTGGCTCAGAGTTGCTTAAATCTAGGTATTAAGATGAGTTGCCCAAATAATATTACTTATTTGGGCAACATTATTTTGTCTACACTGCTTCTTGTTTGTATACCATTATGTATAATTGATTATTTTATTAAAGGTGTTTTCAATTGAATATATTTTACTAGAGGACAACTTGACTGCACAGTACCAATATTTGAAGATGACCCAAATCATAACATCTAAAAGACACGTACAAGCAGATGGAATACGATGATAAATTGTGTAATATTTTGGGTGCCAAACATAGGATAGTTGCACCAGTTGTGGTTGTGCTGAGGCTGCCGTTGTCCCAACACAATAGGTTTAAATGGCCTGAATGCCTTCTGCTGAGATAGGCAATGCCCTCACCACTCTTTACATGCCCATTGGCCTTTGTGTCACACAACAATGATGGCACCAAACTCCCCTGTCGCCCAATGAGAAGGCAACGTGTTCAGGGCCAGCTCCTGCGTGCGTGTGGCAATGCAAAGGTGAATTGACGTGAATTTTAGAGCAGATCTGGTGACGAAGAGGGAGGGGTGTGCTCACACAAAGGGAACAGCCAATCAGAAAATAGCTGTTTGGATTTATGCCAGGTTTTTAGGCTTGTATGACTTTAGTACAAGCTGCAAAAGTCAAAATATTGAGTGGCGACAAGATGCCCTATACGCCGTCCGGATTCTTTTGCGACCGCCTGATCCGAGAGAGGGAGAGGCGCGATGGGGAAGGGTCACTGAGCAAGCCTCTGAGGTTTAACGGGCAGGACTACAACACTCTGAGACAGGAGTGTGTCCAGAGGAAGGCTCTGTTTGAGGATGACTCTTTCCCGGCCACAGTGGAGTCTTTGGGCTTCAAGGAGCTCGGACACAAATCAAGCAAAGTCAAGAACATCGTCTGGAAACGGCCCAAGGTACAAGGATTTAAGGGATTGGAGTTGAAACAAAAAAAAGCAGACTTGTTATGTGGTGTTTTGAGTTGCAGGATGATATTGGCCTATTTTGGATTATTTGAAGACTTTTATGGGATTACAACACTGGATTGATTGTAGTTGTTAACTGTCGCTACATAAATATTAATTGATTTGAAAAAGTATCAATACTGGAAAAATACATAAGTAGGACAACTCTGGTCCTTTTCTAGTTTTACAATAGTATTGCTCTAAATCAGAACTAGTTAGACCACCTAATAATTATATGGAATCTACTACAATCCTTTAGAAAATTATAATCTATTGTCCCCCAAAAAAATGTTTTTATCATTATTTTGGTATTGACATTGGTAATGAGTATCAAGCTTTTCCCTTAGAATCGAAATTGGGTTTGAAATGTTTGTATTGGGACAACTCTAATGGGAGGGACAAAAACACTAATAACTTAAACTAATTTAACAGTGTACAAATTAAATATAATGCAATTGTAATAACATGTTAATATTGTATTCAACATTGGGTTGATAATAGAATTTGTACTTATATTTGTTTTATATTTTATAGTTTGTATTATATATTTTTTTCCCCCCACTTTTCAAGGAAATTTGTGACAACCCTCAGTTCATTGTTGGTGGAGCCAGCAGGACTGACATCTGTCAAGGAGATTTGGGTAAGTCTTTGATGACAATAGCAATGTTCTGCTGCTGATACATTTATTATTATCATCCATGGGTTAAATAAATTGTAGGTATTATTTTTTCTGTTCCAACTAAATAATTTCTGAGATCATGTGAAGTGCATTCATAAAAATAGGTACATTTGATCTTAATCTTTACGGTAACACCGGTGGTATCATTACAGTACTGCAGCTTGAGCTTCTGTGTTGTTGGTTCTAGCAGGCGGTGTTTGTCAGTAAAGCTGAATGTTCCATACATCTCCCCTGCTCACATGCCTTTGAACTCGATGCGGCCTCCTATATTGTGCTTAGTGTATGGGAGGGGAATCCAACCTGCAGCACTTCTCATTGTTGTCCCAAACTAGTCCCAAATAAAAGGGGGCAGAGGGACAAAGGTTTCTGTTCGACTAACTGTTCCCTGTTGTTAAGAAAATTACATTGTTTTGGTCACATACAGCTGAATCATAAATCCCAGCGTTCAGCACTCAACCAGGCCTTATTCCATAGAGAAATACCTTTTGATATTTAATTTGGTTTGGCACAAAAAAGTCTAAAAAAACTTTTTATATGGACACATATCACAATGTGTCCATATAAAAAGCTTTTTTAGACTTATGGGGATGCTTTGCAAGTTGGAACATATGAAAAATAGTCCTGCTGGTTAAAACACGTTTTAGCCCACAAACGTTGGTGGGTTGATCCTTTCTCCCACTGTAGTTCATAATGTCTTTGTGTTCTTGGACAAGACTCATCACCTACATACTTAAATATACCTCTATGTGCAGGTGACTGCTGGCTGCTGGCTGCCATCGCATGTCTGACTCTATATGAGAAACTCTTGTATCGTGTTATTCCTCATGAGCAAAGTTACTCAGACAAATACGCTGGTATCTTCCACTTCCAGGTTAGATCTTTTACTAGAATAATTATCAAATATTAATATATTTCTTACAGTGTGTACACTGTTTCCTGTAGTTCTGGCGCTATGGCGACTGGGTGGACGTTGTCATTGACGACCGGATCCCAACCGTCAATAACCAACTGGTCTTCACCAAGTCAGCTGAGAGGAACGAGTTTTGGAGCGCCCTGCTGGAGAAGGCCTACGCCAAGTCAGTTATAGATATATGCATTTCTTAATGTTTATGTATATAGCCATTTGAAGTAGAACTAAGATCCGCCACAAGAATGATTCAAAAACAGTAAAGTTCACGATCCCAAACACTATTGGGACAACAAAGTGTCTATAGACATGATGCAATACATAATACTGTCTTTACATGTCCTTAAACCCCCTTTAACTTCTGCCCCTCTGCCCAGGCTGCACGGCTCCTACGAGGCTCTGAAGGGTGGGAACACGACTGAAGCCATGGAGGACTTCACTGGAGGAGTCACTGAGTTTTACGAGATGAAGGAGGCGCCAAAAGAGCTGTACAAGATCATGAAGAAGGCTTTGGAGCGAGGATCTCTGATGGGATGCTCTATCGATGTAAGGCTGACAGATTCACCTGAAGCTTTTCTTTTTGTCTTTTTGATATGATTTGTTATTTATTTGTTTTATTTTAGTCACTTGTTCCCGCTCGGTTTGAGACGCGCACTGTGACTGGACTAGTGAAAGGTCACGCCTACTCAGTCACGGCTGTGGAGGAGGTAAGTGTTATGGTTATTTTTAGTTGGAACATAAAAGGGAAATAATTACACAATAAAAATGAAGAAGTGAAAAACAATTGATAAAAATCCAAGTTACGACAAATAATAAAATATGAACAGCACAATATTTGAGTAATACATGTTGTTTGCAGTGTAGACCATCTCAGAACAAGGAGTCTAAAGTTCGTCTGGTGAGACTCAGAAATCCCTGGGGTCAAGTCGAGTGGAATGGGCCCTGGAGTGACAAGTACGAAAAATTATGATTAATGTTATTTAGATGTATTTGAATATACCCTGACTTTTTTCAGTCAGGGTATGTAGCTTGTGCTTTTGGTTTAAAAAAAGGAACTACAATCTCAACTGAATCTGTGTCGCCAGTATTATAATCTGCAGAGTTTGGACACATTCATTCATCTTTTACGGCTTGTTCCCGTTAGCGGTCGCGGGTCATTGACAAATGGTGTTACTATTGAGGACATATCCGTTGTTTTTTTTCATTCTCAGTAAATGGACAGGCCATGTCTCATACGGCCATCATGTCCAATGTATTTGTAATTAAAAAACAGATCAACATCAAACTGTTAGTTGTAAGAGCAATTTTTTGTTTGAACTTGTATCTAGGGACAGAAAATTCTACATACCCTCCCTTTATTTGCAATGACCATTATTACGTTGACATTCTCAGCTCTAAGGAATGGGCCACATTGCCTAAAGCTGAGAAGGAGAAGCTACAACACCAAAACGCAGAGGACGGAGAGTTCTGGTGAGTTACAAACAATACTTTAATTCTATATTGTCGTCGATGTTCATTTATTAGTTTTGATCTGTGGCTTCAGGATGTCATTTGAGGACTTTAAGAAGAACTACACAAAGATTGAGATCTGCAACTTGACTCCTGACGCTCTGGAAGACGACAAGATCCACAAATGGACCGTTTCTGTCAACGAGGGCCGCTGGGTCAGAGGATGCTCCGCTGGAGGCTGCAGGAACTACCCAGGTAACTCACTGCTCCATGCTTTATACATAATAAACCTCATGGAGACAGGATATTTTGTTACAAATGACCTTTATAAATGCAGGCTTTGCAATGCTAAAAGCTAAAAACGTCTATTTAACTTGATTGTAATTACTTGTGACGAGCTATCTAATAGAGTTCTTCAAAATCAAGCACATTGTGTCCACATTTACGTCCCGTTCACAGACACGTTCTGGACCAACCCTCAGTACCGTCTGCGTTTACTGGAGGAGGACGATGACTCTGAGGAGGGCGAGGTCGGCTGCACGTTTGTGGTGTCTCTGATGCAGAAGAACAGGAGGAAGGAGCGCAAAATGGGAGCCAACTTGTTCACCATCGGGTTCGCCATCTACGAGGTGAGCTGTGGAGGAAGAGGAGTCTTTGCTTTCATAAAGACAAAAAAAACTTATAGTAAATAGGGCTGTACAATTAATCTAATTTTAATCAAGTCATCACTTATTGTCAATGATCAGCTTGGGTCCACATCCTCTGTCAGTAAAAGCACGTAGTTTGAAGCATGTGAGTTCATACTGTGGAGGAGAGATATGTTTTTTCTTGGCCAGTGCCGATACCAATATTTTAGAATCCAGTGCTGATCATTTTTAACATTATTTAGGACCGAGTTTGAACATTTTCTCCAAAACATATAATTTGAAGTAAACTCTATCACTGTCTATACAGCTCTCAGCTCTGCATAAGGAAAGTTTAAAAAATAAAAATAATATCAAATGTATATAATAAATATGTTTGAGACATCCACAGCTAAACAATATATTGGTATATTTCTACTCTGGGGGATGATTTTTATTTTTATTTTTTGCTTTAAACAATAATGATTAAAAGTCTCTATTGTTTATGTTAAGGAAATTAATATTGAAAGCCATTTTTATTAGTTTAGACAACATAAAAAAGCTGAAAACTGAAGTAATTTAAGTAATGTACAACCTCATTACATATTAATATTTGAGGTACTGAAATTGTTGTTATAATGCATGTCACAGTGACTAATTTGTCCTTTTGGATTCTCTTCAGGTGCCGAAGGAGGTAAGCCACTACTGATGTGCTTTTAAGAGATACATGTCAATTCCATCACACTGGTTTGTTTTTATTATTTTTGTTTTGCCGAGAACTCCTCAAACACGTTTTTGACCTCATTTCAGATGCATGGAAACAAGCAGCACATGCAGAAGGACTTTTTCCTGTTGAACCAGTCCAAAGCTCGCTGTAAATCTTTCATAAACCTGAGAGAGGTGACCCAGCGTTTCCGCCTGAGTCCCGGAGAATACGTGATCGTGCCGTCGACCTACGAGCCGCACCAGGAGGGAGAGTTCATCCTCCGGGTCTTCTCTGAAAAGAGGAACACTTCTGAGTGAGTCAGGGGTGAAAGGTCAAACGTCAAACTATAGAAATTCATATAATGATTCAATATTATTTTTTGCCCCTCAATAATCATTTCTGTATATTTAGCTAAAGCTAGAGCTTCTAACTGTGAAGACATAAGTTAATTAATCTCATGGTTCAGTATTAGTTCAGTATTATTTTACCTTGTTTTGAACAACAGTTTGGAATTGAATAGCATTTAAGTGAAACAACTTTCATGCATTACATTTTAACAGTACCTAGGCAGTTGAAACTAACTAAATGTAGTTGCTAATGGATATTGTTGTCTGTCTGTCTATATTCAATGTGTTTTTAAGTGTCTTGTCCAATGGGAGCGGGCTGGGGGAGATATTCGTCAGGGGGGACTTGTACTACCAAAAACAGACATTTTTAACAAAGATTTGATTTGTAGAATTGGACGAACTCGGGCCCAGTTCGAAGCTGTTATGGAATCTTTTTTAGGACAAGACACTACAGATTTGGTCGTTCAGCGGTAACTTTCATACAGCAACTCTCTGCTGCTGCTACTGCCTCAAACCTGGACCTGGTCAAGACCTGGGACCTGGGTCTTTGAGAAGCCTGAGAGTGGATGTCCAAGGCACAGATGTCACAGATGGAACTTGTTTTTACACATTCTGTTTACTTTAGCTTATAGCTTAGCATTAGCTGCAATAGGATAGTATGTAATGTAAAGTGATGATTTTGGTGACCACTGTTTGTCCATCTTTATTCAGGGAGATAGAGAACAGGATCGAGGCTGACCACCCCGTGGTAAGTAGCTACATTTTTGGTTGATTTTTATTTTTTATGACATTTCCAAGAGAACCAGGGCTGAAACGATAAATGGAAATAATAATGACTAGTCGACTATAAAATAATAACTGTACTTTGATCATTGTTATCACACATGCTATAGACCTTTTATAACAAAGACAGTGGAATTAATACATCAAAATGTCAAAAAAGACTAAATGGTAACTAATTATTATAACTAGAACCCTTCAGTCACCGTAAATCAACCTTAATGTATTTTATAACATTGTTTGACTAGTTGACTAATAAAAAAAATGTTGCTGACTTGGTCAACTACTAAAATAACCGTTTGTTACACCTTTGGGTTAGGGTAACTTTAAATATATATATATATATATATATATATATATATATATATATATATATATATATATATATATATATATATATATAACGGTTGTAAAAACTTACACCATCCTTGTCGAACTGCATCACAATAACTGAAGCATCTTTCTATGCATTTTTGAATATTGGAGCCTTATTTTTTTTAAGTAGGATAACTGTGTTTATATTATCTTAGCCTGCTCCAGCCTCGGCGGGCGAAGAGAGTGAAGAGGACCAACAGTTCAGGTCTATTTTTCAAGAAATAGCCGGTGATGTAAGTGTAGCCAATTATTTTAGAGCCTGTACTTTAAAGCTGGGGCTACTTAACCTTTTGTTTTTTGTAAATGAGAACATTTTGTGTTTTCTTCCAAAGAGCATCTTGTAAAAGCAGCACTTTGTGACAAAACCACTGCGCATTGACTGCTGTTAATAATTAAAAAAAAACATTTCTCGTCAAATAGCACTCTGGTTGGCTGTGCTTTGGTGGACCTCCAGAGTTTCACTTTGCCGTCTGAAAAAGCTGTTCTGAAGCCACTTTTGTGCCTTAAAATGATTGCATGTGGATATTAACAATGTGCCAAAAAGTTGTAAGAGACAGGAAGTTAGACAGAGTTTAATACCTTCTTCCAATTACGCGGTGTGATCAGGTACCCCAGCTTTAAATGGACAAAAGCCACATGTAATGAAATAGATATTAAATAGATTTATGTGTGTATAACATGCATTAGTTGTCCGTATATTTCCTTTGCTCGTCCTCACAGGAGATGGAGATAACAGCCAATGAACTGCAGAATGTCCTCAACAGAGTGCTCAAACGTAAGTCTCCAGTATAAACATCTGTAAAATCAATCAATAATATTGTCAATGTTGTTTTAAAGATACGCTAAATTGATTGGGCATATCATTTATACTAAAAATAGCAAAAAAGGCTGATTAGAAAAAAAAATTAACAAACTTATATGGATTTGATTTTTGCACCTTTGTGGGTAATTTTACTGTCTGACATTCAAATCTCGTCCAAAACATTTAAAGACATTTTTGCACATTATCAGAATATTATTATCAGAATAGCAATAAAAACAAAACATAGATATTATGGGTAATATTGCCCACCCTTATGCTTTATTTAATTGCATTTGTTTTCCTCACTGTATTGATTGTATGTTTGATGTTTCTAGACAAGGACATGAACACGGAGGGCTTCAGTCTGGAGAGCTGCAGGAGCATGATCGCTCTCATGGACGTATCCTTTGTTTTGAGTTTATTCAGGCCACTATATTTAAGATGCAACTGAGGCCAAGGCTTATTAAAGCATTGGGCAATTAAACAACCCAATTTGATATTCTGGGAGACAGTAAGTTAGTTAGTGTCCTTAACCTTTAAAAAACAGCAGCGCTTTTACGTACAGATTTAAATGTGTTTTTCAGGGCCTAAAAGCTGTAATACAATAATTCCCTGTGCTAAACTTTAAAAAAAATGTCCTCTTGAAAATTTGTATATTTTATTTATTCCCCAATAAATTGTACTGTGACAAAATCAGACTACTGTGCAATGTCCATATCTCATTGTAAAACACAAAATTGTGTAAGTAAGAGCCAGCCCGCGTGCTCTGTTATGGTCCACCTTGCCTCACTTCACCGTCTAAAAAAAAGTTCTAAAACGTCCAAAAAAGTTACTTATGTAAATACTAGCAATGTGTCAAGGGGTTTGTGAGAGCTAGGAAGTAGTTAGATTGATTTTACGATGTTCTTCCTCCTTTCACGGTTTAAAAATCAGGAACTCCGGCTGTAATTTACATTTTTTGATACAATATTTCATGATTGCCCATGTTTATGAGTAGTGTGTTTTGTTATTTCCTCAACTGTCCTTCAGATGGACGGGACGGGCCGACTGAACCTCCAGGAGTTCAGACATCTGTGGAACAAGATCAAGCAGTGGCAGGTGAGACGCTCTCGAACAATCAGAAATCTGTGCCATAAACACTTATCACGTTGACTCTAAATATATCCGTCCATTTTTGATACTCAGTCCATTTCATTTGCAGGGAATCTTCAAGCACTATAATGCCGACCAGTCCGGGAGCATCAGCAGCTACGAGATGAGGAACGCTGTCAACGATGCAGGTACAAACCAATGTAAAAATCATTTTAGTACATTTATATTTGGGGATTTTTAATTTATTTTTTTCATGAATGGGATGTAATAGTTTGGGCCAACATTCAGCACATTTTAATTTAGCGTTATGTTATGCTTTGTGGGAGCAAACTTGCAATGTCTCTAACTTTGTGAATAGGAAATTAAATAAATTACTCAAAATCAGCATTAGATTTACAGGTCTATTTGAATAAAATTCATAATTAGTAGTATATTGTTTGTATTAGCATCACACCAATACACATCAATTATGCTTTTTTTCTTTTGTAAATGTCACAAATATATGTATAATTTTAAACGTATCCTCTAAATGTTGTACCAAATGTTGTGGTCACTGTGCAGTCATGAGGCTTGTGTCCCTCCCAGGCTTCCGTCTCAATAACCAGCTGTACGACATCATCACCATGCGCTACGCCAACGAGAGCATGAACATCGACTTTGACAGTTTCATCAGCTGCCTGGTCCGACTGGAAGGCATGTTCAGTAAGTCACCAACACCTGAGAGAAAATTCGGTTTGTTTGTTTTATTGAGAAAGGGAATACAGTTACTTTCATCCGTCATCCGCCGCATGATTGGCCACTGCCATCTCTAGCATCTAGCTTCTTTTTATTGATCAACTTGAATTTTGAAAGAGTTCATTTTGTTTTTGGAGGATACTCTTGCCTCTTTTGTCACCACGTTTTTATCGATACGTTTTGAAAGGGTCATCTTAGTTCTCGTTGCGTCTCAGTTGTTGTGTGGTGTTTTTCTTCTCAGGGGCGTTCCAGGCCTTCGATCAGAGCGGAAATGGAACCATCAGCCTCAGTGTCCTGGAGGTGAGACTTCTTTGGGTATTTTCTCCCTGAAACTGATACTGTTAACTAAAGCCACTGCATGAGGGTTTAAATGGGACCGGCTATGCGCTGATTGGGAGCCACGGGGATGAGTAAATTGGGGGTGTTGATTGAGGATGGGAAAAACCTGGAGGAGTTCCACGAAAAGGAGGGATCTGACTCTCACAGACGGACAGGTGGACGCCCGACTTGGGTGCGTTGATTGAGGCTGGGGAGCAGGTGGCCCTGGCGTAGCAGAGGACGTAGATGGGTGGAGTTAGGTCTTCCAGGCTGAATTTACACAGGCTTCATTTCTATATCGTTACACCTCTTCCAGGAATATTGTGGAACATCCCTGGCAAAACAACAACACCTCCATGGAGACTTGATCGCTAGATAATTTACAATCGCTATGAAATATTTTTACCCGTTGTAACTTGATGTCCCCCTTTGCAGTGGCTCCAGTTGACCATGTACGCCTGAAGAGTCCGCTCTGCTCCAGACCTGGTTTTATCTCAGTTTGTTCACACCACTTCCGCTCCATCACAGCTCATCAGTTCTCCAGCCCGTCGTGACCATCGTCTTCACCACAGCCTTTTGCCGTTGTACAATTTTAATTCTCAGGCATCTAAAACAGAACAACCTCTATATTTCTGTCACAATACCTCACCATAATAGCCTTCTCTGACTTGTCAATAACTGTGTACCTCCATCTGTCAAACACACTGAGCAATAATCGTGTATGGAATGAATTGGTGGACAAGCAATAAACACGTGGACAAACACAACTTATAATTTTTTTTTTACACTATTGGTCAAGATCTCCTTCAGGCCTGGTTTGACATCCAGTCATTGTGCTCGAATCAGCTTTGACATTTAATTAAGTTGAATGCGTTTGATACCCAATAGCAATAATGATAATGTACTTGACATTTTCATGACAACCCAAGTTAGTTACAATTTAAGTTAGGTTTGCGGGCAGATCCAGTGAATTATCCTTCAACACTGCATTTCGATCACCCACTGCTCAACAGTTTAGTAGCATGAGATACACTTTTTAAATGAAAATCTAGCCCATTCTTTAATATGTGCATTAATATGGACATATAAGAAGTAACCAGGGAGAGCGCAGTCCTGCTACAACTACTACGTCAAGACTAGCTTAAACTTCTACTTAATCTACAAGTTGCTACTAAATGCAATGTTTTAATGCTGGGTCTGAAGGAGGTCCACGTTTACCCCCAGCTGTGGATGAATGGCAAGAGCATAGCTGACGCTTTCGAGTTTTGATCTGAAAATATGCATTTGAATGAAAATGGCTACTGGGTTGGACTGTGGCATTTTGTGATTTTATATGAAGCTTTGGTCAAATTAGTGTATGGATTTTTTTTCATTATATTCCAATAATAAAAATGTAAAGTATCGGTTTGACTGTGTGTATTAACTTTTGTGCTGCCATTACCTTTTCTGTAACATTTATGCAAGTTTCTCAACGCTGAATGGAATAGAAAAAGAATACTCAATTTTGTGTTTAAAATTTTGATAACTCTTTATTGCACATTTCTTTAAAAAAGCAGTTAACATCTTTTAAAACAGAATAACACGTTGAAGAAACTCGGGAATGCCAGGTCAGAAGGGGATAACATGCTTTCCTTTGCCTTAAACGATGCAAAAAGTGGGAAAAATGTTTGCTGCAACAACTTATCCTCTAAAATGAAGAGGACCAAATCTAACAAAATACAGCCAGAAATGCCAAGAAGAGCACCAACCATTTAAAATGGCAAATTGAAAAGAAAAATGGCTCAAATGTGTAACGTTTTAGTGGGGTGAGGTATGGCATGGGTTATACACCAACGAGGCAAAACAATATGACCATCAAGAATCATTTTAGAGCGGTTAACCTGTTTCTTCCTTGGACAACTTTTGAAATAGTTTTGTTTTTACTGACAACTTAAAAATGTTTTTAAAAATGTTTTAAGTTGTCAGTAAAACAAAACTGTTTCAAAAGTATTTAAGGCATAATAAGGTAATCCTCCGGCTAGATACTCCTGACAATAAACAGGTTTCAAGATCAGGAGAAGGCTGCTGGTTGCGGCTCCAGACAGCACAGAAATGCAGAGGACAGATTTCCCTACAGACGGGGACAGTAAACTTGAAAGAAATGCGCCGACCGGTCTTAACACTGAACACCTAAAAATATATGAGAATTGTCAAAGTGTTACCATTTTTTACTGCTTGTAACAAAAAAATAAAAAATAAATAGCTGGTAATACTGTTATGCCTGATCAGTGTCACTGCAAAACTTTTCCTTCATGCTTTTCATCCATCAAAATCACCTCCCCAAATGCCTTTTTAGAAAACTATCGGGTGCCTTCTGCTCAGTTCTCAAAAATAAAATGTAAAATCTCCAAGCAGGGAATTACCGAGACATAAACATAACTCTCAAACTGGGATCTAAACATTAAGATTATACTACAAAGTCACATTCACAACGTCTTGGTTCAGTTTCACAGCAAAATGCAAAAACTCTCCGACATGGCGACCTCGGCCACTTCAACTCACAACCACTGCACTAATGTCCCTCAATGCCTTTAAATCGATGAGCAACAACAACAACAAAAAACAGATCAAATCGATCAAAACAATCTGCAAAGAAAAATAATTAGAACAAATGTAAAGGAAAAAATAAGATGAATCTAAATGTACTTAAAATGTAAAAACAAAAGAAAGAGAAACACAAAAAAGAAACTGAATGGAATACAAAAGTAGGGTTGTCTTTAGCACGTATTAATTCTTATTACTGCTGCTGCGGAGTAGATTTCTCTATATATTCCCAGATGTATAGTTGCAACATTCAATAGTAAAATGATTAAAATAAAGTAGAAGTAAAAGCCACTGGAGTTTAACGAGTAGATGCCAGACCGACCGGCATTCATGAAGACGATTGTAAATAAGGTTAAAAAAATCAGTATTTAGACTGAAAATTGGTGGATTAAGACACCCATGAAACAAATAAATATTTAAAGAACAAAAAAAAAACGTCATGGTTAAAGATGTTGCTCAATATTAAACATTACATCAACAGTAGAAACATATCCTAGCCCATGCCATAAAGTTAAAGCCAACCAATTAGAATGCAGCTTATTGAACAGTGGTTAGTTGAAACAGGAAGCACATGCATCCCTCTGTTACTGGCTCCATAAGAGTTTCTTCAGTTACAAAAGTCAAAAGTTTCGTCATAGATTGGTCAGTGTTGGCGTGGTCAGACAGAAAACGAGGGCGATGCGGTTTTAAAATATTATAAAATGACCTCGCCCCGCGTTTCTTTGTTACGAGTTTGGATTCAAACATTGAACATAAAAAGACGTTGCACCACACTACAGGCTTGTGCCGTAAGAGGTGGGTCTTAGCGCTGGTCTGTCCCAATATGGGAGGTTTTACAAAGGGGTAAAAGGGTGGAAGAGCCACTGGAGAACTTCCTTCCCTTCGACTTCAAGGCTCCTGGGATTCTTCTGCAGCATGTTTCTGCATGTGCAAAAGCATCGCCTGGAAACAAAGAAGAGACATTTCTCAGTTGGATCATGCAATATGTATCTGATGTGAAAATTAATCAATATGATGAGGAGCAAATGCTTTTTCTGTGGGGGCATAACTGTTTTTATATTGACAGGAAGTAAGACAGGCTTCCTCCAACTCAGTTTATTTTCTTAAATTATTTTTTTCTTCCATTATTTGGAAACGTAGAAATTGTAAATGTTCTTTAAATCCTTCTTTTTAAGACAGCCCCTCGCGTTGTTTTTCTTTCCCCCTTTTTCCGCTTCTGCTTTTTCCTTTCCTTTCACAATTATTAAACGATTACTAATGATGAAGAGTGAAAGTTATAAAATTATCAACCGTTCAAAAAAGAAACAGGTGTTATTTTTATTCCGTTATTGTTTGAATACGGTAGTTCAAAAGTGCAAAAGTCTAGATTTCAATTGCATGCATACTTTCACTTGCATCGTGTGTAAGAGTTGCCTTGGCAAGTTAATTCCTCCACTGTGAGTCCGAGGGCCAACAGCTCAGGGCAAATAATAAAACAAGGACTAATACCTTTTTGGAGCTGATGCGAGCGCTGAAAAACTCCTCACAGTTTTTCCATCTGCACCGCAGCGTCTGCAGGTTCGGGCTGGTGTGGTCGTGGGACAGGTGGTGCTCCAGGTGCTCCAGAACCCCGAATACTAACGAGCAGCCGTGCCACTGCAAGGGAATGGAATTAGAAACAAATACATTAAAACCATGACGTGTTACAAGCTCAATGCACATCTCCGTTTCCGTGGTATATCGAAATCCGCTAAAGTATCTTACCCGACAATGATAGTTCTGCATTAGGTTGAGTTTGTAGGCCTGCACACTGCCGTCATAACAGCCCGTGTAGATCTGAAAGGACAAAACCCAAATTAATACAGATTCCGTGAAGGTTTTGAACAGTGCCGAATGAGACATAAAAGGCGTTTTGTTACTAAAAAGCGGAGATGAAATTACCATATTTTTGTGGAGGGTCATGCACATCACCATGTCATTGTGTCCGCCATAAACCTGCAGCTGTTCATGGGCCTGTGAGGTCAAACAGCTTAGGTTATTTAAAAAAACGGTGTTAATACGACACAGAGACGGATGAACAAAGACGACTGACCTGCAGATCGTAGACTCGGATCAGTTTGTCGAGGCAGGCGGTCACCATCACCTTCCCCAGGACGCACACCACAGAGACGGCGTGACTGTGGCCCTTGTACACTTGCACCAGCTGTCCCGACTGCAGAAAACAGGACATCGGCCGTTGTAGTTCGGATTAGCAGACACTATTAAAGGAGTTGGTGATGAGTACAAGCAGACGGGCTTACGTGGATATTGTGAGCGTAGACGCACTGATCGCTGGATCCACTATACACCAGATCATTCACCACCTAATGAGAGAGGGAGAGAAAGAACTGTTTATTATTTTTTGAAGCTATACCAAGGCCGAATATTAATATGTGTAATTTTTCTGAATTTCAATTATTATAGTCATAGTGCACATTTTGACATATAGTGATACCAAAAAGGCCACACATTTCAGAATACTTAAGAGATAATTCAGAGATAAACATTTGAAATTTATATCTCTAAAAGAACACATGTAAAAAGTGTATATGCTAAGAGTGCAAACTGACCAAAACTCTTAAGTGAAAAAAATGTTTTGCCTTCAGAGTCTTGCCTAAACCTTGTAACGCTAAAATAACAGGTAACAGTGTAAAAAGTCCATCTCACCTTCATACAGAGCACGGTTTTGCTGTGTCCCTCTAGCGTCCGCAGTAGGAGCCCGTTCTTGGCGTCCCTCACGCTGATGGTGTTGTCATAAGACCCCACCAACAGGAGGCGCCGCGCCCCCTCCTGCGACGAGGCCAGACAGCTCACAGCCCGGGGCCCGTGGCACTCGAACACATCCATCTGCCGATTTGTCTGGAGACGGAGAGACAATAGTAAATATTTGTGGTCTGCAGTGACGTGTATTCTGACACTATGTATCCGCCTAAAGCGATACCTTGAGGTTGAATGTGACCACGGTTCCGTTCCCCAGCCCAGCGAACATGATCTTCCAGCGGCTGTGGAGGCAGAGGACTCGGTCGGACAGAGAGAACTGCTCCTCAAACTTCTGAGTCTGTGGATAAAGAAAAGAAGTGTCAAACATTTATCAGGAAAAAAGTGAACTGGCTAACCTTTTTTTTGCTAAATTATGTAGAATCTATGTATTTGTACGGACTGTTTCAATGGTGTGGGAGGGAAAAGTACTCTGCGTGTAATTGATAAACTCCTACCTTCCCTTTAGTAATTAGGAGGCAAGTTCAAAGTCTTAACTCATTGTACATTCAGCAGCATAAAGTTCAAACCAAGCGCAGAATCAATAAAGGAGTACTGTGCCAAGCTGGATGACTAGCTGCAAGATCTGGACACTCAAACTGTGTAAAATGTTACATGTTATTTTACCATGAGGCTGTAGCAGCGAATGGTCTGGTCACTGGAACCCGTATAAAGACGGTGATGGAGAGATGGATTCGTGGACAACGACAGAGCGTTCACTTTGGAGCTGTGGCCTTCAAACACGGCGACGCATTTGTGACTCTGCAACAAAATATCACACAATGAGCTCAATGAGATTCTGCCATGGTAAAATACTGTGAGCCGTCGTTATCGCATTTGAAAGTTATAGAATCAAGAACATCATCTCTGATAATAAAACCTTTAAAAATAACAGAAACTCCGGCATAATTTTATAGCCTTTTCACCTTTTCTACAATGCTTAAAACTCTATAGGGAGAATGCAAAGCAAATCTACTCCGTTCTGTCGATATTGCTCACCCCAAATAAACAGATTTTAAATGTGTCCCAAAACATACCACAATGTCAAAGGCCCTGACAGTGCGGTCGCCTGAGCACGTATACAGCAGCCCGCCGTGGATCTGTATCGAGTTCACTGCCTCCGCGTGGCCCTCGAACGCTCCCTCTGTGGGCAAGTCATCCTCCCCATGGTCAGAGGAGACGTCTAAAAACATACAGACGCAATAAATGAGTCTACATAATGTGACAGTGCTTATAAATATGAACTCTTAGAAGCTCTTGTTACTGCTCGCTTCAGGCAGTTGATATATGTAATAATATCTAGACCATAAAAAGCACTTTGAGAACACAGTCTATATTTATTTCCACCGTCTCAGAGTAGGACACATATAAATATGGATTCAGAACAGGATTTTTTGCTCTTTGGTCGCCTTATATGTTAATATGGACTTGCGGTGTCACAATTGATGATTATTCTAAATTACAGAGACCACGAGGGCAACTTTACAAAGTTAATGTCACAAAAAGAGACAGATTATTTTTTTTAAATGCACTGTAACCTGAAGTAAAAAGACTTACGGTAATTATTCTTATATTGTGACCTAAATAATCAAGATTATTGACTAACCTAATAATATTGAGAATTGATTTATCTCCCTCCATAATTTTACATATTATACAGTTTGATTACATTGCAATATCAAGATGTTTATATACTACATATAAAACAAATTTCCATCTGTCAAAATAGGAATTATTGTGAGTGTGTGAGGAAGATATTTTTAGAGAATATTGCCTTCAAAATGTGCCTTACCTGATGAAGTCTTTCCTACTTTTGGCAGTGTGAGGCTCCCCTGGACATCACTGAAAATAAAAAAAGTTAACCATGGTGGTACATATAATAAAAATAAGGTCTGATTGTCAGCTTAATATACCTGTCAGGAGCAGGTGAAATGTCCATGTCGCTGGTGGAGCTGACCTCATGGCAGGCCACATTTTGTGACTCTGGTTTAAGGGATTCTTGTGTGTTCTTCTGCGGTTCAGACTTCACTGTAACCTGACTGGGCGTTACACACGGATGTTTTTTGCTGCTTTTTGGCGGCTGTGAATCCTCTTTTTCAACGAGCAGTGCCTCCGCCTCATCCATTTTGACGTCCTCCCCCCTCTCTTCTGTTTGCTGGTTGGAGGTACTGACCTGGGACCCTCCGCTGCTCCTCCTTCTGGGACGGGGGCACCTCTGCCTGGACGCATCGGTGTCCATCTCTGTGTCGCTGCTCTCGGGCACCTCTGAACTCTGCGCCTTCTTCAGTAATTTCCTCTTCTTCAGCTTCCTCACCTTCTTCCCGCCCCTCAGCTCAGAAGGAGAAGCTGGCACATTCAAGCCAGGGGGCAAAGAGGGGATCTCAAACGATGGGGCAGCTGCACTTTCTACAAAACTGCCCTTCTCTGAGTCCTTCCGTCTTGGAGAGAGCAATTTATCATTTGTGCTGGGCTCGGCATTGGCTTGTGACGCCTGGTTGCCCTTCTCCGTCGTCATCGTCAGCACCAGATCAGCTAAACTCTCTTTGGAGTCAACAGGATCTCCAAACTCATCCTGCTCTGGTTCTGGGCGGCTTTGGCACAACTCAGACCAGCGTTCAGGAGATTGCAGAGAGTATGTTGCAGCCTCTAAAAATGAAAAGGTAACAAGGCCAGAGTAAGTATACAATTGACCACATTAAGAAAAACTTTGTGAAGTGAACAAAGGCCGTGTCAGTTGTTCTAAACACCAATACATTTAGATAAAAAATATAAAATATAAAAATAATAACCATATATAGAGCATTATTTTCTTTCTTTTACCTGGTGCAGATGCGGTGATGGGCAGCTCTGGTGTGGTGCTGTGAGCGCCCACAGCAGAGTCCTGTTCAGAAACAAAGTTGACGGGGGACCGGGGCTCCTCTTTGACAGCCAGAGGGGTGAAGGGTCCACATGGGGCGCGAGTAGAGGCGCATGGAGTGGTCTCACACAGAGGCGTGGAGGAGTCTGTGATGGAGGGGCCAGTGGAGGACAGGGACAGGTCTGATTCGTCTCGTCTTTCCTCTTTCACTCCGAGCTCGGGGGCCTCCTCTCTCGCATCTGCTTTAAACGGTAGAGACATTAGTACATCACTTAAGATGTTTCTACCATTTTAGTGTTTGCCATTAATAAAGGAATACTGCCACCATAGTTCAAAACAATACATCTTTAACCAGTCCTTTTTTGATTAGTATAGGCAATAAGCAACATTTTTAGAGTCCCAATATAAACCTGTGGGGAGACTCTACATTTATTATTGCAATATATTTATTACAAGAGGTCGACGCTGGAACAAGGAGGTTTTGGCTTATTTTAGTTTCTAACCTTGCGCAGTCCTAAATCCAATTTTGTCATAGGCTTACCTTTCATCCCCTTAAGCAACTCGATACGTTTGCTTCTCAGCGTGGCCATCTCTGTTGTCGTCTGACATAAGAAAAGAGCATGGTCAAAACATCAAGTGATTGTTAAGTGGTGAGGATAACTAAGAAACGTGCCATTTCATTGTAAAATAAGGTGAAACCCAAATGGCTTTTCTTACCTGTTGCTTGGACATCATCAGCCGCTGCACCTCCACAAAAGCAGCCTCCAGAGCCGCCCGAGCCTTGATTAAGTCTGTGTCCAAACTCAGAAGGGACCGACTGAGCTCGTCCTCGCGCAACGACACCGCCAGCAGCTCCTCGATATGAGTGCGCTCTGCAACTGCAAATGTACTGACGTGAATTAAACAGTCACTGAATGCAAGAGGCCACTGTAGTTAATGTTTGAATGTACCTTTTTTAGATTTTATTTTCCTTCTTTTGATGTGATGCTCCAAATATGATGTCTCTGGGTGAGGTACGTCCTAAATTAAAAAGTAAAGATAATTATTAGCTTGACATGATATGATTTTTGATTTTTTTTGTGCATTATCTTGATTATATTCCAGCAATATTTCAACAATGCACCAGGATATGCCAAAATGTGCCTTTGGTTAAAGTATCGCACAAAGAGTGACATAAAATGAAGTACAATAGGGCAGAATTATGACTTTAAAACTCCAAAAAAACACTTGTGATATTATACATTTTTCAATTTGCCCACCTCTAATTCAACCTGGACCTTTGTGTATATTAATATGCAACAGAAACAGAGTAACTGGTCGTGGTAGGGGAGCATCAGTGTTATTCTGTGGAAAAACTCACTCTTGTTGCTCTCCTCTTCTTCGCTGTCCCCTGTCCATCAAATATCTCAGTAACAGATTCTGTTGCAGAATCCGCCCTCTGCCGTGCCTTCACCGCTCTCTGACCCTCTTCAGCAGCACATAGACCCATCTCGATCTCCTGCAATAGGTCAGTTTCCTGGAATGGGTCCTGGGGCTCTGACTTGACGACTTTATTGTCCAAAAAAGGGGCATGATTCGGCAGTGGGGCGATGCTGCTCTCAGACAGAGAGCGTTTTCGGGAGGCAGGAGGAGTCTGGCTGTCGAGCAGTGAGTCCCAAGAGAAGTCTTGCAGCAGCATGAAGTCGTCCTCCTCCTGGCTGTGGTCCTCTTGGTCCATAGACACCATCTCTATCCCAAACCTACAGGGAGCAAAGTCATGGTATAAGCTCAACACATGAAAAAAATAATAAATACACAAGTATGCTGTCAAATAAATTTGAAAGGGCAGATTATTGTCATCTGGCTAATAACGATTATTTTAGAACTAGGCAAATTATTATTTCTATTGTTCTTTGAGACTTTTTAAATACACTATCAACCAAATAAAAGTCAAAATATGGTGACCGAAGAATTCTAAAAAGAGAATATTTACGAATAAAGTGCATTATTGATGAAAACCAGAAATGTTCTGACATTCTGATTTGATAATGCCACTGTGATTGTAATAGTTATAATGGGGGCAAATGCAAATAAAAAAAAAAAAAACATATTTTACACAGCAATTTACATATCTTAACTGGGCTTTTATTTAGAAAATATAAAAATATAGATTTAATTCAATGCAATTCATTCACAATAATGAAAATGACTCATTACCTTGGCATGCCTTTGCCCTTGTCCTGCTTCTTTCTGACCTCGTGATAAACCTGGTCCCAGTTGACGTTTCGTCGGGACCCGGAGGAGCTGAGGAGTTGTCGGACCGTGGGCTTAAGTCCTGAATCTTTGTCGGAGTCGCTCTTCTTCGACTCGCTCAGATTTCGGACCCGTCTCGCAATGTTTAGGTTGGGCTCGAGGCTGACGGCGCTTTTGGCCTTATTTGAGATCATGTGTTTGGTCAAATCTCTCTTGAAGACGGGGGGCAGGTCGAGTTTGGACACCACTGCCGATTGATTTTGTGGGTCATTCGATTTTGAGAAGTCGCTTTCTTCAGAAGAGTAAACCAATTTATCTTCAAATGATTCTTTCTCTATATTATTTTTAATTTTTTCACCTTCCTGGTTCGGGATGGGACAGGCTGAGCTTGTGCTGACATGAAGATGCTGGAGGGACTGGTCTGAAGATGGCTTGGCAGGTTTACTCAAAGCGGGCATAGACGGCTTAGCTTGTTGCCGCTTAACAGTATTTTCCTTATTGACGGCAACTGGCTTTAACTCTTGTACTTGTGTCGTTTTTTGCCCAATACTACTTAAGCTATCCAAAGACCGCATTTTTTCCAGCTGTTTCACTTTTTTCACAGTTTCCGGTAGCTGCCGATCTGATTTCGATAAGCCTTTTGTGCCATTATTTTGACTAGATGGCTTGTTAACTTGAGCTCCACCATTAAGACCTGCACCTAGGGAGGCTTTCCTCTCCACTTGCTTTGCTGCTGGTACTTTAGCCCTTTTATTAGCTGGCGGGCAAGGAGTAGTAGTAGCAGTAGTGTTAATAGAAGTATTTTTCTGAACATCTCTCTGGAGACTGCTGCTTCTACTGCTGTTGTTACTACTTTCTCCGCTTGTGTTTCTTTGGTCAGGTTTGGATGTGCCACTTTCAATTGATTTCTCCATATTTTGTGATTTGGGATTTTTCTGAACAAGATTTGGCATGGACTCGGACTCCTTATTATTGACATGGTACGGCGACCAGCGACACGTTTTGTCAAATTTGGGGTCACTTCCAAATGAGTTGCTGCCTTTATCATTAGAATTTTCCGCTTCTGTGTTTTTTTTCTCCGCACCTTTAGGCCCGGGTTTCTGCTTAGCTCCTTGGTTTGTTGATCCATTTTGAAATTGATTGACCCCTTTTGTGAAAAACTTTGGCAAGGATGGGAACAAAGGCGCAGAAGGTTGCCCCATGACAGTCACAGGTCGGACATTTTGGGATATGTTATTGCACCCGTAAACACCATTGCTGCTGCCTGCATTACTGATCCATGGAGGTGGGACTTTGTTGAAGTTCTTGAAGTTAGGCGGGTCTTGTGCATGCCAGGAGGAGCTCTTTCCCCATTTACTCTGCTGCCAGGGTCTGACATTTTGCATGTGTCCAGGGTTGGTGCCATATTGGTTCCACTTGTTCCATGAACCGTTCTGGGGGTTGTATAGGTTGGACTGCTGTTGCAATTCAAGTCGAAAACGCTCTTTTGTTTCCTTTAATCTCTGCTGGAACTCCTCTTTCTTCTTTCGCTCGGCTTCTTCTCGAGCTCGCTTTGCAGCAGCCGCCTCCTTTTCTTTTCTAGGGGCAAAACAGGGAAAGAATGTGAATGTCTACAAATAGAGCAGAAAAAGTCATAAGTGGCATAAGTTATTTTGCCAGAATTATATTTTTAAAAGTTTATTATATTGTAGCTAGAATCATGACTTTCTAGGTTTACTAAATGTCACTGTATTGATTGTTATAATTTGTCCGATGGAAAATACAATTACATTTTTTATTCAGAATTGTCATCATATTTGACCAATTATTGGTTATTATTATTTGATTATATCATATATAATCTTTTTTATTAATAGAAAATGAGGCATATGAACCGTCTTGGATGTGAATGTATTTAGGCTGCAGCTCTGACATCCGACTCCAGACGCGACATAGGCTAAAAAAAGGCTAATGAGCTGCACCAGGAAGAATGTGCCTATACAAGGATCAGGCACGAGAGCACTTACAACTACGGTATATACATACATCACACGCGAAGATAACGCACTTAATCACAGAAGTGATGCATTGACTGTAGATGATGAAACAGCTGTGGGAAGCTATAAGTACTTTGAGCATTTCTGTATTGATTATAGTGTTTGTTTTGACTATCAATCAGGGGCTGCACCCCTGTTTTCCAATAAACATTTCCCACATAGATTTGATTTAGAACTGTTAATTGCATCATTTTAAAGGAATATCTTATCTTATCTTAAACTGATAAGTTCACTCAAATGTTCCTGACAATTCACTGTTTTTTTTAACAATTATTTTAAAATGAGAAGAGAAATTTATGTTTGCCAAAACACTGACTTGTTCTTTAGCTTTTGTAATGTTCTTGGATTGTAAAAGGTAAACCCCTTTTCAGTATTCTAAAAAACATCCAAAACAAGTCAAAACTGCTACTACTACCAGGGTTAGAACCCTAACCCGGGACTCAACCTTATTTAACAGTTGTTATTGCAAAATCACTCACTCTTACCTTATCTGCGCATTTCTCTTCTCAATTAGTTCGACCAGAGCCTTGTCGAAGTATCCCTCATTGTGATCATGGCGAGTCGAGATGCGTTCAAAATCCTCCACGTTCTGTTTGTGCTTTGGGCTGGAGATGTGGCTGGCGTAGTCCGTGAGGCTCACCACAGTCACCTTACAGACCCTGCACTCGTGGCCGCAGTCCCTGGGGAGCAGAGGCGAGAGCGGTCGGTCAATCATTCCTTCTGGCATTTTTCAGATGAAGTATAGTTTTCCTGCACCGCAGAATCAGTGACTGTACTTTTAGTAAACAAAAACAAGGAAAGGAGATTACTCGACAATCCTTCAAGTTCAAATTCTCTATGCTTAATCGATCAGGAGGTAGCTAACTTAAATTTTCTTGCATAAAAAATAAAGCTATATTTTAGTCATCCTGATCGTTTGTAAATGTCCGTTTTTTAGCTGGTGGAAGGAGGCAGGGTGAGGGCAGGAGGCAGTGTGCTACTGTAGCTGAGCATATCCAGCCGTGCAGCCCAGAGGAGCAGCTCACTGCGCTGCCATGATGGTGTCCCACTGCGCTCTGAGGGTTAGAACTGGGATATCTTTGCTTTTGACCTTAGATCCCAAAAGACTCAGCCCCCCTCCCCTCTGTGATGCACCATGTGTTACTTGACCAATCCCAGCAGAGCACTTTGAAAACTGAGCCACTCTTTCAGCTGCTC
This sequence comes from Eucyclogobius newberryi, assembly GCF_026437365.1. Lineage (NCBI taxonomy): Eukaryota > Metazoa > Chordata > Actinopteri > Gobiiformes > Gobiidae > Eucyclogobius > Eucyclogobius newberryi. Next base: position 11,925,694 of record NW_027315846.1, read on the forward strand.
TCACAGCTAAACCTCTCCCAAGTATGTCATCCTGTCATTGTGATATTGCTGGACCGGGTATCCATTTCTTTTTCTAATCTGTGTCAGGGCATTCAGCCATTTTCAAACTCTTGTGCAGTTGGCAGACACTTTTCCAAAAGGATTAAGTTATATTTTGACTTTACAGGCATCCCTCAGCTGACTTCAAAGTCAAGTCCTTCACTTTGATTTATATATACATTATATTTTATATATATTTATTTGACAGAGACACACTTATGTGGGACAATTTAACCCTCAATATTTCAACAGCTGCCACTTACACTTTCAGGTAGATGTTGCACGAGTTATGTAAATTAAATGCAAACACATATTTCAATTTACCATCATATTCAATGTAATGAATGTGATTGTTACCACTACATGTTGTTGCCTCTTTAATGTTTTATGACAGCATACATTACTATTTGAGGTTTTCAACATTACACATCTGACCTTTTCTACAAATTGCCTCAAAACAAACACGAAGAGGCAAAGCTGACCAGCTGCTCCTCTGAGTGCAGCAAATAGTGTTTAGTACAAAGATGTGGACACATTTACCCAGCATTCCCAAGCAAAGACTAAAGTGGTAAAAATGACTACACTCAAGAAGTTGCCAAACATTGTAATTTCTACATTTAAATTTCAACAATTGCAATTTTTCAGCAACCAAATACTGTATCTACTAAGACTAACATGGCAACTACAAATCTTCTTTAACTATCTATTAAATCTGACTATTTGTAACAACAAATTTAGAATATTGCGGTATGTGTACTAGTTTTACATTTTATATGTACTTATGTTATCAATGGACAAATATATCCTATGTACTGCAGTCTTGAAATGCTAATCCTTATATATCATTAAATCAAAATAGACCGGTAATGTAATATGAAAACTCACTTTTGCATACTATGCTGAATGTTTCTATAATGTTTAAATAATAAACCAAGCAAAAAACAGAAGTGTCTTTTCGCCCTCAAGGTTCTTCCCCTGCAGCTGTAGCCTACATACTGCTCTAATCTACAGCAGAGTCACCAGATCCTGTCCAGTTGCCTGGTACCGGTCATGCCTGTTGTTTGCTGATATTGTGTCTAAATATATGCGGCAGCTGCTACAGATCTACTTGCCCTTGTGACTTTATTTGGCACGTTCCGCTGGACACACGTGCCTCATCCTCTTAATATAAAAAAATAAAATAAAGTGTAGAGCAAAGAGAGTGGATTAATTGATGCAATCAAAGCAATTTTTTTGTTTTATGGGTTATAGTGTTGTCAGTTGTCACTATCATACTCAATAAGGATTTTTGGACAATAGACTGATAATTTTCAACACAAAAAAATAGTTCCTTAAATAATAGCATGTAGTCTTGTAATAGTTCTGCGATAAACAAAGGTCATTCTAAAACAATTTAGAAGGTTTCAGCAACAGTACTTGTTAAATGTGTATCTTGATTTTTTTTTGTTGACAACCCTAATAGGTTTTATAAGTTTTAGATATGTTTTAAGTTTGTGAAATGTTGTTATCTTTGCAGTCTATGGACATACCGGCCTTTCAGATTTTCCAGCTCTCTGTGATGCAGCATACTTCGCATGTGCTCCTCCATTTCCTAAATTCCAATAAGGAAAGATGAAGTAGAAACATTAAATCAATAGAAGGACATTCAGATTGTTGAAGCTTTCATAGCATCAACTTTACATCAGCTGTGTACATTCAGTGGATGCTATACGAGTTTTAATATGAACTTGATACCTGTCTGGAGACATAGACAGTCTCACATAGTATGCACTTTCTGTTTCTGGCCATTTTGAATATAGATGTTACTCAGAAGCCCATCACTGAAAGAAACACATATGACAAAATGAAAGTTTTGTTTTGACTTTACACTCAAAATCCAAATATCAACAATCCAGTACAGTACAACAGTTCTCTTGTTATTTACAATCTCTACAGTACAGCCAGATCAAATTCTGTCAGCTGAGGCAAAACTTGTGGGGCCAGAAATACAGGGCTGCACTGAGGATATGTCTGAACTTGTTAAACTTAAAAACAAAATAACTTTAAGTCTTCTAAAGTGTACACAATTAATTGTGGTTTTCAAACATTTCACACCAAAGACAACTGGATATAATTTGTCATTTTACATTTCTGTCAAGCTAATCAAGGAGTAAACCAGAAGTATGAGGAAGTCAGAAGATAAAGTCATGAAATGTAATAACTTATCCAAACAAGATAAAAAATAAATGAAATCCTGGCCAAGCTAGAAGACCTACTGTAAAACTAGTATGAAGAATTCAGATAATTACCAATGTTGACTCAAATTGGATGGTCAAAAGCAGCTATTTTTTTTTTTTTTTTACATTTGGTACAAATAGCAGACTTTAAATAACACACATATCAGAAGTTATTTTAAACCTGTTGATATCTTGTTTGTAGCACCCTTGGGAACCTTTCCACACTTCTGCTGCCACTTCCATTAACACCCACAGCAATAGAAATCTGCTATTTATAAAATACTGCAGGGCCCACACGATCAGCGTATGAAGGGGTAGAGAGCAGTCGAAGTACTAGCACCTATGGGCTACACTAAAGCTAATCAAGACCTAATTATAAAAGGTTGAGGCGACTATTTAATAAGAATAGCACAAAAACACTAAACACCCTAATAGGTAAGGCAAGTATAGCCTAGTGCATCACGATATACATATCCTTCCTTATACAGTGGCTACAATACCATACAAATCCCGATACTCAGAACTTGACACAATACCTGTCCTGATTAGGGATGTCACGATTATTAGGTTAATCGATAATAGTGATTATTCAGGTCACAATATAAATCGGAAGAACCAAAAAAATTATAACCGTGTTATTAATTATAACTATTTTAGTTCAAGATACAGAACAAAAATCATGACATCCCTAGTACTGATACATCAATATCCCTTAAAACTGGTGTTAAAAGTACTACAATAATGTTTTGATTTAGAATAACAAATGCATTGTAATTTTATGTTCACAATGTCTTTGATCAGAATACAACTGTCCTATGATTAAGTCAAATTTTCAGTGCATCAAATAAAGCCTTGATGCAGCAGCCTGTAGAAGTGTAGAACTATGCATTTTATAATGACAATGTTCTTTAAAAAGTATCACGACACGTATCTCTGTGTCAATACACGCATTGCCAAGAAGCCCATCAGTATAGCTCTATCAAGATATCGATATAATGAGTACAGCCCTACTGATAGGTAAGGTCATTTTACGCATCCATAATCCTGGCCAGATGATGAATACAACACGCGCATCCACACAACCCTTTGCAAAATCTCATGGGATTTAACTTTCGCGCCGTGATGCAAAAGTTGATACACATTGACGTCACATAGTCGTACACAACAGTTAACATTTAGCGTTATTACAGACAACAACAACAACAACAACAACAACAAAGACAGCAAGCTAACGTCACAATTCTTGCAAGATACACTTTCAGAAGCGTTTGATCGCTAACTAAACATTCAAGTAACAAGTGAAGCAAAACACATTTCTTGAATATACAGCATTATACAGCTAAATAATAACGCGTTTGAAATGCATTAGCTTCCAGTGTAATTTGTAGGAAACCAAATAGTTTCCCTTACAACGTTAAATCCGTAAAGAGTGTCTACGAGTTAGCACGACATGCTATCAAATGGCTTTTGCAAATAATTCAACGAAGAACAATTTTTTTCATCATGGTCACATATTACGACGATGTAATGCATGCACAAACACCGTCTTGCAAAAGGCAAATGCCTATAATATTACCTTTATAAAACCCAACTTTGTAATTTCTGTTTGTCCCTCTCCATCGCTAAAGCTAACAACGTTATGCTAACAACAACATTCTCCACTGACCCCGCCCCCCTAGGCTTCTTCTACGTCTCTTTTGGTAGAACTGTTTCGCACTAAAGGATGCCCTCCGCTGGTATGGAATTCATAAATTGATGCGTCACACAAAAACGTTTGACTTTTTAATACAAATTGTGTTTTTGTCCCCTTACATTTGCTGATTATGCAACTTATTTTATTTCCCTTTGTGATTATTCCGTACTCACGGCTTGGTCTGACTGAGGTAGGCAAATGAGAGTGAAGTGTCCTTACAGAGACAATATAAGATAAGATAAGATATTCCTTTATTGTCCCACATGGGGAAATTTCATTGATGCAACGCAGGTAGATACAGAGGTAGACACAGAAGAAAAGAACAGATCACTTATAGTTTTATATTGTTTTTTTACAATACACCCTTGAACTTTACAAAGTTTTTTTTTTTTTTCCACGGAAAAGTTCTTAAATTGGCTTTGTTAAGCGTACGTAAAAAATACTTTTATGAGATTTTAACCTGCATAAACAGTGTTCTATCATCATTAGCTCACTCTGAGTTGAATTTTTATTGATTCATGCATTTTTGAGTAACTAGTATAGTCCTGCATTCAAGGCTTGAGTGTTCAGAAATTCAGTCTGTTTTCCACTTCCCCGCCTCTGCTTTTCACTGTGCTCATTCAAAAACATCATATGAGTCCTACATGTGGATAAAAAATATCACATTGACATTTTCAACAGTAAAAAACATGTAAATGGAAATCCTGATTGTGACAGTGAAATTCCACAATAAAGAGGGAACTTCTTCGTTGAAGTCAGTAAATCTGTTTCTATTTCTATGCCATTTTAGATCAATATTGCAGTTTAGAATGAACAAGATGTAAAATAATGATCCACATATGATAGATTTAAATACTAACCGCCGCCCCCCCCCAAAAAAGCATAACATGTCTCCTTGAAACAGTGAAAATGTTGCTTTATTCCAGTCACATTTGTTGAAGTAGTGTGGTTTTCCCTTTTTATTGAAATACTCAGTAGCTGTGCCATTCAATGGAACAGAATAGAACATAAATAAATAAGAAATAGATATTCCCTTGTCTTAATTGTAATGCATTTGGCATTTAACACAGTGGAAAATTAGTTTTATCAAACTAAAACTGTATCAGCAGTTTGGGTAAAAAATAAACTTCAAAGAATATATACAAAAGAGAGTGACCTAAAATCAATTTTTTTTAAATCATTTCAGTAGAATTCAATTGATTTGGTTGAGTTCTCGTGTTTTGTTCCTTAGATGTCTCTTTCTCATCCTAATGATCCACTGAATTGAAAGTCTGGCAAAATTAGCAGCTTTAAACAAAGCCATGAAAACTCCACAGAGGATGGCCAGAGCGTTCCAGGGGTTAGCGGTTACAATCTGGAAGAAGAAAATATTATAATATAAACTTTAACAAGTTTTAACTTTGTTACAACGTTTCCCCATCATTAATTTACTCAGTTGTATTGTATCAAGTTGTATTTTGATTCATGCATGTTTGGGTAATCTTTGTCCTGCAACTGAGGCCCGAGTGCTCAGAACATTTCGGTTTTCACTTACCTCGTATCTCCGCCCACATTCTTGTACATAGTTGCCATTATTTGAAAAATCAAGACTTTGAAAGCAAATGTCACATAGTCACAAAAACATGTAAATAACAATTTGCACCTATTTCTATTTCTAAACCATTTAAATCAATATTGTGGTTTATAATGAACAGAATATTAAATTATGTTCTATTTATGTTATAGTTCAATGCCAAGTCCAGGACCCGAACTGGACTATATTGAAGGAATTTTGCCTGCAATATGCATGGAAGGTTGGGGCCTCAATTTCCCAACGAAAAGCCAAAATTATTGCTACTGTATGTGTGTAATCAACATTTCTAGTAATACAATTTCCCATAAACACTACTCACCATTTTGATTTGTTGTATATAGGGATCCCTCCATTCGAAAATAGCAAAGAAAAGTTCATCAGTTCTTTCATGCTCTGGCCGTTTGTCATTGAATTTGACCACAGAATACTTAAACACATACGCAATAATTAATGCTCAAAGTATTAAAAAAGTGCATGTTTAACTAATAAACAATATATGTTAAAAACCTCTTGTCGAAATTCGGGGCCTTCGTTTTTGTTCCCGAAAGTCTGAACTAAAGACATCTTGACCCTGGTCCTGAATCCTCCAGAGAAGGTCCACATGGAGTAGTTCCTCTCACAGTCACTCATGAACTCTGAACGATTAGAACTGACATTACAGAACAAGAGAAGCATTTGAATATTAAACCATAGAACAAAAAACATCACAAAACAACACATCCAAAGAATAGTATTGTTTGCTGCTGTAGTATTTGTAGCAGTGACTTCTAGCAACTATCCATTCTACACAAGCATTTCTTGAGTAAGTACAATATATTTAATCAAGAGCAGTACATCAGTTGTGTGTAGATTTTGCATTCCTCTGAAAGTTGAGTTCAGTGACGAAAAGTATGAAAATGGTAGCATAGGCCAAACTTTGTTTCCATGTACCTATTGATCAAGTCGCTGTATTTAGCAAAGAGCAAGTAGGAGATGGCACTGAAGTCTTCGTGTGTTTCATTTACACTGAGCTGCATGAAGATCAGCTCTTTATTCTTGATATCAGACGGACCACGGACCACCAACGTTTTCTTCTGTAACACACAGGACACAAAATCATAATTCTGTAATTAAAATAAGTTCGACAAATGTTTGGAAATATCCCAAATTTCCCAAATGTATCTATAAATGGCAATCTAGAGTGATTACTTAACATAATATCATACAGATAACGGTTTTGGTTGGTTGAAAATGATGAGTTTGCTGGCCAGGCCATTAACCCACAATTTCCTATTATAATCAGCAACTACTCCAGCAAATTAACTCACCATAGATTCATTTCGAAAAGGACCAATATATTCAACTTCTAGCGTCTCACAGTCGCTCTCTTGTGGCTTCCCAGGGTTCACTATACGAGGGATAAACTCGCGGTAGTAGTGTCTGCAGCTTAACAACTGGGCATTACCAGGGAACAAAGCAATACCTGTTTTAGGACAAAAAGAAGAAATATATAAAACAAACAGAAAAATAATAATCCATCCACAGAAGGACACGCTCGTCTCAGACAAGCGGTTCCAGGTTCGACTCCCTGTTCACATGGGGCCTGTGTGAATGATTGGTCAAATTCAAGATCAATGAATTGTACAAACAAAGACATAATCATTCTAAACCCAGACAGTGAAGAGAAAATATTATCTGATATTAAAAATTATGAGATAATATTTGTGATTTGATGTGATGAGTGGGCTCCCTTTATGTACTAGCCTATTCAACTGATTTGAACTTAAGTAAACTTGCCAAGAATGAGCATTTTAAGAATTTTCCAATAGCATAAAGCACACTTTAACACTAAAATTTTAAACAGTGACCTTCCTAACCGTGATTGTGTTTGGCACAAATGGGACCCTCCTGGACCTGTGCATATACTAACAAACAAATATACAAACCTGGAGGTGAAAATGACTCCACTTCTTTGTATGTGACCGACATAACTGGATTATTCATTTTCTCCAGATAGTCTCTGATGGTTTGATAGGCCAGAAATCCAGCAACCGTAGTCAGGAGCACATAGATTAATATAAGCACCACAGTGAATACATTTTTGACACAGTTTTTGCTAAACTTTGTCGGTGGACTTTCCCCATCCTCCTCCTCTCCTATAAACACCAACAGAATATCAGAATTACTAACTAGTTGGTCCGTAATATTTTATGACATTATGAATCCATCATCAAAAGACAAAACAGCTTATTACATTATTTTTGATATAGTGTGGGTAAATGGACCTTGTGTGACACTACCATTGGCTTGTTCTGGCTCCAGGTCTTTCTTGGTGCTTCCATACTGGCCTGGAGGCTGTAAGTCTTCGTCAATGTCATTATCATTAAACTGCAAAAGAAAAACTATTTGTCAACCGTGTGTTCATTTTGCAAGAGTAAATAGACATAATAAATTCAACAAGCGTAGTTAGGTGTAGCTTCACTAGTTTGAACCAGGCTTAATCTTTAATTATTTACTAATGCTGTCTCTAAAAAGGTGCACTGCATAACTTTGGAGACCTTAGTTTTGCTTATAATGTTACACAGTATGGCGTTAAACTTGACTAGATAAGCAGGTGATTCCACCACACCAAGTTACGGGTCAACTCTGTGGAGAGATGAACCCAGAAGTGACATTAAGAATGTATTTTCAAGCATTAAACCCCTTTTTTCCATCTGATTTATTAAGGTTTTACATGGGCTTGTATGCAAGTATGTCATGCTGTATGTATAGTCAACGTTTGGAACCAACAACTGAAACATTAGCATTTTTTCTTTTGGATCATCAGCCATTGTGACTGGTTATGCCGGTTTTGTCCTAGTTTAGCTCTAGATTATGCCCTCCGGTTTGTTTGTATAAGAAGTTATCAAGTTTTTGCACAAGTTGTTAAACCACAGTTTCCTAAATGACTTATTCTATTTTTTATCTCTCTATTGTTCAGCTGGTCTTACATGGACTTAGTCAGAGGTGGATAATACATTTACATTTATCAACAAGTGACAAAAGCGTTGAACTTCAAATTAAATCAGATGTCACGTCCAGACAGTTGCTCTTAAAATTACTCTTACTTGAGTAATAGTTTTCCCAAATACTTTTTTTTACTCTTACTTAAATAATTTCTTGGAGCACTACTTTGTACTTCTAATTCATTTTTTTTGTCTTTCATGATTTAATGTTTTGTCTGCCCGAAATACATGCTGCATTTAAGTTACGCAGTACTCAGAACCCTTACTTTGAGTATGCCATTTATTGGGCAACTACTTTTTATACTTCTACTTATTTCTAGTATCATTAGTGTTCCTTTTACTAAAACTTTAACTTTTGTTGTTCTAATCTTATGTAATAAACAGTGCATTTATCTCATCAAATACAAATGTTTGCCTGATTATCATTGATCAAACTGGTGTAAGATCAGAAATTATTTGAGTAGTCCTGTTCATTGAAATTACTCTTCAATAGATTGTTTTGTTTGGCCGTTTGCTAATAAGACTGCTGTTTCCTGACCATTTTTCTAATACAAGCCTATAATAATAGACACCTAAATAATTATGTCTTATATACAATTGTATTTACAGTCTCAAACAACAATTTAAATTAAGCAAGAGCAAGTTGATTAGACAATGATTCATCAAAGAGATTTGTGGGCCACAACAGCACTTAAAAACAAGTAGTCAGCAAAAGCAGCGAGGAGGTTGCAGTGGTCAGCTGTGGTCAGTCACATGACTTTATAGGGCGACTTTAGACTTTCATATAATAGATCCATGGGGTTTAGGGCTATTGAGTTTCGATGAAGTCCACATCCGCCATTCATGAAATAATACAAAACCCATGGGAAAGGTTACTTTATGAGACAGTCTTTTGATCTGACCTCTTGGTATCCCCGTGAGTTGTCCTTTCTGAGCATTCCTCTGCGCGTCCCTCAGTAACGACCTCCAGTTTCTTCAGGACAACGTTAGAGCTGTTTGGATAAAGTTTTAGAAGTAAACTCAGTCACTAGACAATTCATTTTGACATCAATAATCCCTTTAGCAGTCGGGTTTCCGTTTTGGAGCGAGAGGTGGGTGCCAGGGGCTCGGTTACAGATAGACGCAACCTTAAAACTGTGGCCAATCGCAGCTTTAGTTGGGTCTTCAGCCCCGCCCTCTGTTACACCTCCTGTTGCGTTCACTTACACCTGGTTATTGAAAACTGCTGAACTTTACAGTGTTCAGTTATAGCCCAGCTGTTTCAGGAGCCGCGGCACGGCCATATAACCTCATGGCTAACCCTAACCTTAACCCTAACCTTAATCCTAACCTTAACCCTAACCTTAACCCTGACCCTAACCAGGCGCGGTCAAATAGCCGAGCAGTTTCTGGAGCCGCGGCACAAAAAAGCCTGGCAGTCTCGGCCGCGTGCCGCGGCTCTGTAGACACTCCCGTGTTTTAAGCATACGCCTGCGTTTTAGATTAAACAATAGGCCTCTCAAATCTTGCTTACACACAATACCACACACACTTTCATCGTTTCACTCCTAGTAATACCCTTGATTATCTTATTATAATTGTATTAACCGAAAGAAAGAAAGAAAGAAAGAAACCTCTTGTCTCCAAAGTGCAACAATCACACAAAATGTAAACAGTATGGATGTGAAGCAAAACGGAAAATATAGCCTGAAATGACATGATTGAAAACAACACTTCTTAAAGATGGCCAGAATAGATAGGCTTATTAATGTCTAACTAGGTGGTTAAATTTCATCACATTCATTGTGTTATTGTTTTGCCAAAACATCTCTGGATACACAAAATCCCCATCGTTTTGAAGGCATCATCCACTCTATTGTAGAAACCAGGGAAGTAAAGTGGGATGAAGAAGTTTCCGCGTTGAACCAGGAGCTGTCATGGAAACGACACGGGTTTACGTTTTAAGTGCTTTATTTCTGTGCATGACTTTAGCTGAAGAAGATGTCAAATTAAAGTTGAAACATGCTCCAAAACCTGTGCGACTTATCACTGACGAGGAGTTAAAGAAACACGACGGGAGCGAGGTGTGTTTACTGTTCGTTTATTGATGTGTCCTAAACGATTTGAATGAAAACTCATTTATTTTTATGGCCATATCATTCGTTAATGTTCACTTTATTTTTTTCAAAGTTTCAAATTTGTATTGTCTTATTATTAGGAGGACCTGCCTATTTATATGGCAGTCAAAGGAGTGGTGTTTGATGTCACTAAAGGAAAAGGTAATTTGTTATAAACAGGCTTGAAGCTTATTATCTGTGTATTATTAGTAATAAGCATCTTACAAGAGGTAGATTATTAAATGTAGCCTAATTGTAGCTGTAGCCTAGTAACAGTAGTCAGGTCTTCTTGTAAAAACAATGGCATTAGGCTACTACATTTAATACATTTACATTTTTTAACTTTCAAGATATTCTGCTATAGGACTTGGCTGTCATGTTATTATAGGTTATTCTTTCTCATTTGAGTTACTTTCCCACCTCCATTGCAGGCCTTATTCACTTCTCTTCATTAAAATTAATTGACGTTTTTTCATTGTATTTCAGAGTTTTATGGGAAAGATGCTCCGTACAACGCTCTGGTTGGAAAGGACTCGTCTCGAGCTGTGGCCAAAATGTCTCTGGAGCCAGACGACCTCACATCTGATACTGTGGGTTTTAACTACCGTAAAGTCATCTGAGTGGCTTCTGAATGTCAGCTGAGAAAACCCGATTCATTTAATCGTTTTCTTTTGTAGCTAGCGTTAAGTGCTACAAAAGAAAATGTTGATAGTGTCTTGATTGATTGGTCTCTACATGACAACTTTGTTGAATCCTTTTATCCCAATAATTAGATCTGATTTCTGGTGTGTTTTTAGTGTACATGCACAAAATAAATCTGATCATCAACAACACCTGGCGACATGTGTTAGGTGATTAATGGATTATAAGAGTAATTGTCGATGGATTTAATCAATCAGTGAGTGAAAGAATGACATCTTAAAGGCAACATAACATGCCTTCAGCCAATCTTCTTTTTCAGTACGAGCCATCCAGTTTTGGAGCACAATACTATCTCATATGCGTGTAAAAATACGTTGACATCAAATTTAAGACAATACATTCAGGAAACGTTATTATGTTGTTGACATGTTTTGGCTGCTTAACTGTGAGCTGTCCGCTACTCAAGAGAACACCAGGCAACAGGACTGCTTTGACACCTTCTTGTTCAAATCTTATTCTTATTACTCCAACAACATTAATTTTGTGTTCTTAAGATATATCCACAGACTCATGTTCTTTTTAAGACAATCAACTTAGGAGATGTTAATTTTTACCTAAATTTACCTAAATGCTAATTCATGTGTAGTGCCCCAGTTCAAATAAACAAATTAATAAAATAAAGGATAACATTAGAATAAAATCCAAAACTGGTTATTGAAGAAAGAACATGTTGATACATGGAGGTTATATGTCCCATGTCTTAATAAAATATGGTATGTTTTCAGTTTAGCTAAAAGTATATTATATCCAAAATATTATTTTAAATTCTCTTTGTGACAACATTTTCGTAAAATGTCCTTATTCATGCCTAAATTTAAAAGTGAAAGAATAAGTTAATGCATTTACAGAGATTTTTTTTTTTTTTTAGTTCTTCCTTGTATTTAATTCTTCCTTTTCCATGTTTTTAGTTTTATTATTTATTGACTGCTGTTTCATTAGGCCTGAGCCCCATGAGTGGGTGGGGTAGCCCGACGTCATGAAAATTCCAGCCCACGGTGGCATGGGGAAGCTCAAGATTTTTCAACTGATGTGTAATATGTGGACGCCATGGCAATGGCTATATCGTTTAAAAAAATATATTATTCTTTTTTTGTTCTTTTTTTTTTTCTCTTTGAGCTCTAATTTGACCCCCTGAACATGCTCTAAAACCCACTCTAAGAGTTTTGTTTATAAGAGTTTTTCTATTAAGAATGTTTTTTTTAAAGCTTTCTATCAGTTATCTGTTTTTTTACTTCTGTATCTACTTGCGTTGCGACACGGAAATTTCCCCATTGTCTGGAAAAATAAAGGCTTATCTTATCTTACCCTGCGGAGGAAAATCATTTCGACCGCTTTTATCCGCAATCTTGTCCTTTCGCTCATTACTTAAAGCTCATGACCATAGGTGAGGGTAGGAACGTAGATTGACCGGTAAATCGAGAGCTTTGTCTTTCGACTCAGTTCCTTCTTCACCACAACAGTCCGATGCAGCGACTGCATCACTGCAGATGCTGCACCGATCCACCTGTCGATCTCACGCTCCATCCTTCCCTCACTCGTGAACAAGACCCCGAGATACTTGAACTCCTCCACTTGGGGCAAGGACTCCCCACCCACCTGAAGAGGGCAAGCCACCTTTTTCCGGTTGAGAACCACAGATGGAGAGAATAGAGCTGGTCCAGTGTTCCACGACCAGGACGAAAACCACTCTGCTCCTCCTGAATCCGAGGTTCGACTATCGGTCAGATTCTCCTCTCCAGTACCCTTGAATAGACCTTACCGGGTATGCTGAGGAGTTGGAACACACCCTCCAACCTTCTTGAACAGAGGGACCACCACCCCAGTCTACCAGTCCAGAGGCACTGTCCCCGGGTGAATCTCATCTACCCGGGGAGCTTTAATCATCTTCAGGAGTGGGGCATCAAAAGTTATCCACTTTTTTGGTACAAAGCTATCGGGCTCTGTGTGGCAAAATTCACTGAGAGTTATGTTAGATTGCCATTCCCATGCACAGAAGCATGCTAATGAGTCATGAGAGCCGAGTACAAAGCACAGCTCTCACTGACCATCAGCGTCATTATTTGGGAGTATAAACAAAATGCAACAAAGCACGGCCGTTGGATGCTGCTTGTGGCTTTAATTATTATTTTTTATATTCGCAGACCGGTCTAACGGAGGAGCAGTTGCAGTCCCTGGACAGTATTTTTGAAGGCACATATAAGGCCAAGTATCCCATAGTGGGCTACACCATGTCCCGGATCCTGAACCAAGATGGGAGTCCCAACCAAGACTTCAGACCAGAGGACCAGCACCACATTCAGATCAAAGATGAGTTTTGATCAATACGATTTTAGGTGATATTGATATAAAGCAGGAATGACATGCAAGGAATTCATTTGAAAATAGCCACAAACAAAAAAGTGTAATGCCTTTATGACTGAAGAACACATTTTCCCCTATTTAGTTTTTTAATGTTTTGCTTGGATAATGTGAAAAATTAGCAGCACATGTGTGAAATAGTTTAATAACATTTCAGATAACTTTAAACTTGTTTTGACTCCTTCTTACATCTGTGAATATCTGTGGTGGAGAAACCCCTAGTGGTTTGTTAGTGTGAGCTGTGTTTGCCGACAGTCTCATTGAATAGTACTGTATGTAAAGTCCACATGCACAGTTAGGTGACTTTACACCAGAAAACTTAATACATTTCCCAAAACGTTTTGTATGATGAATTTCAGTTAAATAAAATCAAAATCAAACACATTCTCCTGTCAAGTGCCATTTTTGTAGTCAAATTATAATGTACCGTTAATGTATATCTTTCATTTGATATCTATTTATAAAAGAGCATAGCATTATAATATACAGTAGATCTCGCAATTTCAGAAACAGATTTCTTCTCTGTCAAACTGTTTTTTCACGTATATATTAATTCATACTATTTTTATTAATATTAATTAATATGTAATTTTTCTCATTTAATCTTAATCTGAGTTCTACTTCAGTACCAAATGTGTCTTCCAATTCTGGGCTCCTATAAAGGGACTATATTTACATACACACCAAAACCAGCTCCTTATCTGATATCTGGTAGTTATCAGACTATTGAAATGTCATCTGATATAAGTAATCTGATTTCTTTCTGCTTGTTCTCACAGATTTTGACAAGGATAATTATGTAAAAAACTGGAAAACTAATGAGGCAAAAACTATCATGACTTCTAAAATTCTGTGTACTTTGTCTTTGATTATAAAAGTTACTCTAGAACTCCACTGATAAACTGAGATCACATTTCTCTGTGCATGTAAACACACACCAAAACGATTATGTGATTATTTATTCTACTGGCTATGTAAATGTACCCACTGTTTCAAACTGTTGGACGCCCACAGCTCTTTATAGCCTCCTGACTCTGTCCAAAGTCCACTCTCCTTTGGGTGTAACTTGCTCTTCTCGCTGGTTCTTCCCTACACCATTAGCACTAGCAACAGCAGTAGTTTTAACTGTGCAGTGTGATAGTAGCTAGGTAAACGTCACTGGGGGGTGATCTTGTGCATTCGGTTCAAAGGACTAAGTAGCCCTGCCCTTGGGTTAGACAGATTGTGCTGGAGTTTCTTTATCAGGTGGAGTTTGTGCTGGGAGTCGACCACTGCAGCCTCTGTCTCCGTCTGGGAAGCACTTTTCTTCACCTGCCGAGCTCGTCCAACCAACGACAAGATGCCTAAAACAGTAAGAACAATAGTTAGAAAGCAATTTTTTGTCACTTTCATTTATATCAAATAAATACATTTGAAGTCTAGGTAATAAGTAACTTCTCGTACCTACTTGTTACGAAGCTAGTTAACAGATATGACGCTGTAGAAGGAAATGATGTGATGAACGTTTGGGTGTTCAGAAGTGTCAAAGCTTCACAATAAGGTTATGATTGCTTTTAGCCAGCTTGTTCTAGAATAATAATTTTAAAATGTTTTCTTAAAGGGGACCTATTATACAAAATAAACTTCTATCTTAAGCTCTTTATGATGTCATAATGGTTTTCCCTCACAAGCCAATTCAAAGTCCTGACTTTGAGGCTTGAGTGCTCAGAAAAGTTCTTTTTTCACCTACCCCCTATCTCCCCCCCACTGCTCTGTACTTACTTTAGTTTATTTATTATTATTTATATATATTATAATTTTATGTAACTATTTGGATTGAGTTATACATGTAGGGTTCAAAAACCCAATAAAACTCATAAATTAAAATCCACTATTCCTTACAGTGAAATTTCCTTTTAAAGAGGCGGGGCTTCTCATTTCTGTAGTTTTGAACAGGAAGTCAAGGACATAAGTTAAATATTGGTCTTTTAAAATAAGCCAAATGTTAAAACATGATCTACATAATGTTATAATTTAATACTAAATAACCCCAAAAAGCATAATACATCTTCTCCTTCATTTGCCCGTAGGGCCCACACACAAAAAAATACCTTTATATTACAATATTTTAGTTTTTTTTTAAACTTTATCCAAAGCACTTGTAATAATTAGCAGAATAGATGCATGAAGCACTAACACATGGTTCTCTTACAAACTAAATGAACATGAGCCTGGAGTGCTTCTTAGATATTGAATCATTTTATTGATTTTAATACTATGCTTGAAGCATCGTTTCTTTTTAACTTTTTAACGCAACCTCAATTTTACTCATTAACCCAAAGTAGAGTTTGACCTATGCTGTGCACATTCCTGGCAGTAAAAAGCAACTAAAAAGCAACTTCTTTACTGAAGGATACACACAAATTCATAATCTTCAATCTCTGTATTAAGATGTTTTGTACTGTACCATTTGGATTTAGTATTCGAACAAGTAAAACCTTTTGAATTAATTTGAGATAGTAGTGTTTGGGACACTGGAAAGAGCATATAGTTAATAGTTCAGGAGAAAATGCTCTTTCCCTTCTTATATGCATCACTTGTGAATGTCCTGCAAATAATAGTTGATAAGAAATGACGGCAGGTGCAGTGTACTTACGTATGCTGTTAGAGGCCTTTCTTAAGAGGTCACTGTGACGTCTGTGTTAATCTAGCCACCATTGTATTTAACAAGATAAACTGAATGTAAAAGAATGTAATGTTATTCATGTTCTTGTGGACATTTTTTAGTTTTACGGTACAAGAGTAAACAACTTGATGGTGGACAATGATATGATTGTTTTACTCGCTCTGTTTTACTGAAGGGCACTTTCAATAATAGTTCCAAAGAGTTTACAGAGGTTATTCGTTGTGGTGTTATTGGGCTGAACAAATGAAACACATTTATCAAACTTAAGTGTCATGATTATTGTGAGAAGAAATATGACTTTACGATTAATCATGATTTTTAACAGGACATGCCCAAACAACAGTAAAATCCTTAATTCACCCTCATTAACTTGCTTTCATCAGTCCGTCCCAGGGCAGCTGTGGCAACATTTTTAACTTACTACCACAGATGTGGTCTAATAGATCATCATTCCTCTATGTGACCAGCTTTATGAAATCAAACTTTCTGAATGATGTAAGTAAAAGCCAATTCAAAAACTATTTATTTTTAGGTAAACATTTTTAGGTGAATAGAATTAATTAAAATCAGGCTATTTCATATTGATACAAAAAATCTTACAATTATTATCTTTTTAGTTCTTACGATTATAACTGGGTAATTCCAATTATCGATTAACCAAATAATCCTATCATCCTACAGGCAAGCAATGTTTGGTTGGACAGCTGTTGAATTTGTAGTTTTATTTGGAGCCATAACAATGATAATGGTTGCAGTGCCAGTGGAGAACAAGGATTAAGGACTCTGGGTCAGTGCAGATACAACATTGTTAGCTGTTTAGTTGTTTTTGTAGTTGCAGTATTTTACTTGGTTCTTGCCATTTTCACCATTATTACACTTACCTTTGAGAGAAAGCGTTTCCTTTAGTATTAGTAGCAGTAATAGCCTGTAGTTGATACATTTAAAAAACCTACACTTTCAAGGCTTTTACTTCCAAGAACTTGCTTGCCGTGCACTACTTGTACTAGAGTCATCATTATTGGGAATCTTGGTTATTGTATAGACATGATAAAAATGATAATGCATAATAAAAAAAAAAAATCTAACAGTGAATCAGTTAATAATTATTAGCTCACCTGTACAGTCAGTCTTAACATATTTATTTAAAGCATTATCTTGCAGTAGAAGTTGAGAACCGTTAGTGGATATTCAAAATGGCTGATCCCCTTTTTGTTGCTTACGTTTCACTGGTTTATCTTTATGACACCCGGGGCGTGATCTGTGCTAATAAAAATTGTGTAACATCTTCAATGCCAGCTCCGAACTGTCATGTGGACAGAGGATGAACTATATCGCTGTCAAACTTGTATGACATCCTTCCCTATCCTGTAAAAGATGCCAAAGTTATCACTTTAGTTCCTAGATGTATACTGTAGTTCACATACTATTAACAAAAAGGGGAAAAGAAAGCAGACCTAAACCAAGGCTAAGGGTCAGTTATAGACCACATCAAAAGTGCGACTCAATTCAGAACTAAACTAAACATGGACAAGACCAGGACTAAACCAGAAGTAGAACAGGACCAAACCGATTCAGGACCAAACTCTGCTCAAACCAAGTGTGAACGCCCAAAGAGAAGCAGAAAGAGCCAAAACCAAGGAGTTGAGCAGCAGGCAGCCCATAAACCTCTACAGGATAGGAACAAATTATGTGTACACAGGAGGTTGCTATCTCAAGTAGTTCCCAGGCCAAGTCTCAAAGCACTCCATGTTTTGAGTTTAATCTCCGTGAGGACCTTGCAGCACCTTGAATGAAAGTCCAAAGTCTAAGAGATAGTGGGCAATTATGGTTTATGAGCAAACCACTTCATACTCAATTAGGCTAGATGTTATGGTTTCACAAGAAATTAGATCATTTTCTAAAAGGTTAATTCATGGTATCTTCCTAGGTTGGATGAGTGGTTTAGAAACAGAGATATGGCCACGTGACTAAATGGTGTTTTGTTGCAGGTCAATGTTCGCGTCACTACGATGGACGCAGAGCTGGAGTTCTCCTTTCATCCCAACACTACGGGGAAGCAGCTGTTTGACCAGGTCTGGAGTGTGCAACATAAAGGCATAAACATGTACAATATAAGTCTTTGTCAAAGTAGTTCTAGTCACATATTAGTGCCTACGCAGACACGGGGAGAACATGCAATCTCCACACAGAAAGGCCCCATGCTGCCCGCAAGTCGAAACCAAATACAACAATTTTCTCCAGAAACAACAAAATAGCTTGTTTTATTCCGCATAAAGCTGTTTAAATCTATACAAACATGATTTAAAATACATTCTATTGGACTCTAGTGGACGTGTTTGAAATGTGAACTTTGAACAGAATCAAGTTCAAACATTTTTAATATTAATATATCTGAATCATTCAGGTATTGCCAGATTTTTGATTCACACATGGTAATTAGTGCTGCCCGGTGGTAGAGCGGGTAAGGCAGCAGCACATATACCAGGCTCCATGTGCAGCCGGCTGCAGTGTTGTGACTTCGAATCCCGGCTCAGACAATTTACTGCATGTCCTCCCTTCTCTCTCATCCCCATTTCATGCTCAGCTGTCCTGTCTAATAAAGCCTACGGGCCAAAAAAATATTTTTTAAAATGAGGAAAAACACACGCACACACACAGGAAGGTAATTTAATATTTTACCATTTGTATCCTGAGCATACCGTACTTCAGTGGCAAAAAATAAAGTAAAAACAATCACAATTGCCAAAAGAACCAGACAAACAGTAGCAGTGACATTTTGAAATATCTACAATAACATTCAATTCAATTTATTTTGTAACGCCCAAAATCACAACAGCAGTTGCCTCGAAATAACGTACATTTAGAATGTATAGATTTACATTTCTTTATTGTGTTCAGGTTGCAAGAACGATTGGCCTGCGTGAGCTCTGGTATTTTGGTCTGCAGTTTGTCGACAGCAAAGGATTCATCACATGGCTCAACTCAGAGAAGAAGGTACAATGTTTGTGTATGCGTGAGGGAGACATTGTAAAAGCACAAATTTGACACTTGGTCATTCTGCCTGAGTGTGGTTTTAAGACTAACCGCCGAAGATAAGGTGGTGAAAGGGACTATTTTATGTCATTTTTTTGCTGCTGATCTTGGTTTGTTCAAAGTTGTTTTGTTTAGTTTGCCAATTCCAATGAGTCAAATTTAAAAAGCATACCAGACTGTAGAGTTTGGGATCATGTCATCGCACCTAGAATCTACAGTGAACCTACAATAAACATTAAACTGATGGAGAGTTTTATTGGATCTTATTGGGTTGGCCATTACATTTTTAAACATTGTTTTGGCTAATGCATTTCCGTGGACTTTTTGAAGTTCGATCATGAGCTCTATAATTGTGACAGTAGTAGTTCTGTGCTGCACTATATAATAGTGATATTTCAGAGTTACCTGACTGACTTGCATATTTTATGATTGCTTTAGATAATTGTATTCTGTAACACACCAGAGAGGTTGGGCCTTATCCACTAATAAAACAATAAAAGTATTTCCACATTTTAACTGTGATGCAAATAGCCCTTGACATAGTTTTGTAGGTCACTGTTGTAATGATGTTGTAATGGTTTTGTCTTTTGGCAAGCCATCTCATCACCTTGTCCTAAGTCGCAGTGTCTTTGTTTTTATTTTTGTCAAACAAATCACACAATCTGTGCCAAACTTAATTAATATGAAGTCATTTTATAAATGCAATAACTATAACATTTAAACAAGTGTTAACAAATATATTACTACAATATATACCTTCCAATAGTACTGCAAAAGAAAGTAAAATTCAGTCAACTGAGTTGTCGAGATTTAGTTTTAGTTGTAATAATATTTCAGCATTTCTAATCATATTTTTTTCTTTGCCTTAGGTGATGTCCCAGGACATTCGGAGGGAAACACTGCTGCAGTTCAAACTCCGGGCCAAGTTTTTCCCAGAGGAGGTGTCAGAGGAGCTGATCCAGGATGTGACACGCCGCCTCTTCTTTTTACAGGTGAAAGAGGACATTCTTTCAGAGGACATCTACTGTCCCCCGGAGACCGCAGTGCTCCTCGCCTCTTACGCCGTCCAGGCAAAGTTTGGAGAGCACGACAAGTCTGCGCACCAGGCTGGATATTTGGCCAACGAGCGCCTGCTGCCAAGGAGGTGAGGGTCCAGTTATCTCTGTCTAATGGTCTGTTCCATCCACAATCAGAGTAGGGTTAGAAGAGCAGAATACAGCCTACAGCAACAATAATAAAGTTAAATAAAGTTAAAACCTTGCCCTGTCTCTAATTAAACTGTAATACCCTATGGTAATAGTTAAACTTTTGGTTTAAGTAAAAAGTAAGCTTTTTATTAACTTACTTCTGTACAGACTATGGTGTTATTGTGAAATCGAGTCCCAGCTTTGACAAGTCAATGAATGTCCCTCCCGAATCTTCACCCCCATTTCATGTTATCCTGTCATAAAATTGATGGACCATCTATTTAAGTCGGTGTAATCCCTCATTCGTCCAGGCGTGTTCCATAGTAGAAAAAGCTTCAGTTGTAGTCATCTGGACTCAGTTTGAAAAAATAGACGTTTCGACTCTCATCCAAGAGTCATTGTCAATAACAGAATTTAGGTCGAGAACTCCGATATTAATACTGTTCTGTGGTAAGACCCGCCCATTGGGAGGAGCCTTCCTGAAGTAGAAAGAGTTGTTTGTTTCAACAGAAACTCCCCCCTTGTATCTACCGAGCTAGCCTATTCAGAATCTTAATGGGCTATTAGAAACCTCTTTGTCTTTGTGAGACCCTGGCTCAACCACCCTGAGTACCTGATTAGCATCTGAATGTCCTCTACCTTTCCAGGGGTTCAGTAACCCATTATAAATAACAGGAAGATTAAACCTTAGCCCTCCATTTCTGTTTAAAGAAGGTCTTTCTTTTTTAACAAAAATAGCTTCCTTGACTCCTCTTTCAAACCATCTTTTCTCCCTGCTTAAAACCTTCACCTCACCGTCTTCAAACGAGTGATTAGAGGCTTCAAGGTGGAGATGCACGGCGCTCTGTGGTCCTGAACTTGTATTTCTTCTGTGCTGATAAAGCCTCTTGTGTAGAGGCTGTTTCGTCTCACCTATGTAACGTTCTTTACAACGTTCTTCACTGCATTGGATCGAATAAACTACATTGCTCTGTTTTTGAGTCGGCAACTTGTCCTTTGGGTGAACCAGTTTTTGTCTTAAAGTGTTTCCTGGTTTAAAATAAACAGGGACTTCGTGTTGTCTAAAAATTCTCTGCAGTTTTTCCGAGAGGCCAGACACATAAGGGATAGAGACACCCTTCCTTCTCTGTTCAGTTTCCCTTTTGTCCTGCTTCTTGGTTCTCTTCACTCTGTTGAGAGCCCAAGCGGGGTAACCACAGGCTGAGAGGGCATTACGGACATGTTTTTCCTCTTTCTTCTTGCCCTCTGAGCTGGTGGGCACACCTTGAGCTCTGTGTTGTAAGGTTCTGATCACCCCCAGCTTGTGCTGTAGTGGGTGGTTGGAACCAAAGAGCAGATACTGGTCCGTGTGTGTAGGTTTCCTATATACTTCTATTTGGAGTTTCCCGTCCTCTCCTCTGATCGTGGAACAATCAAGAAAGGCCAAGCGGTTCTCCTTAGCGTCTTCTCTTGTAAACCTAATATGTGGGTCCACAGCAGCAACTGATCACATCAATGCTGTTGTAAAGAACGTTACATAGGTGAGACGAAACAGCCTCTACACAAGAGGCTTTATCAGCACAGAAGAAATACAAGTTCAGGACCTCAGAGTGCCGTGCATCTCCACCTTGAAGCCTCTAATCACTCGTTTGAAGACGGTGATGTGAAGGTTTTAAGCAGGGAGAAAAGATGGTTTGAAAGAGGAGTCAAGGAAGCTATTTTTGTTAAAAAAGAAAGACCTTCTTTAAACAGAAATGGAGGGCTAAGGTTTAATCTTCCTGTTATTTATAATGGGTTACTGAACCCCTGGAAAGGTAGAGGACATTCAGATGCTAATCAGGTACTCAGGGTGGTTGAGCCAGGGTCTCACAAAGACAAAGAGGTTTCTAATAGCCCATTAAGATTCTGAATAGGCTAGCTCGGTAGATACAAGGGGGGAGTTTCTGTTGAAACAAACAACTCTTTCTACTTCAGGAAGGCTCCTCCCAATGGGCGGGTCTTACCACAGAACAGTATTAATATCGGAGTTCTCGACCTAAATTCTGTTATTGACAATGACTCTTGGATGAGAGTCGAAACGTCTATTTTTTCAAACTGAGTCCAGATGACTACAACTGAAGCTTTTTCTACTACCATCTATTTAAGGGATTACTAAAATAATGATCTTAACCATTGACATTATAAATAATTATCAAATGTATAGATTTTAACCGAGCTATAGTTCAGACCTATAAATATGCAAAAACAATATGTACAAATGTTGTACAATATGTAGCAATGATGTTGTGTAGAACGGGTGCGTTTGGGACCAGTGAAAATAGAAAGTATGATCTAAATGTCTGAAGAATGAGATAGCCTCGGGATATCTGCAGTTTTAGTTTAAGGAGCAGCCCAAATCAATATTTAACCAGAGATCAGGGCAAAGCCATGTGAGTAAGTTTTACAAGAGGCTGGATTCCTTTCTACTGTGTCATTTCCTTTTGGTTTGATATAATACTAAAGAAAAATGAGTAAGACAGTACATTTATTGAATGATACCACATAACTGTTTTATCAAATTGCAAAGAGGAAATGGCCACATGAAAGCTTTTACACATTTATAATTAATGCGGTATAAAGGGTAGGCCTAATAAGCATAAGCTTCAGCTTACACCTTCTTGGTCTTTGTGCATGTCAAGTGTTAAGAGTTACTGAAAGATGTTTGAATAAGCTTGTGAGCAAAATAAACCTAACTGCTGGCAATGTAATATTTTGTAAACACCAGTACCTTTATTAATTAGTTGAAACTAAAAATAGTATTGAAACTAGAAACTAATTTCAACAAATATCAATTAAAAAAAATAAGCACAAAAAAAAATATCACAAATATCGAGGCCAGCCCGGGCCTTTCTGTGGGGAGTTTGTATGTTTGTCCCCGTGTCTAGGTGGGTTTTCTCCGGATGCTCCGGTTTCCCCCATCAACACAAAACATGCACAATAGGTTAAATCCTCCAGCAAAGGTGGTCCTGAGCAAACCTAGTACAAATATCTGGAAATGGTTCTAGCTACAGCGACCTCTGCTCCTGCAGAGGTGCTCCAGCGGCATGGAGGGATGGGTCAAATGCAGAGGACAAATTTTCCTACGGGGACAACGAAGGCTACAATGGGGACAATGAATCTAATCTAAAGCCTTTACTTTAAAACATAATTTTAAAAATGATCATTGTGGCATTGAAATCAGTATTGAGAATCAAATATATTCCTACTACACTACAACACTACTTTGGACTTGCTTTTTTCTCTAACATAATCTGGAAAATATATAATTATAAAATATATAATTTTCTGGTTGTGTGTGCCCACCATGTTGTCTTAAAATGAATGTAACCCTAACTAGGTATTGTCTTAGGTGTACTGTCTATCCTTGTGCAGGGTCCTGGACCAACACAAACTGTCCAAAGAGCAGTGGGAGGAAAGGATCCACGTTTGGCACCAGGAGCACCGCTACATGCTCAAGTGGGTTCACCAAATACAAAGACTCAACAACACTTATTACATTCAGGGACTTCAAACAGCAAAATCACTGTATCGAGAGCTGCAGTGATTTAGAGATTAGAGGAATAGAGTCGCAAATTGCAGACCTTGAAAACAAGGAGGTTCTTTCTTTGTTCATGTTGAAAATCCATTTATGTGGCAGATTTTCAATAATGAGAAGGTTTGGCGTAATATAACTAGTGTTGACTAGATTAACTATTTATGAATATGACCTGGTGCTAGATGTTTTTTATCAATTGTTTCACGACATTCCTCACAGATTTGAACACAAAATGGAAGAAAATAAATCTGCTCATAGGGATAAGTCCAATATTTTTACTCCCTTGACCAATATGCTTGAAATTAAAAGCGTCTATCATTTAGTCGTCTAGGTAATTGAAGTAAATACAGCTAAACTAATCCAAATTATTCAAATGGGTACAAAAGATTGATGTAGACAGACGATTTACGTACAGCAGCGATCAACCTATAAACCTGCAAAACATATGGGAGGAACAGAGCTGGATAGACACACAGATGGATCAAGTGTCGAGGCTGTAGCAATTCTTAACATTCTTAAACCTGTTTAATTCTTGTGAAACTCTGTGAACAGGGAGGAGTCCATGGTTGAGTACCTAAAGATTGCTCAGGACCTGGAAATGTACGGCGTGAATTTTTTTGAGATCAAGAACAAGAAGGGCACCGACCTGTGGCTGGGAGTCGACGCTTTGGGACTCAACATTTACGAGAAGGACGACAGGTACAGCCATGCGGTAACAAATAAAATTCAGACTTCAGATACTCACAATATTATGGGGTAGGTGTAGTCATTTTAATGCGATGGCTAAATGTAGTCGAATCATTTTAGGGTAATAAATTGAGCCCCTGAAATGACTGGGTATATTAGCCATTTTAGCACCCCATACTCAACAGTATTGTAGTGACGGAAGGTTTTGTCAAAAAATAAACTCAAATTTAGTGCCTGGTAACTCTATTTTCTTGTTATGAACTCTGTGTCCAAGTTAAAAAATTACAAAATTACTAATCCCCTTTAGTAAGTACTTACGTATGCACCTATATCTGTATAAATCCTTGTAATTTATTGACATATTGACACACTTGTAAAAGCAAAAGGCAATACAACAGTTACACCAAAGTCAATGACCTTATTGGACTCTAAATTAGATATATAATCACAGCTCGGGTGCGCATATGCAGTGTTGTGGGTTTTGACCGACATTGATGAAAAGAATAGCTCCCAAGTTGAAATGTTATGACACTTTATACATTAACAAAGATGTATTTCTCTCTCTCTTTCCCAGACTGACTCCAAAGATTGGATTCCCCTGGAGTGAAATCAGAAACATCTCCTTCAATGATAAGAAGTTTGTGATCAAGCCAATTGACAAGAAATCCCCAGTAAGTTATTCGTCTTTAATATGACTCTATTGCATACCGGACTCTTCTTGAAATCGTTATTATACTTGAGCTATTGGCTTGTTTTGATTGCAGGACTTTGTTTTCTATGCTCCTCGACTGAGAGTGAACAAGCGAATCCTGCAGCTGTGCATGGGGAACCACGAGCTGTACATGCGCCGCCGCAAACCTGACACCATCGAAGTGCAGCAGATGAAGGCCCAGGCCAAAGAAGAGCGTCTACAGAGGAAGATGGAGAGGTCAGGCACAGAACAGGACAGGAGCAACGGGGCTGAGATGTAATTATCAAAGGAGACTCAAACTATAGTCAGAATCTATACAGGTTTATTAGACCAGGACTAAACCAGGAATAAATTAAGACAATCCAGGGCTAAACAATGACGGCCACTAAACAAAACGTACTGTTGTATTCAAACCAGGTCTTAACAAAGTATATAACATATTGATGAAAAAAAGACTGAATCACAGCTTACCCAATAGTAAGCCAGATCTGAATCAGGAGGACTTAACTGTGCCTGAATTAGGAAAAAATCTGGTTTAAAACATGCACTATAGACGCACAAAAGCAGTTATTCAAAGTGTAATCGAGGTTCAGTCATTTTGAATCGATCAACTTGGATCCTTTTAATCGAGAGTTCTAGAGCCAATCCTCTCTCAGTAAAAGTTCAGAGTTCAGACTTTGGTGGAATAATATTGACTATTTGTTGTGTTAATTGGTTATTATTCAAAGTTAACATCAGGAACTTTATATTGAAAGCATTTTAATTTGTTTTTTAATCTGGGGTGTTTCATAACAATCATATTGTTCAGCTCACAATGTCTTAAACCCAGGCTAAATTAACCAGTGTGTTGTTTGTTGCAGGGATCAGTTGGAGAGTGAGAAGAAGAGGAGAGCGGACATGGAGAAAGAGAAGGAGGATATGGAGAGAGAGAAGCGAGATATGATGATCAGACTGCAGGAGTATGAGGAGACCACCAGGAGAGCTGAGAGAGGTCTTTATTTCACATAATTTTATGCCATCCATGGGTGTATAGCACCCTCTACTGTTCCTCATACCTCTATTGAAAATGTTAAATTATCCAAGTAAAATGTGTTTAAATTTAAATACTATATTGCTTTATTTTATTTGAAGGATTTTAAACCCTATATATTGGTATCTACACCACCTAAACAATATAAAAAAGAAGAATCAGAAATGCTGAGTTAATCAGCTCTTGAACCCGCTATATTACCATTGTTATATTAAATTGTGTCTCATTCCTTCACGGGATGAGACACAATTCCTACAAGACGAGACAGTTGCTTGAGCCACCTCAGCTGGCTCCGCTTGACGTGGAGGAGAAGCGGCTCTACTCCGAGCTCCTCCCGTGTGACTGAGCTCCTCACCCTATCTCTAAGGGAGCACCCAGCCACCCGGCGGAGGAAACTCATTTCGACCGCTTGTATCCGCGATCTTGTCCTTTCAGTCATGACCCAAAGCTCATGATCATAGGTGAGGGTAGGAATGTAAATTGACCGGAAAATTGAGAGCTTTGTCTTTTGACTCAGCTCTTTCTTCACCACAACAGTCGCTGCACCGATCCGCCTGTCGATCTCACGCTCCATCCTTCCCTCACTCGTGAACAAGACCCCGAGATACTTGAACGCCTCCACTTGGGGCAAGGACTCCCCACCCACCTAGAGAGGGCAAGCCACCTTTTTCCGGTTGAGAACCATGGCCTCGGATTTGGAGGTGCTGATTCTCATCCCAGCTGCACCTGGTTTGAGGGAGCCATCAGGACAACATCGTCTGCAAACAGTATAGATGAGATCCTGTGGTCCCAAACCGGACACCCTCCGACCCCTGGCTGCAACTAGAAATTCTGTCCATAAAAACAATTAACAGACCCAGTGACAAAGGGCAGCCCGTTTAAAAAAAAAAAGTAAATGTTTTTTATTGGTCAAAGCAAAAGGAAACACATGGGGGGAACCTCACTAGTAACGTAGTTCTATATTGGTGTTGTGTAAGTAGAACGTCTGTATCCCTTTTACATCCAGAGCTGACATTGCCTGATTCTATGTCCCCAGAGCTGCAAGAGCAGCTGGATCGAGCCGTGCGTCTGGAGGAGGAGCGCCAGCGAGCGGAGGAGGAGGCGGCCCGACTAGAGGCTGAGCGCATGGAGGCCATCATCGCCAAAGAGGAGCTGGCCCGGCAGGCAGAGGACCAGCTCAAGAACCAGGAGCAGCTGGTGAGTGAGTCGTGACAGTAAAGAGCAGTTACATAAGGAAATATTTTGTGACCAATGCTAGTTCTTTTATTTCATTCATTTTTGGTAAATTGGAAGGTTTTTATTGTTTTACAACACAACGTTATTTATCATAAGAGAAATACTGTACTGCAACTTTTAATAACCCACCGAAAATGCAGTCTAGTGATACAGCTTGATGGAAATAATTGACCATTTTACTGAAAACAAATTGGTCCTATATTTTTCTTTTTCGTACTTAAAAACGTTTAAGTTAGTGAGTAATCAGTGAATATTTGAAAGAAACAATCATTTGAGTGTATCCATTGATTTTCTCTAGATGTTTGTCTATGTCATTCTCTCATTTGGCAGATGTGGCATGTTTTACTGTTCAGGTGAGCTACAAATCCAGATTTCTTGGTTTCCAAAGTGCTGCACAAAGACAGAGTCCACCATGAACTGGATCTGCCTTCAGACCTCAGAAATTGTATTTTTTAAAATAAATACAGAAAGAGAAGTGTTGAACATGTCTATTTAAATAAATTACAAAGTCCATTATCACTAAAACGCTTCCTGCACCAACAAAACTGAAAAAAAATATCTCTGTTTAAAACTACAGTATTGCAGAATGTTGTGATGTCATCTGAAACGCAGCAATAAGTCATAGTGTACATTTCCTGTCCTCTCATTCATAAAACAGGAAGACAAGGAACAGGTGTCCTCTGTCATATTTTTATTCTACACTGTGTGCTTTTCCCTCAGGCGGCTGAGCTGGCCGAGTACGAAGCCAAAATTGCTGTTCTGGAGGAGGCCAAGAGAGTCCAAGAGGAGGAGACCGAAACATGGCACAGCAAGGTCAGTGTGACGAGAACAAGAGGGTTGTAAATGTATAATCACTTTGTACTATTCAGGCAACTGTTGTGTATCCTGATTGTTCATCACTGGTTCTCAACACGTTCAATTCAAGTGCCTCCTGAAAAATTTGAACTTCACTTGACAAATTCAGACAAAATCAAATTGAACTAAAATAACCAGAACTACCAGAACTACCAGAGGACTAAACGCTCTGTAAACTTGATCTAAACCAGTTCTAAGAACCACCCCAACCTAATGCGTGTAAAAAAAACAAGTAAAGGTAAGATGAGTCCCACAGTGGGGATTTTCAAGTATTGAAGAATAGCAGCAGAAGTATAGACGTATGCAATTAAAAATAGATGAAACCATTTAAAGTAGAGAACACCATGAAAGGAAGCACATGTATCACCAGCATAAAACAGTTTGATGACATCAACTATATAACTTACAACATTGATTTTTAAATTCAAGAGATATTGAGACAGGGAACCCACTACCAGATCTGACTGAGGGTTCCACATTTCTGTATTGCCAGAGTTTAGGCATCAAAATTATGTGATTTCTATTAAAGTCTAAGGGACCAGAAAGTAAGGCTGCAAAATTAATCACAATTGTTATCTGAATGTACCGGTACCATAATTTACTTAAATAACTACCCTTTCTTATTCTGCATATAAATAGCTGTATTTTATGTTCTTAAATACATGATTAGTTTGTCAGTTCATAGGCCTTTTTCAGTCTTTTTGTCGATTCTCCTGAACTGTTTTAAAATGCAAACTTTGAACTGAATCCTCTAATCACAATCACAATACTTTGCAATTAAAAAAAATTGCCAGAAAATTGCAATTAGTATTTTTCCCAAATTATGCAGCCCTACCAGAAAACCATGATTCAGTATTACCAGTATGTATCTATTTAAAACTAAGTCTGTCCTGCTTTTAGGCCAAAGAAGTGGAAGAGAGCCTTGTTCGTACTAAGGAGGAGCTGCAGACGGTCCGGTCGTCCAACTCTGGAGCTGGGTCTTCCTCCTCTTCTTCAGACAGTGAGAGCGACCACGAGCACAGCGAGGAGAACAGCACCTACAGCGCCGAACTGCACCAAAACGAAATCAACAACCACCACGAGGAGGAGGAGCGGCTGACCGAGGCCGAGAAGAACCAACGACTCCAGAAACAGCTGCAGGTCAGGGAGCTGGATGGGAATTATATTCAAACACATAAAAAGAGAAAAGTTTATTCACTCTTCTACCCCTGTGTTTTTCTGCTCATGTTTATAGTGGATGTTTATATGCACTCATTCACACATTTCCACCATTCTTGCCAGTAAAACCTAATTTGCTATTATACTACTGCAGTTAATAAGCACTGCCCGTAATAATATTATTAAACCATGAACAAAGACCAGTTTATTAAAGAATAAGCCAGGCTTAGTGACTTAGTAATTGATACCCAAACCCTAAATGCTAACACAGATAAATAATTTTAATGAAGTAGTTACTACTACGCCTCAATCATTCTTAATAAACAATTTGTTCATTAAAAATAAATTCTTTGTTCATGCTTTATTTAGGCTGATTAAGGTGTAGTTATTATGAAATGGTCCTGCTCTGCCTCCTTCATTGTTACTACAGTTACAATACATTATATTCATTGTTAGGGATTAGTGTGCTCACCCATCACTCCAAAGGTCAGCGGTTTGATTCCCACTTCCAACCAGTGCCTACTATATCTTGTTATTATGGGCAAGACACAACACCCGCCTTGCTTGGACGACCAGCTCTGAAGTAAAAAAAATGAAAAAAGAATAATGACTTCAGTGAGGCTTGTCAGGTCCGTAAAGCACAATACAAGTAATTTCCTAAAACAAACCAACAGTATGCATGTAAACACTGGGATACTTTATGATGTGATGCCAAAATATGATCGCAGCCATTACAAGATTACATAGGACTTGACATGTGTTTCCTGAAGCTGTTAATGTGTGTACATTTAAAGTTTAGTGACGTGGGTTTGTTCAAGTGTGGCTCTGGGAAGTGCTGTTTGGTCGATTCACAGAAAACGTTAGACGATGGGGAAGTGAAAGTGAGCGGTTGACAATAGTGTCTACAAATATGAATGCTACCAGAGAGAATGTTGTGAAGAAATCGTTCTTAAATCGTCAAAATATTGCCTTTGTTCAGTTCAATCTTTTCCATTACAAAGAACTTGAATAGAAATCAGTTTCACTTGGCACGATTTTACAAGAACCTATTGATTTCGATTTGATCTTGTTTCTTAATATTTCTTATATTTAAATAGTCTTTAATCTAAAGCTTCTTCTGAGAGTTCACACTTTGATGCATGAGGGAGGCTAAGCTATAATAGAAGATCACAAATTACATAAAATATCCTATCATAAACCATTTGTTTATTTAGTACAATGCTAATGTGAACTTTTAATTCATTTTTAATACAATCATTCATTATTTCCATTGTACTTCTGGAGTTTTTATTTTTTCATTTATTTGAACTCAAACACAACACATCCAAGTAAAAAGAGGTATCAGAGCATATGAACACTGTTACTCAAATGTGTCCTGTCTTTGCCACAGGCCCTGAGCTCAGAGTTGGCCTCGGCCCGCGACGACAACAAGAAGACGGTGAACGACATGCTCCACGCCGAAAATGTGCGCGTAGGCCGGGACAAGTACAAGACGCTGCGCCAAATCCGCCAAGGCAACACCAAACAGAGGGTTGACGAGTTTGAGTGTTTGTAGAACATGAGAAAATCGAATCTAAAATACCTCGCCAAAGTTCGGTTTGTCCACTTAAATTAGAATATACCATTTTAGTTAGACTTCCAGTATAAAGGAAGTTTTGTGAAAGGCAATAATACATGAGGGTTGCACAATATAGGCACCAAATGCAATACACAATGACATTTGTGCTGGTTGTACTTAAACATTTTAAAGTGGCAAATTTAATGCAAAAAATCTGAATTTATTCTCTATTCCATTTTCAAAACCAGCCCTTTTTAAATCTTATTGCAGAAATAAGTCTCGGATGAATCCATAAATCCATGGATGAAGTAACAACTAGACTACCAATATAAAACTGTGTAAAAAAGTTTGAGGAACATATTTATATATCAAGATAATTGGTAATAGCAATTGTTGAATACACTTTTTTGCGATAGAGACTTCCTACTTAATAGTACATGTTTGAATATGTTTAAATGCTCCATTCCACTGCACTCTAAATTCCCACCAATATGCACCCAAAAGCCTTTTTCTATATTATACGAACAAAAATGTAAGCTAAAATTATTTGTACATTATTTCTTTGTACTCTACTTTTAAGAAAAGTACTATGAAGTAAGCGCCACCAATTTCACATCTTCAGTAATAATAAAGACTATTTAACTACTTTGAAACTGCGTCATTGTGTGTTTATTATTGAATTATGTGAAAGACCAGTGAAACACCGGCTTGTTGTAATCAAAAACAGTAGTAATTCATTCATTGTTGTGCACAAATCCCAAAGTCCGACTCGAATAATTATGGCTTATAGAGATGTCGTGCAAGCTGCTTGTATTCATATGAACTGTAATTATGGCCTATGTGTGCCTTTACAAAGTGTTAACCTAGGATTGCTTAAACAAATGTACTTCCTTGTTTTTTTTTTTTTTGTTTTTTTAACATTGCAGCTCCTATCTTGTTCAAACAGTAAAAGGTGTGATCTCTGTGTTTGGTTAATGTCTTTGGGACATTTGAATTGCTCAATAAATAAATTAAATTAAATCAAATGGTTGTTCTTGCCATTTTTTCCTAAGATCCATATCCATCATCCACTAATCTAAACCTCATGAAGGCATAATAAAAGGACAAAAACTGCATTTTTAAATTTGTATGAACCCTGAAATACCTTTGAGAGATTGATACATGCTTAAAAACTGAAGATGCAGCTAAATTCACTATTCAAAATCAAGTCAAATGCATTTTTGAACATACCAGAAAAATTGGCTTCTTGGGAGCAATTTGTTTTCTGGACTTGGAGTAACAACCCTATTATTTTAAACTAAAATAAAACACTTGCCTCACTTAAGTGAACAACACACCCACCGCCAAACTCTGCGCCTGACATGGATGTTCCTTATCTCAATATTTACTCAGGAAAGAAACGTTACTTCGAGGTTGCTAGACAACTTGTGGAGCCAGTAATGCTGCTTGTTTAAATAACGACTATATGTCAATATGTCACCAACAAATGACCGCGAGGATTGCACTTAGCTTTCTTTGAATGCAGCGCGAGTACTTGTTGGAGGAAACGCTGTTTATTTTGGCCTTATTGGACGCAGAGCGTGTGCGTAAAGCTCCTACTCCAAAAACTCCGTGGGATTGCCCATTTTTTTCCCTCTGCGGAATCTAAATATAATGCGGTGACAAATAGTCCAAATACAGTAGCAACCCAACTGCGACGTGGGGGTGGTGCTGAAAGAACAGCTCTTTCAGTCTCCACGCGCCTCACTGTTGGATCGGAACTCGAGGAGTGAAGACAAGGTCGGGGAATAAAAGACGGACAATAAAAACAAGGCGCTTGAGGGTGTGTTTTTATCATGAAGAGGCAAAACGCGCGGACTCTGGCTCTCATTGTCAGCATCCTCACCTACCTGGTGGTGGGAGCCGCGGTATTTGAGACCCTCGAGTCCAAACAGGAGAAAAGTCACAAGCGGAGACTCGACGCGCGGAAATACGAGCTGATGCGCAAACTGAACTTAACCAAAGAAAACTTCGAGGCGCTGGAGTCTGTGGTGCTACAGCTCAAACCGCACAAAGCCGGGGTCCAGTGGAAGTTCGCCGGCTCCTTCTACTTCGCCATCACTGTGATCACAACCATAGGTGAGTGGCACCCGCGCGGGACAGGTGAACGCTCAGAGATGACATCATCCCAGCACAGAGACGGTCCTGATTAAAACAGCATGTCTGGAATATATATATTGTTACAGTTTGTAGCCTGCCCTCCAACTATAGGACATTTTGTTTAGCGTAGAGATGAATGAAAATATCTAATTAGCCTTCAGTGACACTGGTTGGATTTTAAGTTGGCCTTAATGGTCAGAATAAATCTGGTTTGAGACATAGTTATGAAATAGACAAACCAGACCACATAATTATCTGACGGGTTGAAGATCCCTAAATGTCTTTATTCAATTTTTAATTTTAGACGCATTCAAACCTTATCAGATAGGCCTATCTTCTATAGGTCTATCAGTGGATAAAGAAGTGTAGCCAACTAGTAACAATCAAATTTAGTTTTATTTGTATTTATTTATTTTATTTATTTAATTGAGCATCCATTCTGTTTGTGTTATTTTTTTTTATCCAGTATCTATTTCGAAATCTATTTGCACACTGTTCCAGACAAATGAGCCCAGCAATTTAAGTTTTGTTTCACTTGCTAGAAACGCTACAGTTGTTTTTCCACACTTGAGGTTAAGAAGGTGATATCAATGTATTTTTATTTCTAGCACTCTACAATTTTTCTGCTAACGACAGAGTGGAGTGGGAGTGAGAGATAAAGCTGTAATATCAGATCACATTTGTTCATGTCAGTGGGTACACTCTGCTGAAGTGACGTGTTAGGACAACTGATGGATTTACATAGCGGCTTGTGTTATTGTCACTGACACTTTCAACTGCTTTGATTTTTATTTTATTTTTTTAAGAAGAGGAGTTCCTGCATAATAAAACATCTTAAGTCACTTTATTTCAAACATTTTCCAGAACTTAAACTGAAAACGTATCTCGCAAAAGGCATATGGCATATGTATCCTTTGATTGTTATCGTGAATTGGTTGTTTTTCTGTCTGACTCATCCGAATGGTATTAAATGATTCTCTCTTTGCGTTGCTCTGTTTAGACATTAATGATCAGGTTATATATACATATTCATACATATACATATACACACATATTCATATACATAAATACAGACGTATACATTTTCCTTTTCCCTGCTGCCAGAACGGAAGAATGCTCCAGGCCATTCACCGTGTCCTTGGCAGTTTTGAGGCCCAGATACATAGTTCTGAAGTCCAGCGATGCCATTTGCACTGCTCTATTGATCTCAGTCCAATATATCAGAGCAATAGGAGAGTCCCAATGATGAGCCTCCTAGCAACCACAGTTTCCAGCACCAAAAAGTATTTCTATACCTATAACCTGCCTCTCCCTTTGCTCTGCGCAGGTTATGGCCACGCAGCACCCAGCACCGACTCAGGGAAAGTCTTCTGCATGTTCTACGCTCTGCTGGGGATCCCTCTTACCCTCGTTATGTTTCAGAGCCTGGGTGAACGCATCAACACCTTTGTCCGCTACCTTTTGCACCAAGCCAAGAAGTGTCTGGGCATGCGTCGAACTGAGGTCTCTATGGCCAACATGGTGACAGTGGGCTTCTTCTCCTGCCTCAGCACCCTCTGCGTAGGCGCCATCTTGTTTTCACAATCAGAGGGGTGGAGCTTTCTACATGCCTTCTACTACTGCTTTATCACGCTTACCACAATCGGATTTGGAGATTACGTGGCTCTTCAAAAGGACGACGCTTTGCAAAATGATCCGCGATATGTTGCGTTCTGCTTTGTCTACATCCTCATGGGGTTGACAGTGATAGGGGCATTTCTGAATTTAGTTGTGTTGAGATTTTTGACGATGAACATGGAAGATGAGAGACGGGACGCTAAGCAGAAAGCGCTGATGACCATAAACAAACCAAGAGCAGAGGTGGCAAGACTGCTACCATTATCCTCAGCCACCACTCCTGTAGCAGAGACAAAATCAAAAGAATCAAAAGGCGTTTACACAGAAGTTCTTCATTTCCAAACTATATGCTCCTGTCTTTGGTATAGAAGCAAAGAGAAATTGCAAAGTTCCTCTTCAATGATACCGGAACTGGCTATTTCAGACCCTTATCTCCAAACAGACTCTTATCTCCAAACAGACTCTTACGTTGAACCAGGAACTACAGGGTGCATGTGTTCACCAAGACAGTGCACCAATATTAGCTCAATAACAACAGGTCTCCTCTCTCCATTTAGAGCCTTTAAAAGACGCAGCTCAGTGTAGCCTCCATCCAATGCAGCAGATTGGACAACACGATACGGCACTATATGCGGCCATCTTGCCAAAAACTATGACAGAAATCTGGCAAGAGACACAAAGAGTGGGTGCGTCCGTGGTGCTATAAACCCAAAATTCAACAGGCGGACGTGGAGAGTGAGAGTGCTGTGAGCAGTCCTACTCAAATACTGCTGGTTTGATGAGGATTAAGCGCACAGTTGACTTTCAGGGTTGGTCTAAAATAGAAGACGTGTGTGTCCTGTTGAGAGGAAGACTGAGAAAGGGTGAGATGTTGTACCGGGGTTGCACAAGTGTATTTAAAAATCAGTAATTCCATTTTCTACTTGCAGGAACTGAATTACAATACAAAAAAGCATCTGAACCTCAAAAAAATTTTCTGAACTTCTACTTTAAATGTTCCCTATGTAACATTTCTGGTGGGGAGTCAGCCACTTGCCTGTGTCAGTTACCTGCTTGTGTCCATGGAGATGATTGCTTTGCCTGGAATGTTCCAGAGCATTGCATTTATCTATTTTGCATTTATTAGAGGTTACAGGTGTGTTTTGGCCAGGCTTTATTGGACAGGACAGTGTTGCCTGAAATGGGGATGATAGAGGAAAGGACATTCAGCAAATTGTCAGAGTTGGAATCAGTCTCACAACGTTGCAGCCAGCTGCCCACAGAGATTGGCATACGTGCAATCCACCTTCAAGCCACAAAGCTGCTCTTCTCACTCGCCTCTCCACAGACCTGATCTGTGACTTGACCTGTTGGTATCAGCTGCTTGTCTCCATGGAGATTTGCCCCAAGTTTACTGCCATATTGTGGAACATTCCAGACAAAGCAATAACATCTTCGTCTTCATGTCCAACAGGCAGGTGGCGGACCCTCCACCACAAAAGTTACATCGTGCACCTTTAAGTTAATTTAAATTTAAATTCTGCAGCCCTTGCTTACCCGTGTTTTAAACATGTGATGTTTAGTGTCAACAACATTTTTCCAGAGTATAGCTGGACGTGAATGAAAGATATTGTTAGTCACGGCTTATTCACAGTCTTTCTATTGTTTACCAGGAGAGACCAAACTCAGCGATCAGGCTGTTCTCTGCCATCTGAAAGAAGTGAGTCCCAAACTGTGGTTTCTACACCCAGGAGCTTTGTTGCAGATTTAATATTATTGTTATTTTTTGTTTTATAATATATATATATTTCTTTTAACCCTGCTACCACAAAAGACAAAAAGTTATGATGTGGTTCTGGTTAAAATATATATAATACCAAACAAAAAGTGTTTAAAAATAGTGCATCCTCATTGACGTACACTTATTTTGGTAGCTTTATGTATGAAGACTTTACAAATGTACCACACATTGGAAGAAGATAAAATGGCATATAGGTTTACAAAATTGCATTGTGTGGAGAAAATATATTGAACCAGTGTAGATCAAAGCCACAGTCATGTTTTCGTGTTTTTAAGATGAAATGACTGTAACTCAAAATGACTCAAAGTGGAGCGGCCTGTTGTTGTGGGCTCGAACTAAACTGAAATCACAGAATTATGTAACAAAACGTTGTGTAAAGTTCAGAAAATCACAAACTGGATTGACAAACATCGTCAGCAAACATCAGCAAACTTAAAAAGGCCCAAGAAAAATGTGATTCTTGCATTAACAGCTTGGATGCTAAAAAAAAGGAGAAATCAACAGAAATATAATTTATAAACCCAAAATACACAGTTTACTGTTCTAGTACTTTACTGACCGAAACATTAAAGGTGCACAATGAGCGTTTGACTTAACAGGGTCCACTACACCTGGTTGTCCCCGTGGAGATGTCATTGCATTGCATTATTTCAATTATAGACCTGTGACTTTCCCTTGTGACGTCACCTGCTTGTTTCCATGGAGATAAGTTTAACACCATACTGTAGAACCTTTACGGCATAGCAATAATATCTCTATGGAAACAAGCAGGTGGCCGGACTGTCCACCAGAAACGTTACATAGTTCACCTTTAAGACCATGCTGGATATCACTGAATATCACTTTCCAAACCCAAGCTACCGTAGTCACTTATTTTGTTTCGACGCTGACCACTACAGCGTCTACACTACATTGAAAAACAAAAATTGTCTGTGCTTTTAAATGTAAACTTATTTTTTTTATTTGTTCTTAAATGTTACTTATTAGTCTTAAATGTTCTTACGAGTTGTGTGCTGTCAAGTCTTTCACTTTGCCCCTGGTCACCCTTGTAAAAGTAGTAAAATAAAGGTAAAATAAACGTTAATAAATAAAAGACCGCAAGAAAACCTTACAATACCTGCAGTTTAGAGGTGCTCTGAGTATGAGAAAATGATTGTATATTTAAAACTATTTTTCTTAATCTATTTTTATTCCATTGAGAAAATAGCTCTTGGAAATGTAATAAGTGAAAAGGCACAAGGTTTGAGGATTTTTGTCATGATTAAAGAATCTATTTTATGTTGATAAAAAGCTTTGGATAAGATCTCCTCATATATTAGTAAGCAATAAAGAAGGCATGCGCCAAAAAGTATGTTGTTTTCCCAGTTTGAGTAGCTCTGCTTGTTCGAATGTAAGTCCAAGCTGCATCTGCACAGAGCCATAGATGCAAATTATTTTAAGCCATCGTTCGGAGTGGCAGACGGGAGGGGCTTTACAACTCAGACAAAAGATAATGAGGCGCATGTCAATCATCTGCAATTACTGTAAAATCGTGTCATAGGAAAAATACACCCGCACTATCTCTCACATTTCTCCATCTGACACGTGCTGATGTTGCACCCATTCCTTAAGTTCAAATGATTTTGGTATAATACAAACTATTTTATGATCATAAAAAACATGTACACTATACAATGCACAATTTAGAAGAGTGGCATTAATGTTTCCATCATTTTTCAAACTTTTATTGTCCTTGTTCCGATATTTAGATGTGTTTCTGTATTTATTTTACGGGAATTTAAAATCTTATTTTTATGTAACCTCCCTCTCCATTTTGTTAACACTAATTTGTGTTTCTAAAACATCCTGTATTGTTGCATTGTACACCACTATAGATGTCTGAAAATAAAAGAGATAAACTGCTTTTTTATGACCAACTCCATTAAGCCAGACTGCAGAAGCCCACATGTATGCAAGTGCTGGATCAGAGACTTCAAGAAGTCTTCAAGAAGACTTTTTAAGGCAGGAGCAAAGTTGTACTTGAACAAAATACACTTGAAGCTATTTGTCAACACTTGAAAAACTGTAACTGTATTTTATTGTTATTTTCATAAACATGTCATTTTGGGCCAGTTATTGAAAATTAAGAGAAAATATATGTATAATAAAATGTCTAATATTTTATCCTAAAGAAGTGGTTTGCTGTATTTATAATGCAAATCTGTATTCACTCAAATGTGCTTTTTTAAAAATGCTTTGGAAATGACCACTATTTCCATTCAGTTGTTTCATATTAGTCTATGAGTTAATGTTGTCCTCTGCAGACCAGGACCAGCCAACATTAGTTTTTTGAGGACATATTCAACATTTTTCCAACTTCATGTTCTGCCATTCATACTAAAAACCTATTAAGACAGAGGTGGGTTA
Source organism: Eucyclogobius newberryi (assembly GCF_026437365.1). Lineage (NCBI taxonomy): Eukaryota > Metazoa > Chordata > Actinopteri > Gobiiformes > Gobiidae > Eucyclogobius > Eucyclogobius newberryi. The sequence continues at coordinate 11,964,950 of NW_027315846.1, forward strand.
AATTTGCTCACGTTACATTTACTTAAGTAACTTTTTGAAGAAATTGTGCTTTTCAAAGTATTTTTCTTTGGAGATACCAAATATTTATTTATTTATATATTTATTAAATACATTTTTCACCTAAACCTTTATTCAGCACACATGTATTTGTCTCTAAAAATACTTATTCAAATAATTATTTATTTATTTATTTATTATGCATGAGTAATATTTTAAGTATATATTTTGGCTACTCCCGCCTCTGTTAATAGATTACTTAAGAAGAATTTGCAGGATCATGAGACATATTCTAGACAAAAAGTTAAAACCATGATTGCTCCCTTTTATTCCTTGTGGTCTTATTAATTTAATCACATTAAACTTTAATTGTAAAGATATTGTTTACATAGGAAACTTTTAATTGTAGCTTTTATTATTTTCTCCATAGCTTATTTAGAAGGCTGAGCTGCTTCTACACTCAGATCTATGTTTCACTATCGGCAGGTGACTATGGACCAGTAGATTCACTCTGTCACTGCATCCAACAGATCAGTTTGTGGATGCAAAACAACTTTCTCCAGCTGAACTCAGACAAGACTGAAATAATCGTTTTTGGCCCACAGAAACAAAGAGAAAGTGTTAGCGGTCACCTCCAGAGTCTCGCTCTAAAACCTACAAACCAAATTAGAAATCTGGGGGTAATAATGGACTCAGACTTGAACTTTAATAGCCACGTCAAATCAATAACATCAGCAGCTTTTTACCATCTAAAAAACATTGCCAAAATCAAAAATATAGTGTCAAAACCAGATTTAGAGAGACTTATCCATGCGTTTGTCTCCAGTAGATTAGACTACTGTAACGGCCTGCTCACTGGCCTCTCCAAACGAGCTGTAAAACAGCTGCAGTACATCCAGAACGCTGCTGCTCGGGTCCTGACTAGAACCAGGAAGTATGATCACATTAGTCCTGTTCTCAGGTCTCTGCACTGGCTCCCTGTGGCTCAGAGAATAGACTTTAAAGCAGCTCTGCTTGTGTACAAGTCTCTCCATGGCCTAGCACCAAAGTACATCTTGGATATGTTAGTGCCATATGAACCATCTCGGACTCTGAGGACCTCAGGGACCGGCCTCTTGCTGGTGCCCAGAGTCAGGACAAAACATGGGGAATCTGCGTTTCAGTTTTATGCAGCTAAAATCTGGAACAGTCTTCCTGAAGATGTGAGACAGGCTTCTACTCTGACAATGTTCAAATCTAGGCTAAAAACAGTTTTGTTTAGCTGCGCATATGACTGAAAGGATTTTTTCTTTGCACTCTTCTCTTTTGTTTGTGATTTTATTAGTTTAGAAAATCAGTTGGATTGATAATTTTTAATTTAGTTAATTTTATTGTATTTCTGTTTCTGTAATTTCTTTGTGATTTGAATGCATTTTTCCTGCTGTGAAGCACTTTGAATTGCCTTGTGTATGAAATGTGCTCTACAAATAAACTTGCCTTGCCTTGCCTTGCCTTGTTGCATGACCTTTAGCGTGACCACATAAACATGCAAACACAGCACCGGCCCCTCTTGCTGTGCATCGTCATGTACACTGAAAAAAGCCTGCTGAATCTATAGTAAGTAAAGTCCCTGTGGTCCAGATGGCATGGCCCTGGGAGCCCTGAATGAGCTCCAGCACTGGACAACCTACAGCAGGTGAGTCACGATCTAGAGGAGGAGGAGGACCATTATTACATGTTCACTGTGTTACTCTACACACTATAGCCTTGTTACTAACCAGTCTGCTTGTGTTTGTATATTGTATCAACTCAAAAAATATGTATTATATTCAACTCCGAGTCCAAGTTCCAAACAATGAAACCTGGACACTGGTTAAAAAAAGACAAGCAGATTAACCAACATTCACAGGAAAAGAGCAAATGGATAACGGTCCCAGAACATACCCTGTTCTTAGACCCTCCTTCTTGGTGAGGAAAACTCCAAAAAACAGGTGAGAAAAAGAGAAACCTCAAGGAATAAAAGTTCCTCTCCCACAGATAGACAGGACTGATGCGCATCCATTTGCAGATGTATGTTTAATTCTGTAGAGCCAGAGTCCACTCACAGAGGGATGGAGGGTGGCTCATCTAGGAGAATGTGGATTTAAAATGAATATAGATTTTACAATGAAATAGAACAAAATTTTACCTTTCCTAATCTATATTACTATATTATACTACTATTATTACACCACAATAAACACATTTATCTTACTCTTTACAGGTGTTTTTTATTGCTTAAAATAATACCTTGAATGGCCTGGTGGCATCCCATTCTTGTCTCCATGGGAAAAGAAAGGTTTCATACCATATTGTGGAACCTTCTATACAAAACATCTCTGTAGAGACAAGGTCTACAGTGCACACAGTGCACCTAAAATATCATAACATCATAATGTAATTCATTCCATATCCTAATCACAATAATTGGGCCCATTATTGGGACCGGCTCAACCAGAACGTAATATTTCTGTGGTCAGATGATGGTTTCATATAAACAAATGCAAATAACACCATTAGTAGTCATAATAATGGAAAAAATGGAAATGTACTCTGAGCTTCAAAGTCACGGCAGCCTCATTTTACAGCCATGCTTTGTCTTCTTGTACAGGAACATAATTAAGCAGAGGACATCATGCATTGCCCTTATGTCAAGTGTGAAGTCTTGGTGCTATATTTAGTTCAAGTTCTTAAGGCCCAGATTGTCCCTCCTCAGTCGTCTGGCTCCTTTGAACAAGACTTTGAAAAATACAGGGATGTTCTTCACTGCTTTAATGTCCCTTTGGTTTAACCTCTGATGACACTACAGATGGCAAAGTGTTTGGATAATTTTGCGCAGTTTTGCAACTGTGGATTTAAAGGGCTGGCCCACTGCCTGCCAATTGTCCCTTGAGGGCATCACACTCACAGAAAGGGAACAGAAGAAAGCGTCTATTGGACATGTCCCAGTGCTGCCCCCTGTGGACAGAGCATCTGCTGCACTCTCCTTTGGCCACAGACCCAGGTCACAGACTGAAATAACTGCACAGAGAAGTTCAAATGACGTAACCCGGTCTCAGAGAGGCCCGTGACAGGTGACACAGGAGAGGGGAACCACTGAAAACATTGGTGGCATGCAGTTTAACAGACTAATACAACCAAGCGCCAAATTATGATGAATAGGATCAGTGCATCCAAAGGTGAAGCTTTTGAACTGTTCCTGGTCTGCAGAAGTTCAAGAAAGGAACAGCTCTTCAGACATAGGCCCAGAGTAATCCAAAGCATAATATAAACCTATATTTATGGACCAGACTGAGGAGCTTTCTGACACATTTTCATCAGAATTCCCATTGTCTAGCGTCTCATACACATACACTGCCAGTCAAAAAAAAGTCACCACAGAAAATATTTGGTTGGACCACTTTTAGCTTTGATTTCAACACACATTTGCTGTGGCATAGTTTGAATAAGCGTCTCCAATATGAAAAGATTGATTTCCATTCAGTTGCATTATTTTTCTCCACTTGAACTCCACAAAGCCTTCTCCAGCTCATCCCAAAGACACTCTCTGGAGTTCAGATCTGTAGTAGATTAGTTTCTGCTTCTCCTTAGATGTTTTCTGTGCTCGATACCAATGATTTGACCCTTCTCACACATACTGACGTCTTTTCCATGACCACAGGATTCGTCTTTCCACATGATTGTTTCAGAAATGAGAAGCCACTCACTGCAACAGTTGGGTTTAAATACTGTGCTGCAGGTGAAAGATCATCAGTTATCCAGAAGCAGCCTCTGATCTTTGCGTCGTTGAATCCAAATGGTAACTTTTTTCAGTGTATTTGCAGTGTACTATTCCATTGTCTCTCAATCAAGTTAAAGGAAGAAGTGTCTCAAATCTAGCAGTTCAAAATGTAAACTACAATAGCTCCATAATATTGCATTGACGGATATAGGCTATATATATGAACAAGACAAAACATTGGGTACATTTGTATACGGCCAGATTACAGTATTCAGATGATAAGATTTGATAACTGTGTGTTTACAGGTCCAAGAATAACCAAACACCCAACTGTTGTATTTTGAAGAAAGTGGATTTTAATTTAAATTTTTTTATTTTGCAGTTTATCTTTTATTTTCGTTTATGCCACATTAGTTTGCCTTTTTTGCAAACGTGAACAGAATGATATCAGATTACTTACATCAGAAGTAACTGATACATGAAATTCCAATCATCTTACAAACTTTTTCCTAAACATTATTCAGAGTTCCAGTTTACATCTGGGTCAGTTCGGTTTTACCTCTGGGGTTTTTAGTTTTTTTTTATTGTCATTTTTATTGTATTGTTTATAACAGACAATATAAATGTTTGGGCATATTCCAATTACAATGACACGTTTTACATCAAAAACATTTAAAGACATTCAGTTTTAACCATTATCATTAGTATTATCTTGTCTTACGCTGTTTTTTATTTTATTTTATTTTATTTTTTATCTTTATTTATTTTCCCCCTCCATTCCTTATTAGGAAATGAGAGGTTTTGTCAATAGGAGTTTTTATTTATAAAAGTTCTTCTATTAAGAGTGTTTTTTAAACTTCCTATAAGTTATCTGTTCTTTCCCTCTGTATCTACCTGCGTTGCAACAATGAAATTTCCCCATGTGTGGACAATAAAGGAATATCTTATCTTATCTTAGTTTTCATAAATGGCTTTTTGGTTCAAACTTTAGGAAATGGTGAGGAAATATGATTAAATTAGTTTAATAAGGACAGGGGGGAAAAGGGAAACTGACGTCGATTTTTTTTTTTTTTTTATGAATGTAGAATTTACCAAATATAAGGATTAGATGAATTACCATTTTCTTACTCTAGTCCACATTACATAACATTTGTGTCCTCTGGAGGCGGCCTAGCACATCCAAGCCTCCAGCTCCATGAGTAGCTCCATGATGGAACCAGCCGAGGGAGCTGTTCCGAGCTGTTCCGCCCAAACCTCCCGCTCCAGTGACTGTCTCTTTAACACAACTGAAGCTGCAAAAGTCCAACGTCCATTCACAAACAAACTGCCCCAACATGGACCTCCGCGCTGCGGCCGCGAACGCCTTTGCCCAACACCGCAAAGCCGCCCTCCTGGTCGGTGGAGCTGGAGTTGCTTTGCTCGGTCTTGCGGTGGGTTATAAATATCTGCGAAAGCCAGAACAACGAGTGCGCGTGGGCGTCGTGTCGCAGCTTCTCGTTCACCCTCTCAAGTCCGGGAAAGCGCTCTCCGTGGCGCTCGCAGAGTGCGTCAGAACCGGGCTTAAGTTCGGAGAGCTGCAGGATCGGTGAGTGCACAAGAGGGAACAGGTCTGTCACTCAGGGCTGTTTGCAGAAGATACTTATGATAACACACGGCAGGCATGGTCACGAGTCACGACCAACTTTCCCCTTTAGTTTAATGCTCAGGATTGTCCTGTCCATTTGCGCAATCCACTCCTCCTAAAATGCCTTTCCCTTTTTTTTTTATAGGCGCATGTTTGTTGACTACTACTACTCTGTCTTCAAACAATGGGTGATATGAAGGCCTAGAATGCAAATGGGTCAAATTAGTGTCAAAAGCTTCTATAACTTAATTTAAACCAGTGTGGCAGTGGGAGTCTAAATACACTTTCTCTGTTTGGACTGAAACAAATATGGGTCAACTATCCCTAGTCATAAAATCATCATTTTTATTTTATTTATTTTATTTATTTCAATTTTTTTTTTCTTTTTTTTCCCCTCCATCCCTTGTTGGGAAATGGGAGTTTTTGTTTATAAGAGTTTTTGTTTATAAGAGTTCTTCTATTGAGAGTGATTTTTAAACTTCCTATAAGTGATCTGTTCTTTTCCTCTGTATCTACCTGCGTTGCAACAATGAAATTTCCCCATGTGTGGACAATAAAGGGATTATCTTTAATATCTTATCTTATCATCATCTCGTCATTCCATGTTGTGTTTGCAGACACTGGATGGTGGTGACTGAGGATGGCCACATGGTGACGGGACGACAGGAGCCCCGCATGGTCCTGATCACTCTCACCTGTGAAGGAGGGCAAGTCTGTCTGAACGGGCCCAATATGGAGGAGCTTAAGGTCCCCATGAAGAATCCCCAAAACGGGGTCATCGACTGTAGGTACTTTAATCCACTCAAGTCAATTTCAATCTAATTTGATCTGTTGGATTTGAGTTACCGTATTTTCCGGACTATAAGGCGCGCTGGGTTATAAGGCCCACTGCCAATGAATGGTCTTTTTTCGATAATTTTTCATATGTAAGGACTATAAGGCGCATTAAGCGGAACAAAATAAGGCGCACTGCCGTTTTTTGAGAAAATTAAAGGCTTTTAAGTGCGCCTTATAATGCAGAAAATATGGTAATTGTAAAATAAAGTGCTTTGTCTCAGGTAAGTTTTCTGCTGCACAATCAATCACACAAGTCACAGAACCAGTTTAGATAACAGTGTGCAGCTTCTCTCTGGGCAGCGCATTGCAAAGACACTCTAAACAGTACATTCTGCAGTGTATATTAAATCTTAAAATGTTCATCCAACACAAACTGCATATCTAACTTTTTTTATTTTTTTATTTTTTACATATGAGACATTTAAACAAAATTATTCTCATCTTCCTGCCTACTTCCTTAATGCTATTTGTGTTTGTCTCTGCTGTTGAGTAGCTTTTCGCAGGTCAGAAATGTGTATAATTTCCAATAGATGTAGCTGCAAACACTAATTAATGTGTTTTTCTTTTCAGAGTGTTTGGGGCAGACATCCAAGGTCGGGACTGTGGAAACGCTGTCTCCTCTTGGCTCACTCGTTATCTCAAGGCAGAGCAGACCTATCGTTTGGTGCACTTTGAACCGCACATGAAAGCCAGGAAACCGGAGCCACTGTTCCCAAAAGATGAGGTAAACATCTTCTTTAGCCCGCACAATTTGTTGAAAATATAATGAAGCTCCACAAAAATCCTGAAATTAATTTTAAGGCATTTACATGATGAAAAATACACTTTCAAAGTTGCAGCGTTAAATTGTATTATTTTAATGTTGCAGTTATCTTCATTTGGTCTTAATGCAGTTAAAGCCTTTAAATGTTGGATTTATGTTGATTTAAAGGTGCACATGGTAACTAAAATGTGCTTTTCTCTATGGAAATGTAATTGATTTACCTGGAATGTTCCACAGTATGGTATTAGATTGATCAATCTTGCATTCAACCACAGGTGATTTTATTTCTTAAAAATACCTTGAATAAACATCTGACCTTTAACTTGGCATCCCCAGCTTGTCTCAATATAACATCTCCATGGAGACAGGCAGGTGACAGACCCTTCATAGCATAGCGCTCTATCTCTCCATTTTTATAAATTGACTTCATATTTTGATAAATGTCACATATTGTGCAGCACTGATCAGTACAGATTTGTTTTCCTATTCCTTTCTGGTTGTCTTGTTTCTTCTCTGACTGACTTGTGGCACTGTCGTTGTACCGTGTCCGTCCAGGCGGTGGCGTACCCGGACTATGGCCCTGTGATGCTGCTCTCTGAAGCCTCAGTGAAGGACCTCAGCAGCAAACTGGAGGAGGAGGTGACAGCGGAGCGTTTCCGGCCAAATATTGTCATTAGCGACTGTGAGCCATATGATGAGGTCAGTTTTTCTACTCTGATAAATTATTCAAGCTACAAATGTGTTTTTTCCCTACCAAACTAACCACTTTTTTTTTTTTTTTTTTTATAAATGTATTTGTTCTTCTTAAAAACAATTAAATGTGGCAATCAAACAGAGCAGAAAGATAAGATAAACATTTAATAAGTGCCCTTACAAAATATCAAACTTGGAACTCGAAACTCGATTGCTTTAAAAGTTGATTAATTGCAGAGCCCCATGTGTAGCATACAGGGTTTCTCCCACACGTGAATCATAAATTCTCTTTTTTAGTTGGATTCACCTCAACGTTTTAAATGTCAATTAACCTTACACTACAACAATTTAAAAAAAAAAAAAACCTCTTGTTGAATATCACGACATACTTTTCTTGTTATTTTTTAAAATCCCTTCTGTTGAATTTTTTTTGTTGGTCTGACTCATACGCAGCGCCCTGTTCAGAGCCAGCAGTGTTGACTAATTTTATCTTCTTAAGCAAATGTTGTGCTTTTTCAGGACTCTTGGGAGGAGATCCAGATTGGCAGCGTGCGGCTGAAGCGAGTGATGGCGTGTGGAAGGTACCACCGATCCAGGAGCCAGTGTCACTGCAGTGTTGCCAATGCAGAAATACCACAGCTTTCACGGCCATTAGTAGTATTGGCATTTGAATACAAGTCACAAGTGTTTACATTGTTTTGAACCCAATTAATCCACCAGCCTCATGTACAAATGAACTTAATTGTAGGCTTTGTTTTGGAGGTTTGAACCAAGCACGTTGAGACATGTCATTGTCAATATCACTATTAATGGCAAGACCATTTGGCAAGTGGTCAAACCAAGTTAAGGTTAAGGTTCACATTATTGTCTGTGTAGGGAAGTTTGTTCTCCATATTTAACACATCCTTCAATGCTGCTGGGCTAACCACTCAGGAGCAGAGGGCGACTGCAGTGGACCCGAGATGCCTCTCAAGAGCTTGATTATAGAGTTGGAGGATTTTGTCTGTTAGACTACCCAGATGACCCCTACCCACACAGTGAAAATACAATACAATACACGTCAGTCTGGTGTCTGTAGGAATAATGTATAGTTTAAATATTTAAATTAGTCCATTTCTATCTGATTGCTGATTAGGTGTTCCCACTGCTGGTGTTAGTGTTAGTGTGTCTGTTTTTAAGCTGTATTTATGTGTGATGTTACATGGGCTATTTTATGCATTGCCTGACTTCTGCTGTCACTTTCATCTGACAACAGATGAAAATTAGCTTTTAGGGTTATGGTACTTTTATTGTCCCTGTATAAATTATATGACTACAAAAAATAAAGTCAACCGCAAAAGCCTGATTTGCAAGAAAATGTAAAACTGTAATAGTAGCTGCTTATGCTAATAACTTTTAGAAATCACATTGGATAATGGTGACCATCAAACATTGTGTGTTTTCACAGATGTATTTTCACCACTGTTGATCCTGAAACTGGTATAATCAGCAGGAAGGAGCCTTTGGAGACATTGAAAAGGTTTGTACAGTATTAACTGCTATGGTATTATAGTATTTAAAACTATTAAAGTATTGCATTCAATCATCATTATTGCTCGATCAGTCGCAGCATAAAGTTTAGTGTCAATCATTTAAAACACCTCTGTTTTTAGAGCATTTTCACACATGTTATTGCGCTCCCTGGATCGGACCCAGTGTGCACTAGGTGTAGTTCTGTTAACGTAACTATTGTGTCGGCCCAGTACATCTGAACTGCTCCTCACTCACCCCAAAAGTTGCACCATGAGCCACGTGAGAACGCGTGAGACCGTGAGAAGTACAAACATTCTCGGGTCTTTTCACCTGTGGCCGCTTGTGACTTGCAGGGCAGGTTTAGTTCAGCCATATGTCATTTGAACCAGCCCGTCTCGCACCACAAAATCTATTTTTCTACCTGCTCCACGTCTAGAGCACGTCTACATTGTAATTTAGCTTAATTTGGACTTTTAAAATGTTAGAAATTGTATTTGAAAAAAGCCTGGTAGCCTGGTGGTGGAGTGGATCGCACACATGCCTGCCGTGTCCGTGTGGGAGGGCTGCAGCGTCAGGAGTTTGAATCTGGCTCACAACGGTTTACTGCATGTCATTACCCAGTCTCATTCCCATTTCACGCTGCACTGTCCTGTCAAATAAAGCCTATGGGAAAAAAGCTAATTTTGTGACATATTTTCCAGTTACCGTTTGTGTGATCCATCTGAGAAACACCTCTATAAGATGTCTCCACTTTTCGGGCAGATTCACAGTGTGAAGAAAACGGGAATTCTACAGGTTGGAGATGACGTTTTCAAGATTGTTCGCTGAGAGAATGAAATGTTATAGAAAATGTACTTAAATAAGGTGCAATGCATTCCTCCACCTTCATTTTATCAATGTTAAATCTCACAATATGTACTGGTAATCATCACTGGGGTGTAAAATAAAAGTGCTCTTAATGGTTATATTTTGAGGAGCAAAGCTGTTTTTAATATACCGGTAATTGTATGATATAATGAACTATTTAAATCAAGGTTAAGTGCCACAAAAACTGCTAAATCACTTTGACTGAAAATGGGAAATATATGTATGTATACTAGCTCACATATAAAAATAATACAATTTTCTATGCTTAGAAATAAATGTGTCAATATCTTCTATGTATTCTACTGTTTTATTTAACTTTGGGACTTGGGCCCTGACCGGTGAGACAAGGGTATTTTAGTGGCAGAGAGAAGTTGTACATTCCCCAGAGCCTTTTTCACATGTATTTATAGTAGTGCAAGTACATAAAGGAAAAAGCATCACGGAGGACATATTGTATATACTGATGTTATTGCTTTGCTGGACTGTTCCACAGTATGGTGTTTAATTTATTAGTCTCTATGGACGCAAGCACCACCAGGCCCAGTGACATGTCAGTTCTGTGGATTATTTACTTATGCTGAGCTCTCACTAGTCTCGGTCCTGTTGTTTTTATGTTTAAAAAAAGAAATTGGTAAAAAATAATAATAATTTCAGTTTACAAAACATTCAAAATGTAGGTTAATTGTATTTATTTTAGTAGTTTTTAATTTCTGCATTTGCTTATACATAATCTCATAGATCAAATAGAGTAAATACAATGTCATAATACATTTTACATATCTTCAAAGTGAGTATTGGGACCGCTCACTTCGGGAACCACTGCTTCAGTTAACCTCACGTGTCCTGAATGGCTCATAGATGACAGATGACTGTCTCCAAACTTGAAAGAACTGCAGGTAATGACAAACAGCAATGGGAATGTGTTCACTACAGGAACTAGACGTTTCAAAACATCTGTAGAGCCACCGTACCTAAACAAAATATATACTTAACAGGAAACCGTTTTGCCGTTCAATCTGGGGTTTAAAAGCCCCAAAAAAGCTGCAACGCACGACAAGTGGGGTCATTATGGTGGCTAGGTCTGTAATTCTATGGGAGTTGTGGTCTAAAGCAGTCCCAGCATCAAATGAAAACATGTGTACTGTAAAGAGTAACACATACTTCAAGCTGTATATTTTGGTAGAACATACACAAATAAGTCATAATTGCTTATAATTTTTACCTTTTAAATGCAGTGAATGCTATATTTATTTCATTCAAGTCTATTTTGTGATAACATGAGGTTAAGGGGGTTTTCGATTTTATGAATAACGGTTATATATAGACAATTTGGTCACGATATTATTAGCCAGTACTGTAAGTAATCATGAAGAATAAAATAATTAAGTTTAAAACAAAAAGTAATGAAAAACTGAAAACAGAAATTACTGAATGTAAAGCTTTGCTGCTACATGTTCCTGCACATATGGGCTTTGGATGGGATACACAATTCAATTCACTCAATTTAATTAACAGCTATTCTGATTCCGCAAATTGAGTTTTACTTTTGGTGTCTAGTAATGATGTTAAAAAAGGGTTAAAAAAAATAAATGTATTTAATATTTAATTTAAACAGTTAATACAACATAAACATTTGTGCTCTGAAAATGAGTTGACAAAACTAAATTGCAATTTTAAGAAAATGTCACACAACCCAATTGAGATAATTATTTTGACTTAATATTAAAATTGGCCAACTTGGATGCTAAGTTAAACCACATTACCATATATTATAGAATGCTACTTGTTTTGTTTTTTTCTTCTTTGTCCTCCTCTGAACCAAATTAGTCGACCAAATCAGTTAAAGAAACATACAATGACGCTAAACACTTGAAAATGGGACGTGGGATGATGCAGGAACCCAGCAGCGACCATAACGAGCTTGTAAAGTGCCACATGTCCTGTCTTCTTATGCCAAGAGATAAATTTGGCGTAACCAGAACATTATTGGATGCGCGCTATATGTGCACAAATGGCACGGGAGTCGGACCAAATGGCTAAAACTGGAGTGTCATTTTTGGCAAAAAACTAAAACTGCGTTCCTCCAGAAAAAGCCCACTCCATCTGTTTTATTTGACCTCAATTACTCAGTGGATTGTACAAGAAAAATCCACTTGTGTCACTGTATAGCTCAGCAAAACTGAAATATTGTACAAATCGAAATTGCAATTTGAATGTCTACAACAAGCAAATTGCAAATTAAAATGGATAATGTATAGCCTTTAAAGTGAGGTAAGTAATAGCAAAGCAATTTTTTTGTATTTTAGTTGGACGTTTGTTAGCTCTTCGCTTACGTGTTTGTACATGCAGTTAAATGTAAAGAAATGCGGAGGAAGTCCTAATGGCTCAAAATGAATGGTTGTTGGCCTGTTCTTAATCTCTGTGATTATTGACCAGTGTCCAGCCTGAACCCACCCCACAGACTCCTGACCTTCACATTACCAACCAGCCTGGATAATTGGAGGGTACTTCATAAAAAAAAAAATCTGTATCCAAATAACTTTATCGCTGAATAATATATTTTTGTTCAGTGAGATTTATTTTCAACTTTCAACAAATTTGAAGTGAACACCTTGATTTCTGGGTACAAAATAATTGTTCAAAATGTTGTTTCCACCACCGAAATTCATACATATTTATTAGTTCTGTCTTAGATGCAACAATGATGCAGAAATATATATTCTGTTTGATTACTTCTCATCAGTAGCTGGCCACATATTTAATTGACAATTTTACCCATAACTATTTCTTGGGTCATGTTTTAGCCTTGGAGTGTCTGGTTCAACCTCAGTCCCATTGAGATTCCATGTAAGTCCTAAGTAGAAACTATGTTCATTTGCACGCATTGGGGTTTATAGCCTCATTATGCCACCGCAGCAGTCCAAGTTGAGAAAACTGGAGAGTGGAGAAATTACAGGAGCCTTTGAGACACTTTCAAATGTTTATTTTTAACAGTCTGATATGTTGGACAAAGTGGGAGTCCAGTTAAATGAGTTTACAAAAGTCTGAAAATAAAATGAAGCAATTGGACTTGTTCTCCATGCCAAACTCTGGAACCTTCTGTTTTATTTGATCACTTTCACATATAAACCTTATACAACTGCTTCATTACACAACATATAAGGTGAAATATATACATTGCTTTCAACGCTAGGTTTTTTCATTGGTTTACTCCAGTAGCCTATGTGTAAAAGGCAGGCTATTATGTACTTAGATGGCAAAACATTAAGAATATTTTTTATTTACAATGTTGAAATAATCATGTACTTTAATTAATTTGCATGAAAATCCTTGTTCTGTTCTGAAAACTTGGACTTGCAGACTTCACATTGTTTTTCTCATATTTTCTTGAATGTGATTGCATTTCCATTGTGTTTGTTTGCACTTTTAACACGAGTGGTAGTTGTTTCATTAAGGCCATTTTTACGATAGTGGATTTTTGGCTTCGGTTTTTGTTTGTTCTTTTGCCTGTTTGCCTTTGCTTTGGCTAACTGTTTCTTTTTCTTCCAAAGTTTGAATCTATTTTTCTTCTTAATGTCGTCATCACTTGAGATCCATCTGAGCTTCCATGTAGTAGCAGTGCTTGTAGTTGTAGCTCTTGTTGTTGTTGTAGTCGTTGTAGACTTGGAAGTCGGAGAGGGTCGCCTGGTCGTGGGTATCTTGGTTAACTTTTTCAGAGGAGGTCTCGTTGGTTTCTCTAGGTCTCTGTCCAGCACAGTCACTAAAAGAACACAGATTTCAGTGACTTGGTGGATTTTACATTAAAATTCAGTTTTATCCCCACCCACATCAAGCCAATGAACCCATTTCTATTATGAAGCTGTTTTAGCTCAATTAATACAATATAAAATTATGATCTACCTATGTTATACTTATATTCCATACTAACTATTATTTATTATGTGATTTGGCATTTCAAGTTGCGTTTCAAGTTGCGGCAGTCCAGTCCATAAAGAATACGTCAAGAAATGTATTTTCAGAGTGAGAACATCGACTAAGTAAGAACCATACATTTATTATTGAGCAAATAAGAAGAACTTTATACCTTTGGTCACTTTAGTTAATTAATTGGTTGATGGTGTCTTGATTAACCAAAATTGTTATTAGTTCAGTAATTATTATAATATTTTTTTTTTACAAGGATTTATATGAAGCTGAAATGAAAAGGCTTGGTGTTGGGAGACAGCTGGTCTTGTAACAATTATACCCTCAAATCCTCCACAGTAAACACGTCTACACGTCAAAATGCCCTCTATATAAATGTGTTTGAAATGAGACGAGAGGTTGCCATTTTTAGTTTTTATGACAGTTCTGTGATTGTGTTGGGATTGGCAAACTTACAGTAGTTACAAGGTCCCCTCAGGACATGTGCCTTTAGGAGCAAATTTGCAGCAATCTGTTTATGCCAAAAGTTGTAATGTTTCTGAAAATTTGCTTGATAACATATTGTGATGGCTGATTGCGTATATTGTGTAAAACATTTTTCAATAGATATAAGGCCTATACAGATAGTTTTAGATGGATTTGGAAAAAAGCAAGACCAAAGATTCTTGTACACTCAATAAATTACAATTGTTTTAGCGTAGGGCTGCAGCTACTAATTATTTCAGATATGTCTGATGAATGTGCTGGCCATGCAAGAACTAGAATATTTGCAGGAATAGTGTGCACTGTCCACAACATGGAGCCATTTATTATCATGCTGCAAAGTGAGGTGATGGTAGTGGATCAATGCCACAACAATGATTATGTCACCCACTGAGCATGTTTGGGATGCTCTGGATCAGGGTATATACAGCGTGTTGCAGTTCTTGCCAATATCCAGCATCTTTGATGATCATTTCGGCGGTTTCTGACCCTCCCAGACCCTCCCAATAAATCTAAATTGAACATTTCAGAATGGCCTTTATTATGGCCAGCCTAAGGCACACATGTGCAATATTCATACCACCATCAGCACCTCATGAGGTGTCTATTGCTATTATTTTCATAATCCGTACATTGTTTAACCAGGATACTCACGCTCTCTGGGTATAAAGGGGACCTTTTTACCCCTAACTTTGACTGGCTGCGGTTTCACCTTACACTTTCCTGGAGGAGCCCGTCTGCAATGACACAACACAAGAGAAAATTGTATTCAAGAAAAAGTTCAGATGATGGATAGCAATTGAGAAAATATGTGCATACGTCACAGGTAATCACATAATAATCAGTGCCATTTGTAGTTATGTGCATTCTTCACGTGTCTGAAGTCCAATTAGGAGATGGAAGCCATTACCACATTAAAGATGGATTTTAGGATATTATAAGGTAGATTACATTCTTAAATCTGGGCAGCGCTGAATTGTAGAACCAATTATAATTATATTTAACAACATATATGTGAAAATACGGCTTCAAACCTGCATTTGTCAGCATTGTCACATGGATCAGATAATCAGATAGGATAATTGACTATTTCAATACAAATAATAGATCATTTGACGTCGACCTGTAGAAAGCTGCTTAAGGTTACATGGATGGACAAAGCTATCGTGAAGAAAATCAGAAGACAAATTGACCTTGAAGAAGATCTCTTTAAGAACATGCAGAAAAGAATACTAAGGTATTTTGGCCACATTGGCCCTCACAAGGCTTTGCAAAGAGTCTTTCTATCTAGAAGGAAGGACAGCAGCAAAGCAGAGGGAGACCATGAATGAACTAGGTTGGAAGAAAAGCTGTGAACCAAGACGACTGGTGGGTTGAGGCATTTAACCCGACACAGGACAGAACACAATGATGGTGAGTTGTGCGAAAGAAATAATAATTTGATCACCCATATATCAGAACTTTTCTGAAACACCGTGGTCATATTTTTGTACGTATAATGGTGAAGTTGGTCAGCATGGTAGTTGTTGGTCAACAATGTGACAAGAGCGTGCATTGTTTCTTAATCCTATTACATCAGAAAAAATAGGCAAGGCAAGTTTATTTGTAGAGCACATTTCATACACAAGGCAATTCAAAGTGCTTCACACAGCAGGAAAAATGCATTCAAATCACAAAGAAATTACAGAAACAGAAATACAATAAAATTAACTAAATTAACAATTATCAATCCAACTGATTGTCTAAACTAATAAAATCACAAACAAAAGAGAAGAGTGCAAAGAAAAAATTGTTTCAGTCATATGTGCAGCTAAACAAAACTGTTTTTAGCTTAGATTTGAACATTGTCAGAGTTGAAGCCTGTCTCACATCTTCAGAAAGACTGTTCCAGATTTTAGCTGCATAAAACTGAAACGCAGATTCCCCATGTTTTGTCCTGACTCTGGCACCAGCAGGAGGCCGGTCCCCGAGGTCCTCAGAGTCCGAGATGGTTCATATGGCACTAACATATCCAAGATGTACTTTGGTGCTAGGCCATGGAGAGACTTGAACACAAGCAGAGCTGCTTTAAAGTCTATTCTCTGAGCCACAGGGAGCCAGTGCAGAGACCTGAGAACAGGACTAATGTGATGGTACTTCCTGGTTCTAGTCAGGACCCGAGCAGCAGCGTTCTGGATGTACTGCAGCTGTTTTACAGCTCGTTTGGAGAGGCCAGTGAGCAGGCCGTTACAGTAGTCTAATCTACTGGAGACAAACGCATGGATAAGTCTCTCTAAATCTGGTTTTGACACTATATTTTTTATTTTGGCAATGTTTTTTAGATGGTAAAAAGCTGCTGATGTTATTGATTTGACGTGGCTATTAAAGTTCAAGTCTGAGTCCATTATTACCCCCAGATTTCTAATTTGGTTTGTAGGTTTTAGAGCGAGTCTCTGGAGGTGACTACTAACACTTTCTCTTTGTTTCTGTGGGCCAAAAACAATTATTTCAGTCTTGTCTGAGTTCAGCTGGAGAAAGTTGTTTTGCATCCACAAACTGATCTGTTGGATGCAGTGACAGAGTGAATCTACTGGTCCATAGTCACCTGCCGATAGTGAAACATAGATCTGAGTGTCGTCTGCATAATTGTGATAGGACACATTTTCACTGCGTATCAACTGACCTAACGGCAGCATGTAGAGGTTGAACAGAAGGGGACCCAGGACTGACCCTTGGGGCACTCCACAGGTCAGGGTCATGTGGTCTGAGACACAGCTACCAATTTCAACAAAGTACTTCCTGTCTTCCAGATAGGACCTTAACCAGTTTAGGGCAGTGCCAGTGATGCCCACCCAGTCCTCTAGTCTCTGTAAGAGGATCCCATGATCGACAGTGTCAAAAGCAGCACTCAGATCTAACAGAATTAAGACTGAGGCTTTGCCCGTGTCAGTGTTCAGGCGGATGTCATTTGTCACCTTGACAAGAGCAGTCTCAGTGCTGTGATGAGGTCTAAAACCTGACTGAAAAACATCAAATGAGTTGTTTATTATACATCACATTAAATATTTTCTGTTTACCTGGAAGGGTCCATGAATTTGAACACTGTCCCGTATGGAGATGTGGCACTTGGGTAAGCCGTTGCTAGAAAGTATAGCTCTCCTATATAAAGTGAATTGCACTGATTATCTCCACTGATGTATGTCAACAAATTAACCTGTTTTTATCTCATAATTATGGGTCCTACCTGCTTCATCTTCAGCAAATGAGATGATAAATTTGTGGTGGTGATTGATGAGTCCAGGGAAAGAGCAGGTTTTGCTCGCTCCCATACAAACGCTGCGCTCTTTCCACACCCCAGTCAGTTTGTCTTCCTCCAAGGCCATTATCCGCCTGAGGAAAACAAAATTAAAATTACACAATATCTATTTGACAAAACAAAGTGTGATATGTATTTAATGTCTCATAAAACCAAGCTAAATATATAATGAAAATGATCATTTATGGTACATTAGGTTGGCATTTCTCATTTGTGAATACATGTGTAAGTATCAGTATACACCAAGGCTATTCAACTTTTTCTGAAGACCAGATTTTTGGTAATGATAAAAAATGTCACCACTGTGTAACACAATTTGGGGTTGCACAAGATATCCTCAACACTAATATGAGAAAAAATAGAAATAAGGAGCGCTGCCTGGGTACTTAAATGTCCAAAAAACTGTCAAATTAAATCAGGTGCTCAATTGGAGAGAAGGGGTGATTTGTTGCACGTAAAAACAGTTCGGGTATAAATTGTAGCAAACAAAATTATATATGTATGTTGAGTATTCCCAAAGACAAGCAAAACCAAGACAAATATTAAAAAGCCTTTATTGTAGCATGTCTTTAAGCTTAAAATACACGCCAACACGTTTCAGCTCTACATGGCCTTCCTCAAGGTGCAAACAGATCCTCAACACTCAAGTTGTTTTAATAATGGTAAATTATCTACTGCTATATTAGATTTAAAAATAGAAAAAGATGAAATACAACATTGATCTGCAAATTAGCCATCCCAATACTGAAGCAGAACTAACCTAGGACAAGACTAAATAGGCAACTAACCAGGTCTGAACCAAGACTAACCCAAAATCAAACCAGGTACAAACCAGGTTCAAATAATGTCTAAAGTAAGAACTAAGCCAGCACCAAACCAGCTTTAACCTAGCACTAACCCAGAATTAAACCAGAAAACAAAACCTTTTTTTTTTTTAGATATTTGGGAGATGGGTTGTGGGCCGGATTAGATCATTTGGCGGGCCTGAATAGCCCTGGTATACACGTTGTATTATGCACTGTTTTTGTTCTACAGAAAGGCAGAAATACCTCTGTTGACTGCTTCAAAATACTAGTTGTAAAATGCAAATATATATGTTTTAATTATTCCTTTAAATAGAAAGCGCACACTATTTATTTAGACACCAGATGTCAATTAGCGAAAGCACTGCTGCCAAGACATAAACAGATTTTGACAGCTTTTGGCTTCAATCACTGTTTTATTTCGTACCCGCTCATAAAGTCTCCAAAAATGTAGAGGCCGTTCAGATTGGGTGACTCACAGCCGCGGTACACATAGCCCCCTGTCACAGACTTCCCAACATGGTGGCTGTAGGCAAATATAGGCAGGATGTCATCTGGTGTGAAAGAAAAGAAAAAAGATTAGAAGTGCTATGTGACGCAGCAAAGCAACAGATTGACACAGCAAACAGATGGACAAAACACTAAACCTGATCGCCTGTTAAGACTTTATATCTCGGGTACATAAATGTCATTAATACGTCCGTGTTTAGGCCAGATATGTAAATATATCTATGATAATTACTTTAACGGTTCAAACCAACAGATGGAAGTCTTGTGCAACTACTGTCTCCTGCCTGACAAAAAGTAACATTCATTATTAATTGATATAATGACGTTATGATTATTAATCTGTAATCTTGAAACATAACACAAGTTTGTACAATAACACAATTTCATACGATAGTTGCAAGAGTGTCTGCCACCTGCTTGTCTCCAGAAATGTTATTGTTTTAACTGTAATGTTCCACAGTATGTCATTACAACTATCTATCTCCATGGACAAGTGGAGCAAGAACCAAGCCATATAAGAATGTAGTGGTATTTAGTTCTAAAAAACACCTCCAAAACATGCATTCTGTATTTCAATACATAACATATTTGCAACTTGAAAGCCTCACATTATGGGTTCCATGTGATGTAATTATCTGCTGCTGCAGTTACACAAACAGCCTTCTCCTCTCTCTTTCTATCATGTGACCAGTTGTGCTGTCAAGATTTTGAAACAAAAGTGGCCAAGGGGTGGACAGATTAGAATAGCTTAGAACAACAAGAATAGCTTGCACCTTTTAAAGAGTGCAATTGTTTGCATTGTAAACGTACCCGTGTGTGAAGAATTCATGTGTGTGAAGAATCATCATTTAATAGGAAATAGAGGACAGTCAGTGTTGAGGCCAAATCAATTTAGCTCCTATTCATAAAAGGAATCTTCCCCTGCACATTGTGAACAGATCGCGCTCGTCCGTTAATTACCTTGCCCTTTTCAACAGGTATGAGTGAAATATGTTCATGTTAAAACAAGAATCTTAACGTGTAATAGTGTGAAAATTAAGTACCGGTAATTATAATGTGAAAATTAGCTCTTTAAAACGTGTAAATGTTCTTTTTTAACATAATACTTTCTTTTTTAAACAAAAAAGCCTGGAAATATTGTTTAAACCACACAGACAGTTCTATGTTTTAATAATTGAGCTTATTGTTTTGCACAAACAGCTTCATTCACACCTTTGGTTGTTTATTTGTCTAGTGTAAGCAAATGAAGGCAGCCTCATTGTGACGGCCACTAGGTGACACAAGTGTGAGAGAGCATTCATAAGCTCATTGTCAGTTACTGGTCAATTAGACATGGCCTGACCTGTCCATAGAAGGCATTTAGAACAATTCAATTAAAAACATTATAAATTAGCAATCTGTCAAACATTTTAAAAAACTGTTTCAATGTTCTAAAATGTACAATATTTTCAAATGTGAAAAGATTATGTTCTTGGATGATATCACAATGATGCCACCTCATGGGTTTTCTGTCAAATATCTGAATTGCTTGCTTACACAGTGATCGTTTTTAAATAGTTTGTCCAACTTAAGTAAAAACTATCATAAAAACTATACTCACTCAGGGTTGAGTTGTGACACAGTTTTAGGTCGTAGCACTCGAATCCCTCCTTGGCCCTCCATCCGTAGTTTCCTCCCTTCACAATAATATCCACCTCTTCATATCTGTTCTGTCCCACGTCTCCACAGAAGATCCTGCCCCGACCGTGACGGGACACTGGGTCTCCTCTGTCCATTGAGCACCTCCACATGTTCCTGACCCCGTAGGCAAACACTTCGGGGCGGGCGTCTGGATCACCAATGAAGGGATTGTCTGGAGGGATCCTGTAGGGCTGTGTACTGGGGTCTGTCCCGTCGATGTCAATACGCAGCACCTTACCCAACAGAGCACTCCTGCGGAACAAACAGGGCTACCTTTAACAAACGCCATCATACATTTTTTTTGTGTCTCAGAAGATGCACGGCACTCTGTAATCCTGAATTTGCATGTTTCTTGTGTAGTGGCTGTTTTATGGCAGTTTTGTCACGCCTATATACTCTCTTTACAACTTTCCTCACTGCATTGGATAGAATACACTGCACAAAACAGATATTCTGTGCTGTCTAAAAATCCTTTGCAGTTTTAGAAAGCACAAAATCCCAGTTTATTTTAAACTGGGCAACAACCTTAAGACAAAAACTGGTTCACCCTAAGAACAAGATGAACACTCTAAACAGAGCAATGTATTGTATTCTATAATCTGCATCTTCATCTGAAAGTCACAAACCATGCTTTTGAGGACAGTGAGGTGAAGATTCTAAGCAGGAGAAGAGATGGTCTGAAAAAGGAGTTGAGGCCATTTTTGTTAAAAATAAATAAATAAAATAAAATAAAGAAATCCCTCTTTAAACAGAAATGGAGGTTAGGTTTAAATTTACAATGAATATACAAGAGAATTTTGAAGCCATGGGGCGGCATCAGCCCTGGCCATTCATATGCTAATCAGGTATTCATTTGTGATGAGGGAGCTGCAGCTAACAATAGGATTTCTATGGCCCATTACAGGGTTTTTAGGGTAACAAAAAAATATTTGTTTCAGGTGAAGCTTAAAAACAATTAAAGCCGCAGTAGCGGCGATGATGGCTCTCGCCTCCCGCACGACCGCCTTTCCGCGCGACCACCTTCCCACCCGTCCATGTTTTCTGCTGCGTTTTGCGGCATACCAAACAACGCTCAGTAATTCACCGTTGATGTATTTATTGTTCAGTGTTGATGTTTGTGTTGCACCGAACCGCCAGGACAAGTTCCTATATCCGTGAATCCTGTTCATTGATAAATGGCAATAAACTTTATTCTGATTCTGATTCTGATGATTGCGTAGTCTGCGATTCAAATTTGTCCTGACAAATTGCAAGATCGTGCTGAATGCAGACCTGAGCAGGGAGAAAGAGAGAGCCTCTGTGACCCCGGACTTTACATTGACGTTCAGGGGGTCAAAAATACCCAAGTTGTGGCAGTCTAAAGAATAAAGAATAAAGTCTAAAGAATAAAGCCTAAAGAATAAAGTCTGAAGAATAATAATTCTAATGTTAAGACCGCGGCATGAGAGAAAATGTCCTATCAAAATAAAAAAGGAATTGGAAGTGAAGGCATTAATTGCGCCCCTGCTGGCCAATAGTGAAAAATACACAATATCTGTAATGCACTTTTTTCATGGCGTCTCGAGAAGAATATAACCCATGACAAATCAGACAATGTTGAGTTTTTCACACAATGGGTAGGGGGCGCTATGGAGTAAATTTGTTACATGGGTATTAATTATTTCCAATCAGACCATAAAAACGCATTAATGAGTGAAATATGAGCTCCGTAGATCAATTCCATTAGACGTGACTTGTCCTCAAAAAAACAGGAAATTAAGCCTTTTTTGAGGGCATGTTATGCGGAGACCGTAAGGAATATCAATTTTTTTTTTAATATTTATTAAATTTCAATGTCTCTAGATGCAAAAAGTGCTGTTTTGAGCTCGATCGGACGAAAAACCTAGGACAAGTACGATTTTGAAAAAAAAAAGTCAAACGTGGAAGTGCCACTTCGATTCAACATGGCTGATTTCCTGTTTATCATAGAGCGATGCTGCCAAGTGTGTTTTACTACACATATGATTAAAACGGAAGCACATGTCTTACTTGTTTTGTGCATTGCCATATTTCCCAAAAGGGTCGCCTGCTTTTCCTCCGTCTCCAGTGAAAATGTAAAGGTATCCATCCAGACCAAACAGCACCTGGCCACCATTGTGATTCGCGGCTGGTTCCTCTATCTCCAAAATGACTCTTCAAGGAAATAAAAAATCCATATTTACATTACAGATACACGCTTTGCAATCAATGAATTATAGACTTGTGCTAAATTTGGTACAGATCAAAGGGTGCTGAATGGGATAATTGTGCACTGGTAACACTGAATCTGTTCTGTTTATGACTGTGGGGCAATTGGAACGTTGTAGATGTTGTGATCCAACTTTAGCAGTATGTTTTGGATGAAAGAAGAATAATTACAGTGAATTATCTCCACAATTAATGAATGAATTTGAATGCTATTCGGTAAATGTAGCGTACAGGGGCAAAACTGTGGATTCTGCTGATTTGCATTTCTTAGATGCATTTTGCTTACTCGTCCGGTCATTCAAACGTCTCTGTGGTGCTTCAAAAGCATTAAGCCGACCCAATAATGATATACAACCTGTATAATACTAGGAGCATGTTCGTGCAAGCCAGTTGAGCAATTACAGCCTCCATCGTCAGACCAACTTTCAAAGAGTCAGCTGCAACCTCTTTCCATCAACAACAAAGAAACTGAGAGACGTTGTAATGAACAGGAAACTTCACCTAATATGCCGTCTCTATCTATAGCCATACTTAGTTTTCAGTGAAAGCTTTACTCTTATAGAATTTATGGACACTGCTGGAGCTTAAATCACAGTTAGTCATCAGACTTTTCTCCACAAAACTGAAATACTGGCTAAGAGAATCAAAAGGGTTAACACTAAACTGCCTTGGGTGGACAGATTTAGTGGACAGATAGGCCTGATTCTGATTCTTATCTGTGTTTTTTAATATTGTCTGTGGGTTTTATACTTATTTTGTAGTGCTTTATTGTCCTAACCTCTTTCTAAACAGGGACGGAGGCTGCAAATTAGTCTGTGGCTAGAAACCTTATGTACCGGTACATGACATCGGTAACCTGTTTGGTGGCAACGTTTAATTATACTCTCCCGTTAATACATTAAAAAAAAATGCGCTGTGACATAACAACCAAGCATTAAGTCAATGGATGGATAGATAGATAGATAGATAAAGAGCATGAACACCTCACAAGAGCTAAAGTTCGGGAGATGCTTTTGCCCATTCACTTATTCAACTCTTTTCACAACAACTTTGAGGACCAAATGTATACTTGTTGCCTTATACATACAGTAAGATGGAGACAATGTGTTGTTGGCATTACATTTTAGCAAACAAAACTCACACTATAGCCTAACTACACAGCATTATATACTTTACATACCTTTCTGAGTATGGATCGGCTACATTCATGTCATATTTAGACACTTTCATTTCGCTTATCCTGATCTTCTCAAGTTTGCTGTTCACCTGAATTGAATAATAGATAAAGAAACGTCCATTGTGCTTGTATTTTGGATGGAACGCCATGCCCAGGAAGCCCCTCTCATCCCCTAACCATGGAGTGGTCATCACATCACCACTCATGTCCAAAAAGGGCTGCTCTAATCTGCTGCCGTCGTTTAAGTAAACCCAAACAAATCCAACTTGCTCTGCTATGAACATCCTGTGCGTATCATCCCCACTGTGCAGCATCAAGACTGGGTTTCTCAAATTATTTGCTACTTCTGTTAGGCACAATTGTAGGCATCCCTGCACGTCCTCTGCCACTTGTCCCAGATTACTATTGAGTCCAGGGCTGTTGAGGACATTGGGATAGCAGTAGTCTTGATCAGAGAGGTCCACCATGGTGCAGAATGTGGACATGCCCCGTTGGCTGGTGTCTTGGAGGAGTTGGTTGTGGGTGAGATATTTGATGACATGTTGACATTTATTGTAAAAGTCCTGGCAGTAGCTGAGGCAAAGCCCTGGGACTTCTCTGACAGGAGTGTAGGGGTCTTCTGCATCAAACAAGTGGGCTGCGTAAGGCGAGCACTCCTGGATGAGACCAAAGACATTTGATTAAATTCAACTTCCAGGTAGTTAGTACAATTGGTCATTTTGGGAGCTTCCACATGACCTACCCAGGAAGGATACTTACACTTTTCTTGTGGAGACTCTGACACTTTTTGTCCTGAGATGTTATTGCTTTGCCTGGAATGTTCCACCTTATTGTGTTAAACTGATCAATTATCAAGTTACAGGTCAGATCGTTGGAGAGGCGACCACACCACAGTAACAATGCATTACAAAGGTTCTTTAGCCATAAATTTACTTGAATAAATGTATAGCGGTGCTGCTCATGATCGAGTGGATAGCCCGCACGGCATGTCTCATGAGTTTGAATCCAGCTCTGGACAATTTACTCCATGTCATTCCCCAGTCTCATCCCCATTTCATGCTGCACTGTCCTGTTGAATAAAGCCATGGGCTATATAAAATATACACAATAAATAAATGTAATGTAGCTATGTTTGATGCCATACTGTGGAACATCCCAGGCAATGAGATAATATCTCTATGGAGACAGGTATGGCATATCTGGAGACACATCACTTTATTATTTGTTGTAGCCTTTTATTCACTTGTCAATGCCTGGTGTGCATAGCAATATGGCAGCTTGGACAACCAGCTTTGACATATCAACTACTATAAATAACCATACATTAAGCTATTGCTTAAGTTCCCATTAATTCATGAGCAAACACCTTTTATGAGTAAGGGTTAAAACCATAAATAGTTATAAGCTTGGGTGATAAATCACCTGTTAACCTGCTACATAAGAGGCTCTGTAGACACTCTGGTTACATAAACTAAATAAAAAGTAGCATCGCCTTTACCTTTTCAGCAGAGACTCACCTGGCACATAATTTCTTTCAAATTGTCCGCGCAGATGTCCAGCCCCTGCGTCTCCAAAACCTCGATGATGTCCCAGTATCTCTCCGCGATCATGTTGTCGGTCTTTTGGTCGCAGCAGCCGAACTCCTGGTACTGTGTGCAGAACTCCAGGTGCCACAGCGGTTTGAAAGGCGGTGCGAAGTCCAGACACTGCGGGTGCGATGAGGCCGGCCGTAGTGGGACGAGCAGAGTCACCGCAGCCCAGAGCAGCACCGAGCCACGCGCTGCGGCTGTGCGTAAAAGCGCGCGGTGGTGGAGCGTCATTCTGGCACTGTGCGCACAGCTGTTTGCGCTGTTTATGTACGGGACGGTGTGTGCGTGTTAATGTATTCAGAGCGCGTGCGAGACGTTTCAAGCCCTCCTTCTTTCACTAAAATACGTTTCACATAACAAGCTTATGTGAAGCTGCTGAAACAAAGACACCGTGTCCAGATGTTATAGGCCTACAGAATAATCTCTACTTTTTAAACAAGTGCTTGCTTTTTGAGGACTAAAATAGGACTAAACTCACATATTTAATCAGTGTTTAAAATTAACGGCAAATTTAAGAGCAACGTTGATTCTCTTTGAAAATACCTAACATGACACAATTAACAGTTACCTCTGGTACATACTCCACTGGCAGTGGCGAAAAAGGCCATCACAAAGAAAATGGATGTATATAATGTATATAGCACCGACAATCAGGGACTGGACAGACATTATTTTGGAAATTCATAAAATGGAAAAACTCACATTCGGCCTTGAACTGAAAATGGACGAATTTGAAGGACTATGGACTAAGTGGGACATTTTGGTTGGGTTTACGTGTGCCTTGATTATTTCTTTCTTTTCATTTCTCACCTGTTCAATGTCTGATTATTTTGTATAACGCCTCTCTGGTCCTGTTTTTGTTTTATTGTTTATTTTTTATGTTCAAAAATATATTAAAGTTAAAAAAGAAAATATTTAATAAAGAAAAGAGCTAATTTATCAATGGCCTTTCACAATACCATCTAAACCACTGAAAACTTGGCAGAGCAGCATGAGTATAGTGTGGAGCATTGGAAATTACAACACAAACTGTGATTATCTCTCAAATTCAGGTGTCTGGAGGCATCTAGCTCCATCTGTTTGTCCTGGCATGTCGTCCTAATTTAAATACTGCACAGAGAACTATGAAGTCATTGGGACACAGCGAGGAAGAACGTTATAGACCACTTTGGAAACAGTAGGCTATAGTGACAGAACCTCATTTCAACAACTAGTCTTTTAGGATAGAAACAATGTACTGGATTTGGACATAATCTTTCAACGTACATTTGGACAGGTATGAAGGTTATAGGCAACGGAAGCATAGTTTTGAAAGTACAACTTTTCACAACACTAACACTTTATCATGGACTGAAAAAATAAAATCCAGGTGCACCTTAAAATGCCTGTTTTTGTAATGTGTTTTATTTACATTTTTGCACAAAACCCCCTATAATATTAAAGGTGCACTGTGACTTCTAACTTGGCGTCCGCCACCTGCTTGTCATGCATGAAGATATTGTTGATTTGTCTGACGTGTTCCACAGTGCATTAGACATTTCTTTATTTTGCATTTAGTCAGCTACATTTGTTTCTATTGCTAAAAGTCTACCTTGAAAAACGTGCATTCTGATAGTTTGTGGGTTCGCCTCTCCACAGATCTGCTCAAAGCTACATTTGGCAAACGTGGACCCATTACCATCACACTATATGCTGCAAAGAATTATTGTAAAATCAGAATTAGTGAAGGTAATTGGCATTGATCACGCTTTATGATCATAAAGCTTTGGGCATAGCCTGATATGACCCCAATCAGGGGTACGGGGACCTAGGAATGATTCTAAAATTTTGGAGAAGGTGCAATTGAGTAGTATTTCACTACCTCTGCTTCCGAAGAGTGCACACGCTTTTTTGCTTGCTCCGCTTGCTATCGCTGTTTTCCTTATTTATTTTGCTTTTTAATCAGTTTTTGTCTTCCAAACATTTTTGCTTTAGACTTTTTCAAGTAAACCAAGGATTTTAAGAACATTTTTCCAGTTTTAACGACATGTCTGACGCCAGCGACATGTCCGGGAGAAGAAGGGAGAAAGACTGTGAACGCTGTCGGAAATATCAACAAGAAATTAATGAGCTGAAAACACGGATATTTGTTTTGGAATCTGAAAAAGTTCTTCACGATACCATTCCTGTGTCAACCGACGGTAAGAAGAGCACACTTTTTACAAGAAAAACTGCTACTTTCAACCTAAACCGCAGTGACTCTGTGTCGTTTCCAAAACTGTCTAAAAACCAGAAAGACCAGGCTGTTTCTTGGAACAAACTTGGAGCAAAGCCTAAACGATACAAAGATAACGTGAAGTCACCTAAAATACAGCTCACCAACAGATTTTTACCACTTTCAGAGATGGAATTAAATGAAAAAAGGAAAGATGACGTGGCCAAAATACAGCGAGGAGGATCTGTGCCTGGAGCCAAGGTCACGAAGATTGTTTTAGTTGGGGACGGTGCGATAAGTCACGTGACGCATGAAAAGATAAACACACATTCTTTTCCAAGCGCCACTGTTTCTGAGATAACGTCACTCCTTCCAAATATTATGGCTAAGCATGGAGGAGCTAAACAGCTGATTGTGCACGTGGGTGCAGTGGACATGCGGCGGGAACAGACTGAAGTTTTGAAAAAAGACTTCTTGAAGTTATTCGACGTGCTTGATAAAATGGAAATCAAAACATTCATAAGTGGACCTCTTCCAAACATCGACAGGAGGATAAACAAGTTTAGCCGGCTTCTTCAGCTGAACACATGGCTGTCCAAAGAGTGTTCCCCGAGAGGACTACACTACATTGAGAACTTCTATCTATTCTGGAAACGAGAGGACCTGTTTAAGAGAAATGGCCCCCACCTATGCAGAGGTGGAGTGAGGGTGCTGACAGAGAACCTGCTCCACGCTCTGAGGCATTGGACTGGGCCTGGACAGGGTCCTGAGCAGATAGTTAGAGAAGAGAGGAATGAGAGAAGAATTCCTGCTCCATCAGCCAGAGACCGAGCCAATGTTTCAACATCAAAAGCACCACAACCTCAGCCTCCACCAAAGGATTCATCAGCAGCTGCTCCACCACCACCAGCAAAGGATTCAGCTCCAGCTGCTCCGCATTCACCTCCACCGCCTCCAGCAAAGGAACAATCTTCTAAGGCCTTGGACCCATCTGTGACAAGCCCAACAACATCCCTGTCATCGCCCCTGCCTTCACACCAGCCCTGGGTTCCCCCTGCAACATCTACTCCCACTAAAGATTCATCATTCTCCTTCTCATCTCCACTCTCACCCATGGGCCTTCCCAGCCATTTTGAAAGTCTGATCAAATCAGGCATTAAGATGGCTCCACTCACGCCCAATATAGCAAGGGCTATGTCTTCCCTGCACAAGCCGACTACACCAACAAAAGCCCCACCACCCATCCCCCCTCGCCTCTCACCTGGTCCCAAACTCTCCTTGGCTACAAAAGCCCCACCACCCATCCAACCTCGCCTTTCACCTGGTATCTCCCATAGCTAGGATGCACTGGGTCTCAGCGTTGCCGGGACTTATTGTCACATTAAAAATCAAACCAACCCGGGGCCCTATGTAAAAAGAGCCCCCCCTAGTGCTATTTCTGTAGTCACATCATCACAGAGATGGAAAAACAAAATGCGAGTCAGGCCCAATCTGAGAAATGTGATTCATATTCCCTGTGAAAAGATAAAGCCCAGTCTCACTGAAACTAGTCTGAAACTTGCTGTGCTAAATGTCAGATCCTTATGTAACACATCTCTCTTAATTAATAATTTTATTTCTTCTTATAATCTTGATTTTATGTTTTTAACTGAAACATGGCTTGACAAAAACACAGGAAATGTAGTTCTGATAGAATCTGCTCCACCCAACTTTAAGTTTGAATCTGAAACACGAGAAAACAAAAAAGGGGGTGGAGTCTGTGCTGTCTTTAGAGATGAAATAATTACCCGCAGGTTGTCTTTTGGGGTGTTTTCATCATTTGAGTATGTATCCTTTAAAATGGAGCTAAAACGGTCTCCATCCATTCTCTTCATTGTTTTATACAAGCCTCCCCAGCACTGCCAAAGTTGTATTGATGATTTTACTGAGATGCTTTCAGTCGTATGCACAGACTTTGATGGTTTGGTCATTACAGGTGATTTCAATGTGCATGTTGATAATATTTGTGACAGAAACGCTAAAGAGCTTGATGCTGTCCTTGAAACCTTCAGTCTTACTCAGCATGTGAGAGGCCCCACCCACAGCAAAGGACACACTCTAGATCTCATAATTACAAAGGGGGTAAATATTTCAAATGTTAATGTGATCGATGTTGCTCTGTCTGATCATTTCTGTGTCATCTTTGACCTGTCTGTTTCTCCCAAACCTCCGGTTGGTCCTGCAGTTGTTCAGAGGAGACACATAAGTGATGGCACAGGTGCACTGTTTATGGAAATGATACACTTTGAAAATGTCTCATGTTCTAATGTAAATGATTTGTTGAACTCTGTTACATCTAGTGTTTTGAATGTTCTGGACACCATCGCCCCTATAAAGGCTAAAATGGTTAAAAATAAGCAGAAGGCGCCGTGGAGAAATGATGATTCGGTCAGGGCACAGAAAAGGGAGTGCCGCAGGGCCGAACGGGATGGCGCAAGTCAAAGCTCCAGGTTCAAAAAGAGATTTACAAAGAAAAGCTGAACATGTACAACCTAATCTTATGTAGAACTAGGTAAAGATATTTTTTCTGAAATAATTGGAAGCTGCAGTAACAACTCGCGTGTCCTGTTTGCCACAGTAAACAAATTAACAAACCCTCCAGCTCAGCTGCCGTTAGAACTCATTTCCACATCCAAGTGTAATGAGTTTGCATTATTCTTTTATGACAAAGTTCAGGGCATTAAAAATGCTATAAATCCCACAATGCAAAAAATTACCCTAAAACCACCAAGACACTTAGAGCTAACTCACTTTGCACCAGTAACTGACAAAACTGTCCATGAGATCATCACCAGTCTGAGTTCATCTACATGCTGCCTTGATGTGTTACCCACCAGATTTCTAAAGTCTGTGCTGAACAGTTTGTTAGCACCATTCACTCACATAGTTAACATGTCGCTTCAATCTGGAACATTCCCAATGTCTTTGAAAACTGCGGTCATAAAGCCTCTCCTAAAGAAGAGCAGTCTTGATGCCGCAGTACTGAGTCATTACCGGCCCATCTCTAATCTACCATTTTGGGGCAAAGTCCTTGAAAAGGTTGTTTACCAACAGCTCACAGATTTCCTCTTAATAAACAACTCATTTGATGTTTTTTCAGTCAGGTTTTAGACCTCATCACAGCACTGAGACTGCTCTTGTCAAGGTGACAAATGACATCCGCCTGAACACTGACACGGGCAAAGCCTCAGTCTTAATTCTGTTAGATCTGAGTGCTGCTTTTGACACTGTCGATCATGGGATCCTCTTACAGAGACTAGAGGACTGGGTGGGCATCACTGGCACTGCCCTAAACTGGTTAAGGTCCTATCTGGAAGACAGGAAGTACTTTGTTGAAATTGGTAGCTGTGTCTCAGACCACATGACCCTGACCTGTGGAGTGCCCCAAGGGTCAGTCCTGGGTCCCCTTCTGTTCAACCTCTACATGCTGCCGTTGGGTCAGTTGATACGCAGTGAAAATGTGTCCTATCACAATTATGCAGACGACACTCAGATCTATGTTTCACTGTCGGCAGGTGACTATGGACCAGTAGATTCACTCTGTCACTGCATCCAACAGATCAGTTTGTGGATGCAAAACAACTTTCTCCAGCTGAACTCAGACAAGACTGAAATAATCGTTTTTGGCCCACAGAAACAAAGAGAAAGTGTTAGCGGTCACCTCCAGAGTCTCGCTCTAAAATCTACAAACCAAATTAGAAATCTGGGGGTAATAATGGACTCAGACTTGAACTTTAATAGCCACGTCAAATCAATAACATCAGCAGCTTTTTACCATCTAAAAAACATTGCCAAAATCAAAAATATACTGTCAAAACCAGATTTAGAGAGACTTATCCACGCGTTTGTCTCCAGTAGATGAGACTACTGTAACGGCCTGCTCACTGGTCTCTCCAAACGAGCTGTAAAACAGCTGCAGTACATCCAGAACGCTGCTGCTCGGGTCCTGACCAGAACCAGGAAGTATGAGCACATTAGTCCTGTTCTCAGGTCTCTGCACTGGCTCCCTGTGGCTCAGAGAATAGCCTTTAAAGCAGCTCTGCTTGTGTACAAGTCTCTCCATGGCCTAGCACCAAAGTACATCTTGGATATGTTAGTGCCATATGATCCATCTCGGACTCTGAGGACCTCAGGGACCGGCCTCTTGCTGGTGCCCAGAGTCAGGACAAAACATGGACTGGCCTCCTGCTGGTGCCCAGAGTCAGGACTAAACATGGGGAATCTGCGTTTCAGTTTTATGCAGCTAAAATCTGGAGCAGTCTTCCTGAAGATGTGAGACAGGCTTCTACTCTGACAATGTTCAAATCTAAGCTAAAAACAGTTTTGTTTAGCTGCGCATATGACTGAAAGGATTTTTTCTTTGCACTCTTCTCTTTTGTTTGTGATTTTATTAGTTTAGACAATCAGTTGGATTGATAATTTTTAATTTAGTTAATTTTATTGTAGTTAATTTTTTATCTTTGCACTCTTCTCTTTTGTTTGTGATTTTATTAGTTTAGAAAATCAGTTGGATTGATAATTTTTAATTTAGTTAATTTTATTGTATTTCTGTAATTTCTTTGTGATTTGAATGCATTTTTCCTGCTGTATGAAGCACTTTGAATTGCCTTGTGTATGAAATGTGCTCTACAAATAAACTTGCCTTGCCTTGTCTTGCCTATTTGAATTTTCATACGTTTGATAATGTTTTTTATTGAGGATGTTCACCTAAATATAGGTTAATAAAAAAAAAATCAAAACACAAAAGGCCTAAAGTGACAATATAGTAAGCAGATTTATACTCTCCAAAAAATGTTGGAAACGACTGTTGTCCACCAGATGGCAGAAACACAGAAATAAAAAGCCGTTTCCCAGTGAATTTAAAAGCGGAACTTCGTCATTAAATTGGCAAAAAAATGGGAAAAATACTCGCAAATGATTTCTCATAAACTTTTCATTTTAAAATTCATAGCTTAAACTGCTAACATACATTGCATTTACAATAGATCGCAAGTCAAGCCAAAGTGTACTGTAATCTTGCAAAAAACACACACAAACTCAATACTGACCATGATCACTGACTGGATGAACATAATATATACATTTTATTTTGAAGAAAGCAACAATGAGACTCGGACACTGTTGTTTTGCAGATTGTCTGTTTAGAGCATGGATCTATTATACTATCGGTTTAGAGTCGGCAAACAGCCTAATGGACTGTGAGTGTGGGAATCATGAAAGTGCAAATCATGTTGTGTCATCAGCAAATACAGCAGAGAGAGATAAGATAAGATAAGATTTCGGAAATTTCGGTGTTACAACGCAGTAGATACAGGGGGAAAGGACAGATAACTTATAGGACGTTTTAAAAAAAAACGCTCTTAATAGAAGAGCTCTTATAAACAAAACAAAAAACTCTTATTAACAAAACTCCTCTCATATCTTAATAGGGAATGGAGGAAAACTAAATAAATACATAAAATAAAAAGATAAAAAAAATAAATAAATAATAAAAATAAATTAAAGTACAAATAGCTAGCATAAGACTAAATAATACTAATACTAATGGTAAGTAAACACTCTTATCAGTTATATAAACCTTAATTGCTTGTGAGTATGACAGTAATAGCACATGAATATGACGGTATTGCACATGGTTAAGTCAGTATTGCACATGAATATGACGGTATTGCACATGATTAAGTCAGTCAAGTATGTCAAGTATTGCACGTGTTCAGGGCTAACAGTGTTTGTTATAAAGTCTGACAGCAGCAGCAAGGAAAGACCTGCAAAACCTCTCCTTGGATGATGGATCATGGTCCAGCATAGATGTGAGTTTAGCCAGGACCCTTCTGTCCCCCACCTCCTGCACCGAGTCCAGAGCACAGCCCAGAGAAGGCAACTCTTTAAGGAATAACTTTTTATTTTTTTCATATAGGTCAGTCTTTTTTCTCGTCTGCAAAGCAAGTTGAAAAGCCGTTCTCACTTTCCTGCGGCGTTCTGGCCATAGATCCATGGTTCTGGCTCGCAGTCAAGAATCCGACGGCATTTATTACTACCGGTAGAGGGCAGCATTGCGCCTCGGTGCGTACAGCCTGCCGGAAATGATAACAAGAAGAAGATGCGCTGAGCCGTGGCTACAACAAGCCGCTCATTAGCATCAAGCACGCATGTTCCATTTCGCCGTCCTTTTGCTCCCGTTCTCCCCCAAGTCTGCACTTTTCGCCTTCTCAGCTTGAACGTACTTGTGGAGAAGACGAGAACGTTCGCGCGCGGCGTTTTTGGCGTATTGAGAAAGGGCCAAAGTAACCGCTGCAGCGTGGGACCCACCACCGCTGTGTGCACCGTCCAAACTCCCCCGGCACAGCACCCCAGTGTCATGCTCTAATCGTCGGCAGTGCCCCTCGGATGTGTTGCCTCGTTAAACGGTGCCATTTTGGGCGCGCAACGGCAAAACCACAATGAGCTCGGAGCATCAGAGCGACAGCGGCGAGGACGCGGACGCCGACGAGAACCAGGACAGGCCCCAGGACGGCGGCGGCAGCAGCGACAAAGAGGACCCCGACATCGACGACTCTGACGACGACGACGATGGGATTGTGCGAGGAGTGTCGTCTTCGCCCCCGAGAGGCAGCGGCGGCGGCGGAGACCGGGGAGAGGTGCCCGACGAGGAGCGGTGCATGCGGGACGACGCGCAGCAGCAGCCGGAGACGGGGGGTGGCGGCAGCAGTGGCGGCTGCAGAGGGAACAGCCTGTTTTCGTGGCTCCATAGTAGGACTATTAGACGCGGGGTGTTTGTGGACCCCGCGCGGGACAACTTCAGGACGATGACAAGTCTGTACTGCTCCATGAACCCCGCGTCGGAGTCGGTGAACCTCAGCACGCAGACGCACGGTGCGGTGTTCAACCTGGAGTACTCCCCGGACGGGTAAGACTGGACCCGGGGCAGCCAAGTACTCTCCACTTGAGCCCAGGGGTTTCTGTTGTTGTGCGTGATATACGACTTTGTGAAATGCAGGAGTTTAGTGTGCACATTCTAACTACATTTTTTATTGTGAAACTATAATATTAATCAATTGGGGTCCATTCAGGGTGCCAAACACTTGTGCTGTGTTATAATCTGATCGTAAGTGGGTCAGTCAGTGTAAATGCGTAGGCCTGGGCCTAAAGGGGGACGTTTGACATTGTTTTGACGTAGGAAGAATGGCATTATTGGAAAAGATGTATCTAACCTTGAACTGAATGAAATGCATTTGAATTATGACCATTTTCAGAGGGTAGATGTTGGTTAAGCTTGGGTACTGCACAATTCAGTCTTTATTCTTTACTAATAATTAAAGCAGAAGATGGTTGTAATAACTCAAAGATTTAACTTGATATTTTTAGATGTATTCAGGAATAAAAAGGAAGTACACGTACAGTAATGTGATTGTCTGCTTGTGCCATGACTTAACATTCAGTCCAGATCCAAATGAGGTTGATGAGTATAATTTTGAACACAACAAATTATTTACTCTAAAGAAATGGTAGTTTAATGTCTGTGCCTCTTGGTAATTTTTCACATAGGATAAAAACAAAATGAACCGAGTTGTTTAGAATAGATTTTCTATTATTTAAAGGGCGGTGACAGTTCCTTTTGTCTTCCCTCTGTCCACACCTGTACATGTGTGCGTCAATTGCAGCACAGCACCAGACGGCTGCAGGTTTGTGGACTAAATCCTCCTGGAACCAGGTCAAGCTCAGTTTAGGTCAAAGCCAGTCAATCCAGCGCCACAGCAGGAGAAGCATATGTCTTATTATTACAGTTTGTGTTGTAATTGTAGTCCTCCCAGCATCTGCTTGAACGATTTTAAGGTAATTTAATTCAAGCATGCATAATGTCTGGAATTAAATAGTGTTTGCACTGAGACAAAAAGACTGAAGTCCCCTGGAAGGAAAAAAAAAATGGATGGATGGAAAAAACCTTTACCAAGATGGCCATTTAGGTTTTTATTCACTCATTGTCAAGATTAATAATAGAAAATTGTGACGCCACGCTATATATTGTGTAGCCACAGTATATAATCATAAGAACTAAAAATATGAATCGTGAGGGTTTTAGCTACTCCAAAACGGTAAGCCTAAATGCCAAATGTTAGTACCACATTAACATGACTTAATTCAGAAAGCTGGATTATATATAAGGCTAGTCACGTACTAGAGCTAAATGATTTTGGCTAAAATATCTATCTGACAAATATAGCGACTACATTTATGTTTTAGTTCAGTTGTTCAGTTCAAAATGCACATTTTAAATATGTCGAGGAGCATCGACATTTGAGAGAACAATGAACTGCTAAATACAAGAATCGCATGCATGTCAGGTTTTTGCAGTTTAGGACGGGATATTTAGATGTTTAAAAGGACTTAAATATGTGCTGTTGTTGGAATTTGCTATTTGAGAATTAATGACTATTTAAATTGTAATTTTGATTTGATTGCGATATATTTTGCAGCCCTACCACGTATTAGAGTGGCGGTAATCTTTAAGACAATATAAATGAAAGGTAATTTGTTTGGAAGTAGTGTCAAAGATTGTCAAATAAATGATAATTGCAACACTAAAATTGTTTATCATGACCTCTATACTTTATGGGGTTGGTAGAGCCAGCTGTATAAAGTAAATAAAATTGTGAAACCCCTTGATGACTGTACTAACAAGATTACATACAAATCATAATAAAAATTGAACATACATCGGAGCAAAAGTATATCATCATAATATACCGTAAAAAGCAGTAAAAAATTTGGATAATTGTCTTATTTTGAAAATCGTTTGTCAGAACCAAACAAATGGTGTGAAACAGAAGATGTGGGGCTGTGTTGTAAATGCACCGTTAACTGTGTTAAGTCTGGGAAACATTAGAAAGGCTCCCCGGGCAGTTCAAGAGACATTTTACTGAAACCCATCTAAAGTTTAGCACTAGTTAGTTCTCCTGTCAGCACTTTTACTGGTTTCCCTCTTTCCATATCCCTCTTGGGTCATATAAGGCCATTCTGTATAGCTTTTGGTCTACTGAAGGTCAATCAAACCAGTTTATCGTTTATAATTTTGTTCAATGGGGTGGTTTCTTTGGCAGCTAATGCAATAAGAACAGTATTATTAATGAAAATGTTTGGTGTTTTGCAGCTCTGTGTTGACAGTGGCCTGTGAACAGACAGAGGTGCTACTGTTTGATCCGATCTCGTCTCGACACATCAAAACACTGACGGAGGCTCACGAAGACTGTGTGAATAACATAAGGTTTGAGATCTGAAAATATTGACCTTTTATCCCTGAATCCCTGAATTGATTGTCTGCAGTTATATCAATATGAGTATGTCCACAGCAAGTTAAAAAACAAATCAAACTCAGAGAAACTCATGGTCTGCCCTTATCAAAACAAACATGGGTAAAAAAAAGTTACACTGGAGTATAAGTCGCATTTATTGGGGAAATGTATTTGATAAAATCCAAGACCAAGAACAAACATTTAATCTTGAATACAATGATGAATAGGTTTACGTTTGCTAATGTAAGATAAGATAAGATAATCCTTTATTGTCCCATATGGGGAAATTCAACACCATAAGTGTAAGTGTCTGGTATGTTAACGTAACTTATTAACAGTTATTCAGATAGCTATTGCATAAAGAACATGCTAACATGTTTACCAGAGCATCAGTGTAACCCTAAATCACTAAATTGAATTATTCTTCCTCGGTGTCGCTTCCAAACAACTCTGCAAACTTTTTCTCCTTCTGCGTCGCTTAGAGCGCCCTCTCGTGGTTGTCATTGGGAAAATAATCAACATGTAAAATGCAGTTGCTCTGGAGTATAAGTCACACCCCGGCCAAAACTGTAAAAAGGTGTAACTTATAGTCCAGAAAATACGGTAGACAGATGGTTGTAATGTTACTCCTGATTGTTATTCTTTCCCCCTGACTCTAAATTGCACGCGCCCTTGCAGGTTTTTGGACAATCGCCTGTTTGCCACCTGCTCCGATGACACCACAATTGCATTATGGGACCTCCGTAAACTAAACTCGAAGGTTTGCTCTTTGCACGGCCACGCCAGCTGGGTGAAAAACATCGAATATGACACTAACACTCGTCTCCTCGTCACCTCTGGCTTTGACGGCAATGTCATCACCTGGGACACGAACAGGTTTGTGAATTTAGAGCTTTTGGTGTCCTAACTTAATTAATTCAGCTGGAATGTCAAGTGAAAAAATATAGGTGAGATGCAATTTGTTTTAGTCACATGTAGAAATAGAAATGGTTGATACAATATAAAGTTTTCAGTAGTTCAATGAAATAAGAATGAAAAATGATTAAGATTCAAAAGACGTACTTCTGTGTCATCATAGATTAGAAGAATTAGATTAGATTAGAAGAATTTCTCAATATTTGACTTGTTTTTAAAGCCCATCATGTGTAAAATGTATAAATCATGCCCATCCCTGCTCAGGTTCACCGAGGATGGCTGCCCTCACAAGAAGTTCTTCCACACAAGGTATCTGATGCGGATGCGTTTGACCCCGGACTGTTCAAAGATGCTGATCTCCACCTCGTCAGGATATCTGCTGATCCTCCACGACCTGGACCTCACACAGTCACTGGAGGTGGGCAGTTACCGCATGCTCAGGGCCAGGAGGACTCCACTCAGCTCCGGTTAGTCTGAATCTGACATTATTATTCTTGTGGTCAAAATAGACATTTATTTACACTTCCTTTGCTTATTGCTCCATGCCTGCCAAATTAAAGGGCATTTTGAGAATGTAAAACTATTTGCCACAAGCACTTGAATATAAATGTTTGTGTCGGTGTAATCCCTCATTCGTCCAGGCGTGTTCCAGAACCTTACAACACAGAGCTCAAGGTGTGCCCACCAGCTCAGAGGGCAAGAAGAAAGAGGAAAAACATGTCCGAAATGCCCTCTCAGCCTGTGGTTACCCCGCTTGGGCTCTCAACAGAGTGAAGAGAACCAAGAAGCAGGACAAAAGGGAAACTGAACAGAGAAGGAAGGGTGTTTCTATCCCTTATGTGTCTGGCCTGTCGGAAAAACTGCAGAGAATTTTTAGACAACACGAAGTCCCTGTTTATTTTAAACCAGGAAACACTTTAAGACAAAAACTGGTTCACCCTAAGGACAAGTTGCAGACTCAAAAACAGAGCAATGTAGTTTATTCGATCCAATGCAGTGAAGAAAGCTGTAAAGAACTGTACATAGGTGAGACGAAACAGCCTCTACACAAGAGGCTTTATCAGCACAGAAGAAATACAAGTTCAGGACCTCAGAGTGCCGTGCATCTCCATCTTGAAGCCTCTAATCACTCGTTTGAAGACGGTGAGGTGAAGGTTTTAAGCAGGGAGAAAAGATGGTTTGAAAGAGGAGTCAAGGAAGCTATTTTTGTTAAAAAAGAAAGACCTTCTTTAAACAGAAATGGAGGGCTAAGATTCAATCTTCCTGGTATCTATAATGGTATACTGAACCCCTGGAAAGGTAGAGGACCAGGACCAGGACACTTAGATGCGAATCAGGTACCCAGGGTGGTTGAGCCAGGGTCTCACAAAGACAAAGAGGATTCTAATAGGCCATTAAAATTCTGAATAGGCTAGCTCGGTAGATACAAGGGGGAGTTTCTGTTGAAACAAACAACTCTTTCTACTTCAGGAAGGCTCCTCCCAATGGGCGGGTCTTACCACAGAACAGTATTAATATCGGAGTTCTCGATCTAAATTCTTTTATTGACAATGACTCTTGGATGAGAGTCGAAACGTCTATTTTTTCAAACTGAGTCCAGATGACTACAACTGAAGCTTTTTCTACTATAAATGTTTGTATATAAAACATTTTTCATACATTTACACTTTCTGTTATAATATTTGGATTGCCATTTGAGGGATTTAAAACTGCGACACTACCTCAAACCTCCTAAATAAAATACAATTAATTTGAAAAGCTTTTCTAATATTGTATTATGTAATTAATAACCTAATGAGGGTTTTCTGTTTATCTGGACCCACTTTTTCTCAGAAGAATATTTACATTTGTAAATGTGTATTTTCTATATTGTCTCCTACTCTTAAGAATAAACATAATGTCAAATTAATTTACTAATTATGTGTCTTAATACATTTTCCAGATGGAGGCACGTCCGCATCTCGACCGGCTGGAAGTCGCCAGGGAAATGACTCCAGTAAACACCACCCACACAGAGAAGGTTTGATATTGGACTTTTATATTTCTCTGTTTAATATACTACATTTCTGTACATGAATCTCTCTGTGTGGACACAGGCCTGTCACCGAGGAACAGCCTGGAGGTTCTGACCCCGGAGATCCCCGGCGAGAGGGACAGGGGGAACTGCATCACGTCCCTCCAGCTCCACCCCAAAGGCTGGGCCACGCTCATCCGCTGCTCAAGCAACATGGACGACCAGGAGGTAATGGAGTTTAGATAAACCATCTAGCCACGTAAAACTCAATTTATATTTCTGACCCAAACTAATTTAACCTGTGAAAGAAATTTTTACTTGAAGGGGACACCGTAAAAACTGCAGCCATCAGTATTGTTCAAGTTTTTAGATGGGCAATAGAAAAATAAGTATTAAAGGTGGTATGGACGATTTTTTTCAGCAAATTTTTTATCATATTTCCTCGTGGCGTGGATAAATCATTTTTCCTGCCACGTATCAATCATAAAACGCACCTACCGCTCACCTGCAGCCGCGTGCGGTTCGTCCCCACGTTTCCGCGTGCCTAAGCGCATGGATCTATCATAATATAGTTCCCTCAGTGTACGGGGCAAAATGAAGACGGAGAAAGACAGTTCGAGCTGACGCAGAAGTGGACAGAAATCTACGGGAGACGAAAGATGCGATGTGATCCGTCGCGCTGATAAACAAACGCACGTGTGTGTTGTATCAGTCCGCACGGGGGAGTGCGCATGCGCACTTCCGCCTGCGTTCTCAAATCGCCAAAAAATCGTCCATTGCGCCTTTAATACAAGCATGTACAGTGTGCCGCCTAGAACTTAATTCAAAGACTTTTTATTTTGGGTAAATGCTTTTTTCCTTGGACCTTTTATATATTATAATGTTTGTTTTGTCAATAGATCAAAATATGCAGAATCCATTAAAACATGCCTGAATCCGTTTTAAACACTTACAGTGACAGTAATTGCAATGGTTCATATGTTTGTGTTATTTAATTCTTATTTATGACTTGATATTATTTAATCGTTTGCTTTATCACTTTCAATTTGTCACATCATTAAACAATCTCTTAATGTGTGTCCAGTGGACGTGTGTGTACGAGTTCCAGGACGGGGCGCCCACTCGCCCCCTGGTTTCTCCACGCTGCTCTTTGCGTCTGACACACTACATCGAGGAGGCCAATGTGGGACGAGGCTACATCAAGGAGCTGTGTTTCAGCCCGGACGGCCGGCTGATCTGCTCCCCCTATGGGTACGGGGTGAGACTGCTGGCTTTTGATGAAGGCTGTGGGGAGTTATCGGACTGTATCCCGGTCCAAACGAGCGTACTGAAGGAAGTTCGGTCCATTTACTCTCACAGTGACGTTGTCCTCACCACAAAGTTCTCCCCCACACACTGTCAACTGGCATCAGGCTGCCTCAGTGGACGCGTGGCTCTATATCAGCCCAAGTTTTAGCTAGTGAGAAAAAACATGAAGGCCTAACTGCAGACCTGGTAGTAGGAGTAGTCCTTTTTATTACATTAAACTTCAACTGACTTTCTTCAGTTGTGTTGATTATAGTTTTCAATTATTTGTGGTTTTCAAGAGCCAGCTTTCCCTTTTGATTACTTGGTATTCTTATAAGGAATTTTTAAAGGAAAATGTATTCTGTTGAACACGATTATTATTGTTGTTGAACTGAAAATTAGAATAAAAGAAGAAAAACATGCTATGGACATAATGAAGGAAAAGGTGCCAGATAAAAGATTTTTGAGATGCAATGACAATGGATTGTTCTCTAGAGCAATACTAACTCACTTTTGTATGACCAGATGTTGTCGTTTGGATAAAAAAAAAAAAAAAATACACTAAAATTGCAGACTTGTAAACCTGGAGCCTTTGTCATAGGTGCTGCTTTTCTGCTTTGAACTTTTTGAACCCCAACTCTGATCTCATTATCCATAAGTCGCCTTTCGTTACTTCCCTGAACACATTGTTATGGACTCTTAGTGGTTTTACTGCTGGGGTCATATGTAGCACAGTATTTGATTTCTATAGGGTTTAGCTGGTGCTGCGATAGAGGACGCTATTTGACTTCTATCATTTTTTTATTTTGTCTGATAAATCCATGAGCAACAATACTGCAGCCTTTCCAATCATACTGTAATCTGCTACTTGTTAAAGACTACATTTTTATATTTGGTTATCTAAATTAGAATTAAATCAAGGTCTAACCCAACATATAAGTGGGTATCATAACCAAGACTTGACAACAAAAAACTTAACAAACAAAAGCAAACGCAGGTTAAACCAGGTTTAAAGTATGTTTAGACTGAAAATAGTGCAAAATATAACACTGTATTTTTAGCTTTCATCTTTTCTCCACATTTCATTCTGTTTGTGACCTACAGCTAATTTATAACTTGACTTTTGGTCACTTATAATGATGAAAAAAGGTTTGGTTGTTTTTGGGTAATTTGTACTTTATGCAATTGTAGCCAAATATTTTTAATTGAAATTTAGCTTCAGTCCTCATCAATGTTGGACAACTATTTTAATTTCGTATTTAATTGTTTTCCCCTAAGCTCAATTCTATTGTTTGAATGTGTTACATTGATTTTGTGTGGAAAATGGTGCCTGTATTTTCAAAGGGACGATTACTATGCACTGCAGCTTATGTGGCGGGCCTACTTTCTCTAATTGTAACTTGATGTGTGCTTCTTGTTGAGAGTTTAGATGCCAAATGCTTTTGTGAAGGTGAATTAACATCTTTTATTGTGAAGTTTTATGGATGGAGCTGTTTCCATCATGGTTGTGGGGGTTAATAATATGTAACTTTCTAAAAAAAAAATATAACATAAAAATGCAGGTCAATCAATTAGAATATGGTGGAATAGTTATTAGTTATTATTAGTCACAACATTTACTCCATGTTCAATACACAAACCAATATAAACCGTTCATTGCACATTTATTTGAGATTTTCCCTGCCATGACCAATGTACAGTTATTGTGGCTTGGGACTGGGAAAAGTATGTATGACGACAGTGGTTAAAGCCTGGTAGTGGCCAGAGGGTGGCAGATTGACAGAGCTTCTGTCGGTCTGCCCCCGGGCAGCTATGGCCACAGAAGTAACCACGGAGTGTGGAGTGTAAATGAATAATGACTACAGTGTAGCTCTTTGAGATACTTGTCAAACTTAAAAAGCGCAATACAGATTTAATAAACCTAAAGCGCAATTGTCGGTGTAATCCCTCATTCGTCCAGGCGTGTTCCATAGTAGAAAAAGCTTCAGTTGTAGTCATCTGGACTCAGTTTGAAAAAATAGACGTTTCGACTCTCATCCAAGAGTCATTGTCAATAAACGAATTTAGATCGAGAACTCCGATATTAATACTGTTCTGTGGTAAGACCCGCCCATTGGGAGGAGCCTTCCTGAAGTAGCAATTATTATTACGCACAGATGTTTTTGTTTTGGCCGGAAGTTTCCACTTTAATCCAACTTAACTTTTATGCTCGTATTCACTCAAGATACTTTATAGAAACATTTAAAGGAAGAAAAAGTTGCTTAAGATGTATCAAAGTAAGTGCTGAAGTAAAACTAAAGCAAAGGTGTCTATTTTAAAATCAGCAACAGAAAAATTATAAATTATTTTCATTCTACTTCCTTTACTGTATTTAGTAGTTCAATATTTTCTATCCCTCTCATTTGTCTTT
Organism: Eucyclogobius newberryi; assembly: GCF_026437365.1. Classification (NCBI taxonomy): domain Eukaryota; kingdom Metazoa; phylum Chordata; class Actinopteri; order Gobiiformes; family Gobiidae; genus Eucyclogobius; species Eucyclogobius newberryi. The sequence goes on from NW_027315846.1 coordinate 12,008,818, forward strand.
TTTTTTAAAGGTGATCCGGCTTAAAGTTATGAGTTCCCAGTATGTTCCCAGTTCTTTCCTTTGGTACTTAATACTGAAATAAAACTTGGCTTCTTTTGCAGCACTGAATGAATGTTGATTTGTTTACATTTATTTACATTAAATCTATGATATTATGTTCATCTAGGTTTATATGTTTCATAGACACATTAGTATGATCATGACGACTTTTATTACCTCTAATGCATGTCAGTTTGTTGTGTGCAGGTTAAAAAACGCTTTTTTCTTTTCTTAATATTTATGTTTTAAATGTAAACTACAGACGCCTGTGGGTCATCCAGACCCAAAGATGGCACGAGGGCTAATGTGCAACTTGCATTTCAACAATGTAATTTGGTTTTGTATCTAATTTAGGGCAAAAATAGCAATGATGTGTGCTATCAAATATTTTATTGACTTTTTAATCACATTTTATTTATCAAATACACACTGTGAAACAAATTGTTAAATGGTACGATCAGAATTGGTTTATTTTATTTTGCGGTCTTGTTGGACTAGGTCAAACACTGTTAAAGTACAATTATCAGTCCTGCTGACATTTAATCTTTTAACTCTTCAACAATTTTCACAGAAACCAGTAAAAAAAATACAAAAAATATTACACTTTGGGATTATAATTTGTCGCATAGTCCCAGACTCGCAGTGAAAGATGCAAACGTATTGTTCAATATGACATGGGACCTATTATGAATTAGCCCTGAAGACCTGTCCATCCCGACATGATGTCAGGAATGGCTCAAAAATCTCGCAACAGTGACAGCACAAGTGGGGCCAGAAATTCTCAAACAACCCTATTTTACTGACATAACCACGACTTCCATCACGATATATGTCCATGTTGGCTCTTCTCAGACATAACTCCTCCAGACACCTGCTGCTCGAGACTTTCTGCTCTGCCTCAGTCTCTGGCCCTCTCTCCTCTGGTTGAGGACTTTGGTACTGGCGCGGAGCTTCTTTAGCCTCAGAGCTCTCACTCGCATCTGGACGTCCTGTGGAACCTTGCCCCCTTTGGCTCTAATCTGCTTCAGGACCTCCGCTGGCGTTTTGGTGAGGGTGAAGTCGCAGAGAGTGGGATAAGGCTCCATCCCGACAGTGCAATGCCGCATGGAAGGGATATAACCCACCGCCCAAACCACTATTTTATATTCACCAGGATTTAGCAGCCGCCAGTAGTCTCCACCTTCAGCTGGAAGATCAAGCAACATAATCATTAGGACTGGAAAATGAATTGAATGGGAATCACAATTTGATGGTTATAATTAGGAGAGATTGTGAGTCTGAACTAAGTAATGTAATAACAATGTATATGCAAAAGGGCTGCTAACGCATTATTTAAGAAGTTATTTCTTTTTTTTTCAAACATGAAGTGCCGATTTAATTGCAATGCTCATCAGAAAAATCACAATTAGATTAGCTAGGCCATGCATTTTTTTTGTTCATATAGGTTACTGTGAATGTAGTACATTAAAACAATTACTTGCCCATTGGGATCAAGAAAATCAGCATGGATTTCAACATCTAAGATCGTATAATATGTAAAGGACAAAAACATTAACCATAAAAATTATGATTTACAAGCTGACTTAAAACTTAAATCTTCAGTCCTCACTATATTTTTTCAAATCAAAATACCAGTAGAGGGCACTATTAATACCTGACAAATGGATAAACCAGTGGTTCTCAACCAGGGGGTTGGAACTCACATAGAGGCCACGAAATTATTTCAGGGAGTCTCCAAGACGAGAAGTAAACCTTTTAAATTCATTCAAGTCTGAAACAAGGGTTGACACCCTTACAATGTAATGGTAAATGTAGATTATTTTTCGTTGACCTACATTTATCTCGGTTTTATCCTCAAAATAAAATCAAACATGGGGACCCTACTTTTTATGTTTAAGGATCAGGAATGCCATTAGTTTTTATTTTGGGATTCGTGACTGAAAAAGGCTGAGAACCACAGGGAAAAACACTTTACCTGATCTGATGTCATGTTCATGGTCATCCACTTTGATTATGGCGTCTGCAATTCCTTTTCTGGTCTGTTTGTCCCTTATCACGCCTTTGATTCCTCTGTGAACCTACCAAACAATACAGAATCAACTATAACACTTACACTTATGGTGACATGTATTTACGTCTGGCAAGTGGTTGCTTATTATAAAGTTAAATTCAAATTCAAAGATTCTAACCTGCTCCATGTAAACTATTAGAGACTCTTTATTGTTCTCCCACTCAATTGGCAGCTCCGAGGCGTGAGGATACTTATCGCACGACAGCTCCACCGTCACCTCGAAACAGTTTGTGTGGAGGTAACTGAAGTCATTCATACCTGCAGGAAGGAAAATGGCAAGTTTGTACTGGAAATTACAACAGTGTATTTATAAGAGTTCATAGTAAAAGGATTGTAGTTAATCTATTTTCCTAAAGCAAGATTTAGCTCAAATCCGTGTGATATTCATGCCATCAAATGTGAGGAATCAATAACTAAATCACAAAAACAAAGATTTTTTTAATTACGTACAATGCTTTTGTGATTGAGAATAAAAACACATTACAATAGCTAATAATGTAAATATTGAAAACAACATGTACTAGCTTTAGATTTAGATCCCATACTCACTTCCAGGGACGGTGTGCCAGGCTCCTCCGTTGATGATGTTGTTGTGCTTTTGGAAGTTCTCATAGTGACAAATGCGTCGGTCAGGGTTGGACAAGACCAGGTTTGTGGAGGCGTAGACCGAAGCTAACCACCTGAAGAAGGCGTTGTCTGCGGTGGGCGTGTCCTCCTGAGGCGCCCAGTCCCGAGTGCAGTCGTACGGGTACGTGACCACCAGCTCGCCCCCGTGAAGGTTCGCACTCAGCACGAACGGGATCTCCTCCATCCAGTTGATCACGGCTCGGGTCTCGGGAGCAACCTGTGGAAAATAAAGTATCTTATTGAAAAGTTATTCTTAAACTTGTCACTACACAACAGAAAGCCAATTTTACTTGTTCCGCATAAGAAAAAGATGTGTCGATAATGAGGGTCTTTCTACTCTATACTCAATTATAATTACAAGTACACATTCAAAAAATCTACTCAAAATACAAAAAAACTTCCCACTACATTTAATAAACTAACTAAATAAATCTTATGGAAAAATCAGTACAGGCCAATGCTGACGGAGCACTTTTTTCTCAATTCTTTTCCTGTAAATGTTTTTTACAAACCTCAAATGACTGAAGTTTATGTGTGTCAAATTCTTTGTGATTAGTCATCAGAAGGAGCGCCAGCAGATAGCAATAAAAGCTGGTTGGTGTAAAAAAATATAGCACGCTGCAAAAGTCTTAAATAGGACTGTATGTAAGAACAATGCAGGAATTTGTAACAATAGAGTGTTATCTGCCGCATGTGTTTTCACCATGGCGTCCTCCTTGGTGTAGTACTCGGGCATGGGGATGTAGTGGTTGGGCACTTTGGATTTTTCCTGGGGCTTATACATGGCTCGTTCCTCAGCGTTCCACATGATGTTGTTCAGATCAGGAAAGTTATGGTTCATATCGATTCCCTCGTAGCTGTAGCGCCCCTCGGCCCAACCAGCCAGCTCTGAGCCCTGCACGGATAATAACAACAAACGGATGCAAATATACTGTCTAGATTATATAAAATTGTTAAATGGTAATAATCTTGTCATGGATAATTACATGTTCATATTGGTCATAGTAAAGTTTTGGCTTTGCAGTTTGCAGGTCAAGTTTTAATTGTTTTGTTTTGTTTTTTGTCAATTTTGGATTTAAACTGGACAGATAATAATCAATTTCTGATGACTTAATCCCAATTTCCCCCCCAAAATCTTATTTAAATGAGCAATGAAAGACCTTATTGTTGTCAGGAAAAGATACCATGCATGCAATGAAATAATAACTGGTTTAATGGGTCACGAAATGTTTTATAGTATAACATTTGTTCCCACGAAAGCAAGTGCCAGTTACTGTTATAGTGTTATAAACGTACTTGGGGGGGGAAACACACCCAAAAACCACTTAAAAACAGAGCATTGCACATTCTGATATCAAAAATATGAATTACAGGTAAAGGTCGATTAGATCTACTTAATCACTGGCACACACAAAAACAATCTGAAGAAAGCCACCTTCTTGTAGGCCTCTTCGTATCCGTCAGGGTTCATGGATGGCAGCAGGTGAATCCTCGTCTCTGTTATAAGCCTTGTGACGCGTGTGTTTCCTTTCTTAAACTCCTGACAGAAATACTGCATCAGGTTTAGGACCAGCTCCCGACCCAGAACCTCGTTTCCGTGCATCCCAGCCACGTAGCGAAATTCGGGCTCACCTGCCAAAAGCACAAAGAGGAGACTTAACACGGACTTTCTGCCCAATAAACCACAACAGCAGGAATCTAGATGGACTCTGTGACTCGACAAAACATCAAGAGACAGACAGCTCCTCAAAATAACAGGATTTAGTCATGTGTCTATATCTTATTCTCAGGGCCACCAATTTCTGCTGTTGGGAAAAATGAAATAGGTATGTCAAAATGCTAAACAATCCTTTTAAAGTGTATTAAAAGTATTAAAAAAACATCTTAAATTACGCTTAGGACTATTTTTCCTAAAACGCCTGACTAAAATGAGCCTCAATTAAACTGAAGCTGAAGCAACTATTGACTGTTTGTCTTTGTCAAGCTGAGACTGTAGTTTTGGACTCTGATGTCTGTTTTACTTACTTACTTCCTTGTTTTAATAAAAACAAGGAAAATCAGATTTAAAAGTTTCATTTTTTTTAAAATATATGAATGAGTAAAGCCGGTGCAGAGAGATCTGGGCGGCAGTCGACGGCAGGGGCCTCGGCGACCAGATCTCCAGACACAGAGACTAACTCTGGGGACATGAAATTTCACCTCGCTGGGGGGGAAAGAGCCTGAGCTTGTGCGGGAGGTTGAGCGATACCGACTAGATATAGTCGGCCTCACCTCCACGCACAGTTTGGGCTCTGGAACCCATCTCCTCGAGAGGGGCTGGACGCTCCACTTCTCTGGTGTTGCCCGCGGGGAGAGGCGGCGGGCTGGTGTGGGCTTGCTTATAGCCCCTCAGCTCAGCCGCCACGTGTTGGAGTTCACCCCAGTGAACGAGAGCGTCGCGTCCCTCCGCCTTTGGGTGGGGGACAGGTCTCTCACTGTTGTGGCGGCCTAAGGGCCGAACAGCAGTGCAGAGTACCCAGCCTTCTTGGAGTCCTTGGGAGGAGTACTGGACAGTGCACCGACCGGGGACTCCGTTGTTCTACTGGGGGACTTCAACGCCCACGTGGGCAATGACAGTGACACCTGGAGAGGGGTGATCGGTAAGAACGGCTTCCCCGATCTGAACCCGAGCGGTGTTCAGTTATTGGACTTTTGTGCTAGCCACGGATTGTCCATAACGAACACCATGTTCAAGCACAAGGATGTCCATCAGTGCACATGGCACCAGGACACCCTAGGCCGGAGGTCAATGATCGACTTTGTTGTCGTGTCATCTGTCCTCCGGCCGCGTGTCTTGGACACTCGGGTGAAGAGAGGGGCAGAGTTGTCAACCGATCACCACCAGGTGGTGAGTTGGATCCGCTGGCGGAGGAGGAAGCCGGACAGACTTGGCAGACCCAAGCCTATTGTGAGGGTCTGTTGGGAACGTCTTGTGGAGCCCTCTGTCAGTAGGGTATTCAACTCGCACCTCCGGGAGAGCTTCTCCCATGTCCCGGGGGAGGTTGGGGACATTGAGTCCGAGTGGACCATGTTCTCTGCCTCCATTGTTGATGCGGCTGCTCGAAGCTGTGGTCGCAAGGTCTCCGGTGCCTGTCGTGGCGGCAACCCCGGAACCCGGTGGTGGACACCGGAAGTAAGGGATGCCGTCAGACTGAAGAAGGAGGCCTATCAGGCCACTCTGGCTTGTAGGTCTCCGGAGGTAATCGACAGGTATCGGCAGGCCAAGCGAGCCGCGGATCGTGCTGTCGCAGAGGCAAAAACCCGAGCCTGGGAGGAGTTCGGGGAGGCCATGGAGGAGGACTATCGGTCGACACCTAAGAAATTCGTCGTCGGACGGTGGAAGGAATACTTTGAGGATCTCCTTAATCCCTCAGTCACGTCTTCCGAAGAGGAAGTAGAGACCGGGGACTCGGAGGCTGGCTCATCCATCACCCAAGCTGAAGTCACTGAGGTTGTTCGCAAACTCCTCGGTGGCAGGGCTCCGGGGGTGGATGAGATCCGCCCTGAGTACCTAAAGTATCTGAATGTTGTAGGACTGTCTTGGTTGACACGTCTCTGCAACATTGTGTGGCGGTCGGGGACCGTGCCTCTGGACTGGCAGACCGGGGTGGTGGTCCCTCTGTTCAAGAAGGGGGACCGGAGAGTGTGTTCCAACTACAGAGGGATCACACTCCTCAGCCTCCCGGTAAGGTCTATTCCAAGGTACTGGAGAGGAGAATCCGACCGATAGTCGAACCTCGGATTCAGGAGGAGCAGAGTGGTTTTCGTCCTGGTCGTGGAACACTGGACCAGCTCTATACCCTCCATCCGGTGGATGGGAGTTTGCCCAACCAGTCCACATGTGCTTTGTGGATCTGGAGAAGGCTTTCGACCGTGTCCCTCGGGGTGTCCTTTGGGGGGTGCTCCGGGAGTACGGGGTCCGGGGCCCTTTGCTCAGGGCTGTCCGGTCCCTGTGTGACCGGAGCAGGAGCTGTGTTCGCATTGCCGGCAGTAAGTCAGACCTGTTCCCAGTGCATGTTGGACTCCGCCAGGGCTGCCCTTTGTCACCGGTTCTGTTCATAATTTTTATGGCTAGAATTTCTAGGCGCAGTCAGGGGTCGGAGGGTGTCCGGTTGGGGACCACAGGATTCCATCTCTGCTGTTTGCAGACGATGTTGTCCTGATGGCTCCATCAAACCCGGACCTGCAACATGCACTGGGACGGTTTGCAGCCGAGTGTGAAGCGGCTGGGATGAGAATCAGCACCTCCAAATCCGAGGCCATGGTTCTCGACCGGAAAAAGGTGGCTTGCCCTCTTCAGGTGGGTGGGGAGTCCTTGCCTCAAGTGGAGGAGTTCAAGTATCTCGGGGTCTTGTTCACGAGTGAGGGAAGGATGGAGCGTGAGATCAACAGGCGGATCGGTGCAGCGGCTGCAGTGATGCAGTCGCTGCATCGGACTGTTGTGGTAAAGAGGGAGCTGAGCCGAAAGGCAAAGCTCTCTGTTCACCGGTCGGTCTACGTTCCTACCCTCACCTATGGTCATGAGCTTTGGGTAGTGACCGAAAGAACAAGATCGCGGCAATCGCGGATACAAGCGGTCGAAATGAGTTTCCTCCGCCGTGTGGCTGGGCGCTCCCTTAGAGATAAGGTGAGGAGCTCGGCCACACGGGGGGAGCTCGGAGTAGAGCCACTGCTCCTCCACGTTGAGAGGAGCCAGCTGAGGTGGCTCGGGGATCTGCTCCGGATGCCTCCTGGGCGCCTCCCTCGGGAGGTGTTTCAGGCATGTCCCACCGAGAAGAGGCCAGGGGGAAGACCCAGGACACGCTGGAGAGACTATGTCTCTCGGCTGGCCTGGGAACGCCTCGGGATCCCCCCGGAGGAGTTAGAGGAAGTGTCTGGGGAGAAGGAAGCCTGGGAGTCCCTGCTCAGACTGCTGCCCCCGCGACCCGGCCCCGGATAAAGTGGCAGAAAATGGATGGATGGATGAATGAGTAAAGCTGTTTTCTGAAGGGATCGACTGATTGACACTAGAATGAGCATTTGCTGGGTTTTGACATATCATTTTTAAAAGCTGATGGTAATGTCGCCAAAAATTAGTTTTAGGGATTTGTAATAGAGCAAAAATGTCCAGGTTGAATACATATAAAGTCCTGTCAATGTTTTATTTTATTCTATTTTAAGGGTAATATTTTATTTGTGGTTTTGAGAACAAACTGACCTGGGTTTTCCCCCAGAAAGATTTGTACAAGATGTCTAGAAGCTTGAGAGTTGACTTTAATCAGATGTTGGACAAAAGGGAACAAATATAGTAAAATTCCAATGTCCTAAGTGTAAAGCGGTTAAAAATCAAATCAACTTTTTGTTAATTAAACAAAAGAAGTTTGTGGCCCAACTGATCCAAGCTGTTTTATGAGATCGTAGAATGACAGAAGGTTGTCTGCTGTTTGACTGACCAAGTAATCGAGAAGTCAATGCAACTTCAAAACAGCTGCCAGTTAGTTTGCAGTTAAGTGTTTGCAGATGGACTGGCAGAAATTCAAGCCGTCTCAGCAAAAAACACTTTGTTGAAAGAAAAATCAACAAAGAGCTTATCCCACCACTCAATATCCAGTGCTTTTAAATTGGTGGAAAGATTGTTTGGACATTTCAAACATGGGGATCTCAACTCATCAAAAACAGATCGTAGTTACCACAAGAAAATATATATCTAATCTTCTATCCATCTATCTAAACTTTATGTTCTTTTCCCTAAAACATCTTTCCAAATAGTCTGAGGCAATTTGTCTCTGAATGCCAAGAACTTCATTTTAATCAGTCAAGTCCTCCCTTTTTTTGGTCAATAGCTGGAGGAAATGTGAGTTCTGGCAGTAACTGTTTTTTTTTTTTTATAAAACACTTCATCCTCCCCGCATGAGGCTGCACAGACATGACAGTGTAAACAATGGGGCCCCGACTTAAAGCAGAAACTTGATAATTTGTAGAGCGTGACTTAAGCTTAAATGAACATTGTTTCAACGTATCTGTACATTGGGAAACTGTTGTTGAAAACTGTGAGCTATAGGATATTGTTTTCAAATTGGATTAACTTTCCATCATGTCTTTATTCTTTTACTGACCCTTTGTAAAGAATATCCCATCAATATTAAGTAACATTTTTATTTTATTTCATTTATCTACTGATCACAACAATCCAGCACACTTTTTTGTCCGATGTCTTTACTGGATAAGATGCAGCTGAAAGTTGAATCAACACAGGAAAGGTATTTTTTTTTTCAAATTAAAAAAATCACTTGCCTAGTTCATGTTTTCCAGGATTATCCGAGAACTCCATGACGTAGAGTTTGAGACCCTTGTAGCTTCTCCCGATGGTGTAGATTCGAGTGATGTTGGGGCACTCTTCATGCACTGACTTCATGAGCTTTGGTGTTAACAATAAAACATGTTAGATCAACTAACTCTGGGGTCTAAATATTTAAATGTGCACTGTGTAACTTTTCTGGTGGAGGGTCAACCACCTGCAACTGTGGACAAACTTAGACAAATGCTTAGTTTAGTTTAATGTCTTACGGTGGAACGTTTCAGGCTAAGCAATAACATCTTCCTTGAGGCAGACAGATGGCAGACCTCCCACCAAAAAGGTTACAAAAGAATTACGATTCTGAGTAAAAAGCGAGACATTAGCTTCAGGGAAAACACTCGCTGTTACTCACCGTTCTCATGTTATTGTAGTTGTGGTGCCTGAAATCCAGATTGTCTTTGGAGGCACTGTCCTCCTCTGATGCGTGGATGTCTGAAGGATCTGTACAGAAATGGCGAGTAGCACCGTAGTTTTGAAGTTAGGCCTGTTTGTTTTGATAAATAACTTGCAATCTGATTATTCCACGGACACTTGACACAAATGATAGCCCAGTTGTCAGCAAAAATCAAGCAAAACGATTCGTAGATTGACTGTATAGATTCTAAAAGTCTTACAAGGAGAATGTTTTGTCTTAATTTTCTTAATTTATTCCAAACTATTGTGATAATATGTGCCGTGTACTATTGTACTACTGCAAATTTCAAGAAAGGGGCAGATATTTATACAATTTTTCTTCTTCTTTCTGCTCCTTTTCGACTGCGATGATAATTTATGTTAACGGAAAAAACACAAAAATAAATAAATATTGGTTTGTCGAGAAATTACATTAGAAGTATATACAAGTACATTTTCTGTTTTTGCGATTGTGACTTAATTCCTTATCCTTAAAAACAGAAGAAGAAAAAAAGATTTATAAAGGGGAATTATTCATACAAAAAGCATAATCTAGAAAAAGCTTAATTATTGACACATGCAGTCTTCCAAAAACAACCAGGAGACAGAATGCTCAATGATCTGCTCTTATAACTTGCACCATCATAATTGTTTGCGTCATACTCACCCTGAACCCGACAGCCCAGTATCTCGGCTCTGAGGCAGATGGTCCCGTTGGAGTACCAGGTCTGGGGGTTGATCCGGATGTAACGAGCCACAGTCGGGACGGGGAGCAGGGCCAAAACGGAGAACTCTGCGTGCTGGTTTCCAACAAATATCTGAAGAAACAAGTGGGACAATATTAAGAGTAGGATGAACTTTAAAAAATAATAATTTGATATGATATATTTGTATGCGTGATTGAAGACTAATGGTGGTCAGTCCTCACCGCCTCCTCAGTGCCGTTCATGCAGCTTTGCCACTTCACAGAGTCATTGCTCAACTGCACTTTGTAGGTTTCAACAAGGTCCCAGCTGCAGCAAAGACAAAAGAGTCATTCATTCAAACATTCACTTAAACAACAGTGCAAATGAATGATGAATATAAATGTATTTTATCAATTTGAGTAAATGTGAGTGCAAACATGACACTCATAGTACTTTGTGATTTCTGTCATGTCTTTGTGTGATTTTAATGGATTCTTTGCCTGTTGTGTTAAGCACTTTGAATTGCCTTGTGTACGAATTGTGCTCTACTATTACAACTTAGTAATAGCCTAAACTGAATACAATATAGTAAACCAATCTAATAATAAAGCTATAAAAACAAAGCAACCCATATAGCTGTTTAAGACAAAGCTTTTAGTACATATTATTTCAGTCAGGCTTGATTTTGACACTACCTGACCTCCAGATGGAGTTTCTTCCTTGCAGAACGACTCCAGTGAATTTGGTGAGGTGAAGCGCGTCCACCTCAAGCCACTGATTCTTGTCTTTTTGTCTCGCACACCAAGCTCCATCGTAGTTGTCTCCGTCTTCAATACCAGACTGAAAACCCACAAACAAGAGATTTTTGTTTCAGCTGCAAAAAGTATTCAAACCTCAAAACACCCATGACAAACTCCTCTGGCTCAACATCAGTATGAAGCAGTGGTCGTTCAAATATGTAGACAACAGCTGAATCTGGGATCTGTGCTTGGCTGGTCCCAGTTTAGACCTGGTTTATTCCGACTTGAAATAGTTCAGGTTTAGTCGTAGAATAGTCTTGGGTTAGTCCTGTTTTAGTACTTTTGTTAAACCTATTTTAATTCCATGGTGAGTCTTTCATTAGTAGCAGTACACTATTAAGAGTAAATTTAGATACCTTAAGATCTGTCTTGTACAGCTATTCTTTTCTGATGTTTACTGATGAGAACCACTTACTATAAATGTTACACAAGATTTTGACCTGATTGTGAAATAATTGCTTTCAGATGCAGACAACGGGGAAGGGGAACACACTAAACAGAAATGCTGCCGCTGGGTTTGACAGACTGGTTTAATGGTCAATGTAATGAAGTTTATAACTCCAGAGAAAGAAAGTGTTTCTACTGCCAACCTAGTCACTCTGCCTTTACAGCAGTTTTCTTTCATGTTCATGTAGCCTATTATGTAGCCTATTACTATTTATTCACCAGAATCAAGGAAAAGGAGCATACTGTATTTAAATTGTTATAAAAAATCCTCAATTTACATCTTATAAATCCATATAGGCTAAATACAAATAATTGATGTAACAAATAGAGTTGATATTAAAGTTTGTCACTGCTACACATCAAAATGTGGTAGCATTTTACTGTATATATTTTTGAATACATCATCTATTGTCAATATAAATTAACCAATTCAAATAAAAAATCAATTAAAGCCTTATTAACCAGGATAATAGTCTATTCAATTTCTTTCCAAACTACTGCACTATGCACAAACAGTAGCAGTAGCAGTAACAGTAGCAGTACCCCCAGTTTGAATATATTCAGTATTTAATGACTTCTTGTCACCCACCTGTATATTGAGCCTGCCCCTGTGAGCACCCAGACCAATTCGTAGAGTTGAAGACGCCCTCAGCTGATAGTCTTTCACCCTCAAAGACTCCAGGCCCAGAGGCGGACAATCTGCAAGAAGAACAGTCATATTTTAGTGTCCACGTTTTAAAGTGTTGAAGATGCATACAACATACAGGCAACACAATCAACATTAATAATACATGTTACATACAGCATCTTTAAAGTGGTTATTCCTTACATAGATCTGAATTTATGTGATGGGCACAAACTCTGACTTGTTCTTGTGACTTGCTGTGGTTTTGTCTCACCCATTTTGGCCTCATTTTGATAACTCACAGCTGCATATGATCTCTGCATTGTATTCCATTTTACATGTGATTATTTTTGCTGTTACATAATGTCAATTACACTGAATATAGCTTTGTTATTCTATACTTATGCTCATATACTTCTGAGGTGCAATGTAAACAGGAAGTGGGCCCCTGTAGGCTGTTCTAAATACCATTACATTCCCGACATGATCAACTTTACATTCAGATTTTCTGCTATTTTAAGGATTTTAGGAGATGAAACCACGCTTTGTATAAGTCTATGATTGCTTTTTCTGAGATCTTTGACACAACTAGGAAAGCAAGGCCATGTAAATTATGTTTTTGTTTTGTTAAATATTCCTCTGATCCAGCGTTAGTACAGAGGAAGTTCCGATAAGAGGAAGTGAGTAGGGGTCCAGGGTAATTTGAGACGTTTACAGACTAAAGGCAAAAGCTGTAGGAGATCTACTGCAGTGAGGCATTTTACAGCTCTGTGGTGAAAAAACTAACATTCCCATCAAACACATGGACAGAACAAAACAACTGTGTTCACTTCAGGTCAAAGGAAAAAAAGGAGGCAACTTGTGTAACCTTTGGAATATTATATTCCAAATTCAAGATTTCTTCAACTTTCTATAGCTTTTTAGGACACATACTGTACAAGTATGATTCTGCTAGAATAACTTGAAAATTGTGTAAAATAATTTATGATACTGTCAGTAGTAGTTGCACATTGACCACAGACTGGAACTTTCAGCACAAGACCTTTTATTCAAAGTGAAGATTAATGAAATTTGAGCCAAAGTGTAGAAGTCACAGAACCACATATCTTCTCACATTTTTACATAAACATCAAACTATTTGATTGGCACAGTGCCAAATGTGTATATAGTGAAGCACAAATGTTTGGATCCTTAATGCATTTGGTTTTGTATCAGCTGTGTGTATGTTAAGCTGCACAGCTGTTTAAAACTAACTTTGCCAAGATACATAAGTCCAGTGTAATCAATCATCTCAACAGGGTTGTGCTGTGGGAAAGCATGCAGTGTCAACTTGCAGCTAAAGAAAAACATGCAATAAAATGTAGTTTACACAAGTTAAATAATACAGTCATTGATTACAGAGAGACATTCAGGAATGCCCTGCTGTACATAATTGGCAAAGCTGAATATTATGTAACTTTCTGGTGCCATAAACTGTGCCAAAATGTAAGTCTTACAGTCCGTGAACGCATCACTGTTAATTAAGCATGAAATTGCCCTATAACATCTAATTAGCACTTACATGTCATTAATACTCTCTGGAGAGCCAGCTCTGACTTAGTATTTAAATTAACATGTGTTTTACTGACCTAGTTTAGGTGTCCTGTCATCTTTTGCGTCTTTATCTTCACGTTTGATGGTTTCTTTGGTGGTTTTAAGCGTGTCCTTTTGGCGCGGTTTCGCAGTTGTAGTTTTGATTGGTGATTTTCTAGTTGTAGCAATGGTTGCATTGACTTTTCCATATTTTGGCTTCACAGTAGTGACAGTTTCCGTCCCTTTTGTAGCTCTAAATGAAGTTGTAGGCCTTGGAGTTGTTCTTACAGAAGAGGCTCTGCTTGTAGATGCTTTTTGAGCTTGTATCAGTGCTGCATTCAGGCAAAGTAGAAACACCGCTGAAGCTAATATGCCCAATGACTTTTCCATCCCGCTCATCGTGCAGCCAGAGTGAAAAGAAAAAAGATCCTGGAAGCACGAGGAGCCAGAGGAGCCTTCAAAACCCTCCCTCCTTCTCCTGCTCCTGCTCTGTCCCAGCCCCGAGCCCCCCTCCCTAAAACTAAACCTTACAGCTGAAACGTGGGAAAGATTTCACTCTTTCTTTCACTTATAAGTATAAATAAAATTATGAAAAAATGATTGTTGCTAAATTCCTTCTCTACCTGAACCCTGGATTTATTCAAAAATCTGTACCAGGTTCCCAAAGTATTCATTGTAAATTGTTCATACAGGGTGAATTACCTTTACTTTTACTCGAGTAACGTTTTGAATCATGTTGTACTTTCACTTTCACTCCTTCTTGGGTAATATATTTGACAGTACAATTTTGGGAAACCTTTGGATACACATTGATTACCTCTTGTCCATACAAATTTGAAATACATAACTTGTTACATGTGAGAATGGCAATTAAATTCATTCTTATAGTTCATGGGTAGCATATATTGTAGCTGTAGGCTATGATTGCTGTATAAAGAGATGACTGAACCCTGTCTCTGTATATTTCTACAATAACAAAGCAGCCTATTTATAAGTGAACAGTTGGCATTGGCTTGGTTGGTCAAAGTCTACTCCACAAATGGCTGATTTAAAAGAGAGCGAGTTTAGTCTTACTCACAGTATTATTTATTTATATTTTTTTGTGTGCAAAATATTTTGGCAGAAAAACGTGGAATTTCATGCCACGTTTTTTCAAAAGCAATCTTCAAAATTTGTTGCATGTGCTATTCTAAAGTTGTTGTATTAATAAAAAAAAATAATTAAATTAAAACATAAATAAACAAACTGAATGCAAAGCGGCTCTACTCTCTAGTTACTGATGAAAAACTTTATTTTGAAATGCAGTATACTCGAGTCTGATTGGTGAGTTTGCGTGACCTGTATGCCGGAAGTGTCAACCCAGCCAGCGGGATCATAACATTGCATTTGGGGTGTTTTACTCGTCCGAAGTCGCTTTGTTTCACGCTCTTTTGCTATGTTTTCAATGTCACCAACATTCAGGAATATTAAGGAGAAACCGGTGTTATGAAACATGTGGTGGATCGATCTGAAAAGTGTTCTGTGGTTACGTGCTAGTAGCAAATGGCTGTGCGGAGGGGACCACGGATCCTGTGCAAAGTAAGCAAATATTGTCAAATGTCATTCATGGATTTGAATTCATTATAGAATTGTGTTCAAGCATAATAAGTGGTTGCAATTATTTATTTGTGAAAAGTGTGCTTATAATGATGGTCCAATCACCCACAGCTGGCCTCTTCTTACCAAAGCAAGCTATGTACAAGAAACCACGTTACCACACTTTTAATCATGCTTTATGTATTCTTTAGTCAATTATTTTGTATTCTAATTATTTAGTTATCTTACAACACAAACCAGGGCTATTTAAATTGGCGATGTATCTGTGTGGATTACTACAGTTTTGATATCTAGTCTAGGAATGCCAATATTATTTGGCTAATTGGTTATTGTGATTGTTTAATTGTAAGACATCAAAAAAGTATTTTTAAGAAGCAAAAATTACATTTATACTCAAACATTGCATTACATTTAATCTGAAGAATGATGACCAGAGAGACAGTGTGAATGATGTAAATTAACTAACTGATAATAATTAGCTTTAAAATCAGGATGTTTCTTCTATGTAACGCAAACGTGTGATGAATTAATGAATTTATAATGCAAACTAAATTTAACCTTTTTGTTTTATTATTTTTTCACAGATGACAACACTATGGTGACCCAGATTTGCATAGTTTTCTTGAAGCCGGTTTCAGGATGCCCCGCCTGGAAGAGTTGGCCAACGTGGCCCTCAGGGTGCCTAGTATCCTGGTGCTGGACTTGCTCTACAAATGTGATATCGATGGTTTAACAGAGCACCTTAAAGCCAAAAATGAAGACATGCTTTTTAAATACAAATATGTCATCTGGAACATGTACTACATTGGTAAGAATCCCTAGATCATTGAAAACTGATTAAATCCAACAAATGTGGGTCTCAGGCAGATACAGTCCACCGTTCACACTCGCTATCACCAATTATAATACATGTTCCTTTAGTATCATGCCAAGTCAAATTAACATGCAAAGGACAAACAATAAAATGTCAGTATTATGTCTTTTGTCTTTCAGGTCATGTGGTGAACCTAGTGGTGTTGATTTTGCCGCTGAGACACATTGTGACGCTCTATCTCCACATCCTCGCTGCTCTGCTCCTTTACATGGGCCATCAGATTTCTAAGTGAGATTTCTTTATCATTTGGGTTTGAAATAAAATTGTTCAACTTAATAAAATAAAATAAAATCGGGCCTAAATGGGTAATGTAAAAGGAAATAAAAATGCATAGGAAAGAACTAACAACCAGCACAATCATAGCTCAATAAGATCCCTACTGTTAGAGCCATAACTTAATTGTTTAATAATTTTTAATACTATTGGGCAAATTCAGGGACTACATTCGAGAGGAGCTGCAGTTTGGTTATGAAGGGGCCGTGTACCTCAACTCTCTGGCCTTCAACAGATTTGTCTCGGCGCTCACAAGTAAGTAAGACATTTTTCCTATAAATACCAAAGCTTTATCCTGTGTTTACAGTTCTTAACACAAAGCTTTACAAAAGCTTTGCGTTTTTTAATTAATTTTTATATAAACACATGTACTGCACAGATAGATAAAGCATTTTTGTCCTGATTGTCATCGTATTTTTTTAGATCCACGGTTTATATATTCTGAAATGTTTGTACTGTAATCTACTTTAATCAAACTACTAAAATAAAAATAGTTTTCTACAATATCCTAATTTGTGTTGTTTATGTCTGATATGATGTTGTACCTCCTTCTCTTCTATCTGTTTTCAGGTCAGATTATCCTCAGTACTTTGTGTGCCTTCCTAATGAAGACTAGAAGAGTATGGATTTTCTCTGCTCACATGCTCCCCCTGCTGGCCCGTCTGTGCGCTGTCCCTTTCACCACTCTGCTCACGGTCAATACTTTCTCTATGGGGCTGACTGGAGCAGTTATAGCTGTGTTTCTGCTCTCACATCTTTTTGTGCCGTACGGCCTTGCAAGAGCAGCCTACTCAGAGCTTCTTCAACTAGAGGTACATTTACTAAATACTTTTTTTAGGACAATTTACAAATGCAACCAATCATTTCACAGATTTAGAAGACATGTAAATAATTGAAGAGGGATACAAGCAAGTAGGGTCCAGCAAAGTGTAAATACTTGGGGAAAAAACAGGGATGTAAGACAGATTTGTTCAAAATCGCCATTTGAATTGTAGCTATTGGCAAATTGCAAAGACTACAATTGTTTAATTGACAGAAGCCTCTGTGGAGAAAGAAATATTCAATTGACTTTGGGTTTGCACCTGTTAACCCTGTAGTTTAAATAGGCCCTACTTCAGCAATCAAACTGTTGTAGATGAAGACCAACCAGAGGGACAGCCCATAGGAGATGTTTTTGGAGATAAAGTTATACGGCCAGATATGCACAGATAGTGTGAGATGATAGTTATAGATGTAGTAATCTAAAGTTGACTAAAATGCCAAAATAAATACGTAGTTATTGATTTTGTGGTTTTCTGGCCTGTCTCTTTTAGGCAATTGACTTGTACAGGCTTATGGCAGTGGGTATCTCATTGTGGATGCAGTTTGCCGTCCCTGTCCTCTTCAGTGTCTTCTGGTTCGTCCTGTTTGTGGTCCAGCTGGGCTCGGACATCATTTCTGGCAACGTGACGACGAGTCATCAGGGAATCATCTTCTTCCTGCTCTCAAGGTTAGATTTAATTACACCCCAGACCAGTGCTTCTCAATCTGTGGGCTCAATACTAGTGGTGGTGCATAGTAATGGTTGTTTGCTTTCCTTGATTTAGCTTACTTTAAAGGAAGCGCTATAGATATGGATGTCTGGTTAAACATGTCATCTCTACGCTACCTGTAGTTTAGTTCTAAAATAGATGAGTTCTAGATTTAGTTCTAGATTCTAAAAAAGATGAGTTCTAGATTGTCCCTGATTAGCCCTAGGTTATAGCCCTGATTTGAATTTGGTGTAGTCCTAGATATCTTCTCTTAGCTTAATTCTGTTCAGTATAGTTTTCAGTTTATTTTATCTTGTGGTGACTTTGGCTTCTCTTTTTACAGTGTCTCTGAGTGTTGTGCCACTCCATACTCGCTGCTTGGTCTGACTTTTGTTGTCTCCTATTTGGCCTTGGGACTCCTAAACCTATGCAAATTCTACCTGGGAGGATACGCTGCTGTCCAAAATGAGAATGTCATGCACAGGTGATGAAAATAGAATATCTTTTGTGTAACTGTAGCGTTGTAGAATCACATTTACATTGTAATGCATTTTTGCATGATAGAAATCCTTCCATTATTATTAAATCATAAATAGTAGAACCTATTATATGTAGATGCAGGTTAACATGGAAATCATACATACCGTCAGATTAAAAAAAGGATAAAAAAATATGATGATAGCAAAAGTGTTTATTATTGCACAATTTGTAATTTATTGAGGTGGGTAAAGAGTAAAACCTTATTGAAATGTATTAGTTTTTTCAATAATTGTAATATCAATTTATCTTTTTTATTTCATCTGACAGAGGTGTAACAGAAGGTGTGACTTTGCTGCTGCTCGCTCTTCAAACGGGTCTTCTGGACATGCAATCTCTCCAGCGCACCTTCCTCCTCAGCATCATCCTCTTCATAGTCGTCACATCCACTCTGCAGTCCATGATAGAGATAACGGATCCCATTATTTTAGCTCTTGGGGCCTCACGCAACAGGTATGTAAATGTGCATCTATTTGTATAAAATCGCTCTATTCTAAACAAATTAGATAAATTCAAAAGCTTTTTCATGGTATTGCAGTTTTGTTTGGAATAATGTAGTCGAGAGTCTCCGCTGGCTGGTTCTTCTTGAAGTCTTGCTGCTTCAGACATTCCTGGCTTAGTTCTGGTTTAGCCTTGTATTACTTTGCGTGTAATCCCGGCTCGTTTTGTCTTCTACTGGGAAGTGCTGGTTTATCTATTTGGTAATGCTTGTATTGAATATAAATAAGGCTTATATTTTTTTAATTTATTGAGAGAGACCTTTACTGTAAACATGTTGCATTGGTGATATTATGGATGGTATTGGTCATTTGTGTCATAGGAGTCTTTGGAAGCATTTTCGGGGCCTCAGTATGTGCCTCGTCCTCCTCGTTTTCCCCATTTTTATGGCCTACAAAATCTCCCAGTTCTTCCACATGGACTTCTGGCTCCTGATCCTGGTGTCCAGCTGCATGCTCACTTCACTTCAGGTATGAAACCTGCTTTATACAACTTTAAATTAAACATGAGAAATTGAAAAATGCAGAATATATCACAAAAATCCTCAGAAAATAAAGAGACTCATTAATGTGAAAGTTCAGAATATGTAATACAATGATGAAATGTTATGCATGAAGTGGTGCTCTGGAAAATTAAGTAGATTTTATTAATGTGATACAATCAATACACCTTTTATGCAGGTGACGGGCACAATGCTGATCTACTCCCTCTTCATGGTGGAGTTGTTCCGCAGCGACCCAATCGAGAGCCTGGACGAGGTGATCTACTGGGTGAATGCCGTGAGCCGCGTGCTGGAGTTTGTGGTGGCCCTTTGTGTTGTTGCTTATGGGACGTGGGAGTCCCTTTTCGGGGAGTGGAGCTGGATGGGTGCCTCTGTTATAATCATTCACTCGTATTTTAACGTGTGGCTCAGAGCACAGTCAGGGTGGAGGAGCTTTCTACTGAGACAGGAAGCAGCAAAGAAGATCAACTCTCTCCCAAAAGCCACCACAGAGCAGCTGCAGCAGCACAACGACGTCTGCTCTATTTGTTTCCAGGTGGGTTTATTGTCACGCCGTTTTATTGGTTGTTTTCAGAGGCATTTAAACATTTTACAGGCTTATAGAATGTTGTGATGTCACCCGAATTAGTATTAGTATCCCAATAGATACTAAATATTAGACCGGACATAATAAGTGTGAGAATGTAGGGAAGCGCGTGGAAGGACCTTTGTAAAAGAGCCACAAAATTAAATATATGAGCAACAACCAATCTAGCCACAAGATGTATTCTAAAATAAAAGGGGACATCCATTACAGCTGGGTGACATAACCTACATTTTTTGGCAAACCGTTTTCCTAAAGGGCAAGTTAATGATGCTGAATTATGTATTCTGTGGTTTAAGGAATCTTGGCAAAACAAACTATCCTTTTAATAACGGCCAAAATTAAATGGCATAAGCAAATAAGTGTAGAATTTTTAAATGGAGCACTAAAGGGTTCAAAAATATCCACAACAACGATATCTATTAACAACAGTTGATCACTGTAACAATCATCATACAATGTAATAAAGCTGTAGTCCTTTTAGTTATTTAGTCGATTGATCGGCCATTGGAGTTTTAGTCGACCTAAATTTGTTTTTATTTTATTTAGATTCTAACACTTGTTAGAGTTACCGGTAGCTAAAGATTTAGGAGTGAAGCATGAGTTGAATCTGCTGTTTTTCCTTCTACTTTGCTGTTTAAATAGTTGTTTTTGCAGAAACTCCTGTGCAGTTGTAGTGTTGTAGGTGCAGTTTTGTTCAGATGCATAGAAACACTTTTACTTACTAATATTTGAGAGATTTTGCTAGTCGACTAATCGATTGGCAGGGACCAAGAATTTCTTTAGTCACCTACAGCTCTAAAATGTATAAATACATCACTGGGTTTGGTTAAATGGAATTTAAACTCAACGGTTAAGTTATGTAAAGATAGAAACAACAGTCATCAATCTTTAGGGAATTTTACTAGTCACAACAATACAAAACCTGTTCAACACTACGCCCATTTCTATCCTTGCATAGCACCAGCAGTTACACTTTGATAGGCATAAATCAAAGTGTAAATCCAGTCTGAGGATACAGTAGAAACTGAATCACTTTTTCTTTTGTAAGATTTTTGGCCCCTAGGCTTTATTAGACAAGAAAGACAGTGAAATGCGGGATGAGAGAGAAGGGAGTCGGGATTCGAACGGCAGCCCAGAAACTATCAATTTCCATATGTATACCTCGTCTTTCCTGTTTAGTTTAGTCCAGCTATCTGTTGTAGCCCTCAGGCAAATTTCTTTGAGCGTCAGTCATGTTTTTATTGTGCGCTTGGCCTTGGCACTGTGACGAGTTTGTTTTCAGGGATGTACGGAAATACCTTAAGTGAGCAAAGGTCGTATCCGCATTCACGTTATATAGACATGCTATACAGTACAAATATGACCATTCAACCATTATTACTAATTAATTCACACATTTTCCCTTGAATGACTAATTTGTGTTTTAACTTGTGTGTTCACAGGAAATGAACTCTGCTGTCATCACGTACTGTGGGCATTTCTTCCATGGAAACTGTCTCAGAAAGTGGCTTTATGTGCAGGAGACGTGTCCGATGTGCCACCAGACGGTTCGACCCGAAATGGCGGACAACAGCCATTACACCGATGAAGCTCCCCCAGTTGCAACACCCCAAAATGACCCTGATTTTGTTGAGCAAGACGATTTAAACGTTCCAAATGGGCAAAATGATACAGAAACGCATTTCGAAGACCAGCATGTTGTAGATGAGAGTGAAAGTGACCAATCGGGTTTACGGTTCAGCTCAACTGGAGAGTTTGTTGGATTTATCAGCCCAAGTAACTCTACTAATCAGCTGGGTGAAACGGCCCCTGCTCCTACACAAAATAATGAAGGATCTAGAGATGTACAAAGTTTACAATTGACTTCTGAAGTAATGAATGGAGAAAGTAGTTCTACATGTAAGGCAGAAGGACTCAAAAACAGCAATATTTCTTGTCTTACAGTGCCACACGAGGTAAACCTTGACAACAGTGCGACCACAAGAGAATCAGGTCTTTAGTTTGAGTTCTTACTACCAATTGCCTTTTTAAATGTTCATGAGAGCCCTGTATAGAAACTGAACTTGCTAATATTGACAGCAAATATTCAGATGCTCAGAAAAAGGTAAAACCTGTCCTGCAGGTGTGTCAGGACGTCCTCTTTTAGTGCCTTGAAGGGAGTTGTAGGGCGAGGAACCTTTGTATCGGGAAGTAAACACATCTGCCTTCTTCTGTCAAACAATCAAAAATAACTGTACTATTGTTTCTTAAAACAGGCACCCATGCTTCATTATAGTACAGATCAGATATAACTGGTGATTCACCTGGTTCTGGTTTAGTCCCAATTCCTCTCATTTAGTCATGGTCATTTCTAGTTTAGCACTGGTTTGTCATGGATTAGTCCTGTTTGATTTAGTCCCAGTTTTGCTCTGGTTCAGTCCTTATTTATTGTATTTATGTTAATTGTTGGTACATATTTTATCTCTGGAATTACCGATACATATTTTGCTCACTCACAACCAGATTGAACTAAAATCAACACAATTATGGCCAAAACACTTCTTTTCATTCTTATCATTACTGTAATATTTTGGTCTTAGATTCACTGATGTGATGCTTGTCGCTGCAGACAATTTTTTGCAACTTTTGCTATTTCTTGTCTAATAATCAGGATTCAATTGGGCTGGGCTGCGGCTCAGTTGGTAACATTTATTCTTGATTGAACAATTGTACATAATTTGTAAAGTATATAAATGTCAAAATATTAAAATATTGTGTTTAAGACAGTGATGTTGCACCAACATTTTCAAAATCTATGGGTTTAAGGGAAGAATATTTATACATAAATATATATACCTTAATGTAATTCCTTCACAATTGTTTTAAACATTTCATGAGTCTAAAAAAAAATAGAAACATTGTCTCTTTTTAATTATTTGAATCTTTTACGTCTTGCTTAGTATTAAGTGTCAAAATTTGTACTTTTTTTTAAACAGTCAACAATCAATAAAATTTGAAGATGGGACCACCTTGTTAAACTGAAGCCCTCTGCTCATTGTTTTTCAGTGTCTGGATTCGAATGCAAGAAAACTTAAGAAAACTATTAAAAATGGACAAAGACAATTTGCTACAGGGAACTCTGTGAAGAACTTGAAGGTGCATGTAGCTTTTCACTACCTGCTTGTCCATGAAAAATATTGTCTTGCTTGAAATGTCCCTCATTAGTTCTGGCGTCCCCATGGCTCTCACCATTAACTTGGCCTTGTTTGTCTTGGATAAGTTTAATGCCATACTAGGGAACATTCCAGGCAAAGCGCATCTCCATGGAGATGCGCAGGTTTTGTACCCTGCACCAGAACAATAGCACAGCCCTGACTTTGAGTAAATGCACGTTCATGCATTTTCATAGACTCATAATGACTCCCAGGTAACTGCCCTGGTCCACCTTTGGCTGCTCATTTTTAGGGGGTCCCAATTTAAAAAAACAAATTCATAACTATCAAGCATCCGTTAAGCTTTTTTTAAACAATTATTTTAAACTTGATGAAGTCGGTATGGAAACTGCATCACGTCTAATAAGCATCAAATAAATCACAGGATGTGTTACATAATAACCTATTTAAATGTGTGGGCTCCATCTATTTGAGCCTGTAATGTAGTGATGTCTCATTAAAAGCTGACATGTTGGAGCTGGTGTGTTTTGTCCTGGGCTTGTGTCCAATCTGCCATCACAGATCATCACTGACTCTGGGCCCGCCCCGCGTCACAAACCTTCAAATACATGAGGTCCGCCGCTAGTCGGCCATCAGCCACAAACAGCACAAGGATATTCTTCGTGGCCCGGTTTACTCCACCTGGCATTTACGGGAAATACTTACGCGTGATTGAGGCTCTGGCGTTTCTATATTTACAGTGACGATTCCCGATCGAATGATTTGAACTCGCTTTTTACCATCTGGATCAGAGGAAGAACAAACTCCCCGCATTGTGAAGAAGAAAGGCCTTTGGACTGAACAGTGTCAAGTGTTCAAATTTGATCAGATTTACACTGGCATATTATATTTGCCACCTGGATTGTAAATAACAGAAAAACATCCAAACAATATGGCCTTAAAAAGGATTCAAAAGGTAAGATAACATCTCGACTGTGTTAGCGCTAGCTCACTACATTAGCCTCCTCTCTTCCTGCTAATGCGTAATGGCGGTGCGTAGTCAAAACTATTAAAAATCATAATCTTAAATGTCTCTGTGACAAATGTAAACACGAATTGAATCATTGTGTTTTGTATTGAATCGTTTTATTTTGAGTCTGTTGTCAAAAACGCTGAAAGTGGTCAAATTGTGGTTAGCATTTTAGCACTTGAATGTAGCTCCTCCGTTTTACGCCGGTTGGAGCGGAGAACAGTGGCGTTTGTCGAGGCCGCAGAAATTGCTCAACATTTCGACTAAACGACAATTGTGTCGAAGTTACGCGAACAGAACTTGAGCACAAACGGCGTTGGCGTCTTTTGAAAGGCCCGATCGCAGCCCCCCGTTCTCCGTTTTACCAGAACAAATGAGTCAGCTCACTCTTGATGTAAGCTTTAGCCTGGGCTCGTGAGGCATTTCCTTGGTATGAACGTGTTATTTGTTCAATGTCGCAGGGTGTGTGCCTCTGGTGTAAAGGGCCGCTCCAAAATGAGGAAACCGAAAGCAAAAATAAGGTTATAGTTGTGTTTTACTGCGATAATAGTTTAACGTTTTTAGTGTTGATGGGTTTGAAGAATCAGCCGCTGGGCACGAGCAATGACACAGGCTTTGTTGTGTTTGGCTGTTGATGAGGAGCACTTAGGATAACTAACCAAATGTAACCTTTGTTTGTCATCACGCCGGGCAAGGCAAAGCTCTTTGTTTTGACCAGTGAAATCTAAAACTACTGATGTACAATGCATTATAATTGGAGTTGGCGCAATTATCAAATCGCGAAGACTGGAATTATTATTTAGTTAAGGATTGTAAAGGGGGAAAACGTATCTGGTATTTTTACAGGAAGATCTTGTATCTGTACTTTTTGATGTCAGCAATCAGATGTTTTCTGAGGTGGCATGGGATTCTTGTATTTTATCCCTTCATATTTCAACCTCTCAAACGTAAATGCTCCTTGAGTTGTTTACAACGTGCACTTTGAACAGAATCACACTTTTCAAACACCGATCACAAATCTAATGGCACTTTAAATACTTGTATGTCAGGTTTATTTGTAGAACACAACGTATTTAAATTATAAGTGTTTTACTTTTATAAGGGAAAAGGGCAGATACAATCTTCAGTTATATGTACAGCCTGAATTTTAACACTCAAAGACATGACACTGATATTTCTCCTTCCAAATACTTTTGCTATTTGATGTCGCTTTATATGTAGTTTTAGTCTAAATGATTTGAGAAATGACAGAATATCAGAAGTGGTAATGGTTGAGTCTCAAGCAGATTGTGGCTTTGTCTAATTGATTTAAGACGGGCTGTAAACCAGAAATGTGACAACGGTCAAACAATAGTAGCATTCCATAATAGAATAAACATTTGTGAACTTGTTACTGATTTATAAAGCATGAATATCTTATCTATTTTAATTTCTTTGCAGGAGCTCACTGACTTGGGTCGTGATCCTCCAGCACAGTGCTCAGCTGGTCCCGTTGGAGATGACAGTAAGTATTTAATGTTTCGAAGGTAGACTTAAATTAAGCCTTGTTCATTGTAAAGTCATTCAAAGTTTGTGTGCAATAAAAGCCTCAATGGAGCACACTTTTTCTTGAATTGAAAATAACTGTTTGTTGCTCTCCTGGCAAAGTGAATAGTAGTAGCACAGTTCCAGCTCCAGGTTTTTCAATGGTTTAGTACTGATTTTTACTTTCTTTTTCCCAGTGTTTCATTGGCAGGCCACAATCATGGGACCTGTAAGTATATTTAAGCACTCCTAAATGGACTGTAGTATGGAGATTCTGAAGGTTTTTACTTGAATTGTGTCAAGCGATGTTCCTTTGTGCTAAATTATACACATGTTTTTCCGCTCTGCAGGCAGACAGTCCATATTCGGGAGGGGTTTTCTTCTTGACAATTCATTTTCCAACAGACTACCCCTTCAAACCACCCAAGGTACGAACAACTGTGTGCTCATCTACACTTTCTTGCTTGTATATATTATTATCACATGATGTTTAAAAACCCTGCATTCAGTCAAAACATCTTGCCCTGGCCATTCATTTTGACCCTGGACCGGCGTGTGTGTGTGTGTGTGTGTGTGTGTGTGTGTGTGTGTGTGTGTGTGTGTGTGTGTGTGTGTGTGTGTGTGTGTGTGTGTGTGTGTGTGTGTGTGTGTGTGTGTGTGTGTGTGTGTGTGTGTGTGTGTGTGTGTGTGTGTGTGTGTGTGTGTGTGTGTGTGTGTGTGTGTGTGTGTGTGTGTGTGTGTGTGTGTGTGTGTGTGTGTGTGTGTGTGTGTGTGTGTGTGTGTGTGTGTGTGTGTGTGTGTGTGTGTGTGTGTGTGTGTGTGTGTGTGTGTGTGTGTGTGTGTGTGTGTGTGTGTGTGTGTGTGTGTGTGTGTGTGTGTGTGTGTGTGTGTGTGTGTGTGTGTGTGTGTGTGTGTGTGTGTGTGTGTGGGAGGGAATTCACCACACTTGTTTACTTCAACGTTTGGTTGGAATAAAGTGTTTTCACAATATTTATGTACTCAGAAAAAAAGCTCCAGATCCCTGTTTTTAATGGAAACAAGGATGTTCTGTTCATGGGTTTAAGCTTCCTGTTATGTTCATTTTACATTTTAAGGACTCTCTCTCCCATTCAAAAGATATATAATCATTAGTTTTATAATGTAAATCTCTATGGCAACAGCTCCAATTTTTCAGGATCCTGAATTGCATGTATAAAGCAGCATCCAGGTCTCCTATACCATCTTCATATTGTAATAATCATTTAATGCAATGTTGTGTAACTCCTGACATACTGTGGTCATATTGCCTCTGAAGCGAGTATATGAGTGTGCCTTTAAAACAACCCTACTCCTCCTCCTATATACTTCTTTAATATCCTGCACCTGTAAAAAGTGTGTGAAACCTGACTCCTGTTGTGCTCATGCGACTATGGTACTGGTCATTCTACTTGACTTTAATCAAGATTTTACAGTCTGTTTTTCTGATTCTTTCCATCCACTTTTTTTTTTTCAGGTGGCATTTACAACACGAATTTACCACCCAAATATTAACAGTAATGGCAGTATCTGTCTGGATATTCTCAGATCACAGTGGTCTCCTGCACTTACTATTTCTAAAGGTAAGAATGGACTGATGGCATCAAATTATCTGTCATTTCATGTTTTTTACCTTTTTAAAAAAAAAAAAATACTTAATAGTGTTTAGGGCCGAATAATGTTTGAATTATATTTGACATTTTACTGACACATATTGCAAATGTGATTGACTGAAATTTGAGATCATGGCCAATATTAAATGTACAAATGCACAATTAAATAAGTTATTACATTGAAAATGTGTCCACAAAGGGCTAACCAATCAATTAAATTGTTAATTTCATGGTGTGTATTGCACAATCTAGGGCTAGATGAACTATAAATCTCCCCTTTTACGATGATACACTTTGTTTTGACAGAATATACTATGAGTCTATGTTTTATTTCTACTCCGAATAAGTTTATTGACTTCATGTTAGCAGCAGTTATTTGGCAATAGTGAAAATTCTCTGTTAAATTGTTGGCACCTGCTCTACCTGTTTCTATACAAGCGTATTAGACATTGTCCGAAAGCTATTGCTCAATGTAAACTTGTAAAATGGTTTCACTTTCTCTTTCAGTTCTTCTGTCCATTTGCTCACTCCTGACTGACCCCAACCCAGACGACCCCCTAGTGCCGGAGATTGCACGAATCTACAAATCTGATGTCCCAAGGTACGGTTTTCAGCCTGCTCCATCATTTCACCTTTGAATTTACACCTTCATCTGGCGGTTTATTGTGGTTGCTTTGGTCGAGTTTAGTACATCGACTTAATCTGAGCCCATAAAGATGATCCTGATTTCACTCTGTCAGGTACAATAAATTAGCTCGGGACTGGACAAACAAGTATGCTACATAAGGTAAGTCGGAGCCAGCAGAAGCGGCTGGGTCGTGTTTTGCAAAGCAGGTTTAATCCCAACTCTGAGCTCGTCAACCCTAAAATGAGGCCTACGCCGAAGTGGCCTGAAGGAGCGCTCTCGTTCTACTTTTCACTTCAGTCACAGCTGGATTGATAAAGCGTTAATAAAGGGCTACACTTCTACTTGTGACGACACCAGTTCAAACTGTAAACATACAATTTGAAAAGGTCAAACTATATATTTCAACAGTAAGCAGTGGTTTTAATGCCGCAATGATTTAAAAAAATAAATAAATAATAAAAAATATTTTCAACACAAAATAATTGGCATTTTTGATAAAGCTCAAGATCTTCCTAAAACTTTTAAGGAAAGTTCAAATTTTGTATTTGTGAATTTCCCCCCTTGTATCCTTCCTTCTTGAATTACCCATCTATATTTTTTTTATACTGGTTTTTGTATTGATTTAATATCTTTCTTTTTTTATTTTAAATACTTTTGACAACTTCTGTTTGAGAAATAGATGAATGAAATTGACAGTAAAGCAGTGGAATGGCAAAAGGTTCTAGTTGTGTCCGACTCCTGACCAAGCCTGGCTCGAGATCTGGAGATGGACAATTGCCCCTGCGGCCCTGAAGGATCATGGGTCAAATGCAGGGTACAAATTTCCTTTCAGGCACCATAAAATGTAGCTTTTTAAACTTTAAGCAACATAAAGGATCATAGTCATGTTTGTGACATTGACTTGACCAAGGATGTTATGGAGAGTCCTAATTTCTTGGCTTTATCAAGGATGTTTAAAGAAAAAAAAAAACAAGTTTGAGCGGATGAGCCGGCGTTATTAACTCAGAGTTTATTTGAACCTCCTTTGTGAAACAGACCCTGGATTCGTCTGTAGATTTTATTTTTTGTTAAAGCACTCATTGGACATCTTGAATGCAACGTTTGGTCTTCCATTCATGAAGTAGTTGTAGAAAATATTTCTGTCCATTTTTGGTTGTGGATGTTTATCAGTTTGCGGTTTTGCACTGTTGTGGTGGTTGAAACTTCATGATCATTGAACAAAATAGTACTCATTATCACAATTATGACTTAAAGATGGAATGGGCCTGTGCATGTTCTGGTAGGGTAAATTCAAATAATTTAAGTACTTTGATTCTCCTAAGACTACAGGACTTACAGTTTTTAAAATTGTACAAAAATGATTCTTTTGACACCTGCCCAAAAAAAGTAAAACGTTTGGATATAAAGTGCTGAATGTGTAGCAGTTTATTTGAAAACTAAATTACTGTGTGGAACTTCAATGTGTGAACCAATCTCTGACCGTTGACTTGCTCAATAAATTTATAGGGACTGCTTGGAAAAGGTGTCTTGAACTGCATCTTGTTTTGTTCGTTCAAGTGGTTTTAATGTGTGATTTACTAAGCGGTCTGGAACAGATTGTCAGCATAGAATGGGTTGAGTTCACGCGATGTTAGTTTAAAGTGCACCAGAGGGGTTAAATGACTCATTTCACTCAATCACATTTGTTTTGAAGATTTAGCTAAACATATTTACCCAAGTTGATATATTTTTCTGGTTTATAATTTTACTTCCTGACTGGAAAAAATGACACACTGAATAATTCCATTGCAAATGAATTTATTAAATGGTAATAAATCCTAAGATTCAACTAAGCAAATGTGTACGAGCCTCCTGCTGGATAACTGCTGCATGGGTGAGGATCTGTCAGCTGCAACACAGTATTTAAACCCTAACCTTTATGGTTTCTATCTCTAATTACCGTGCCTATCCACATGACACACAGTTGGAAAGTAATTCTTCCACAAAAGCTTCAGAAAGTGGTGGTATAATTCAACACCAATGTCTGTGGAAGGCTCTTCATGCCATAAGATTAATTCATCAGCATTTGTGGATCATAATATTGAAAATGGTGAATGAAACCAATGGATTTATATAGATCCCTTCTCCATCTGAAATTATAACATCCGCCTCATTCTCGTCCGTGAACACAACCTATTGTCCTGCCTTTTCGGAGTGGTTCTAAATGGGTCCAAAGATGGTGCAGCTGAATGCATGAATGTCTAGAATAACTGCATGAATTGTCCAGCTACTTGTTAAGCCGACTGGTTAAACATCTTTGATGTTTTTTTTTTCTTTTTCTTTTTCAGATACACCAAAACTGCAAAAGAATGGACACAAAAGTATGCGATGTGATGGGACCATTTCCGAAGCTGGACACATGTTAAAATTGCTGGTTCAGATTTGAAAAAAAAAAAATCCAGTTTTCTTTTTCACTTAGACTTTTTTTTTTTTTTTTTTTTTTTTTTCGTTTTTGTTAATCGAAACATTTTACCCCTTTCCTCTCTCCACCTGCAGCGCTCATAAGAAGATGGTGTTTTCTCTATATAGGACATGTGCCAGTTTTAAATGGCGTTTCCAAAATCGCCTTTAATCTAAATTTGAGCATGCATTGATTTTCTTATTTTATGGTTGGTGGGTTGGATGTGCAGCGCACTTGAGTGATTTTTCTAAACTTGAAATTTTTAAAAGTTGTGGTCTAAAATTAATAAATATTCAATGCTCCTGAAGTTTTGGGCTAACTGGTTATAGGCCTCTTCTCTATAAAACTACATCAAGTTTATTATCATTAGCATAGCAATACACATTGACAAACTTAGAAAAATAAAATAAAATAAAAAAAAGAAAATGTCACTATCCAGTTTACAGAGAAGCACAGCAATATATCAATGTAAAGGAAGCAAATATCAAACATCAATTGTTGTTTTTTATGCATGTTAATAAAGTTAGGCTATATATCTGAAAGTGTCTGCAGATGCAGTGGACTGTAAAGCAAACATTCCCCATTAAAACATTTTTTTTTTTTTAAATTCTAGAAGCCAGTAGAGGGAGCTCTTAGTTCTAAGCCCACATGAACACTGTCTTCTTGTAGCCCTTCTAAAGATGGATGCAAAGCTAATGGTTGATCAACTCGTGGCTCTGTTTCGTTTTAGTTTCCCTTCAATAAAGTTACTTAAAACAATAAGGATGTGTTTTCTTTGTCAGAAACACAGAAATGTGTCAAATATTATATAGAATATATAGGGCAACAGCCTTTGAATTTAAACTGTTCTATGTAATCAAGTTATTAAAGTGCATAAAAAAACAAGGGTGCCAGATTATGTAAACTATAGAATACTTTTGATTTGAATTGTGCTTATTGATGGGGTAGTCTGTTTAAGAACTATGCTCTACTTCCTGGAATTTATGTATTTTTCAACTTTTCACAAACAGCGACTTGTCTGCTGTAACACACACTAATTAGCAACCACGAGAACCTGTCATGCACATGTTTTGGACATCCATTTAAACGAGAGTATATTACAGTTACACTTCCGGTATTTTTTTGCCACCAGAGGGGATACTAGTGTGACAAAAACCTTATTCAAGACAAAGGTTTGGTCTAAATCTTGGTATTATATCTTGCTCAGTTTTGGAGTATCTTGGGTTAAAACGTAATGTATTATATTTTGTAGTGAGGACTGGTCTGGTTCATTATTAGCTGTGTATTTCCTCGATTCAGATCAGCTGACTCAACATGATCACGTGGGCGGAAATGCCTGCACTTATAAACAAACGACGAGGAAATGCAGTCTGAGGAATAAAGTCTGGCGGTAATGCAAACAATTGGATGCCAACCGCCATAAAACAACAACAACAACAACAACATGCTTTGTAAATGGCGATTCAGTGTTAAAAACTAAGCCACTGCCTCTGGAACATGGCTTTGTGCGGAGACCTCTTCCTCGGTCTTCTGTTGTTTTTATCCTGTGGTTGTGTGTCCGGCGGGAGCGTCTCTCTGGACGGTAAATGGGGCCTGCTGAACTCAAATGGGTCGCTGTGTTTGGGCGCGCGGGTCCCGGGATGTGTGCACTCCGCGCTGCAGCAACACGGACACATCCAGGTCAGTCATTTCATTTGGAGGCTTTGTGAGTGACTGCAGACATAAGCTATAACTCTACCCAAGTAAGGAAAAAAATATTACTCAAGTACAAATCCAATACATTAACTGTCTGGACGACGCATCTGATTAATATTTTCAAAGGATGCTCCACAAAAACGATTAAAAAAAATGGTAAGCAAGACCGACATATCATATGTACAAATAATTATTGTCAAAATAAACCTTTGTCACAGTCTTGTAGAGTTACTTAGAGTAGGAGGGCCCCTGGTGGAGGTTTGGCGTCTCTGCCTCATCTTTCCTCAGGGCTCTGGTCCCTGTGCTTCTGTTGGTGTCGTATCTCCTGGTGCAGATGGCTCCTCTGTGGCTTTCTCAACTGCTTCATCTGTACTCAGCCTAATGTTCATATTTTAGTGTGTTTAGTGTGGATGTGAGTAAAACTGTGTATGTGACAGTTGTCTGTAGTAAGAGGGTGTGCGATTGTTTTTCCAATGCATAATAAAGCACTTTGTGTTAACCAGTTGCTCAAGTAAATAATGGGCTTGTCACAATAACACATTTGTAAGATATATTGCAACAGAAAATATTTAATCCACAGAAAAATGGATTAAAACCACAAATCAGAAAAAGACAAACGAGAAGAGTGCAAATAAAATCCTTTCAGTAACATGTACAGCTAAACAAATGCGTTTTTACCTAATATATGAACATCGTTCAAGAAGACCGTTTTAGATTTTCATGCAGGTTAACCGTTAGCCATGGGCTGCAACAAATAAATAATAGAATGAAACGATAATCAGCAACAGAAGTTACTTATTCAATCCGCTCACATTTTATCATTTTACCAAAACAGTAGTTAACAACTCCCCACTACTGCTAAAAATGAAAAAAATGTACACGCCATACATAGTATCCCCTCGATCTATTGAATGACATGTCAATATACCAGTAGCAATTATCGTAACAGGCCTACAAGTAACTGCACCCACTTTTGTATATCGATTACACTGTATTTTGTGTGTGTTTCTTATTGTTTCAGGACCCTTATTACAGATTCAACGATGTGGTTTATCAGTGGATTGCTTTAGAAAACTGGACCTACAGCACCATATTTTCTCTCAATTCACCGTTCAGGTCTGTGCAACATAGGTCAGAATGTCACTAAATAGCTTTCATCAGGCGGCTCTCCTCTAAGAGGCACTGCGTAACTTATTTTGATTGACGGTATGTCCCCTGTTTATGGAGATGTTTTTGCTTTGCCTGGAACGTTCCACAAGAAGGCAGCGCAACCAGGCCAAGTTACAGGCCAGATCTGAGGAGAGGCGACCCCATACTCACTTACAATGCATGATTTGCGAGATGTTTTTGAACTGTAAATACACTTGGAATTAACTACATGCTGTAAGAAGACGCGTTTTGACAAAGCAATAACATCTCTCCTCACCTTTAGCTCTACCTCCTTATTAACTCTTATTTTCTGCATTGTCTCCAAAACCACTTAAGTTCACTGATTTCATTTTACAGGGATAATAATAAAGTGTTGCTTATCTTTGACGGCATTGACACAGTCTCCACAATCTCACTAAATGGCATTACTTTGGGACAGACGGACAACATGTTTCAGAGATATGTGTGTAAATTGACATATTTCATACACATTCTGCATAATCTGCTATTATAATATATAAAATTCATTCTATGTTTCCCGAAAGGACTTTTCTGTCAGAGGAATACTAAAAGACAAAGATAATGTGCTTGAAGTGAATTTGACGTCTCCGGTTCATTACGCTGAAGAACGGAGTAAACAATGGTCCTACAGAGTCCCCCCTGAGTGTCCCCCGAATGTGCAAAAAGGACAGTGCCACGTCAATTTCATCAGAAAGGCAAGTAATGCATGCTTATAATCCTCAGTAAAATTATGTAGATTACAAAATATTTTTCATGGCTCCTGTTGAAGGGTGGAGTGTGTTAATTAGCAAATTAAAATTTTACCACAAAAGTGTGATAGAAGCAGTTTCAATAACTTGTAAGGATTTGAATGGCAAGGCTAATTGTCAGATATTTTTCAATTCAATCAATCATTTAAGTGCAGAAATGCAAATTGCTTATAAAATTAATGGTTTAAGAAATAGATTATGAGTTTCTTGTTACTGATTTTATAAAGGGAAAAAACAGCACAACTTTGTAAATCCCTCAACTTGATACAATTTTATTTAGAATTGTATTTCCTCTTGAGGAATTGGATGTTTATAATTCTTTATAATCCTTACTTTTACTGGTTTGGACCTCTGTCTTGCTTTTTGCCAGGGTTCAAACGTGTTTTATTCCCACTGTAATCCTGCTTTAGTGGCATATTATTAGTATATTATCAACACAGAAAGTAATTGCGTTTATATCTTGAAACGAGTTCATGTCATGTCTCCAGGAACAGTGCTCCTTCAGCTGGGACTGGGGCCCCTCTTTCCCCACAATGGGACTCTGGAAGGGGGTTCGACTTGAGGCTTTTGACCAGTTTCAGATCATCCAAGTTTCGGCTGTTCCACTTTACAGTACGTACGGTACATTCAAATATTCAAATGACACACCTAAAGATCAGCTGCAGCTACACTTGATCAACCCTTTGATATTGACAGAGGGCAATGAACTGGTCCAAATGCCTTTTTTTTAATGCGCAATAATAATATAACGATAGACATTGTGAAATCGTATCGTAGTCAGTCTCCAGCCCATATAAAGGGAAAGAGAATCAGATGTAAAAGCTATGCCAAATTCGAAAAAAACATAACTATAAACTCCATAAACAAAATGGTGACTTGAGCTGGAGATTTTAAGCTGTTATGTTATAAAAGGGAAATAATGACCAACACATATCTGTCTATACCACAAATAAAGCAATAAAAAGAACGGTATTTTGCAGATGTGCTTTTTTACTGCACTCTATTAACATTTTCTTTCTCATCTTAGATTCCAGCACCTCTCAGTGGACTGTTGAGGTCGAGCTGGTCGTTGATGCCGTTCACACAGTGGACAATGTAGAAGTGACACTGTCCATATCGGAGCTGATTTCAGTGGAGTCACAAACGCTCCAGTTTGCGATGGGGAGGAGCAAAGTCAAATTTGTCTTGCACATAAACACGGTAAAACCACAGTCCTGGTTACTTATACCTGCTATATCATTTCACCATAGAGTTTTAATGTCGATCATCTCTCTTAGAAAAGTAAGGTGAAGCTGTGGTGGCCCAGAGGACACGGAGATCAGCCCTTTTACTGGGTCACTATTACAGGCTCTCTGAAACAAGACAAGATCCTGAACGAGATGGCAAGGGTAATGCATTTACACTAGAGCTGAGAATAAGATTAGACACTTGCTTAGTCATATTTTTACACTGTCAAAAGAAATGTTGGGCATAAGAAATCATCCATATCATTTCTATTTCGATTTTTTATGACATAGATGTAGGACCAAAGGATTTAATCACGATTTGTTTTCCTGATTTTAGATGCCCAGCCCTACACGATAGAAACATAAAATTACTGTTCAGTACATTTTATGCAGTTATGTACTCTGTATTCCATAACTTTTTGCCCATCTTTCCAGGTATATTTCCGCACTGTTGAACTGGTCCAGGAGCTGATCCCAGACTCTCCGGGGCTCAGTTTCTATTTTCGGATCAATGAGAGACCAATTTTCCTGAAAGGTTCCAACTGGATCCCAGCCCACTTATTTCAAGACCAAGTCACAGAAAACACGTGAGATCAATTTGACATTACTGGTCTTAAATGGTTCAAAACGTGTATCCTTCCCCATTATAGTTTGAGGAACTTGTTGCAGTCCGTGGCAGATGCGAACATGAACGCTCTCAGAGTTTGGGGAGGAGGAGTCTACGAGCAGGACCTGTTCTACAGTCTCTGCGATCAAATGGGAATCATGGTCAGTGGAATGCAGCAGTTTTATACATATGAGACATGACTTTTCACATTCTGAACAAGTGTGGTTTCAAATCTTGCACATGCTCATTCATTGCCTGCACTAGCGAAGACTGCTAACTTTTATTGTGTTACCATACTAAAGCTCACGTAGCACTGGTTGGCAAATACTGCTGTTATTAAGTAATATTATCTGTAAATAACATGTCAAATTGTAAACAAAATATGAATTTCTGCTCCAACAGACCCTACACTTTGCAGCGCAGGTCTTTGTCTAGTCTTAAAGAATTTTGATGGTATAAAAGTGGCCCTAAACCTTTTTAGAATAATCCAGTTAGAGAGTTTCAGAGTTTTTATTTTGTTCTATATATAACGTGATTTACTGATGAAATATTCAACTCTAGGTGTGGCAGGACTTTATGTTTGCTTGTGCCTTATATCCAACCGAGAAGGACTTCATACAATCGGTGAGAGAAGAAGTCGTCCAACAGGTGAGTTGAATTTGGACTAGATCACACATACAATAAAACTATATCTAATGTATTGTTGCTCTTGTAATCGTTTGTTGTTTTAGGTCCAGCGTCTGAAGTCTCACCCCTCGATAATAGTATGGAGTGGCAATAATGAAAACGAGGCGGCGCTGGCCACTGACTGGTTTGACATTCCCGAGACCCAAATTCCCAAATATGTGAAGGACTACGTGACGCTGTATGTGAACAACATACGGGACATTGTTTTAGAGGTGAGAGCCCGGCGTAATCATCCATTTGGAAAGTTGTAGTTGGTGTTAGTTTTGTAGATTCGTTTTTATCATTATCTGAATAAAATTGTGATAATAGAAGTTTGCCAGAAATACAAATATTTGAAAAGAACATTTTGTACTGAGAATGTGCATGTGTTTCAGTGCATCCGGAAAGTATTGCTTCACTTTTCCCGCATTTTGTTATGTTACAGCTTTTTTCCAAAACTGATTAAATTCAACATTTGGCAAATAATTCTACAAACAGTTCCCCATAATGACAACTCGAAGAAGCCTGTTATAAATCTTTGTAAATGTTTTGTTGTAGAACTTTCCGTTTGGTACACAGCCTCAACCAGGACCTCCATTTCTACCCTTGTTGACATTTCTTTGTGATTAGCTCTATCTGTGACGGGCGTCATCAGCTGTTACAGAATGTGTCCTTCTCTAACATTATCAGTTTCCTTGGTTATCTCGTCTCACAGAAGTGCTATGCTGGGGACTTCTCATTAGGACAACGCTTATTTGTGAAAAATAAAATGAACACTTTCCTGATGCACTGTATTTTTGTTTGTTCTGACCATGACAACCGGACCAAAAAAAAAAAGTCAAATCATAGGAACAGGAAGCACTGCAACAAGATAAATGCAGTGGTCTCCAGCCTTTGTTCTGGTTGATGTTTTTTTTTTTCTCACAAGAAAGGGTCCTAAACATTTGATTTCTCTCATGGACCACTGCAACGGCCAAATAACAACGCAAACCTGTGCATACCACCCCTAGCCCTACTTTTTGGACATCTTTGCCTTTTACCCGGTTAAATTGCACTTCATAGGAAATGGTAATAAAGCAATCAAATTAACTAATGTCTTCGTGTCCACATCAGGAGGACCAGAGTCGGCCGTTCCTGGTGTCCAGCCCCACAAACGGAGCAGAGTCGGAGCAGGAGGGCTGGGTGGCTGGGGACCCTTACGACCCGCACTATGGGGACACTCACTTCTACAGCTACACTCACGACTGCTCCGACTGGACCAGCTTCCCCAGGACGCGCTTCGCCTCAGAGTACGGCTTCCAGTCCTGGCCCTCGCTCTCCACTCTGCGACAGGTACAGCAGTCACTTGTTTGTTCTGGCTGCAACCAACGACCATTTTAGCCGTCATCTAGTCAGGGATGACTTTTTCTATGAGTCAACTTGTCAAAACAATTATTTATTTTTAAATACATTATTAACCAAATAAAGATTAAAATATGATGACTGAGGGCATCTAGATAAATAATATTTACAAACAAAAAATATGTATGTAAATTTGAAATAAAATTATGCCATGGTCTTTGATTTTTTTTAAAAGGACTTTTTATATGTGTTTGGAGTCTGATTAGTCCAGATAACCATTACAATTAACAAAATACAACTACAATATATTTTTTAAAGTCGACGAGTCACTATTAGTTTGTTAAAAAATACAATAAAAAAAAAAAAAATGTATTGCCGCCAAATTTGTGCTGTCGTGAGAAAGTACAATGATTATGAATATAAAATATATTTAACTGGTTTTAACACTAATTATCTCCATACTTTTTTTGTATATATCGATCAACCACCTTTTGTAGCTTTTGTAGGGGAACATAGTACATCGTTTTCAAACTATGTACAATACTGTTCTGACATTTAAATGCAATACGAAAAGAGGACACAATTTGGACTCGACTAGAACTGATGATATATATCATATATATGTTAACTTTACATACAAATCACAATCACGGCAAAAGAGCCCCGCAGATAGTGCAACGTTTACAATACATATTCTGTTTTGACCGAACTGTAAAGAAACATGCTTTTGACTTGATGTTATTCATTTGTCCGTTTATTTCGTGATCCTGCAGGTCACCACGGCAGACGATCGCAGATACGACAGCGCCTTCTCGTCCCACCGACAGCACCACGACAACGGGAACCAGCAGATGTTGCAGCAGGCCGCTCTGCACTTCCACCTCCCCAACTCCACGCAGGCCTACAAGAGATACACAGACACTTTGTACATCACACAGGTAAGAAAATACACTTAAGTAACAACATAGTAACAAGATTGTAACAGGTGAAGTCAAATACTAGTAATACATATCATTCTAAAACATTCTTAAAAACATGAAAAAAGGGTAAACGTATGTGACTGAAATCAAAGACGGATACGTTTGACATCTGTTTTAGTGAGACGTAGCAAACTGTAACATTTTGTCTTTGATGTTGATGATGTGTAAAGAAGAGGCGGGAATTGAAAGCAAGTGAAAGGTTTTGAGGAAGTTTGAGAACCAATACAGACGGTCACCACGTGTTCAGAGCAGCTGTAAAACGGCCGCTCACGTGGGGCGTTTCCTGTCTGCAATAATCAACATTTATAGATAAGATAAGATAAGATATTCCTTTATTGATGCTTACGTTTCTCAATTTACCTGTTTTTGAGAGAAAATGTCAGTGTTTTGCTCATGATGTGGTCAAAACCTTAGTTATGATGTAACATATGACATGAATGATGAATCAGAGGGACTGAATTTAATTTGTTTTCTTCTTCGTGTGTAATTTTCAGGCGATGCAGGCCCAGTGTGTGAAAGCCCAGACCGAGTTTTACAGAAGAAGTCGAAGTGAAGTTATTGAAGGTAAAGGGTTGACGATGGGCGCGCTTTACTGGCAGCTAAACGACATCTGGCAGGCTCCTTCGTGGTCATCGATTGGTGAGTTACATTACAGCGCTACAAATCAACTACTGTACTTTCTCTAGACTTAGACCCAAATATCTAGAGCCACACATAGATTAATATGACCTTATTTTGTGATGTATCCTCCTACCTTTTACTTTTTATTTATTTATTTATTTATTATTTTTCTCAACTTCTGTTTTGCAGAATTTGGGGGAAAGTGGAAAATGCTTCATTATTTTGCTCAAAACTTTTTCGCTCCAGTATTACCGATTGGATTTGAGGACGAGGACGGCTTTTTCATTTACGCTGTTTCCGATTTGAGTGAAGACCTCAAGCTCTCTTCTGCTGTATGTTATGATTTTATTTTAATTTCTTGATTCAAAACTGTATTATGTCAATTTTATAATTCTAATCATCAAATCAAATCAATTTATTTTTGTAAGGCCCAAAATCACAACAACAGTTGCCTCTGAGGGCCACAGGGAGAAATGAATCAACAATGTCTGTGGTGGCAATGAAGTCAGACAGTGTCTGTGGTGGCGAGGGACAATGTCCCAGAGTCCTCTGTCCTTAGACTCTCCTTCTCGGCCAGGAAAAACTACAAAAAAAACCTCTTTGGGAAAAAAGCGTAGAAACCAGTGAAGGAGAGATCCGACTCTCACAGACGGACAGACGGACACGAGGGAGACTGGAGCTGGACCCACTCTTCAGGCAGATGAGGGACCGTCGGAGGCGAACTGGACCCACTCTTCAGGCAGATGAGGGACCGTCTGAGTCGAGCTGGACCCACTCTTCAGGCAGATGAGGGACCGTCTGAGTCGAGCTGGACCCACTCTTCAGGCAGATGAGGGACCGTCTGAGTCGAGCTGGACCCACTCTTCAGGCAGATGAGGGACCGTCTGAGTCGAGCTGGACCCACTCTTCAGGCAGATGAGGGACCGTCGGAGGCGAACTGGACCCACTCTTCAGGCAGATGAGGGACCGTCGGAGGCGAACTGGACCCACTCTTCAGGCAGATGAGGGACCGACTGAGGCGAACTGGACCCACTCTTCAGGCAGATGAGGGACCGTCGGAGGCGAACTGGACCCACTCTTCAGGCAGATGAGGGACCGTCGGAGGCGAACTGGACCCACTCTTCAGGCAGAAGAGGGACCGTCTGAGTCGAGCTGGACCCACTCTTCAGGCAGATGAGGGACCGTCTGAGTCGAGCTGGACCCACTCTTCAGGCAGATGAGGGACCGTCGGAGGCGAGCTGGACCCACTCTTCAGGCAGATGAGGGACCGTCGGAGGCGAGCTGGACCCACTCCTCAGGCAGATGAGGGACCGTCCACATAGGGCAGGGACCACTTCACCAGGAGAGGGACATCTGGGTCCACAGGTCCTCAGGAGTGAGAGAAAGAAAAAGAAGGCGGTGAACAGTTTGCAAGTGGAATTAAAAAAATAAATATTGTTTGATAGCATAAGTAGTCAGAAGAAGAAGAGGATAGTGCTCAAGCTGTCATACTTCCCCAGCATAGTTACTCCTAGTGCAGCGTAGCTAAAGCTGTGGGTTTATGTTTCTGTTCCTAACTAGTCTGACCATAAGCGATTTCGAAGAGGAACGTTTTAAGCCTGGACTTAAATGAAGAGACTGTGTCAGCATATTTAACATGGGTCGGGAGCTGATTCCATAACACAGGAGCTTGGTAGCTAAACGCTCTACCTCCTACAGTACTTTTAGAGACTCTTGGCACCACCAGAAGGCCGGCATTCTGAGAGCGAAGAGCTCTGTTTGGATGATATGGTTCTATAGCATCTTTGAGGTAGGATGGGGCCATGTCATTTATGGCTTTGTGGGTCAAGAGTAGAATTTTAAATTTGATTCTAAACTCGACAGGAGCCAGTGAAGAGACTTTAGCACTGGCATAATGTGCTCTCTTCTTTTTGTTCCTGTTAGTAATCTTGCTGCTGCATTTTGAACCAGTTGAAAGCTTTTTATGGAGCTTTTAGGACACGCTGCAAGCAGGAGTTACAGTAGTCTAATCTAGTCGTTACAAATGCATGGATAAGTTTTTCAGCATCGCTTTTAGGCAGGATTATTCTGATTTTGGCTATGTTGCGCAAATGGAAATAGGCTGTTTTACAAGCTTGATTTATATGAGCTTTAAATGAGAGCTCCTGGTCAAATAAGACTCCAAGATTTCTTACAGTAATATCCATTTTATACAGCTATAGCCTCTTGCACCATATCTTCAGCCAAAAAAGACGTAACATTTTGGTCATTTGCCATGTTAATTTCGTACATTTTTCCATAAAAGAAAAAAAATAACTTTGCTCAGCACTTCTTGGCACAGGAAACATGATAAAATTGACATTTCAAATATGTATTTTGCAGGTTTTCGTTTACACCTGGTCCAAATTGCATCCTGTCTGTTCATTCCTCAACACATCTCCAAGGCTTGTCCCTGCAGGCAGCGCCGTGAACGTTTACCAGCGGCTCACCGGGCCCCTGCTGGACGCATGTGGATGTACACGTCAGTCCTGTTTCATCACGTTTCACCTGGAGGACAGCAGGAGACAACAGCTGGGCCCCGACAACCATCACTTCTTCTCTCCGCTGAAAGACGCTCAGGGCATCCTCCGACCAAACATCACTGTGAGGGGAAAAAGAACCTGGTTCCATCTCATTGTGTCCTGGTTCCTCCTCTTTTCTAACCTCAGTATTCGTATACCTTTCTACTTTTCTGTGTTTGTGTTCTTTCAATGTGGCAATACATCAAACTGGTCTAGGTTAGGGTTTAATCTGGAAGACTTGGACTTGAAACTTGATTAGTATTAAATAATGTTGTCTATAGACCTGCTTTAAGTCTGGTGGCACTCGAAAAGCTTCTCTTTTAGTCTTGTGTTAAAGTGCAGATACAGACGCAAAAGTATAACATCAAAATTAGTCTGAAGTAAAAGTATTCAAGTACCCGTTTAAAAATGTACTTTAGAGTTGTGATGATAAAGAACTTTGCTGATTATGTTCCTCTGAAATCCACTGAAAAAATGACTTGCATAAAGTACACCTTAAAATTTAACTTAAGTACGGAACTTTTACATCTGTCCCTTGTTTCTTTCTGCCACAGAATTTTAGAATAACTGGTTTAGATTTTCGTTTGGCCCTGGTTTAGTCCTAGATTTTGTCCCGATTTTAATCATAATGTTTTGGTCTTGGTTTAGACCCTGATTCAATCTGGATGAGTTTTAACAGATTTTCGTTCTCCTTTATGTTTCTTTAATTTAAATTTTATTAGGCCAATAATCAATCCTAGTATTTGTATGCTTTAATTAAATTACTAACTTAAAATCTACATGGAATAGTGTACTCATCTTTATCTGTGATTATAATTTCTTAAAATCACAGACAATCGTTATCATAAATTAATCGTATTTCCTTAAATATTACCATATAATACCACTTTACTCTTTGAAAAAGGTCAAGTTAGTGTTTTCATATTTTTGTATATATTTTTAATTATTGATACATGGTCAAATGAGTATCTAGTTTCAATACTATTTATTTATTATTGGTGTCTGGGTGTAGGGTTTTTTTGACAAGCCACATTCTTACTGTATATTGTTCTGCCTAGACTAAAGTGTGGGAGGATCACGAGGTCTTCTCCATATTCCTCCAGTCTGATGCCATCGCCCTGTTCGTGTGGCTGGACGTGGGCACTGTCCCGGGACGCTTCAGTTCAAATGGTTTCCTGATGGTCACCAGAAACGCAACGGTCAGTTTTTACCCCTGGAGACCCACCAACGTCACGGAACTGAGCCAGTCTCTCACCGTCACCACTTTGCGAGACGTTTACTGAGCCCGGGAAAGAACAAAGAACAAAACAAACTCAAATACACTCATTAACAAACATTGATCTGTTTTTTTTTCCCTTTGTCCTGCACTGACCACATTTTAAATATACTTGTAAATGATGCATAATTAAAGTTTATATATTTTTACAATAAATATTTGTCTTTTTTTCTCTCATGCTAAAATGTTGCCAGTTACTTCTATTTCAAATTTTCCTCGGTGGAATTTTAGCACGTAGGTGAAATTAATGATTTGTATTGATCATTATGACCCGATGTGTACGTGTGGAACGTTTTCAGTAAATTGACACTAAACAATATCGCTACAAAGTAACGGGCAGTAAATCAAAGTCGTAATTGGAATCATAAATTGCAGACTTTTGACCAATTGGTGCTTGTACTCAGTGACCTGAAACCATAACAGACACTGTATTTAATGTGTGAAAATTGAACATAGAGGACAATTTAAATTGTAATAGTATTTTCAATTGAATCCTTCTTTTACTTCATGCAATTTATTTATTTTTTTAACCAATTGTCCTTATATTCACCTCTCTCGTTGCCACATCTTTCATTATAATTTTACAACACTTCTGAAGAACAGATTAGAGATAATTTGTTCCTTTTGCAGGACCTTTAAACTTTTGGAATTATTTTGATTCGTGTTTATTGGCATTATTAAGGTATAATATATCCGGTCTGATATTACTACCGGACATTAATGATACAATCTCCTGAGTAGATATTAAAGTTATTACCTGTTACAGAACTTAAACACTTAAAACACAACAGGTGACGATTGTACAAGCTTTAATTTAAGAGTGAATAATGTATGCATATTTATTTATAACACAAACCAGCCATTAAAAGCAGATTATTTATTCTTACAGTTAACAGCAACAATACAAAATGACAAAGGTTGATGGATAATTGCCTTTTCAGCGTGTACAATACTTGGAAACTCACCTGACAGCAAGAAGGTGGTGGATTTGACTCCCCCCACGCCCTGGACCCTTTCTGTGTGGAGCTTGCATGTTTCTTGCGCGTGCTTCCGTTTCCCCATCACTGAAAATACAATGGCTTCTCTTTGTGGCCTGGACTCTCCTGAACAACAAATCTCAGCGGTACAATCCTGGTTGAATAAAGGTCAATAATTGTATTTCTTGAATAGCATTAATGTATGAAGACAAAAGAGGTTCATAATTGAAAAACAAAAATGTGAACCTGGGAAATCAATGTTCATGCTGTGAAAAATAATTCATTTGTTTAATGTTGGGATTCACCCGTATATATACCCCCCCCTTCAGAATATTTGACCTCCATGTTTCAAGCCTTTGAACCAGGTCCAGGCCAGTCTATATCGAGACAACTC
The DNA here is from genome assembly GCF_026437365.1 of Eucyclogobius newberryi. Taxonomy (NCBI): domain Eukaryota; kingdom Metazoa; phylum Chordata; class Actinopteri; order Gobiiformes; family Gobiidae; genus Eucyclogobius; species Eucyclogobius newberryi. Next base: position 12,053,454 of record NW_027315846.1, read on the forward strand.
TGGCCTGTGTGGACTGTAAGGGGCTGGTTCAGGTGTGTAGTTGTCAGTGCTCTGGAGTGCCGGCCAGAGCACTACTTAAGGTGCACACAGACTGCTTTCTGATTTGTAATCCAAACCTGGCAGACTTCTTCTTTCTCTTTCTCACATTTCCCATACTCGTGATCTCCTGCACATTTACCACATCTTTGCTTCCCTCTGTAGACTGCTGCTATATGACCAAAGCGCTGGCACTTGAAGCAGCGTAGGGGCGATGGACCGTATGGTCTTACTTCATAGCTCATGAAACCAATGAACACTTTACTAGGCAGGCATTTCCCTTCAAGCTAGTGTGCTTGGGGTGGAGAATAAAGTCGGCAGCGGTAACAACCAAAGAAGAGGAAGGGAAGGATAGCAATAGGAAGATGGGGAAGAAGAAGAAGAAGAAGAAGGGTCAGCTCAAAAAGCAGTCTGGAAGGAGTAACGTGAATTGATGGTCGGTACTGATTTAGAGAGCGGGGAGGAGCAACCTTTTGTTGCTGTTGAGGCTTCAAGTGATCGCCGGAAGCGTAGAAAGATCTTAAGCCCATCTGTATCGGAAGGTTCTGACAGTGAGAGGCAGGGGGGAACTTAATGTCGGGAATGAGAGCAGAGAGTGTATAAGTAAAAGGTGATCATAAAACTTGTGCAGGAAAATGGGTCCTTTATGGAGTGGAGTCCAGTGGCATTGACGTGGAGCCTGAGTGAGGCAGTGGAGATCTTCTTCTTCATCTTCATCTTCATCTTCATCTTCATCTTCTTCTTCTTCTTCTTCTTCTTCTTCTTCTTCTTCTTCTTCTTCTTCTTCTTCTTCTTCTTCTCCTTCTCCTTCTTCTTCTTCTTCCCCATCTTCTTCTTCCCCATCTTCTTCCTCTTCTTCTTCCCCATCTTCTTCCTCTTCTTCTTCTTCCCCATCTTCCCCATCTTCTTCTTCTTCCCCATCTTCCCCATCTTCTTCTTCTTCCCCATCTTCCCCATCTTCTTCTTCCCCATCTTCCCCATCTTCTTCTTCTTCTTCTTCCCCATCTTCATCTTCCTATTGCTATCCTGCCTTTCTTCTTCTTTGGTTGTTACCGCTGCCGACTTTATTCTCCACCCAAAGCACACTAATCACGTAAAGGCTGGCGCGCCCCCTACTGGACGCCCCACTAACCACAAGCGCATGGAAACAGAAGTTCCGGGGCCTCTTGTACAGGATCGTCCAGGACCTGCTCTTTTGGCTCCACATGACTGCAGCTGCACTTCCCCTGTGCCACCACCAGGCGGCCCTCACGCCGCTCCTCCGCCCGCGTGAACGTGGTGTGTTTGTGTCCCTTTTTTTTTTTTACTCTCTCCAGCTGTTTCTCAATTGATCCACGAGCGACACCTCTGCTTCCGCGTCTCCCCGCCCCATCCCCCCTTTAAAAAGCCGGGTCCCCACACTGTCCCGGGACAAAGCTGTGCGTCTGTCGCGCGTGCATCCCTCGGCTTGCTTTGTGTGCTCTCGCCGCGAGCACGTTGCATACCAAGTGAGCCACAATACTGGGTTTTGGGAGGCAGTAGCGCACGAGGTTAGATCTTCTCCATTTTTGTGCGTCGCGTGTCCCTTTTGGGTGAACCTTGAACCGACACAGAGAGAGGATCGATCGCTCCGGCTCAGAGGCTCAGGACTTTGTAAAACAACATCAGCGCGCGTGGACCATGAACCGTCTTTGCGTAAAACCAACACGGAGATCTTGAGGAACGATGCTCTTTCAGGAACACGAGAAGTTTAATTGAAGCATCTGAAGACGCGTTTGACTTACATAATGGAGAATTGGTTTAATTTGTTCACGTTTTCTTTCATCGTTAACTATCTAAGCGTAGCGACGCAAGATGCACAGGACTATTTGGAAAACATCCTTCACTTCTTTAAACAGAATGAAACGATTTCCACACGGAATTTGGAGGAATTGTTGCTTTTGATTTCTGTCAGGAGATCTGAGTCGATCAGCCTCAACAACCCACTCGCAGACCAACTGGTAAGAGTCCTACAAGAATGGTTTTGGTACAAATCACGTGGTTTGTTGTGCTTTAATTATAACTAATGGATGAGAATGGGGAAAAATGTATTACACTCTTATAATGCACGTTTTACGTTGAGGTAGATAATGAATAATACCTGTCCTATACACAACCACAGGGGTTCCCAATTTTTCAGGCCGGGATCCCCAAATTAACAGTGAATCCCCCGAGGGGTCCACTTTGGGAACATTTAGTAAAAGCACACACGTGATCTAACTATTAGTAAGCTATTTGTATTTACCCCCTTTAAAATGGTTTATCTCCAAGTATTTCAATAAATGTATATATTTATGTAAAAATAAAAAAGATATATAAAGAGGTAACCTTATAAAATATATATAGGTAACCTTATAGAATAACACATGAGTGTGTGTTCTTGTTCTTTGAATATGTTATGTACATGAGTACATGCATATTTATGAACATACATATTTATGGGTATACATAAGGCTCTCTGTTGTTTCACAAACACACGCAGGCACCCGTGTACATACAGTAGACACTTGAAATGTTTTGCTCAGGGGCACAACGGCAGAATGTAACAGCTGGAGCGCTTTGAATGTGGGGAAATGCCCTGTCACTGACAAATCATTAATGTTGGAATTGAATATTTAATTTTAAAATATTGACCAAAACATTTCCTTTGTTGTATCTTAAATTGTCTGTGTGTCCCCCGTGCGACCCCAGTGTCCTTCAGCGGGGCAGATCCTGGAACAGTTGGGGTTGGCTAACCTCAGTCAGCTGAGCGTGGGACATCTGGAGAAGCTGTGTCCGGCCGTGTTGACCCAGGTGCTGCTGCCCTCGTGCCCTTACATCGTCCCAGAGCCGCTGCCTCCCCTCGACTACTCCGGTCAGTGCCGATTAATCTCACGCAACAGCGCTGTTTACACTGGTCTAAAGTGTTACTAACCCAGACTCAATCTGCTCTCCTGTCCAGACTGACCCAATGACCCAGTCAAGTCATTTCTTCTTTACTGCAAACATAAGTCAAAAAGAATTAACTTATCACTCAATAAATCAGCTATTTTCATCAATTAACTAGAGATAATCAATTTCCAAACCAGGACTCAACCAAGAAAGAGGCAATTAAAATTGTTTACTACAAAGTCTCAAATTAAGTTCCACCTCATTGTTCTGCTTGAGCTAATCTTCTCGTAATTCCTTGTTCAGAAGTTTTAACAGTGAAGTTCTGTTTCACTTGCACATACAGTATTACTAATCCACTAAATAGGTAACAATGAATCACAGTTTTTGTTAAAAATACTGGGAAAACTATTGCCAAACACAGATCAGAAAAAAATGTGGTGTTTTGGAGATACAACACACAACGACAACTGCCACCACTTCTTCTAATAACATCTGATGATTCTTTACGATTACTTAGACCATGACTGCTACGTATACGTATACGTATACGACGACTACTATTATTACTGCTTATACAACTACTACTATTATTACTGCTTATACAACTGCTACTTTTACTACTTATACTACTTTTATTACTATTTACTACTTATACGACTACTGCTATTATTACTACGTATACGACTACTATTATTACTGCTTATACAACTACTACTATTATTACTACTACTACTATTATAACTACTTATGCTACTACTACTACTACGTTTACTACTTATACTACTATTATTACTGCTTATACAACTGCTACTATTATTACTGCTTATACAACTACTACTATTATTACTACTACTACTATTATAACTACTTATGCTACTACTACTACTACGTTTACTACTTATACTACTATTATTACTGCTTATACAACTGCTACTATTATTACTGCTTATACAACTACTACTATTATTTCTGTTTATACTACTGCTACTATTATTACTACATGTACTTCTACTACGATTACTACTACGACTATTACTATTTATAATACTACTTCTACTATTATTACTACTTATACGACTACTACTATTATTTCTGTTTATACTACTGCTACTATTATTACTACATGTACTTCTACTACGATTACTACTACGACTATTACTATTTATAATACTACTTCTACTATTATTACTACTTATACGACTACTACTATTATTACTGCTTACACAACTACTACTATTACTATTACAACTTCTACTTCTATTACTAGTAAACCAGTCCTTCCTCCACGTCTTTATGTTGTCTCTAGTTGGTCTGCACTGGGCCTGGGGTTATGTGGGCCTCCTAAAGACATTTACGGCTGAATAAATGACTGTAAATGCTCCGTCAGTCTGAGTGAATGGCGGCCTGTGTGCTCCCTGTCATTACCTCGGGTGGATCCAGCACAACTCAGCATGGCACGGATAAATAAACCCCGTCTCCTGTCGCAATTATCTGGAGAAAAGGAAATTAATGACTTAAGAACACAGCAGTCAGTTATGCATTGTGTTGCCTGTTATTAACACGTTAGGTCCTGGGGCTGAGGCACAATGTGTACTCTTTGTGCCACTGAGTTAGCATTGAATTTAGAGTGTGTCAGGGAAGTTTTTTGATGAGTAGACAGTGAGATAAAGTCGGAAATCCAAGTCTAAACAAGAGCCTGGCCTAGACTAGATAAACAGGTAAGGAACGTTCACACTTGCACATTCAACACTACAAAATAGGGACTTAACCCAGGGCTAAAAGACAAACTGAATCTTGGACCAGATCAGGATCAAACGAGGACTAGAACAGAACCAAACCATGTCCACATCGGAACTAAAATCGTCCCAGTTAATTTCTCCTGGTTTGAGCCCAGTGTAGTAGTAACGTAGACTTTGTATGGTTCAATTTTTGTCCTGGTCTAGTCCAAGTTTAGTCTGAATCTAGTCCTGTATGGCCCTCTTTTAGTCCTGATCCAGTCCAAGTTTAATTCTGGATTTAGTCCCAATCTAATCCCAATTTTGAGTGCAAGTGTGAAGGCAATCTGGAGGACTGAAAGAAGATTTAATAAAGCCTAAACAAGAACTAAACTAGGCCGAATCAGGGTTAAGTCAGGCCTGAACAACAACAAAACTACATGTAGCCTTGACTGGTGTCCCAAAATAACAAAAAATAATGTGTTGTATAGCTTAATGTGTAAAACCAGCACATTTTTGTATTTAGTTTGTATTCTTTATGACAGACTCTGACTCAGTTCCTTTCTACAACTACAACTAGAAATATTTTGACCACTACTGCAGCAGCTGGTAGTACTTATACTCTCGCCATGTTTGAACACAGGACCCTCTGTTTCCAAGGTCACCCACTAACCTATTTTAACAGCAAGGTCAAACAACACTTTTAACACAATAGCACCATTATAAATTGACAAAATAATAATAATAATAACAATAAACTAATTAAAATTAATTAAAAACTTTAAATACAAAAATGAATCTATCAACAATTTTAGTAAAATTGATGCCTATGCAGTGTAGAGACTAAATGTCAATTAAATTACTAAATGTCAAAATATGTTTCTACGTTTACATTTTTTTGAGGAGTTGTATTTTTAATCTTGCCCTGGTTTGACTTCTGACCTTTGACCGCCCAGGCTTGGTTTTTATTATTGACATTCTTAGAGTGAACTGTGACCGTTGCCCAGCAGCTTTTGTCTGAATGTTGTGAATAAGACCTGCTGTTTCCCTTGGGTCTAAAGAAAAAAAGATTGTTATTTATGTGTTATGACCAGAGGAAAATGTGCTGTAGACCTGTGCCTTTTAAACCAGTATCTTACTGTACAACCTGTATGGTGTCATGGTCCGTTCACACCGCTGCGTCAAAGCATCCAGCTTACGATAAAAGTCTCAAGACGCACGTCTTGGGCGGACACCCTTGACTCTCTGGACGTGCGTCCAAGAGCCAGAGCGGCCAATGCAGAAAAGTTTGACAAAGCTGACATTTTTTACGGCTGACGCAGCGCAGTAACCAATCAGAGATCACGGCCCAGTGTCGCACCTACACTATCACTATTCACTATCCGGACAAAGGACCAAAACAAGCTTTGCACCTGTAAAATATGCGCTGGACACCTCGAACCCGCGTCTGCTGGTGAGTTTATTTTTTGGACACGTGTCCAGGGTGTCTGCCTTCAAATGTAAAGGCGTCCAACTCAGGCGTCCAATGCGAATGTGGACACGGAGGCCTCAGGCCTGGAGCGTCTGGGCCCCCTGCAGTGCCTCAAAGTTACTGCTAAACATGCTTATTTATGTTTGTATGTTTTTTAAAATTCTACATTCTTATTTATCACAAATACATCTTTATACAAAACGTAGTCGTTGAAACAAACAAAATCTGTCAATGTAAAATGTTTTCCTCGGCCTCCTCTTTTGCAGTTTGGGGATACGGGTTCCTGGCTGTCACCATCATAAACTTGGCGGCTCTTCTTGGCTTGTTGCTGTTGCCATTCACAAAGAAATCTTATTTTCCCAAAATTTTGACCTACTTCATCGGTTTGGCCATCGGGACACTGTTCTCCAATGCAGTGCTGCAACTCATCCCAGAGGTATACGCACTTTTTCTGTTATAATATTTCTGTTCAATCAAAGAAGCACAATTTGAATGTGTTATTCTAACGAAATGTGAAATCTTTCCTTCTTTCAACAGGCCCTTGGTTTTGACCCCAGAGCTGACAACTATGTGTCCAAAGCAGTGGGCATTTTTGGTGGATTTTACGTACTTTTCTTTGTGGAGAATGTTTTGAAAATGGCCCTCAAAGTGGACCAAGAGGTAAGATGTGAATCTAAAACAAGGACTTAACCAGAACTCAATATGAATGAAGGTTTTTATTGTTGACATTGCGTGCACACAAATTTGACTTGAACCAGGACTAACCCAAAACTAAACACTAGACTCAACCGTACCCTTAAGGCCAACACACACTGGGATTTCATCACATCTGTGGTGAGTACAGACAGATTTCTGCACTGTGACCGACAGTGGCATAAACTTTGAGGAGAGAACTGCAGCAGAGGCACGAGAACCGTAGCAGAAGCACGAGAACCACAGCAGAGGCACGAGAACAGCAGCAGAGGCACGAGAACCACAGCAGAGGCACGAGAACCGCAGCAGAGGCACGAGAACCGCAGCAGAGGCACGAGAACCGCAGCAGAGGCACGAGAACTGTAGCAGAAGCACAGAGGCATGAGAATCGCAGCAGAAGCACGAGAACCGTAGCAGAGGCACGAGAACCGCAGCAGAGGCGCGAGAACCGTAGCAGAAGCACGAGAACCGTAGCTGAGGCACGAGAACCGCAGCAGAGGCACGAGAACAGAAACAGAGGCAGAAAAAGCACCTGGTCCTCTCTCTCTTCTCCCCGTTTAAGAAAACACTCTTGACTCGCTAAACTCACTATAACCTGCTCAAACCACCGTCTTTCCTCCACTCACACAGTCTAGTGCCGTGTCTCTTTTTGTCAGACGTCATCTGCAGATAAAACCCTATTTAAAGCTCCCCAAGAGTTGTTTTAAAGCCTTTTTAAGAGCCGTGACGCGCAACGTTTAGTGTCTGTTGACACGTGTGCTTGACATGCATCAGAAGACGCTACGTGCCATGCTCTGGTGTGTTGGGTTAGGGTGACTAAACCAAGTATGAATGAAGATTAAACTAGGACTAAACTAGGGCTAATCCAGGGAAAAACAGGCTTTAACCAGGATTTACCAGTTCACAAAGTATAAACAAACCTCAGGATTTAATGACCCTGTATATAGCCTGGTCTACCTCTGCTAATGACTGTACTTAAGTACTTAAGCATTTTTTTTTTTAAAGTGAGTAAATGCAGGGAAGTTACCACAATTAGACATTATTTAAATGCTCGTTTATTATTTTTATACATATTATATTTTTGTTATGCCTTTTTATAGCACGGACACAGTCACTTCTCTCCAGTGGACAATTCTCATGATAACGCTCTTCACAATGGCGTCGTCGCAGAGAAGAAGGACGCCATCATCCTGACCAACATAAACACTGTCGCCGCTGGGGACATGTCAGAGGCCAATATGTTATCTGCACAGGTAAATAAGACACATGTTTTAAAAAACTCAACTTGGAGATAAAAATAGCCGCTTTATAAGCACAAAACCTCTGGTGCATGTCTGTCAAATACGTCACTTTAACCCTTTAGAAAAACTATGTTGACCTCATTATCTTTATTAGGAGTGTTTGAAGGAGACATTGAAGATAAGACCAGAGGCTGCAGCTGTATCAGGGAGACATGTGTGCGGCTCCTCTGCACATGTATTCTAATTTTTTTATCAGTCACTCTAGAACCTCTGCAATGGTTATTTACATTTGTGGTTTACTGAATATTGATTTACTGCCAGTCTGTGGTTGGTGGAATTAAACCTGAAAAGAAGCCAAAGTAACAAATATTTGGCCCTTTTTGATTTAAGTGGTTGTTGATTGTGGAGTTAATGAGTTATAGCAGAAAAGTGTCAGAGCACCCTGATTAGGTGCAACAGATAATATGATGTTGGCTCATGACAGAACGAGGCTAACCCATGATAAAACAGATATTTTTAGTGTCTAATCACAAGATAAATTATAGTTTTATTACTGCATGGACACATTTGATTCATCAACGTATGGGCACAATTCTTTATAAACAGTAGTGACAGTCATGCATTTCGTGGATGGATTTAGACTCGCACACAAACCACATACAAACTGTGAATATACAGGGACTTATTGTGGAACTAAACTAGACTAGGACTAACCTAGGCAGTTTCTCTCTATGGAAATATGTAATTTCTCTCTATGGAAATACGTCATGCAGGTTTGAAATAACTAACATACTAAATCTACAACAGGTCTGAACTGGGCTCAAGACTTATACAATAGAAAGTTGAACTAAACCAGGGCAAAAAAGAGAAATTCTTAGCTATGAACATTGAGATTTAATGTTAACATACAGTATAACATAATTGGTTAATTGGCTCGAGCCATTCCATGGAATGGAACGAGTCTTTGTTCTTGCCATGGTTATTATTATTATTATTATTATAGTTCTTGCATGGTAATTTTGCCACAACTCGGGCACTTTTGACCCCGTAACATTGATGAATGTCACACATGGGGTCATAGACGCGATCGGCTCGGCCCGAACTCCAATAAAATGGAGGTTGCGAGAACGCCCGTCGCAACAGTTCAAAAAAGCAAAAACATGAAACGCTTAATCTTTGGCCTAGGCACACCGTAGCTACCTTTTGAGGAGTAAAACGCACCTGGCAGCATCGCTCTATGATAAACAGGAAGTCAGCCATGTCGAATCAAAGTGGCACCGCCATGTTTGACTTTTTTTTTTTCAAAATCGTACTTGTCCTAGGTTTTTTTTCAGATCGAGCTCAAAACAACACCTTTTGCATCTAAAGACATTGAAATTTAATAAATATTCAAAAGAATGTTGATATTATTTACAGTCTCCGCGTAACACGCCCTCAAAAAAGGCTTTATTTTCTGTTTTTTCAAGGACAAGTCACGTCTTATGGAATTGATCTACGAAGCTCATATTTCATTCACTAATGCGCTTTTATGATCTGATTGGAAATAAATACCCATGTAACAAATTGACTCTATAGCGCCCCCTACCCATTGTGTGAAAAACTCAACATTGTCTGATTTGTTTGAAACTCATGGTTTATATTCTCCTCGAGACGCCATGAAAAAAGTGCATTGCAGATATTGTGTATTTCACAATTGGCCAGCAGGGGCGCAATTAATGCCTTCACTTCCACTTTCGCTGGGACATTTCCTCTCGTGCCGCGTTAGAATTATTATTCTTTAGACTTTATTCTTTCTGCCACAACTCGGGTATTTTTGACCCCCTGAACATCACTGAAAAGTCGCGGGTCACCGAGGCTCTCTCTCTTTCTCCCTGCAATTTGTCAGATCAAATCAAATCAAATCAATTTATTTTTGTAAGGCCCAAAATCACAACAACATTTGCCTCTGAGGGCCACAGGGAGAAATGAATCAACAATGTCTGTGGTGGCGATGAAGTCAGACAATGTCTGTGGTGGCGAGGGACGATGTCCCAGGGTCCTCTGTCCTTAGACTCTCCTTCTCGGCCAGGAAAAACTACAAAAAAAAAAACCTCTTTGGGAAAAAACCGTAGAAACCTGGAGGAGTTCCAGTGAAGGAGAGATCCGACTCTCACAGACGGACAGACGGACACAAGGAGACTGGAGCTGGACCCACTCTTCAGGCAGATGAGGGACCGACTGAGGCGAACTGGACCCACTCTTCAGGCAGATGAGGGACCGTCTGAGTCGAGCTGGACCCACTCTTCAGGCAGAAGAGGGACCGTCTGAGTCGAGCTGGACCCACTCTTCAGGCAGAAGAGGGACCGTCGGAGGCGAGCTGGACCCACTCTTCAGGCAGATGAGGGACCGACTGAGGCGAACTCGGTCAGGACAAACTACTATTTGCAACTACTATACCGCAAACTACGCAATCATCAACGGTGAATTACTGAGCTTCGTTTGGTATGCCGCAAAACGCAGCAGAAAACATGGACTGGCGGGAAGGCGGTCGCGCGGGAGGCGAGAGCCATCATCGCTGCTCCGCGGCTTTAATTTGTTCTTGATTTCTTTTCTTTTTTTGAAGCATTGCTCAGTTCGTTTATTACCAGGAACAGAAGATTTTTGTTCATTTCACTCCATAAATATAATATTAATTACTTGCGTCACTAAAATGACTTCACAAAACGTCGCCAGTTAATGTCTAAAATCATGTGACTCGTCTTTTATCTGCAATCTCACTTATTTATTGAATCCTTATCTTTGTCTGTGAAGCTGCGGCTAATGTTTAACCCTTAATCATTTAAACTCTACTAGGTCAGCCTCATTCCAAAATAAACACTTTAAAATAGTTTCAATAAAATGAACCTAACCCAGATAGTCATGTGCAGTCTTTGTGTTGTGCTGTTAAGTTTCTACGAACGTGGGTTTAACCAGTTTAACCCGTTTTAAACCATCTTTAGGCCATATACGGCACTGTACATTGTCAGTTCTGTTAGTGCAGTGGTTCTTAACCTTTTTGGAGGTACTGAACCCGACCAGTTTCATATGCGCATTCACCGAACCCTTAATTGGAAAATATATATATATATATATATATTTTAAATTCTGTGGCTCCATGCATGTCCCTGACAACCCACAAAAATAATGAATCCAAGAAAAACACATTTTAAAGAACGAGAATATGATAGGGTATGTTATCATAGTCATAAAATCCACATTTTTATGATAAGTCTTGGCACCAGCCTGGCCCCAAAAGGGCCAAAAGGTCAGCCTCTGGGGCCATTTCCCTTGTCCTTTTCTATAACTATACTATAATATAATATAATATATTTGCGAGCAATCCTTTTTGAGGACATAAAAATGAAGAAAAGGAACAGACTTTGTTGTGAAAATGACTTGAGAGAGGCACTTGCTAAGGTGAATGTGCATTTCTGAACTGGTCTCTGAAAGGCAACAGCTGAAGTCACACTGATTTGCAGTAAATATTCATTATAATATTTTTGTTTTTGTGTGAAAATCATGTTTTGATGATTTTGTTCTTTGAACACCGTGATGTTGATGCACGGTTCATTTTGTGCACCAGTAAAATATATACCTTTGTTTTGAATTTTATTTTTTATTTTATTTTTTTCAATCAAGAAGGGTTCGGTGAATTTGCATATGAAGCTGGTGGGGTTCAGTACCTCCAAAAAGGTTAAGAAAGCATTGGTTTACCTGAAATCTGCTGTTGATTGCTTACTTTGAGAGACTGCTTTAAAGCGTGAGTACAAGCTTGTTTCCATACCTTTGACAATGTCCACGGAAAGACCAGGATCTTCATTGTGTTCACACTCTGAACATGTCAGAGGAGGAACTGATTTGCATGATTAGAACATGGAGTTTTACTGTCACTTTTAACCTGGAGGATTGGCATTAACCAGAAGTGTGGCTCTGGACAGTTCAAATGCAGTGGGCTGAGTTTGGACACTTATGATTGGTCTAGATAGTATTATGGTTTAGCATGGTTTTATCAATGATTCTTCTTGTTTTCCTTTCCTCAGGACCTGGTCTAGTCCTTCTCTTTCAGTCCTTAGTTCTGATGAAAGCCCAATTTGGTCTCGGTTTAGTCCTAGTTTAGATCCAGTTCCTTGTTAGGTTCAAATGTAATTGTCAATGTATCCTCAGTTTAGTCCCTGTTTTTATATGCGTAAACATAAAGGACTAAGACTTCACTCCTAATAAGATAAGATATTCCTTTATTTATTATTAATCCGCTCACTCGTACAGTAGATACATGTAGACCCAGTCCTGGCCCGGGTCTCAGGTCTGTGGTTGTACCTGGATGTTTCAGAGCACAAAGCTGTCCCTGTCTGGGTCCAGTAAATGGCTGTGTCTCTCTCAGGTTTCTGCTTATCACACTACGCTCTTTCTCTTGGTGACTGAGGCGTACAGTTGCAAATTCATTACATTTTTACATTCTTTACATATTTTTTGTGGGTTTTTATAATCCTGCTTTTTGTCAATAGCTATATCAAATTTTATTTTTTTCCCCAAAGAAATCATGTCGCCATTTGAACTTTTGCTTAAATGTGAGCTTATGTTTACTCACCAAATCTGCATGTGTCATTGTGGATGTTTCCAAATCAAACAGTGAATGTACACACGTTTTTGCCTTTGCTTTGGACGAAACCTAGCTTTTTAAGTTTTTAGTGGGATCATTTCAGGATCTGTTCTAGATGGGACTCCCTAAAAGTTTGGCATTTAGTCTGGGGGCGGAACTTGGTATTCTATTATTTTGTATCAATTTATTTTTATTAGCACTTTTTAAATTTATTTATATACAATATATTTATCATCTGTAGGAGAGGATTTCTGTTAGGATTAGGTATATGTTTAGGAGTAGTTATTATTGATTGGGGCTGTGGGACATGGAATGTTTGAATTCTATTATTTAAATGTTATGCAAGTGGACAAAAATGTTGAAAATTGAACACCATAAGTAGATCATCATTTCACATTTTGTTCATTCTAAACCACCACATGGCATGTCATTATAGAAACTGGTCTGTTCACGTACTGTTCAAAGCTGCAGCTGTTGTAATATTTCACTCTTGCGAGCAGCAGATTGTCATTTACTTGTTTTTGTGTTTCAAAAGTGGCTATGTGTCATTTTAAAATCCTACATGCATTGCTTAGTGTTTTAATTTGTCAAATAATCGCAATTAAATACAGGGATCTGGGCGGGGATAGGGGGTAGGGGAAAACAGGATTTTTTCTGAGCACTCGAGCCTCAGTTGCAGGACGATACAGGACTTCTCAAACATGCAGGAATCATAATACAACTTTGAATAAACTAATGCTGAGGAACAAGGCAAAAAGCTCAGTAAAGTGGATTTTGTGCAATATGTCCCTTTTAAATGTGAGGTTTACACAGCATTCTGGTTTTGTCTGAGTTTAACCAGATTGATCCTTATTTTAATCACCCGTTTTAGTCCTGCTTTAGAACGAGTTTACTACCACTTCATACATACTCTTGTGTTGCAGGAAGTCAAGGGCTCCAAGGTGCGCTGCCACTGGTTACGGGGTCAAAGGATCACAGACATCAAGACTGTGGCCTGGATGATCACCCTGAGCGACGGGCTCCATAACTTCATTGACGGTCTGGCCATCGGAGCCTCCTTCACCGTGTCCGTGCTCACCGGCTTCAGCACGTCCACCGCTATCTTCTGCGAGGAGTTTCCACACGAACTGGGTAAGACGCATCGGGTTTAGGAATTTAGTTTGTATATTCTCTAATCTTTTATAATCTTTCCGGGGTAATGCTCCTTTTAAAAAAGTGCACTGTGAACTGAATCCTGATTGAAATATGTTTAATTTCTTCTTTAACAAAAATGTAACTTAACAAAATAAAATAAGGATCTTGATACCAATAGTTCAGACTCACTTCTATATTTCCCTTGCATCTTAATGTCATTTAGTGATTTACTTCCTTTCCAAACCTCAGAGATGGTAGCGGTTACCATGACGACTAACCACAAGAGGACACTAGACCTGGTTCACACTTATTTGTTAAAGTGGAAAAACATATTACAGAAAACCTTTTTAAGTTTAATTAGAAGCTGTTGCTATCACAATGTAACTTAATACAGGATAATGTATGATGGTGGTGGACTTCCGCAGACGCCACCCCACTGCCCCCTCACCAGTGAATATCCAGGGAAGGGACATTGAGAGAGTGACTCATACAAGTACCTGGGTGTTCATCTGAACCGCAAACTGGACTGGACTCACAACACAGACGCACTGTACAGGAAGAGCCAGGACACTCTGTCCGCTCTGGAGAGCAGCTTCAGTGAGAGACTGATCCACCCTCGCTGTGTGAGGAGAGGTTTCACAGGTCTTTCCTTCCTGCTGCTGTCAGACTTTATAACAACAAACACTGCTAGCCCTGAACATGTGCAATACTGTCATATTCATGTGCAATTACTGTCGTACTCACATGCAATAGTGTCCCATTCATGTGCATAACATATAACACATTCATGTGTATATAACATGTGCATGTGCATATAACTGATGAAAATAGAGTGTTTATTTTACCATTATTATTATTAGTATTATCTTGTCTTACGCTAGCTGTTTTTTATTTTATTTTTATCTTTATTTATTTTTCCCCTCCATTCCTTGTTAGGAAATGAGAGGTTTTGTCTATAGGAGTTTTTGTTTATAAGAGGTTTTGTTTATAAGAGTTTTTGTTTATAAGAGTTGTTCTATTTGTTATCTGTCCTTTTCCTCTGTATCTACCTGCGTTGCAACAATGAAATTTCCCCATGTGTGTACAATAAATGATTATCTTATCTTAATATATTTCAAATTAATTTCTAGTCTATCACATAAGACGCGTTAAAATCCAGTTCAACGACTACTACAATTAGACTAACGAAACATATGCAAAACAAGGACCAAATCAGGACTGAATCGGTGCTGCACAAGGATAAAATTTACACTACATCAGTATCAGTGACAATAACTGCTTTTTTCCCCTCAACAGGAAAATGCACTCTGCGGTCTGTCTGACATATTCTCAATTGGTGTGATCCGAAAGTAGACCAGGATGAGGTTTTACAAACAGCTGTAGTTTCACCTTTCATCTTTGTCTAAAACTGTTATATGTAATATCAACTATGGAGCCTTATTTTTGTTGTGTAATTTAAAGGGCAAATGAAAAGATCAAAACTTGGTCTGTATGTTGACTTGAATTTAGACCAAGACAAAACCTGATGTCCCCAAAAGAAAGTGAGAATAAAGAAATGGGTTATATATTTGTATTTCTATTATGTATTTTGCTATGGCAATAGTATGTAATTAATACTTCTAAAATGTATATTAGCATGTTGTTAAGTATCTCTAGATGGATTCAAATAAATTTGAAATACCAGTAGCTTAGGTCTCTCCAGGACAAGCGTGCTCTGCCCTGCTGCATCATTGACTTATGTGTCGCCCCCTACAGGTGACTTTGTGATCTTGCTGAACGCTGGGATGAGCGTTCCTCAGGCCATTTTCTTCAACCTGCTGTCTGCTATGTCCTGTTACATCGGTCTGGTGTTTGGGATCCTTCTTGGGAGCACCTTTGCCCCTAATGTAATCTTCGCCATCGCTGGAGGGATGTTCCTGTACATCGCCTTAGCTGATATGGTAACTTTGTCCCTGCTCAAATCTCTTAAATGGTCCAATCTCGCAATGGTAAAATGTGCATTGCCCCAAGACATAAATAGTACAGTTTCCACTAAAGAGGGCATAAAATAAAATACGCCCTCTTTATAATAAATAGGAATAAAAGTGCAGTTAAAAACTCTCTCACGTATTGAAGGACATCCAAGACTTGCAAAAAAAGAGTTGACAGAAAGTTAAAAAAACAACAAAAGGAACCATGGACTACAAATGATTCATTCACTCATGCAAATAAACACATTATCACCATTAATTATAAGCAAATCATGAAAAAACACACACAAATAGAACAGAAACCTAAATATTATCTCAGTATAAGATGTAAAAAAATAAGAAAATTATGTTTGAGCTCCAACAAACTCCTTCATGCTGTCAAACCTTCCTTAAAAATTAAATTAAATAAAAAAAATCTTCCATTTCAATTCAATTCAAATTACTGAGAAAAGACAAATTCATATCCGAGGAAGTAACTGTTGTAATTTAGATATTTAAAGATGGTTTACTAAGAAAGCAACATCATCTCTATTGTGGTATTGAATTCTCCCTCTTCATCCTGAACTGTAGCCGTACAATGCCTCAGTGTCAAGACTCACAAAGCTCCAATTGTTCTCTGTCTCTCTCTCTTTCAGTTTCCAGAGATGGACAATATCGCACGAGAACAGTCTAAGAGGTCTTCCAAAGTCATATTCTTCCTGATCCAAAACGCAGGACTCCTCACCGGATTCACCATCATTTTACTGATCACTGTGTTCGCTGGAGACATCAACTTGGGCTAAAACGGACCAAAACAAAATAACAAGTCACATGCTGCTCCGAAATCTGTTTTCTCTGCAGAGCGGGACGAAAAGTGAATGTACAGAGAAACCAAATGGAAAACGTTTAACTTTTTAGTGGACTGTTTACTCCTTTTAAAAGGGAAAATCTTTGCAATCATTTGTATGAAATTTAGTAAAATTTATTTTAAGGAGGCAATAAATTATTTTTTCAGTCTTCGTAAATTGAGATATTTATTTGAACAACTTCTGTCCATCTGGTTCACCCGCATTAATTCAGCTGCTGCTAACCTTGTGTTGATTTATACATTATATTATACCATCCTGACATGAGCCTCTCCCTTTATCTTGAGTCCTCTACCACAGTTTGCATCTACCGTATTTTCCGGACTATAAGTCGCACCGGAGTATAAGTCGCACCAGCCAAAAAATGCATAATGGAGAAGAAAAAAACATATAAGTTGCACTGGAGTATGAAATGCGGTTGCAAGTGTGAAAATAACAAATAATATCACATATAAGTCGCTCCGGAGTATAAGTATATAAGTATAAGTCACACCCTGGCCAAACTTTTCTTAAAGACATTAAATATTTCAGGAAAATTGGTATTTTATTAGAACGCACTGATTGTATTATAGGCTTCTTATACTTTAATAATAGCCTAACAATTATTAACAATTTGAAGGCCTCATATAAGTTACCCTTTAACTCGGGGGTGTCAAACATCCGGAATCCGAATCCGGCCCGCCAAACGTTTTAATCCGGCCCGCCGAACATTTCAAATTCATATTTTATTTTTTAATATATATATATATATTTTAATATATATATTTTAATATATATATATATATATATATATATATATATATTTATTTTTTTCGTTCATAGAACCGCAGTTACATCCATAACCGTTTTTATCGCTAAAACTACACGTCCCACAATGCTGCTGGTGGCCGCCCCTCCCCGCGCGGCTCTTCACTGCCGTGTGTGCTGCCGAGGGAGAAGTGCTGAGGGAAGCAAGATGTGCGTTTGCGCACTTTACGGCACTTACGCACCTCAGACCAGAGGTCTGAGCGAGGAAAGAGACATCTGGTTTGGGAAACATGTGGAAGAAAGAAAGGAGACGGTTTTGTGGATGTTAGAGTTGTGCTAAAAGTGGAGCTAATGTGGAGCTAACAAGAAAACAAACTTCTGTGATGATGTGATGATGCTCTGAGAGGAAAATATCCTCTACAAACCTGGACATATCAGAAGCCACAAGTAAAAACACAGGTCAGGGTGTAATAAAGTATGAATATGACTGTGTCCACACTAATGTGACTGTGAACACAAACACAATGCACTCATTTGAGTCACTACATGAATCATTTGTCACTAATATCAGCTTGAACTATGAAAATAGCGAGCTCATATTGAGTTTGAGCAGAAATATGTCTGTGATATGAACATTTCATATCAGAAATCACATCAAAAGTCCATGTTCCTGTTCCTGCTGCTGCTGCATGAATATGAACTCAGTCTTTCACCTGCTGCACATTAAATGTGCAACAGTCTCCACAACTATTACTAGACTGTAAAAAAGCTATTTTTTTCTCATATTTTTATTGTTTTATTGTGTACATTTCCACAATTTGACAAAAGAGTTTGGTTTGATGGAACACTGTGGCTCATGCACTTCTATATTATTTTCAAGGCCAGAGGCGTAACTTAACCTCCTTACTTAAACACTCCACGTGTGTTTGTATTTAGTGGTGTGTCAGTTCAGGTTTACAGATAACTACAATAAATACACAGATGTGGAAATGTTAGTACATTTAAAAGATTGTTTAGATCTTGAGAAGTTTATTTTGTTATAAAGTCAAATACAATATTTTTCAGTTCCAAATACCTATTTAACAATATTTAACAACAGACTAAATGTTTATCTCTGTAGATCAGCACAGTGTTGGCGAAATTACACTTGTTTTTCTAAATACATTTCAGTTTATGAGAACAAATGTGTTTGTAATTTCTTTTAATCAATCCAGTGATTGCTTGAAAAACAGCATTGGTTATATAAAGCTATTTATTTCTTATGTTTTTTATTGTTTTATGTTTTACATTAAGTTCGGCCCGCGACCCAGCCTGAGCATCGAAATTCGGCCCGCCGCCCAAAATGAGTTTGACACCCCTGTTTTAACTCTTCAGGTACTGCCAATCGTAGCAACAATTTACCCAGTTCTAATTTGTGGGAATTAGTTAGATAAATCCTGGGTGTGATTGAAGTAAATTGCGGGTATATCTGGCAATTTTGTGGGTACGAATTCCATTTTGCAGAAACTAACTTGGAATTTGAGGTCACTAATTTGATTATTTTCTTGCCCCCGTCATCATTGGAGGCAATCTGACAAAATCCCCCTCAGCCTTGACAAAAAGGAGGTGTTAATCATTCTCTATTGTGTTTGACCTTTAGTGAAGGGTCTTTAGTTTTTGTTTATTCAAAAACATTGGGACTGTTGCCAAAACAGATCCATGAACCTCCCCCATAAAGCAGATGTTTTATTAGTTTTATCCAATTCAGTGGAAACAAAAGAAGTTACAAGCGACATGGACTAGGAATGGTTCTGTTTTTATTCGTTTATATGGCACGACGGAATGAGCATGAGTGTAGCTTTGCAATATATATTTAGCTTTGCACAGCCTTACGGAGCTAACAGGCCTCTTTACCAGCTTGTGGCGATAAGGCCTAATGAATAGCCTAATTACATGAACAAAGACAATAATAAAAGTCATATTAAGGAAATAGTTAATCAGTTTAATGATTGTTTTGTAAATATAGGCCATAAATAAGCAACAAAAATTGTGCCCCCTCAAAATAATGAAATGAAGATTTGGGTCACATATGAAGGTTTGAATTAATTAATTTAAAGACCCAACAAATGGACATTAAGTATTGAAAATTGTGGTGGGCTGTAAAAACAAAAAATCTACAGATAATAATGGGTTTGATAATGTTATAGTGAAAAATAAATAATATAAAATATGAAATTGAAATGTTTGTAGATAATACATCCTGTCCAGTATTATGCAGTTTTGTTTTAGATAAAGTGTCCCATTTATACACTACAATGCAATAAATGTCTACTAACTAGCTTGAGAAATGGAGTAACGGGTTGTCACAAAAGCCTTGGCTTCTGCCTACGCCTGGTCAAATAAGAAATATTTATTTCTTATTGTGTTTTTTGCTTGGATGCACTTTTTGTTTTGACCAACCAGCAAATGCATTCAATTAATTAAAAATCCCTTTGCAGTATTGAATGGATGCATAATTGCCTCCTACTTTGCAAATACGCGCATATAATATTAAAATGTATTCTAATGCCACTTCAAACAGTATAATTTAGGAATTAGAAGCCTTCAGAAACTTCCATCTGCCGTTAGTAGCTTTGACTCTGTATCGCTCTGTATAAAGAAAGTTAGTAGTAAAACGCAACGGTCGGATCAGCCAATCAGCGTCTTCAAGTGACTATGTTGCGTTCAATTTCCATATCTGTATTCATATCCGTCAGTGCCGCTTTGTTTCCTAATTTAAAAACCTCACATTTTAAACCTTATACGCTTAGAATTAGACACGTGAGCCTCAATACATTACGTATGCTGCTAAATGCGTGTTAGAATGCGTATAGAAAACAAGCGAAGTGTGAAAGATTAAGATTAAAACACTTTCCTTTTTCGCATTTTGTGAGTGCGACTTGAACGCATCACAGTGGATCGGACCAGGGCAAAGACGAAATGATACAAACGTGACTTTGGACAACTTCTTCACCTCTACGCGGGGAGAACCACCGCCTAGAAGCTATTTGGACCTTCAGACAGACTTTGAGGTTTAATTTATCTTTGTCTTATTTGCAAAGCAAATATTTTAACGCATTCATTCTGAGATATTTAGTGAGGCTAACGTGCCCAGTAGCTAGTTAGCTGTTATGCTAATAAGAACACATAACTGAATGATAATTTTACTACACTTTAGGTAAGAAACCTCTGTAATCATTGACATTTCGTGATACAAGGGCAACTAGTCAGAAACATTACATTTGTTCTCCATTATTAAACAACATTATTGATGTCTGTCACGTGACCTTTTGTCATTTGCGTACATAGATTTTGACCTAGTTTGCATTTCTTGGACGTCTGCATTAAAGGATTCCTATTAGCCTAGTTGTCTGACCCTTTTCTTTTATCAGTTACCTAAGCCTACGATATATTCACTTATTAACCATTAATTCACTGTTTTTGGTTTTGATACTGATCTCAAAGGGTGTTAATTTGTAGTGTACTTTATTTTTGTGTATATTGTTGCTCAACATTTTTATTTTCTTTCTGTGTTGAAAGCAGGACACTGTGTTGAAAATGGCCACCAGTTTCCAGCTCCGAAAGTTCCGGGACGAGGACTCTGAGGCGGTCCAGGAGATCTTCACAGACGGGATGAGCGAGCACGTGCCCTCTTCTTTCATGCACATTTTAAAGCAGCCGCCCACCCAGATGGTGCTCATGTGTGTGTTTTGTGCCCTTATGACCAGCTCTAAATCCTTCCTTTTACCCATCCTTGCCGTCACGTTGCTTCTTGCTGCCATTCGTCAGCTAGTTGTCCACATGTTCAAGGCTTACATCGACGTATCGCTCAAAAAAGACCTACACAACATTTCAGAGACCTACCTCAAGCAGAAGGATTCATGCTTTTGGGTGGCAGAGATGGATGGGCGCATTGTGGGCACAGTAGCTTGTCTTCCGAATGAGAACGTGCCGGAGGCTTTGGAGTTGAAACGTATGTCGGTGCGGCGCAGTCATCGCGGGATGGGCATAGCCAAGGCTCTGTGTAGGACAGTGGCAGACTTCACCCGGGACAGGGGGTTCGCAGCGGTCGTCCTGTACACATCAGTGGTGCAGAAGGAAGCTCAACACCTCTACGAGCACCTGGGGTATGAGAAGACCAAGGAGTTTGCTGCGCCAGAGTTCTTTGCCAAAATAGTTAACTTTACGTTGTTTGAATACCGGCTGCAGTTTAAAAAAGAGGATTGAATTGAATATTCTTGACTTCACTTTCTGTGGATGGAAATACCAAAAGATGGTTCAAGAATATATATGTTTTTTCTTTATAGACCAATTCTCAACACTAAAGGGAAAAGCACCACCCTTTGGTCCGAACAATCTGAATGCACAAAATTATCATTGAGCTTGTACTAAACTGTGTTCACTTATGGATTGTTTACTTGTTAACCAACTACAAAAAGTTTAATTATCATTGAAAGGAACTTAAAATGACCTGATGTTATCATGCATTAAATGTTTGTAATCTATTCCACTTAGCTCAATGACTAATTATAAAAAAAAATATTTTTGATTTTCAGCAATAATGCACTTTATTTGCAAATGTTCTCTTTTCTACGAGTCTTCACCATATTTTAACCTTTATTTGGTTGAGGAGGTATTAAAAAAAGTCTCAATGTACAATAGAAATAACCGTTTGAACAAATCTGTCATGACTAAAATAATAATTTATGACGGCCCTAATTGGCTTTATTTTATATAACCAAAATGTACATTCACCAGGTACTGTCATGTGCGACTTGAAATAGACCGCGGACTTCATGCAGTGTCTGTTCCTGTGAAGTTAGAATTAAATTACTGATTATCAATGCATTGCCACAACACACCACTCAATACAGTTGCATTTGAAGCAGATTAGCCTTTTATTAAACCTTTAATCTCAGAAATTCAGGAACCACATCAATATAGTTTGAAAATCTATGAGTCTGGCTCTGGTTAAACAAACTATAAATAAGACATTGTTGTATGAAAGGGGTTTTCAGATCTCTTATTCCATTATTCTCCTTAGATGTAGACTAACAGTGCTTTGTTACAACTAGCATCTCCTTTAGAAACTGATCATTTTCTATGCTCTTTTCTATTTGTCAGTTTACAGCAATCTGAACAATTAATATGCCATAAGGACATTTAAACAGTGTGGCGTTTAACTATTTGTAATGGTTGTCAATGCGCTTACGTTATCATCTTTTTAATATTTTAATCTGGATGATTTAACATGATATAAGAAATTGACCAAAACTTTTATTGAATTTTCTTTTATTGGTGTTTAATTTTTGTCACTTGTCACTATGAATGATTTCAATGTTTTGCTAATTTGGGGTTTGTTATCACCAGGTTTTCTTGAATAAAATGTGTACTTTGTATAGTTTGTATTTAATTTATTTGTATTTTTTTTTTAACCCTTTGGGCCTGTAATAGTAACTGCTCATCTGGAGCAAAGAAGGATTTTAGTAGAAGCATTGGTTTGTTGCTCCTAAAATATGTTTATTTATTAACCAGGTAAAAACCATGGGTAAAAACTCATTGACATCAAAAGCACTTCAAAGATGACCTGGGCCTAAGTGTTGACCTACGACCCCTATTACCCCTCCTAGTTCATGAGCTAAACTTTATTGATCTACAAGGGAAATTACTTTATTATTAAGCGCAGGGGCGTCCAAACTCTTACTCAGGGAGCTGCATTTGCAACCTAGATAATCTGGTCGGCCGCAGACTGGTTTTCAGCAAAAATGTACTAATGGTAATTTGGGCCAGTTCACAACAAAAAATAGTCAAGGGCCCTAGTTTGGACACCACTGCTTTAGCAAAAATATTTTCTCATTTAAAAATATACATATATAGTTCCCTGTCCCACTCACCTTACTCCATGCTAATGTTGTAAAAATTCCTGATTCCACCTACCCTATAATCCTGCCCACATCCTTGTATTTAGTCAGTTATTTGATTCTAAAATAGCCACTTTTCTAACATTAAAACACATTACAATCCACTGTTTGCTCTGCAGTTTTGAACAGGAAGCCGATAGACTCTACTTTGCTGATCCGGTTTATAAAATGATGATCTATTTACGTTCTCGTTCAATACCTGAAAAAACACGTCTCCATAAATCTAAATTTAGTCTGCAGTTCGCTGTCCACCCACCAGGCGGCGCCACATCCTCGCCTCCAGCGTCCATGCGTAACAGGCAAAAGCGAAACTCATGAGTTCACCTTCAGATTAATAGTGCTCCACTTTTAAGCCTTACATTATTGGTTTATCTCACTTGGACAAAATGAACCGGTCGTTACACTCCTCTCTTAAGGCTGTAGACGTCAAACTAAAACGAGGACCCGCAGGTAAGTAACTTTAGCCGCGTTAGCTTCGCGTTAGCTCCTAGTTTAGCCGCAGCAGAAATCACCACAGGAAGTCTAAAAGCTCACTTACAAATCACTCGTGTTTACCGCGACTTTACAAAATTGCATAATCCCTTTTGAGGATAAAATGTACTATTTTAGTGTGCTGCCAACGTTGTATTCCATTTGGATTAAATGTTGCATCATGGGGTTCAACTTTCACTTTTGACTCCCACATTTAGGATTATAGCAATTTTATTTAACAACAGCTGTTTTTGTACTTGGATATTATTATGTAACACATGCCTACAAACTGGCCTTTAATCGTTTTGCCCTTTGAGCCATTGCGATAAAAGATGTCACTTATTCACTCATTGACACTTATTCTTACATACTTACTTAAGTCTTTCTAATATTGAATTAACATATTTACATTGTTGTTTTTCACTGTGTGTTTTTCTTTAGGTTTGGGCTTCAATATAGTGGGAGGCGTGGATCAGCAGTACGTGGTGAACGACAGTGGCATTTATGTCTCTAAAATAAAACAAGATGGAGCTGCGGGTGAGGACGGGAGGCTTCAGGAAGGAGATAAAATCCTGGCGGTAATAATTGTCTATTTTAAAAGAAATTTGTGCAAGTAGATGTCATTTATAGGGTCTTAAGTTTGAACCTTTTGTCTGTATAGGAAACATTCTATCCCATATTTAGTATATTCTGTTATTAAAATGGATAATTCAAAAACCCTACAGTCATTAAAGGTGGACTATAGCCTTGTTTCCATTGGTGTTTCCACTGTCTTAAGTAAACCGTCAATTAACTCACTACTTTTTTTTAGGTATGTCTAGTAGTTTAACATCAGCACCACACTTTTGCAGCTATAAATGCTAATAGAAATTCACATTAGTTCAGCATTTATTGTCCCTGTAGGGAAATATGTCCTCTGCCTTTGACCCTTCCTTCAGTTGTCGCTGCATCTCCAGAGCTTGAGCTTGGCTTGTTCAGGACTACCTTCTCTGGAAGATCTGGTGCCCAGACACAGGGAGAAACAGCAGCAAATTGGCTTGTCACTCTGCCACCGTGCTGCACAAAAATGGCTAACAGCATGCTTTACTAAGTTTGACAAACGGAGATATTTGACTCATTTACGTTGAGCATTTAATTTCCTTGGAAATGCGTTCCTTACTAGTTATTTGCTGGCCGCAGCACAAATACAGTGCAAGAAACAGCCACGAAAATGTGTTTGGACATTTTCTTGCACCGTTACATGCAGGATCAATACGACTAAGACTTGCACTTCTCCACATGTGTTAATGAGATGTTTGAGATTCTAATCAAGACACCTCAGTCCCAGGCTTACATGCATTTTGAAAAATCAGTTAGAATTGGAGTAGGGCACTTGTCCAGTTTTCCTGGCCTGAATGTAAACGTGGTGAGTTATTATCAAAGCACAGGCATTGGCGTTGTGGGGACGGTTCTTGGCTCCTACCCTTTGCTGGGTGTCCCCCCCCTTCTCTCATTCCCATTTCACGCTGCACTGCCTAAGCCTACAGGCCAGAAAATGACATACACAAATGTTAAAATGCGGCCAGTCAGGGTACCAGAACCAGGCGACTGTAGTGCACCTTTAAGTACGATATTATGCTAATTAAGGGTGTTTTCTGTTGTGTATGTATAATTGACAGAATATTGTCTGTTTCTGTAGATAAACGGCGTGAACCTGGAAAATCTAAACCATAGAGAAGTGGTGGATCTGTTTAGGACGGCGGGAAACGATGTAGAACTGAAAGTGCTCAAGAAGGTATTCGCAATTGTTGTCATAAAGAAACGTTTCTAATCATTTGAAGGGCGGAAAAACTAACTGTGGTTTTGATTTCACCGTTGCAGTCTTCTCATTACACGAACGGACTTTATGGCTCAGAACCGGACCACGACTCCTCCCTGTCGTCTCTGGGACTTTTAGCCCTGGTCACGGCGGGTGTCGCTGTTGCTGCCTTTATTTACTTTCGAGGCAGGCAAGTTTAGGCAGACGTTTGAATTATACTAATAAATGATTAAATTCAAAATAGCGCGAAGCCAAAGAGATGACCAGGTATCTAAACTCTAGTTGATTAATGATGTCACTGGCGAGTTTGTCCTAGTCGCTGTGTGTAATGATTGGTAGCTCCTTTGCACGTTTCCAATGCAAAACTATGTTCTCTTCTCACAGAGGTTACTTAACTGATGGGAAGTGGAAAAAACGATGACATTCCTGTTGCAGAGCTGAGCCGGCCTAAGCTCCTGTGGCAGACAGGGTTAGACATTTATATTTATGTAAAAAAAAAAACTAAATCAAGTATTGTTTTATAATCGACAAATTGAGCTCAAGCCATACTTATTTTTCAATATTCCGAGAAACCGTGGCTGCGTGTCCTGCTTCGACGCTCTCAATTAAGGTCTAAAAAGAAAAGAAAATGAGGATTATCACCAAAATGCATCACCGTTTGAATATTCGTGGCAAATATATTATGAGATTGATTGATTTAAGAAACAGTATTCATATTGTTTGCCTGAGTGAGAAGAAGAAGCCATTGCACTTTTAAAACATCACTGGGAATGATTTCCATTTGTAGCTGTAATACGGAGTGCCTTTTTCACTCCGGACCAAGTAGCAAATGCTGTAATTTAGCTTCCTGTCGCCTCAGAAAATCAAATCCAACGCCTTGCTGATTGTGAGAGATGCCAGTATAATGCAATAGTGTTTGTACCGGTCTTCCATGCTAAATCTCAAGCGCATACGGCTCTGCTAACGGCTGAATTTAAGTGTCAGAAATGTCATTTAGGCCAAATCTTAATCATTAATTGTCTTGTATATTTATAAAGGGAAATGTTTTGGCTCGCTATGACAATTATTTGAGCATATTTGTGTATTATCGTACGCAGCTGCCCACCGTTTTGTGAAGGCCTTTTTTTTGTTGTTGCACTAGCCACAATCACGCAACAATCGATGAGGATGAGCTTGTCCAAGTTGTCTCACTGCAGCTCATGTTTTACTCAAATGTCATGTCTGTAAATACATTTCCGTTAGATCGCCTCAAATGTGTGAATATGTGCGTTATGCCAGAAATAAAGACCAGAACGGAAGAACAATCAAACTGTATTGAGTGTTTTTAATAAATGCAGGTGCGATGATCATTGTATTTTCATAACTTGTTTCTGATAAAAGCCACTTCCAACTCTTGAAGATGCACTTTTCTGGTGGTATGTCATGTCATCGCCATGGAGAAAAGAAAGTGGCAAGTTTCAGGTCCGCTCATTCTGGACACAAAATGCTGGATAAAAATGTCCGATGGATACTTTTAACGCTAAACTGTGGAACATTCCAGACAAAGCAATAACATCTCGGTGGGGAAAAGTAAACGGCGTAGTGTAGGTAACAGAGAACCTGACATGACATTTCATAAATATCAACATTAATTAGGACGACCACCTGAAATTGTCAAAAAAGTGGGACAAGTTAAAGAATGTGTGAATTATGTACTCTGTGATTTTTTAGCTCATAAATTAAAACAAATGCAATAACAGTTTTTTATGAATCATTGCAAAGAAATAGACATGGGAAAAGCAATGTAGGTGACATCCATCCATCTTCGACCGCTTCATCCGGGGCCGGGTCGCGGGGGCTGCAGTCCAACCAGGGACTTTCCTCTCCCCAGACACTTCCTCCAACTCCTCCGGGGGGATCGGAGGCCAGCCGAGAGACATAGCCCCTCCAGCGTGTCCTGGGTCTTCCCCGGGGCCTCTTCCTGTTGGGACATGCCCGGAACACCTCCCCAGGGAGGCGCCCAGGAGGCATCCGGAACAGATGCCCGAGCCACCTCAGCTGGCTCCTCTCGACGTGAAGGAGCAGCAGCTCTACTCCGAGCTCCCCCCCGTGTGGCCGAGCTCCTCACCCTATCTCTAAGGGAGCGCCCAGCCACACGGCGGAGGAAACTCATTTTGACCGCTTGTATCCGCGATCTTGTTCTTTCGGTCACTACCCAAAGCTCATGACCATAGGTGAGGGTAGGAACGTAGACCGACCGGTAAATCGAGAGCTTTGCCTTTCGGCTCAGCTCCCTCTTCACCACAACGGTCCAATGCAGCGACTGCATCACTGCAGCCGCTGCACCGATCCGCCTGTCGATCTCACGCTCCATCCTTCCCTCACTCGTGAACAAGACCCCGAGATACTTGAACTCCTCCACTTGGGGCAAGGACACCCCACCCACCTGAAGAGGGCAAGCCACCTTTTTCCGTTCGAGAACCATGGCCTCGGATTTGGAGGTGCTGATTCTCATCCCAGCCGCTTCACACTCGGCTGCAAACCGTCCCAGTGCATGTTGCAGGTCCGGGTTTGATGGAGCCATCAGGACAACATTGTCTGCAAACAGCAGAGATGAGATCCTGTGGTCCCCAAACCGGACACCCTCCGACCCCTGACTGCGCCTAGAAATGTAGGTGCCAATGCAAAAAAAACAAAAAAACACAAGAACAGTCTGGGACGGATAAAGTTTGTCTTATCTTAAAAACCTATCATGTAAATCTGACTTTTTATTGAAAAAAAAAAGTGGGACATTCTCTGAATAAAAGGGACAACCTAATCCCAATAACCATAATAATATAGTAGCCTAATAATAATAACAACCTAATAATAATAATAATAATAATAATAATAATAATAATAATAAAAACCCTAGAATGACAACAGTATAGAAATGCAAACGCGTATGACACAGACTGATTGGCGTAGTGATATTGCCCGTAAATACAGTGTTTTGCGCGGCGCACGGGGGCAGTACAGCGCCGCGGCCCCGTCTCCATCAGCTGCGGTCGGAGGATGTCGCCTCGGAGGCAGAAATGATGTAATCAAAAAGCTCCAGCAGAACGCAGACAACATCACAGCGAAGAGGGGAGGGGGAAAAAGGCGAGGGATTACCACCGCTCCAGGGACCTACTTTCACCCGCTTTCCCCGCGTGTCGAGCCGTAGGAGGGTTTAGAGTCTGCGCTTTCGGGGGACGCACCGGGGGTCCACTGCCTCCACTGCCGCCGCTGCTGCAGTCGGATGCGGATCAATCTGCAGCCGTAGCCCTGGCAATGCTACGCTCATCCTCGCCACCGCTCGCCTCGTCCGTCCCCCCCGCGCCCGAGCTCCATCCTCCGCGTCAAAAATGACCCACACCCCGCCGCCTTCATCCACTAAGCGCACGCACACGCACGCTTCCCTCCGCCGCCGCCGCCTCCCGGGCTCTCTCCCGTATGTCCGCTCCGGATCAAGTTACCGCCGCGTCCCACGACAACACTGATTTTTAGCAGCGGTGGTCGCCTCAAATTCAACCGCGTTTGCCCGTTACCCCGGCATTGTTCATACGTCGGACATGTTTGCGGCGTCGTGACGGCTCGTGTTCGCGGTGTTTTGAGGGCGGTGGATCCTTCGGGGGATATGTCCAGGCTGCACCGGGCCATCCGCAGCCCCCACGCCGCCTCTCCAGCAGCTGCGCGCGGCTTGGCCCTGTGACTTCAGACCGCTGCTGTGGTGGTGGAGGGCGCGCGGTGGCCTCTCCAGCTCAGGTCCAAACCATGGCCAATGAACCCGTCATCCTTAACGTGTACGACATGGTAAGTTATATCCATGTTGAGTTATATCCATGTTTTCTTTGACAGCTGAAGGTGAAAGGGATGCAAATCAGATCAACATACTCATATTTCAGTCCAAGTTTATTTATGCAGCTCTGCCAAGTTGTGTGAACATAATAGTGTGGTACAATTGAAAGTCAGCTGTTCCTAAAGCAGAGGTTTGAAATGATTTTAAACAGCTTTCAGTTTGCTGTTTTTGTTAGTAACTTTATTCTGTAAGCCTTTAGTAGTTTAAGGATTGTGTTCTAATTATTTATTCTGTAGACTCAGGTGAAAACAGGACTAATAGGGTATCTTCAATAATATAGGGTCACTTTGATTATGTTTTTGCACAGGGATCCTTGCTCTTTGCACAACAAAGCACTGAATTTAGCAAAGAGCGGGCTTAGAACGGAGGTCAAGTGTAGGCAAATTTTGCTGGACAATTTTGATCCGAACCACTTAAACGCCGTGTCTCTGTCAGCAGAAATCACACATAAACTACAGCATTGATTTGATGAGGCTTGCTGCAAGACTAGGGCATGGGCCAAGGGCAAAGCAACAGTGTCTTATTGTGAAGGTAAACAACCTGGCACACACCTGGATTGTAAATGTTTTTCTTTTGCTCCGTTAGTTCCTCACTTTAAGCATGAAGAATCAATTCGCCGCACTGATGATTCAATGCAGCTCCTACTTGTCCACTGCTGTGGCAAAGGTACTGGAGAAACAGGTGTGCACGAATACAGATACAGAGATGCACAGGTTAAATATGAGGCTGCAAGATGAATTACCTCTGAATAAAAATCAAATTGAATGGAAACGCTGCTTATTTAGGTCAATTAATCTCCTCTGCACATGTCTTTGTATTTGGTGTTAGTAAAACGTGCCTTTCTGAATGAGTTCTGAAATCTTGTATTAGTTTAGCAGTTCATTTTCAGTCTTATTCCAATTGTTAATTCCCCTGGACGTGTTAAACAAGTGAACTGAATTCTGACTTAAAACAAAAATAGCAAATCTGATCACAGTATTTTAGCAAAACAGTTCAGCTCTATTATGGGAGATTCTTTATTGTACTGAATATTCTGTAGGGGCGAGATTTTAGTTGTTTTATATTTCTAAAAAAATATATTAGTCCTGGTTTAGTCGATGGAAAGTTTAGTCTTTGTTTTGTCCCTGGTTTAGTCTTTTTGTCCAGTTCTACATAAATGTGTTAGTTGAGTTTAGTTTAAGTTACCAAACAAATGTTAATGGACTGTAACATTATCTACAAAACTGAAGAAATACCACTTAAAAACCTAAAACACATTTTAGATATACTGCCCAGTGTCCACCTCAAATTATATAATTAATTAATTATTCATATAAGACACGCTAAATATGATCATAATGTGAAATGCATGTAGAGGCACGTCACACTATCGGATGGAAGCCTGTTTGTGTCACGTCACTTGCCTGGATGAATGCAGCGGAAGGGCATCCAGATTAAGTGTCTGAAAATGACAGGAGCAGTGAAGGATATGTGGACACTTCTCCTGTGCCAAGACTGTGCTCTACTAGGCTTATTGAGTGGAGTTAAAACTACCGTATTGATCCAAAGGAGAAAAAATACATTTCCCAGAAGTCAGTTGGATGTAACGGTCAGTGTGTTCAATATTTACAGTGCAGAGGGCAAATTATTTTTCTTATCGAGTAGAAATGTACAGCTGCAGGTGGTTGTAGCATGTTTCTTTTGCGTTCTCTATCTGCTCTATGTTCCTTTGGCGCTGACATTGCAAATTTACTGCTCTGGACAAGGATCCCATTCAGAGCTCTCTCGAGTGAATACTACACAACATGTTACTGTCAAGCCCATGGTCAAACCACACAGGCCATTTACAGTGAGGAGTGTCACATTTTTGTCCTCCTTTGGGTTAGTCTTTGTTTATAGTATAGCAACAAACCTCCCATTTTAGAGCTGGTTTAGCTCTACTTTAGATTTGGAAAAGTCCTGTTTTAGACCTAGTTTAGATCTGGAAAAGACCTGTTTTAAAACTAATTTATATCTGTTAGGTCATATTTTAGACCTGTTTTAGTTCTAGTTTAGATCTGGAAAAGTGCCATTTTAAACCTGGTTTGGATCTGGAAAAGTCCTGTTTTACATCCGGTTTAGTTCTAGTTTAGATCTGGAAAAGTCTTGTTTTAGACCTGATTTAGATCTATAAAAGTGCCATTTTAAACCTGGTTTGGATCTGGAAAAGTCCTGTTTTACATCTGGTTTAGTTCTAGTTTAGATCTGGAAAAGTGCTATTTTAGCCCTGGTTTGGATCTGGGAAAATCCAGATTTAGACCTGGGGTTTAGCTCTAGTTTAAACCTGGAAAAGTCCTGGTTTAGACCTGGTTTATATTTGGTGATTTGGTTGCCTGACCAGCCAGTCCCTCCTACATTCTGTAAAGTAGTCAAAACGTGTTGGGACTGGCCGCTCAGGCAAGTGATTTGAGGGTACTTGGAAGGTCACACATTTTGGAACTCGGTATGAAAACTACTGGTATAGACAACTGTAAATAGGGAATCATTTTAAGATAATTCAATTGCACTCAGATAATAACATTGTTACTTCAAACTCAAAATAGAGCAATAGCTTCTCACTGACTTTGTATTGCTCAAGTAAAATACAGAGTGGTCATTCAAAGTAATTACTCAAGCATAAATAAAACCACTTAACATTTGGATTACAGTAATTATAGGTGGTTACTAAGTGGCTCTGATAAGTAAATGCCTGATGAAACGGGAGACGTTTGAGGAGATGACGAGTCGAACAACTGCAATGCAAATCGATGTGACTGTAGCGGTGTCCAACGGTGCATGCAGCGAGTCTTTCTGCTGCTCTGTGGGAGGGATCCTGTAGGAGAACATCAGCCAAAGAATCGTTCTGTAGCTCTTATCCTCTCTCTAAAAGCTTTCTAATGTCCAACTTTCGCTCACAATCTCATTTCAGGTTTGTCCTTGGTTGGTTTGTCTCTGATTATGGGCTGGTTTCACGTGACGTTCAAAAGTATTCAAACTGAGCTAGAGGGCAGGTCAGAATTCTGTGGTGAAATGGGCTTTTTCACTGTTAAAATGCAATTGTTTTGACCTGGTTGAAGATTAATATGTTTTTAATAACTGTAATAACTGGACCTATCGGCATGAAACAAGACACTTACTGTATTTTCATCCTGCAGAAATCAGACAGCAGCGCTTGTCAACAGTAAGATGTCACAGTATGAAATTTTAGTGTTGCGATTATTGTGCGCAAAATTACCATTATCCGTGATTGTTGGCTCCATGACCAAACAACAGCGAGATCCTTTATTTCCTTTCGTTCACATGTCTCATCGCTCCTCGCAAGCTTTATTACATCAAACGTTCTGAATGAAAAAGTCAAAACGTAGTAGTTGCATAAAAAAACAGACAAAAATGTTCTTTACTCATAATTGTACTGTTTTGTCATGTAGATTAAACTGAGATTACTCATTGTTGCTGCCTACAATTCTCACAATTATAATTATAATTTAACTCTTACAATTACAATATGTTGTGACCGGAATAATTACTTGTTGTTAATGTCTTCTCTGTCAGCAAAATTAATTGGATTTATTTATGTCAATTTCATTCCAGCATCAAAAGTGGTGGCATTATTCGAACACGCAGACACAGTTGTTGTCTATTGAAAGAAATTGAAAGTTACATTTTACTGGTACGTTTTACTGCAGCTTGTCTCCTGGAAAGAGTTTTTGCTTTCCGTGGAATCTTCCTCAGTATGGCATTAAACCTACCTATTTCTTGCATTTATTCTGTCACATTCTGTTTGTATTACTTAACAATACCTACCTGAAGAGCCTGCATTCTTACTGTGAGTGAAGTCGCCTTTCCACAGAGCTGACCCTCAACTAAAATGTGTGCACGTATATAACATAAAACCAATTAAAAATATAATAGATAAAATATTAGGTGCCCCTTGCTTGTCTTCAAGATAGGCAGAGCATTAACATCTTCATGGATACTAGGAGGTGACCGACCCTCAACCAGAAAAGTTACATAGTGCACCTTTAAGGCTTTAAGTATAACATGGCAAATTTGTGGACCAACTCATTAACAGGAAAATGATCATGTTTAATGTGGATTTTATCTTTAGTTTCAAAATAGTAAATCGCCCTCAGAGTTATCAAAGATCCCGGCGCTCCAACTGAAATGATGAATTGTAGAACATTGTGAAAGCAGTTTTTCCCGTGAAGTAAAGTGAAAGTCGGGAACGGGTCATATCGGAAACCCGAGTAGCTTGTGTTGTTGACATGAAGTGAATTGATTGATATGAGCTTTTTATTGCATTACTCCAAGACCGGAAATGTGTTTTATAATTAATTACATACGGGTGGGGCTGCCTTTCCCCCCTCAGGGCTGTCTGGAAAACTGGAGTAGTTTGGGATTAAAGAGCCACTCGTGATGTCTGCAGTGTATATATAAACTGTAAATAAAAGAATCTGGGACTGATACTGATCTACATTTACTTACTTTGAGTTTGAAAAATGCAACTAAATCCTTTGATAATGGAACTAAATAAACTCAAATTAGATTTTTCTAGTTGTATTTATTTTCTCGCTAATTATTGCGGGATAACACAAATTTACTATAGGTCAATTAATCTGAGGTCTGTGGGCACAAATTTGCTGAGACGTTGAATCCTAAAAGTGGATTTATAATTAATGGACATATTTCTGCTCCCCCCAATTAGCAACAATTACCATTTAATTGCTGTATTATGCCCAGAAATCACTTCCAAGGAAACCAAGTGTCAGCAGTGTGTTAAGCCATGCCAAAACTTCTTAACAAGGCGGATATTTATTCTTGAATTAATGAATTAGTGTAGAAGTATTTCCCTTTGATTTTCCCTACAATGACATTCATGTGCAGGGACTAGCATCATCATTTGACCTTTACTCCAGATGTCCTTGTTGGTTCCTCATGTCCAATACAAAACATATGTTAAGTGTTATATCTTATTTAATTGTTCACAGATATCTGATGATTTCTATGTTCTCTTGTTTTTTGCAGTACTGGATAAATGAATACACCTCTAATCTGGGCATTGGCGTTTTCCACTCGGGCATCGAAATCTACGGCAGAGGTAAGAAGTCGTGTGAGGCTGCTTCTTCTCACAGACACGATTTTAAAATGGAATATGGCATTGTGCGCCTAATAACGTAACCTCAATTCTCTGGTTGAGTCACCGCTGAGACACGCTCGTCTACAATATGTGTGGGTTACAAAGACACCAGCTCCAACTGAAATAGTCCTCACATACATGACTACGCGTATGGTCATTATAGACACGTAGGAAAATAGAAGATGCACATTTTGCTTCACTAACGCGCTGACGTTCTACAATCGGCGTCATGTTTTGGGTGTTTCAATAGTCAATTTTGGGGGAAAATCACAATAATGTTAATCAGAAAATGTGGCAACCCAATAAAAATGTGCCAAAGCTGGCCTTTTAAGTGCATTCATTGAGGTTTAGGTATCAGACAAATGTAAAAGGAGAGTAAAATCACCCCCGAAAGTGCAGAAATATCAGTTTCAATACTCTTTTTTTTGGGAATTTTAACATACGCTTGTTCCATTTAATCAGCTCATTTTGCAGCCTTTGAGTAAGTTTATTACAAAGGAAAACATCATTCAATATATTGCTTAACTCTATTGCGAAAAATAAAGCATCTGGTGCTTTTTACAATCTTATTTGCAAGAAAAAGTCTAAAAAAATTTTCTGAACACACTTTACATTAGATTGAGGTGTTAGAATCATCATAGACAAAGTGGTTCTCAATAAATTATTTTGTGTTGGTCAAATTGTCCAGAACATAACCCGCCTCAAGCCTGGAATAAACTGCAGATGAATAAATTATACTTTTTAACAGCATCATTGCGTATTTATCGTAATTTAGCAAATGCAGCTCACTTTATCACTACTTTCTCTTTGTTGACTTCCCTCCTCTAATCCATTCTGCGAAGTCTCTAAATATAAATAGCATTAATCCATATTTACATGCACTTTAACACTCTTCAAATCCCCCACAGTTTTTTTGCAGCTGTAACCGTCTGTAATTAAACTAATGATTTAAACCCAGAGAGGCAGACATTAATTACACGCTTCTATGCAATTACTGTTCTTAGGGGCTTCCGTTTCGAAAGACATTAACCAACCTACATCTTTGTTCGGTGCCACGCAGAATTTGCATACGGCGGGCATCCTTATCCTTTCAGCGGCATCTTTGAAATCAACCCTGGCAATGCCGCTGAGCTCGGAGAGACGTTCAAGTTCAAGTGAGTGTTGTTGCATATAATAGTTCCAGCACAGTGGGAAAAAAAACATGCTTCCATATCTGGTTGTGCTCAACAGGGAGGCCATTGTTCTGGGCACCACGGACTTCACAGAGGAGGACATCGATAAAATCATGGAGGAGCTGGGCAAGGAGTTCAAAGGGAACGCGTATCACCTCATGCATAAAAACTGCAACCACTTCTCCTCCTCGCTGTCAGAGGTCGGTCCAACAAAGCCCTTTCCAAAGTCAGAAACTGTGTTGTAAATGATTATTAAAAGCTTTCATTTTAAGTGAAATAATGTCCTTTTAGACACAAAATAGTGGTCGTTGAATTAATGTTAGTCTGTGGTTTTTGACTAGTTTTGCTAAAGCACAAGATAATTCTATAACAGTTTAAGTCACATTCTGTCCTTTGTTTTGGTATTGATTAATATCTAATTCTAATCTCATGCTTGTGCAACCATATTGTGCTCCCTATAACAGAAAATATTCAGATTGAGCTCTATTTAAAAAGAAAAACGATTCGAATCAACTATTCTTCTTGCATGTAGTTGTGACCTTTCTCTTGGAACACGTTTTTCATAGTCCTCATTTCATCCTTAATGTAGAGCAAAGTATTTGTAAGTTGTGCTTGCTCTATTGTGAACTCCCTATTTAGTTTTTAAAAGTTTATATTTTTTATTGCTCTGAACTTTTAGTTAGTTTATTAAGAAATGTCATACAGCGTAAGGGACAGGAGGAGCGCAGGAAGCTGCTATAAAACATGTTACAAATAGGCTTTATTAACGTAACAGTAACACATAATAGCCGTTTGTAAATAGACGCTCATCTAAAGGATCTCCTGTTGTTGGTAGTTGCTGTGTGGCCGTGAGATCCCGCGCTGGGTGAACCGCCTGGCCTACTTCAGCTCCTGCATCCCGTTCCTCCAGAGCTGCCTGCCCAAGGAGTGGCTGACGCCGGCCGCGCTGCAGACCCACATCAGCATGGGCCTCCACAAGGACGACCAGCACGACTCCAGCGACGACGAGCCCAATTCTCCCTCGGGGGGCGCCGCGACAGGCTGCTCCTCCCACGGCTGCCGTCACACCAGGGTCTGACCCGCACCCACAGAGATGTACTGTGACATTGAACTGCGGGTCCTTTATTCCCATTGGCCCAAACAACCACCTGACCTCTAGAATACGGGAACTAGCTGCTGCCACTCTTAGGACAAGCCATGACCTCTGTTACAATGACATGAGGCAAACTTTCATTTTGAGCTGTGAAAAATCGGACTTGACAATAGACTGGTACAAGTTTGTATTTATTACTCTCTTAGTCTTTTCCATGGAGTTTTAAACTTTTGTCACCCTTGTCCCTTCCTTCAAAGCTGTTTGTTTTTAACTAGTTTATTACCCTGAATCATACAACGATGTATAAAATGGTACAATATCACAAACACACTTTTCTGCAAATCTAATAAAATCGTTTTGTTCACAATAAGAAAAAGACATACAGGTTATATCAGGTATTTTGATTGTTTTTTGTATGTAATGATCAAATTAAGCAACAAACTATCTAGAATAGAAGTTCCTAATTCATGAAGGTGACAGCAGTTCAAACAATCTTGACACTTTGCTGCCACTTTCCAAATTATTTTTCAAGACACTATAAACGCCTCATATGTCCATCGTGAACAAAAGGCATTTTATGGATTCTGAAAATGAGTGTGAGTTATTTTTCACAAAGTTTTACTATGCTTTTGTTCATAGTAGGAAAACTACCAGGTAAACTTCAATTATTTTCAATTTTAAAATGTCTGTTCAATAACTTCAACGTGGCCTTCAGTGATAGTGTTGGATACACGTTTGTATCTTATCTTTGGCCATTTTTAGAGGTAACTTAAGAAAGAGGATTTGACTGCTCCTCAGAACGAGTAACGGAAATGTTGCATGTTGAAATTACATGATGAACCAAAAATGTACCTGAAAATTATTCCTACGGTCCAATAACTATCTGCAAATGCGTCAGCATTCACTCATCATTAAATGATTAATCCAATGTAATAAACTGGTACCATTGCTAATCTTGTCAGCAAATTAATTTAAATGACTTTGCATTTTATTTTACAAATTCATCAATGTAATGTATTGCTTGTATTTATTGATTGTTCAACTGTCACTGCTCTTTTCTATCTTGCAAAAAACCCTGCAAGGCCAAGGCAAATAACCACTGCTCTGGAACAACCTCTGAGAAAGGAATATCTCCAAAAGTCTATTCTCCTAATAAATAATTGTTTTAAAATGGCAAAGGCAGACTTTGATAGACAAGACCTAATATACTGTACCTCAAGACTTGGTGCTCTGTTTTCCATCAGGTAAAAAGATTCTATTGTGTATGAGAAATGGTGACAGATCATGTCGAAAAATTGCATTTTTTCAATGGAGCGATGTCATTTTAATACGTTTAGTTACAGTACATTTTGATTTCTCATCTTGGAATGAAGCGTCAAACCATCTTCATTAAGTGGTTGTATTTTCCATTTTGTGTTGGTTGCCTCTTTTTTTTAACCATGCTTGGGACTGGCAGAGAAAGTAGACAGATTTGTGACCCCCTGTTTATCAATTATTGTTTTTTACATACAAACTTCTCACATGCACCGTGATAGCAACAGTTTAATAATGCTTTTTCAAAAGTCAATGAAAGTCCCGTACTTTAATATAATAAATAAATAAATATAATAAACCATGATGAGATTTTGGTTTGAGCTAAGAAAGAAAACATATTTGCACTTTGCCCTTTCATGTCATTTCTATATTTTCTATGTCATTTCTGTTTGTACTGTACTGTTTATAATTTTGCTGTTTCAACATTTACTGGCGCCACAATTTTATCACATTGATTTATGTTTTGATGGGGTGCACGGTGGCAAAGGCGGTTAGCGCTCTTGCCTCCCAAGAAGGAGATCGTGGGTCCGATTCCCGGACCAGACCTACATCACATGATCTCTCTGGGTGGAGTCTGCATGTTCTCCCCGTGTTACCGTGGGTTCTCTCCGGGTTCTCCGGCTTCCTCCCACCGTCCAAAGACATGCATATGTTAGGCAAAATTGGTGACTCTAAAATTGGCCCTAGTGAATGAATGTGAGCGTGAACTGTCTGTAATGTCTATGTCTCTGTGTTGGCCCTGCGACGATTGGCCACTGTCCAGGGTGTACCCCGCCTAAGGCCCGAAGTCACTGGGATAGGCTCCAGTCACCCGCGACCCCGAAAGGGAACAAGCGGTAGAAAAAGGATGGATGGATTTATGTTTTGAACCAAACTTTTCCTCACCTTTCAACCTGTTTTTTTCCTTCACTTTTTATTTCTACTGACTTTGATAGATTCTTGACAAACTATACCTAACCGCATCATCCATTCTTATAATTGCAAGTGTAACCATTTTCAGTGTTCCCTTATTCATCCGTTATTGTTCACAGAGTGTCTTATGTACCGGCACATCATTTTGCGCACTTTCAGTTGAACATGGCTTAGTATTCCCCCCCCTCCCATTGTGTGTTGTTAATGTCACGTTAAACTCTGCATCGTTTCCCTGACAACTTCAAGAATGATCAACGTAGTAGAATAAAGAGATGGAACAAAAAACACAGCTTGGTTTCAGTATGAGAGTACTTCCCCTCATCACCACCAAAACACATACAATTGTGTGAATATGATAAATGGTTATTTATATTGCACTTTTCGACTTCTATTGGTATTACTCGCACATTCACATGCTCATTCATACAACAGCGGTGTCAACAGACAAGGCAAGGTGTGTAAACTGTTTTGCCCATACACACAAAATAATGAAATGCTGCCAACCATTGAGTCAGTGAGCGAATACTTTACTAAATGAGCTGATGCTGCCTAGAATCTACAGATAGCATAACTAATATCAGTAATGTGAGGGTTCCAGGGTGAGTTTCTATTCTAATCTACACCATCTAACAGAGGAATACATTAGAGTTACATTTTAAGTGAGTTATTTTCATCAGGGCATGCAACTTTTAGTAATAAAAACTTTCCACCCCTGATTAGTTTTTTATTGTACGTTGAGACTTTTTAAAAACATTATCACAACTCATTTTAAAATGTGGTGACTGAAGACTTTTGGAATATTTATGAAAAACATTATATTATATTGTGGATGAAAATCTGAAATAATTTACTATTTTTTGACATTTTTATTGAAAATAGCAGCTGTCTTTGTTATAAAAAAGGCTTTTGCGTATGTGTTTTATTAGTCTGTATAATCCAGATAGCAATTGTGGTTATCAAATATAACTAGGATTATTTTTTATAGTCGTCTAGTCACGTTGCAGTGCCAATTTTCAAAGTTAGGGAGCAAGGCCACACCTGACACACACACACCTCTTCTTTCCCCTTCCCCATTCATACAACCTGCTCCTCTCAGTAGTCTCATTAACGTGCCCTCCCGCTCTTCCTTATTTTATTCCTTCTATCTTTAAGGAATGCAGGTGGATACGAAGCCCGACACGACATTGGATCCTCTCAAAGATTGTTTTGTGCCATATTCTGAAGTTGCAAGGGAATTTGCTATAAATATTGACAGATACGTATATACCGCAACAGCACAAATTGACTGCTCAGTTAAGACTAAAAAAGAAACTGCAAGATTTATTGAACAACTGAACAAAATAGGTATAAAAGGGGTAAAGTGGTTACTATGCTTTTATAGTTCACACCAGTATTTGACTTGTTTTGAATGTTCCAAACTCATTCTTAAGATCCCGACTCTCTTCACATGCAGTAATTGTACGTGCGTGTCACAACTGTCAGTCAGCAAAGTCACAGAAATGTCAAAACCTCCCTGCGTATTCACACGTCCACAATGGATCGCTCTGATTTCCCCCCCACAATATCTGCTTTTGTGAACTGCATGAGCAAAACTATTGTTATGCTACTTATGGGTGCGGATATTCCAAAAAGCTTACATCACAGATTTAAATTTATTACTATATATGAGCATATTCTTCCCTTATATTGTGTTTAGGAGTGAACTTAATTAATTAGCTGCTTCTGGATCTGACACTTCATTGTAATTGGTTATATACACCTGTCAATCACTCCGAGCATGACAAAGCTTGACCTCTAAGAGTATAAGAGGACTGGTTATGGAAGTGTTTGTGTGTGTGAGCGTAAAGCTGATTATAGACCTTCCATCAAGCCCAAACTCGATGAAAAGATGAAAAGAGAAGTTGTGAAATGTTTAAATCCATGATTTGATCCACAGTGCGTGGTAACAGTGTCCATTATCCCAGGGTTAACAGCGACTGAACCACTCGTTTGTGAAGTGACGGAGGAGAAGCAGAGTTGGGATTAGAGAGATTTTCTTTTATTTTTATCAGATAAACTCTCACTGCTTTTTATTGTACCCTGTAAAAATCAATTTCAGAGGCTACAGCTGCAATACACGTATGAAATTACGTTATCAGATAACCTGTTATTATTCCACATGCACATGGTCAACCCTGTGTGAATTTGGACTATGAGGCTCAGTCACGTCCAAGCAGAAGCAGGATCAATGGCCGTGATCATCTTTTTATCATTTTGACTTCATATAGGTTGTTTTTATCATTGTTAATTGTTTTATGTTGCACCGTATCACCAAAGCAAGTTCATATGCTTGTGAATTATTTTTTTCTTCTTCTTCTTCTTTGTTTTATGGAGGACCCTGGACACCCTGGAGGGACTATGTCTCTCGGCTGGCCTGGAGGAAGTGTCTGGGGAGTAGGAAGTCTGGGAATCCCTGCTTAGACCGCTGCCCCCGCGATCCGCAGAAGAAGATGGATGGTAT
The DNA here is from genome assembly GCF_026437365.1 of Eucyclogobius newberryi. Taxonomy (NCBI): domain Eukaryota; kingdom Metazoa; phylum Chordata; class Actinopteri; order Gobiiformes; family Gobiidae; genus Eucyclogobius; species Eucyclogobius newberryi. The sequence goes on from NW_027315846.1 coordinate 12,095,005, forward strand.
CCAAGTGTTACATTACTGCCACCTACTGTAGCAGTACGTCTCAGACTTAAGACTTTATTCTTCAGAAGCACAGGAGTTCAAAGCCCACGAGTTCCAAGCAAGCGTTTACTCACATTGACCATAGCGTAATAGAGGTCATTTCGAATAAACATAGCTCCCCATCCACCTCTACCCTGCTCCCAGTCATTCCGATAATATAATAGATCCATGGTCATTCCTCACACTCACATATCCTTCTTCTTCTTCGTCTTTGGTGTTTTATGGTGGTTGGTATCTAAGTGTTACCGCCACCCAATGTTGTTGTTGTTGTTGTTGTTGTTGTTTTATGGCGGTTGGCATCCAAGTGTTGCATTACCGCCAGACTTTATTCCTCAGACTTTGTCGTAGTCCTCAGACTCTGTCGTAGTCCGTAAAAGTACTCCTTCCATTGCTTTGGTGTTACAAAGCCCATGAGGTCATGATATGTCTTTGTGACTAGAATAGTTGTTGTTGTTTCAGAGACCAACCGGCTTTATTCCAGGGAGACTCTTCTTCATCTTCCTCTCCTTCTTTGACGTTCGGTGCTTCCACCGTACAGCTTTATTCTTTAGGCTTCATTCTATAGGCTTTAATATGTCCACTGATGTCGCTGCTTGGTAGCCGTGCGTCTACGAGACTGGGCGAGGACAGGAGACCACCCCCACCCCCATCTCGTCACTCTGACTCCCCACAAGCAGACCCCCATCACTCCGACTCCCATTTAGCGCCTTTAGCCTGTTTTCTATATCTGCCCAATCAAGCTCCTTTGTTCCAAGGAATCTCCCTGCAGCTTTAGCAATGATCCTGATCCTTTCAGTTCTGCTTTGAGTCTGAGCAGCACAGTTTACAACATCCACCATAAAGAGTACAAAATCCTCTCTATCCACAACCAGGGTATTCTCATTAATTCTGGAACCTGCACACTTGGGACCTCCACTCTTGAAACCTTCACACTTCTTGGGAGCCACGCTGGCCTTTCTCATTTCGCCCTGGCTGGGAGCAGAGCTGGCTCCCCTCTCTGTATTTACTCTAAACTCGTTACTTGAAACTTTCTTGACTGCATCTGCATAGGATATACCTTGAGAGACCTTTATTTTCTGCACCTCAGCAGCTCTTTTGCTAAACCTGCATCCCCGAAGGCAGAGCTATGTTCTTCCCCACAGTTACAGCACTTCAGTTTTGCACCCACGTCACACTTCCCATACTCGTGGTCTCCTGCACATTTACCACATCTTTGCTTCCCTCTACAGACCGCTGCAATATGTCCAAAGCGCTGGCACTTAAAGCAACGCAGGGGCGGCGGAACATATGGCCTGACGCTATAGCACATGTACCCAATGAACACCTTACTAGGCAGGCACCTCCCTTCAAGTGTTACCATTACCGACAAGCTGTCACATCTTACCCCAAACCGGGTCACCTTCAAACGCCTAGCGTCCACCACCGTAACTCCAGTCAAATTCTCCTTAACTTCATCCACAGACTTCGCCGTAGGGACACCTACGATAACTCCTCTGACCGTGTTTCTTTCAGCATCAGACACAAGAATGTCCTTTCCACCCAGACGTTTAGTTCCAATCGCCTTCCGTTGCTGAGGCGCGTCCTTGCACACGACCAGCAGCGAGCCATCTCTAAGGACACTCGCACTCTTGATCACTCCCACAGCTACAGTTAGGCTCTTTGACAATGCCACTGAATTCCACTCCTTAAAGGATGCACTATCCTGTGCAAGCTTTATGATCACCTTACAGTCTCTGCTCTCACCCCGGATATCAATAGCTTCAGCCTCATCCTGCTGCTCATTCCCAGAACCCTCGGACGAGCTAAGGGACTTTTTACGTTTCCGGGCACGTACAGGCAGAAAAGGCTGCTCCTCCACGCCGTCCAGAACGTCTTCCATCCCCGATCCACTCTCCTCCGCCATCTCCCGTCTCTCCAGAGACCAACCGGCTTTATTCCAGGGAGACTCTTCTTCATCTTCCTCTCCTTCTTTGACGTTCGGTGCTTCCATCGTACAGCTTTATTCTTTAGGCTTCATTCTATAGGCTTTAATATTTCCACTGATGTCGCTGCTTGGTAGCCGTGCGTCTACGAGACTGGACGAGTTGTTGTTGTTGTTGTTGTTGTTGTTTTATGGCGGTTGGCATCCGAGTGTTGCATTACCGCCAGACTTTATTCCTCAGACGTTTCGTAGTCCTCAGACTCTGTCGTAGTCCGTAAAAGTACTCCTTCCATTGCTTTGGTGTTACAAAGCCCATGAGGTCATGATATGTCTTTGTGACTAGAATAGTTGTTGTTGTTTCAGAGACCAACCGGCTTTATTCCAGCGAGACTCTTCTTCATCTTCCTCTCCTTCTTTGACGTTCGGTGCTTCCACCGTACAGCTTTATTCTTTAGGCTTCATTCTATAGGCTTTAATATGTCCACTGATGTCGCTGCTTGGTAGCCGTGCGTCTACGAGACTGGGCGAGGACAGGAGACCACCCCCACCCCCATCTCGTCACTCTGACTCCCCACAAGCAGACCCCCATCACTCCGACTCCCATTTAGCGCCTTTAGCCTGTTTTCTATATCTGCCCAATCAAGCTCCTTTGTCGTTTGTCGCCACTTTGGCGTTTCTAGGCCCATGAAGTCAAAGCGCGTTAGAACATCCTCTTGCTCCTCATCCTCGGCTCAGTCTCCAACACCCCCCACCTCTATAAACGTTTACCCAGCCCTGTGCTACATAAGTAAGCAACCACAGCCTGACACAAACCCTGTGACTGGATCGCCAGAACGTTCCGCAGATTGAACTCCCGCCCATTATTCCGCGCTTTGACTTCATGGGCCTAGAAACGCCAAAGTGATGGAAGAAGGACTTCTAAAGGATAAAACGACAAAGACGTCCCATGACCTCATGGGCTTTGTAAAACAACAAAGACGTCCCATGACCTCATGGGCTTTGTACTTCCAAAGCACCGAACGTCAAAGAGGGAGAGGAAGATGAAGGAGAGTCTCCCTGGAATAAAGCCGGTTGGTCTCTGACACAACAACTGTTCTAGTCACAAAGACATATCATGACCTCATGGGCTTTGTAACACCAAAGCAATGGAAGGAGTACTTTTACGGACTACGACAGAGTCTGAGGACTACGAAACGTCTGAGGAATAAAGTCTGGCGGTAATGCAACACTCGGATGCCAACCGCCATAAAACAACAACAACAACAACGAAACGTCTGAGGAATAAAGTCTGCCGGTAATGCAACACTCGGATGCCAACCGCCATAAAACAACAACAACAACAACAACAACAACTAGGATGCCAACCGCCATAAAACAACAACAACAACACTCGGATGCCGACCGCCATAAAACAACAACAACAACAACAACAGCAGAGGGCTCTTTCTTTCTCTCTCTTTTTACAGTATAGCGTAAAACACATACTTTGAAGACGTTCAACTACAGTAGGTGGTATGCACCTTTTCAGTTGGCTGCCAACCGACATTAAAAGTTAACACAACGAGTCACCATCGCGTCTGTGTGTGACGGTCGTGGACCTGCAGTGGTAAAAGGGATCCATAGTGAAGAGAAGGAACGTGAGTACATCTCCTTGAAAAGTCGTATTTACAGCAGTGAAGTGCCAATTCTGCACTGTCCCAAAGGTTGTGGGGGCATGGATACTTTTTTTTTTTAATCTTTACTACTCTATCTACTTATAATTAGAGTAAACAGACATCAGAGTTCAAAACTACAGTCTAAGCTTCACAAAAGCTCCAGCCAATTCTTTGTACTCCAGAGGGTTCAGGAACAGCTCCAGTTCTTTAGGCATTCTGGAAAAATAAGACCCCAAGCAAACACAATGAAATAACTACAATTTAAGAATTACTAATTTTTAAATTAATCTAGAGATATCTCTATGGATCATGATTCTGTTATTGTGTCCTTAATAACATCAAATTAAATAATGAATGTTCGACACTAATTTAGCCATAATAAACAGTTGCAACACAACTTTTGAATCTCGGCACAAGAAGGAAGCTCTTGTTTTTTATTGCAACCACGTAAAAGTCCAGGGTCTGATGGAAAAACATGCACTGCAGTGTTCTCGTGACAAGCTAAAACAGTACTACATCTATGATGACCACCCATTCAAAGGCTCCACAAAAAACTACCAACTGACCACTGCTAACTACAATAACTTATCTACAAAATACAACAAAAGTTTACACGACATAAGGGAATACAGGGAGCTAAAGAAGAATGGAAATAGCTGGTAGTAGATGTAGCATAGGTTAAACTACAAATGGCCCACTCTCAAAGGTAGAAAAGTTCCCAAAACAAGTGAAGGGCAAAATGTTCTCATTTAAAGCAGCAGCTACAGCAAGTAGGGTGCACATAGACCAGGGGTGTCCAAACTTTTTTTCACAGAGGAACAGATTTTGAAACTTATATGTAGCAGAGAGGGCCACAAACAACCTGACAATGTCGAATTTGAAAGTGAATCCGTCAAAATGTTGTATTTGGCATTGTTTTGATGCGCTTCCACACCTTTAACAATTCTTGGAACATTATTAATAGGTTGTTATAACATCAAAATGCTTGAATTTTCTTGGCAATTTTTGTTGCTAACTTAGCAGGAAGCCGAAGGACCAACAAAAAATGGTCTGAGGCCACATTTGGCCCCTGGGCCGCAGTGTGGACATGCCTGACAAAGACATACGCTCCTCTGTGCAGGAGGCGCGTGGACTGTTGGGACTGCGTTGGGATGCAGGCGAAGGTGTTTGCAGAAGCCCATTTTAACTTCTCCGAAGTTATTAAATTAATCTGGTATAAAGTGTTCATTACAAACGCCAGCTCGAGCGGAGAGAGCTCTACGTGTACACCACGACCACATGCACGCGCCCACTGACGAAAACGTCCAGGGTCTGCTGGAAATACGTGCAATCCAGTGGATTTGTGACAGCCTAACACGGAACACTAATGAAGACCACCCATTCAGATTGCTTTAGCAATTTGTGATGTTTACTGGTATAGCTACAAAGGTCCCGAGAAAGTCCCAAGCACAAAGCGATTTCAAATAACAGAAGTATCAAAGCGCTTCCGGTTCCGTCTTCTGTCGCCATTTTGCTTCAGATCCGGACACGCAGCAGCAGCAGCAGCGGCAACAGCATCGCAAAGTTTCAACCAGCGACTCAAATAAGCTTTTAGTAGCTTTCAGGGGATTTTTTGGGTAAGACTAGCATTTAAGTTGAACGGTGGATTCTTACTCATGCATTATACAGCTATAACTATGCAGCATTATGTTATGGATGGATGGCGCGTTATCTGTAGAACACTAAGCTAGCTAGTGGCTAATATTTCAAAATGCGCATTAGCTTTACAAAAGCTTGCGTTTAACCAAATTGTCAATATACTTTAAAGAAAAGAAAGTGATTTTCTACATCTGCTTGAAAGACTGCCGTTCTATATGACGTTTTGTAGTCTTTGACTGCGGCATAAAAAGCTGGCGGCCATCATGGTGTTGGTTGAGTTTAGCACCAGCACATTGTAGGCCCTGGTTTAGTTACGCTTAAGCTCCTCGCGATTCAAATGGGTTTCCGTGTTTTAGTGTTGCTTTTTTGATAGTACTATAAAACAAATTAGATGTAGTGTTAAGAAGATGCATGTTTTCCAACAACCTACCGAAAGGGGTTTATATTGTAGCTCATAACATTACTTATGTAGGTGATATATATAGCCATTGTATTGTATATTTATACTTTTATTTTTTCGACTTTTATTTATTTAAAAAGCTTGTTTCCTTTTCAAATAATACTGAAAGTCCGTTTTCTTTGTTATAGTTGCTTTAATAAAGCACCTATTTATAGAGCTATTTAGTTGTGCTCATAAGGGACTAGTAGCCTCGGGTTTGTACAAGGTACAACAAAGTTAACCAAACACATGTTTGTGTGTGCTGAATAACAATGTATGGATTGAGTTTCTGAGTGGCTTTGGCCTTAAAGACATTAATAGTTAACTCACAACATTACAGATTAGCTCGCCGTGTTTCCCTTTGTTGGGTTGTATTCGCTGAATCGTCCCTCCCCCTCAGAGCGTCTTCTCAATCGTAAGCACCACCTTTATACCAATTACGTTTATGAATGTAATCTCAATAATAATCTCAAAGGATTTAGTTTTAAAGGTAAGTATTTGCATCTGGTTGTAGGGATTGTAGCGAGAGGATCAAAACAAGTTTGGACTCTATTGGTTGGGGTGGCTTCCTTCTCTAGTGTCGGTATAAGTCAAGCTTTTGTTGTAAAATGGCATGAACGAACAATAAAGTAGCCACTTTTCCCAGCGTGTGACCTTCACCACAGGACCCTGATTATTTTTCTGGAGTTTGCTTTATAAAAGTTATTAGTGACACTTTAATCATCCATGGCCTTTTTATCTTAGCCTGCTGTTTAGGTGGTCTCGGCTAGACCACCAAAGAATCATGTAAACTGAGCAAGGTCACGTAATAAGGGCAAAGCACTTCAAATATATTGTTCAAAACATTTTTGTTTTCGCAAACAAAGCTTACTCATAGATATCCTAGAATAATAAACATTGTCTGTGCTTGTTGCAGTAGACCCTAGTTAAGATCAGGCACAGTAAGTGTTAGCAAGAGGGGTTGGGCTTAGTTAAATAATCCAACACTAAATGTTTATATGTCTTGATTATACAAGTATAAGTGTTTTATATTATTTAGACCTGTGGGTGAAGGTCTGCAGCCAGATGCCTCACTTTTGTGCTTTGTTGACACGACATTTCGGCCTGTGCTTCTAACTAAAAATAGGTTAAGTACTGCAACAAATTAATTGATTAATTGCAACTAATCGATTATTTAAATAAAAAAGCAATTTAGCAATCGGATAATCAGTTACTGGTCTTTTACGTAGGTTTCAAAACATGCCATGAACTGAGTTTTATGACTGTTTAGTGTTCAATTCAGCTTCATCTCGGTCAAATTCAGTCAAAATATTTTTTTTTGCAGTACAAACAACTAATCAATTTGTCTAGCGATTATTCTTTCGATTAGCAAAATGATGGTTAAATGACACATAAAACCACAATAACGGTATAACATGGTGGAATGCTCCAAAAGTCATGTTTTGCCATATCCCACTCTAAAATGATCTACTCGCAACGCATAATGAACGGATGGTGTTTAAAAGTATCACAAACAATACAGCGCTCTGTCCATTGATAAGAAGCCTGCAACAACATATTGCTGTTCTGATATTTTAATTACACCCTAAGTGGGCTTTTCAGTTACCCTATTGTCATTTCTGTAGTGTCATTATCATCCGAAAAGCCTGTTGGTATTTGAAATTTGCATTGAAACAACGAGAGACATGGTTGATCAGATAAACCTGTCTGGCAAGAACTCCCTGAGCTCACCACTTTTAGCCAATCCGCAGATGCCGTTTCAGCCCGGGGGCTGTTCCCCGTGGACCACCCACTGTAAATACACCACCTGTGCAGCCAGTTTGGGCAGTAACTAACTAACAAGCAAAAGGACTGTTTGCTCAGACTCTGTTCACAATTTAGCTCACCCTTTTCTACGATTTTGTTTCTCTTCAGTTCGAGATGAGTGGCTGCCGTGTTTTCATTGGCCACCTGAGCCCACACGCCAGAGAGAGGGACGTGGAGAAGTTTTTTAAAGGATATGGACGAATCAGGGAAATCAATTTGAAGAACGGGTTCGGATTTGTGGTAAGTAAATTAAATTCTGGGTTTGATTTGTGTCTTATAATTGTGCACAAATAAGCGTCTCTTCTGTTTTTAGGAGTTTGATGACTACAGAGATGCAGATGATGCCGTTTATGAGTTGAATGGAAAAGATCTGTGCAACGAAAGGTAACCATTAACTGTCTTGTATTTGATAAGCCATCTTAAACTCCACTAAAGCTGTGAAACTTATAGGTGCAGGCATAGTATAGGATTAGTGGTGGCCATTTAAAGTAGTTTGTTAGGGTTGAGTTTGAAAACAAGGTGATCAGAAGTTTGGACTCAGATTTTCTGTTTTATGTTCAACTTGACGTAGTAGTCTTTCCTGAGAATTTGTTCTAATTTAAAATTGTGGGATTGCGTTTTGGATTGAATGAAACTGGTTAATCATATTCACACCTCTGCAGTTAACCTATACCACATTCACATGGTGTTGGCAAAGACTATTGTCGTGTCACTTGGTGGTTGTGCCTTTCCGACCAGTTAACAAGTGAATTGCCAACACAGCTGTTAGTAATCCCGTGCAATATACTAGTTAATTATTCATCACTAGTTGTAGTACTATGCCCAGTGTAGCGAGGCCATTTGTTATAAGTTCGACCATACACCTGAAAATATTTTATACATACTGTAATAAACATTTTTTTTCCCTCCAGGGTGACCGTTGAGCATGCTCGCTCCAAGAGAGGTGGAGGCGGCAGAGGAGGAGGAGGAGGAGGCGGCGGTGGAGGAGGAGGAGGAGGTGGTGGACCAGGCATGGGACGTTTTGGCAGCTATGGATACCCGTCTTCTCGTAGTGCAGGATCCAGGTATGCTCCCGTTTTAAATAAACACTAGTCACAGGAAGGAATTCTATTAAACATTAGTACCCACTTTGTCCTACTCTACTTGGCTCTGTGCTTGTGGCCCCACCCGCCCTCATGCTATTTCCATTACAAGTGGTGCTTAGTGGTGCTGCTAACAAAGGGGCGCAGGGACACACCAAAACACTTAACAACGGCTACATACTACAATATTGTAACCATAAGACGTCAATAAAGCGGATCTTAAGAAGTAGACAGAATTATGGAGGAGGGGAAAAAGCAAAAAGGCCAAATATAAACGCCTAAGATATTAACTACTCATGAAGCTTCAGTTGACCACAGCGTTCTCATCAATGTCCCCATCGTATTTTTCATGGAAATTCACCCAGTTCACAAAACATTAAGCAACATTAGATCCTTGCATGAGTTTGTTTATAAAGCCACACCGGAAGAGTCGGCAAAGCTGCTGCTGATTATAGCTACAATAAACTCACTTCCTATGTATTAAAAGCCTTTATCTGCCCTTCTGCACCGCATTTCAAAAATGATAGCAGAATGTGGACGTGGAAATTGGAAGCGCAATGCTCTGAACACTTTGAACACATGTTTGTCTTAAAGAGAGCCGCTACTATGGACAGGGGATTGCGTGATTTATTTTAAACGCATATGTTTTTTTTTGAGAATCACTTCTAGAGCTTTTAAACGCCTCTTAACTATTGTCATTTCTGGGTCTTTTGACGCAGAATAAAGGCTGCATTTAAGTTTACAGCCTGTTCTGTTATAACATAGCTGCAGAAAGCCACTGAGCTTCCTTGGTTTCCTGTTTCTGTGAAGAGACTGGGGAGTTACCGGTAACTCGTAAGCGTAATGTTGACATACTGATTACTCAATGAAGCGAACGTGGACCGATGTTGGGCCATGGGGCATCCCTTTAAGTCAATGTGTTTCTGTTTTGGCAGATATGGGCCCCCTGTGCGCACTGACTACAGACTGGTTGTGAAGAACCTCTCCACGCGCATCAGCTGGCAGGTAAGGGATCTATTTGAATTTCTATTGTTACTTTTTGTTACTCATACTTCCAACATACTATTTTGTAATAAGCATTTCATTTAGAAATTGGGTCATTTTCTAGTCAAAAATGCTTGATTATAGCTTATAACATACAAGGTCCCCAGATAGACTTCCATCTTGAGTTTTCCTGTAACTGCTGCCCTGATATGGTCTTTTATTATCAGAGGCACATCCTTTTGTGGAAGTGTGTAGTGCCCTCTGCTGGTTGTTTTTCTCAATAGTGTCCATTTGGTGCCTTTCCTCACACGCAGTTGCTGCCGGTCTAAAGTCTTGGCTGGTCTAGCGCAGGATACGGTAGCCTTAGGAGGTTCTGGGCTGGCTCGCCCCTCAAATCTACGACCCCACTCTCTCCCATTTGGTCTAATTGTTGCTGCTGAAGCTGGGGGCGTGTGGACTTGGGCGCACACCCCTCGCTCTGCTTGCTCTGGTGGTTCCTTACTTTGGAGGCCGGATGCTGGGTCAAGGCCGTGGCCGGTTCTCAAGGGCTTAACACTGCATTGGTCCCATTTGCTATTTGGACAAGTGGCTCTATTCTTGTGTCTTCCTGGGTATGGAACGGTGAGTAGCAAAAACTCTTAGTTTAAACTGGGTGGGTGGTGTTGGGGTCAGGGTGAAAACACTTTGCATTCTAAATGGATAGACTTGTAGTGTAATATATCAGCATTAACTTCCTTATCATTGGACTGGGCAGACAAATTTAGCTGTGCCTGGACCATACTGCACCTGTGTTTGACACTGTGTAGTATACATAAGAGCATTAGTTTAATGCTTCTATTACATCCTTCAAGTCTTGTAGGACTATTTTTTGGCTCTGGTCCTTGGCCTCAAATATTTATCTTTTAACTCACTATAAAACAATTAATGGTAATGTTAGCCCAGTCTGACCCTCAGGTTAGCTGTAAATTAGTCTCATGACAATTTCGATCATTATTTGGCTTCAGATTCTCATCAAATCCAGTATTATGTGGCACATTTTTATGACCTCCACTGAAATACCACTTATCACATTCACATTGGTTTGCTGTGAATGTCACCAATAGACACATTTGTTACTTGTTTCTTTCCCTCCAGGTCTGATGGCTGTCATCTGAAATTAAGATTATTCACTTGTTTTACTACATATTTCATCACTATTATTACAGGACCTTAAAGACTTGATGAGAAAAGCTGGAGAGGTCACTTTTGTGGATGCTCACCGACCCATACAAAACGAAGGGTAAGCGTAAACTGTTGGGGCAAAATCTGCTCACAAAGATTTTTTTTATATCTATATATATTTCTATCTCTAGATATATCTAGATATAGCTATATATAGAAAGATATATCTATATAGATATATCTATCTATATATCTATATATATATATATATATATATATATCTATATCTATCTCTATATCTCTATATCTCTATATGTTGATCTATATATCTCTATCTTTTCCCCCTAACCGGTCTGTTTTTGTTTATTGCAGTGTGGTGGAGTTTGCTTCACGAAGTGATATGAAGAATGCCCTTTCCAAATTGGATGGGACTGACTTAAATGGACGCAAAATCAAGCTGTATGAAGACTCTAAAGAGTAAGTGCTTTTGGGTGTAAACCTGTAAATGGAATAGTGCTTTCACAGTACTAAACTTTGACACTCATTTACGTGCTCATCATTATAGCACATATCTACTTTTGATATTAGTTTTGGTATCTGACAGGCATGGGACGGGACTCTATTGACTGCCTAGGATTTCTATGTTGTGTGTTTTTTCTTGAAGCACAGACTTAAATGGTTTTGTTTTCTCTTCCACAGTCGGAGCCGCTCTCGCAGTTACTCAAGGAGTCGCTCCCGAAGCCGCGGGCGGTCCAGGTCCAGATCCAGGTCCAGGTCTAGGGGCCGCTCCAGGTCCAGGTCCAGGAGCAGGTCCCGAAGCAGGTCCAGAGGCAGCCGAACTCCAGAGAAGAAGAACTCCGGATCCAACAAGACCGCCAACAAGTCCCCTCCGAGGTCTAGGTCCAGGTCTAAGTCCAGGTCCAAGTCTCGGTCTAAGTCCAGGTCCAAGTCTCGGTCTAAGTCCAGGTCAAAGTCCAAGTCCCGCTCCCCGGCCCCGGTTCAGAAATTACAGTCTCGCTCAAAGTCTCGCTCCAAGTCCAAGTCAAAATCTAAATCCAAGTCCAAGTCTCGCTCTAAGTCTAGATCCAGGTCTCGTTCCAGGTCTCGTTCCAGATCTCGTTCAGCCTCCGCAGACAGCAAACACTGAAACTTTCCTTGCGCCACATTACAACACTTTGATTTCAATCTTAATTTGTTTTTGTAACTCAGAGGAGAAAATTGCCTTCTACACGGCGGCGTCTGTTTTAGCTTAATGTGGCCAAGAGCAGCTCTGATTTATTAAGTAGGAGAATATACTTTGTTCTTCCAAAACAATTACATTAATTACCCTTTATATTAACATTAGTGGAGAAAGCCGTCAGCCTGACATCTGCCTTGTAGCCCTCCAATCCCCCTTCTCTTTAGCATTGGGCTGTGAGCTAACATTAGATATGATGCATTTTTTTTTTTACATCGATGATTAACTGTGATTAACTTCTAAAAGGCACTGACATGGTCCTAGCAGCCCTTAAATCTAAATAAAACTCATTGGTCATGTGTTAAGCTCTACAGTAAAAACTTGTTTATTCAAATTTTATAGATGAAAGTGTAGGTTCAGACTGTCTGTTGAGTATTTGTGAATCTTTTAGTTTACGGATTTGTTAAATGTCATTCCGACAGGAAATTGTTTGAAGATTTGATACGAATTGAAAACCATTCATACATTTATTTTATGTAGCAGTGTCTTGACAATATACTGTTTACTTCTTTAAAATGTTGAATGTGACTTGAAGCTTGCATATTCAGGAAAATAAAACTAAGGAAAAAAATGTGTTGTTTCTCGTTCTTTTATACATAAAGTTGGTTTCAAATGCCTTTGACGTATGTGTAGACATATATGCAGCTTTTCTATTGACACGCATGATTTAAATAGGCTGTTACTTCTCTATGATCACTCTCACTCACTATATGTATTTGAGACTTGTCCCTGCAGAGCATATTATCACGACCAGTATAAATAACATGACTCCATAATTCAGTCTTAATTTTCTGTGAGTTTACATTACATACCAAAGACGATGTGCTTTGCACCATAAATTGTGATCTCTAATGCAAAGCAAAGATTAGGTTTTATATAAATAGATGGATGAAAAGCTAGATATAGCATACATAGATCGGTATAATTATGTAGATAATTGTATATAGACAGCTCTAGATCATTGAACCTAATGTATTTACCACAACTCGGCAAAAGAGGGCGTAGTCTGACCAAAGCTGGGTGTTTTACTTTCACTTATCTTCTTAAATAGCCTAAAATCTGGGATTTATTGTCATTTTATAATATTGTGTTAAAATTGGGCTTATATTCTAAAATACGTACCGAGTATTAGTAACTGGATCATTTTCTTCATACATATTTGCTCTGAATTATCTTGACTTTCCCAATATGGACAGAATAGTTGCTCTCATCACTGCATTTTAGGGCTGAGCTGCTGTGCTCCTCCCGCCCCGTCACTGCCGCTGCCCGCCGCCGCCGCCATAAACCGCACAGAGCAGCGTGGTTCAGCACAACATCCAGCGCCACTGACGGAGAGACAAGTGCGCCCGCCCCGCCGCCGCCGCCGCCGCTGCTCCGTCTGCGGACACGACCACCACTGCAGCCCGGGCATGACCTCGAGCAGCACCTCCTACACGTGAGACTCCCGCAGACTTTCCTCACCTTCAGGGAAACTACGGCCGCGAGTCTGTCCCAGTCCTCTCCGCTGCTGTGCCCCGGGACTGAAGCGCGCCATGGCGGAGCGGAGTGGCCGGCTGAGCTTCCCCGGGAGCGGCGCCTTGAACCGTCCGGTGCCCATGAACCTGTTCGCTACGTGGGAGATAGACGGCTCGTCCCCGAACTGCATCCCCAGGTGAGGAGCCCCGGAGCAGCGGCGGTTGTTGCCCGCGTTGTAACTTCACTTGACCGGGAATTGCTTTGTCATGTCACCGGAGGAGCTCTGGCGGTGCAGCGGTGCACTCGCCCGCAGCGCGCAGAGGTTGTCCCGGTGCCAACGGGATGATGATGCCCAGGCCCTGTCAGTGTGAGGTTGGCACAGAGCACCGGTGTTTACTGCATTGTGTGCATGTGTTAAATAGTGTAAGGTGGCAGAGGTCAGGGGGAGTGATGTGTTTAAAGTGGATTTACGTACTATTGTCAGTGTTGGAGGTTTTTGTGATTGATTCTGGATTTGTGCATTTCTGGATGGAGCAGCCCTGCCCTTTCAGGGTGTTTTACAGTTCAGATTTAGATGCATTGGACACAGGTTTATTTCTTATTTGGGTTAAAGCAGGGAGAAGTAAAGAGAAATAAAGGCTTATTGAGTCCTGGGTTGGTCTCTAACACTCTGACATTATCATCACCATCTCGAGTTGAACACAAGTAATAATTGCCAGTGAGGTACTCGGGAAGGTTTTCATATTTGAAATAAAGGTAGAATTAATATTTGAAATGAACAGTTTTGTAGGATTCTACATCCTTAACGATAAGGTTTCTATAGGATATTGTTGTTATAAGCAAACAATCTTAAATGGTAATGTGGTAAGATACTTTTCAAATATACATTACTTTACTTAACTTTACTTACATTACTTAAATTACTACACAATACACAATAGAAGTAACAGGGTATGTGGGACAACATTTAACGGGGTACGTGAGACAACATTTAACGGGGTACGTTAATGTCTGGTCTTTATGTAACTATTCTCACACAAGTTCCCACTGTAAGTACCGTTTTCAGTTTCTGGTACTTTTTTTGTCAAAACGACTACATTAACTTTATTGGGAATATGTTTCATTCATTTTCTGACTTGGACAAACAGTTTTGATGCAAAAGAGTAATACTTGGAACCCAAAAATACAGTTCTTAGTTAGTAAGTCTGAATAACTGAGTCATTGTGTGTTAATGTTTGCTTGATCATTTTGTGCATCACTGCTTTACATGCAGGTTTAGGATGAAGGGGAAAATACTTTTGTTCCTAACTTAATTGAACATTTAAAACTCTTAACGTAATTGTAAGTTCTTATTGTCGGTTTGACCCACATTCAGCCACTGTCACTGTGTGAACGTGCGCATGGGGACTGGGTGGTTCCTCTGACTAAATAGGGACTGCGGATAACCTTTAAACATCTTATAAACCTATATGCATATGTGTTACTAGATAAATTCAAAGCCAAGCCAAGTACTTCTTAGCAGTTTGTTAGTGTCATTTGGTGCTCTATTTGTCATTGTGTAACTCTCCTGGTGTGAGAAACCTGAAAGATCCCACAGACTCACACACTGTGGTTAAAGCCGTGCTAATGCCCTTAATCACAGAGTCAGCTGTCAGCAGCTATAACCCGCTTTATACCAGGGGCTGGGCTGTACCAGGGGGCGAGAGAGAAAGCCACTGACCCCTCTGTACGGCCCTCAAACCAAACTATGCTGATAAGGGAGTCTATTTACTTTTATTTGAAAGTTATAAAGCCAATGTATTTCCTAAAAAGCCTGACTGTGATGCAATGCATTAGAATGATTGACTCATTTGACTGGCAGAAGTGTGTCAGAGAAGCCCCCATATCGACACTATGAGCAGCACTTGAACAACAGTAAAGACAGTAAACAACAGTAAACAACAGTAAAGAGCCTTAATGTTCCTTTTAATGACCAACCTCCATCCTTGAGCCAAGTCGTCTCTGGAAAAAGTGCAGAAAAGTTATTTACATTGAATACTAATATATATGCTATTAGATGGTCACATTGAGAGGTTTTGGGTTATTGATCCAAAGAAAGATCTATCTTTTGAGAGTGTGAATACTGAACATATTTTGAGGAAAGTTTTTAAGCTCGTTATAAACCCATTATAGGCTTGTTTTAAGTCGTTTCACGTCAAGGGCAATAATGCAGTCCCACATCAGGAATAACAGGGTAAACCATGAATTGCAACAACTACTTTCTCATCATCCTCGAATTTCTCACCGTAAGTGGCCAAATGTCTTGTAGAAGTCACATTTTTGTATATATAACTTAAGTCAATCAAATAATAAATCAACCAGATGGACTATAAATCTTACAAAATGACAACATAAAGTATTTGTTTCTTGTAGAGTCATTGTCGTCTCGAATCTGAAGGGTTGAACAGTTGAGTCTGACGTAACTGCCCTTGTGAATATAATAAGGTCATCTTTGCGTTATAGTTTCAGTTCAGACCCTCTTTCCAGGAGCGCGGAGGGGACGACCTTGTCCTCACTCCAGCATTACACGCCCAATATGTTGCGCAGCAGTGATCCATAAACCAGATCTATAAAGCTCACTGTGTATTGATGTCAGATTTACTTATGATTGTATTTACCAGGTGAAATCTGAACAATATGTTGAAAATCTGTCATTTAGCTTGGTAAAATAGTGGTAGGGACCAATGAACAAAAAGGAATAAATAAAACTAAATTATAAGAAATTGGAAGTTATGCCAAGGTCACTTAATATGATAGATTATATGACCTTATAAATATTGTATGAGCTACACTTGATAAGATAACTATAGACTACTGATATTGAATAGCAGTTTTGAAGAATTGCTTTACTAACCACGTGTGCACGACATTCAGACCTTGAAGGGAACTGACATTGACTTCAGGATTTTAAAAACTAAACTCAAAAACTGTGTTCCTGAAGGATTGGAAATAGTATTTTTCATATCTCTAATTAAAGGAAAACCACTTCCGTTTATCTAGCGCTTGATCCTTTTTACTGTAAGACTGTTCAGCGATTTTGCAGTCCTTTTCCCTTCGCAGCTAAAAGGGTTATTATGTCTTCTCTCTGAACTGTAGCTCTGGTCTGACCCTCTGCTGAGCTCCTCCTGATGTTTCTTTGATTGATGTGGGGCTGATTGGGCTGTCTCTAAACGGAGCTGCACAATTTACGGACACATCTTCTCATCTTTCTATCGAAGATTCTTTATTTGTACACTTTGTTTCCTGTTTTTCTACATTTATAACATAACTGTGCATGATTTTGGGCTGATGGGGTAAAAGTAACGTATTCATGTCAACAATGCTTGATCTATTTGCTCTGTTGTTCTGATCTTGCTGTGCACGGTATGTATTTTTTATTTAAGCCGATTTTAATCTTGCACATCTTGTATTTTGTTCTCACTCTCAAGCCAATTGCAAAAACATGCAAATTCCACATGAAAAAATGAGTCAAACTCTGGACCTTTTTTGCTTTCAGACAAGAGTACAAATGGACAGGGACATGCAAATCACAGTCATGGTGGGATTAAAATGATTACGACTCGTGCCCTTGGATGTAGCAGTTGTGTTCTGACGGTGACACATTTGAGTAACTTCTTTGCTCGTCTTGCAGAGTTGATTACTGTGGCTCTGATTGGTCTTTGGAGTGCAGTGCTCTGCTGTATCTGGGCTTCTTTATTGACCGCTGTCTGTCAGGGTTTGGACAAGTGGAAATGCAATGACAGACTCCTCAGTGGCTATCAGCCGCTCTCAAGGCGAAATGTCCATCGTCAGTGCTCAAATTTGATCCGTTTTGTAGCTGTTGAATTGGGTAAAGAAAGACATGCTGAATATACTGTAACATGGAATTTATAAGTGTGCTGTTCTGATAATATCGTATACATTTGATTACTTGTAGGGTTGCAACTAACATTTATTTTAGCACTCAGTGATTTGTTTTTCGATTAGTCGACTAGTCAAATTAAAACTTAAATTAAAACTTCTTAGGTGGAGAATATTTACGGATAAAGTATGCTGAAAATTTGGACGTTTTGATTAAATAATGCCGCTGTTTTTGTGATGCAAATGTTCTGAGGAAAATGAACGACTGTATATTCGACTAGTCACAAATAGTTGATTAAGCAGCCCTTATTTCTTGCATTGGCATAGAAAAATAACAAGTTAATGATTAAAAAAAGGAGACATACACACATTTGATATTTAGCCCTAATGTACTTTAAGGGATATGACTCTATTTAGATGATTTATCAGTTATGTTAAGCATGGCCTTGTTGGCTTGTTGAGTTTAATGAACTTGAATGAAAAATGTAAATAACTTTGCCCCACAACAAGAAGGTATCCGGTTCAAATCCGTCAGTTTTTGTGAGTTTAACTAACAATTTTCTGAAAATGCATTCAAAACTCTTGCACAAAGTCCATCTTGTTGTAATTTTGAGTTTGAGTCTTTATATCAGAACTTTGAAATCACATTATACTGGATTGGATTTCTTTTTCTTTTTATTTTTCATTGACAAATATCTCAGTGGTAAAAAAAAAAAAAACCTGCATGTGCATTGGTCATAAAGCAAGGGAAAAGTTATGAATAGATAATTTGTGTTTTGGAGAGTTTCTTATCTCACATTGACATTACTTCCAGAACATTATTTGCAAGGGAAATTAACATCCAACCCTGACCGTAATGACCATAATATGTTATATTTTTGCATTTCTGACCAAACAAAACAATAAAAACAAAACTGCAAAATGAAATCTAAAATCTATCAATTACCTTTGTAGAGTTCAGGGCTGCATGATATTTGAAATGATAGTGATGTGCAATATTACTGTTAATTACTTCAATATCAACTAAATATGTTTATGCATTAATGGATTAGTCAAACTAAACAGCCTTTTTCCATATTTTCATTTTAAAAACAGTACATTTCTGTCAGATGGAGGACCTCAACATCATTGCGATATATCCATACTTTTGCACTATATATTGTGCAGTACATTTCAGTCTTTGGTATCAGAACACAAGTCCTTTTTGTCGCTGTATAGTCACATTTATCCTGATTAAAAATACTCCAGCCGTTTGTGGCCACTGTTGGACTTATAATTTGACATTTGCACTGGGTTCCTCTTTGTGTAGATGTCAAAATGTCTGCAGTTTTCGATGTCTGAGTCCGTCTGTGGCTCGTGCACCCAAAGCCCAGATCTATTAAAACAAGCTCTTATGGAAGGGCCTGGTCTGATCTATCTGTCGCACGCATTTGGTCGGGATATTTGCCGCTCCACACGCCATCACACGGTTAATAATCACTTTAATGTTCGCCACGTGAGCCGTACAGGTTTACTAATGAAAGAGTGACCACAGGGGTAAGTGCCCCAGCTCTGCAACTGTAGATAAATAATGTGACTGTCTGTTGCTGCTATTACATGTCTGAAAATACATCTACCATTGACGTGGGCAATATAGCAAATGATCAATAACATTGGTTTGAAAATATGCAACATTTGAATATAAAACACTTGCGACCCTGTAATGGGCTATCAAAATCCTATTGTAAACTGTCCGTCAACCATCTTACATTATTCAATTCCATTTATTTTTGTTCGACTAAAGGCCAACAGCCCTAAGCAAAACATATGTTGTAGTCTTTCAAACAAGGGTATAAAGTGATATTTCTGCATTTGTGTGGGTCAATTCAAGTTATAAGGCCCATAAACTATTGACTTATGTACTTATCAGAGAAGGCTTTTCAACCCATTCTGTAAATGTAACTCAAAGAAGTTACATTTACGTTGTTGCGTTACATTGTTCATGCTTTAGTTAAGTCTGCAGCGTAGTTGCACTCTTTTTAAACAGATGTGGCACATGTTGTATTTGTAGTTTTACTCAATAATAACTTAACGAAACAATACAAATGATTGTCTTGATTAGAGTGTTATTATTATACTGGGCTGGGGAGGTTTTATATGTCCCCATTCAGATGATGAAAACACTTTGTCCTCTGTGACGGTCCTGTTATGAGCATCTTGTCTGCTGCTATTGATAACATAAACAACACTGGATGACTTCATTATACTCCCGCAGTCTCCGCTTTAATATCCCACAATGCCCTTCTCCTTTCCTTGACACTTATGACTAATAAAGAACCATGAGAGACTTTCATCTTTCATCGAATGTAGTACCCAGATAGCCCTGCGGACGGGTACCTCTGTGTTTTGGTGCTCTTGGTTTTGTTTTGTTTTTGTGCGTAAATTGTGTGTCAGCATGCTCTTACACCTGGATCTAGTTCCAGTTTTTTTAACATCTGCTGCAGAATTAGTCCTTTTTTTGGCCCTTTACCTGGGATTTTCCTTTCTAATTTGAATTCACTTGCCAACAAACTGGATGAACTTGCGCCGCTGATGAGACGAAACAGAGACTTTTCTTCATCTCCTGTTCTGTGCTTCACGGAGATGTGGCTCAGTGAGTCGGTCCTGGACTGCCCCGTACAACTGGAGGGCCTCCAGCTGATACACGCCGACAGACAAGGGGATCTCTCTGGGGGAAAGCACAGGGTGGAGGAGTTTGTTTTTACATTATGTGACAGTGATCTCCAAACACTGCTCTCCTGCTCTAGAATATATTTTAATAACTGCAAACCATTCTACTCTCCATG
Source organism: Eucyclogobius newberryi (assembly GCF_026437365.1). NCBI lineage: Eukaryota > Metazoa > Chordata > Actinopteri > Gobiiformes > Gobiidae > Eucyclogobius > Eucyclogobius newberryi. Next base: position 12,115,126 of record NW_027315846.1, read on the forward strand.
TGAGTTTGCCTCATCCATTCTGGCCGTTGTTTACATTCCACTGAGCGCAAACCAGGTTTTGAGTTCCCTCTGCCGTTGGACTCATGAACACTTCTTTAACTACACTTGAATCAATCACTCACTGCACTGTTAACTTTCTGCATTACATCTGTAAATTTACCTGTAAATCTTGTGTAAGAAGTGCCTATGTTTGCAAATTTTGTTCATTGACAATCGCAATAAACCTTTTCTGATTCTGATTCTCATCTGTGTCCAATGACAATGCACTGATGAAGGCTGACTTGGGCATTTTGAAGTGTGAATCATAGAGAGAATTGATCTAGACAGTGACTTGGCACAAAATCCTTTGGGCTTCTAAGAGTTTGTTTAGAGTCATGTAATTTGACATCCATTACTGTCATTGTGTGGCATCCGCTCTATGGGGTCAGGTTGGTAAAACAGGCAGGGGCAATGCTGAGGATAGAGAAGCTACGTCCACAGCAAACTCATCACATCCACATCATAATTGGGACTAAACTGGGACCAAACCCAGAACTAAACTTGACCCAAAATATAATGGAAGCAAGTGCTGAGCAATTTGGGAAAAAAAGATTTGCCATCAGATTTGAGATTAGTGGTTTAATAATCGGATTCTGTTCAAAGTTCACACTTGAAATTAATTAAGTATTTCAGATCCTTGTACAGATCATAACTACATGGATAGCCTTTCTTATGCAGAATAAGAAAGGATTTTGTTTTGCTGGTGTAGGAAATTATGAATGAAAAATTGCAGCCTTTGCGATTGGCTAATTGTGTCCATTCAAATTGTGTTTTATCTTGCAGCCCATATAAAAGAACCTAGGAAGGCGAAATAAACTCACAATTCACTCCCAAAAATGCAACTATAACTCACTGTCCTTTTTGCTGCTGTCCATGTAATGTTTACAATATAAATAGAACGATAAGTCAGTCTTGAATTACAAGCTCCTCCATCAAATGCTTGTGTGATAAAAGTTGGTGGTCTTGAAGTGGGCACGGGTCGGGCTCTTCTCTGTCCCTCTGCCCTTCTGCCTTCAGTCTTTAGCCCTGACACAGAGCAGTGATTGATGGGGCTCTGGAGTGCCAGCCGGTCCCAGTAGGCTGGTCATATTTGGGCCCATTGGAGGCGAGAGTGCTGAGACGAGGCTTTGAACCGGCCCGGGACACTTGCTCTTTTGTCCTCTGGCTGCCGGGATGCTCACACTGCGAGAATTTAGAGTAGGATGAACGGGAGGAGAGTCAAAGCGCTGCATTGTCTTATGTTCCTTATGCGTGTTGTTTGTCCTGACTGTTTGCGCTGTCCGGTTTGGAGATTAGAAAAAGCATGTTAACCAAATGACCTACAGGGGTGTCCAATTTAACACAAACTATTGGACTATAGCTTGATAAAGGACACTTTAAGATGCATTTCTGGTTGAGGGTTGAGGTACCGTGAACGTGGTTGCCCCATCCACAGATCTTACCTGTAACTTGGCCTGATGGTGTCGCCTGCTTGGAGATGTTCTTGCGTTTCCTAGAATGTACCACATTATCATTTTAAATGTATTCTTCTCCAGTGTGTGTAGTAACAACATTGGTAGAAATGGTATTTGTCATTGTTGTATTATTAGTTATTGCAATAATAGTGTTTATGGCATGAATAGTATTTAGGGCTCTTAGACCTACTAAATAATTCTGCTGCTACTGATACAATTATTTGTTATCAAAATGTATCTCAAATAGTTAAGAAAGTAATAATTTGTTTTGGTTGAAAGTTCCCCAGCTGTAGAAGTATCTATTTTAAAATAAACGTTAACTTTTTTTTAAAGGCCGACTTCACCCTTCATTTTCCAACGTTTTCAAAGCTTTTTGGGCACATTTTGCAGAGTCAGCTTGTTGGAGTTACACCTGGTGTTCTGGTATTTTCTTGCATCCTCCTGAGTCGGCAGTAGACTTTTGCTTTCTGTGCAAAAAAACACACTCATGGAAATACACGATGATTCTGACCATTTGCATACTACTTCATGCACTTATTTTGTCATATGTCAACACTATTTAATTGTATTTATTCCAAAATGATGGTGAAATAATGAAAATATTGTAAAGTTTCTTTTTTGTGTAATTATTAGTGTTCAAACTAAGTCAGGATACTCTGATATCTGTATACATGATAGTGCATTCCTCATATTTATGTCTAATAATGTCAATTCTACACTGAATATACAGAGATTTTGAAGTGAATCTAGTTATTAAAAAAGCCACTAAACATAAGAAAATAAATTCTGCAAAATGATATAGTCTTTGGGGAAATTAAAGTATCATGAGCGGGCAGCCGGTCACAATGCCGGGCAGTGAGGCATGAAGACACAGAATCAATCCTCTGTGTGGTCCTCTGAGACGAGCTGCGTCAGGAGGCCCATGAGTCCTCCAGGGCGAGCTGCATCAGGAGAGGGGATTACATAAAACCATTTGAGTTACCAGAGCGACAGAGAGCATGGCTGACACTGGGGTATTCTTGAACTATAATATATCAAAGCACATTCAAACCCAATCTGGATTAATCAGCTGTAGAACTGCCACTTAATTGTATTATTATTTTTTTTTTTTTATCATTGTGTTACACAGTTTGTTGTATTTTGGGACCAACAAGCCCCCTATATTCACCCTAACGTTCATGAAGACAATATTTAGGCTTCAGATAATCATTTTGACTTTTCGCCCTTACACCACAATAATTTGAACACAGTGGACAGCTTTGTCTTAAGGGCAATTTATACACTGGCTTTTAACACAGCATCAATTGTGTGGCTCTCTGTGTTTATATTTCTTTATTGCCATTTTATTGCTGCTTTGACTGTTTTTTTTTTGTTTTGGGACTGTTTGTGCAGTACTTTGGAAACTTTGTGTGTATAAGATATGCTATACATCAATAAAGTGGACTTGAGACAACCACTTTATACTCTCAAAAGTATTTCAAATGCATTAAAATTTCAAAATGATATGAGTTATTATTACTTTGATAAGTCTAATTGTGATGATGAGTCACAGCATCTCCTAAAACCACAGCTATTTTGGGCCGTTCTCGGGGCAGTGGTCAGTAAAAGTGGGCCAGTGATGGAGCAGCTGCTTGTGAGAAGTGAGAAGATGACACTGGCCCATAAACTGTTGGTCATATGTAGCTGATTGTGGAAAAACACTTCAGCCTATATAGTCCTATGACGAATATCACACAGATGTTTAATGCAGAGAACAAGTAGCCTCTATTATACTATGCATCGAGTAAGTCTGTAAGGCGTTATAAATCATTCTGTTATGGTTCAAATACAAAAGCTACCCATAAGACAAGGATTATAAATACCGTGTCTCCCTTGAGGCTAAATGTCAGTGTTGAGCCGGAGAGCTGGTGATGCAGAAATGATCCAACTCCTGCTGCTGCTGCTGCTGTTGTGGTGTTTGTTGGTATGAATTTTCAATGGGGTAAAAATAGCAGATCTCCAAAATGAGTTTTTCTGGTTTGTAGTGAGAAAAATAACCAATCTTTTCAAAGAAATCAACCTTGAACTACTGGGGTATGTCCGCATTTTTCAATATTACTCGAAGTTTCTACTATGGGGACTTTTCGACTGGCTTTGGTAGCTCGACCGCCGTGGAGCTCTTTAGCCGGGTTATTTTTGATGTTTCCATTCTCTGGGCCTGGCTCCGGGTCCAGATGCAGCAACTGACGTCACCCAGACATAACAGAGCCTTTCTTAATGAATAAGATATGTATTGTACCTTTTTTTTTTTTTATCATAAGGTCGATCTGAGAAAGTCACAAAAAGACATTCAGTAATTCCAAGGTTGCGGCACTGTAAGACACGGCTAAAGTAGAGTAAACACGAAACAATATCTGGTTTATCGTCAACTTTTTCTGCATTTTTTCTCTGCGCTCCGTTCTTCTTGTTTTCACCCACGGCAGCGTCCTCTCTTACTTATCTCCTTCTAATTAGGACTCGCAGCTGAACAGGACCAGACCTCTTTGGCAGGTAGTACTTCCTGTGGACCGCTTAGGACCCCTCAAACAGTCCAGTATGATTCACTGAAAGGTGCGTTCACATTTGTTGTTATTTTGTCTTGAATATAGCCAAATTTAGTCTGGTTTGGTCCTTTTCTTGTCCTTGTTTTGTCCTGATTTAGTCCAGGTTTATTTTTGACTTTAGTCCTGGTTTAGTCCCAATTTTGATGTTGTGACTGTGTGTGTGAAGACAGTAGAAACACTTTCAGACGTGCTTGGATGGTAAATATTAATAGTTGGGGCGATGTATTTGGTTCAGTTAGGCATGTATAGAAAAGAAGGACAGTGAATACTTAGGCAAAAGTTTGTGGAAGTTAGAACTCGTAGGCGCATTGTAAACCTAAAAGAAGATGCAGAGGATAGAAAATGAGTCTTCTTGATGTATTTCAAAGTGAGATGAGACTTTGTACTTCTCTGATGTTGTTCCTCTATTACAGCCTCATAGGGGGATTCTGACACATTTCTCACTTTTTTTCTCCACTTTGTACCTCTCTCTACAATATTTGACGCTCTCTAGTGAAAGTGAACAGCTCCTGGGGCTCAGCGCTTCCCAGATGTCAGTGTTGTTTTTGTGGTAAAACCTTGAAAGACACAAGTTGTTTCTATGGTGATTGTAGGTCTTAGAGGGAAAAGTCTTCTTACTCGAAGCAGTTTTGGATTAATTACAATATTGTGTTATATTATCTGATTTTTTTTTTTTTTTTTTTTTTTTAGTCTCATCTTATCAGAATTTATTGTGTAAGCATCGAATTTAGACTAAAATAAAGTTTTCAATGTGTACTTTACGTGAAGTTGTTACAACATGGTTTTATTATATCATAGTGATTATTATTCTGATTGAAATAATGTGCTATGTATTTACTAACTCTCAGCATTTTATTCATGATTTTAGTCAAATTATGAAGGTTTTGAGACATCCAGGCATATAATTATACTAAATGTTGAATCAAACACACAGCTGAACTTACTTTATATTATAAGCCGACAGTTTTGCTCCCAAACAGGAAGCTTCCTTCCTGATTTGAGTCATGACAAAACGTCAATGATATGCGTTGGTCTTTTTAATCGAAGTGTGAAGCCAATCTTCTGTCAGTAAAAGCATCTGGTTTGGAGAGTTTAGACTCGGAGGACGTATCGGATAACTATGTTTTTAATACTAAATAGCACTGATCTAAAGTTGTTTATGTTCATTGAATCAATACTGAAAGCCACTCCATGAAAGGAAATTCAAACAAAAATCTAAATCAAGAGTTAAATGAAGATAAAAAAGGATCCTGTTTTTTGCCACATCGTCCACCTCACTTCAGCCTATGTTCTTACAATTATGTATTGTATTATAGGTCATGTGGGATTCCTTTGGCTTAGCTCACTGTTGTTGTGAACTTGAGCAATACACTGCAAAATGAGACCTACAAAACCAGTATTCTACAATAATCTTTATTATAAAGCCCTTTGTGTTTTGCAGAATGCGTTGTAAACGCACTTCTCAGTCCTCATTTGGGTTAATTGTAGGCTTAGCGCTGGTATTGTGGCTTATGCAGAAAGCTGCCTAAAAAGGGAGTTACTATTTCTGTTCACTTTTCAGCTGAGGCTTTAACTTTTTTCTAAAATTGAGAACACATAGCTTAGAAATGTAGGTCAGCTTCTCCTCTCAAACATTGTAAAGTCCAGGCAGAAGTTTAGAATAATGCGGTAATCCTGGTTTGGCTCCAGTTTAGTTGTGATATAGACCTAATTTGTCCCTGTTCTAGAGCTGGATTAATCCTGGTCTAGTCCTGGTTTAGGCCTACTTTAAGCCTAAACATGACTTTAGACTTCACAGTTTAGTCCTTGTCTTGTTTCAGAACCATTATTGGTCTTATTGTTGTCCCTATATCTCGTAGATTTTATTGTAACTGGTCAAACTTCTGCCTATGTCCATATACATGATGATGAGTCATATGGACAGATGGATTCATGGTAAATCTGTAGTTGCCATGGGAGACTGAACCCTTTCATGTTTGCAGCAGAAGTGAGCATTCATTAAAACCCGGTGTCTGAACACAAGTCCGTAAACACAGCTCTGTGGCCTTTACGATGCTGCGTAAGCTGCATCTGCGAGGACATAATCCTCTACACTGGGTCTGTGTCTGTGTCTGTGATGATGTCTGTCGAGTCTTTAATGATAGTAAAGTGATGAGGGCGAGTGTTTGCAGAATTTAGTGTGCACGCAATCAGTTTATGGACAAACTCAGAGATTAAACATAAGTAAATTGCTGTCTTTACAATGGACAGGGGAGGAGCCAATGATTGTTTAACACACATTTCCTGTTATGAAAAAATGCTGTGTTAAACATTTTAATCAGAAGATGACTGAAACAACAATAAGTTATAGGTTGTACAAGACTTTTTAAAAATACATTTTGACTTGTGCCAGGACTTTATCAGGTTTTACTTGTCAAATTGGCCTATTATGAATATATTAGGAAACAGAGGAAATCATTAATCAACCAGGGAACTTATTTTTTTTGTATTTGTCCACCATCATCCAAAAAGCATATTGTATTCATTGACTTGTGTCTCAATGGATCAGTAAAATGTATTTTCAGAGTTGACCTTGTTATACTACTACTGTTCTGGCTTTGCTCCTGATCTGTTTTTTTTTTCTTCACAATTTAATCTTGATTTGATCCTTGTCCTTTTTACCAATCATAGTCCAGGTTTAGTTCTGTTTTAGTTGGACAGTTGCTACACCTGATTGAGCTCATATTTGATTAATTTGCTTGGTTTTGTCTATTCCCTACAGTGACCTGCCAAAACCACACACTTTTGAATCAAACACCATATTTACTCAGATGTGTATTCTCTGATCCGTTTCAGTGCGCTCTGTAATCACCGACACAAAAACCCTGGATAAAGTTTTTCTCATTTAACAATTCGGCCTGGTTAAATAACGCCAGCTGGGACCACAGTCGAACGCATTTTCTGGGGCACTTTTAGCTCCATTTCCCAGGATTATAACGGAGAGATGGATGTAAAACGAGCACTCAAAACGCCATTTTAGGAACAGACTTTTAGGAATGATGTCAAAGATTAACTGACTAGACACTAAAATGCCATGGTTGTCCCATAATGTGCTTTTGAGGTATCTAGGACTCAAACCATATGTAGTTCTAACTGCTATTGCTGCATCAAATTGAATGTTCCCAATGTTCGAATTGAAGCCAGAATATAGGAGCCAACAATCATGCTACTATAAATTTGTGACAAGAAAATAGAAACAAGCATACAGATTATATATTTGGAAAATGAATGATAATAATTGTCAGAAACTACCGGTACATGTTTCTAGAAAAAGTGAAAAAAAAAAAGATGTTCTGATGTTTTTCTAATTATTACTTTGAATTACGTCTGATTGCTCTTTGAAGATTGAATTACATCAATGAAGGAAAATTATGCACTTGAAATGAAAACACGAGAGTGACCTATTTGGTGTCATTTACAGGGATTTTTTTGTATTCTGGATGAGCCATTACTGCAATTACTGTGTGCAAATGGACATTTTTATCACAGATCCCTTTCACCAACCAGCTGAGTATTGAGACAGCTGGATTTGATATGTTGTTCACATCCTACAGTCCATTTACTACATTGCAAATCTTTTATATTTAGTATATTTAGTCTTCAGTTCATATATATAATAGCCATTTGTCATAAATTTTTCTCACCTCTGCTCCTCATTCACCAGGATCTTTAGAACGTCCACGAGGTTTGTGTCTTTGTGCATGTGTTTGTGCGTGTTTGTGCGTGTTGGTGCGTGTGTTTGTGTGTGTTGGTGTATGTGTTTGTGCGTGTGTCTTTGTGCGTGTTGGTGCGTGTGTTTGTGTGTGTGTGTTGGTGTATGTGTTTGTGCGTGTGTCTTTGTGCATGTGCGTGTGTGTTGGTGCGTGTGTTTGTGCGTGCGTGTGTGTGTGTTTGTGCTGTGTGTGTGTTTGCTGTCTTGTCGTCTGAGCCTGTCACTGCTTCTGTATCACAGCTTTTTATGCGTCAGCTGCTTCGACCTCAGACCACAACCACCTTTGCCTTAGTTTACGTCATGTTTTTGTGTACAGTATTACCTACCATTTTTAATTTTGATAAATAAGTTCTATTTATAGAGCGAGTTCTGGGAGTGTTCTTGATCTTGTTGCAAACTAGTCGCTCTGATGCTTTTCTGGATCAATATTGCAATACTTGCCATAGTTTTGGTATCGAAATAAATCAGAAATCACTGGTATCGCTCCCATCTCTGAACCACTTGATTTTCTTATATGAACTATGTCCTGCAGATTAAGGGGAATGACCTCAGCAGTGGTTAGATTCACATTTTGGATTTGATCATCGTCTATAATATAAAATATAAAAAAGGAAAAGAAATATAGCATATTCAAAATAGAAAAGATCAGAAACTTGCTTTGTAATCTCTTAAAACAAAAGTCTTTCTGCACTTTTACTGTCTATTCACTGTGATACTTCAACCTCAACCACAACATTTATAGACTCATTTGAACACATTTCTGGTGCATGGCCAAACTATTGTCTGAATATTGTGAACAGGAAAGTGATATAAGTTAATTGTTGTCAATAGCGCCCATGCTACAGAGCTTGGTGAAGACAAGACGGCCGTGTGTTTACCTTGTTGGCATGAGTGCTTGCTGGCCTTGCAGTTGGCACAGTCTTTAAAGATCAGACCAACGCGTGTGTTGTTGGCCAACACCAATGTGCTCACCACACTCTCTTGGAGCAAAACAGTATCACTTTCCATTTTATGTTTTTAATTGTTTCTTGGTCATTTTTACACCGAGCCCATATGCTATTCACAGCTGCATTATTCATTGCATACATTTATTATACGTTAAAGTGAATGTTCTAGTTTAGTGGCGCACAGAGCTGCGTCAGAGCTGCTCCTGTGCTTTCTTACATTATAATGTTCACGTCAAGGTCATGTTGAGGGATTTTGTTTAAAGAAGACCTATAGACTTATCAGAGTATTTAGTAATCAACTACTACTACTTACACTGTGATTTTACATTTGGTTCATTGCAAACAACAATATTGATCCGAAACCTCTTAATAATAGAAACATAGAAACACATCCATTGACTTTGACTGTTCAAAACTGCAGAACGGCACCGTAGCACACAGGATTTTCATTTCCACGTTTTTATTGTTGAAAAAATGCCTCGTGACATTTTGTAACCCTACATGTTGTTCTGAATTAGTACAAGTGAGTGGGCGAGTAGGTGAAAACAGACATTTTCTGAACACTCAAACAATGCAGGAATCCATCAAAATATATTACTGTGTCAAGATGAACCTTCCGTCCTTTAATCTAGCTTGTTTTATCGTGAGCTTGCGATCGATGCTGTTGTTTGCACTCGCACATAACTAGTGCATTGATTATGTCTGGCGGGTGCTCATAGTGCTATTAGAATTTGACATAATGCTGAATGCTGCACCAGATGCTAACTTCGCACACAAACAACAGAGTGGAAGCATAATGGACAAACAAAATGAACTCGGCTCCATCTGTTTTAAACACATGATACATTCACTTTTTAAATGAACTGAATAAAAAGAGAGGCACCTGCTTCACGTCCGAGTGAGAGTGAATGTGACGTCTCCATTGAACTGTTACCGAACAAATTGCTCTTCAGAAAACTTGATGAAAGAGATTTTTATTAATGAGCGACTTGATTTGCTTTGCTTTTGTGTGTTTAACTATTGAGGCTTTATTACGTTAATTAATCATCAGAAAATTCTGGTTTCTTGATGTACTAGGTTTCTAGATTGTAATTCATCCTTAAGTAATTATACAGTAGGTACATAAAACAATAATTTCTAGGTATTTACAGCCGTAATTGGTATTAGATGTTCTCTATATATGTTTTCTTGTTGAAAATATGCTACCTTATTAATTTGCCTGTAATGTATAAAGCATTAAACTTATCTATCCTGAGTCTTTTTATTGCTCATTGATGTAACTTGTCATATACATCACCCGCTTGTCTCCATAAAGATAGAGAGCGCTAACTGCTACTGTGCCTCCAAAATACAGTATAAATCAGCAAGATGGTACTGTGTAGGGATGTCACAGTATCACATTTTAGTGTTACTATTATTGTGTGAAGAAATATCACAATTGAACAATTATTGATTGACACAAGGCCCAAACTGCTGAGTGCAGTTTTTTGAATGTCTTTTCATCTTAACAACATCTTAATTAACCATAAAACAATAAGACAGTAAGACAATTAATTCTCAGGTAGGACGAGGACGTAGAGTAGCTGCAGACACGGGTTAGCTGGAAGAAAAAGAGCAGGGGCCAGTGGTACAAAACCAAACTGCCAGCTTTAAAAAAATTAAGAAATACTGTGCGAAAACTTTCCAGAGTGATAAAGTATGTTTAATCTGACAGCAAGCTAAAAAGCGTTTTATATTTTGTTTTTTATCTTTGGAGTAGAAATGCTGAGCAGTATATATTTCTCCTAAATTTGTCATATTTTTGTTCTTATCATTATATCGTGATCTGACTAAACTATGAACTACGAATGTTTTTTATTCTCATTTCCTGCACAGTAAATGTTCCTTACCTCTTTTCCATTCACCTCACACCATTGTCGCTGTAGCGTCACAATGGCGCAGGGGACACCACTGTCATTCTGAGGCTAATTAAGTCTCCTCTGTACAGTAGGGCTTTGGACCGACGCCAGGACATCCACACAAAGACATCTTCTGCCTCTCCTTTGTCTTCCCCCGTCTGCTTTTTGACCCTATTAATAAAAGATAAGGAGTCATTTATTGAGCTGTCAGACTCTTGGATGGAGTCACAGATGTGCGTGCTGTGACTAATTTCATGGCGCGTGCGAGGCAGAGGGAGCATGGGAGGGCATGTCCTGGGGAGCAGTATTAAAATCTCAGGGGAACTATAGCTTTTAACCTGCACAATCCAGCCTCCTCTTGTGCTCAAGGGTACAATATGTGTCTAATATCAAACCAGACTAAAGATGCCGTTTTAACATCAATATTGTGCCCATAGGCTTTTCTGAAGGTGTCAATCATACTATGAGCAGTACCTTTATGTTGACAATGACTTTCGGGTGTCGAAGCGAGTCTTGATTTACAACAATTTTAGATCATTCTTTTTGATCCCAACATATTGTAATCATTGGTAGTTACTCCACTTCAAGCCATCAAATGCCATGTCAATAAATGTTATTAAAAAATGACTGTAAGTGTCAAGAAATGATGTCTGCTTGCTTTTTGTTAAGTAAGCGCCGTCTTATGTCTTTGTCCTTGAAAAAACTTTTGAAATGAAAAATGCAAATCTACAACGTAAGGTGCGAAATGTATGAACGAAATGTAGAAATACACTTTCCCCTTTTTAGTTTTCAAGACCACTGACCAAAATGACTATGATCGTATAAAATGAGTCTGAAATGTAGACAATAAAATGTAATTCTCAACACAAACAGTAGCAGTTCCATGTGGTCTCTTACTGATATTCTAATACTATTCAGGGAAGTTACAAATAATATGTTATTTTTTCAGTATTTATAGATGAGACAATAGGAACCTTTGCAAATCATGTACAGCCTGTTTCTATTTGTTCCTCATTTTAAACAGCCACTTTTCTCTTTAAACCTCTGTTATTTTGTCTTCTGTATGACTTTGTTGTTCCTGGTTTTCTGTTTTAAATTACTTTTATGTTGTTGACCCCTGTGGCTGATTCGTTTGAAGTGTGTTGTGTGTTTTGCCTTAGTGCCTTAGTGAGTGTATTAAACATTCATATTATCCCACACATATGCACTGGTTAATTAAAGCTAAAACTGTGTTAAAATGCAGCAGCTGTCGGCACAATTTAATTCAGTGTACAATGGTGATGCATAATTTCTGCTGATTTATTTTATAGTATTTTAGGAAGACCACGTTTAGACAATTTCATTTGATGCTTCGAAACGTGACATGTCCCAGAATTGTATGAAATTTTAATGTTTGTTCAATACACTACAGTATTACCCACATGTAAATATAGCAAAAACAGTATTATTTGCTTTCTATCGATGGAGATTATGCAGCTTGACTGTGATTTTCATCAGAAGTGGGACCTGAAATGAATCAAACGAATGAGTCTTTAAACAATTTCAGCTCATTTTGAGCCAATTATTCTGACTAAACTACACTTTATTGATTGTATTTGTTAAGGGCTGAGAGGTTCTTAAAGGTGCACTATATGTTTGTAACTGTTCTGTTGGGGGAGCCTGGAACCTGCTTAATGATATTTCTTTGCCTGGAATGTGCCACAGTTTGGTATTAAACTTATCCATCTCTGATTTTATCATTAAAAACCCTTGAAAAACATGCTTTCTTCCAGAGCCGCCTCTCCACAGATTGAACCTGTAATTTGGCCAGGTGACATCACCCCATGTCTCCATTGGTAGATAAATTTAACATTGTGGAACATTCTAGACACAGCTAAAACATTTCCATGGAGACAAGCAGACGTCAGACATGAAAAGTTTCAGTGCACATTAAGACACGATTCAGCTGCTGTATTTAACATTTGAGTCAATCTTATTGAATAATGAATTGCGTTTGATTAATGGCAAACCCTACTCTCACTTTGAAGTACCGGTAATATGTTTCTTTGATGTTCCTACACACTGCTGTTTCCTCCTTTCGATCCAATTATAAAATACAACAATGTTTCTGGGGTCATTTTGATCAAGATAAAACATCTCGTTCTCTGCTCCAGTTGTATCGACCTTTACAAATCTTTCCATAGATTCCTCTATGATAAGAACTTGTGAAGCCAAAGTGTCATAGCCTGAATATAGCTCTACGTTGCTTTCTCACCAGTGCTACAGCCGTCACAGTTCAATGATTGACTGACACAGATACTTTTGAGCAAACAGCAGTCATTTATACTTGATGTTGCTCTGAGTTTAGACTTTGCCTCCAGTCTGTTTATTATTCATAAGAAACGCAGCAGCAGCATCTTCGGGGTTGTGCTTGTCGATGGGTTTTCTTGACCCTTTTGACCTTTTTAATTTGATGTTACTTTGAACTGTTTGCCTGAAAACTGAAGTGTACAAGTAGAGCTGGGAATCTCCCTGAATCTTGTTTTATTATGTGCGAAAGGCCTTTGATGGCGGCTGTAAATGTTATCTTTTTACAATATCCTCAGTTGCAGGCAGTGGCTCTAATGAGTTTACCTTTTCATTTCTGCAGGTATCACAACAAGGCACTATTGTGTGTCTTATGTTAATATTAAACCCAGTAGGCACAAGTTATTGCAAATGGTATAAAATCAAATCTTAGACTGTTATCATTTGAAGAGTGACAGTTGAAAATACAGTTATGTAGACATAAATATATGTCGACATTTTATATTAAGGCTCTCCGTCAACTCTCGCCTTCATCTGGAAACGATAACATTGTCTGATCTGCTCCTAAACTTTTTTTTATTATATAATTTAATCAACTAGCCTCCATAAAGTCATATGGGACATTGTAACTTAATTAATTGATGCGTATGTTCTCGTCCTTGTTATTCGTGAACTACAGCATTGATTGAGACAGACTTTGACTAAATGCAGCGGCTCTAACATCAGTCCTTTCTCTCATAATTGTGCATATTTTAATCTCATTGAAACATTAACATTTCCCAGCTCTGACAGCGCCGAGATAAATTTGCACCTCAGGCTCGTTTAAATGATTTATGTTTTAATTACAGCCTATTATTTGTTGTCTGTCTCTCACTTTTCATTTCAAACATTGCATTACACTCCCACACGGTCTGTTTTTTTCACATTTTTGTCACAACGTCAACAGATAAATCACTATATCAGCTTATACCATGCATTATTATTATGACAATAGCCCTATCCTGCAATGGCAAAGAATACAATCTACACAGGAGTGATAAGTTCCAAATTCCATCTCATTTGGCGTACAATTCGCTAACACAAAACATTTATTCCTCATCCTGACCCGTCGTAGCTGAAAATGTATCAGTAAAAGCTTGAGCCACACCAAAGAAGCATATTTTCTTGCCAAGGTCAATGTGGGAGAGCCAAACCTGTGCAGTGCTTCTCCAGTGCTGGTTCAGATGTCCTTGATGCCACGATCACGTTCTGATCGTGTATAATTTATGACTTAGTTAAGTTCTAGTTTTGTCCTGGTTTAAACTTAGTTGAAATGTTAATGCTCCTGGATACACCTTGAACAGCAAAACAACAACTTATAAATCTAACCACAATTGCAATGCTTGTCATGACAAAAACAATCTTTAGTCATAGTCTACTAACTTATACTCAAATCAGTATAGAAACTAACTGCTCATTTGTACAAATAAAATCACATAAATCACAAAATATGATCTTTCCTGTGTGGTTTTGATCTTTGTCAGAACTTTATATTTTTAAAAAAGAAACATTTGATTGTTTTTAGACTTTTGGTTTAAAACATTGGTGTTGCATCTCTTATTATGAAAGTGAATTTAAGTAATTTGACAACATTAGGGTTGAACAATTTTACTGACAAGCATTTCAATTGGGATTCAATTTGTGATTTTAGGTTTTGAGCGTAGGATTTGGTTCAGTGTTCACATTTGAAACTCGTCCAGAAGTGAAGACTGAAACGTGATCTGGTAAACTAATCCTAAAATACCATGCATATCAAAACATGTTTGTGGAGGTATGAACTGCGGGGTTCGCAGTAGAGGTGGGCAATGGATCAAAATGTAGATAATACTGTGAATGTTGTTTTGAAGATGTGCATAATGTGTATATTGAGTATATTATTCATTGTAAAGATGCTACAAAAAGAATCGATGAGTTGAAGAAAAGTCATTGTCATGTTTAAAGATATATTTTAACACATTTCTGTTGGATTGACATAATATCATCGTTATTGGGATTCAACAAATTTCAAGATATTAATTTTGTTAATATTGGCCACCCCTAGTTTGTAGTTTTTACATAATAAAACAGGATAATTTGTTCACGTTCACAGGGAAATATGTTACTTAGTTTTCACTAATCATATTGGGTTGGCCTCTCTTGAATCCGCTCTGCTCAAACCGCTGGAGGTGGTAGTTTCTTTGGGGACGGGAGACCGTTCTGAGCTCATAAATACTGGACAAACCAGTTTCTCATAGAGGGATGAGAATATAGCCCTGATCTGTGCATTGATTCATACATTTATGGATATACCGATACAGATACTTACTTTTACTTTGGAATGGACGATTTTTTTCAGCAAATTTGTTATCATATTTCCTCGTGGCGTGGATAAATCATTTGCCCTGCCACGTATCAATCATAAAACGCACCTATCGCTCACCTGCAGCCGCGTGTGGCTCGTCCCCACGTTTCCGCGTGCCTAAGCGCATGGATCTATCATAATATAGTTCCCTCAGTGTACGGGGCAAAATGAAAACGGAGAAAGACAGTTCGAGCTGACGCAGAAGTGGACGGAAATCTACGGGAGACGAGAGATGCGATGTGCTCCGTTGTGCTAATAAACAAACGCATGTGTGTGTTGTATCAGTCCGCACGGGGGAGTGCACATGCGCACTTCCGCCTGCGTTCTCAAATCGCCGAAAAATCGTCCGTTGCGCCTTTAAAGTGCACCAGAAATGCTCCAGGAAAGCACATGGCTTGAAACTTTTCCTCACTAGATGTAAACAAGATGTAGAATTATGTCTGAAATGTAGTGCTGAAGCTTTTCTCTTCCCACCTCATTGTTTATGTCTAAGCGCAGATTGATTAGGTGCATTTTTCTGACCACAGTTGTTCTCAGGGCCTTAAGTAATTGCAGTCTTTGGGACACAAGGCTTCTCCGTCAGAAAAATTGCAACATCAAATCCACAATCCTATGTCATACAAGTCTTCTGCTTCTGTGATCCCCAACGTTTGACTTTTGACTTCTATCTTCAATGGGCACGGGTCAGTAGTAAACATTGGCTGCTATGTGCCCACAGTCATTCATAATCTCACTCTCCTCTGTCAGAGCTGTCATCCCTCGTTGGACAGGTTGGATTCTGGTCTATTTCGGTCCCGTCCCGCTTTGAGACACCAACACCTCTCCGTCACTCCGCTCTGTGTCCGTCTCCAGCGGCCCGCAAAATCACTCGCCTGAATATTGCATGAGCAGCCAAGCACTGTGTAGCCGCCTCCTCAATAATATACACACTACCAGATTCATTATACAGCAGCTATTTCTCACACTTATTGCTCTGGTACAGTTGCTTCCAAACATTTCGCACCACCTCAGGAAATATGTGTAGGCAAAAATAAATCGGGAATGACCAAACAACTCTCAACTAGGTCAAAACCAAGATTACCGTAACCAAGGTCCAAGCACGAGTTGGGCCTGGGTTAAACCTAATCTAAACCAGGGCTAAATTTGACAGATGCTCTATATTATCCAAGGGAAAATCCGTGGAAACATTTTGACATCTCAGGCCAAAACAGGGACTGTATTAGTTAAACCAGAACTAAACAAATCAAGAATGACGTCTATTTATCTCTGGAAATAATCAAATTAAAGTAGCATGAAAGCAATACTGAACCACAGATGGTTGTCATATGTATGCTAGGGTTTGAGAAACACCCCATTTATTTAAAATATGCTCAAATAGGCATTTAAAAAATATGACAGGGATTGGGCCGACTATCATGGACTGGACTGAATCAACTTTGGACATTTACTAAATGGTAAAACTAACTTTTATTACAAATTTACCAGAAACTGGGACAAATTGGACTGATGCGAAACAAGGACTGATGCGAAAGGGACATGTTTGATTTTCTATGGGTTGCTCTTGTTCTGTTTGTCCTTTTTTGTAAAAAATAAATATATATATATATATATATATATATATATATATTTATAGTAATAATGATAGTAAATAATCACATTTAAAATGCAAAATCTTTTTAATTATACGTTGAACTAATCATTAAAACATCATTAAACATCATTAATTGGTAATAACACATGATTTATTACCACTGAGACTCAATATATGAAGGAAATGTACTACCTTTTGTGCTGCCAGCAGTATTTTACCATGTCTCAAAAACAACAATGCTTTGAGAGCTTGTTATAGACTCAGCTGTGAGTTCATGAATGTAACATGAAAACGATGCACATAAAAAATCTATAGCGAAACAGCTCAGTGCACAAGATAACATGATGCTCTGGACGCCGCTGTCAGACCGGCAAGTAATACAGACTGAAGAGTGAAGACAGTGCATGGGTCAATGTGTTTGCAAAGCTCTGTTATCATTGCTTTGACTGGAATTTCCACAGTATGGTAGTCTTAATTATCAGTATGGTAGTCTTAATTATCTGACTTTTAATGCTAGCAATGTTTTGGCGGACTGCTAACGTGCCAAATGGAAAATCAATTACCGGTACAGGAAAAACAGGCATTTTTATTCCACCTGATTAAATGGCATAGTGCACGTTTGAACAGCAAAGACAAATGTGTGTAGATGAACAGCATATTGATTGTCTTACCTGAACCGTTGACATTTCACAAAGCACTAATAGCATTCCAGACTCTTAATTTACTGTGGGTTCAATTAAGAATCTCTACTAAATTGCATTTCTTATTGTCGTAGTAAATTGTGAACAACCCCAACATGTGCAAATGCATTATCAGTGTATTCGGACTCAAATATGGACCAGATTTCTACACTGTAAACTATTATCTATTAATTAATCTAAAGTAATTACTATTATCAGACAGTATTTCCCATTAATAGAGGAAACAATTCAAATATCCTCCCATTTTAGTACTGAAAAAACACCTGCAAATTGGTGCAAAGATTAAACTATTCAATGCACTACCATAGTATTTTGTTAATTTCTATTTCCAGTGCACGCAATTTGACTGTCAACACTTGGAGCTAACAAAGTTGTTAACTGTTACTTCTTTGTTTTGAATTGGATCCATAAAAACCATTAGAGCACTGGACTCCTCACAATTACAGTGTGCGTGTGCGCGTGCGTGCGTGCGTGCGTCGAAGTAATTGGGAGTTTCATTTCGAGAAAGTACAGGTGTTAAAATGATCTGTGGGAAAACACTTCTCTCCGCTGTGTTTTTTGGGCTGTCAAAGTAAATCGCTGCAGCAAAATGTGACGTGGGCAAAGTGGACAAGTGCCACTGTCTTTTGGTTCATTATAGACTCAAACTTTTCTTTTAGCGTTCATCACATTTGTCATTTTTTTACACAATGAGATTCCTGGGTAAAGTATCTATGCAAGACTGTCATGTGTGGTGTGCTGTGTATGTGGCTTTTTCAATTCTCGGCAATTATAAGACATGGAGTTTGCAGAGCTGAAGATGTTGGAGAATGTAGAATTAATTAGACGATGGAAACGCCGGTTGTTCAGGGAGGGACAGTGAAGAAGCACACAGAAGTAGAATAGGGGGAAGACGGTTTAGTTTTAGGTCTGGTAGCAGGTCTGGTCTGGTAGCACCGTGACTACACACATCTACAATTTGGATGTTTCGATATTTTTTGTAGTTTCCCGTTAACAATAGTCAGACGACATCATGTCAATACAGCAGAAATGTCTTAAAATGTGTCTTTTAACGTATTAGTTGAGGCTTAATGATCAGACAAATGTGAAATGTCTCTGAAAAATGTATAAATATCACCATATACGCAGTGACAGTTTACAACATACATGTTTTCATATTTATTTTTATTCAGCTCGCATTCTTTACTGTAAAAATATACTCGTTATTCAAATTTTGCATAGCTTCAATTCAACAATCACAATAAATAAACATGAATACTATATATGAAGTTTCCTCTTAATCACAGATGCATTACTACATGTCGACAACTATTTTAGCCTGTGATTTGGTGTAAGCTTTAACTTGTATTTCTCGTTCTCCTGTTCTCTTGCTCCGTGTATTGAACGTGTATTGGTACTCGTGGCTCACACACACTCGTTGTCAGAGCTGTGTGCTGAACACTTCCTCTCCATGTTTCCTTCGATTTCCTCCTTTCTCCTCTTGAGATGACGACGTCTGGGACAAGATGAAAGCAAACCTCACATTTAAATGAATGCTTCTTTTGCTCATTTTAAACATGGAAAAGAGGATGTCCCTGAATACCGTTTCCTTTTTTTTACAGTTCATTAAATAAAACCAGGAGCACAAAGTGGCAATAACCAGTTTCTACAAAGAATGTGAACACTGTCTTACAATTCAATTTTGGCTTCTGTAAATAAATAATAATTGTTATACAAAAGATTTTGAGACTAAATAAGATAAGATAAGATATTCCTTTATTGTCCCACATGGGGAAATTTCATTGGTGCAACGCAGGTAGATACAGAGGTAGATACAGAAGAACAGATCACTTATAGGAAGTCTGAAAAACACTTTCAGTAGAAGATCTCCTATAAACAAAAACTCCCATAGACAAATAAATAAATAAATACCATTGCATGTGATCCCGACGGTAATTGCACATGAATATGTGTCACGACAGCACATAGATTGCACATGAATTTCACAGTAATTGCACATGAATTCCAACAGCAATTGCACATATGACAGAATTTCACATCAGTATTAGGTTAGGTCAGTATTGCGACGGGATAACGTGACGATCTCCGGGTAAGACGACTGTTCTCCGCAGTTTCATGAGTTCCTCCTTTGTGGAAACGCGGTACGGCGCCGGCCGGGGGGCGGGGCCGGAGCCGGGGGGCGGGGCCGGAGCCAAAACACATCGCAACGACACGACGAAAACACTCAATCCAGCCGAATAAAGTCAAAACAAGTTAATTTAAAGCCGATCGTTCGTGAAGTTCCTCTTTCATATAAACGTGTATATAAACGTGTACCGACGACACGCCGTACTTTAGCGCGGCCGGAGGGCGCGGGGAGGGGCTGGTGGGCTGGCTCGGAGCTAGCTTACGTCACAACACAACGAACGCAACGAAAAACGCTCAAATCCAGCCGAAAAAAGTCAAAAACAGTTGAATTAAAAAACTATCCCAGCGCGTGTCCCTATCGTACAGTAAAATAGAAAAAATATACTAACTATATTTACAAAATATAGGAGATAAAGCACAATAAGTGTGAGAAAGAAGAGAGAGCGTTTACACCGGGCTGCCAGCTGTACCAGCGCCTTATGACGTATGTGCCTTTGCTTATTGTGTAGCCTTCTGCTTTTTTATGATTATTGACGTGACATGGGGGAATACATTAAATTATATAATATAGTGAATATAGTTTTGAAGATATGTCAAATTTGATTGAATTGGCCTATTGCTTATAAAAATCAAAATGCTGCAAAAAGAGCAGATTTAACATTGAACAGATCTTTGCCATTGAAAAAGAAGTGACAGAATATAACACAAATAAAGACTTTTGGTTGACTGCAGTTACTTTAAATAAGCTTATAAATCGAGGTATATAAGCTAAGGGTTTTATGAATTGTCCTGACCTTTTCTCGTCCCGGCTCAGGGCAGACACGACTTCGGAGCCACGTCTGCAGTGAGTGTTTCTCGATCGCGGTGACGAGGGGGTGAGGGTGGAAATGTCATACGGCTCATTGCAGTGTGGGACAAGCGGCATGACACCCCTCAGATACGTCTGTCAGTGTGTCTGCTATGTGCACTCGGAGAGGACGTGAAGAAGCAGGACAAGGTCTCTGTGGAATTTGTGCTCCATGTCAAGAGGACCAAAGCCAATTACCTTGTGCGGAGTCAGAGATCTGACACAAGATAAATTCAAAAATATTAAACATTTCTATTTGGGGCTGGACCAAAAAATGTATATCATTAATTTTCTTTGAGTCGGATCACAATTCGATTTCATCACGACTCACGTAAACTCAACATTAGTGGTTAAAAAATGGTTCTTTATTTGAGCATAGAACTACCACCTGTGCATAGAAATGGCTAAACTCACATCTATGCTGGACCATGAGTCTCACCCTCTGCAGGACACTCTGTCCGCTCTGGAGAGCAGCTTCAGTGACAGACTGATCCACCCTCGCTGTGTGAGGAGAGATTTCACAGGTCTTTCCTTCCTGCTGCTGTCAGACTTTACAACAAACACTGTTAGCCCTGAACATGTGTCATTCATCTTCATAATCATGTGCAATACTGACATATTCATGTGCAATACTGTGACATAATGTCAATCAGCCCTGGTACATTTTATGTCCATATAACAGCCACACACTGTAAATAAGAGTGTGTAATTTTTCTATAGTTTTTATTTACATTTATAGTACGGTAGATTGAAATATATTTATACAGATTTAAGTAAATTTTTTATTATTCCACTTTTGTTTCTAATCTATGTTTCTGTATCTAATATGTGTTGCAACACTGGAATTTCCCCATTGTGGGACAGATATCTTAATATACCGTCACCATGTTGCCCAGCCCCGACCTGAACTCCACTACAACAAAGCCAAAACCTGCTTTTATTTTACCCGCCCTCCATCTGTATCACACATTATTGGCCTCCAGGATGTTGTGATGCCAACATGTAGCCCAGGTTTGTCGTTAGGATATAATGCTGTGATTACAGTCAAGGTGCACTGATACCTCTGCTCGTATTGATCGCAGGATATTGGTTCAGGGAATGCAGTCAATCAAGGTAATACAATTATTGAGCTGCTGTTGATGGCCCGGGGCACCTCATAATCGCTTTTCTTTATACATTACTGTTTCACGGTTACATAAAGAACACGTTACATAATTCCTCTGATAAGTGACAACGGTTGCATATTCATGGATTTCAACTTCCTGTTCATGGGTGACATATTGAGGACATTTGACCCTTTTGTAATGATTTAATACTTGATTCTTGGCCCTCGGTTCAAGTAAAAATTGTATTATTCACACAGCCCTAGTTGTATTGCATAACATATTTCGAGCAGTTAAGTTACACGTTGTAAAAAGACAGAAATATTTAAGTATTTGGTTTCTTTAAGACTCAAAGCTGTATAGTAAGTCTGAACAGGTTGGCTCTGTATCTTTAAATGCAATGTACTATTTTCTTTATTAACCAAGACCATTTTTTCCCCTGCACAGCCCTTACTTCAGCCCACAGCAACCAATTTAACCAAATGGACTGTGAAACGGTCCCATTTGGCACTAAGTAAGTAAGCTCTGCATTAAGATAAGACCCGGTTTCCATAGAGACAGGTGCAGCCGACCACATAACCTCAATTTGACATACCATCACCATCAGCCATGCATTTAGGACGCACAAATTGCAATCACGTCTTATGCGTTTCGCTCGCTGCGTGTGAAAATTTGAATCCTGTATAATTATCGTTAAGTGCAGTCGAGGGCAGTGCAGGTCGCGGATAATTTCCCCGTCGATCGGCCGCACATGCAATGGGTTTCGGCCATCGCAAGTGACTCGTAATAAGTACTTGAGCATATTTCGTGGAGACTCTGTGACTCAGCCTAACATTTAAAAGTCTTAAAATGCCAAAAGGGTCCTTCACACCGCTCCGAGGCAGAATAAAGCTCTCGACAACAGCTATTGAGAGAAGAGCATGCGTTTTCAATGGCGTTTGAAAGTGAATGAGAAAGCAATAATAGTGTTTAAAGCTCTTGCACTTTTCTAACTTTCAGTACTTTTTGCAATGTCGTTTTTGTGTTTTCTTTCTTCTGCCACGGCAATGTATGGCAAAATAAGTATGGAATAGTTATAGCACGCCTTTACAGTTTCAATTGTAATGACCTGACTTGAAATTTGAAATAAATGGGGGTTTTTGAGCAATAAAACACAACTGACTAAATGCAATATACTGTATATACGCTTGATGCTGTGTGGAAATGTCAAGAAAAGCAATAACATCTCAAACAGACCCGCCTGCGCTTCAAACACACTTATCTATGTATATCGGCTTGTTATTGAGAATGTGTCTTCCATATTTACATCCCAAGAGTATAAACCCAGTCAAGTATTCCTCTTCAGTGACAGGTGAGCGATCTGTGCAGAGGAAAATGTCTCAAACTTTCCTCGCAATTTCTCAAACAATAACTTGACCAAATATAAATGTAAAAAGTTTCTTGAAGCCGAGGGACTTGTTCCACGGTGACTCAGAGCAGACATGTTTCGCCTGTTAGTCATGTTGAAGTGTGAGCTGGTTTGAATTAGGCTGCATAAACTTTGGACAGAAACAGACGCCCAAGAGACACGGGAAATAGGTCATCGACGGTGGCTTTTCATGCTGCAATCACACAAGTTTGTCAGAGATTTCAGTTTTTTGTGCTCGTCAGAAGCGAGAGGCGACTGTTACCTTGGACTTTCTCGATTTGGAAGCAGTTTCACACCATTAACATTTATTTACGTATCCATTAGTCTTCCATTCAAAGGGAATTCCATATAACATTTCCAATAAAAGTGCCATTTACCTTGAACCACGTATTAGAGACATTATAGAAAGTTTATCAATAGCAAAAGCTTCGTATTATTCTCAGGTGTTTCTATGGCTCTTTTCGAGATCCCGACCTTCACACACAAAAAAATGTGTCAGCCTGTTGCTATGGGTAACAGGGATTTTTACAGATACATAAAACTCAGCCACATTCAGCTTTGGGTAAATTAATGACCCATTTTAATGTTTCCACTGACCCTGGAACATACCGTGATGCTTGAATAAATAAATACACAGCACATCAGTGCTTTTTTTCAATGTTATAAAGTGAAATGTGTTTTGGTCCAGTACAGATACTTTGAATAAGTTGTTTTTAGGGTGATAAAAACTGCTCCAGAGACCTAAATGGTTAATGCAAACAAAAGCTATGTGATTGATTTGTGTGTGTTTCATGCCTTAACTCTTAATGAATGAACTTGAAACTTTAAATGTTCCTTAGGGGATCCTCTTTTATTGTCCCAAGAACCAGGAATTGGGATGTTAGCATGCTAGTTATTGTTAGCATATTTGTGATGGCAAAACTCTTTCTTCTAGTTTTGTGTTCATGTTTGTAAGAGAGTTAAATATTATTTCTCTCTCCCTCTCTCTTTTTTTTTTTTAGCACTTTCTTTCAAAGTTTGTTTTATTGCGCAAATGGTCAGTGGAATGCACAATATACACACTGTACAACTTTTCTTTCATGATTAAAATTTCTCCCCACAAACAGAAGTAAAAGTAAAATATAAATGCAAAAATGAAATACAATCAAATTGAGGTCATAATTACTGTGCAGAAGACGATCAAAGTCTAAAGCGCGGCGGGACCATCTTATCAATGTTCTTTTGTGCTTCTTATAGTGTTTTATGGTGGAGGATTTGAGTGTTATGGTCTGTATTGCAGCATAAGCTCTGCACCAAGTTCTTCATGTGTAACGCAGGTTTTATTTTTAATTTTTCTATTGACTGTAATCAGATACTCAGAGGCTGTTTGCTCCTGAAGTGATGGTGCTCTTTGACCTCAAAATGACCCCAGCCTCTCCCTATTGTGGCTCACTATTTTTGTACTTTCCTGTTGAACCTTATAAACCTATAGAAATCTTTACCGGCCACGACCCACTGACGTCCCACTCTGTCACATACTTCTGTCCTGATATTGAGCATGAATATTCTAAAACTATTCAGAAAAGCAATTGATTTTTCAGTATCAATACTCAAAATCTGAAGTGTCTAATCCAATCTGGATTTTTTGAGATTTTTATTAAATTTGCCCTAATTTATACATTTATCCCACAACAAAAACACTAAATGTATGTGTATCTTTTGTATTTTTAAGACAATTCCTACTTTGTTTTGTGTTTTTTTTAAATCTGCATAGTCTAGATAACAATTAATTGATTACTAAATGGTGAGTATTTCAGTAATCGATTAGTTCACAATACAGCAAGTAATAACAGCTATTGCATCCAGCTAAAAACAAAACAAAAACTAAGCCTTTATGTTTTCTGTGTTAACCCGAAAGAGCAGCCAAATGAATGAATAATAAATACTGTTGTGTCAGTTTGGTTTAAATGAGCTTTCAAGATAAAGAAATACAACAAGTGCTTTATTCATATTCACCTTATCTTTATTATAGCTTTAAATTGGTTCACCTGGTTTATCGACAGTAAAATACATCGCAGATATAAACATATCCTTTAGTCAACCAGATAATAACAGTCAGATATGTTTTTGATAAATGTACTGCTTGTCCTGGCTCGCCTCAAAGACAACTGTAATTTAAAGGCCACAATTTATCAAAGACATTCTAGTATTGGGGAAGCGTGCTCTGTCGCTCTCATGCATTGATCTGCACTCTGCACTTTTATATCGTCCCATAAAATCCTTGAAACACCTGTTCTTGGAAATATTTTTATTACAAGCCGCTCTTTCTCTCAACATGATGGATTGAAAACCAATAAAATGCTGCCGGTTCCACAGCAGTTTGGAATAAAGTGGACGAGGAAATGAATAGCAAGTGGCACGTTGAGAGGATATTGCAGGACACATGTTTGTGTTTTTATCGAAAGGGAAACTACTTTGTATTTTATGCAAATGTATGTGTAACTGAATATGAATGAGGGAACATGCTCTTAAACTTCTATTTATTTTCGTTTATGGGCCTGCTGTGCACATGGCAGAGTGGTTAGCACAACGGATTCTTAGCAACAAGGTTAAGTTCAATCCTAACCCTTTATTTAAATGGATACTCTAATTTGTACCAAGTGAATAAATATACATGATAAGAACCGGCCCCACTGATGCTCATGCCACAATCTGCTTTATTGAATGTTAATAACAACCATTTATCCTTTTATTTATGAAATTTCCCCATGTGTGAACAATAAAGGAATATATTTATTTTCTACCAATTTCTACAACCGCAAACAGGTTCGTAATACATTAAATTTAAAGATACATTTATTCATTTCTAAATAGTTTCACAAATAGTTTCTTAAACATTTGATTTGTTCACTTTTAATACAGCACAAACTTTCGCTAAAGGATAAGGACATCTGTGAGGACATTTACTCTTTTATTGTTCTATATTGTCATTATGTTTTTGATAGATTTTGATATTGATAAAGCTTTTGTTTTGTAACATTTATTGTTGTCAGCGTGCGCAATTATTCCTCACATTTTCTCTTCATCTTGTCTTTGTGAGTTGTTGCCCGTGTAATATGAAAAGCATCAAGTATTGATGGTTGAAGAGTAATGATTTTGGCTTAAGCCTTGATGTACATTAAATTCTGGCTCACGTCCAGGTTTCAATTCAGCAGATTCAGAAATTGGATTTCTTTGAAACTGAAAGGGATTTTCTTCTTTATACACCGCTGACAAGACAAGATTGAGCACTTTATTTTGCCCTGAATTGCAGCTTCTGTATTTTCACCTCTTATCTTAAGGCCAGCAATCTCATCACAGTGCAGGAGACAAATGTACCAACTCTAATCAAAAGAATGCATTGATAACATGGTAATCTTATTGTGCTTATCCTTGTTGTGTTTATCCTGGTTGTGTTTATCCTATGTGATTACAATTTAAGCCATCATTAAATGCATTACATACTGTTAATGCAATATTGGCCATGATTGGTTGGATTTTATTTTGATTGAAAAGTCTAAACCAACTCAAATAATTTTGTTTCGATTGAATAAGCTGATGATTTTCAAAGTGGTTCTAAATTTCTCTGACCGAGGAACTCTGTACTCTTGGTTTGTTTTATTGTAACACACTTTATCTGTCTCATTACTCTTCCCTTTGGCTCATTTTCTTTACAATTGTATGTATTTAAAATGATAAACTCTTGAGTAACCAATTAAACCTTGAAAGGCTTAGTTCAGGACCCACTCCACTTCTGCCCTGATGGTCCAGACTTATCTTGCTTCTCATATTATATTTTCGCATCTATTTTAAAGCTGCAGATTTATAGTCGTGCTCACCAAGGGCAGAGGAAGTGGTTTGGAGGAGTGTGGAAATATTATTAGTACTACAGACCCAGTGTCCGGTTCAGCCTTTCTCACTGTGGACCATGGAATTGTGGAGCTGAAATCCTAAACCCGCCTGCATCAGTCTTCTCCTTCACAGAGAGGACACGCAGAGGTCTACGATGTACTCCTTTCATTATGGCTGCACAAAATATTTCAGAATTTATCAAAATCCCAATTTGAGTTGGCGCAATTGTCAAACCACAAAAGTCTGCAGTTGTTTAGATCATAGAATGTCCTGTCTTCTTGTACAAACGTCTTGTACCTGTAGTTTGGACCTATACATGTCCTGAAATGTTCCTGTTTTAGTTTGTCAGTTCATATTTCAGTCTCCTCTCAAACGTTTATGCTCTTGGACTTCTTTAAAAATGTTCTCTCTCATCATAGTCCTACTTTTTAAACATGAATTGCATATCTAATCGCACAGACAGACGTTTCCAGGCTGTGAGATCGTGACGGATTTGTTTGGACATTTTAGTTTATAATGCATATTGTTTTTCTGTTTGCTTTTCTCATGCATCCAGACCCCTCAAAATGATATTTGTTATTGTTTGGACAGCGGCAAATTCATTTTAAGTCAATCCTCCTCTGCTCAAAGACTCGCCACAGCTACATTTTACATACATTTCACAGTGCACCTTTGATAATATAGTATCTAAATAAAAGGAAAAGTGGGGGGAAATCAAATATATATAGAATAAGATGTGTGTACTTAGTCTAACATACTTGAAAACAAACTTACATATATGACATATCTTTTCCCCCCGATAACAATGTTCAAATGATATTATGTTAATCCAACAGAAGTGTGTTAAAATATGTCTTCCAATGTGTTACTTGAGGTTAAATTACTAGACAAATGTGAAATGTCTGTAAAAATCAATCACCAAAAGTGTAAAATATCACTTTTTGCTCTCATTTGGAAGTTTACTGCAAAACCTTTTTCATTTTCATCTTTTAGCAACTCTTTTTGTGGATTTTTTCACTACAAACAATATACTCCTCCATTCAGATTTTGCATAAGTTCAAAGCAACATTCACAGCATTATCTAAATTTGAATATATTGCCCACTTCCAACTGCCACACACAACAGTTATGCTCTTTTGAATGCCCCAAACAAACAGTGGTTCTGAAACTGTGATGGTAAGTGCTCAAGATGTTCATTCATTGTCTTCGCCTCTCGAATGTCGTTGAGCAAATGGGTGGCACTGGTCTGCGTGAAAGGCCGATTGTGAGGTCGAAGTGTCCAAACCGTGCCTGAACAAGAGCTCAGTACGTGTTATTACACAACAGGATTTAATGAGTATTTATTTACAACACATCTTGAGTCATATTGCACCTTAAATCTATCAATATTAAGAATTTGTTCTGCAATGCTATTACAACTCTTTAGTCGTTGCCTACTTGGCGTTTTATCTTAATAGAACATGAAATTGATCACATGGGACTAAAACAAAACAAAGACATTAAATATAAGACAAACTATAGTCAATACTAGTAAGATCAAGTTCACGGTAATATTCTGAATTCAAGTCATTTTAATTGATATACAAATGGTTTTATTGCAGTGTATTGAGCTAAATCAAAACCAGAATAGTGTTTAAAGGTTTGCTTCTCTGCACTTTATTCTAATGTTTTGACCTCACAGTGGGATTCTTGTGCATTTGCCCCGTCTGTTGCATGTCACACATTTTGAGCAGAAATAGGTCAGCGCAGATCCTCTTACAAATTAAATGGTGTGTCGTTTGAAATGCATTTGAGCACAGTCCATCCAAACGTGTTCATCTCCTGGGGCAGGAACAGAACCACATTGTGAGGAATAAAAACGTTAGATTGAATTAAAACCGCCACTGGACAAAAATAAATGTTGCAATAAAACTAGTCCAAATTTAAACTATTCAGGTAAATCCTTACAGCCCACTTACACCTACCTTGCATTGCTCGAATAGATATTAATGTGGGTTTACACACAATACAAAATGGGACAGAAGAAAGCATTGTTGATATGGTAAACAAAGGGATCATTGAGTGGCGTTGATCCATTGTGTCCGGGTGTCGTGGGTCGAGTCTCGGGGAAAAAAAAAGAAAGGTCTCCATTCACATTGATGCACGGGCTTTCTTCAAAACAGCCATTGTCCAAGCTGCGTGTAAAGCTTGATTTACAATCTATAAGTAAACTGCTGTGTCAGTCAAGCAGAAGAGGAAGATACAGCTCAAGTAGAAGCAAAAGTACTAGTATTCCATAATGGTAGTAAAGTACTTATTGACTGTGGTGGTTACAATTCAATTAGTACTTCAGTCGTTGTCACTATTCCTCTACTATGAATAGATGTGGACTTTAAAGAAAAGTATTGTACAGTATAATTTACGCTCTCTTTTACCTTTCAGTTTTTGAAAATGTATATTAACGGAACAAAAAAGAACAAATAAGACAAAACATGATGCAGAATGAAAACTAAAAAGTACTTCGGCACACACTGAACAACATAAAAGTTCAGACTAGTCCAAAGTTTGTCAAATGTACAAATTATAATCTTTTCCCTTCGTCTTATAAGTCCTTAACTATGTCAGTCCAGTCTTTGATCGTTGGTTTGGTTTGTGTCACAATGGCCTTTTCCCTGCTGCCAGAAGAATGCTCCACAAGTATCCATTTATTGTGTCCATGTTTGGAGTTTTGAGGCCCAGATACACAGTTCTGAAGTCAAGTGGGAGTCAAAAATAATAGTGGGCACTTTGACATGGTGTTTTAAGCACGAGCAGATTCCAATATGACAATGCCAGGATTCATTGGGCCCACGTTGTGAAAGAGTGGTTCAGGGAGACATCATTTTCACACATGGATTGACCACCACAGAGTCCAGACCTTAAGCCTCTTTGACAATATTTGGGACGAGCTGGAGAAGGCTTTGTGCAGTGGTCAGACTCTACCATCAGTGATTCTAATTCTAATTATGACATACATTAATTGATATAAAACTGTATATTATACTGAAATTAAACTATAAATAAACTATTCATTAAAAACACATTCAACTTGAAATATTACCACTTTTAATTTGATCCTGCAGGGTGAGTCACGAGTCAGTTATTTTGGGAGTCCCGACCGCTCAGTCATGAAATAGATGGAAAACAATGACATAAGAAATTCATATAAAGTCAAGCATTTTGTTTCTTTTTATGTTGGACACGAGTTTCTTACTCTTTGCCTCAATTTGGATTAGTATCGGACAGAATGACAGTCTCACCAGTCAAACGTAAACACCTCCTCCAATCACACAAATACGCTCATACAAGCACTTTGGCGAGCGGATCGTCTTGCCCAAGGACACGACGGCAGAATGTTATTATACCAGCCAGTACACTTCCACCTCTGCACCATTTAAGTCTCATGTTTCTGTTTTTCTTGTTTTTCCCCCCAATCTGTGCCCTGAACAAACAGAAAAGGTGGACTAGCTGGTATTTGTGTGTCTTTGTTCTATTTGCGTTCACTTCCTGTCCTCAAAATAGCCGTGGCTTTAGATTTCACCTCACTCTGTCTGTTATTTGTGTGTTATAGCGTCTCCATTATTCTGATGAACTGGTCCCACACTCAGACACACATTTTCACTTAGCATGACAACAACCTCAGCTTTTGTGCCATAGCTTTTCAGGACGTTTCTAAGGAGTTCAGATTTTTCAGCAGTGATGTCATGCTGTCTGGCTATAGCATCAGCATTAGCATAAAGGAGGAGGAGGAAGTGTTTTTGGAGGAGAGAGCTGTCTTGGCAAGGCATCAAAAACTACAAGGTCTGGTGCATGTTGCTTAAAGTTTCTCAGATAACAAACAACAACACTTTTCTTCGTTGTACAACTTAACTGTTTATGTCACATTAACATTACATTATCTTTCAGAAAGTTTGATGTGAGAAAGCTCATCTAGATAAGATAAGATATTTAATTACACAAAGACATTTGCCAGAAAAGCCATTTTTTTAGGTTTATAATTGTATTTTCTGGTTGTAATTGATGACACTAGGAAATTACCCAGCAACAACTGGGACAAAACTTATCACAATTCCTTTTATTTGACGTTAATTCTGTTAATGTCTAACAAAAAAGTTATAAGTTATAAACTTTAGATGGAATGAGTGTCCCTGGTGTGATGATGTCACTTCCTGTCATTTTCTACGGATTTTTCATCTTTTCTCCACAAATAGCCAGTTGGTGTAAAACTATATTTACAACAGGTATAAATACACCTGTCTTACACACTTTAAGACGATGGAAATTACGGACAATTGAGGATTGTTTGTTTATGATGCATCATGTGTCACTTGCATCGTGTGTCACTTTTCTAGGACCACCATATACTTACCTTTATGGAGTTTTTGTTGATTTGAATTGATTGTTCCACAGTATGGCATTAAAGTGACCATACCTTTATTCAAGTAATGGTTTTGAATTTTGAAAAAGAAAAAATAGAAAAACATGCGATTGTACAGTACGGAGTCACCTCTTCACAGATCTGACCTGTAACTTGGCCTAATGTCATACTGAAGAACATTCTAGGCACAGTAATAACCTGTCCATAGAAAAAGTTACACAGTGCACTTCAAAATCATGGTGTTTCTTCTCACAATAATCACATTTGATATTGTGTTGAAAAAGCTTCAGTTGTAGTCATCTGGACTCAGTTAGCAAAAATAATAGTAATAATAATAATATTTTTGCTAACTGAGTCCAGATGACTACAATTGAAGCTTTTTCTACAATAGAACACTCCTGGACGAATGAGGGATTACACCGACATTTGATATTGTGGCATCGCAAAGAATGTCATCATTATTGTATTACAAGCATCAGATCTGATTTTAAAGTTTTTCTGTGACAACCTATACTTTGTTTTCTTCTTAAAGTACCAGATTATGAAAATAAAGAGGTGCACATTTTCTCCTCTTGTGCCAAAGCCTTCTTTAAGTTTTTATAGTCAACATGACTTTAATGATTCTCCTTCTTGACATGACTCTTTGTATTGCTTTAATCTGTGAAGCACGTGTTAATCTCTGTGATAAATCGGTGCTCTTCAAATTAAATGTACTTAATATACTTTGTTAAATACTTGGTCCCACATTGCACAAAGGTGTAAGACTCAAATAACTGAACAGTGATGTCATGCGGCCCAATGGTTACACTTTGTACAGTTTAATTAGCTCAAGACGAAGTTAGCGGGATGATAAATGCGTTTGTTTTTGTTTTACATTTGAGAGAGAGTGAAAAGCTGCCAACTTGCGGGGGGTAAAAACCCTTTTCTCTTGTCAGTGAGAATACAGCCAGTCTGAAAAACGTGACAGGCTTGTTAACACATCCCTTACTACAAGTGCCAAAATGTGCCAAAAATCCGCTCCACGCCGCCAGTGAACCAACTCAAAGAGGATTTACCCCCGAAACACTGCGCTCGCATTAGGTTTTCACGACAGAAAAAGCGCTGGGACGCCTGAGAGGTTTTTTTTCTTTCGTGATTTAGTGCCATTTCTTGTTACATCCCACTGGCGACGGCTGATCTGAATTTCACAAAGAAAACCACTCGAGTCTGAGCCAAAACCTCAGGCGTTTGATAAATAAAAGAGCAAATTGTTGGTAACATTGGGGCAGTGTTAAAAATGCCACATCTTGCCACAACGCTTTGAGATTAAGTTCAGAGTAAATAGTACTTTTGCAAAGGAGTTGCTGTGATGATCTTTTGCACAAGAATAGATCTGTATGTGTAAAGACGGAGTGGTTAAGGTGGTATAGTTTATATTATCATCAGTAAGTTTAAATTACTTTGATTTAAAGTCATTGGATTGCTTGGATTAGTGACTATAGAGTGATAACATTACAATAGCGCAGATATTGCAACAACTACTATTATATTGCAGAGGAAAGGACACAGGATTTGTATTTCTATTGTTTTTTATTATTGTATTTCTGAGGTAGATGGACCGAAATGTCTAAACTAAGAGTGACGCAGTGTGCATAGGTTTTCTTACAGCTTTTTCCCCCCCAGCCAAGCATTTCCCAGAACAAGAACAGAATGAATAGTGTCTCAAAAGTGCAGCTGTTGTTCCCCACATGTATTTATGCACGTTGCGTCACTCTCAAACAGTCAAAACGGTCACACGGCTCTTCACAAATGTACAAATGCGTCCAAAACGAGGTGAGAACGCGAGCCGGTCCTGTCATCTGCCATGTTTGTGTCTGCAGCCAACACATGGCCCTCACCTCTGTCCCCCTTTAACCCCCTCAGCATGTGTTTACTTTGGACTGTTTTGGGATAAACACAGATGAACCATGAACTATGAGAAAGTCAATGTTTGCTTTCTGGTTTTCACAGTTAAGAGGTGGTGAAATCAGCATGTGGCGATCTGGAGAGCTTGTTTTTATTGCTAAAGCTGCTCTATGCTCTGTTTTCTGTCATCCTCGCTTCTCATTGGTCGGCCCCTGTTGTGCTCAGAGTGAGTGACAGGGGCGTTTAACCAATGGCAGTGAACTTTCAGGAGAAGCGAATGTAGTTACTTCTTAACGGTGCTTTAGTGCGTAAGGGTCTCGTCAACATGCTATTGTTTTGTCTGAAAGGTTCCACAGTATTGCATTAAGCTACGCGAGGCAAGCAGGCCAAGTTACAGGTCAGATCTGTGGAGCGGCGGCTCTGCTTACTGTAAGAATGTATGTTTTCCAAGACAATAAAACACCTGTTATTGAACACATGAAAGATTGATGGTTTAAAGGTACACTGTGGAACATTCTGAAGCAGACCTGGGCATTTGTGGCCCCAGGGGCAAGATGTGGCCCCCAGCATGTTTTAATCCGGCCCCTAGTAATATTTTAGTTTCTTTTTTTAACTGTCTGTAACATCTGTCTGCACTTGTATCCTTAATAAAGATGATATGAAATTAATTAAATAATAGCTTCAATAGCCCATATATGACAGAAAAGTGGCCCTCGGAGGAAAAATAATAGCCCACCCCTGTTCTAAAGGATTAACATAGAGACAAGAAAGAGGAAAAACTCGCTTTGTGTCCAGTTAAACGCTATGTATTTGTGATCAAACTCAAAATACTTTGCTTTTGTTAGTATATTTATGTTCTCTGCCTCTGTGTCCTTCAGGTTGTGCAGCTTGACTCTGAAGAAACTCGTTGTTTTAAGGGAACTGGACAAGGAGCTCATTTCGGTCGTCATCGCTGTCAAAATACAGGTCAGAATGGTTCCGGTTCTCATTTGGATTGTGTTTGTTTGTGTTTTACTACTTTATTCATTCACTATTAGTAATACACATTTCATTTATGGAGTTTATTACCGGTATTTGATATGAATTACAATGTATATTCATTGCACATTAGCAACAACAGTATTATTATTAAACATGAGATAATTGTAATACTTTTTGTACTGCATTATTGCCCTCTCTGATTACTGGCATTGTTGAAATATGACTAAAGATAAACTTGACCTATTTCCACAGGGCTCCAAGCGCATCCTGAGGTCCCATGAGATAGTGCTGCCCCCCAGTGGCTCCGTGGAGACTGACCTGGCGCTGACCTTTTCTCTGCAGGTAACCAGGGGTCTTGGTTATACAGTTGGCTTGCTTATATATATATACATGACTTGTCAGGTTAAGTTTGTGATTGGTAAAAAGACAACTTGAAGCATTAAGTCTTGTCAACAAACTCTGCGCTTACTTTGAGGGCTTCACAGATGAATCAGAAAGCGATCCAAGCTCTTTTTGTCTGAACTCTATGTAAAGTTTTAGACATGAGAATGAGGTTTGGAGTTTTGTCCTGTTTGCTTCCGAGTGTAGTCCTGGTTTGATCTTGATTCTTTTCCAAGTCTGTCAAAATTCTGGCTCTCCTTAAATAAACTAATATTCATCAAAGAGCATACGTTAGATCAGTTTTTGGCTGACTGACACTTATCAACCATTGAGAGCTGGAAATATAGGTCACCTCCAACTGCCTGTACTCTCTATATATTTTCTATATTGTTTTTAATATATC
The DNA here is from genome assembly GCF_026437365.1 of Eucyclogobius newberryi. NCBI lineage: Eukaryota > Metazoa > Chordata > Actinopteri > Gobiiformes > Gobiidae > Eucyclogobius > Eucyclogobius newberryi. The sequence continues at coordinate 12,150,155 of NW_027315846.1, forward strand.
AGTAAATTAAAGTGGGCCTAAAACAGTTAAACAAATCGGTATCTTATTTATTTGTATGAAAACGTATTGAAATAGTTGGTATATAACTGATTTCACCACATTAACATGGCCAGTTAAGATCTGATCTGAACTTAATCAGATAATATAATGATTCATTAATTCATTTCATGTTATTTATTTATACATGGAAAACCAAATGAGAAAAGTTTTATTTTTCATTGGTACCATGTTAAAACACAACACAAAATAAACCACAAGCAAACTAAAAATAGGATACTAAAACACTAACAACCAAATATGATTTTTGGTAAATGTCAAGAGAAATCTCACCTACTGAAAAAAAGAGAAAAAAGTTGTCAAATCCTGTTCAGGTCTGAACAATCAGAAAATAAATGAAATTGCTCACATCAGATTTACTTTAAACCACATTTCAATGCTCTTATAACTCCAGAGATCAAATGTTGCACAGGTTTTTGGTGTGTGCGTTTAAATATAGTCATTGACAGTAAGAAATATAACGGTGATTTCTTTGCAGTATCCACACTTTCTGAAGCGAGAGGGGAACAAGCTGCAGATCATGCTCCAGCGACGGAAACGCTACAAGAACCGGACGATTCTGGGATACAAGACTCTGGCCATGGGCTCCATCGACATGTCTGAGGTACAGTAAGAGTAACACAGACCACACCAGGGCCAACGCGCAGATAGATCCCACAATTAATATGATACAGCCACATATTAGATGTAGGTGCAAAATAAACAACGTACAGCAACTATAACTACGCGGTTCATTCTTGTATTTTAGTCTAGGTTCAGTAATACATTTTGACCGGTTTTATCCTAGTTCAATTCAGTTTACTTTTACATAGCCAAAAATCACTTCAAAATTGTTGAATTGTTGAAATTAAACCACAGAAACGGTTAGAAAATCAAACAAGGAAAGTCAACTAACATCATTCATAGGAAACAAGCAAATGGATAATTGTCCCAGTTTTCTACAGTGTGTGTTCATGTTACATTCTGATTAAGATCTTAACCATCTTTCCCACTTAAATGAGATTTAACTAAATAACCAGTGCACGTGTAGTATCCATGCTTCTCTCGCCTGTTGGGTGCAGTTGGATTTGCAAAGCAGCAGATTAAAATTCATCTGCAGCTAAAGCGTAAAAAAGGAGCCCCAGTGGAAATTGAGTGTGGAACTTTAATGAGACAAAGAAATTCAGTTTCCTCGAAGCGTCTCCTGGGGCTTCAGCTCAGATTTGAGAGCTGATAGATTCTCAAAAGTGAAAAGAAAAACGCGCCCGAGTAACTTTGAGATGAGTTTTAAAGCTGTTCTTGAGAAGGTTCCGGTATTTGTTAGAACGCGACGGTACAGCATGTTACGAGCCGGCTCCGTGTACGAGGCTACAGCTGCGGCGCAAAACTCAGAGGATCTTATTAAGGTCACGCCGCTGCAGCTGTGAGGAGAAAACACAAACAGGAAGAGAACAATCTGGAAACAAAACTGTGCTTCTATGATAATGACGTGTATTTGGTTTTGAAGGTTAGCAGCATTAGGATATCATCTATGTTTGTACAAAGGGAATTGTCAAAAAGATCTGATAAAAATACAAAGAAAATGAACTCGCAGAGTAACAAAAGCATTAAGTGGTGATCCTCCTTCTTTTTGGTCTTATAACAAACAATAAAACTCTCAAATATACTGTGTAGAAGGGAAATACAACCTCAGAGGAACAAGAGGAACATTTGTGAAGCAATCAATGGTGTCAGGTTATGGAATAGTTTGCCAGAAAACATCAAGCAAAGTAGTAACAGTCGGCAGCTCAAAAATAATACAAAATAATAATAGTTTTGAACTATATAAGGCTCTCATTGGCATTTTTTTTTGGAAGTATTCACCGCTTTAGATCTCAGGACATTCTTATTTCACAGTCACCACAGAGTCAATACTGAGTCAGGAAAAAAGGATTTCTGTGACGTTGTTGAATTAAACACAGAGACTATTTAAAATACATGATGTGATGCCTTTTAATGAATCCAAAGCACTTGTTAAAGACTATCCACAGTGCTGGTGCTCTTACACTTTCACATCCACTATAGGTTAAAATCATGTAAAGTGTTTTTATGTATTTTTTCTTTTTATTGATTGTTTTATTTAATGTTTTATTGGCATTTTATTTGGACGTCCTGTGTTTGTTTAATCTCTATTTTGTCTTTAACTGGGCAGACACAAAAAAGAGGTTTTCTCTTGATGGGTTTTCCTCTGTATAAATAAGTAATCGACATAAAGGATGTTGCTATGAAGTAACTGGATTAAATGTGTTAAATATTTATAGATCAAAGTGGAAAATGGCATGTTTCAAACTAAATTAAATTAATAAATACATTTTTGTGGCGGTGAAACACAATAAAAAAGTACAAAATATAGTCCATTGACATGATGCACTTTGGAGTTGCCATGGCGCCTGTGAATGTTCTCTGTTTATTCTCCTGGTGTGGACCCAGTTCTGAGCACACTATTCTTCATCGCCAGTGAGCATATCTTTTGTGTTTGGAGTTGATAATATCCACTGTAGCCTTGAAATGAAAAAAAAAGTGCCCCGAGTTGTGCGTTGTTCTGCTGTGAATGCGTTTGACCTTGGACTGAGTAAAAGCGGCTCAGTGCGTGGATACATGTCGCACAGCAGCGTTTCACAAGGGCTGAAAACGTACGTCAAGAAAGTTGCATAACAAAAGGGAAACTTGTATTTAAAATGATTCAGCTAACCTTCCCTCAACCCAACAAGGCTGATTTTCAGTTTTTCTAAACCTTGAAAGGAGATGATGCACATTGATATTTGAACAAAGAGAACCTTGTCCGTGAGAGTGAATGTCGCTTTTGCATCATTTATCTTTGATCTAGCACTTTATTATATCGTTTTTAGCAAATATATCTTTTTTTAGCTTCTCCTTTTCACAGTGTCAAAATGTTTCTTTGTGTTTTGTAACTTACCGTATATTTTCAGTGTTTAGCTTCTTCTATTGTGTCTCAAACTACAAATATACTAAACTAGTTATTTCTTTATTAATTATTTATGAATTATTAATTAAAAGTATCTAGTTTTTGCCAATTTATTACGTCCAAACTGAGATACATTTTACTACATTAGCATCACAGATTTACAGCTACATCTACTACGTTATTTAACTCACACAGCAAGTTGAAATGTTGTTTTTATTAATAAACATCTAAAAATATATATATAGGAATAATGTTAAAAAATGTCCAATACAAAAAAACTACAAAGATGAAAGCCCTTCAGACGTTCTACCAGAAAGGTCAGGTAAAAATGTCAAAAAAAAACTGCATTCCCTTTTGTAATAGTACAACACGTCCCGGTCAAATCTGACTCTGCTTCTTTCTCTGGACTGCATGTTCTACCTCTCGTCCTTGCGTGTTCCAGGTGATGCAGCATCCCACCGAGGGAGGCCAGGTGCTCCCTCTGTGCAGTAACCAGAAGGAGATGTTGGGGAAAGTGGCCGAAATCTGGATCTTCTCTCTGTCCAGTCAGCCCATCGACCACGAGGACCCGGCGCTGCACTCGGGTCAGAAGATCAAATGCTCTGGTACTGCAAAGTCATGTTTAGAACACCTTGTGAACAGTACTTATGTGAGTTTTTAAGCAAATGCAATTGTGTAATGTAGTATTAGAGGATAGCGTTCTGCAAACTGCAATAATGAGCAGGGATTCATCTCCAGGAGGGTTTTACTTGTGATGCATGTTCTAAGTTGATGGAGGAAACTCGCCCAAACACAGGGAGAAACATGCAAACAACCTACCTACCTTACTCAATCACCATGGAAACCAAAGTCTTGAGATGGCAATTATTCTTATTGTCGTTCTTAGCCTTTGCTTTACAGTAGTCACCGCCTACAGCCTTTCCATAAATCTGTGCCTTTCTTGAAATCACCTTGAACATGAGTCAGTGTTCAGGGACACAAATAATCACCATATTATACTCATACTAATTGATTCACTTTGTGTTTTAGATAATTACTCAGAAGAGGAGTACGAGAGTTTCTCCTCAGAACAGGAGGCCAGTGACGACGCCGTTCAGGGACAGGTACTGTAGCATTTTTGTTAGTATTATTAGTATTAGTCACTCCTTCTGACCGTTCGCCTTGTGCAGGATCTTGAAGACGATGAGTATGATGTGAGGAAACCAAAGAAACAGAGACGGTCTATTGTGAGGACGGCTTCCATAACAAGAGTAAGAACACACAAAACCTATTACATTAAGTACAAAATGATTTATTTGATTAATTAAGAAGCAATTATTTATCCTGCAAATTGCACGTCACTGCCAAATTGTGTCGAATTTCCTCTAAATTGTAAATCACATGTGCTGGTTTCAATATAAATGGAAAGGGGAGAATAAGGAGGCACATCCATCATAAACATCTAAGATAATATGTGATTTCCTGGACACAAACAGCTTTATAACTATATGATAGGAGGGATGACTGCTCACGTTCTCTTGATCATAATAACAACATTTAAAATACTGTATATGACATTTCTCGCTTTAAATGGCGTGCTTTTGACATCCCAGTTAAATCCCACGCAGGAAATTGGTTGTTTGACATCTTAACCAATCACTGTCACCTCTGAGTCGCACACAGGATGTTCATTTAAACAAAAACAACGCTCGCCCGCTGAGACGGTCCACGACAAAGTCCAGGAAATGACCCCCGAGGGATTATTAAGAGCAGTTATTGTTTGACGTGGAAATGAGATACAGGTCAAGGGTCGCGGAGTCTGGAAGCGCAGGCACTTTGAGTGAAATTGTACAGCAACAGTAAAAGGCACTTTACTATAATTGAGTCGGCAGTAGAAAGGATAGTTTGATATGGAGCTCCACTTAAATGTAAATGGGACAGAAAGAGGAGAGCGGTAACCGTAGTAATAAAACGTGTTGTAGTAGTAGATGTAGTGATAATAGTTGTAGTAGTTTCACGTCACAATTGAATACTATCATGTGCATTTGAGTAGAATAATGTTTAGTTCATCTGGAAGTCATGTAAAACTGTATTTATCATAAGGTTTGTTGTGATTTGCTGATAATATAAACATTAGATTTAAAAGCCCCAATTCTAGATAATGTATCTCTGAGTGAGCTAATGACGAGGGAACACCTTTATAGCATGATTAACAGCTCATTAAAGTTGATTTTACATAATATATATTTTCAAAACCCTATCTTGGCTTCTGTGCTAACATAGAATCACATGCGTTTCACTTTAATACATTTACAGTGTATCTAGTCAATAAAATGAATTCCCAAGAGCCATTATAATATATTTTTCTACTCTACGCTGGTGCAGAATTGACAGTCCAGTTAGCTTTAGCTGTGGATAAAAGCATTTGAGGCTAGATGAAGCATGATGCGGCGCGTGTATTGATTTGACATGAGTGCACTGTCAGGATCGATGCGTATCCGCTGCTGCTAAGACGAGTGCACGAGCATATCATCACGGCCAGTTTTCTTTCATTGAGAATTCTTAATTTAGTGAGAAAATATATTTAAAATGTTATACTTTACGATCATAGACCTAAAATTAATACTTCACTTCAGTTAGATAGCTTTAGTCATCCCGATATATACAGCATACCATATTTTCTGCACTATAAGGCGCACTTAAAAGCCTTTAATCTTTTTTTTTTCAAAATCGTACTTGTCATAGGTTTTTCGTCCGATCGAGCTCAAAACAACACTTTCTGCATCTAGAGACATTGAAATGTAATAATCAGCCACTTTTTTTTAATATTCTTTACGGTCCCCGCGTAACACGCCCTCAAAAAAGGCTTAATTTCCTGTTTTTTCAAGGACAAGTCACGCCTAATGGAATTTATCTACAGAGCTCATATTTCACTCACTAATGCGTTTTTATGGTCTGATTGGAAATAATTAATACCCATGTAACAAATTTACTCTATATTTACTCTATAGTAGTATAGTGTGAAAAACTCAACATTGTCTGATTTGTTTGAAACTCATGGATTATATTTTCCTCAAGACGCCATGAAAAAAGTGCATTACAGATATTGTGTATTTTTCACTATTGGCCACCTGTTGGCCATAGTTATATAATTGTGTACAGAAAATCACATATTTTATTTTGATGGGACATTTCCTCTTGTGCCGCGGTCTTAGTATTAGCATTAGAGTTAGAATTAGAATTAGCATTAGCCTTAGCCTTAGCGGCGGGTTTCTGTTGCTAGGTGACGAAGGTACAGGGAGGAGGGTGTGCAGCCGGGTCACCGAGGCTCTCTCTCTTTCTCTTTGCTCAGGTCTGCGTTCAGCACGATCTTGCAATTTGTCAGGACAAACAACTATTTGAGTCGCAAACTACGCAATCATAAACGGGGAATTACTGAGCGTCGTTAGGTATGCCACAAAACGCAGCAGAAAACATGGTTGCGCAGGTGGCGGCTTTATTTCTGGTTGTTCTTATTAACCTCGAAGCGATTTTGTGTGGTACACGTTTTGTTTCGCTTAATCCAGTGCGCCTTATAGTGCGGAAAATACGGTATATGTTTTATTTTCTCTTTTATCTTAACTGTTGTTTACATTTTTCAAATACATACAGTACTTCAACCTTTACTTGCACCAAAACACATAATTGTAAATGAATTTTAAATATATCCTGACGTTGTTTTTTGTGTGCTTTGGTGTTGTAGCAGCAGAACTTTAAGCAGCGAGTGGTGGCTCTCCTGAAGCGGTTCAGAGTGTCTGACGAGGTGAGTCTTCCTGTTCTATACGTCTGTATAAATGTATCTATGTACAATACTACACATACTACTTAAAGGTTCACTGTGTAACTTTTCTGGAGGAGGGAGCGTCTGCGGGTTTGCTTTGTCCAGATTGAATGTTACAACTATTTGGAATTAAACAAATCTATTTTCACCAGGCCAAGTTTACAGGGTTTTCAAGATATATATGTTTTACCAATAATGTCATTTAGAGGAGGGTAATAGAACAACATGTAAATCATATTGTGAATGCTGTTTAGAAGATGCGCAAAATTTGAGTATCTTTGAGTAAGTTTGAAAAAGTAGCGTCTTAAACTTTACAAAACCGTGATATTTCTGCACTTTTGCGAGTCATTTAACAATTTTTCACACATACAGTAGGACTGACATAATATCTTCTGACTGTTGTATCAAAATAAATAGATAAATAGAGATATACATATTTATATACTTTTTTCTATTACCGATTGACCTTGGCTCTTTACTTCCCCAATTAAAGCGCTCATATTTAACAGCATTTTTCACATCCCGCTACAGCATTAGCACAATCCTGGGTGTGATGTCTGTTAAACCAGGTTTTGGACTCTGAGCAGGACCCCGCTGAGCCCCCTCCTGAAGTGGAAGAGGAGGACCTGGACCTGGACAGTGTGGAGTTCGAAAACCCCAGCGACAGCGGGCCAGAGCTGGACGATGACGACAGCGTTCTCAGCACTCCCAAACCCAAACTCAAGTGAGATGCTCAGGCTCTTTTCCACCAGTGAATAGCACGTTATCTCTTCGTACATATACAGTATGTGTGTGCGAACACAGGCACGTGAGGGCATCTGGCTCTGTTTCTGGTGTTTACAATAGAGTGAACCAGGCATTCAGCGCAAAGTGTTTGACCTTCTGCTGTCAAATGGTCCACTGACCCTCTCTCTCTCTCTCTCTCCCCCTCTCTCCTTCATCTCTCTGTCTTGTCCCTCCCTCTCCCTTTCTCCCTCCCTCTCTCTCTCTCTCTGTTTCGTCTCTCTCTCTCGTCTCTCTCTCTGTTTCGTCTCTCTCTCTCGTCTCTCTCTCCCTCATCTCTCTGTCTTGTCTCTCTCTCTCTCCCTCACTCGTCTCTCTTTCTCTCCCTCTCTCTCTCCTCTCTCTTTCCCTCTAACTCTCTTCTCTTTCCCTCTCCCTCTCTCCGTCACCTCTCTTTCCTCTTTGTCTCTCCCTCTCTCTCTCTCCTTTCTCTTTGTCTCCTTTTCTCTCCTCTCTCTTTCCCTCTCACCTTCCTCTTTATCTCTCTCCCTCTACACTCTCTCTCTCTCCTCTCTCTCTCTCCTCTCTCTCCGTCACATTCAAATAAAAGACTTGGACACTGTGATTCATCTCTGACAACAGAGTAAAACACTGTGATGTATGCTGTACACCTTGTGAGCAGTGAATACAATGGCAGTAATTACAGGTTGTGACATGTACTTCTAAGTGCGTTATGGAATTGATGTGATTGAATTGTCCTCCGTAAACCAACTAAATGATGCTGTTTCATCGCCCAGGCTTATTATCAAGGATTTATGTTGCAGAACTAAATCACACATTGTAAATAAAAATCAAATACTTGTACTTGAATATTTGTGACCGTGTCAAAATTGTACTCACTCAAAACTTACACCTTGTGGTCCATCATATCTCATCAGAACTGTGTAATATTTAACCAAATCTTAACGTATTCAATTGTGTCGTGTCTGTTTCAGGCCATATTTCGAGGGCTTGTCTCTTTCCAGCTCTCAAACAGAAATCGGCAGCATCCACAGCAGCAGGAGCCAGCGAGAACCTCCCAGTCCAGTGAGTAGTAAAAACAAAGAAAAAAAGGTTTTCAATGATACTTTACTGAACATAAACAATACAGACTTTTAATCAGTGGCATTTAACACTTGGTTAAATGTTTTGCTGCCCAGTCTGAACTCTGTAGACCTTTCAATTAAAAACACCCGACCATATCATTGACCATTAGAGACAAAATCTCAATGTCTTTCAGTCAGTTATTGACTGTCAGTTATTGACTTCAATCCTTCATTAGATTTATTCCAGGGAGTGATGTTTAAAAGTATATTTGAGTATTTAAATCGCAAACAATTTGGGATATATATTCATGCAGGAAATGGCAACATGTTTTATTACAAATTAAGGGCATGATTACTGGTATCTCTCAGTGTAAAGACTTGTGTTCTCTAATGTCAGACTTAAATGATCAGATTTGTAAGATCAATTCCTGACAATTTACTGTATGTCCCTCCCCACTCTTCACCCCTTTTCATTCTTGTCAAATGAAGCCTACCAGCCAAAAAAAAAGTTGTATATTAAAGAAAATGTGGCGATTCAGTGTGTATAAGTAGTTATTATCCGGCACGTTCACCCTTTCATAACCTCGTTTTGCCCTTGACCCTTTAGACCTGCCCATACTTACTCAGACTAATTGAATCCAACGTAAGTGTATTAGCAGGACAAGATCAAACAGTCCCGGCGCAAATCCCTCTGTCCTACAATGTGTTAATGATTAAAATGCACAAGAGTAAGGCTTTACCTCCCCTCCAGCCCACTCAGATCTCTATAAGAACTAAAGACAAACCGGCAATAATCCCATAGGCTCAATAATGGCTCAGAAAGTACCTCGCTACATCATGAGACAGCACAACACTGGTCATATTGATGAGGAAACGTGTATTCATGTGCAGCAATCAAGATATACAGTGCCCAAAACGATCGAAAAGGAAAAGCACAACATAGAGCTCTAGACACGAGATTGGGATTTAGACACAATTTATTCCAAACACAATTCGTGGGTTCATAATTCATCTTTTTGGCCTCACATTTTTTATATTTTTGCTGTCATTGTAGCGCTTATTTTTTGAATGACATCTGCTCATGAGGTGTAACTCCGCTGCGTTTACATTTTCTTTGTCTGTACCAAACACATAAACACACGGGACAAATATCTCACAGCTCATTTATTGTGTTTGTTGTCTGGCTTTACATGTCTTTACCTTATGAAACTTTCAAACTTGTTTCAACATAAATGAAAAGCTAAAGCTACAAGTGACACATAGCATTTTGAAGTGTAGAAAAACCGACAGCATTTTGAAGTGTTTCTTTATAGTCACACTATCGATCAGTATGAAATCAAATTGGGGAATGGCACTTCTGTTCTGGTCCTGGTTTTCATTTCGCTGTTATTTTTCGCTTCATATTGCTGTAATTATTGGACCAATCCACATGAAATAAAAACTGGCACAAAGTTCAAAGTCCTCTCTTTCAGTTAAAATAAACAAAAGTCAAATCAAAAATACATTATTGTTGAAAGGACTTTAAAACATGAGATTAATATGACAAGTTTGTGAAGTGAATCTTGCGCAAATTAAGACAAGGTTAAAAGTTTGTGGAGTTTTATTTTGGATATCTCCCATACAGTTATAAACGCCCTTGATATTATAAATTAAAATCAAAATATTATATATTTTGAATGGGAAAAGGTCCTCACAAAATCTATCACATCAGGAAATAATAATTTGCTTGAAGCCCATGAAAAGCCCGGTTCAATTAAGATTCTGGTTTAGTCCTAGTTGATTACCTCTAGTTACTGTATTGGATGACTGGTACTTCAGTAATATCTTAAGGTAACAGTACATTGGAGTTTTTGGCTACTATCCCCAGGCACAGAATCCCTTAAAACTCCAACTGATTCATACAATCATTCATATCCAAACCGAAATCATTCACTATTTGGTCTTCACCCCTTTACAATGAACAAACCACTTTACTGTTCACAAATAAAACTGTACGGCGTAAACATACATATGTGAAATGGATTATGACAAGAAGACTGGTTGAGATTCATCTTGAGTGTGTTATTTCTGTGGCGTTTTGTGTTTCAGCTCGACCCAGATAAAGCCAAAAGCAGCGGGACCAAGTTTCAGGAAGACGCCGAGTCGGACAATGCTCCCTTTGTGAGTGCACGAATCTGTGTCAAAAAGTCAATTACTACTGTCTTGATGTCAGGGCTATATTTGGAGACACTTTAATTTCAGGGTTGGTTAAACACAGTTATTTAAAAATTAGCTCTCTAGGAGGAGAACAGAAGGACAGCTCATGTGTTGGAGATAAAGTCGCTGAGGCTCAGAGTGAGAGGGTTCAGGCGTGTACTGAGAAGGAGCCGTGAGTATTTGAGGAGAAAGATGCTGAGGCTAGAGTTTGCAGATTGAGCCCAGTGGAAAGACTGGATGTAGTCAAGAGGGACATTATGTTGGTTTGTGAGGAAGAAATGAACCAGATAAAGAGATCAGAAGAGATGATAAGATGATTATTTGGCTTCTCTCCACAGACATGTTCAGTAACTAATGTAATTGTATTGTAATGGCTGAACAACACCCACTTCTCCTGACTCGCTTTGATGCACAGGTTTAAGGAGGGTTTAAATGTAGAGATGAAAGTTTACTTCATGTATGCTGCAGTGGTTCTCAAATTGCGCCACCTTCAGGTTGTGCGCGGATTCCTCTTCAGCTCAAATATTTGCTGAAGATGAAGTCAATTTAATCCACATTTAAATTGACGTATTTTGAGTTGCCCTCCTTTATAACTAGTTAAGCAATTGTGCAGTCCTATTACAAAATCTGTTGTAGCCATAGTTTAGCACTAGAACAGCCCTGTTTTAGACCTGGTTTTGATCTGGTGCTACTCGGAGGGCCACATATTTCTTATGTGGTACTTGGTGTGAAAAGTTTGAGAACCATTGGTCTACAAATAGGTTAAACACAGGTTATGTTGACTTGCTTGTATTTATTTTCCCACCAGGAGCAACCAGAAGCTGTTACTCCAACCACAGAGTTAGAAATGGACAACATGGACACGTTTCTGGAGAGACTGCCTCCTAGTGGCAAAATGACCAAGACAGAGTCCCTCATCATTTCATCCAACAGGTACAAACTAGTGGGAATAGTGTGATAATGGGATGAAAAAAGTTATTTATGTGTCTATTTGATTTGTGTGTGTGTTTTTTAAAGGCAGGAACCAAAGTTGGCTGGTAGAAGAGGCAGGAGCACTTCTCTAAAGGAGAGGCAGCCCAGTAGACTCCAAAACGAAAGAGCCAACAGTCTGGACAATGAGCGCGCCATGGACACACGCTGCCACCTGCAGGTACAACTGAGAACTGTAGGCAACTTATTCATTCATTCATTTTTAATTTTTACTTACAAATTTATTAAATATAAAGAAAAAAAAGATTTACATTGTCTGCCACTTTCTAAATGAGAGAACAACTTCAAAATGTCAGATACTTTTGACAGATCAATCAAATAACAGTGGATTTAAAAAGTTTAATAGTAAATATTTTTATTCATTTGAGTTGGTTCAACAAGCAAACATTTTTAGGCCAATCTCCCTGTGACTTTATCATTGTAGATCCCGAGAAAGACTGTATACGATCAACTGAACCATATCCTCGTGTCGGACAACCACCTCCCGGACAGCATCATCCTCATCAACACGTCCGACTGGCAGGGGCAGGTGAGCACTGCACGCAACCTCCGTGAAGCCTAGTGCAACACTGCTTTTTAAAAACAAGCTCTAAACCAGTTTCTTCCTCTCCTTTAGTATCTTTCCGACATGCTCCAGAACCACCACCTCCCTGTAGTTTGCACATGTACCACGGCCGACATCCAGGCTGCGTTCAACACCATCGTCTCCAGAATACAGAGATTGTACGATACATTCATTTCTCTCATTGTCACGATATTACTGTACCCGTTTTATATTAGAATAGCTTATATGGTAAACAATTTTGTACCGGTATATACTTAATAAACAACCATGTACAGTAGAGCTACAACAATTTATCGATTAATTTTGACTCGTAGACTGTAAAATAATTTGATAGTTGTAATTGTTATCTAGACTATACAGACTCTAAAACCCATTTTTAAACAAATATAGTGACATTATTAAATCACAATGTCAAAAATTGAATAAACTATAGCTGATTTTCTTCAATAATACAATTCATTTGTTAATATTATCTTCAGTCACTATATTTCAGCCTCTGTTTGGTTGATATTGTATTTAAAAAATCTTAATGTACAATAGAAATAATGTACATACTCAACTTATTGAAAAAATGATCACTGACCAGTCGACTCGTAAAAACTTAATTTGCAGCCTTGATGTGGAGCAAGTTGATGTTCGCTCAAAACTAATCGATCGTACAAAACCTCTACAAAGGCAAGCATGATGACTGCCTTTGTTCTTGGTTGTTTTTTCTTGCAGTTGTAACTGTAACTCGCAGACGCCCATCCCCATAAAGATCGCTGTGGCCGGGGCTCAGCACTACCTCAGCTCCGTCCTGAGGCTCTTTGTGGACCATCTGTCACACAAGACTCCAGACTGGCTCGGTTACATGCGTTTCCTCATCATACCCCTGGGTCAGGAACTTCCACTGCAACTATCTGTCTATAATTCTATGAAATCATAAGACTATTCACTTTTACGGTGTAACTTTTTAGTGGAGTGTATACGACCTACTTGTCACTGCTTGCCACAGTATTAAACCTAGCTTGCACCTATTCGACTAGGGTTAATATTACTCAAGAATACCTGGGAGTTTTGACAGGTAGTTTGGCCCAGTGACATTACCTGCTTGTTTCCATGGAGATAGTTTCATGCCATACTGTGGATTATTATTCAAGGCAAAGCTGTATCATTTCCATGGATACAAGGAGGTGTCAGTCTCCTTACCTTGATGATGGTGTTAAGTAACACCAATGAGAGTGCTGTGTCTTGACAACTGACTGCATGTCCTCCCTTCTCTCTCATTCCCATTTGAAGCTGCACTGTCCTATCAAATAAAGAACACAGCCCTCACAAATACCATTTGGATGGATTGAAGTGTGAAAAAGGAGCTGTACACAGAATGGATTTAGTCATTTTTATTTAATTTTGTTTTATTCTGTTGCAGGTGCACATCCCGTCTCAAAATATCTCGGCACAATAGACTATCGATATAACAGTTTGTTCCAGGATGCTGCCTGGAGAGACCTGTTTCACAAACCTGAGGCTCCTCTAGTTGGTTAGTTTGTGTAATCTTACTGTTACATGTTACAAAACCAGTTCATTGCAAGTAAATAAATAAATAAGAATAATAGAATTTCTGAGGGAGAAACATCTAGATTAAAAGTAGACTGATTGTACTGCAGTTTCACTGACAGTACAGCACTACAAATACACTGTGCTGATGTTGTTCAGCCCAGGAGAGTCCGGACGTGGTGTCAAGGGTGACGCAGTACATGGTGGGGGCCAATGGGGCTCATCAGCTGCCCATCGCAGAGGCCATGCTAACCTACAAACAGAAGAGGTACAAAAAAGCTTTGTTTTAATAAAAAATAAACCGTATTGTTGTAAGTTGATATCAAACTAAATATTTACAATACTCAATCATAGCCATTTTGGAAAATAGAATTAAATGTTTTCAATGGAATGTACAACTATGATACAAGTCGTCATAGTCATCATTGACAAAGTATTTCCAGTGCCCCAGTTCACTGATCTATCCAAAGTTCCCACACAGGCGCGAGATTCATTTTCGTGTAAATGTGTTTCGGTGTCTAACGTTGTATTTGTCTGTTAAACATCTCCGCGCCTCCATCTGTGAGTTTTATTAACATGTTTTTTATTTTGTTGTATGTTTCTTATTTTCTTTTGAAGGAAAAAGAGCTTTCATTTTGATTTTGCAGTAAGGTATTGTGGTTAGTTTTAATGTTGATTCATGCGGAGCCATTTGCACCTGTTCTTCCAGCTTTTTGTGAAAACTGCCATTTTACCAGCTGCATAGAAGAAATCACTATTGATGAAACCGGGCCATTATGTTGAACACAAGAGTCCACACGGCGTTAAACACACTTTGTCAACTTATAATGAAGCTGAAAAAGACATTCTGTATTTGGAGTTTGAAAGCATATTCTACTAACTGAAAGCAGTGTCTTTCCATTGAAAAAAAAAAGAGAAGAAGAAGCATCTGATAAAGTGGCAGTAGAATTTGTGTCCTCCCTTTCATCCCCCCTTCCCTCCATTATCTTTTTCCCTCTTTGATATTTCCGTATTGTCCAGGCCGCCCATGTCTGTCTGTCAGCTTTAGAAAGAGTTCCCCAAACCATTTACAATATTACAGCTATTTGTGTTACATTGCAAGTTCTTTAAATTGTGTATTTACTTTACCTTTAATCACAACCTCTTCCTAAGGAGATTTGAGGAGATGTATATTTCTGGTTTCTAGTCTAGGTCCACCCAAACATTCAAAATACACATCATACTTGTCCTGTCATGTTTCCACTTACACATGTGCCTCTTTTCATTTCCAACTCATTCGTAGATTCACAAATAGAGACATTTTCAGATATGTTTTCCTGTCAATGAACTGTACTGCTGCGATGTCTATTGTTGCATGCCAGGCAGACATCTAGTTCAATCCCTGGCTTCTTTAAGTTGATTGTAATATGAAGTAACGTAAGTAAATCAGATATGGCCTTGATTGTCCCTCCTGTAGACTCTCTTTCTCTTCTGTGTCTGGTGTTTTAGTCTGTCTGTGTCTTCCCTGGGGGGGCGATGGCAGGTTACTTCAAGGCAAGAGCAACAACCGCGTTATACGCTGTAGATTTAGACTATTTTTCTGCCCGTAAACAGGAAAATAGTTCGTAGAAAGCTTTCTGTAATTGTACTATGCGCTGCCATTAGTGGGAGTGCATAAGGTTTTAGTCAGGCTTAGGTTGGTGCTCTTTCCTCTTTATTTCTATCTATTCAAAATAGACACACTCATTTTCTCCTTTTCTGCCCTCAGAATGCCTGACTTTGTAGATGAAGACTTTTTTGCAGTAACTGAATGGCTTTAGTAGATTTGTAGTTGCATGTGGGCGTTTTCTTTGGCTGCAAAAATATTACAAAGAAGACTTGCAGAAATTCTAGCATGCGAGGATTATTTCAGCTGTGAAATGCTGTATTTCCAAATGTGACACATTGGAAATCCAAATTAAGTTACTAACACTAAATAGATCCTAATGATGATAGTTAAGATTTGAATATGTCCTAATACTGTTGTTACCTAATACATATTTGACATTTTTCTGTTCTGCGGCTGTAGCCCTGATGAAGATTCTTGTCAGAAATTCATACCTTTTATTGGGGTAAGTCGATATACTTTGAAAAAAATATATGACAAAAACCTATGGAATACATTATTTGATTATCTTGTTCAACACCAGTATATTATATAATAAAATCATTAAATATGTTCAGTTATTTTTTTAATTTTTTTATTAAGCTTTTTGCATATGTAGTTTGAGACTGTTGTTTGGGATTTTGACAAAACATAATGTGAAAGAAAAACTAAGATATTTTTAATTTTTCAGATGGTGAAAGTTGGTATCGTGGAGCAAGCATCAGCAGCTTCAGGTAAATATTAAGTTAAGTTTGCATACCTTGGATCAAATATACTTCAACTTAAATATAATTCCCTCTTTAAGACCAGACTAGACTAACAGCGGACAGAATTTGGTCTCCATGTAATATGTAGTATTGATATGATAGAGATCAGATTGACTTTATTCTCTTCTTTGTCTGCGTCAGGGGACTCGGACGATGCCACGCCCTCGTCGGTGCTCTCGTCCACTCCTCCTCAGGTTTCCCCTGCGCTCAAAGAGGCCACGCCCACTCCACCATCATCTCCGTCAGTCAACACCAGCTTCTGTGCATACAGGTAATTAACTGAATACAAAAAGTGTATTTAAGTGTGATAAACTTCAAATGACTTTAACTTTAACCTAAACTATGTCAATTTGCTTTGACTCTTAGCAGTGTGGGTCAGACAGAGGTGATGGGACTACAGGTGGACTACTGGGGGGCTCCATTTGAACGAAAGAAAGACGTGGAGAAGCGGGACACTTCCTCCAAAAACACGCTTAAGTGCAACTTCCGCTCGCTGCAGGTCAGCAGGCTCCCTCTAGGGGGCGCTGAGGCAAGTCCCTTTCCCAATATGTCCATGACAGTGGTCACCAAAGAGAAGAACAAGAAGGGTAAGCTCATATGAACAGTGATTTTATTCTTCTTTATTTTAAAGAGATGGCAGTAAATGTACTTATTATAAAAGTAGTTTCAGTTCCTGTATCTGACTTGTATAGATGTGCAAATACCAGACAGGTTATATTGCAGTTTTGTTTTTTTAAACTTTTATATTGAGAACCATTTTTCTTATTCTGGTCATAAACTACAAAAATAATTTCCCACTGAGGAAAAATAAAGTAATTCTGATATTATCTTTCTTTTTAAGTGATGTTTCTGCCTAAAAAGAGCAAAGACAAAGAGATGGAGCCCAAGAGTCAGGTGATCGAGGGCATCAGTCGACTCATCTGCACGGCCAAACAGCAGCAAACCATGCTCCGAGGTACGATTTTCACTCCCAGATTTAGGACTTTGAAAGCAAATGCAGGTCGATCTTGTACTCATTGTTGTAACACTATAATTCATAATAATGTTGGACAAATAAAGTGCAAGCACGTTGCTGAGGCTCTCCCTTTATGACTAACTTATTTTGTCTAGTATGTGTGAATTAACTGAGAGTTACTGTGGAGCAGCGTAATCTACCATTAATATTTCCCATAGACTTTCTTTAAAATAAAAAAAAAAAATCTGAAAATTTTACAGCTTGCCTGGGTTCGACTCCTGGGTCGTGGGGCCTTTCTGTGTGGAGTTTGCATGTTCTCCCTGTGTCTGCGTAGGTTTCCTCCGGGGTCTCAGTCTTCCTCTACCACTAAACCCATGTCCAATAGGCTCCTCCCCTCTGGGCCCCCTGAAAAAGAGATGCTAAATCTCAGTGGGACTTTTCTTGATTACATAAATGTCAATAATAACAATGATCACCTTGAATTTATTTAAAATCTGTTTCTGAAATGGAATAGACTGCTACGTTATTAAAACCTTTTGCTGAATTATAACTTTTAAATGTGTTTTTTGGACTGAAAACAATGGTTATTATGAACATTAATTACCACAGTTGATTAGCCTCTGTCGTGCCTTTAAACTCTTCTTTTAGAAAGGTCTATGGGTTATAGGAAATGACGCTCCATTAAGATCTCCCATGACAACTTCACTGTGAGCTCGAACCACTCGTGCCTCATCTCACCTGCTCCTTGTGTCTCTCCAGTGCTGATCGACGGCGTGGAGTGGAACGATGTGAAGTTTTTCCAGCTGGCAGCGCAGTGGTCGTCTCATGTCAAACACTTTCCCATCGGGATCTTTGGACATTCAAAGGGCCCGTACTAAGATCAGGAGCAGAGACTTGCGCCCCCTATGGACACCACCCCTCATCCCTGTGCCAACGTCTCCCTAACCTCCCCTGTCTTAATTTAAACTCCCACTTTGTGCAATGCTCATTTTATTTAATCTTTTGCGTGTATTTTTAATTTTGTATTTATGTAAAAAATAATATCACAAGGCAATGCTGCCGAGTGAGTATTTCTTTACCTTGCTTTTTAAAAGAAGCCTACTGATGTTTTATAAAAAATGTTATATACAAAATAATCCTTTAACAAACCTATGCGAAATGGACACTTGGTTTAAGTTTTCTGCCATTTTGGACAGAAGAGAATTTGGTGATGTTTGATTTAAGCCCTTGGTCAGCACAAAAACTTTACAAGACTGAACTGTTGATAAAAGGAGAAAACACTATCATCTGCCGACGCTTTGATCCATCCTCTTGAAGTCTGGACTCAATGTTTTTGATTGTTTGAAAAATTACTTTTTCTGCTTTTATCGAAGACGTTTAAAGTGTAATAGATATTTTTCTGACTATTTGGCAACATCTTCCAAAACATTTGATAATTGAGCTCGATTGTGGCAGCGTCTGGTGGTAAACATTCCTCACCATCATTCTTCACAGAACAAATGTTAATTTGAGCTTTCTGAACAAACCTTTCTCCAAGATTTGGTGTTATTCAAAAAGATGATTCAGCTTACATAGTAATCAATTATATTTGTAGTATAGCAATCATAGTACTACTAATGTTATTTCCAAGAAAGATTAAAAACAGAGGCAGCGAGTATTGCGGCTGCTTTTATTTAGTTTGTTTATGTTCATAGGTTTCCCTTTTGGTGTCTTTTAATCTCTCTAGACACTTGACTTCACTTAACAATGTGAAACCTTGTGGCTAGATTATTTGAAACACGGTACTACAAATGACTAATATGTGAACATTTCTAGTCCTCTGAAGCCGTAAAGAGGCCTACTACTTTTCAGATCCACTGTATTTTAATTTACACAGTTTGGACATAACATTGCTGTGCACTAAATACATTACATTTTCCTTGTTCAAACACTCCACTTATGTTTGCATATTATTGGTCATAAATCATTTCAATATTTGTGACATTATGGACATGTTCCTGCAATCGAGGTGAATGTATTGAAGGAAACTTATCGTAAAGCACTTTTTTAATGTTTGTTGACAGTAATAGACCTCATTGTAACTGTCATATATCATAATACTTAATGGTTCTCAAAGTGGTGCAGATGTCACTGGTGGTTCCAGGGCCTCTAGAGAGAGACGGGGTTCATTCCTGGTTTTGTCTTTTAGTCCTATTTAACCCTGGTCCAAACCAGTTTTAATCCTGGTTTTGACCTGATTAAGAGAGGTTTGACTCCCATATATCTCTGGTGTGTCCTGAATAAGCCCTGTCCGCATTCTGATTTTGACACATTTCTGATGGAAATTGGAAAGATTTTCTGAGGCAGAACACAAGTTTGAGAACCAGAAGCTTACACCAACAGCACACAACTATAAACCCTATCTCCTTAGTGCTTTGTAGGCTAACTTCTCCTTGGACTAGTTAGACTTTTAATGGGCTTAGTTTAGGTTTTGGATGTAATGTCTATAGATATTATCTCAATGTTGAGTTATTTATGTGTAAAACTACTAAGTATTTTCTGTGTTTTGCTTATAGCCTACCTGATTGTCATGAAACAGCAGCTTCACTTCTTTGCCAATTACTTAATAAGTGCCTAAATTGCTTAAGTTTGACAAATCACTTTATCAACAAAACGGTGCTGGTTGCAGACTGAAAAAATCTGTTTGGCCTAAAGTACAACAAAATATCACAATGTTTGTATTCTCCGCCTAAGGCCCATAGGTGGTATTGGAATAATAGTGAATGGTCATAATTAACATTATGGCCCGCTATTGTACACGACTTGTCCCTGTGTAGAAGGTATTTTAGATGTTTTGGTTTTCAATGTCTCAAAAAGGTTTGTTCAAAGTTCCCCAAAGACTACCACTGTAATCCCATAAAACTGGGAGTAATAAAACTACTATACACACTACTGTGCGTGTTTGTTTTTCTCCATGTTATATTAGTACATAGTAATTAGCCTACATAATTCGTTATTTACTAAATTACTGCAGTAAAATTGTCGAACAACTGCAATAGCACAAGCTGTAAAAGCAGAAGAAAAGTCAGTAGAGCCTCATGTGACAGGAGGACATGCTATTGAACATTTGTGAGCATTGTGGGCCAGTAGTTACATGAATAGGCTGGGCCATTTGTTGTGCAACAACCATTTATGGGGCATTGCAATAAATGTGTTTTTAAAATATATGTCAATGTTCTTTGAAAGTTTGATGAACCATCCCCTTTACAAAGTTATTTGAAATTATCTTCAAATTGACCTGTTATGCTCAACAAATGTGTCAATGCAAGGTGAATTCAAACTAATAATTTGCCTTTACGAAAATAAAAGATTCTGTGCCAGCCTGAGGCCAAAGTATGATGTAAGTTTAGTTTAATAGTGGCTCGGTGATGGTGAGTGGATGCTGAGTAACAGCAGGGGGAGGAGAGAGGTCCTGAGCCGAGCAGGAAGCCGCTGCTGGGTCTCAGCGCACACACAGAGGAAACACAGCCGAAAACAGCGTCGACACGGCGGCAGGACGAGGCACGGAGCTGCCCTCCATAATGTAGCCTACCGAGCTCTCTGAGGCCACCGCCACCGCCACAACAAGTGAACCCCCGCGACCAGGCGAGCAGATGTCGAGCAGCAGCGGCGCAGACAAAGCCTAGAGGCCGTGTTTGTGCATGTGGAAAATGAAGGAGCTGAAGGGCTGCGGTATGCGCTCCTCCGTGGGCTTTCTGTCCCGCAGAGAGCTCACCGGGCAGCCGCTCATGAAGGACGAGTTCCAGCGGCTCAGGATGGCGGGCTGCACCAGCCTCTTCAAGCGGGACATGCTCGGACACTTTGGCTGTGTCAACGCCATTGAGTTTTCCAACAACGGCGGAGAATGGCTAGTCTCTGGTAAGTTGACAAATCCCCTTTGCACTAGTTTGTTAGCATGCTAAGTCTGGCTAGCTGGCAATCAGCTGAAACCCAAACCTATCAAAACTAGCACATGCTAAATAGCTTAGCTGTGTGGGCTAATAGCAAGATAAGCTAACTAAGCCCAACACAAACAACATGGGCCTGATCTGTCACTCTGAACTATGAGCATTGCACAACAGTGTCATGGCTACCTTCTGCAACAACAAATACAACTATATATTATCAACAACTATGCAGAACATGTTAACTTTTATTACTATTTAATGTTTTGTATGTGTCCAGCCAATGGCACTCAGCAGACAATTGAACAGATTGGAAATGTGTCATAGCAGTAGAACTTGTGCACAGTTTTGTGATGGGTGACAAACCGAAGTTAAAGTATGATCAGTAATCTTGTGTGATTAGTAATATGACTTGTATATGTTGTTTTATAATTGTTCGTTGTTTTATGTTGCACCGAATCACCAAAGCAAGTTCATATGTTTGTGAATTCTGTTCATTGACAATGACAATATACCTTTTCTAATTCTGATTCTGATGGTAAAATGTATTATTACTCTGTCCCCGCAGGAGGAGATGATCGAAGAGTGCTCCTGTGGCACATGGAGAAAGCCATCCACACTCGGTCCAAACCTGTGACACTGAAGGGAGAACACCTCTCCAACATCTTCTGCCTGGCGTTTGACAGCACCAACAAGAAAGTCTTCTCTGGAGGTAATGCCAAACTACTCCGGACACAAAACTACATTATATACCTGTTGTAAAGGGAAACTAATGTTGAGCTAATAAGAAGTCTGTGTGTTTATCTCACAGGAAATGATGAACAAGTGATTCTTCATGATGTGGAAAGGTAAGAAATTAAAATAATTCATTCAAGATAAGAGAAACATTATTTGTCCCTCAGTGGAACATTTTAGTCTTTAGTTGCAACACAGAGTACAAGAACAGCAGGAGAATCATAAATAAGCTATCAAAAAAGAGACATTACTACGTATATCCTACCATTTAACTAGAATATTACTTAGTAAAGCTACATAAAGGCATGAAAAGTACTATCAACACACTGCAAGTAGAGTAAAACTTTAAAGTTACAAAACTATAATGTACAATAAGTGGCTTTGATTAAAGTTGTGTACAGTGCAGCATAAGGACAGAATAAATGGCAGGTAAATATACATAATATACAGATATTCCAGTGGTGAGTCAGTATTATGATACAGTTAATGATTAAACGACCTCAACGAGAATCACAGTTCAACAGAAGATATTTTGTTAAAATTATCCTGACCATTTAAATATCCCCTTATGAGTTTTATATTGTATATTTGACGTTTGTTTTTTGTAGCCAAATATAGCAGTAATCTTGACATTGCAAATGCTGAAACAGGCGTTCAGTATGCTAGCACTCTTAACTCATTTTTGTGTCTATTGTTTTGCAGAAGGGAGACTTTGAACGTCTTCCTCCACATTGATGCAGTGTACAGCCTCTCTGTCAGTCCAGTCAATGACAACGTTTTCGCCAGTTCCTCTGACGACGGGCGTGTACTGATCTGGGACACTCGTGAGCCGCCACATGGAGGTATGTCGAAGAGACCGCCGACTAAAACTGAAGCCCAGGCATCTTTATATGGAGCAGATGTTTTTGACCCAGAGCGGTAGAGGACAGTAACAGTGGTAGAAGGGATAGAAGCCTTATGTTCTATGTAAATGGGCCTGACACACTTATATACAGTTATATTTATATCATGTTTTTCTGGCATAAAGGCTTTATTAGGCAGGTCAGCTGTAGCTTGACATGGGGAGAGCGAGAGACAAATGGACCTCAGTAGCAACCGCACATGTGCAGCACCCTTATTCACTCCACCACCGGCAAGCTCGCAAACAAATTTCAAAGTGGGACGTATTATCGTAACACAGAAACATATCAATAATATTGAAGACGTGATGTGACTGAAACAATAACCCTAAAGCAGGATCATTCCATTAAACCATTTCGAAATGTAATTTGGTTAAAAAAAAGGAGAGAAAAAAATGTATTAACTATAATTAATCATAAAAGTTACTTAACTTTTATGATTATTTGACCCTTCAAGAACTAATAAAAATCTACAAATCTTCCACTACAAAAAATCCCCAATTATATATGATAATGAGCCCCCAAAAAATTATTCCAGCTATTATTTCTTGAAACATAAGTCACTATAGTAATTATCGAGACATGTTACTTTACTCAATGAGCAATCTGTGGTATTTGTCACCATGGACATTTTTTTACTTTACCTGGAATGTTCCACAGTGTAGCATTAAATGTATCCGTCTTGCATTGATTTATACGTTTTCATTGCCTGACAAAGGCCCAGTTGCCGAAACGTTGCCTCCTTATTTGTAAATTAAATTTCACTTGCAAGTTGGACAGTGTGCAGGATTTTCATTGCTCAAATATGTCTTGGAAAAACCTGCATTCTTTCTGGAGACTCCTGCTTGTCTTCACGGAGATGGATAATGCCTTACTGTGGTACATTCCAGGCAAATGGATAACATCTCCATGGGGAAAAGCAGGTGGTGGACCCTTCACCAGAGGGTACACGGTGCACCTTTAACTATTCAATGTTTTAATGCAGATGTTGTAGTACTCATAAGAAGAGAATTGGTGTTGGCTGCTTTTTTTGATCAAACCATAAAAGGCGGATTTGATTTAAACTGAAGTGTGGTTCTGTGTGAGAGTACCTGAGTCTTGTTATCAGCGAGCATCATCTTGCACATCGTTCATAACTTTCTATTTCTGGCGTTCATGTGAGCAGGTCCACGATGACCTATTTATACTTTTAGCAATGTGCGTTTCACATCAGCTCACAGGCTTTAATATTCTATGTCTCTGCACTCCGGCGGTAGTTTGAAATGTGGCTTAAAATGTGCTCATGTTTTGGCTTTTTCTGCTGGTGAATTCAATATTCATGATGAAATGGAGGAAATGACACAAACACACAAATAGCAGAAAATGCATCATCTTTATAATTTTCGTATTGAGTTGATTTTGATAATTTTGTTGTTTACTATGTATTTCCTTGTTATCAATCATAATTATTGTTCAATCTTTTCTTTTCAGAGCCATTTTGTTTGGCCAGTTACCCCTCTGCCTTTCACAGCGTCATGTTTAACCCAGTTGAGCCTCGACTTCTGGCTACAGCCAACTCCAAAGAGGGAGTGGGTCTGTGGGACATCCGCAAACCTCGCAGGTAACATTTGTAAAAGGGCACGCACACGAATTATATAATGCAAATGTATGAGGACAGTCAAAACTATTGAAAATCAGAATAAAATGTATACTATAACTAGTATTGAAACTAACTAAAGATCTTTTCACCAGTATTGATTACTAAAACAAATCACATAAAGAGGGCAAAATGTGACCTTTAATAATGATCTTGAGCTTCATCAGAACTAGTATAAAACCATTTAATAAAGAAAGTACTGTTATTTTGTACTGAAAATGTCTGGCTATTGTCTAAAAACTTTCAAAAAATATTGTTTTCTAATTATTATTGTGGTATCGAGAATAAAGTATATTCTTTAGTATCAAAATTGAGTTTGAAATGGTAGTATAGTGGCAACACACAATGTATTATGAATTGGTCATGTTGCGCCGTATTTTAAGTCGGGTCCAAATCTAATGTATTGGAGTTCCATTTTCCTAAAGTGGGGAACAACAGTGTTTTATTGACAACTCGGCTATTTCTCACAGACTTGCACAAAAATGATGACACATTGCTATCTTGTGTCGAAATATGTTTAAGCAGAAGTAATATTTAAAGCTGTAGAAATATATAAGAAGAATACAAATCCCAAAAACACAAGTTAATAATGACAAAGACTTGTTTCTCCTTGTAGCCACCAGGTGGAGCTCTTAGACTGTTGTTCTCTCTGATCCAGTATCTGCCCCATTACAACCGCCTCCTCAAATGTTATTACATAGATATGATGGCTCTGGTTTCTCTGCTGTGAAGGTGTTTACTGAAGTATATATGCAAACACAAAATACACCTTTTCCAATAAAAGGGACCCGCTCCGTCAAGTCTCCACTGTGGGGCTGTTTGTAATTATGTATTGTTGACACATTCCCCAAAGTGGTGTGTGGTGTAAATATTTCAGAACATTACACTTTATTTTGATGATAAGAAGTTGTAAAAGGTTTTTCTTTTATGTAATTGTTCTGCAAATACTATAGTAAAAAGCAACTTGTTTCTTGTAATAAAAACCCATTAGTCAAAACCAAAAACAAAATAGTTAGAGTGATTAAAAAATGTATATATATTTAATGAATATCCCCCCTTAAAGTGAATGTAAAGTAAAGCTGCAACAGTTTCAGCTATTTGAGACTAGTCGACTATAATAGTGTTTTGATATTTTTATCTGGACTTTATAGACTCTAAAAACCTTTTTTACAAAATACAAATTGTAATTCATATTTATTTTTCCCCAGTATAGTTGATCATTTAAAGGTCTCAAAGTACAATAGAAGTAATTGTTTGACTGGTCGACAAATCAAAAACGATCATTCCTGTCTAGTCAATTACTAAAATAATGGTTAGTGACAGCTCAAATGTAACGTCTTGTTATTACTGGTAACTTTACTACTAATAAACGGACACCTAAACCCTTTACCTAGGCGGTCACGTACTTAATGTACTCGATTGATTGTAAATGCTTTAAATTAGAGTTCATTTAGACTAAGCGCTGCCATTGGCTGTACCTCTGCTCCCCTCAGCTCCCTGCTGCGTTACGGGGGCAGCATGTCCCTGCAGAGTGCCATGAGTGTCCGCTTCAACAGCACCGGGACCCAGCTGCTGGCCCTGAGGCGCCGCCTGCCCCCCGTCCTGTACGAGCTCCACTCACGACTGCCCAGCTTCCAGTTCGACAACCAGGGCTACTTCAACTCCTGCACCATGAAGAGCTGTTGCTTCGCCGGGGACAAGGACCAGGTCAGTGCGCCACAACTGTCCCGCGGTTTTCTTCCTCACGGGCGTCGAACACGGGACAGGCTTTGCGACTGCCGAGCTGCAAGTACAACTGCGGGAAAGGCTCAGCAAAATGAGATTTTCAGAGCATGGCAATGGCAATGAGCTCGGCATGTCATGAAGTAACATTTAAGTGAAACGATGATTGAAACATAAGACGATTTGAATATTATTCACAATTACTGACGACAAGTGACCAAACAACAATGTAATCCTGAATTCACTTTCATTCACAATGTCATATAAATCCAGTTAAAAACACTTTGAGGTATTTTTGCCTCTAGAATTGTCGCAATTATGATTTTTATTAGTTTTTATTATATTGTGACCGCTTCAATCATAAACTTGATTATGATCTCTCTTTAGTTAAGATTCATAACTACAACAATCTTTACATAATTTTGCAGTGAGACAGTTTTATGCACATCTTCAAATGTTTATTTCAGTCAGTTTGAACTCGTAAGTCAAAATTTGAAGTATGCAGACTGCCATAATGGGGAAACATGGCACTTATGTAAGCAATAAGTCATTAAGTGGACACAGTACAACATTTATGATTGAATACAGTGTCACCTCTGACCTCGTGATGGCTAAATTTATGGCTAACATCTGGATTTGATGGTTGTAAAAATAGAAGGATGCGGAACGTTTGTGTGAATTTGTGGTTTTGAGTCCAGGAGCTGTGGACTCATCGCGTCGGCCCTCAGACATGACTTCACTCCACAGTCATGTTTATTATGTTAGCATTAGCCTCGGTGTCGGACGAGCGCACGGGCTTTGCAGGGTCTGATTTAGGTCAAACATTACAGGAGTGTGTCGTAAAGGGTGTACCAAGTTCCACCTCAGAACTATATACTGTCGGGCTTCATGTGTGTACGACGTTTAAAGCAGACGACCAAACACCCTTTTCCTGTTAAAAAGAAATCTAGTATATTTTGAAGAGATAATGTAATTCATGTACACATTTCAATGGGTTCATAACTACAACCTTCCATACCTTCCAATTCGAAATGCCGTACCAATTTATTGCCACCTGGTTTGGTCCACCTTTTTAAGAATTTA
This sequence comes from Eucyclogobius newberryi, assembly GCF_026437365.1. Taxonomy (NCBI): domain Eukaryota; kingdom Metazoa; phylum Chordata; class Actinopteri; order Gobiiformes; family Gobiidae; genus Eucyclogobius; species Eucyclogobius newberryi. Next base: position 12,177,394 of record NW_027315846.1, read on the forward strand.
AGATGACAATAGGTTGATAATAGCCCAATAGGAAAAAAAGTCACCTACTTAATTTGAGATGACACACTCTTTTTGTACCACATGTTGGGAATCCCAGTTTTAAAGGGCTCTAAAAAAAGAGTGCATCTAGAGTAAAGGAAGAAAGGAAATAAAAATGCATTACAATGGAACGGAACAGTGGCCAAACTAGAATTAAACACATTTTTAATAGCTTTCCCAGAGCCCAACTTGGACTGTGACCAGGACTTGGCAGTGCTGCTGATCTTTTATTAACAGAAGTGAGGTCCAATATACATATACTTTTGAAAAATAGACTCATTTTTATGTTTTATAAAGTGGGTACATTTTCATTTGATTACAGTGTGTGCTAAACAAATGACTCACCTTCTTACACTCGCACAGAACATTTTGACACTGCATTAATCTTTCCCATTGTTTTAAACTATTTACAATGCATCGTTAGATTCCAGGCACATTCCACATTTGGTTGAACAGTGACATTTCAGACGGACTGCAGACGGAGGTCAGAGCGGTCGCCTCGGTGTCCCGCTCAGACCCCGCTCCACATCCAGGGCAGGATTTTGTCACGGCCGTGCTAAAGCGAACGTGCCGAGTGACGACTAGTTTAAAATGGATGACGAGGAGGGAGAGTGAGGGAGGGTGCCACATTTTTGAGTGGCATGTGTCTGTGAAGGAGGCGGGACATCCAGGTGCGCTTCGATTCTGTGTCCCGAGGCTGCTCTAAGCTCTGGTAATGGTTTTACCGCACGTGAGGTCCACACACATCACTGTAGTCTTGTTTCAGTTCAAGGGGAAACGCCCGTCTAGAGTCGCTGTACATTAGCCCGAGTTAGCTTGAGATTTGATGATTTCTATCCGTTTGCAATTCAGTTCTGTCCTAAATCCTGCTTCTCTGTCGTCACACGTTTCAGGTAAATGTACGTTCTGACCAAACGACAGGTTTAGTGCGGCTGAAGGCCCTTAATCATCACCTCGCAGAAATATGTGTTTGTTCTGCGGCGCAAAGTACACAATGGTACTCTCCTTGGCTCGTAAACATCAGACGCCAACTGCGCTCGGTCCAATGTGTTTTGGAAATTCGACCCATATTTGTGAGGACTGGGCAAATCCAAAGAGTTTGTGTTAATTCATGATAAACACATTAAGGATGACCAAACGTGTAGGGCAAAACTGTAATAAAATGTTGCGATTGTGATATTCAGTTCCTTAAAAACCGCTCCTTATCTTTGTGTGTTGCTTTTCTTTTTTCTGTACTGTATATTTCTGTTTCTACTCAAATGAAATTCAAGCAAAGGTTAGACCAGCAGCTCTTAAGCATATTTAATGAAACATAAATATATGTTCCATTCAGGAACATATTTGAACTAAACTTGGGTTTGTTGGTTCTGTGGAATCAGAAATGTCCAGAACAATAATCCAAACTTTGGCTGACAGAAACTGGACCAACAGCACGGGTCAAGTGTCCAAACAGACCGAGTAACTGAAACATATTTTGGTCATAACTTTAGTTAATTAGAAATGTAAAAAGCGACAAACACTTTCTGTCGATATTTGAAAAGACTCCTCAACTGTTCAAGCGAAGTAAGCAAATAAATACAACCCACTGTCACATATTTGTTGTTGGAGACAAAACAGTAAATATCTCATTTAAATTAAAGGCATTTATGACTTGGTTGAGAGTAATCTCAGCCTGACGTCTCCTTGTTTATATATTGTACAAAGATTACTGTACACTTTTGACCCAATTGGATTTGTATACGTTTTAATAATGACATGTTCCTGTAACTTTCAAATTATATTCTTTTAGATTCTCATTCTGTCCCACACAAGAATGAATAACCAGAAGTCATTGCGTGTTTTCCCTTTGGCCTCTGTTTTCCTTGTCAAAATGTACCTTTTAAAGACGGCTGTAAGTGGAACCATATGTTCAGCTCAATGTAGCACAGAACTACAGGAGCCAGTCGGGGTCAAAACGGCATGTCAAGACAAGGGTGCGTTTAATCAAACAAGAGGAGACATGTCCTTAGATAACCACCGTCTTTGCACTACACACTCACCTCACTTGAATGTTGCTCTGACAGACAATGTGGCAAGAAGTAACTGCTTGTTTGTCTGAATAGAGTATTTTCCGTTTTCCCACAGTACATCTTGTCTGGCTCGGACGACTTTAACCTTTACATGTGGAAGATCCCAAAAGACCCAGAAGCAGGTGAGATACTGTCCATATGTGCAGTTGTTTTTGAAGGAATAATGCACGATTTATCTGTTTTGGAGCAAGAATAAAAAAGAACACGTAAAACACACGGCTGAGGACCCCAAATGACCTGTTCCACCCAGATGAACTCTGTTTTGTCCTGGTTTTACACTGCAGTTGTTAAGTAGTAGTTAATGATTGTTTTACTGGCCAACATTGCAGGATTGATGGTATAGACGGAAAGTAACACATTCTATAATACTAATTTACAAGACCTGGTAATTCTGTGACATTATGTGTTATGATATTAGTCCTGGTTTTGTCTTTGGTTTAATCCTGTTTTTGTCTTTAAGCATCCTGCAAATGTTAATTTTAATGTATAATGAAGTAAAGAAATATCACTTTACATTCTTGTTTGAAAGATATATGAAAGAAACATATATTTATTATTATTATTATTATTATTATTATTATAAATAAATAATTATATGCTGCTTTTTTACTATAAACAAAAAGCACGTTATTCAAATTTTGCATCTTCAATCTTCTCTTCGAAACAACATTCACAATATTTTCCGATATATTGCCCACCTCATACACCTAACATGAAGCTCAAATAATCTGGAATAGCTTTATACTGTTTGTGTTTGGGGAGTTCACACAGCTCTAATCTTCACTTGCAGTCGGTTGTTGGAAGGTTAAGACTTTGAGCGGCGTCGTAGGAGGCCAAAAAACTCCAGTCCCGTCGCCTTTTAACCGCAGAAAGAAAGATGGACTTTTCTTTGCTCAGACTGTGGTTTGCCCATTTGGAAACAGTGCACTTTTCCAGACAAAGGAGCCACTATTAATTTTATGTTTTTTTTTAGTTATTGCCGATAGAATTTCTACTGCAGGCTTTATTTTTCTTCTTTTGTTTTATATATATTCTTTGCCTTTGAATGTGATCAAATGTAGAAATGGCTGATTTAGCCATTTTCTTTCCTGTTGTATTAAGGTTAAATTAAATTACCTGATTTTCACACCTCAAAACCACAAAATATGTATGTGTCTAATTTGTCTGTAGCTCACACAAGTGCACCAATAATAATACATAAATACAATACAATTTATTAGCTTTAGATGGCGCGCAGTGATCTGATTTAGTCACAATGTGCTCAAAATACAAAATGTACTTTAATTCAGGACCCTAGTGATGGGAATAGTGATACAAATATTGATGACCTCTCTCAAAACGTGTAATATTTAGTGAGAGATTTCAAGTATTTACTTTTTGCTGTATCAACGCAGTACAATCTGGTGGTTTTAGAGGGGACACAGTGAGAAGAGGCAGACCACTGGCCTTAGACTTGAACCCACTACTGCCTCTTGATTTGATTTGCAGCACTTATTGGCATGCCTGATTTCCCTCCCCTCTGCGCCTCTGACTGAGCACAATCCCACAACCCCAAAAATATGCACTCATTTGTCTCCGTATATCCCGATCCTGACACATCTAAACCTTTTATTTTCTCTGGCGTTACTCAACTCAGAAACTATGTGGTCCGGGCCGATCCTGTGTCAGTCCATCAGCGTACTGTTAGCATTACATTATTACTATTGTCTGTGTTTTCTGTTCGGGGGGCAGCAGATGTAATTGTGACCGTTTGTTTTAATATGCAACGTGACATTGATGGGCTTCTTCTACGACTTAAAGAGTTTCACCAAATCTGCTCTCTTTTCTCCCCGACTGTTCTCTCTGTAAGGAGGTGCTGGTCGAGTGGTGAACGGGGCCTTCATGGTCTTGAAGGGGCACAGGTCCATCGTGAACCAAGTCCGCTTCAACCCTCACAACTACATGATCTGCTCCTCGGGGGTGGAGAAAGTCATCAAGGTTTGTAAACGCATCTTTAACGTTAATGTGTGATGGTTTCGATAGCGAGTGCACGTCTCCACAAACGAAGCGTATGAAATGAGCAAAAGCTCAGACTGTTGTTGTTTGTACGGGTTATTGTGACAGAAGCTTTATGGGTTGACTCCATACCAAGTCTTTTTAAGCAACTATGTCATGTAACTGAATACATGCCAAATATGTGAATTTAAAGGTGACAGACCCTCCACCTAAAAGTTACATAGTACACCTTTAATGACATGATAAGAATACAGCAATTGAAAGGACACATGTAGATCTTAGTTTTTGTTGTTGTTTTTTTTACATCGCAACAACACCAAAAACTGAAGGTACAACAAAATTAGATCATTGAAGCCAGTGTCAATCAAAGCCAGTTAAGAGTCAGAACTCAAGAATATGTTTTGAACAGCCACTTTGACTGTATAAGATAAGATAAGATAAGATATTCCTTTATTGTCCCACATGGGGAAATTTCATTGGTGCAACGCAGGTAGATACAGAGGTAGATACAGAAGAACAGATCACTTATAGGAAGTCTGAAAAACACTTTCAGTAGAAGATCTCCTATAAATAAATAAAAAAAAAAAAAATGCTGTTTAATTGCATAATCACTTCATTTTCATTAAATTCTTAGTATTAATTATATGCTTTGGCCAGTGTTGGTTTTGCTGGTGACCTGAAATGATTAAAAATCTAAACTGAACATTAAGTCCACAATCCCCTCGTAGACAGCTGTGTTCCTGCCTCTGGACTCTACTGTAGGATTAGTCTGTTCAAAGATGATTCACTGTTACCAGCGTTGACCTGAACAACAGAGCAGCCTGAAGCATGGATCTGAAGTCCCTCGTGCTTTATTCAAACTCCACCTGGGGAACTTTTATTCTCGTATCAAAGTCTAGAGGTTTAAAGCTGTAGACAGCACTGTAAAGCTGCAGTGCAAAGATGCTAAATAGATTAGCAGTTCTGTGCCAAAGTGGAGACAAATAAAGCAATTTTGACTTAGAATTACAGGGGGGAAACAAAAGAATGCAAAGGGTTGGCAGTGCACTACAATGGCGAAGAGATGGTGGCCAGACTAGATTGTTTCCACTGTGTTATTGGACCACTAGCTATTTATATATTTATGATAGTTTTAGAAATGAAATCTGCTTATTGTTTATTTTGTATTACAGCATACAGGCTGTAATTGTTAGTATTGGTTGAATAGGAGATAAAATATTCATAATTCCAGGAGCTTCTGAACAAAGATGGCTGATATCACAGTTTTGTAGTCCCTGTAACAGTAGCTCTCTCTCTTGTGCATTTGACTGTATGTCGTGAAATATGATATCGGCCCAGGTGTCCTGCAAAGATGCTATCAAACCATGGCCCGTTTCCACACTCCCTTTTCCCATGTTCTTGAGTGAAATGGAACATGTTTGAGAGCTTCCTGCTGATCAAGAAACAACCCAAATACAGCTGTGCATAGTAGTCAAATGTATAAAGTATAATGTGTGTAATTCTGTGGATTACCATGTTTTGATCATATGATTATGTTCAATACAACTAATCCCATGCTTTTCAGAGGTCTAAACTAGGGCTGTCACTGATGATTATTTCAGTAATTGACTAGTCATTGGTTATTTTTTCAAGTACCGGTAGTCAACAAATTATTATTTCTATTGTACATGACGACTTTTTAAATACATCAACCAAAACACTATTGTAATATGGAGACTGAGTGCCTCTAGATGGAAAATATGTAACTAATTTAACACCCTTTTAATTTAACTAAAAGGGTGTTACTGATGAAAAACAGAAAATGTTTATTCTTATTTTGAAGGAAATTATGTTAATCAAAAGTCTTTCTGATTTGCTAATTGCAGTTCTAGGTTTCACATAAAAAACATTGACTGCGAAAGTTTATCAAAACATATTTATTCACCTTACCTACCTTTTATCTTTGTGCGTCTGTTGTAGGTGTGGAGCCCTTACCAGCAGCCCGACAGTCTGGGCGACCTGGACGGGCGCGTGGATGACTCGTCCCGCAGCCTTTACACACACGAGGAGTACATCAGTCTGGTGCTGAACAGCGGCAGCGGCTTGTCCCACAACTACGTGTCCCAGTCCATCCAGGAGGACCCCCGCATGATGGCCTTCTTCGACTCCCTGGTCCGAAGAGAGATCGAGGGCTGGAGCTCGGATTCAGACAGCGACTTAAGCGAGGAGGCGATAATGCAGCTCCGCGCTAGGGGGCGCCAATCCGCGAGATCCACACCTGTCCCGCCTGCCCCTCCCGCCATCCAAAACAGCGATTCAGACAACTCCTCGTCTTCCTCCCTGGCTGCCCCGGACGTTTCTGATGGCGAAGGCGAGGAGCGCAAGAGGCGGCGCGGCAGGAATCCTGGAAGACCCCAGTCCTCGTTTCTAGTCAACGAAGACTCCGATTCTAGTGAGTTCTGGTTGGACCCAATGCCCCGACCGAGATCCCCGAGTCCCAGAGAGAACTCCACTTTGTCCAGTCCTTCGTCTTCTCCGTCTTTACCCGCCGGCGCCTCATCTTCCTCTTCGTCCACGTCGAGTTCGAGCAGCGACGACGAGGAGCGGCGCAGTGCAGTTCGGAGGCGTAATGTCATGCGACGGAGAAGAATGAACGTTGTGTCTCGAGCTGGAGATCGGCCCGAATCTGTACAATCACTATTTTCAGCCTTAGACTCCTGCAACTACCCGTCTATCTCTGTCGACGACTTGTCCTCTTCCACTTCGAATGAGGAAAACTTGGAAGTAAAAGCACGAAAAGGAGTCGAGGAGAAATGCCTAAGCCCTTCGGATTTTGTGTGTCCCAGTCCAGTCATGTCCCAAGGGAGTCTGGAGCGAGAGGAAGTGGATGACAGGACAAATCGAGATGAAGAGTTAAGGACTGAAGCGTTAGACTGTCCAAACTCTGATATGGGCTGTAGTAACTCACAGGCCAATAGGCTTAGTCCAGGACTGAACGGCCAGCACCGGACTGTGTCACAAGTTTCATCCGATTCAGACGAAGAGGCCGGACTTTCCCGTTCAAAGACACACAGCAACTTAAAAAGAACTCATGTGGAGGAAGGTGAGTCCACCTCCTCTGAGAAAAAACTCAGAACATAATTTTTCATCAACAAGAAGACTGAAATGCTTTGAAGATTTCAACATGTTTTTCTATTGTTTATACAACTTTAAATTGTAGTTGTGATCTGAGTGTGAGCAAGAGGAAGAAAAAAGCCGTAATGATTTTTGTTACAGAACAAATTGAACAGTTTGCGGTCAAACCGTCATGACATTAAATTTTGTGGAATTGTAAAAAATATTGTTGATAACAGAGTTATTTTAAGTGAATTTTTGATTTCATTTCACTGTGTTTCTTCCCATGCTAAATTTGTAACTCCACCCTCGATTTTGGAGCAAACTAACACAAGAAAAGCTATTGCAGAAGACTAAGGCTTTCCTGCTATTTAATTTGAAACATTTAACGCCAAGCTTGAATTGGATCTGAGCTTATTTTTATTCTTCTAAATGATCTCTTGCAGCTTCAGGCACTTCATGTACAATGGACCATGGAAAATGTCTCCTCAAAAATCCTAAAAAGCAGCACCATTTGTTCAAACTGGATGCTTCAGTGCAGGGTGGTGTTCTCCCTCCATTATCCAGGCCTTCTGGGTATTCTGTTTTCATGCAATTAAAGAATCATTTGTTCTCTTGTTGATGTGTGTCTTTTTCCTCGGGCTCCCCTCTCATCATGGTTAATGGGTTTTCTCATTTTCACATATGTTTTTTGAGAGAAATAATGGGTAAAAAAGCTCAAAATGATGGTGGATTTGATGCAGGTTGCCATGGTAGCACTAAGAGAAGTTTTTTCAATTTGGCCTTGACCTGAAGCGATTTACCAAATGGAGGGAGACATTATTGTTTAAAAAAAACTACTTTGCTAGCCTTAAAAATATGCTCTGATTAGAGTGCACATTCAGTCAAATCAAGCTTTAAGCTAGTTAATTTAATTTAAACACACTAAAGTGCATTTTAAAACATTAAAAATGGATATTGACTTTAAATAATGTGCTGAATTTTTCAAATGATCAATTATAATTAAATATTGTACACAAAATAATTTATGTTGAACCCAGAAAAAATATTCAATTTCAATATTGCATGTTAAAACAATATTTAAATAGATCATCTTACTAATGATTTACTTTAGATCGACGTCAGATAATTGTACGGAAACATTTGAAAACTAATTTAAGGTCAGTATTTCAATTGATGTAGATTAAGCCATCCATTCATCTTCTGCTTATCCGGCCGGGTCGCGGGGACAGCAGTCTAAGCAGCAACTCCCGAACTTCCTCTCCCCAGACACTTCTTCCAACTCCTCCGGGGGGATCCTGAGGCGTTCCCAGGCCAGCCAAGAGACATAGTCCCTCCAGCGTGTCCTGACTGTGATGTGGATGAAATTAAATCCAAATATTTCCTCTAGATCAGGGGAGTCCAAACTATTGCCCTCAGACCAATGTTTGTTGGCCCTCAGGCTTCCTGCCAAGTTGGCCCAAACAACAAAAAGTTGTAATTTTTAATGTAAAACTGGAAAAATTCAAAACTGTTGACGTTATACAAAACCTAATATTAATGTTCCAAAATTGTCAAATGCTAAATTTTGGGTTGTCTGTGGCCGTATAGGTTTCAAAATGTAAAAAAACCCACAACCCTGTGTCACCCCTGCTCATAAATTAAAAACAAAATTGAAATGTAAGGCATTTCTTTTATGTCAACATATTTTGAGTTGCTTGTTCTTGCTATATTTATTTAATCTATTAATTCAAGTACGATTTAATGACCATAATTAACATTTGACCTATATAGTGTGTAAGATTTCGAAAAGTCAAACCAAGAGAATTGGTCGTGTACCGTGACCCTTTTAATACATATTCCCGTGGCTATTCAATCCTCAAATAGCCCAGTAACTTTTTTTATTGGGGTCCCATTCAAATCTCCAACACAGCGCTGATTGTCCAGGGAGTTCATTACATCATCTGAGTGTGTGGAAACTAAACTCGTGTCTGGCCCTCTCTCCCTCTGACCACAGGGCTGCCCGGCTTTTTGCTAAGAACCATAACAAAAGGAGCAAATGGCATCACGCCTTGCCTCCAGTTGGCAGAGTGTAGGTTCATCTGGAGTTGGGCAGACGTAGTAAAAAACATACTATGGAGACTCCTCTTCTCTTTCCTATTTGGTCCAGTTTGCGGTCACCACTTATCTTCAGGAAGTAGACACCCTTCATTTCACCCCGATGCTGCACTGGGACGGGCACTTTCAAATGCAAACCAGGCAGAACATTATTATCTCTTCAGCTTTGCCCTTGTAGTTATACTCTGGGGATGAACAGCACTTCTTTTTTTTTGTTAATAGTTCCTTAAACATACAGTATAATGAATGAGAGCTAACATTTTGACAACATGTTCTGATATTTTCATGAGCTAATTACAAAGGAATGATGAAAAGAAGGGAAGGGTTAATGTACAGTAAGCATTTCCCACACCATTATCACGTTCAAGGAAACCCATCTGCACAAATAAACAACAATTCTCAAATAGATAAAACTGAAAATGACCAAAGCACAAAAAAATGCACAGAAGTCTCCCAGATTATACGACGAACGAGATGTGAATGCCACGAATTGACTGAGTGCATGATAAATGTACTTAATTACCCACTCATTTACAGTTACCCATTTTCTGTACAATGTGCTCGTATTCATTGTGGCTGATGTTGTTTGTTCAATATTCAAAGTGAAGTGTTCCGGCTGACTGTGCTGATTAATTGGAAGTAGCTTTATATCATCTATCTGTTTCATTTGTGCCCCTGTGTTTCTTAAGAACACAGTGGTGCTGTTGAAAACGTGGCCCGGCAGCAGCGGTCATTAGCTGGAGCTGGTGCACAATGGGCCTTTCTATCAGTATTTATCCAGGCAGGGTTAACAGCAGTAAACACCCCTCTACAGCCCACATTTAAGGTGGGAGGGGCGCGGGACAACCACAGCTCTGAGCACAGCCTCTGGAGCAGGCCTGGGATTAGCAGGCTGCAGTGGAACATATAGAGAGGCGACTTAAGAAAGCAAAGATCACGTGTTGGTTTAAGGTTAAGGTTGTTTAAAGGGGACATATTATGCAAACTTAACTCAGCTTTGACCTTTTTCCTAATCATTGATTCCTGAATGTTTGACTAACCCTGTATTGTCCTGCAATTTAGGCCCGAGTGCTCAGAAAAAAATAAATTATTTGAAAAGTTAAGACAACCTTCTGCTTGCTGTTCACCTTATCCCGCCCCGCACACTTTTACCTTGTTTTGCTCACATCTGCACTTCTGTTGTGTTAGCATTTCCGGTTTTGCTGCTAAAATACGACATAAAGCCCACTGATTTATGCAATTGTTCATTGTTTATGTGCACCAAAAAAGCTAAACTCCTCTGCTTGTCACCAAGGAGATTAATGCTCTATACAAACCATTGCATCTCCATAGAAACGAGCATCCTTCACCAGAAAAGTTTCACAGTTCCCCTTTAAGTGAAAGAGAGACCAACTAGACAGAATAATTAAATATGCACTGTTTTTGTTTGCATTTTTGGACATGTCTCTCGATATTGAACACTCTTTTTTTGACACAAATATTTTTCTCAACCTCCCTCAGCCCATGGAATTTCGCTTTAAGATCCCGTATATGGCCCATAGCTTGAGCACTGAGCCCTGGTATTTCAGAATTCCTCTCCAAACATCACAGACATAGTTTGGGACACTGCCAGAGTCCAGCGCTGCAACTCTTCACATAAAACCCACAAGACATGTTCCAGCGAGCCAGTCCAAGTGCCACCCGAGGAAAGTGCTTTCAAAGTATGACTTAAATCACTATTGCCTTTGACAGGAATCGCAGCATTGACAAAATATATATGTATATTTTCCAAAATTCAAAACACAAAATAACAAAAACAAACTAAAAATAGAACAAAATAAGTTGAAATTTGAATGAAAACTAAAGGAGAGGGAGCATCCAAAGAAAAGAAAATGAAGGCACAAAAAGTCTGAAATAAAAGTCACATTTTTCAAGTCTGAATGTGATTTTCCCCCCAGTATATTCAAATTAAACAAAACAGAATTCACACAGACCTGAACTTGATTAGGTTAACTACAGATTTAACCCAAAATTGAAAATAGTCACTAGATCTTAACCTTGTCTGTACAAAAAATCTCTCACAATTGAAACAACAGAAGCTAGAAAACGTAAGCGTAAAAATCTGGATGATGAAACAATGATATCATCGAGGACTAAATACACAAAACTCCTCTAATTACATTTTACTCCAGAGTAACCTGTTCCACAATTTGGAAAGCAAACCAACAATGGGCTTCTTGTAGCATACAAGTTTTGCCTTTTGTGGAGTCTTGGAGCGTGCTACCAGAGAATTACACACATTTGAATGGTTAATTATAATCAGTTAAGTGAAGCGTTTAACAGGCCATCATCTGCTGCGGCGGAAATTAGCCCCTTGTCAAATGGCCACTTACAGCCCCTGTTACTGCTCTGTGGGGGTCCAGCTTTGGGAACTCATATTCACATCAAATCCAAAGTAATACGGACATTTCCTTTTGCTGCCCAAAGCAAGTGTATAAACCATAAGCAAGGCACATCTCCCACCTTCAGTATGTATTGTTTTGTGTGATTGGATGTGATTTGGTGCGGTAAACCAGCCCATGTTAAGCCCATAAATGTAAACGTACTGTACAGCATCCAAAATCTGGAACATGACTGTCTCACTTTGTAGGAAAATGGTTGAACAGAAATAATTCAGCCTCTAAACTATTCACAAATGTTACTGTCATTTATAGTTGTTGGAAGTGTCTCTCACAAAGATTATTCACTTGTTCCAATACTCTAGATGATAAAATGGCACTATGAGTTTACATCTGATATAAATAGCTATCCAATGTATACAATATTGACGGAGGATTCATTCACATTTTTATTTAGCTTTCTAGAGCGCTGCAGAAAAGTGTTTTGCCAGGTGGAGCCGTAATTAATCTTTAATAAGTTGCTCTTGTTCAAAGGCATGAATCAGCTTATTGAAGTTATGTTAATCTGCTAATGGAAAAGGGCTGTATCTCAGTTCTGCTGCCTTTTACACTTTACTTTTATGTCATAGAAGGGCTGCCAAAGATGCTTTTTATATAAGATAAGATAAGATATTCCTTTATTGTCCTGGCTAGCCTTGGAACAGTGTATTAGTTCGGGCAGAGATCCTGCTTCAAACCTGATGGTCCAGACTGGGTTCACTCCTGATTTTTCTGGTTTAGCTACCGTTCAGTCCTGCATGGTGGTTTGCCCGGCTCTCCCTGTATGTGACATCACCTTCCCAAACATTTGGGCTTGCACTCAGAGCCTTGCCCATATAAGGAGAGACTGCACTTCCCTGTAACTTCAGTTGGGGCGATCGCTCCAGCTCCGTCCTCTCTGGTCTGTGTGACATTCTGCACAGTTTACCTTACAAGGCTCCTAGACCTGCACCGGCTCCCTGATGTTTATCTGACCCACGCCTGGACTCACCTTTCTTCCCCATTGACAGTTATGTGCAAATGAAAGCTGCTCAGGGGTTCCAGCTAAGTGGTTTGGACAGAGCAGCCCATTCAAAAAGGAGAGCTCAGCTCAAGTGTGTGGGAATCAGGGGAGATTTACAGTGCGAGGTGACATCAGGGAGATCAGAGATGTATATTTAGAGATTAATGACTGTTTTGATAAGTACAAGAACAATATAGCACATGCACACATTATTATAGTCTACAGCTATATATACATACATCCATTATAGAGTTAAAGCCACTCCACAAAATAGACTAAAATAAAAGCATGTTTTTCAATCATAAAACAAGTTTTTATTACACTAAAATTAATTAAAAAAACGGTGTCCTCACTGTGAACTATGATATGGCTGCTAATTTCCATGTTCTTTTAGCTATGTATGGCATAAAACAAACGTTCCAAAGTGTTCCAGGGGACTGGAATCACTCTTTCTTTTTACTTTCAGCCTGTAACTGTGATTACCAGATACATGTTGTGGGTGTACACCAGGTTTAATGACTCATTACATCACAGGCTATTCAGCAATTTAAACTATGCATAGATACTAACAGCAGCCCACTTTTGTAGGTGTTGTTCTTGTATTGTCAGTCAGTGTTTTACAGAAACCTATTGCTATTCGGATAGTCAGTGTCACAGTGACATGCCATTGTTATCTCTTTAGAGTGGCTTGTAACTAGTAAATTATCAGCAGTTCAAGTCAAAACGTTAGATTCTCACGTCTTAAACTTTTGCTTTGACTTTTCCATTCCCCCAGTAAAGCCTTTAGCAGTCAAACGACTCAGGGAGTGTCCCGTCCATCGCAGGCGCCTCGCTGTTATTGCGGGCTAATTACCGTCAGACGCTCGGATCAGTCCAGCCACGCACTCAACCTTGCACATAAAGCCTCCCGAGGTGACAGCGCCGCCGACCAATGCGCGTCGAGGGGGCGGGACTCCACCGTCCGGCGCCGTCCAATCAGCGCGTGGATTCAGTTATCGATTCTATTTGTCTGAAGGCAAACTTTTCGCTTGCGTGGACCTGCCTCCTTTTTTTTTACCCGCCGCCGCCACCGCACCGCACCCGCACCGAGCAGCCCCCCGCGCGCACCGAGCAGCCCAAGGCGAACCGCGGACGCAATACGAGGCACAGTCGGAAGAGGCGAAAACGAAAAGCCGGGGGCCGAGCGAGTTGTAAAGTGACGAGAGAGAGAGAGGCGAGCCGGGGGTGGACCGTACATTTCAGCCAGTCAGAGCGTCTCGACTGCGCGGAGGAGAGTCGGTCTACGACAAACGCGCACACGTAGAGGCTACAGCTGTAACATCACCTCAGCCCCGTCAAAAAAAACAAACTCTTTTACACCCCCGACTACCGCAGCAACAACAATGGATCAATACGACGAGGACAACGATTACAGGCACCCGGAGGACGACTGGGACCGCGATCTGCTCTTGGATCCGGCGTGGGAGAAGCAGCAACGAAAGGTAAGCGGTTCCCCCCCGGAAAAAAAAAACAAAGTCACCGGGGGAAAGGTGCGGATGTGGCGCGCGCGCTTCGTCCCAAACTGCCGTTAATATCATTGTGAATTTCAAAAAAAAAAAAAAAGAAGTGATCCCGTGTGCAACTTCGTCTCCCCTGTACAAACTAAGTCCAGATGCTCGGGACACGGCGTAACCGGGGCAGCCGTGGAAACAGGAAGTCATAACGCGACTGTAGAATAAAAGGGTGAGACGGGAGGATTCGGGTGCGTTTTGTTTTTGGCGCATCGTACCGAGCATTTATCAAACTTTTCCACCGGCCCCGGAGACACTCGCACACACATCCCGTAGCCGTAATTACCGTGAGGCCCACTATCCCCATTATCTCTGCGGCAACGGGACACGACGCGGGAGGAGAGACATGGAGAGGAGGGGCGGGGGGGGGACAGGAAGGCAATTAAAGCTGCCCACCTTTTCCCAGGCAACAGATGTCAGACATGCGCCCGGGACGTGATGGCTTCTGCTTATGATGGGGCGCGCGCGGATTAGACCGGGTTTATTATGGGCTGTGTGTGTAAAGACAAAGCACGAGGGGGGTGGAAGTTTTGTCTGTTACTAATTTGCACCGTGGAGGCGCCAAGTTTTTTGGTGCGTTCTTCCACTGCAACATGTGGTTCTCTTGGCACGAGCTGAATGTGGGTGATTTTTTAAGAGAGGTGTCTGGGCAACCCTCGAGTTAGCCAGTGTGTCCTCCCTATGCAAGTTCTCATAGTAAATCTGCTGGATCCATCTACAGCAGTGGTTGAGACTATCTACTTAAGTAACAAGGGATATTTTGTAGTTCAAGATGATCAGACTTATTGTAGGCCTGGTTTATTTGATTGTACCCATGGTTTGGACCTGGTTTAGACCTGGTTTATTTGATTGTACCCATGGTTTGGACCTGGTTTAGACCTGGTTTATTTGATTGTACCCATGGTTTGGACCTGGTTTAGATCTGGTTTATTTGATTGTACCCATGGTTTGGACCTGGTTTAGACCTGGTTTATTTGATTGTACCCATGGTTTGGACCTGGTTTAGACCTGGTTTATTTGATTGTACCCTTGGTTTGGACCTGGTTTAGACCTGGTTTATTTGATTGTACCCTTGGTTTGGACCTGGTTTAGACCTGGTTTATTTGATTGTACCCATGGTTTGGACCTGGTTTAGATCTGCTTTATCACATACACATTCAGACCTGGTTTAGACCTGGGTTAGTTCTAATCCTCTGCTTTTATGAACCAAGTGTGTTTTTATTTAGTCCTGGTTTAGTTCTGGAGGTTCAAACACATTTCATAGGATTGAAAAGTAGTGAAAGATACAAATGTTTCCAGTGTTTATTGTGGCACGGGGTTGTTCTAGTTTAATCTTAATCCTATTTTGTACAATTGAAAAGTATCTAAAGACACACATATTTGTAGTGATGCCGTTGACTTTACTTCTGTAGTTTGAAAAATAGGAGGGAAGAAAAAGTTGCAGTGGAATCTGAGTAAGCTCTGTGGTTAGGGCAGGGCTTGTATGGGAGCGAGCGTGCCCAAAAATGGTAATAATCAGCCCCTCTCATGTGCTGAGCTGCTGCCGCTGCTGGAAAAACTTTATTCCCTCTCACAGTTTTCTGCCCTGCTCTGAAAAAGCTCTAGTTTCCTGGATTATGTCATTGTCAGACTGCTACTGGGCTCAGAACAAATAACAGGGAAAGACGCTGAAGGTATGCAGGGCTGTGGTCAGGTGTGGCTGCACTGACCAGTGAAAGAGAGAAAGACCAGTGGTTGTGGTAACATGCCCATTCAGAAATATGATGATGACGGCATTTCATTGGCATGTTTGAAATGTGTATATTCATCTATTCTTTTTGCAGTAATTTGGTTGGGAATTTTA
The DNA here is from genome assembly GCF_026437365.1 of Eucyclogobius newberryi. Taxonomy (NCBI): domain Eukaryota; kingdom Metazoa; phylum Chordata; class Actinopteri; order Gobiiformes; family Gobiidae; genus Eucyclogobius; species Eucyclogobius newberryi. The sequence continues at coordinate 12,193,500 of NW_027315846.1, forward strand.
GGGAAGTACAGCCTGAGCCCACACACAATCCTTCATGCAATAGTGAGGTTGTCAAAAGTATAGACAGTTAGATACTAATGTGGAAGCTAATATTGATACTAAATACTAAAAATATTTGAATACTATTGTATCAATGGACTAAACTCTCCTGAATTATTTTAGAATGATCCTGATTGTAACTTTAATGAAACTACTATTATTTTGTGTCAAAAATTCCATTCCATTGTCATTCTTATTCAAAAGGAGAGTTTTTATTATAATTTTGGTATCGGTATCAAGACATTGAGTTTGATTTCTATTTTTAATCTTCGCTTGGGGCTGCCACAAACGTCTTACTATTATTGCTAGAATGGTATCATTGCACCTTAATTCTACAACCGATATAGACATGCCATGTGCTTCTTACTATACTATACTTAAGGGTTTGGGATTTAGTCTGGAATTTCCCTATTGTGGGACAAATAAAGCCTCTGTTATCTTGTCTTATCTCATCTTATCTTGGCTTAATTTTTTGTTGGATTAAGTTTAGTTTTTGCAACAGACCTGATTTTCCAGTCCACAAAAGATGACTCCTTCCTGGTGAACACGTCTAGAAACGCTGTCCTACTCCTATCATTTGTTTTTGACACTGAATGGATCCATCATCAGTTATATTAGCTCAGATGTCACCCAGATCAGCCCCCGACACACAAGCTCCCTCTGGGCTCAGCTTGAAGGCTCGCAGCCCGATCCACACCCTTTACTCCTGGAGCTTAGAGAGATCAGCAGATAAACCATGGGCTTTTATGTGGCTCCCCATTGAGAAAACTATTAGTAACTGATCATTATAAAGTTACTGTACTCTAATGTTTTTCAAAGAAAGATAAGCAGATTCTACTCTGACGTTTGGCTCGGGCATCTAAGGGCCATATGTCCGAGGCTCATCCTGTGATATTTGTGATTTTAATAGAATGTTGCAAGCACTGGTTGTCATGGTAGACAACTGACTTGAGATTCCTTTTTTTTTTTTTGGTCCATGACATGTTTCAGCTGCACTGTGAGGGTTTGACATGCACATACAGGTCTGAAAAAACAGGAATCAGAATTGTAAACTTGTGACCTAATGAACCCAATCAGACAACTAAAACCTGCTTTATATATTTTCCCAATGTTATCCTTGTGTATTAATTTATGTCCCTCACAAATAATCCAGCTTCCAATGTTCGGCTTCAGTCAATATCTTAGGAAACAGTTCTAATAATGTATAATGCTTTATGCTTTCTTATAATTCTGTTTGAGAATCACTTAAGAACATTACATTGGCAACATAATAATCTAGTGTTTTTGCTGGTGGACTGAGGTCATGATCGATTTAGCCGTTTATGAAAATATACTGTTTGTCACTTGCCAGATAACAAAAACGTTACACAACCTTCAAAAGTGTAGACTTCTCTTGTTCAGATGTGTTTTTCAATGCAAAGTGTCCTCTGTCTACCTTTTTAAAGTGGTGCATTCTTTTAATATTGTCTGTCATATTTGCAGTGATAAACATCTCTGTCCATGCTCCACTTTTCTCTGGTATAACATAACATTTCCCTTTGGCAGGGCTCGTGTTTCAGGAACTGTGTAGTCTGCAGGCGACGGATTTATTTGCTTTTGAAGGACTGAAGTCTGTCTAAAGCAAAGCAACAAAACCTGCTACCGCCAACAATGCAGTACACGTTACATTGTGTTTTTACCTACCACTTTACACTCACTAAATGAGCCCAATCTTGACTTATTCAGAACTAAATACGGAATAATGAGCAGAAACCCAAAGAGTGAACAGGTCTAAACAAGGACAAACAGGACCAAACAAGTAGTTAACTGATGGAAAGACAGATTTAGAACAAAACTAAGACCACGACCAGTCTGTGTACCTCCACAAGTTGTATGACCAGTCTGTGTACCACCATACGCTGAGACACTCTGAATTGTATGAATCCATTTACATTTAAAACACAGGACCACTTGAGCAAGGCGAGAGCAGCTACCAGAGCGTTTTGCAAGAGGTTGTTTTGTAATCTCGGTTCATAGCATGTCGGGGAGTGTATGAAATAGTTGCAGTCCAGCACAAGCCTCGACATGACCGCTGGGTGTAGAGGAGAAAAGCCTGTGAAGTCTTATCTCAACATCTTGATGTCTTTGCGGAGCCAGGTGTTTTTGTACTGCAGGTTTGGGACAGCTATTGAACATTTGTCATGACGAAGGGCCAATGTACTGTTCTCTGTACTCTGTATTAAAACCTCTAACTTTTAAAATGCTAAACACTTACTCTGTCTGTACAAGATGGTATGTTGTGGGGAAAAAAAACAAAACATTTAAAAGTCTATAAAGCCAAGTTGAAAATGGCTGTTTTAGGGTATTCGGTTATTGAAAGTGTTTGGATTGCGGTGAATATGAGATTTATTATTATTATTATTATTTTACAATATTTGACTGAGATGAAGCTAAACAGATGTCACTTGAGGACATCTTCATTGTGAAAAAACAAACAAACACAAAACCTATTCTCTCTGCACATTATGTGGTTTGGAGCCATGCGTATAGTTCAGAAAACGATTATTCAATTACTAAATTTGTTGATGATTATTTGAATAGGCTGCTTGAATACCTTGAATACCTGCGCATCATTACCTGACAGTAACGGGTATGACAGTCGTAACAGGCGCTTTGTGTATTGTGTATTAGCTACGAGTTGCGTTCATATCCTATTTGCGTATTTTGATCAGGAACAGTGAACAAACGTCGCTGCCCTTTCCAAGCATTTAAGGTGCAGTTGCAGGTGATGACTCTTCTATCCATTTATTGTCTAAGTCCATATAAGGGCGGGAGCAGAAGCACCTTGGTTTGCACACCTCCCACTTCCCGAGTCCCACACCCCAAAGCTCTGAGCGTTTCCCATCCCTCCCATCACACACACCCACATTCCCCTGGGCCGACTCTGCACCTCCGCACAGAGATAAGGAGACGCAGGTTGAGTCGAGGAGCGCAAACATGACCCCTCCCCGTAAATCGGGTTTATTATGCGTGTGGGTTTCAAATTGTGGAACAGGTGACACTGGGGATGAGCAGGATTATTTGTAGTGTTGTCATGGTACAAATATTTCAAGCTCGACGTTGATACTACGCAAAAGGCTTGATACTCGATACTGATCTCAATTCTACAGTCATAATAAAAAACATTCAAACACAACTGAATAAATAGTTTCTCTTTATTAGTTTGAATAAAGATAATTCCAGAACTCTTCAAGCTCTTGGATTGTCTCCTTGTTTCTCAGTGTTGAGAAACAGAGAGTGTTTTCACAGAGTTTGTATATTTACTTTTATAGGAATGTTTCTGATGTTGTAATTGTTACAAGTACATTTTTCTTCCATATCAATACTTATCCCAAAGTAAGTTGATATGGCTTTTAGTATCGATTAGTATCTGGGTTGATTGCGTTTGACAGCCTTTACAAGGCCGTTTTATCACTGAATTTGTTCTTCTGATCCTAGTTCTCTACTGTCTGGGTCTATGGTTATTCCCTCTCCTTTTATCAAGGCTTGGTACAGGCACAAATGTGATTGAGTGGTTTGATTTGATGTATTTTAGCATGTTATGGTGTCCATAAAGTTACCAGTTTGTTCAAAATAAACTTTGAGTTAAAAAAAAAAAAAAAATATATATATATATATATATATATATATATATATATATATATATTATATATATTTTCTCTGTCTGGTTGGTTGACATCTCTGACATGTTGCAGCAAAGTGGAAAAAAATTGCAATGTTGCAATAATAGTGTATTATGTAATAAGTAAAGCAACAATGACGCAAGTATGTGGGGAAGGAAGTGAAATTCTTGGATGTCTAAAGCTTTATTGTATGTAACAAAAAAGTACATGTATTTAGACTTTTATATGTGGTTTTCTCATTTACCTGGAGTGATTTCATCAATCGACGGCACATTCACTCCTGAATGAAAAAACAACTATACGCAAGTCATATCATTTATTGGATATGACATGTGTTGGGCTATAATTGTGTAAAAAAGGTGTGTACATTTTTATAAAATGAATCATTTCTTTTTCCTGCTACTATCTTGTTAGAAACTAAGGGTGTCAAGTTATGTTATTAGGTTAAACAATGACTAAAAATGTGAAGACATTTTTATCTGGCTGTTTTTGAAATAGTTATAGTTTTGTGGAAGTAGCGACACTTTGCAGATGTGTTTTTAGTGGTCAGTGGCAGTTAAAAAAAGTCAAATATTCAGGAAACTGAGTCAACACTAACAACACTGAGTAATGTTTCACTGAAACCAATATAACGTTTCCTGACTTTGCTGCGGGGTGCACATTGCTCGGCATGCAACACAATGCTACACAATGGAGTCAGCTCTGGGCCCATTGAACAACACAGTCCACCTGAACGTTTACTTCCTGTCATCACATTCCTCCCATGATGCACCACCTCACATAGCAGCAAATAGCAGTATGTTACGGACAGCTTCCCCCCCCTCTCGCACCAAGGTGCGATGTGCTGAAAGTTTCTTTGCACTACACAAACCATGATTGTGCGTCAGCCTCTGTGTAAACTGTGGGACTGGGTCATGATGATGTTGCACATACAGTTTGCTCATGTCAGCACCAGTCACTGATAAAGGCACAGTTTAACTAAAGACAGCATTGCATCATGGAAATTTCATCTCACCATTTTTTGGTTTAGCTTCAGTCAAACTTGAACAGATCTAAAAACTGTTGGGTAACGTTTATGTATTGCATATTTTCAGATGATATCACCAGATTACGTAATACTTCTGCTATTTATATCATTCCGAACATTTTTTAACAAAATTGCACATTTAGAAAAGGTTTCACAGAAGATTTAGGGTTATTGTCTCAGGAAGTAGTTTCAATATTACCATTTAGCGTGACATTATCTGTTGTGCTATTTATTCAAATTTCTTACTGTGACTGTTTGCAGCAGTTAAGTCAAAGTCATTTCTCACTTTTGTTTCTTAATTATTAACATGCTGAGTTATAAGGGTGTTTCATAACTTTCAGGGACCAGGGGGGAGTTTTTCCATCAGGGTAAAGCTTGCAATAATTAGCTTGCAAACGGCGCACTAGGTTCACTTTCTTGTTCCCGGAGGGTAAAAACCTCTTGGATGAAGACGGCACACATCAGTCTTATTTTGACCCTAGCTGCTTTTCCAGTACATCTGGGCTGGGGCAAATGAAACAACTTGGGTACAGCCCCTGAAAAGTAGCGTGACAATGTTTTTTCCTTTTTCAGACTAATAAACTAATGAAAAAACGTTACGATCCATTTGTCCATTAGTCTATATTTGCACACAATATGTGTATTGAAAGACCAAGACGCTACCCTTAAATCTGGACTACAAGCTGCTACTTTTTTTCACATGCTTTGAACCCTTTTCCCCACGTATCGCCACTTCCATTGTAATTGCAGGAACTTGTTGGTTTGAATGGAGAACGAAGGAAAAGTCTCGCAGCTAAAACATGTTATATCGTAGATTCGTTTGTGTAAAATATCCAATGTTCACGAGACCAACAAGTCAACAATACACCGATTCCCTGGGCGGCCCGAAAACTGCTTTTATGTCCGTATAGAACTTATTTTTAGATATTAATTTATAGATTTTTATTATGGGCTAACGGCCTCCAGGGGCCCTCTAGCAGGAAGCTCTCTTGCTCTTGCTCACTCGTACAACTACTAGTACAAGCGCAGGAGCAGAGCCAGATGTGGGGGAAAGCAGACACAGGTAAATCAGCTCACACAGGAAAGTTAAGGACAGAGGGGACAGTATGTTTTCTGTGTGTTAAGCTACAACATGTTGCATGTTTCATTACAATCTGACTCGTATTTACAAAGAAATTAGTCTAATGAGGAACTAAATTTAGACGCGCCTTAAAACACAATGATACATGTGGAGCGCGGATGGGCGATACGGTATCAATATTTTATAATCCGCCCCAACCCGCTCCGCAATTAAATTTCCTGGCTGACCCGTGGGACCTGTGGGTCAAAAGACTGCACATCACTACCACGTACCATCTTTCTGTGTAAATATCATGTTACAACGTGGACACCTGTGGCTTATAGACAGGTGAGGCCTATATATGTTACTTTTTTTTTCTTTGTAAATTTAGTTGACATATATTCAGGTGGGCTTAATAGTCCGAATTTTACAGTGTGCTCAATAGTCAGAATTTTACGGTATTTCCTTTTTAGACTTTTACATGTTACAACTACTAATATTTGTCAGTAAATGTTACATTCCATTGGTCCATTCATCTATATTCTCACATAATGTAACTAGTGAAAGACCAAGATGTAGTTTGCGTCTTACACATTTCCATATATGGTGATTCTATATTACATTTCCTCATTAGTCAGATGAGTCAGTTAGCTTCATTCACAATTTGTTGGTTCTTAGTTTAGCACTTGCATTACAACGCTTCCTGCTTATTGTTTGCAAATGAAATCTAAAGTTCAGCTGCCTGAACTTTATGGGAACGCGGTGTTGCCATCCTGACTGCTGCTTGTGATGTATTTGGTGCAGAGGTGGAGGTCTCTGAAGCGTAGACTGTGAACGCTGCGACTTTCATGTGGTTCTGGGGCAGTGGCAGGCAAACAAACCCACCTTTTCCTCATCCTTTTTGTGCATGAAACAAGAGTGATGAGGTGTGACAGCCGCGGTTCGGGTGACACATGGGTGAAAGTATGCAGCTTCTTGAGACTCTGTCAAGAGCTATTGTTTAACATGTTGAGTAGATAAGTGTGTTTGCTTATTTGTAGTGTTATTTGGGGTAGTTTGGCTAATGATCATCTAAATAATTGAGATGCAAACGCCAATGCAGTTATTATCTCAGAAAGGTACACTTTCTACTAATTAAAGATCTCTATTGTATTCAACTTTCAACTTAAGCCTGAACAATCTTGGGAAAATGTCTTAATGCGATTTTTACAACATTTACAACATTTTAAGATTGATGATTTTGGTTGTAGCTTTCTGTTCAAAAGAGAAGATTGAAATATGAACTAGAAGAATCACGTGCCTTTCAAAAGATGTTTGTAGCATGTAAACTACAGTGTTGTAAAAATAATACATGTTTAGGGATGTCAAAATTATGTTGTTGTATGTAGGTTAATTGATATCAAATTGTAAATGTCACAATATAATTGTAATAAATAATTTAACAAATATTTAAAAATAATTGTGTTCTGTTTAAACGCAAACATAAGTTATTTCAGCTCTATATAATGTACATGGCTTTTAATGTTAACTTACATATGTTCAAATTAAGTATTTTATTGTTTATTGGTGTCAATAATCATTAATAATTGTTAAATTGTGACTTTTTTTTCTCACAATAACCGGAACAGTACATTTTTTTTTTCATGACATAAGACAGATCGTTTGTTGTTTGCAAAGGAAATATTATGTTACTTAAATATTTCCTGTCTTTTGCGATATATCTTATCTTATAGAGCTTATGTCTTTGCTCTGTTCCTTACCTTTACCAAACAGGCTTTTTTAACATGATATATTTTAAAACCAAGCAAGAATTCTCCCACAGAATAGTCTTGTTAAAATCTATTAAACCAAATAATCCCCTAGATATTATCGTTCTTGCCTTCAAAAGTAAATTTTGTGATGACATTTTTAACATTCTTCTGTGACTGGAAAGGTTTGTATTAGTGATAGACTTTTATATGTGTCGGTCATACATGTGTAACATTGGATTTGTGAATGAACTACTCTGAGCTGTAAATATGTGCAGTTATTCTTACATTTTAAACCCAGAGAACTGCCATTAAAGTTGCATTACATTTCAAGTAGCAATTATTCCTCGTTGTGGAAATAAGAGATAGGTGTGACCTATAGTATTATTTGGTTTGGTTGGTAGTAGTTAACCTTTTAAATAGCTGTTTTAGTATCTGAGCAGGAGAAGGAGCAGGTCTCGAACAGGATAATTGGATATTTAAAGTTTAAACATGCGCAGTGATGTCAGACTCATAAAACTCATGTAAAACGTACAGGCCACAACTTTCCACTTTCCAAAACGCGAGCAATAAAGCACAAGACTACCAAACTAGCAGCTTGTTTCATTCCATCCTTTGAGAAATGCATATCATCTTTTTCCTCACAATTATGCTGCTATATATAAGAAACCCATATACTAAGTAGAGCAGGGCGATATGGCCAACATTTTTTTTTAATAGTGATATAGATTAGAAAATGTGCGATAATGATTATAATTCACAGTCATCACAGCAGCGGCTCAGACACAGACAAACTCCTCTCACTGCACAAAGCGGAGCTATACTGTAATTCTTCTTTCTTTGAGCACTAAAATGTCTCTAATACCAATGAATACTAAAACTATTGAAACTATACTCATTTGAAGAGAGAAAAAAAGAACATTGGATCTTTCCTGAATGTTAGAAAATGTCTTTATCTACTTCTACTACTTTTGTTTGGTATTGAAATTAAATGGTATAGGATTATACATTTGTTTTTTTTACTATCCTCATAGTATCAAAATTGGTATTGCGTATCAATCCTTTCCCCCAAGTATCAATTGTATTTTTATTATATTCGTGGCTATCCGATGTTGTCAATAAACGTTACTACATTTGAATAGACTCATAAGTGTATCTTGAACCACCTTGTGCTTGTTCTTGAGGTATTTCTTGTCATATAGCTTGACAATACTTAATAATCCTAATCCATGTTTGCTGGCATTGAAGTTATTTGTTTCCCCTCACATCACATGATTATGAATAAACTCGTTTCTCCATCGAACCCATTCTTACTTTGTGAACATTTCGTCCATATTTGTTCATGTTAGGACCTCGTCACCTCCAGCGTTTCAGAATCGGCTGTATGGAAAGTCAAATGCGCCCAATTACCTTCGTCTTATCAGAGCTGCTGAAATGCAGGGGCCTCTATGCAAATTCCTGTGGTGCTTATTTTCTCAGGCCGTTGCTCTGTATTTAGATGGAGCAAACAGGAATCAGGCTTGGGCTCTCAGTTACAGGTCATTTAAACAGTCTGAAGGCCACAGATTGTGAAAGAGATTGGACCGCCCCCTTTGGTTTGCCTGCGTTTTGGAGTTTTATCATTGACTCTTTGACTAGGACTTTGGGTAATGTGTGACTTTGGGAGATTATGCAACAAACCTTCACAATTTTAAAAGGCCTTACATTTTTTTGACACAAGTGTTTTTTGAGATATTTTATTGTCATGAGATGAGGAGTTTTTTTGTGTGTGCCAGATTTCTTACTTAAGTCCCATTTAACTCATTGTAATCCATGTCAAGTGGTTCATAAACCAGTACTTTTAATCTACATTTGTTTCAGCAGCAGTTGAGGTTTAGGCTTCAATGTATTAGAGCTGTCAAGAGTATCGATACATAGATACCCATTGATACTAAAACTAGTATTGAAACTAGATCATCGTTTAAACATGGATAAAAAAAAAAAACAAAAACAAAATTTGACAACCAATTGTGGTATTGTTTTATCAAGCCCTTTTCTTACCATCAAACACAATAAACCCAATTATAAAACTGAGCTACTATTTGGGGCCCAGTTGTAGTAATTTTTAGTTGGTATAGTAAAGCATTTCATATATTTCAACTATACTTTACATCATCATTAACATTTGCTAACACGATTTTATGACTGAAGACAAGGGTAAGTTTGGAGTCTCCAGAAAAGTACGGCTTTTTGGATTCCCCATTCACAGAGGGGTTTGGGGTCAAGGTGCATTTCCTGTTCAGAAGAAGAAGAAAAAAAAACGCATAACAGCTTCTCCAGTGTTGAGCCCTGTCTGGACTTACTCTATGTATTTACGGTCACATGTCTCCAATAGGGTTTTAAGGCCGATCCATCTGAAAGCAGGAATTCTCCCGCACCATTTTTCCCCCACTAACGCTATTAATCAAACCACATGGGTCTGAGTACATGCACGGCCTCCTTTGAAGCCAGCAGTTAGCGTAGCGTGTTAGCCTGCACTCTGTAGCAGCTGCGGTGCGCATAAAGCTAAAGTGAAAGCAGGCTTGTGTGACAGATACTCAGGTAAAAAGACATTGAGGAGGCGAGTGGGAGGAGCTTAAGGGAGGCGGGGGTTGTCCATAGCAACAGCGCTGGACAGGGGTATCCTTTGTCATCGTCTATATTTCATCATCGCTCACTGTTTGAAGGTATCAGGTGACGCGCTCTGTGTTGACTGAAGGCGCTCCGCGAAAGAAACAAATTCGAAAGGTATTAGCATGGCAATCGCAATCTGAGCGGACGCAATTAGCAACTCGCAAAGACTGCAATTTTTGAAGTACCATAGTTTACTCCACAAACAGCGATATATGTCAGTGTTTGTCATAGTTTATATTACATTTTTTTGTCAATTCTCCTGGGCACATTCAAATGTCTTGTGTTGTTAAATGTAAAGCTTTGAACAGTATCTCATTATCAAAACATAAATAAACTCTAGATATTATTCCTAAATCACGTAGCTCTAGTGCACTGTCTTTTCTCTGGTGGAGGATCTGCCACACGCTTGCTTCCATGCCGATACTATTGTAGTGTTGTCTATACTAAAATGTATATCAAATATATATAAAGTCTATTTCAATATTAAGGAAAATACTTATTTGTCCACAATCTGATACCACAATTATAACGGTTGTTGTTGTTGTTGTTGTTGTTGTTGTTGTTGTTGTTTTATGGCGGTTGGCATCCAATTGTTGCATTACCGCCAGACTTTATTCCTCAGACTTTTCGTAGTCCTCAGACTCTGTCGCAGTCCGCAAAAGTACTCCTTCCATTGCTTTGGTTGTTGTTGTTGTTGTTGTTTTATGGCGGTTGGCATCCAAGTGTTGCATTGCCGCCAGACTTTATTCCTCAGACTTTGTCGTAGTCCGTAAAAGTACTCCTTCCATTGCTTTGGTGTTACAAAGCCCATGAGGTCATGATATGTCTTTGTGACTAGAATAGTTGTTGTTGTTTCAGAGACCAACCGGCTTTAGGAATAAAGTCTGGCGGTAATGCAACACTCGAACAACAACAACAACAACAACAACAACAACAACAACAACAACAACAACAACAACAACAACAACAACAACAACAACAACAACAACAACAACAACAACAACAACAACAACAACAACAACAACAACAACAACAACAACAACAACAACAACAACAACAACAACAACAACAACAACAACAACAACAACAACAACAACAACAACAACAACAACAACAACAACAACAACAACAACAACAACAACAACAACAACAACAACAACAACAACAACAACAACAACAACAACAACAACAACAACAACAACAACAACAACAACAACAACAACAACAACAACAACAACAACAACAACAACAACAACAACAACAACAACAACAACAACAACAACAACAACAACAACAACAACAACAACAACAACAACAACAACAACAACAGGCGGCTTTATTCCAGGGAGACTCTTCTTCATCTTCCTCTCCTTCTTTGACGTTCGGTGCTTCCACCGTACAGCTTTATTCTTCAGGCTTCATTCTATAGGCTTTAATATGTCCACTGATGTCGCTGCTTGGTAGCCGTGCGTCTACGAGACTGGGCGAGGACAGGAGACCACCCCCATCTCGTCACTCTGATCACTCTGACTCCCCACAAGCAGACCCCCATCACTCCGACTCCCATTTAGCGCCTTTAGCCTGTTTTCTATATCTGCCCAATCAAGCTCCTTTGTTCCAAGGAATCTCCCTGCAGCTTTAGCAATGATCCTGATCCTTTCAGTTCTGCTTTGAGTCTGAGCAGCACAGTTTACAACATCCACCATAAAGAGTACAAAATCCTCTCTATCCACAACCAGGGTATTCTCATTAATTCTGGAACCTGCACACTTGGGACCTCCACTCTTGAAACCTTCACACTTCTTGGGAGCCACGCTGGCCTTTCTCATTTCGCCCTGGCTGGGAGCAGCGCTGGCTCCCCTCTCTGTATTTACTCTAAACTCGTTACTTGAAACTTTCTTGACTGCATCTGCATAGGATATACCTTGAGAGACCTTTATTTTATGCACCTCAGCAGCTCTTTTGCTAAACCTGCATCCCCCGAAGGCAGAGCTATGTTCTTCCCCACAGTTACAGCACTTCAGTTTTGCACCCACGTCACACTTCCCATACTCGTGGTCTCCTGCACATTTACCACATCTTTGCTTCCCTCTACAGACCGCTGCAATATGCCCAAAGCGCTGGCACTTAAAGCAACGCAGGGGCGGCGGAACATATGGCCTGACGCTATAGCACATGTACCCAATGAACACCTTACTAGGCAGGCACCTCCCTTCAAGTGTTACCATTACCGACAAGCTGTCACATCTTACCCCAAACCGGGTCACCTTCAAACGCCTAGCGTCCACCACCGTAACTCCCGTCAAATTCTCCTTAACTTCATCCACAGACGTCGCCGTAGGGACACCTACGATAACTTCTCTGACCGTGTTTCTTTCAGCATTAGACACAAGAATGTCCTTTCCACCCAGACGTTTAGTTCCAATCGCCTTCCGTTGCTGAGCCGCGTCCTTGCACACGACCAGCAGCGAGCCATCTCTAAGGACACTCGCACTCTTGATCACTCCCACAGCTACAGTTAGGCTCTTTGACAATGCCACTGAATTCCACTCCTTAAAGGATGCACTATCCTGTGCAAGCTTTATGATCACCTTACAGTCTCTGCTCTCACCCCGGATATCAATAGCTTCAGCCTCATCCTGCTGCTCATTCCCAGAACCCTCGGACGAGCTAAGGGACTTTTTACGTTTCCGGGCACGTGCAGGCAGAAAAGGCTGCTCCTCCACGCCGTCCAGAACGTCTTCCATCCCCGATCCACTCTCCTCCGCCATCTCCCGTCTCTCCAGACCGGGTGTTGAGCAAGGTCTCCTCACAGTTTTAGTCCAGGGCTTGTTTTGACTATTGACTGACCATTTCAACACAAAAGCCGCGGTAGAATAAAGTCTAAAGTCTAAAGTCTGTAGAATAAAGAATAAAGCCTAAAGAATAAAGCCTAAAGAATAAAGCCTAAAGAATAAAGCCTAAAGAATAAAGCCTAAAGAATAGATTATTTAGACTTTAGAAAGTCTCAAGAATCTAAAGTCTCAAGAATCCAAAGTCTCAAGAATCCAAAGTCTCAAGAATCCAAAGTCTCAAGAATCCAAAGTCTCAAGAATCCAAAGTCTCAAGAATCCAAAGTCTCAAGAATCCAAAGTCTCAAGAATCCAAAGTCTCAAGAATCCAAAGTCTCAAGAATCCAAAGTCTCAAGAATCCAAAGTCTCAAGAATCCAAAGTCTCAAGAATCCAAAGTCTCAAGAATCCAAAGTCTCAAGAATAACCATAAAAACGCATTAGTGAGTGAAATATGAGTTCCGTAGATCAATTCCATTAGGCGTGACTGGTCCTTTAATATTACTTATTTTATCAAACACTGTGGCCTTATACTAGTTTTGATGGAGCTCAAGATATTTTAAAAACGGTTCACAAAAGGTCAAATTTTGTCTTCACCCCCCTTTAAATTAGTATCTAGTTTTGACACTGTTTTTTATATCAATTAGTGTCTGATTTTCTATACTTTTGACAACCCTATGCTATTGTTTTACCTTCATTTTCCACTGTATGACTTCAAATTTGTATAGCATTTATTGAAATGCGGGTGTTTTCCCCCCCAAATATACAACTTGAAAAACATCTTGCATTCTTACTGTGAGCAGAGTCGCCTTGCTGCAGATCTGACCTGTAACTGATGTCATCGCCTGATAAAATAGCATCATACGAGTCTGTCCAGTTGATTCAATCATAGAAACCATTGTACGTAATATAAAAACAAAAACTAAACATTAGTAACAACCAAAAGTATTTGCTAGAGAGAGATTCCTGGTCATTTGACGCACACTTACTTTGAAAAATCCCCAATGAATTTAAACATCTAGATCAAATGTAGGACTTCATAAGGAGCTTGAGAGTTGGGAAGTTAAATCAGTCTTTCTACAAATAAATACACTGTTTGCTAGTCTCCTACTTAACAATTTACTTTGTCTAATACAAGGCAAACAAGAATTTCTTTAGTTGACAACAATTAATCTAATCAAATGTGCATTCGTTTGCCCTACAACATCTCAACATTACAATTCTCTTGTGTTTCAGACTCGGTTGCCATTTATTTCACCCAGCAAAAGTTTATGTGTCAAGAAGTTAGACTAAAACTTTTATACGTAATACTTTAGACAACTTCTTTAGAAATAGATTTGTGTATATGAGTTTCTGCCACTTCTCATACTTTCTCCAGACTGAAGACGCTAACCAGGTTTCTCAACTGCTTGACTCCATCCCTTACATAACGGCAGTGTAACCTAATACAAAGTGAATCTCTGTCTGCTCATCAATCAAACCTTCACAGAAGAATTGTAAAGGATATTTCTTTTTTCTGTTTTATCTGTTAATCTCCATCACAGCCAAATGTCCCTGGGCCCATTATCAGGAAGCTAGTTTTCTTCTCTCACTGGGAGGTGGTGCTCGGCTGTCTGCTCAGAGGCTCATAAAGAGCAACTGCAGGATGTTTATTTACACTGGGAGCATTTAGCAGTAATTCAGGTGGAGGTGCACTCACTGAGTTAGAGCAATAGGTGGTCTTGTTGCTATGGGACAGATTTAAACATAATCTATTCCACCTTTTTAGAACATTAGAATCATTACAACTAGGGATGGACTGATTAGATTTTATGAGCCGATACCAATATCCAATATATGGCTTGCTGCTGTCGCCTTCCTGATTAACTATGTTTAGATTTCAAAATCCATTAAAACTAAATGTGTTCATCTGGGATATAAAATCATTTGTGACATGATTCTGTAAATATATGGTTACATCTTTAGTCTAATTGGTCTTTCATGTCAACTTTTACTCAAAAGTCTGTTCAAAAAGACACAATTTGACGCACTGAGGATAAACTGGGAATGATATATAGACACACAGAAAATCTGCCTGTTATACGATACCAGCTGATAACAAATCAGATGATATTGGCTGATACCGATACTGGAATTGAGGCAGTAGTTAAAAGTCCAAAAATAAAATGCAATGGATCTTAAGTCAATCCAACAATGAAAACGTATAACATTCTGATTTGGCATCTCTCTAAACCACTGCAATATCTACAAAATAATTTTAAAATGCTGATTTAAAACAAAACAAACATTGTGTGTAAAAAATGTTGATGGATTGCCATAATGTCGTCTGAATAATAATCAACATAGGATTGATCATCAGATATAGAGGATAAAATGAAGGGACAATACCTACATTTACCTTACCTTGTACATTGTAGCAGGTGTAAGTGTGAACACTGTTTTATCTCTCTGGTGGTTCATGGAAATCAGTTTAATGCTATATTCTGGAGCACAAAAAGATAACATCTTCATGTATACAAACAGATGGCGTTCCTCCACAAGGCTTTATTGTATGATATATGTGAATGTCTAAAATTGTCATTGGAACATTTATGGTGGGCGTCTGCCACACTTTTTAGTGTTGGTGGAGTTTGAACATATAACTCATATAAACTATTAGAGAAATTATGAAAAAGTTGATTATACTGTAGCCAAAAAATAGTGTCTTTTTCGAGCCCTGATATCTTTAGCTGTGTTGGAGGTCGCTGATGTCTGTGTGATCATTTAGGGGATAAACCTCCATCAGTCTGCATTATGAAGTCCTTGGACAAAGATAGACCAGGGGCATTGAGTCCTGCTGCCCTCCCGCTCCCGTCTAAAGTGGGACAAGTATCGAGCGGCTCAGTTTCAATCAGCGACCGGTATTGATCTGACCTCCCAGAGTCCACTGATGCTGTCAGAGAGAGAGAAGTGGGATGTTTGCTTTACAACCACAACACGCTCCCAATGTGCTTAGTGAATGACTGAATTACTAAGGCATTTGTCAAAACCAGCATCAGTTTACCTTTTCCATATTTTTCTAAATTTACTGTCTACTTTTCCTCATCCTTCCTATTTTTAGGTCAGTGATGGGCATCACATTGAAGTGTGAACTTCCGCAGAAGCCAATACCTTTAGTTACCTTTAATCACAACACTAAATGTTCAAACTTAAAGTAAAAGGCTCAATAGCCATTTTGATACCAAAATGATAAAACATTTTTATTTTTCATGACAATAGACTTATTTTGTAAGAGTATCAATACTGTATTACTGATCTAATTTTGATACTAGATTTATTATCGATTAGTATCTATCTAATATATCTGTAATTACTGTTATGATTCATGTACAATTACTGTGAAATTCATGTGCAATCTATGTGCTGTCATGACACATATTCATGTGCAATTACTGTCGTGATCACATGCAATGGTATTTATGTATTTATTTATTTGTCTATGGGAGTTTTTGTTTATAGGAGATCTTCTACTGAAAGTGTTTTTCAGACTTCCTATAAGTGATCTGTTCTTTTCTTCTGTATCTGCCTCTGTATCTTCCTGCGTTGCACCAATGAAATTTCCCCATGTGGGACAATAAAGGATTATCTTATCTTATCTGATTTTCGATACTTTTGACAATCCTTAATCCTTTAACAGAAAGCAAATTTAAAATTGTGACATAAGCGCTAAGAAGATAACTATTCTTTTGTCCCTCCAGATTGTCTACTGCTGCTTTAGTGTAACCTGTGACTTATTGACTCTTACAGTGGTTTGTGCTGCTTTGACCTCTAGTCCTGATGTCGACTTTCACAGACTTTTCTCACCCTGATATAGTCCTGTTTCTATATCAGGGTGTATCAGCTCTGAGTTTACTTTTGATGTGGTGTGTGTAAATGTAGTATAGTTTAGTAAATAGTCTGTCTTGTTCCGAAGTTGAATTCTAGTTGTTACGGTTTATGGTAGAATAAGTAGTTGCCCTTCAAAATTCATTCACTTCAAAATACTTTTAATTTATTTTTAATTATTTATTTAAATGAGTTATTCCTCTTAAATAATCCTGTAGTTAGTGCTGGGCATCTGTTTGTGTTGATCTCATTACACGCACTGTACCACACCTACTAATCCACTCACCAGAGCTGTTTAGTCCACTTCTGTCAACTACAACTACAACTACTACAGCTACTGCTACTGCTACTGCTACTGCTGCTGCTGCTGCTGCTGCTGCTACTGCTGCTGCTGCTGCTGCTGCTGCTGCTGCTGCTGCTGCTGCTGCTGCTGCTACTGCTACTGCTACTGCTACTGCTGCTACTGCTACTGCTGCTAATGCTGCTGCTACTGCTGCTAATGCTGCTGCTACTGCTGATTGTTCTACTGTCTGTACTGTCTGCCTTGTCCGGTCAGACCAGTGCGTGAGCTGTTCAGGGAGGAGTCACTGGGCCTATGCTTTTGTCTGCATCAGCATTACTCACTGTTGCACTGGCTGTGGTGCATTCATTCATTACCACTGTAAAGTCATGTGTTTTACAGTCTAAACGTCTTAAAAACACTCCAAACCATATTATATTTTAAATGAATTGCTTTTGTTTTGCAGTGTGTCGTTTTCAAATGACAGTTTGGCTAGGTTATAGGTAAATATAACAATATGATCTGGATATTACTCCTTTATTGTATTTATTTGTTGCCATTTTCTGGACAAAACTAAAGTGGGGATCAGACGCTGATGAGGTTATCAAGAGTCATTTTACACAAACATTCTCTCACAATATCATTTCCCCTTTAATATTCCTCTTTCATTCATTGTAAAAATAACCTGTATTACCCTTTTGGTTTTTTACTCGGAAAGCATAAAGTTCAAATGATTAAATCTCATTATGAAAATCCAACAAAAAATACAACTAAAAGGTGTAGAATCTCGTCAGTCATCTTCTTGAAATCGGGGAACTGTGTAGATTAAAGACACATTTTGCAGTTTTGACACATAAGTTGCCTTTCAGTTCTCACTTGATCTATATCATTTCACTGTGATACATGTGATATCTGGTTAAGCTGAAAATCTTGACCTCATTGTGAAACTGACACTTCGCTTTTGCAGTAAAACGTGTCTTTAAGATTACTGAAGGCCGTTTATTAACATCTGCTTCCGTTACTGTAACCGATGTACAACTTAAGCAAAGATTTAATACTGATTGAACTTGTATGACTTTCCCTAAAGCCTTCCGTCATATCACATGATGTTGGTGATCTTCACAAGTTTTTATTATGAATAAAGATGATTCAAGTTATGATCCGGAGACAATTAATCCTTCCTGCTTTTTATTTGCTCTTAAATTGCCTTAAATGCGCTCCCATCTTATTTTGGAAATTAAAAAATATCACAGTCACAAGCCAGTCTGTCTAATGCAGTTCAGTGGTCTTAGCGCTCACTGTATGTACGCCCATGCAGTGAAAAAGGGTCTTTGTGTGAGCCCAGCGTAGCCCCGCCCACCTCAGCGCTTCTGTGGTCCTGTGACAGTCATCGGTCAGCAAGAAAAACGCTGCCCAGGCACTCGACTCTAAACACTCGACTCCAAACGCTCGGCTCTAAACACTCGACTCACAAACACACTGCACTTCTCTCATTGAACCGCTCTTTACTGTATGAAACGACTTTAAGGTGTGGCTGTGCACGTGCTACGCTAAATCAGATATTAAGTTTAAAGTTCTGAGGAAGAGAAATGAAAAATGTATGTAAACTGAGGCAAAAAAGGCTTGTCACGTACATAAAAAAGTTTGAATTATAACTTTATTATGAAAAATCTTATGTTTAAGTCCAAACTGGGACAAGGACTGCACAAGGATTCGGAGAGAAATACCAGAAAATAACAGGAGACTAATATAATATAGCTGCTTCGTGCATATATTTGATGTAATAATAATGACCTACATTTTTAATAAAGAGAGAAGTAATCCTGTTGCAATAATTATTTTCAAATCGCGATATATTGCTACAGAAAAATATCACAGTAAACAATATTTTGAAACTACTTTTGAAAATAATAAAAAAAATAGCTGAACGAAACATTTTAGTACTTATATGTCATCCATATGTTACCCTATCTATAATGAGTCATGGAAGTTATTTATTCAACCCTCGTAGTACAAGAAAACGACATATTCCCACCTGTGCAAAGAAAATGCACACATGATAAATACTGAGTCCCAAAATATACAGTCCCAGCTATTATTTATTGAATGATAAGTTGATAGTTGATAACGGTGACTGGCCTTGGAAGAGTGAGACAAACACTACTGCCCACCCCGACAGTGATTGACAGTATAGGCCCCAGTGCACATTCTTTTGTTGTCTATATTTATCCTAATCATATAAGCGCAGTCTATAGCTTCACATTTAGCCACAATTACAGCAAACACTCCAGCCTTTGTTTGGGGGAGCCTCAGTCTGACCCAGTGGGTCAGACTGAGGCTGCGTTCATTGACTTGTTGCTTTGATGCCCGCGCCCCATTTGGATAACATGCAGAAGAATTTGCATTAGATTTGTAAACTATGAGGTCATCGTTATCTCTGTGACACTTCAGGAGGCCAGGGACAACATGTAAACAAAGGTGGAGTTTGAGAATTAACATTTTAAACACGTTTTACCTGTCACTGTTCAGTTTCAGTGTCGTGTCGGTTTAGAATAGATTCATTATTCGCTTTTTCTGTGCTGAATTTTGCTTCTCAAATGGACTGCGGTTGGTACACATATTAACCCATTATTATATCAAATACCAGACATATTTGAGCTTGTGCAAATTGTTATATTCTTAATTGTGCATTTCAAATATGGAGAGTCAGATTTTTGCAGGATCTTCCCTGACAAAAGTAAAAGAATATGTTGTGCTAAATACACCTCTTTGGACTCCATATAGAGCTAGTTTCATTATAATATCAAGATTCAACTGCAAGATTTAGCTTGACAAATCACACAACACACTCTCCAATATGGTTTCCTAAAAGATGTATACTTTAAGTTGTATCGAAAAAGAGATATTCAATAATTAAAAGTATCAATACTGAGAAAAAAGCCCACAAATAGGACAAAATTTGAAGTTTCTTGAATAGAACAGAGCCAACATTAGAATAAGACCACGCAGTATAATAATAAAGTGAATATCTGAGTGAGTGACAATTGAAAATAACTCTATTGTCTAAAAAAGGACTTGTATTTTATTATATTTGTGGTGTTGAACGTCACAAATCGAGTTTGAAATGTTAGCACTAATCTCCAACAAAAACGTAGCTTTAATTACCATAACCGGTTTCATTTCTGACAAGTAGCCTACTATCTTCATGCTCTCTTTAGTCTATATGTTTGTACCGCATTTCTGTTTATGACTAAATAGTTTGACAGCAGTTGCATATTTCGGCCTGTCACAGATGTAGTTTCAGTAGTAGACGTCTGTTGCGTGGGCCGGGTATTTCTCAGGTTTCTGATCCCTGTGTGCGTAGATGAACGTCTTGGCTGCGCCCTGGTACAGTTTTCATGTGTATTTGCTGATGCCGCTGGCCGTCTCATCGCTCTCTGTTTGTTTGTGGTTGTGTGTGGTTTCTGTGGTAACCATTCTGTGTTGTGGAGATGCTCCCTCTCTCCCGCTCTCTTTCACTGTATTCACTGACTCTGTTAAATGGACCAGACTGAAGGAAGAGATACGGCCCCTGTGCTTTGTCCCTCGCAAGAACAAAAGGAGTACTCTAGAAGTCTACTTGAGTAAAAGTATTTCTAGTAATATAGTCCATAGTACAAGAAGGATATACATTTACGACTACTACTACGACTACTACTACGACTACTACTACGACTACTACTACGGCTACTACTACGACGACGACGGACGACGGACGACGGACCGACGACAATTGCATACCTATCATCTGAGACTGGGCGATATGAAGAAATAATTAGTTATTCATTTTTTCTATGGGTCAGAAACGACAATTCATGTGCTGAAATACTTAAGTTAAAGTTCCTGACTTATAACCTTATTATTGTACTGCTCATAAATATTCACAGGCTTCTCCTTGGTCCAGATGAGTAAATATAAGTGCAGCGGACACGAGGGCAGGCGGCCATTCTGTGTCAGACGGAGCCGTTTCTGGCACCGGCTTCGGCCTCGTCAGCACATCGCAGGTCTCAGGGCTGCATGTGTGCAAGCCCAGACTGGAGTGCTTTCTCTTATTTGCTTACATCAACTTTTCTCAATGTGTTTAGAGTCTTGTGGGAGGTTTTCTCAGGCCCTTAGTCAGACACTCTCTGTGTGTGTGCAGAGCCAGAAGTTAAGGGGCAGCAGAACGTTAAAAAAGGGGGAAATATTATGCAATAAGCTTGTTACCATGGTCTGTCCTCATCATTTGTTTACTCAGAGTTATATTTTGATGTCTCATGCATGTTTGAGTAATCCTGTACTGTCCTGCAACCGAGTGCCCAGAGAAGTCCTGTTTTCACCTACCCCCATCCCCCGCCCACTTCCCTGTACTTTACAGTGACACTTGTAGCCACCTGTCACCATGTAAATAACAATCTGCTTTTGCTACTATTTGCTATTACTAAGCAGTTTTATATTGTGGTTTACAATGAACAAGATGTAAAATGATAATATACGTATGTTGTCATTCACTGCTAAATACTTGACTCAAAGCATAATATGTCTCCTAAAATAATTCCTATAGGCATTAAGGATCCATGGTACATTTATAGTTGTAGGCAAAATGTATTTTTATTGCATGTAAATTAATTAAATAATACTGATCCTAATACTAATACAAGAAGTACATGCATTTCATATTTGGTTCGCGCCGACTAAATCGAGACATAAAGCTTTATTTGAACATTTAAGTCCAAAGAGGGCACTGCACAAAATGAGACTTCACTGCCCCATTATTGGTTGGTAGTAAAACTGTTTTTTTGGTGTCTATTAATTATGCAGAGCCGTGTACCATAGACAGTCCCTGAGTTTGTGGTCATTTCAAATAATATATTTTGGGGAAATTAAGACTATTAGCCCTGCATTTCGGCCAGAGCTTATGGGCCATCTGCACCTAAAAGATCGGTAACGCCATCTGTCATGAAAAAACAAAACATACTGGTCGATCCCTACTTTTATGTATAAGAAAATGCAGTTGAGACAGGCTTTTTAGTTAATGGAAAACCGCCAGGGGTATCAAGGACTCTTCAGTCAAATGGTTTTATACCGTTGGCAGCGTTAGACTAAATTGCCACTGCAGTTCCACATTAGCTTAAATTAGCACACGCTGGCGCATGTGTGAACGTTATAGCAATTCCCTTTCCTTCCATTTGCTTGCGTTCACATTTCTGCACATTTTAGCACCATGTGGCAGATTTTTCTCACTGCGGGGTTTGTGTGAGCGCAGCGCCGTGGACAGGGCACAGATAAGTGTAATGGGACGGGCGCAAAGGCTGACTCACGGTTTTACACTAACAGACCTGAGAGTGTCCCGTGATGGGATAGACCGAGCTTTTAGAGGCGCTCCGCTGCACTACATGCCGGCCTGGACAGGACTGAAGTGAAGTGGAATCTTGAAAGCTTCCCATTAATTTCAAATGAATGAAAAAACAGAGAACTGAGAAGTAGAACATTTTCATTTGAATGTTTTTTGATTGAAAAATGGCTTTGTGACATTTTGAACCATATGTACGTTGATTTTTTCGGAGCACTCTGGCCTCGAATGCGGGACAATATATTCAAAGATGCATCTAATAAACTACAACTCGAGTATTATATAATATTTCCCCTTTTAAATGATGCAAAGTACATTCAGTTTTATATAATACTTCACAACAGTAGCTCGGCCTATGCCTCTCCTCAACTCATAAACATAAGTAATCAATGATTTAAGTAACATTCCTTTCCTATTCATTAGTATACATATATTTAACAAATTCAGAATATTGTGGTCATTAATAGACATTTTCCGTTATATCGGAGTCAAATCCTTTGTTTGTAGTTGAATGATCTGCCAGAAGATTGCTTATTTGTACAGTTTAGGCACTACTAAATGCAATTATTATCTCATTAAGGTACACACTGCCAGCTCTTTGGACTGTAATTAAGTGGAAGCGTGAGGCCTCGGATCTGAAGCAGCTGCAGTGAGGAAGTCGATGTGTCCAACTCTGTCCCATCTGGAAACATGTGTGTTCAGTGTGAGTGTGCGGAGGGCGGCCGTGCTCCCCCGAGTGCTCTAGAGGAAGAGACACGCGGGATGAGTGCTCAACTTTGACCTCTCTGTGACTGACACCGAGAGACTGAGAGGCCCAGGATGGGACTGAGAGGAGCGGCCGTTACCCCTGTTTGTGTCGGAGGAAGTGCTGTGTCTTACGGGGCAAATCGTTTGGAAGATTTCGATCAAATGGGTTTCTGCTCTCAAATGTTGAATCCTACAGTGTAAATGAGCTGCACAATTTTTGGTTCCAATATAGAATGGCGTCAAATCAAATGTATTTTAGCAATCGGTGCCAATTTAAAGATTAACAATTGCGTAGACCTTTTGTAAAAATGTCCTTACTTACATTGTAACAGGGCTATAAACATCTGCTTTTCTTTTGTTACACTCAATGTCCATTACAAACAATTAAACTTTAATTCACATTTCATTGTGAATTTAGCAAAAGGGAACATATATTTAAACAGACCCCTCCACTTACATTATTGCACAAGGAACATTTCTAGATCAGCTCATCAACAGGATCAATTTCCTCTTTAAAAGGAACGTTTTAATTCAAATGACACATTGCGTTTTTACATTAGCCATAGTGTAAGTCAGCGTATTGGGAAAAGAGGGGAAAATATATTCTCGTTTAGAGTTTTCCCATTCTCCCACTTGACATTTCTACTGTAAAACTCTTTATGTGCTGCCAGATGCCCATGCAGCAGTGGAGAACTGCAGAGCCTCCTGACAGTAGTTTGGCCCGAAGAAAGAAGCCTTTAACTCTGAGCTTTTACACAAATTTACACTGAGAGAAACTTGTTCTTTGTACTGTTTCTGAATGTGCTCCTGTGTTAGCCTGGTGGTTTGTATTCTTTATTTACTTAACCAAGTAGCAATACAAAATCCATGTTGTAATATCATTGATCCATTGGAGAGTCTTTGAATGCAAAAAACGTCAAAGTCAAATATTGATTCTTCCTGACTTGAGCACTTTGTGTACGTATTTCCTCTTGGTACATTTCATAAGGACAATGTGAAAGTAGCGTAGCCTATATTTGTTTTCTATACACGGCCATCCTCTGTTTATCATAGTGCACCTTAAGTCTAGACGTTTTGGCCCGAGTATCGAGCCACATTACCTCCAGAGCGAAAACAGAAGACCTTGATGCAAAATTAAGTGCTTTTGCATCTTCTTGACGTAAACTGGCATGACATGGCTTTCTCATCACTATGGCAACATCCTGACAAGGCTTTTAATTGTAACTGTATGTTTTATACTCATCAATACCATAAGTAGCCTTTTGTTTGCTAAATATTCCCTCTGAGTTGTGTTCCGCTGTGCTCTACTGACCTACTTTAGTCACATACACTAAAATCGATCAATACTTGCATAGAAATTTATATTAGTACATGCAACTTTTCTGGAAACACCCTTGACTTCTTCCATGATATGCCACTGCAAAAAGGTTTTAAGTGCTGTTTATACTTTCCACAAACTTTCTGTTCCCCTTTTTCGACAATCGACAGAAGCTTGTTTCCCCTTTTCCCACCACAGTTCTTCCTGTCTGCGATTTTACTACCAACTCCCTGCAGTTAGGAAAAAAGCTAATGGTTCAGACATGACACGCTGATCCATCTCGCATTAGGAAGTCATCGGAGGAAGTTTTCCTGGCAACAATTTAGGCTACTCTCTCCAGCAGAAAACGTCAAGTCTCAGCCAAATGGCAACCACATAAATTACTTTTACTGCAAATGTATTGGCTTATGGCAATAGTTCTCAATGGTAGAAAATGTCTCAAGTAGTCATCTGGGAGGAGTTTGAAAAAAAAAAAATCATGTTCTCAATCTAGATTTTTCTGCTCCTGGTTTAGTCCTGGTTAAACTCTCTTCACAGTTCTGGTTTCATTTTGTGTAAGGTGCTTTTACACTTGTCTGGGTCTGGTCCTGCTTTGAGCCCAGTTAAGTCCTGATGTAGACATGGTTTGGTCCTGTTCTAGTCCTGGTTTAGTCCCGAGTTTAATCTCAATTTTGATGCGGTGTTTGCAAGAGTGAACCATGGCTCTATAATATGAACTCCTCTCTACCCTGAAGCAAGTTTAAGGCAGTTTTGTGACCAATCCGCCTCCACCACAGCCCAGGACTTTTTGTGAAATCAAACTGCCTGTGTTCGGTTGACATGGCACCTGTACAGCTTTCACAAATGTTAGATTTTGTACGGATTATTCTCTATTTTAACAACCTTAACTTGTTCGACTTAAATGTAGCCGTCATCGCACTGAGAAGGAGATGAGGACGTAATGTTAAACTAAAACAAATAATGAATATTGACCTTGTGTGCCAGTGAGCTTGGGCTATTGAAAGCAAAACAACTGCCATTAATCTTCCAGATCTTGTCAAACTTCCATGATGTGAACACATACTTCTTAGTCCTTGTCCAATCGTGTACTCAACAGTTTAGACCATGTTTCCTCTGAAGTTTAAATCTAAGGCTGGAGTCGACCGAATCATTTTTTAACTAAATACATGCTCTGTGCATAACAAAGTGAGGCGAAAGCTCTCAAACCTATTGAATATCTTTACGATTTTACTTTGTATCTGACCTAAAGTGCACAAATCACTTTCTCCTTTCTGCTGTTGTCCATATAAATCCTTTATATTCCACCAAAATAATTAGTCAACTAATATCAAATTTAGTCGACCTTCAACATCCCTATGGGAATCACTGTACTTTATCTTATGACTGACTGGAAGGAAAATTTAAAATATTGTTAAATTAAGCATAAAGAATGATTGTATCAATAGCTATATGAATAATACGAGTTTTCCATGCACTGGTCTGAACAGGAGAGTGCATTTTCTCCTCTGAGCCTCCTTCAGACACTGTTGTTGGTATCATTATCTGTCTGAGCTGTGGGTGGCTATCTCTCCGACTTCTGTACAGTGCATTAGATTGTGGAGGACCGTTCTTACATTGTACTCTTTTTGAACTATTCTTGACGAAAATGGAAAAAACATGGGACGATAGCCAATTTAAAATGTCTGCTTTTAAGAGGCTTTGATTATGTGAGCTCAGTTTACAGTAAGTTGAATTTCAGTGTGTTATTGTGAGAAGAAACATTTCATTCCAATACTGTTCCAACAGCGTGACCAGCTTTATGAAATTAAGTTAACTAAGTTGTGATATAAATAGCCCTACATTCAGATGCGTTTCCAGATTGAATAGAAATTATGATCATTAGTTTTCAGTTCTTACAATTTGATTATGGATTTACTGAATTTTCTTGACATCCCTAATAGTAAGAGAAGGTAATATTGTACTTAATGCGCAATTTTAATTGGTGACAATTCTTAACTTTCTGACGATTTTCAAAAAGTCCAAGTCCAAAAAGAGAATAGATCACAAAGTTAATATTATTCTTATGCCTTTAGGCATAAGAATAATATTACTGATACTACTTAATACTAACACTTAACTACTAACACTACTGATACTACTTAATACTATGTTGTTCCTCACCCCTATTGCACATATTAGATGCTATACTTCTCAGTTTCTGTAGGAGACTCTGAAAGCACAACTGTAACTCTTGTGGTTGCATTTGAGCGTTCCTTTGGTGCGACTTGAGCAACTGACTGTCGAAAATCCCCTTCCTGTCTATGTGTGTGTGAGTGCACTTAATAGCCCTGTCCTTTTGTACAGAAATCAGACTGAATGAGTTGAAGGATTGTCCTTAAATGTGTCTGGCAAAAAGGCAGGAAATATTTGTCTAACACAGGCCAGTTAATGGGAGAGAGAAGGAGAACAAGAGGGAAATGGACAAACTGAATTCACTGTGTTTTTGGAGACGTTAATTGGCCACAGAGGACAAGTGGACAAAATCGCTCAACTGCAAAGGACAAAGATTACAGGAAAACACGCAATGTAGTTTTTTTATTATACCAAATGTTGCGCTCTTGTACTCAAACGCCAGTATTGCATATTGCTGACCTTATAAAAATGCATGGATTGATTTTAAACTTTTACATTTGAGAGAAACTGAAATCTGAACTGCTGTAAGAATCTCCTAAAGTTTGTTCAGGTCTAAACTACAGAGTCAGAAGTTTTGTACATAATTAGACAGAAGAATTTGTTCTATGCTAAGGACATTACTGTATGTTAGTCAAATAATTGCAGTCCTTGTGATTTGCTAATTGCGACTAGTCAAATTGAGATTGTATTTCGATGTATCTTGCAGCCCTAATGCAGGTATATACGCTGCATTTGAGATTTAAATGACAAAAGCCAAATCTTAATTTGTTTCGCCAAGACAATTACATATCGGAGCCCTCAGAGTTATAATTAAAACAGTGTTCGACTCTTGTTGTTGGCTCTCTGTGCTGCCTGGACTGGTTGCTATGGGAAATGTCTTGGTGAAATGACGTGAACTGGCATCGCTCCTGTGTCTGATACAGAGCAGATTCTCCCCTCTCGGCTCTGACCCCTGGTGTTTTTACAGCCGCTCGCTCTCATCTCTGGGATCCTGACTCAAATTGAAAAAAAAAAAAAAAAAAAAAAAGTACCTCTGCCGAACTTTCCAAATTTACGAGCTTTACTTCCTGTCCGATTTCCAGTTGCACGGCTGTACACGAAATCTCTAGTATTTTTAACCGTGCTAATCTCAAACAGATTTCCCGATATCAGAGCGGATCTTTGTGGCCTCTGCAGAGACAGCAGCCTGCACAGATTCACAGCACATACTGTATGTAATGACACGGACAAGTTGGTCGCACATAGATCATCATACGAGAACCACAAGAGCGCCTTTGATCCAAGATTCAATTTAAACAGCATGGGCATTCAGATAGAAGTATTATACTGTAAATATGTAAAGCATTCTACCCAGAGAAAGCATTTATTCATCAGCAATATGTGTTTGGGGAAGTACTGCTGAATCACATTTACTCATTTATTGTGCAGAGAGTTTATCAATGCAGATATTAGAACTAATATTGAAACAATGTAGATACTCATTTGAGCATATACCAAGACAAAATATATATCAAGTTACAATATTGAATCACGGATTGGGACAAAATTGCTGAATATAATTATAATGGTTCTGATCTGTATCCGAACTATTATAAGACCACTGTGATATTTAAGAAATGACTGAACTGGAAATGACATGTTACTATTTAAAAATGTTCATAAATAAATAAATAAATAAATCATTGATATTAATCTCAGGCATTAAGCCATTTCCCTTGTCATCTAAAGCTAGTCTGAATTTCCAATATTGTGACTAGAGTTATTAAAAATCAGATACTAATCAATACTAAAATTAATATCAAAGCTAGATACTCGTATGAGCCAGTATTGAAAAAAACACCCAAAAAAACTACTGCTACAACTCTCCATCTATGAATTAACTATAATCTTGTGCCTTTTTATTGCTTTTTCGAACCATTTCTTCTCTTTATAGACAACAATGTGTCCATGTATGCTACAATGACGGCATTTTTGTGACTTGTTTATTGCAATCTGCAACAATCCCCTTCAAAAATCCATTTAATCCTTATAAGGAAATTTGTATATTTCCTATGTTACTTTCAAGCAATATCTCGTTACCATTTACCAGTCTCGAGCATAGTTTTGCAACAGGCAGTAACCGCTTTTCCCTGACTCACAATGTGGTCAACATACTTCAGATGGTCCAAGACACTTCATCAGATAAATATGTTGCATAATTCCATCAGCTGCGTATAATACTGCGAAGATTTACCACAATTATATAACGGAACTGGACTTCAAAGACAAAAGAAAACACTTACCAACGTCATAAACTACATTCAAGATGAGAAAGCTTTTATTTCGTGGTTGAGAAGCCATTTTAATCATTATTTTACATAACTGGAGCACATTATTAACTTCCGCTTGTAACTAGTAACATGGCTACTTTGTTCAATGTGTTTTTTGTCTTTTATAACTTTATATCAAGGGTTGGGGCCATATCATACCTTTCACGGTGATACTGGTGTGATTTTGCAGTGCTGTTGTTGAAGCATAACTGCGGCGGCTGAGGAGAGGAAGAAAAGCACATTGACTGACATGGACGAGCCAGAATTCATTAGTCTAGGACTTCTTTTACGCTTTGGAGATTTTTCAGCGAATCCTCTTTGTACCAGCCTCACGACACGGGAGAGGGACACCAGGCTTCACACATTAAAACCGACAAGTCATCTAAAAAGTTCTCACCTCAACACTGAGTGAAAACATGGAAAAACAAAACACCCTCATCAGCGCTGAACACACTTGGATGCCAACTGGGTCAGACTTTGCGAGGATCATCTTTTATTTTAGTTTGGATCAAACCAGAACGATAGAACGAGTTTGTGTCCGAGCCACTGCTGTGATGTTCTTTGCAGCTCGTGTTTCTCTGCACTGCGGACACACATTTGTTGTTGTTATCAGCCCAATGCAGAGGGAGCAATGTCCGACTCCTCCACTCACTTTTGCCCGTTGGCGTTATTGACGGGAAAGTACAGAGTGAAATGGGGGATGAGAGAAGGGAGGACATGCAGTAAATAGTCGGCGTCAGAAATCGAACAACTGCGGCCGGCTGCACTTGGAGCCTGTGTGCTGTGTCTTAACCGCTCGACCACCGGGCAGTACAGAGGACAAACTGGGAATGACAAAAGGGCACACAACGACGGGACAGTGTCAAATATCGGCTTATATTTCAATGACTGATACGATATCTGGGGAAGCGTCAACATTTGGCCATACCACCCGTAATAGGTGCTCCACTCTGTTCACCTCAAAGCCATGACAGTGTTGATGGTACACAGCCAAACAAGTCATGTGATGTCCAAGAAGGTCATTAAGGTACATTAAGGTCATGTGATGTACACATGACCTGGTTGCCAGGATACACTCGGAGCGCTGCCAAGCCCTGGTCCGAGCCACAGTGAGAGGAGCTGTACGCCTAGACCCATTAAACAAGGTGACATTTCTGTCATTCACAGGTTTGCAGACTGTGGTATTAGATCTGCTGGTATTAGAAGGGTTTGTAATCCAAAACTCATTGAATGTTTAGTTCAGGTTGGGTCTGATTTATTCCTAAATTTAAAGCCCTCAAAGTCTTCAAGCTGAAACTAAAGGACATAAGTTCCTTAAGTTCCTGGTTTACTCCCAATGTTTTTGTTTGTAATTTAGTCTTTTTGTTTACTACTTTTAAACTAAATCCAGGGTGTACCCCGCCTAAGGCCCGAAGTCACTGGGATAGGCTCCAGTCACCCGCGACCCCGAAAGGGAACAAGCGGTAGAAAATGGATGGATGGATGGATGGATGGGTGGATGGGTGGATGGGTGGATGGGTGGATGGATGTGGTCTTGCCTTTTGATTTTTGGACCGATTAGGGTACAGTTTTTTAAAGAGGAGTAACATTTGAATATGTATTTAAACATATGTTTTTCACACACATTTTTGTTTGTCTGACATAATCTCATCCGATGAGTATAATAATAATGCTATTGGGATACTCTAAAAGAATATTTAGATATTTATTTTTGTCAATATTGATTGACCAGGCCTAATCCCAAATCAAGGATTTTTCCTAGATTCTATTCAACAACGTAATATTTTCTTCTTGACATTTTCAGTTGTCTGGTGTTGTTAGAGTTACACTGCACAAGTGATGTGAAACGTTAATGTTTTCCACTGAAAACATATTTCCTCCAGCACTGCTTTATGTCCCAGGTGACACACAGCCTTGAGCGCACATTAGCATACAGTCAGTGCTACATTATAGAGTCAAGAGTCAAGACCACACTGACAGAGACACAAGACATGACCAAGACATCAGCATTCAAGGATGTATTTACGGAAAAGATTATGTCTCTGCTACCAGTCAAGTCAAACTCTTCAAGAGACGTGTAAACCATTAAAACTATTAAATAGAAGGAGTATCAGATGTTTGGCACGTTGGCACCTCCATGTTGTCATTGTCAAACCTGTAACTATTCTTGGCAAAAATGAAGTACACCTGTATTTTAGGGAATGTTTTCAACACCCAAAAGACCCATAATAAAACTAACTTGTTATCAGTGTGAATAGACTAGTCAGCGATTATTTTTGATGAGTTATTTTCGGATGTACAATAATTCCTTTTTTAATACATCTGAAAGGCGATGAATGAAAGCTTCTAGACACAGAATATTTACGAATAAAGTGTTGATGTGTTGATTAAAGTAAGAAATAGTTTATTCTCTTTAGATATTTTGATTTAAAAATGCAGATATCTTTGCTATAAAATATGTTTTAGGGGCTGTTTAGTCTAGATAACGATTGTGATTGTCCAAATGCAATTACAATCGTTCTGTTTGTCACAATTAGTGGATTAATTGTGGCAGCCCTATTTGCCATCATCGTATTGTTATCTGTGTGATGTGTTTTGGACTCGATGAGATCCCAAATATAAACTCAAACATCAGTGGTCAAAATTCATCACACACCGACATGTCTGTACCACATAAACTTCCAAAACTGCACACACCTTTGCCATTTTTAAAGCGTGGTTACCAACACTGATGTGAATGTGAAACTAATGATACATGTATTTCAATGTATGAGTAGAGGTGGGCGTTATCAGTATATATATTTTTTGTATTTCTTTATATAACATTATTCAGACGATATGCCAATCCAACAGAAATGCACATGTCTTTAACTGTATTGGTTGAGGTTTATTTACCAGACAAATGTTTGTAAGATGAATCATGCATATAACATACAACATAACCGTTTTTCATTTTCATTTTTAATTAGCTAATTTTCTAGGAATTTTTACTATACACAATACACAAAACAACGTTCATGATATTATATAAATTCCAATATATTGCCCACCTCTACAAGAATGTATTACTTTGTCAGATATTCTTGTCTTATCTAATCAACCCATAATTTAATGTACACCTATAGCACTCGCACTTACCACTGCCTATAAAAGTCACATATCGTCACATCTATTCATCTATTCTCACATTACGGTCATTTTCTTTCTTGATTTAGTTCGGTGTGTGAGACTTGATCCTCTCATTAAACCTTGACACCACGATCTTCTCTGTAAAAGGTTTTTGCAAAGCTCTCACATTTTATTGATCCTGGTTTGAACATTTGCGTCCAATCACAGCCCAGTTTCACATGTTTCTCCAAAGGCAGAGGGTGTGTTCTGCCAACCTCTCTTTGGGTAGAACATACAGCAAGTCTTCACTGGTTTGGGAAAAACACTTTATAATCAGTCGTTTTCCTTCAATTTGTTCACCGCGCTCCACAACTGTTGCACACATCTGTAGGACAGGATTATTAATGGTCACGCTAACCTCACGCCACTGCAGCTTAGGCTGATGTCATAAAGGAAGACACGAATAGTAACGGCCAATGCAGACTTTTAAGTGGGTTTGTCTCTCTGTAGTGGAAAAGCAAACTACGATTGACAGCATAAGATTACATACTTCCTTTACACTGAATATGTCTCCAGTTTGGTTGCAAAAATGAGACTGGTCCTTTAATAAGACATGGGCCTAATATAGAAAACATTGTGGACCTGTAATTAGCAACATGTTTTCCGAAAGGAGACATTAGTATTGAACTTTAACATAAGTAGATAATTTTGTTCTTTGGAAACCACAATATTGATCTAAAACGTCTTAGTGATAAAAACGGGTCCATTGACTTCCTGTTCAAAATGGCAGAATTGAAGCTCCACCTTTTCTTTTTTCTCCATTTAAACAAAAAAAAGAATAAGTAGATAATTTTGTTCTTTGGAAACCACAATATTGATCTAAAACGTCTTAGTGATAAAAACGGGTCCATTGACTTCCTGTTCAAAATGGCAGAATTGAAGCTCCACCTTTTCTTTTTTCTCCATTTAAACAAAAAAAAGAATAAAAAAAAAAGAATAAACAAAACACAGAACACAACATGAAACAACAGGAAGCAAAAAAAAATAAAATCTAAATAATAACACAAGTAGATATCAACTTAAACATCAAAAGAAGAACATAATCACAGCACATTAAAAAAAGTCCTGCCTTTTAAATTGTGAGGCACTTTTTATTTATTTTTTAGAAAAGTGGCTACATGATATTTTAGAACCCTGCATTTGTCACAGTCTTAATTTTTCAAACAATCACAACGAAGTGAAGGAATGTGGGCGGGGCTTGCTCATTAAAGTTGATTTTGCGTATATGTCTCTTTTAATAGTGCAATAGCTCTTAATACTTTTGTCTGCTGACATTGTGTAGCTTTAGTTGTACTTCTACTTTAATTAACAGTACATAAAAACATATTTAGCTTCACAACCATCCACCTATTATTATTCACATTTTATAAAGCCTATTCAGGTGATTTAGTCATGAGTGAATGCTTCTGTGGCACAAAGAAAATGAAAAAGACTTCAGTTTTGTGTTTTAAAAATGGCATTCTCAATTCTAACCACCACTTCGAAACAAGTACAGCTTTCTTTGGGACTGGCCGTGTCTCCCATGTCCGCCTCTGCCTCCGCTCAGTCCGTGGACGTAATTAGACCAGGATCTCGTAAAAAGCTGTTCATAATGGAGTCTGTGGAGGCCTAAGGAGGATAGACCGTTAGTGCCAGCTCCCGTTTGAGCGTCTCGGATCTGGCGGCGACACATGTTTCCCATTAGCCTGTTACCGTGCCAGCAATACCAGGCAATCCAGAGCCCACGACACCTACTGTACTCGACGCACAATGATACAGTGTCCGGCCTGTGGAACGAGTGGGCTAAACGCTGGTTAGCGTCAGCAGAACGGATCGGGCTAAGTATACAATAGGGCTATAAAGAAGGAAAGCAGTTTGACAGTAAGATTGTTGTTTGGAGATTTGTTGAGGAAGTTGCTTGTATGCAGTATAGAAATAAAGTATACATTAAAGGAACCACACAATGTAGCCACGTTGAAAATCGATTACTTCTGAAACAGTGCGTTGGAAAAAGATCTCAAAGGACCTCATTATCCCAGAATGCTTTGGGGATGTGTTTGTTTGTTGTCCTCTTGTATTTTTCGGGCACATTGGGGGAAAATGGCAGTTGAATTTTACTCTAGAAATCCTGTTCCTGTAAAAACTACTTCAGAACGCTACATCGATTAGATATTGTTCCAATTAAAGCAGACTTTGGTTTGTTCCCAGAAGTGAATGCATCGTTTTTTTCCATTTGATTTCGACTACCAAAACACCAGTGGACAGATATGTGTTGTTAAACTAATATTAGACCCGCCTACTGGCTCCATGTGGATGAAAAACAAACTATGAAACGTTAACAGATTGGTACTGTTAAATTAGCAAACTATAAATAAAATCTTTGGACAATTTTGGCATGCTTTAGTGGCATAGAAACTGGTTCCTCAAGGCTCTTACAAGGATACGACTGAAGCTTGAATGTTTTGTTTGATCAGGAATTAGTTTTATGTAGTAAACGGACTGTAAACATATAATTTGAAATGAACTGCTTTGATCTTTTGACTCATAATGCCTTCTCTTCTCTCTCGCAGACATTCACAGCGTGGTGTAACTCCCACTTGAGGAAAACCGGGACACAAATCGAGAACATTGAGGAGGACTTTCGGGACGGACTCAAACTCATGCTGCTGCTGGAGGTCATCTCAGGTCAGGACTCTCAAGACTTACACCTGTTTTCTCCTAAAAAATCATCACATTTTATACAATTCTGCCAATAATGCATCCAGAACAATTTTATGTTGCAAAATTATAGCTGTGCAACAAATTCAACTCTAATCTAATTAAAACATTTTGATGATTATTTGTTGGCCAACCAAAGTAATTTATCTAGGTTTATATCCTCAATATAATCAGTAGTTTGTTATTTTGGGTGTTGTGATTGGAAAAAGGTGTGGAACTACTGCCTTAGGAGGATAAAAGCGTCAGGATTGGAGCAGACTTCTGACTTTGGCGGAATAAATTTTACTATTTTTATGTGTTAAATGGCATTAATTAAAAGTCTGTCATTTTGATGTTTGTGAAATTAACTTTTGAAGCCATTTTATTTGTTTTGAATAAGAAAACATGCTATTTAGATTGAAAACTGCTCAACATGTTTTAGTTAAAGTTAAGTTTTAAAAAGTTTGCATCATTTGCCATATCTTCGGCTCTAAACAATATCATGTGTTAACCCTAAAAGAGAAAATTGTTTACTGCAATGTAGTAATTGCATTGTAGGTTTAAGCCACAATGCAGGCATGTCATCTTTAAAATAAAGTTTAAATTAAGGCTTGATTGTTAATCTGTTCAGAAACATTTAATAAGACTTACACGAGCAGGAGCATGTTTCATACAGAATAAGACTGGATACTTTGTTGTTTTTGCAGTATTTGTGATATGCTAATTGCAACCATTTACATTTCATTTTAGTTTTGATTGTGAATGTGATCAATCTTGCTGCCATAGCGCTGCAATGGAGACATACATTAAATACATAATTATTTGATAGCTAAATAGAATAATAAATATCTAGGGTTTGCCAATGAAATACTCCTCCTAATACTCCTGTTCATTCCTCCTTACACTAGTAATGTGTTAATTTGTTTGAGTGTAGTTTTTTGAGTTGTATCATTGTATACAGGTTTTTTTCCCATTGAAAGTAATCATATTATCTCTTTATCATTTGTTCTTTAGGCGAGCGCTTGGCCAAACCAGAACGAGGAAAGATGAGAGTTCACAAGATTTCAAATGTAAACAAAGCCCTGGACTTCATCGCCAGTAAAGGAGTCAAACTGGTGTCCATTGGAGCAGAGGGTATGTTGTGTCCTACTTGTTAGTTACAGTAAGAATCATCTCACATCAGGGTGCTGTGGAGGAGGAGGAGAAATATTTACATATACTTCATTTTTATTCACAAAGTACTCAATCTAGTCTTGAAATGGAAACTAATTTGATTTGATTAAATTTAATGCATGATGTAACACATGAGGTTATTATGAGGACATTATTCATTGGAGAAGGTATAATGTAAGTTAAATATAAATTGTGAATGTCTGGACTATATAATAAGCATTCATTTTGCACCTTAAATCTGTCGCTGATCACTAATTATAGGCTCTGTGATTAGATTTTACCACGACAATGACATGACAACGTTTGGAGCAGTTATGGCAGATCATCACATTTAAAACCATGTATTTTTACTGTGTTTCCTTCAAAAAAAGGAGTTTTGTACTAAAATGCATTGAAACTCTTTGACTATGAACAATTTTACCTTGGCTTTTTTTCAACCTTTGCGACATTGACAAAAATGTGAAAAACTAAATCAGAGCGGTGCAAGAAACACACAAATGTTTGAATAATTTCATGATGTCAACAGAACGATTTTGTCACTTATATTTACTCACAATGGGAAGAGAAAACGATACTTTTCCTCAAGTAGGAGACTGTTACTTCGATGATACATTTTATGTATGAGCAATATTTTCATTGGATAGTCACTCCAAGAAGCTCTAACAATTTATTGAAAAAGTACTACCCACCCGAATACATTACTGTGATACTGTGGAACATTCTATTCAAAACAAAGTAAAAGCACCTTTAAAACATGTGCAAATCTTATGATAGAAATCTCTGGTATTATAAACCCTCATGTGTACTTGATTGTTAGCCTTCAGTTTTATTACACTCACTCCTGCTCTATCAGTGTACCCTGCTGTTGCCATGGCGCTGCTGTGTATTTTAATGAGGCTTTTTCCATATGGCTCTCCTCTGCACTCTTTACCTTACTCTGCACTTCCTGGTGTGTGGATCACATGACCGGCTGTACCCGAGGGGCTTTGTTCAGAGGATATCCGCCTGACTTCCTGTAAGACTTTGTGGAGTCGGTGCACTTTCTCCTTCAGAGCCATTGTGATGCTTAAACGCTCTGGTTCTAAAAGGCGATCTGCAAACAATTAAAGATGGACAGTTGCTATGACAAACTTGATGAAATATCCCACAATGGCATTTTTAACTAAACATATAACATTTATTATTAGATTCCCGACAGTGTAGATCGACATTAAAACGCTGTATTTTTTGCTTGCTCATCTATGGGACCGTCGCCAGAGCAACGTTTAAAACCAATGTCCTATCTTTTAAATGGGGACAAGTCCTCAAAATATTGCCAATAACAGGAAGATGAAACCCATAGATTCTGCATTAGTTGTTTTCAGATTAAGAATGTAAGGACGGCACTCGCACAAGGTTTTCTCTCTGTCAGTTATATTGTATTGTTTCTTTACAAACTTTAAGTTATCAAGCTGATCTTTAACATTAGTGTTGTTTAGGTCCAATAAATGAAAGCTAAAACAGAAACTTTTGTGCGCTCAATATTCACCTTTTCGTTGCACTATTGGGAAATTGTGTTGTTTATTGTACATTTAGAAAACGGTTTACTGGGATTATCAGGGCTTGAGTTTTTTAGTGTGGTATTTTTCTGTATCAATAAATTGTACTTCAAAATTTGTTATTGTGCCATCGCATCTCATTAGAACATTACTAAAGCCCTAAAGCATGATATGATGGAATCTGAATCCCAGTAACGTGCATATCTCATGTTAGTAGTGGCACTGTTTCTGTGTTTTGTCTCATCCACCCTTGTAAATGAGTGAAAGCCAGGTTAAACACATATGGCCTGTGGTTTTGAACTTTAACCTGTCATTTAACTGGCTTAACCTTTCACCTTTTAGTCAGACCTATTACCATCCACTGCCCCACTGTTCTCAGCAGACGCATCAATAAGAATGACTGTTCCTGGTTGGCTCTCGAGGAGGATGGTGACCTAGAACCTGAGCTCCTCCATAAAATTCACAAAAAAGTTTCCATTTGCTCTAGTGCTGAAACTAAGCGGCACAGTGCAGGTCAATTATGATTAAGTTCTTCTTTTCCCCCCATATTATGTATAGGCAACTGTTTTTGATATCTACAGATGCCTATGTCTCATATTGGGTCAAACATAGACACACATTGTAGATATGAAGTCATTATCTGACCTGTTGTGAATGTTCTCATAACAACTTCAGATTATATCATTACTTTGCATTGTTTACAGCACACATGTCATTCTGCCTGGAGATTATAGTGAACTGTGTACATAACCTTCACTGAAACACATAGCTTATCCTTAAGTTGGACTAATGGAACGTAGGACTTTTAAAAAGCCCTGTTGGTAACTTGTTTTTGTGAACTTATTTCCAGTTTTATTCCTTAAAGGTGCACTATGTCACTTTTCTAGTGGAGGGTCCACCATATGCTATTGCTGAAATGTTTCACAATATTGCATTAAATCGATCTCTTTCCATGGAGTCAAGCAGGTGACGCCATCAGACCAAGTTAAAGGTTAGGTCTGTGGAGAGACAATATTCAAGATATTTCTTTTGCAATTAAAACTCATGTAATTAGAAAAAATACAAATAGAATAGTGAAGTTTGCTAATTTTCATGCTGGGGAACAGTCCAAGCCAAAGCTTTAAATCTTCAAGTGGTGGACCCTCCAGAACCCATGATGTTTCACTTGGAGTGAAGTTTTGTTTACATAACTAATAATGCAAAGCGATCAATCTAATCCAGCGGCAGTTCACGTTGAGATGGTGTGGTCTGCTCCTGCTGGAGTCTGGTTTTGGTCTTGTCATGTTTAACCACTGCACAGAGTTCAACCCTGCACACATACCAGACAGATTATCCCCATTCACTCCCCTCCGGCCGGCCCCTCCACCCCTCACTACCATGGGACTGTCCCAAGACAGAGCCGTGTGCTGTTTGTCTGAGATGGAAAATGTGTTAACGCTGCAGACCCCAATTCCTTTTCTTTGGATTATTATTTCAGCACTGCATATCCAAGTAAAAGTACTGTTACATAGTAAAAATATACTCTATTACTCTAGGAAATGTACTCTATTACTTAGTAAAAGTACCCATGACAAATACTACCCAAACATTATAGTTACTTTACTTTAAAAAAAAATTATATTAGATACTTCAAAAACTAGCAGCATTTAGTAGCATTTTACATAATTATTTGATGCAAAACATGAAACTTTTTACAGCTGAATTAAGTTGTTTTAAAACACAATCTGCATATTCTCTGAGGTCTGGTCAGTATAACATTTGTGAAATGTGTCATTAGTCACTTTCCACCCCTGATGGTTAAAACATATTTTTGATTAGTCCCAATTATCCCATAGCCACAGCCGTACTAACAAAAATAGTATAACAATTCCCCCCATATTCCAGTGTTAGTGGTCTGAATGTAGCGTGGCGGGTCAGTCCGTCCTCTCCCTGAATGAACTGCCTCAGACCGACCGTCAATAATGCACTGCCTCTCACTTTAATCCAATAAGACACAGGCCACGACACGTTCAGGGACCCCCGTGTGACGGACACAACAACCTGCTAATCTGATATGTCGACGAGATGTACTTAAACACACCGTGAAAGAAGCCTCTGATTAAATTAGGAATGGGCGACTGTGACATTTGCTGACACAAGCTTGAAGTAGATTTGAAAATGTTGACATGTTGTTCTTGACAGGTATCAAGTATCTGAACAGCCAGCACAAAACCTATTGAAAAAAAAAAGATTGAAAAACTACACTGCATATGTAAATAACCCACAGTGAATTGATATAGTTACTGTTACAACTATTTGCCAGAGTTTCTAGGAAGAACCTCACAAACCCGGAATGAAGTTGTATGTGAGGAATTCAGTTCAATAAATGTGGAAACTTCAAAACCGTTGACTTTGGTCATGAACGCACACTGGTTCATGACCGCACACTGGTTCATGACTCACCAGGAAGAAAATACACATATTATGAAGGCTTTAAGTTTATTATCTTGTCTATAGTCACAAGCATTCTTTTGAGTCACATGTGAAAGGCATCAAGTCTAGTACATGTAGTGTTGGCACTGATGAATAACCTCAAATATTTTCTGGATAAAACCGC
This sequence comes from Eucyclogobius newberryi, assembly GCF_026437365.1. Lineage (NCBI taxonomy): Eukaryota > Metazoa > Chordata > Actinopteri > Gobiiformes > Gobiidae > Eucyclogobius > Eucyclogobius newberryi. The sequence goes on from NW_027315846.1 coordinate 12,233,730, forward strand.
TGACGACACTAAAAAAGGGTCAGTGTGGTCCAGTGTTTTTCTTCTTTTCTTTCCTGTGGCTTGTACTGCTTCCTATCCATGGTTTATAGGAGAACGGCTGAATCTAAATGAGCCATGGAAGAGTCGATCTGCTTTGTGCTTGTTTCAAATTTGTAATGCCTTGATACCAGTATTCTGTAACAGATGAACATGCATCAGTTATTCTGGTATAATTCAAGGTCAAATTTGGGCTCGGAATTCTTTTTTAGATAATTGTCAAGTTTATGACGTATCCCATGTAAAATGACTTGGAGGTTTCAGTGTAGAGGCACGATGGTGTTCAGTAGTGTTCATGGGGTTTCCCCGGGGATTTCCCCTGGACTTCTAACTGCTTCTTTTGTATTAATGGGTTTCTGTTTCATTTGAGATACATTGTATTCAAATTAAATTTCATCTTAAAGTTACACTTTACCTTTTCTGGTTGGAGGATCTCAGATCAGTTCAGTTCAGAAAATTTTATTTATCCTCAAAAAGGTAATTCCTCTCCATATCTATCTATAATTTAGATTCTTTCTATCAGTACATAGTAAAAAATAAGTCCTAGCACCAAAGTACATCTCGAACTCTGAGGACCTCAGGGACTGGCCTCCTGCTGGTGCCCAGAGTCGGGACCAAACATGGACCGGCCTCCTGCTGGTGCCAGAGTCAGGACTAAACATGGACCAGCCTCCTGCTGGTGCCAGAGTCATGACTAAACATGGACCGGCCTCCTGCTGGTGCCAGAGTCATGACTAAACATGGACCGGCCTCCTGCTGGTGCCAGAGTCAGTACTAAACATGGACCGGCCTCCTGCTGGTGCCAGAGTCGGGACTAAACATGGACCAGCCTCCTGCTGGTGCCAGAGTCAGGACTAAACATGGACCAGCCTCCTGCTGGTGCCAGAGTCAGTACTAAACATGGACCGGCCTCCTGCTGGTGCCAGAGTCAGGACTAAACATGGACCAGCCTCCTGCTGGTGCCAGAGTCAGGACTAAACATGGACCAGCCTCCTGCTGGTGCCAGAGTCAGTACTAAACATGGACCGGCCTCCTGCTGGTGCCAGAGTCAGGACTAAACATGGACCAGCCTCCTGCTGGTGCCACAGTCAGGACTAAACATGGACCGACCTCCTGCTGGTGCCAGAGTCAGTACTAAACATGGACCGGCCTCCTGCTGGTGCCAGAGTCAGTACTAAACATGGACCGGCCTCCTGCTGGTGCCACAGTCAGGACTAAACATGGACCAGCCTCCTGCTGGTGCCAGAGTCGGGACTAAACATGGGCCAGCCTCCTGCTGGTGCCACAGTCAGGACTAAACATGGACCGACCTCCTGCTGGTGCCAGAGTCAGGACTAAACATGGGAGACGGACTCTGGCAAGGTTCAAATCTAGACTAAAAACAGTTCTGTTTAGCTGTGCATATAACTGAAGGGATTTAATCTCCTCTCTTTTCATTTTTTCTTTACTTAGATTTTTATATGTTTGCATTGTTATTTAACGCATCGTTTCCTCTTTTGTAAACTGTAAATCACTTTAAATTACTATGTGTACACATTGTGCATTACCACTAAGCTTGCTTTTCCTTGCCTGAAGTCTTACATGATTTATTTCTCTTTCTGCAGAGATTGTTGACGGTAATGCTAAGATGACCCTGGGAATGATCTGGACCATCATCCTGCGCTTTGCCATTCAGGACATCTCCGTGGAAGGTGCGCTCCCTCTCTCCTTTTTTCTTAAGAAGCTACATTTGCAGTTTGAGCGTGGCGACCTCTTTACCTCGCCACTGCACGCTCAAGGAACTGTGCTTTGTCTACACTCGGGATCATCTCCTTTTGATTTAAATAAGAATGTTGGTTCGCCTATAGAGATGGAAATGTAGAGGTTACGCTCGTCATCTTGGTCAATACATTAATGTACTTAAAGTGTAATCCAATTGAAGTGTCAGGAGGCATTCATGTGAATAAACCCAGGTTTAGGTACAGTTTGGAGATTCATTTTAGCATTATTAGCTTTAACTTTAGCATGTATCCAACCGTCAGAGAAAAAGCAACTCATTCTCATCACTCTTTTTTTTTTACCTTGTTCTCAGTCTGACACTAAACGAGGATTAAGTGAGAGTTGATCAAAGAGCATCATAGAAACGGCCAATTCTTCAGATGTTGTGCTTTCCAGGTTCAAAGACAGTTTAAATGGCAAATTATCATTCATAGGTCGTCACAAACTACTCTGGTGTGATTCAAGAATGGATATGAAACAATGGGACAAATCTACCTTAACAAACGTGGAAAATCAGCTTGTACTTTTATATAACTTGCATACTAACAGGTATTTTCCATTTTCATCAGACTTTAGCTTGATATTATATGTTCCAAAGCAATGAATCGTAGTATAGTGTAAACGAGTATTGGATTAATCTTCATTTTGACTGCATGAAACTTAAAAATAGTTTATGGCATGTGTGTGAAACTACAATACATTAACTTGTTTTGTGAAGCTTGGGAAGTTTGGTACTTGTAGACCCCAGGAACTACTTTATCAGAAGTACTTGACGCATGTGTCTGTGCGTTTTTCAGAGACGTCGGCCAAAGAGGGTCTTCTGCTGTGGTGCCAGAGGAAGACGGCGCCGTACAAAAACGTCAACATCCAGAACTTTCACATCAGGTTTGACTTTAGACATTCACAATAGCACCAAAGTCACATGACTCTGCAGTGTTGGAGTTAGCGATAGAGAGAAAATGACTGTTATTATGTGAGAGGTGTTTTACAGGCCAGTGGAAACTCACTCTCACTGTTGGACGTGTGTAAGTGCCAGAGTCAAAACCAGGTGCTGCTTTCACACAGGCACGGGCTTTAATATGAACCATTTATGTCACTGCTTTTGTTTATTCTCTTTAACATACTAGAACCCGACATGCTCAGGTTTCTAAACTTCTTGCCAACGATCCAAAAGAGATGGCAAGAGTGATTAGCCATCGTGTTATTCATTACATGCACTTCAAGCCAACACACCTGTCCTAGTATTGATATTGGTGATACTGTTGTTTAGAAAGTTCATGAATCAAATGTTTTGGGTTGAAAAACATGCTCAAATTCGCATTATAGCCTACATAAATGCCCAAAAGACTTCTTTGCCTTATGTATCTATGATTGCAAAGAAGCACTGGATATCCAAATATCTATTGTGACATTTGGTGAGAAGGGTATAAAGCAATCCCACCACCCTCTCTTCTTCTGTGAGTGGCATTAAAGAGCTGGTGTCCACGTCATACATGGACACAGTAAATTATGGAGGACAGACTGCTGCGCTCTTCTGAAGGGGATGAAAGCTGAAGGGCCGGAGAGGTTCAGGGGAGGTTCAGGAGAGGTTCAGATGAGGTCATCCCAGAACACCGATCCCTGCCCAGCTGCGGCTTTGATCTGATTTATGTTAGTTTGTTTGAGAGCATACTTCTTCAATCACAGAAGGAGATATAGTTTGTTTTATCATTATTTTAAGTAGGCCATCTCCATAATTTGCTGCAATATAAAGTTGTCCACCCACTCTCCACAGAATAAACAGTCTAGGAGGTGATTTGCAGACCAAACACAAGACCGAGCTTAGTCTCCCACTTGTTTTGTCTCTAGTGTAGTGAGTACTAGTGGGTAAGACCATGAAATACACATGAAAATAAACATATACTATAGACTGGGGTCAAAATGAATGTTCCCTCTCCATAAAAAACATAATAATTTAATGAACTATCGTTTGTATAATTAATTGATTTCTCTCTCAGTTGGAAAGATGGTTTGGGCTTCTGCGCTCTCATTCACCGACACCGTCCTGAACTCATCGACTACGGAAAACTACGCAAGGTGAGTCAATCTGATGTGCACTAGTACAAGCCAAAATATCAACGCTCATTATTATATAGCTCATTTAAATATATAAGCATGCTACCACAGGGGCTAACTATTTCTAAATGGTGCATATATTGCTTACATCTTACATTTTTGTGGCTTTGCTCCTCTGCAAGTTGATGCAAGTGTGCAGACTCTATTGGTTTATAAATTAGTTTTATGTTGTTTCTTTTTAAGTGCTTTGTTTAGTCGTTAAAACACAGCCTGTTCCTCGGTTATAGTCAGCAGTCTGTTGCCTCCCGCTGAGATAATATCAGACATTTATCAAAAGCTGAAAAGCTGAAGTCTGGTGTTTATGTCTTTCGTCTCATATGCAGAAAAATAACTGACAAAGCAGCATATGTTAAAGGGACACAGTATTATGCAAATTCTACTTTAATATGCGTTTAACCTTGTTACTGCTGTGTTTCCTCATTAGTTTACTCCTGCACGTTTGAGCCATCTCCTATAGTCCTGCAACTGAGGCTCTTTCTGATGCTCAGAAAATCTCTGTTTTCACCTGCCCCCTATCTTTGTCCTCATCCATGTACTTGGTTCCAATAATTTGAAAAATGAACTATGAAGTCAATGGACCTGTGTCTATTACTAAGCGGTTTTAGGTCAATATTGCAATTTACAATGAATAAAACGTAAGATGACGAGCTACTAATGTTGAAGTTTAATAATAAGATCCTGAAATGTTTGCTATTTATGTCACCAAATTCACAAACATATCCTTGATAACTTGATTAGGCACCATCCATGAGTGTGAATTTAGACATTTGAGTGACTATCTTTGTCTTCTGTCGCTGCAGGACGATCCAATGACCAACTTGAACACAGCCTTTGATGTTGCAGAGAAATACCTGGACATTCCCAAAATGTTGGACGCTGAAGGTGAGCAATAAAACAAAATGGGGTTTTTAAAATGATCAAAGGGAACTTTATACCAGAAGAAAAACACCTCCATGAACGTTTTACTCCATTGTTTAAAGATTGAAAGCATGGACATATCAGTGTCCATGGTAATATACGTGATGTGATTTAAAAACGTTAGAGTTTTACCCGGGCCCACTGCGTCTGAACTGCAGCCGTTTGTTGCAGCTTTGAACTAAAAACTCTCATTTTTTTTCTTTTATCGTTCCATTCACAAGTCGTCTCTCCTGATATTACAGTGTGAAATAAATGTCAATGATTAGCTATTCCCACGACCGTATAATTATCACATTTAGTGCAACAAAGCTTGACGTGTAAAGGTGCACTATGTAACTTTTCTGATGGAGATTACGTATCTAGCTTGCATTTATTCAACCACAGACATATTACGAGCGAGGGGCGAAAGTTACACAGTGCAACTTTACCCTTCTTTGAATCCACCTTCATCCGTCAGTAGTTTTTTTTGAATTGTGTCGATAAACTAAACGCATTTTGAGGTCATCCTGAACTCTCATATCTAATTATACTGTTTGTGTTCCCGTCACATCCAATTGTTTTTTTGTTGTGCGAAGCGATTCCCACGGCATTTGTTCCCGTTTGTTGATTGATGCTTAGCTTTATTTAACCACTCACATCCCCTCCGCCCACGCCCCGCCCCCTCCTCTACCCCTTCTGTCCCGTTCGCAGACATTGTAGGCACAGCCCGTCCGGACGAGAAAGCCATCATGACCTACGTGTCTAGCTTCTACCACGCCTTCTCCGGGGCGCAGAAGGTATCAAGGATGCAGCGTTACCTCCTTCCCTGCCTCCTTCCTTCCTCACTTCCTTCCCTTGTTCTTCCTCCTAATGATCCTTCTCTTTCCTCCAGGAGTCACTGTGTTTTCAGCATGGTTCACCAAATGCATGATGGGAAGTTTGGAGAGGCACTGAGCACAAGAGCGTTGTCGGTCGGTCTGAATTCGAGTTCGATTGGCCCCAGTCACAGCTCAAAAGCAGCACGTGTATGAGAAAAATAAAAAAATGCTGTTTTATGGATTCAAAACTGTAGAGCTGTCACAACAAAGTAAACGGGCTCCTGATAGAAAACATTTGGGGGTAGGAAGTATTCATCAAAATTGTCACAAAGTACTAGTTTTGGTGCATTAAACAGTGTGACGTTTGACTAGTTGTTGCCTCAATACTAGCATTTCTAACTCTAAAGGAAAATGTTCAATACCGATTTCACAAAAACAGATGGAAGTAATGGCAGATTCTTTCATGTTGGTCTTATACTAGTTTGTGATATAGATAAAAAAACATAAATAAGCTATTCAGGAAAGATCAAAATGTGACTTATTTATGTTCATTTTAAGTTTAAATAGTTGTTGAAATGTGTATCACAGTTGCATCTTAGCTTTACTTGCAACTTTACATTTTGAACCCAAGCTTTTTAACCTTTTTAGTCATAACATCCAACAAGTGTAAATAGACTTGAGTCCCGTCGATAAAGAATTTGTCACCTGCAATGCAATTTTGACCATTTTGAAAATAGATTGCCTCTTAAAGTAAGTTTGCTACTTAACTGCGCAGGTTTTGACAGGTTCCATTCAAAGTGAACCCAAACAACAGAGTAAAACAATGGCACTTCAGAGCGGAGCGTTTCACTGTAACAGACGAGTGCATTCTGAGCTGCAGCGAGCGAGTGTTTGGTTTGCTTATCTTTGATTGACTTTGATCGTTTTGATGAAGGTCGTCAACGTTGACACGTCCCAGTCAACTCCACAACACACGAGGCCAAGATAAAATTTTTAGTTAGTTTTGTAGAACAATTGAAGTAAACTCTGATATTACCTCCGAGCCGCTTATATTTAAACCATAAAGTGGGATCATCTTAGTAAATCCTTTTCTACCCGGCGTCACCATAAAATAAGACATGAGCTGCAATCTGAATAAATAAGAATAATGAATATATATCCCAGTGGAACACAGTGTACCTCAGCGGTGTCGTAGATTTGTTAATTATTCAACCCTTTGCAGCTTAAATGTTAATGAACTGTGAAACAAATAGAACTGACTAAGACTTGGACAAATCAAAGGCATCTCTGAGACCCTTGAGCTGTTTTGTTAAAGAATACAGAAAGCTAGTGTTTATAAGTTAAAAGTGACGAGGAGGAGTCCGATCCAGCTGGAGTCTCTTTTGTGTAATAAACTGAAGTGTGATTAGTCTGTGTTTATATGTATGTTAAATAAGAGTTTGTTTATGTTGAAATTGTTACTCAAGTAAACCTAATATTCCGTGAAAAGGCTATTCAAGTTCAACTGTTATTTTTACTGCTTATTTTATAGGCGCTTCCTAGTTTTGTCTCCAAAAACAGTACTTTGTAAACATAATTTGAACAGTAAAACGTACATAGTCTTTAATAAGATGTTGCTGACTGAAGATGCCTTGTGCCAGTGCTGCCTCCAGTGACTGCGCCCCCTGCTGGTCCTGTTGTCTCTTGCACTCTTTTACCTCTGCGTTGTTTCTCTCTCCTCTCTCCGCTCCTTTGGCTCTTCTCTTGTGCAGATATCATTAGCACGTTGAGGCCCGATGAGAAGGCCGTCATGACCTATGTGTCGTGTTACTACCACGCTTTCTCAGGCAAACAGAAGGTGAGACTTGACAAAATACCAAACATGCCACACTCACAAATCAATCAGTAATTCTGGCTACTGTTTGCTGTAGTTACTGTCACCTCTCGTTGCGGTTCCAGTACAAGCTCCGACAGGTTATCGCGATTACGCCTTGAAGATGTCATTCAACCATGTGCATTTTTGTTAACACACCAGTTGAAACTTAGTCCAAATAATAACGACCAAACAAGCTGTGAACAAGGACCATCCCAGGTCTAAATTGTGACTCAAACCAGGTTCAGTTTAAATGTTCTGGAGTCAAATTAGAATCAACAAAGATAAGATGATTAAATGTGTTTTTTACAGACAAGATCAAAATGTAAAATAGTCTTGTAAAGTATCATCAAATCAATGAACACGTTCTGCTAACACTTTTGATTATGGACCACATATTAATGGCTAAGTAGTAGTAAAAGACATATGAAGTGGTTAATTTGATCTTTGTCAGTATTTCAATATGTATTTAGACAATATCTTCTCATGGACGCATGTAAGATTGTCCCAGTCGAACTGTAGGCCACGCCCCCTCATTAGCATTATTAGCAATGAATTAATAAGGGATTTATAAATAGTATAAATCAATATCTGATTTTTGGGGGGGAAAACTGGTACTCAAGTAAGAGTAACTGTAAGAATAACTGTCTGGATAAATTTAATAGTAAGGCAAACGGACAATACAATACTTTTTTTTAACTATTACTTAGAACAAAGGTTGGATGTTGGATGAATAAGTTGTATTAGTTTTGTATTAAATGGCACAGATCAAAAGTCTGTATAGTTAATGTGGAAAAGTGCACATTCTCTTGTAAATGTGATATAAATAAATGATATGTAGTCCCTAAACGTAAGTGTTACTAATGTTCCTTATATACCCAAATGAGTGCTGAAATATAGCACATATTTAGGTTAATAGATTTGGCAGAGACACTGTAAACATGAGGTGGGAAGAACTATGGGAGTCTCCATCTCATAAACATCAGCAGGTTTCCTGGATTCTTCTCAAAACGTAAATCCTCAATTATTCTTAATACCCACTCTTAAGTCCACAAGTTGGTTTAAGTGGAAGAAATTAGATACTAATCCCTTTTTATTGGACTTTTTCTTTGGGCAGTTTCATCTACACGTTTAAGTATTTGGGGATCTTAAGATGGATAAGCCATTTAATTTGGCCCACTGGGATCAAACATTTAAAGAGATGAATGAAAGCGAGTGCTTATCCTGACTTAGCCTTTCAATAGCTTCAGATTATGATTTTTACCATTTTAGAATACTCCAATAATAATTTTTGTTTCACATCTTCTCAGATTGTAAAGTTAGATTTTTGGCAGACATTGCATGACACAGTAAAACACTTCACTCTTATAAAATGTAATTGGTCACAAACTATATATTTTTACTGTTCTGTTTTGGTCAAATAAATTGCTAATGAGACCAATGCTACAGTTTATAATAGCACATCATTTAAAAGTTTATAATGCAGATACATATTAAAAGAAGTATTTTATACAATATAATGTGGGTTTTTGAGCTTTCTGTCCGCATTTGCTGTCCTTTTCTGAGCTTTTCTGAATCTACTCCAGATCACTTTGTGTTCGATATTGTTTTTACTTGACACTATCCTTTGGTATTCTGAAATTGTATTATATCTGTTGTGCTTTGCCATCCAGCGACTCTGCCTCGGCTGTTTTCACGATTAAAGCTGTTTCTTTCCTCTAGCAGCTCTGATTGTAGTGTATTTTTGTGACTAGGAAACACATTGTGGCTGTTGCTATAAATAGTTCAATAGAGAAATCTCATTGGAAAACACACCTGAATATAAATATCCTCTTCAAAATAAAACACAAAACAGGGTTCTCAACCTGTTGAAAAATATACGGCTTTACACTTATTGCGTTATTTTATCATATATATATCTCTATCTCTATCTCTATCTCTATCTCTATCTCTATCTCTATCTCTATCTCTATCTCATAAAATGGTGTTTAAAAGTGCATTATATAACTTTTCTGGTGGAGCATTTACAACCTGCCTGTCTCCATGGTGATGTTCCGCAGTATGGCATTAAACTTATATTGCTTTATTCAATTAGGTGTTTTCTTTGATAAAAATGCCTTTAAAATCATGCTTTGTTACGGTGAGTGGGGTCGCCTCTCCACAGATATGACCTGTAACTTGTCTTGGGAGCGTCACCTTTTGATGTTTAAAGCTATATCTTATCTTATCTTATCTTATATTGTGGAACATTCCATGCAAAGCAATTACATCATCCATGGAGACAAGCAGGTGGCGGACGCACAAAAGTTAAATATCTAAATTGGACTAAAAAAACCTTAAAACCAAACATGATCAATTGTACCATAGTTTTAAGGATTTAATATTTGGATTTATTGTTTAGGCTGCAAACAGCCAAATAGTCAGCGTTTAAGTGAAGGAAATAAACCAAATATATTTGGTGTATGACTCACTGCAAATGTCTAAAAATAGCCTTTTTTAATATGTTTTTCATTTTTGTGGTTGTGCCGCAGGCGGAGACAGCAGCCAACAGGATCTGCAAAGTGCTGGCAGTGAACCAAGAGAACGAGCAGCTCATGGAGGACTATGAGAAACTGGCCAGTGATGTGAGCACGACCCCAGTGTCCCTAAAACTGCCCCACACGCACCCCTCTGCCCCACCCTCTGCTCCGGTCACCACTGCCCCTGTGCTCTTAAGGGTTAAAATGGTCACAGAGTCAGTCACAGAATGAAAACTATTATTACATTTAAATAGAATCAAGTTTATGTTGGCTATTTGAAATGTTATGATCATATTTGATGATCATCGTGACTTTATGATACATTCAAGTCAGTTCAAGAGAAATGATTACCGGTAGTAGTCGTTTTCCTTTCCTTATTTTATTAAATTAATTACAAATATACAGTCTAATACAGTTTTAGAACTAAGAATTTATTATATTGACTAAAGTCACATCTCAAATCAATGAAATGTTGACCCTTTAATTCAACATAAATTATTGAAAGGAAAAAACGTAATTTTATTTGAATTTGTATTATTTGTATTCATACTTATTTATATACAGTCAGCATATGTGTAATCATGAATAACATTAATATTTGATGCAAAATAAATAATTAATTTGTAAATTATGAACTGTAAGTAACAAAATAAACTCCCCAAACTACAAAAAACACAGTTTAGTAAATACTAAATCACAAAAAATGTGTAGATGTAGACCGTATGAATGAGAATTAAATGACCAAAATGGTCAATGATGAAACTAATAATGTTTTTTTTCGTCTTTTTTCTTCTGACACTTCCAACACAAAACACTTCCCCAAACATACCTGTCACACCATTTTCCCGTTATTTGCATGCGTCTCCTCTGTCTCTCCTCTCTCTTCCCCCCCATGTTACATCCTGTCAACCCTTCACCGCTCCTACACAAAAACACCACTCCACTGTAGTTGCTGGAGTGGATTCGTCGCACCATCCCGTGGCTGGAGAACCGCTTGCCCGAGAACACCATGCAGGCCATGCAGCAGAAACTGGAGGACTTCAGAGACTACAGGCGCCTCCACAAACCGCCCAAAGTCCAGGAGAAGTGCCAACTCGAGATCAACTTCAACACGCTACAGACCAAGCTCAGGCTCAGCAACCGGCCCGCGTTCATGCCGTCCGAGGGCAAGATGGTGTCGGTACGGCAACGGTTTTAAGACATTTTTGTAGTCTGTAACGATATCTAAAATGTGTTGAATGCAAGGATAGGGGTTAAGAATAATGAACAGCAGACAGTGTACAGTATGGCTGAAATAGCAAAGAAAACTTTCAAAATAAAGCATTGCAATAGGGTTTGGGATCTGCAAAACGTCCTTTGCCAAAACGACATAAAAAGTCAAACTAGAGCAAAGGAACAACCTGCTGAGGCACTACTGGTAAATTGGTTTGTCAGTAAATTAAAGCCAAGTTTTGTATTTAGCATCTTCAAATCTCCAATGGCTTAGGTTAAAACACAATACAGTCTTTATAATCCCACGCCTCGGCTAATACAATTCTTATTAAACTTGGCTTGATGGTCATGGAAAACATTTACATTTGCAGCTTTAACACAAGTTTAACCAAATATTCATACCAGAGAATTGTGATTTGAATGTCCAAAGATAGATATTGTACAGTATGTTTTTCTCTGTTCCACCTCATATGTAAACAAATTTTAACCCTAATCTCACATGAACCTTCATATCCAAATGCAAATCAATCTCCACAATTCATATTTAACTACAATGAAGAAATCTACATCTGTCAAACAAACAGACATCATCAAGATCTACAACATCCCCATTTATCCCGGCTTGAATTTAAAAATCCTGTTTAGTTCAAGGACAATAACCTCCGTGCTGTTTAATTCCGTTTCCATGGAGACACCCCATCTTTAAACGATCAGACCGTGAAGGAGTGTGTTTTAGGCATGTTTATTCATTCACGTTGGTCTTAAATGTGTCTGAAGTGCGGTGATTCGCTGTGTGCAGGATATCAACAACGCCTGGGGCAATCTGGAGGGAGCAGAGAAGGGCTACGAGGAGTGGCTCCTCAACGAGATCCGCCGACTGGAGCGGCTCGACCACTTGGCAGAGAAATTCAGGCAAAAGGCAGCCATCCACGAAGCATGGACTGCAGGTAATATGAGAAAAGGTTGTATAAAGAAAAACATCCGCAATTTTCAACTCAAAATCAAACTGGTCACATGCTCAACTCCTTCAGTATTACCAAAATAATAGTACAAAGAATTATATTTTTACGCTAAATTTGTGTGCATATTAAGCCTATTTTTATTTTAATTAACTTGTAGCCTATTTTTATTTATTTTTTATCCTATAGCAGATTTCAATTGTTTTTCTTTTTGAATTATATATGTTGCTTTATCATTCATTGTTTTATGTTGCAACGAATCACCAAAGCAAGTTCCTATGTTTGTGAATTCTGTTCGTTGATAATGGCAATAAACCTTTTCTGATTCTGAAATAAGAAATTGCTTAATTAGTGGATTATTATCAATATCCAGTAGTTCCTTTCATAGCCCAGACTGTCTTACGTTGCTCGTCCATGCCATCAACAAACGTGACACTCTACAGTTCATGCCTTTGCACTGATCCCCGGACTGTGTGCAGGTAAAGAGGAGATGCTGCAGAAGCAAGACTATGAAACTGCCTCTCTGTCGGAGATTAAGGCTCTGCTAAAGAAACACGAGGCGTTTGAGAGCGACCTGGCAGCGCATCAGGACCGAGTGGAGCAGATCGCCGCCATCGCACAGGAGCTCAAGTGAGAGAGACACACAAACATAAAAGAAACACTCAAACAGAGAATCAAGATGTTCCATGGGTTAGGCTGATTAGAAAAACGAATTAGCATCAGTGCATTGAAACAAACTTTATCTAGAATACAATCAAGATGTTTGTTTATATTCATCTTTCAGTATTTTTTCATTATACTAAGATTTGATTGTGTGATTATATTATTTTAAAAGAGTTATCAAGCTATTGTTACCATATTTATATTTGGATCATATAAAAAATAAAAAAAAAATACACTCTACACTACACCCAGAACAAAATGCCTCTTGTTCTATTGGATCTGGTGTCATTTGTGCTAATACGAATAATCAAACTAAACTTGATGTGTAAACAAAGTGTTGTACGAGTATAAAGCACTTTCAGCTAGCCAGATTATTATTTTTTTGTTGCTATCATGATAATAACTCTGCCTGTTGTGTGTTTGAAGTGAGCTGGACTACTACGACTCCCCAAGTGTGAACGCTCGCTGTCAGAATATTTGTGACCAGTGGGACGCTCTGGGAGGGATGACTCAGAAGCGTAGCGAAGCTCTGCAGGTGCGGCCACAATACTACAGTCAAACCCCTCACACTGCACATACTTATTACGCTAATCCACGTCTTATTACGCTAATCCACGTCTTATTACGCTTATCTATGTATTATTACGCTTATCAACGTCTTATTACGCTTATCTATGTATTATTACGCTTATCTATGTATTATTACGCTTATCTATGTATTATTACGTTTATCTACGTCTTATTACGCTTATGCGCATCACGTCTTATTACGCTAATCCACGTCTTATTACGCTAATCCATGTATTATTACGCTTATCTATGTATTATTACGCTTATCAACGTCTTATTACGCTTATCTATGTATTATTACGCTTATCTATGTATTATTACGCTAATCCATGTATTATTACGCTAATCCATGTATTATTACGCTTATCTATGTATTATTACGCTTATCAACGTCTTATTACGCTTATCTATGTATTATTACGCTTATCTATGTATTATTACGCTTATCTACGTCTTATTACGCTTATGCACATCACGTCTTATTACGCTTATCCACGTCTTATTACGCTTATCCGCGTCTTTTTTTTTTTTTTTTTCATTTAGGATAAACAAAAAACATTTTACTTCAGCACTATTTGAATTTATGCATACTGCTAGTCGTAATACAGTTAACTCAATTAATAACCTCAATGTGCCGCAGATTAGAAATATAGTCAATTCAACCCTCATCATCTTTTTTTAGTTGAACTACTCTACAAACATTTGAATAACTACTTGAAGTCACTGCGTAATTCCTTTCCACCACAAAGCTGTAAACACATCTCACATCGAGCTAAACGCCTTTCTACTCGCGCTAAATCCTTTATCAAATGCGTATTGATCGCGCGACGTATCGTGTGTTTGCAGAGAACGGAGAAACTGCTGGAGACCATCGACCAGCTGTACCTGGAGTTCGCCAAAAGAGCCGCTCCTTTCAACAACTGGATGGAGGGAGCCATGGAGGACCTGCAGGACACCTTTATCGTGCACACCATCGAGGAGATCAAGGTGAGCGGAACAAACACACCTTCACAACACGGTGCAGGGGAACATATGGGGCTCTGTTTGACCTTCAACCACTGAATATTACATAACGTTATGTTGTTTTTCTTTTCTCGTTGACACTGTCGATTAAAATATATGTGCTTTGTTTAGCAAAGGTTCTGGAAACTCCGAAAGCGAAATATTTGCCCTGGTACAAGATAAAGAAACTGCGTTCACACTTGACACATCGAAACTGAAATTAAAACGCGTCTAAAACTCAAAAACTACATCAGGACTAAACCAGGAACAAACCAGAACAATTGCGAATGTAAACCAATGTGAACCCCAAAGAAACATGCATTAACTGCCAAAATAATCAGTATTAAATCAGTTTTTAGTTGATTTTGAGTTCTTTCTTGTCTCTGTCCATTGCAAGTCCGTGAAAAGCCATGGAAATGTCATTTGATAGATCCAGTTTACCGCCGCCTGTCCCAGTATCTGCCCTGACGGCTCTGAAACTTTGCATAGTGTAGCAATAAGTCTATGTTCAATCCACCTAGAATAATCTTTAATGTTGTTCTATGCTGCAGGGACTAAGCACAGCCCATGAGCAGTTTAAAGCCACTCTCCCAGAGGCGGACAAAGAGCGATTGGCCATTCTGGGAATCCAGAACGAGATCGCGAAGATCGTACAAACCTACCACGTCAACATCGCTGGGACCAACCCATACACCGCCATCAACCCTCAGGAAATCAACGCCAAATGGGACAAGGTAATTCAGTAAATCATAGTCATTCATGTTAAGGTCAAATTAAACAACTCCCAGTTATGAAGCACTGTTCTGTCTATTTAATATGAGAAAGTATTCTGAAATGTTGAATGGAAATGTATTAGACCTGTCCCGTATAGATTGCCCCAAATCATCTTCAATTTGACCTCAAGTTAATAGTAATTTTTATGGATATAACTCTGGTCATTTTGAAGTTTATTGCTCAAATGTGAAGTCATTCCACATAGCCATGGCAGTGACCCTTAACGTCTATTTAACGGCGTGTCCATTATCCAGAAAGTTTTGGGGAAGCATCTCGGGTCACAAAAGTCCCTCGGCCTCATTAAAACTTGATCTTAATAACTTCTGAATAGCAGCGTCCTGCACTTGACCTGACTGTCTGCTGCCCCGGTCCTCACAGGTCAAACAGCTGGTACCACAGAGGGACCAGGCTCTGATTGAAGAACACACTCGACAGCAGAACAACGAAAGGCTGCGCGTACAGTTCGCCAACCAGGCCAACGTCATAGGGCCCTGGATCCAGACCAAAATGGGGGTGAGTTTAACCATATTGTCAATGTGCATAATTCAGAATGAGCGTTTATATTATACCCAAACAATAAATGTTCCTGTGTCTCCACTGGGGTCTAACTCTATATAAACCCCACTAACCCAGTAGTTGAGGTCCTTACACATAATTCATGAAATGCATGTTATTATTGTATTATTTAGGTGTCAGTATTTTTCATCACTCGTATGGACAGACCCTGGAAATGTATAGAAAAAACACAGTTGAACTGAATCTTTATTTGAAAACAAGTATTTTAATCAAATTAATTTAAAGTTTTTGATATTTAAATCAAAACATAAAACGACAAACACTGAACATGACACAGAGAGAGAACAAAACAGACTTCAGAAGCTCAACAAAATACCACAAATACCAAATCTAATAGCAAAAATAACAAAAATGATAATGTCGTATGTTTAGGAGATTGGCCGCATTTCTATTGAAATGCATGGCACTCTGGAAGACCAGCTCACAAACCTGCGTCAGTACGAGAAGAGCATCGTGAACTACAAACCAAAGATCGACCAGTTAGAAGGAGACCACCAGCTCATCCAGGAGGCCCTCATTTTTGACAACAAACACACCAAGTACACCATGGAGGTAAGAAAACGTATCGTATAATATAATACTGATCATGTAATATACTTCACTAGCCTGAATTTTTGTTGTTTGTGGTTAGAGGTGGGAGATATATGGAAACTTTTATAATATTGCAATCGTTCTTTTGGATGGCTACAAAACATGCAGTTCAAGAATAGACATTTGTCAATTAAAATAAAAAGAATAATGTGAAATGTCTGCACTTTTTCGGTTCATTGTTTGACATTTACAGCCACAGAAACAATGGCAAGATTAACAAGAATATATTTCTCATGGATTGTGATATTTTGATATACTTTTTTGTATTGACATCATATGCTGTGATAGTGGTTTTCTCCCGGGCTCTCTGTACCAAGTCTTGTCCTAACTTCACTCTGCCTCCTGCGTCTTCAGCACATCCGCGTGGGCTGGGAGCAGCTCCTCACCACCATCGCCCGAACCATCAACGAGATCGAGAACCAGATCCTAACGCGAGACGCTAAAGGCATCAGCCAAGAGCAGCTCAACGAGTTCAGAGCCTCCTTCAACCACTTCGACAGGGTCAGTACAACTAACTTACTTGGTGTACATTTGGTCATACGTTTATTTAGATACGCAGCGCACTAAACATCTAAATAATAAATAAGAGCTGCATGTTTCGATTGCCGTTGTTGAGATTCCCTAGTCAGTATTGATTCATGATTTATTATTTTAAAAAAATCTAATTAAAATCAAATAATAATTAGTTTCATTCTTAATTTCATGAGCGAGCCATTTGTTTTAGTTAAGTTTGTAGAATTTAACGCAGTAAAATCCTTCAAAGCTTCAACGTTAAAGCTCCATGTGATTACTATTGATCTGAAAATAACAAGACTTGATTTGATTAAAAATTAAAACAAATTTGCTTAATTGCACGGCCCTTAACATGCAGTTTTAAAACTTAAAAACTCACAATTTTTCCTCATTGTTCATTTTTTCATTTTTCACAAATGCAAAACCACACATGAACTAATGAACATGCACACAAGCTATAGACTCATAAACCTGTCAAATGTTTACAAAAGTGTAATGTAAGCATAAAATAGGAGGATAAAGTTTCCTTGAGCGGTTGTTAAATGGCTTCTGTGTTTGGTAATGTCTTTACTGTAAAACACAACAGTAGCCAGGCCAAACCTAAAGAGGAACGTCGGTGTGGTGGAGTTTATAGCTGCAGATGTTATCACTATACAGAAGCGTTTCCATTGATGGTGTGGCTAGACCCTCCGGCCTCAGTCCTGCCTCAGTCCCGCAGCACCAAGTATGGAGGAGTTTTCGCACGGGGCCCCCCTCACGAGCGCCATACTTCACTGCTGCCTCCCTGCACCGAGGTTGACCTATCGTTAATCAATGCCCTCGGCTCACAGGAGGGGGCAGTAGACACCGACACGCCCTCGTTTCATATTTGATGAAGATTAAGCTCGCAGCGTTAAGGGCACGTCTCGAGTGGTATTTGAGGACTGCAGAGGATCCATATTTAAACGCTGTCAGTCAATAGAGAAGTGCGAAGATTGATTTCAAAGTGACAATCGTAAAAAATAGACTTTATTATAGGACAGACATATTGAGAATGATTGCGATGTGGCTGTCAATAACTGCAATATCAATATTATTGCGATGTTTTAAATACTTTTTGACAAGAGCAGCAACTGTGGATTATTAACTTGTTAAAATATTATTTCTATCTATCAAGACTTTTTAAATACATTTTTAATCAAATACAGGTTGAACTATGGTGACTTTTAGATGGAAAATCGTTACAAAAAAGTGTATTATTGATTAAAATAAGAAATAGTTAATTATTTTTTGACATTCTGATTTTATAATGCTGCTGTTTTAGTTATACAATGTATTTTTGTGTGTGTTTTAGAGTCTGTATAGTCCAGAAATCAATAGCGATTTTCAAAATAAAATAAGTACAGACTCAAAACTAAGGCAAAATGAAGGCAAGTTTAGACGGTAGATGGAGATGTTAAACGTTGGTGTTATTTTGATATCGTTAGTTTGTTGCAATATTGATCAGGAGATATTGCAACATAGATTATTTTGCGACATATTGTGCAGCCCACTTTATTATCTTATATATCTTTTGTTAATTTGTTTTCAAATATGTGCCAGATTAACAAAATTATTTTACATTGAGGACAACCTCAGTAGTTATGGTTACGTTTAATGGCATTAATTTGAATAGTTGCTATAGTTGCAGTAGTTGTTTAAACTGTGCGTATGCATTTTAATTAGTCAATTGAAAGTCCTGCTATCTGTAATTGAAATGGAAGTATTAATTGCTGTGAAGTACTTGTGCCATTGACGATATGGATAACAACCTCACAGACGGCCCCGTAGTTTGCCTGCACTCTGCACTTTAACACTTGAATGCCCCCTGAACCACCAGCCAATAATCCTAATCGAAATGCACTGTTTTTCTCTGTCTCTCCTGCATGTCCCACCACACTCCTCCCTCTTCACCCCCCACCCATACAACCACCCACCCACCCATCCACACCACCCATCTGCTCGCATGGTGCACCCTTATCCCATCACCCACCATCATGACAAAACCCACTACCGCCACCTGTCTGTCTCACCACGTCACTGACCGCTGTATGTGTCGCTGCATGGCCCCCCTGGATGTGCCCCCCCCGCCCCCCAGGACCACTCGGGCACTCTGGGCGCTGAGGAGTTCAAGGCCTGCCTGATCAGTCTGGGCTTCGATATCGCCAACGATGCACAGGTACTTGCAGAGGACGCACTCGGCAGCGAAAGAGTTAACGTGTACCTTTTTTTTGTTTTTTCTTTTGTACTTTTCCCTCTTTGTGCTTTCCTCCAATTCCTCTTCTACTCCAATACTCAAATGTACTTCTCCTTGTAATTTCAAACTTACCCAAATTTTACCCTCCTAAACCTCATTTTCGACTATTTTCTTGTCTTGCACTCTTTTACCTGGATCTTTCCTATACTTTCCTCCCTGTTTTGTTGCCTTCGTCTCCCCTATAGAAGAGAACAGGAATCATGGATGCTGAAGACTTCAAAACCTGCCTTATCTCCGTCGGTTACAACCTGGTAAAGCTGCTCCTATGAAACTGTCTGTGTTTGTGTACAGTTTACAGTAAGGACACTGGTAATAAAGGAAAATATTTTTGCATGAACAATTCATTTTTTTTAATATAGAGCGACTCACCAATGACGGCAGAAACACTGTAATGTTTTATTTTTATATATGAGCATGCTGGTTGATATATTATTGGTCACTGTTTGTTCACTTTTGTTTTGTTAAAATATCAGTAAATACTTTGCTTGACTACCCCACAATGCCAAAATATCACATATCAGCTTACAAATACTGCTGAGTTGGTATAACATTGTAAAAAATATCAGGAAAAAAAAAGTTAGTGTACATTTAAGTGTTGGATGTTGATTTAGTCTTGTTATTAGAGCTTGGAAATTCGAGTCCAGACAATAACAGCCTAACAATTCCATTACAGAAACATAGATAGAAATATAAATAGTGATGTACTTTGTGGGGTGGTACCTGAATGCGGTTTGAGTTTACTGTGTGCCATGCAGACCTATCACTACATCCAGTTTGACTGAGCCTGGTCTCTCCTTCAGGGTGAGAACGAGTTTGCACGGATCATGAGCATCGTGGACCCAAACCGCATGGGCGTCGTCACCTTCCAGGCCTTCATCGACTTCATGTCCAGAGAAACAGCCGACACAGACACCGCCGACCAAGTCATGGCCTCCTTCAAGATCCTGGCCGGAGACAAGGTAACTTGGCAGTACAAAAACATTAGTAATATATCTGACATTATTACATTTGCAACTGGATTTCTCAGGCAATTGGTTTTAGTACACTCTGTCACAATTAGAAATGGAAAAGATGATTGATTTGGAAGGTTCTGGTTTTACTGTCGAATATGTCTCGTATTAAAATTATTGAACTTAAAAACTCCTCAAAATGAACTTAACAATCCTTTTATGACCACCAGATTTTTTTTTTTTTTTTTTTTCTGGTAAATTGTTTCCAAATGCGCACATTATTTAATATACCAATACTATATGGGCAAGCACTGTTTTCATGTAAATTTTTTGAAGGGGAATACAAGTTTTGTTTTGAGTGGTCCGGTAATGACATTCAGATGTGTCAATCCAACAAAAATGTGTTATAACATGTCCTAAAATATAATAGTTTAAATTTGATTATGAGAAAAATGTATCACAAAAGTTCAGAACTATAACTAACTATACTACTTAAACCTACTGCAGCCGGCCGCAGTGTCGTGAGTTAGAATTACCATGAACAATATGATCTAAAATTGTATATATTGACCAAGTTTTAAGTATATCTCAAATTTACAATTGTTGCCACATTGTTGCAGTGCAATAGGATTTATATTCCCCTGGGTTTCTATCTAACTGTGTAACAAAACTAACGAACCCTCTACTCCGCTTCCCTTCTTCAGAACTACATTTTGGCCGATGAGCTTCGTCGGGAGCTGCCTCCGGACCAGGCCGATTACTGCATGGCCCGCATGGCCCCGTACACCGGCCCAGACGGTGTCCCGGGCGCCCTGGATTACATGTCCTTCTCCACGGCTCTATATGGGGAGAGCGATCTTTGAACTGTCTGTCTCTATATCCTCATATGGGACATCCAGCTAACCCGCGCCCCTTACACACACACGAACACACACACACACACTCCTGCCCCGTCCTGTCCTGGTCTCTTTTGTACGTCTTTTGCCTTATCTTTTTGTCCCTCTGTCCCATCCATACGCTCACTGCTCCCTCACAATCTGTCGCCGTTGTCATGCAATGCAGCAGAAGCTCTCTAAGTTTACAAAGAGGGAGAAAGAAATGTTTGTCATTTGTTTGTGTTTTCTTGTCGTCATTGTTTTTTCTTCATAAAAAAATAAATAAAGTTAACATATTTTATTATACGGAACGAAAAAAGGTATTTTTCTTCACCTGATTGAAAATATGAGACAATTGTAATAAAGATAAATTGATATACTTTCTATGTGCTCTTTTGTGTTTGAAGTATGTTCTAATTATTATGGGTGCGGGTTTGGTACAATTTATAGTATTCTTTTTATATGCTAGTGGGTATTTTTAAAGAATTCACATTTTAAAGAAATGGAAAATGTAAGAAATGTTGATGATTTGTTTGCTAAATGGAATATAGAACTTGAATAAATTTTTATCTGGAGGTGCTGAAACTGACATATTTTGTATAAATTGTGTATTAATATTAATGTTAACATAATTAATGGCTCTGTTAATGTCCAATCAGAATACATATGAATACGGTACATATCTTCTTTTACTAGATTGCTGTTAGATAAAGAAAAACAGATATTAAGTATAAGTATGGATAATATATCCATCCATCCATTTACCTTTCGGGGTCGCGGAGCCTATCCCGGTGACTTCGGGCCTTAGGCGGGGTACACCCTGGACAGTGGCCAACTTGTCGCAGGGCCAACACAGAGACATAGACATTACAGACAGTTCACGCTCACATTCATTCACTAGGGCCAATTTAGAGTTACCAATTTTTACCTAACACATACATGTCTTTGGACGGTGGGAGGAGCCGGAGAACCCGGAGACCCGGGGAGAACATGCAGACTCCACCCAGAGAGATCATGTGATGTTGGTCTGGTCCGGGAATCGAACCCATGATCTCCTTCTTGGGAGGCAAGAGCGCTAACCGCCTTTGCCACCGTGCACCCCTGTTTATATGGATGGAATATACGATTACCGTAATTTTTATTTCTTATTTGTCATTGTGCATTCAGTGAAATAGCATATTAAGCAGTAAGCAGTACGAAGTAAGCGCACAGCATCCTGGTGTATATGCATCAAGCCGGAACTATAATCTTGTTCTTAGTTCATTCCGGACACAATTTGTGATCGGACATATTACGGTAGCAGGCTGTGACCTGTCAAGTGCGAGATGGAAATCAACGCTTTATACAAGAATAATGTTTAATTTAAAGGCTTTACAAAAGAACAAAACTGTCAAGTATGGAGTCCCAATGCTGGTGAGTAAATTATGTCCTTGTTATCAGTTTAAACAGTCTCAAAGCGCTGAGAAAATGCGCGAAAACATAATTTCACTAGTTTGGAAGTCTGCATATAAGCTGCACCCTTTTCAGTGTTTTTATTATTCAAAGCTTGAATGCTCTATGTAAATCGCACTCTACACACCATAAAGTCTGAATGTAGAATGTTGTTGCAGTTGCTTGTGGTCGGAGGCTCCTTTGGCTTGAAGGAGTTCACACAGATCCGCTATGATGCACAGAGACACAGGAAAAGGGTGAGTGACCAGGCCTTCAAAATCAGTTTTTTATACCAACAGAGGCGAGTAGAGGAGCTAATGATTATACTCAAGTTAGTGACGTGACTGTACAATAATATAGTGGAAATAAAAAGTACTGACCTAATTTTTTTTGAGTAAGAGTAAAACGAGCACTGAGTAACAGTTAAAAAATGTGCTTAAAACTGATCAAGTTATTAAAATCGGATAGACAAAATATTAAATAATGCACAGATTCTGATAAAACTATATAATAGACACACAAAAAAACGGAAACAATACTATCTGTAGGTAAGGTTAAGAGGCGCTGACGTTTGAATTATTTAATGCTGTTCGAGTTTGTCACAGACTTTCAGGATTATTTTAAAGGTTACTCACAGTGGGAGGAGGAACTAAAGGTTTTGTCTCATGTCAGAGAAGTACTGTTATTTAAAACTTACTATTGCTCAAGTAGAAGTATTGTGTTCGAAATCTACTCTGAAAAGTACAATATGAGTTACTCAAGTAAACGTGTAAAAGTAACTGAGGTCTATCCCACCTCTGGACCTAAATGAAATCAGGCTCCAGGGTAGGACAACTTGTTTCATCCAAAATATAAATGGTCAGGTTTTATTATCAGACTCTACATCAAAAGGCAGTGGCTACAGAGCCGCGACGCGGTCAAATAGCCCTGCCGTTTCAGGAGCCGCGGCACGGCCATATAGCCTCATGGCTAACCTTAACCCTAACCCTGCGCGGTCAAATAGCCCAGCAGTTTCAGGAGCCGCGGCACAAAATAGCCTAGTAGTTTCGGCCGCGCGTCGCGGCTCTGTAGACTCTCCCACATGGAAAAGGGAAAATGCTCCGTCCAGTGGTCACAGCTTGTAAATGCAGCTGGCTGTCCAGGCTTTTGTCTAAAAAGAGAGATGCTCAAACCTCCTTCAGCTCTTCTGTATTAATCCTCAGGCGTTCCCAGGTCATGGTTACTTCAGCTTGTCTGAAGGCAAAGCTTGCCATGATTTATGACCGTAAATAAAATTATATGGATTATAGGATTGTATTGATACAGATACATGTGGCACGGTGGCAGTGTGTGGGGGAGTTTCCTCTGGGTGCTCTCTCCCATCAACCTCTCCCATCAACCAATGCTCCTGAGTTTCCTCGGCTGCATTGAAGGAGGGATTAATGCAGAGAATTTATTTTCCTCACAAGGGATTTGTCAAAAAAAAGAGCATTTTTAAAATCATTGTTTCAAAATCCTTGGATTGAAATAGGGTTTGATTTTTTTGTATTGTGACGACAATAGATTAAAGACATCAAGGGATTTCATATCTTTTTAATTAATGTAGTAAAGTGGTACATGAGTAAACTTTTATAAACAGGGGTTCTTTTAGTAGATTTTAGACGTCATATGTGTATTTAAATCCCTCCAAACCGCAGATAAAAGTATAAAGGGTTTCCCTCTGTAGTTTTCTTTATTAGCAGCAGAAACACCATTTCTATACTAGGTGAGATACTAATTACGCAGGCTATTAATTCCTTGTGGTGAAGGCTGCAACATTTTCTTTAAATAATTGATATCCATCTTGGTGTAGGTCTAATTAAAAATCAATCAGGGCATTATGAAAGTCATCAGTCATCCGTGTAACTGCAGCAATATTGCCATGAAATATTACAACTCATTAAAAGTAATGATTCAGAAAATAATTCATTTCAGACTATTCTGGGGTGAAATCTATTTGAATTGCAAAAGCCACACAGTTCACTGGACTCCCCAGAATCATAGACCAGTACCAAGTGTGAGCTGAACCAGGTCTAAATCAGACAGAACCGGGACAGAACTGGGACAGAACCGGGGATGAACCAGGACAGAACCGATTATACAACTCCAGCTCTGAAACGAAAATATATTTCCATATCAAAGACAAAAGAGACAGTGTATTTCTTCAGGTTGTTGGAAAAATATTTGATTGATTTTGAGTTTTGGGGCCAAACTTCAGCGAGTCATTATTTATTCATTAAAGAATATTTTATTTTTCAAACACTTCAAAGATAAAACTATAATGACTTGAAGCTCTTATTGTGTATTCTGAACATTTTCACATCTGCCTCCACCTGTGCCTGTTTTTGACTTTTTACTATTGATCTAAACCCAATTTGAATAGCTTTGTTCTGTTCTGTCTCAGTTGGATCCTGAACTGGAGGCTCAGGTGAACGTCCAGAGACAAGCCAACATCCTGGAGGACGAGTATGAGGTGAGGAAGACTGTACAGACTCAGTGCACTTCAGTAAGACTCACAAAGTAAACACTCACGCACTCCTATGTATTTTATGTGTTTAATGAAGTGTAATGGGTCATGTCACGCAACTATAAAGACCTCGCACTACGCAAATATTGTCAGTGTGTCAAAAACAATATATGAGTTGATAAACATACAATACAATTAACAGTTTATCCTTAGACTACTTAATATAGAACCTAAATAGATGCAAAATGAGGCAAAGTTGTTTTTCATTCAAATACTTAAATTGGCCTCTGTATTCTCTTTTTACGTGTTTTTCGCAGCCATCTGACAATTATACGTGCTCAAAAGCAATTTAAAAGAATCATTTAGCAGGTCACAAGAAACATTTTATTTGCATTTTGGGAGATATAATGCGTATCAGAGCACCAGCTGCGTTTCACCGCAATCGCGGAACGTGACTTAATTTAACCTGATTTCAACGCAATACTCTTAATAAAAAAACATGTCTTACATCCCACATGTTCCCGAAACATCTGCTGCTGTTAAAGCTTGAATAAACTATTGCGTGAAGTCTCTCTGCAGTTAAGTTTATGAGAGGCTGCCTTTTGTCACAAATACTATATCCTCTGATGAGATGAGATAAGCCTTTATACTACCACTAGTACATTTACTGTTACTATCAGGGTCCTATGCTTACTTCTACTACTAAGACAATTTAAAAAAAAAGTGTTATTTTCAGTCAACTAAACATTTTGTCAAAAATATAGTGTCAATGATTACAAATTATAAATTGTAGTATGAGTTCTACTCCTACTATTGCTTCACACGTCCTCACAAAGTACTTCTTATCCAAGTACGTACATTAAGAAAACACAATTTATGTTAGAAATAAATATATATATATATATATATATATTATATATATATATATATATATATATATATATATATATATATTAATTATTATTATTTTTAAATATTCTGTGGCGTGTTCTTACTGCTTTTTTAACTATTTATTGACTGTTGTTTGCCCAGTGTGTCTATATAATAACATATTTGGATACATTTTGGGTGAAACATATCTACTTTCTGAGTCCAAACTCAAATCGATTGATATGGGGTATCTGCAGATACAGTGATCCCTCGTTTATCGCGGGGGTTACGTTCCAAGAAGAACCCGCGGGAGTCGAAATCCGCGAAGTGGAAACCTTTATTTTTTTAGTTATTATACAATGAAATACTCCATAAAACATTGAAGCTCACGTGTGCCGCTCTCGCCGGTGTCTCATGCGCAGCGCCGCTCTCGCCGGCGTGTCCCGCAGCTCACACGCACAATCTCACCAGCCTCGCAAACTTCAATTTGGCTTCAGTTTTACGTACGTGTACATATTAATCCATAACGTTATTGACACACAGGTAGAGAAGACGCGGAGAGACTGTTTAGCCATCAGAATGCAGAATATAATGCATGATGCAAATCCGCGAAGCAGCGAGACCGAAAAGTGAACCGCGTTATAGCGTTATTACAGAAATTACAGTTTTGTTCTGTGTTGGCCGGTGGTGCAGAGGTTTAAGTTATTGCACATGTGTGGTTGTTTACACCTCAGTGCCGTGGGGCCACTTCCTGTCCCCTACCCTTTGCCGAATGTCCCCACACGATTTCACACTTCAGTCCTGGGAAATAAAGTCTTTGGGCCTAAGGAGAAAAGCCCTCCTAGGGAAAGCAGGCTGGGTAAACCATGTGCTTGGTGTGATTTGTAGAAGTTGCAGGAGGTGAAAGTGGACGAGTGGAAGAACATCCGCGGGCCTCGTCCTTGGGAGGACTCCAGGGAGTACCAGGAGCAGCAGCGCAGTCGGCAAAACAAGAAAGACTGAGCTGTGACAGGACTTAAGGACTGCAGAGGAGGACAACACACGAGAACTACAGAGCCCACTGCAGCAGGACTGAGCCTACAGAGCAGAGGCTACCTTTGCCTTACCTGTGCAGAAATATAATGTGGGGTGAAAATTAACCCCATAAGTATCACAAAATGTTGAGATTCCACTCTTACCATGAATTCCATGAATCACCTGACTATAAAAAACACTCAGAAGTAACAGACAGGAGCAGAGACACTTGTTTTGTTCTGTATGCGAGCTCATGTGTCTCGCAAACATTGGCATCTAATTTTGGCGTTTGTTCAGTTTTCCATTTTTTAATAACACTGGGATGTGTTCTCCAAGTACACACATTTTCCTTATTAACCTAACACAATAGGCTGAACAATAAGCTTCTCTGACCATTACGAGGGGCTCCTCCTTCTAGAGACCTGTCCATCTACTCGTCCTGGGCGCTTATTTTTTCATTTATATATAAATATAAATCAAATGTATTTATAAAGCACATTTAGAACTTCCAAAGCTAATCAGACTGCTCTACGGATCATAATACAGTTGTACAATAAAGACAAAAACAACCCTTATGACTGCTCCTGTCTGCGTCTTTAAAACCCATTATATTTATTCCTTAACAGAATCATATTCCCAAAACTAAACGGTCTCCTTTGACCTAGAGCTGTTATTAAAGTCACCAGTAGAGGGCGTGTCGTCTCCCCATGACCTGCACCATCCTGAGTGGAGTCTTGACTGAAAAATAACTGTATCAACACCTAAAAGCTTTTATTAATAAATTATTTTCTCTATTGATTCTTTATTTGTTATTCTCACTTCATTGTCAGAGGCCTTTTTCAAACGCTCTTTTTGTTGCATTGATTTACTGTGAGAAAAATCTAGCAGAATAAATGGCCCTATCCCGAGGCTTATGCAGGTAGACCGTAATCCCTCCCACTGACACTTCTTATGCTGTGCTATGAGTTGGATTTATCACATTCATCATGCAAAACACTATTACCTCTAGATTTCTCTTTTGACAAACAAAACAAGGCCATTCCTGCTGCAATGACTTCAAACGACCCATAATATGTATTTACTCCCACTGAAGGTACATTTGATGCAAACCTGATGCAAATACGCCCAAGCAAATATTCACATAGATGTTTGAATACAGATTTCATGTGCACTATTTTGGGATTAGGATTTAAAAAAAATATCTTCACTCAGTAAAAAACAAATGTTTAGTTTATATAAAATATATGGAATTTAACCCTTAACTAGAAGAGCTTTGCGTTTGACTCAGGTCTGTGTCAATAAAGCAGGAGCAAAATAAATACTCAAGTAAAAGTATGACCTGATTTCAAGAAAATCTGAAACAATTTCCTATTTTTTATCAGTTTGTATTTGTCCCAGGTTTGGACATCACCTCAAGCTATGAACTGTGAACAAATCGGCCGTATCAAACCGTAAAGAAAAGTACTTTTAACTTTTTTTAGTCCTGTTAAAAATAAATATATAGTATAAAGTACAGATTCCTGCTGTTAAATGTAGCGGTGTGAAACGTATCCACTGTATAATTACTAATGTAAAGTACAGATACCTAAAAATGTATTGAAGTGCAGTGTTTTGCTTGTTTGCTTTGTACATGTGGTGAGCCTTCACATTTGCACATTCAGTACATCAACATTTGGACAAAACTAAATATGGACTAGATTAGGACCAAACAAGGACTATAACAGGACCAAAGTCCACGTTAACATTAAAATGGACTCTATTTAGGACCAAATAAAAGTGTAAACCAAGACGCACTCCATTTCCTCCATAAAATGCTTTACCTCAGTGTTAGAGCTGTTTTAAATGTCTGGGGATGCATACTTTTGCTTGTATGGTTTTTTATAGCTACCTTAATACCTGCGCTTTGTGCCGCAAATAGCTTGAATAACATCACATCAGAGGATTATGTCTCGGTGGATGTTGCTTTGGGGCCTGTCGCGTTGCACAGAGCGGCCGTGAAGAAGCAATCACTGTAATCCCTCCAAAACATATCAAAATGACAATCAAGGAATTTGTCACAGGATTAGCCGATCCAATGGAGGTTCTTTTACAGATAAAAGTGCCTTTTCACTCACTACACAGAGGAGAGCAAGACCAGCACAGGGCTATGAGGACATGTTTAATAAGAACGTTTCTGACTTTACAAAGTAACTGTTACTGACATGGAAAAGTACTGGTTGACCAACTTGTAGTGCAGTAAAGAGTAGACCTGTCATGATAGTACATTTTGAAGTATGATGTATTGCTACAGAAAACATCACGATAAATAATGACACTGAAACTACTTTATACACTTGCACAATAACCTAGAAACAGAATACTCCAGATAAACTCTTTTCTAAATGTAAAATAAAGTTATAATCCTTAAATCTAGAAATCAAAACAAAATTTCACCACTACGAAGAAAAGTCACATGAGAAATATTAACCCCCTAATATATTGTTGTATCTATGATTTTTTCAAACATATGTGAATATAGTTATCATCTTGACAAAGTAATGTTAAGTATTATCGTAGTAAAAAGTAATAATCTTGTTATTAAAAGCAGAAAAGCGTAGAAATAGAAGTCATAATCGTACAGTAATCAGTATTTCCTTTTCCAATCACATTGTTCTAAAGGGCAGGAAACAAAACGATAGCAAACTATTTACTATTGGTCAGTTTTGTACTTGGGGAGTAAGGTTATTGCTACGTTTAAAGTAAGTTTCAATAAAAATCCTCTTAAGAGTAAATGTACTAACAGCACTTCTGTTGGGCGATGCGGACCCACTTTTCCTGGTTAAGTTTTTGTGATGTTTCCGTGTTAGCATGCCTCTCCTGTTCCTCCCCTCAGGGCTGTTTTTGAGGAGATCTGAAGTGTCTGTAAAATCACAAAAGCACAGCTGGGAGCCGGTGTTCTCCTCTGAGCAGGAGCCGAGGGGGGCCAGTTTGATGATGGTGAATGTGATCAGGAGGAAAAGAAGAGCGAGGAACGGCACGGCCAAAGAGCACTGTTTTGGACACTAGATTTGGGATTAGGAAAGTCTGGGAAGTAAGAAGACTTGTACCAGCAATACATATTCAATACTCATTTAAAGCAACTGTATGGTGCTATTTAGAATACAGTTACTCTCCTGAAATCAAAGGACAATATTGTGCAATTTGATCATATAAATAAAGAAAACACTGTTCTTGTGGTGAGTGTATGTGTAATTTTTGCTGCTTTAATTGGATAAATAAACGCAGAGCAAACTAAAATATATAAACCTGTTTTACTCAGAAGTCATGCTTTTACGTCATAATTGAATGTGACTCAAAGTGAAAGTGTTGGAAGTATTATTGGGCTGTCGAGATTGAGATTCGGTGATATCTGATTGTAAATGATTGAATGATGTTTGGGTTTTTTTGAATCAAGAGGTCCAGAGCCAATCATCTGTCAGTAAAAATGTGGTTTTGAACAGAGGCCAAACATTGGAGGAAGAAATGTTATTATTTTTATATTTAAATAGCACAGATTAAAAGTCTGTACAGTTCATGCTCATTAAATCATTAGTAAAAGCGTTTTTTTTTGTATTTGTTTTTTGAAAATATATGAAGAAAAACGTTATTTTCTTTTTCACATCACCCAGATCTGTGATTAGGTCAACTTTAATGTCCCTAAAGGAAACTAGTCTCTGTTACAGATTCACTCAAAGCTGCTAGAGAAGTTATTTAGGCTGTTATTATTCACTCCACTATGAAATTCTTGAAATTGATCACACTATAATCCATTTCTGCACCTGCAGGAGTCTGTTTTATTCATTCTTTGTGCTTTATAAACAGCTGAATTGCTCTTTTTCCATTATTTAAGCAAGGCCACGTCAATGTTTAATCTCAACAAAACAGACAAATAATAAATTGTGCTCATACGTTTCCCAACAGAAAAGCATCGTTTTAGAAGTGAATGAACTCCATATGCCACACTCTTCCCTTCTGTCACAGTGAACCTGTGAGTCACTTAACAGCACAGTTAATTTAACACTTTACCCGTAACACGTTAGAGTATAGTCTTTCATAGCTGCACACATATGTACGCCGTATAAAAATCACCATGACCTTCCTAATTGTAAAGAGCTATTCAGTCTTACGGCTACTTTCGCACTTCTAATGAACCATGTGAAGGAGACTGGAGGGCACTGAGGCAAGAGATATGCTGCATCGCATGTAACGCTGGCTTAATATAGAAATACTCTGTAGCAGCAGAGGTCATAAGAAGCTCAGAGCGTGTGTGTTAATGTATGTAATATGTTTTAAATGCATGACTAAATTAACGTGTTTCAGGTTTGAAAGCAGCACTATTCAGCTGTTAGTGATGCTATATTTGGATAATGTAAATGCCTTGTTGTTTCACAGTCATTTGGAGCAGTAAACAGGACCATTCTGGTATCGTATACTATAGACTCTTTAAAATTTCAGAATGAAGTCGACCATAAAATGTTTTCAATGATAGCGTCAGATCTAAATGCTAAAAATTGTAAGCCTTGAAAATGAGCAACGATTCTGAATTTCCAGGGTAGAAATGTCAAATAGTTTGCTTTTCTTGTACAAATGATGTAAAAAAAAATACTTCTATCAAGCTTCAAAATTGTATTTAAGTTCAAGCAAAAAGTATTTATGTAGATACATTAAAAAACATGTGTGAGGGTCAACATTTATACAAAAGTATTTGTCTAGTAAAACTAAATATCTATTATAATCTCCTTTTAAATGAATATATAATGTGTCTATTATCACTCACATGTATCTGAGTGGTTTTATTTACCAAATCCACATTGATCATTCATATCTAGTAATAATCTGAGGTGAATCCAAATTCCTCCATGAAATCACGTCACTTTTGCCTCACTTTAGGAATTTAAAATGTTTTTATTAAAGGGTCTTTGGAGTAGGAATGTAATATAGTGTAAGATGTGGACTGATTGAAACTGGAAGAACCATTGCGAGATAGGTCCCAAACAATTAAACGTAGATCTTATTGCAAAATGTGCTTTAATTTCAAATATTTCCCCATTAAAATAGTTGTAATTACACACCACTGTGAAGTCCCAGCTTGGTTTAGTCCCGGCTTTCTCTATTTCTTCTGTAAAAACCCAGTCACATTTCTTGCCTCTGATGAATGTTTTAAATAGAAAAAAAAGCAACTGAAATATTCATCTCACAGTCTAAAAATATATTCATTATTTACCACGGCAGAGCTAATCAAGTCACAGGCAACAAGGCGCTGTTTCATGCCTTGGGAGCTACTCGGGCCCTCTTGAATCATTGACATTTGTGCACTAATCTTCAGCCCGGCGTGAGTTATTTCTCCTCAAATCAGGCGCGCCGCTCTGGAGTCAGGACTCAGTCAGGCTTTTTTGGCTCTTGATGAATGACACGCACTCACGCTGCTCTCCTCGTCGTGATTAATTAGCACCGGTTTTATCTCGCCACAAGACATTTTTCAGCCCGATAAGGGACGCCATCACTCGGCCCCATCAATGTTTGAGTTTGATCGAGGGGGAGGGAATTCTGACGGAGCACCGAGTTTAAGGGCCCCATTAAGAGGTCCGAGTGGGGATGGTGGTGGACGGAGCGAGACGTGCCATGATGAAGCAAATGTATTATTCACAATTAATCATGAGGAGGGTCAAAATGATGGGTTACATTTGTTGCTGTCTGTCAAATTTGTAAAACATCACAAATGGATAAAGGTTTGAAAGAGCTTTTAGTGTAAGTGGCCACTAAAGACACAAATCAGAATGTAGTGAATTTGATCTAATAATAAACTATGGCACTTCAACAGGTAGTGATGCAAAGAGGAGGAAATAGTAATGTGAGGAGGTGTGTGGTGCTGCTGCTGTGGGTGGTGGACATGGAGTAGAAGAATGTTTTTCCCCATGTACTGGAGCCTGGTGAAAACACCACCCAGACATGAGATGGAGGTGTGGAGAGAAGGACTGGACTTGTAATGCTTTGTTTTGCTCTATAGTTTGTTTTGACACAGACCCTCTGGCAGACAAGCAACACAAATATCTTAGAGGTAAAAACATGTTCAGTGCAGTTCAATAGTTGTACATTCAAACCCCCATGTTCAACTCTCTCTCTCACTCTCTCTCTCACGCACACACACACACAATTGCACATGTTGGTGTTGTTTTTGAGTAATATTATATTGACTTACTTTTGCCGAACATTAATCTAAACCCTCACATATTCTAACCCATGTGGTCCTCCTCTCAGCTCCTCCTGGAGGGGCCCAGGTCGAAGCTGAAAAGCAGAGGGGACCGAGCTTTCTCTGTGGCGGGGCCCATGCTCTGGAACAGCCTCTTGTTGTTAGATCTGCTGAGACTCTAGAGCAATTTAAATCCTTGTTAAAAACCTATCTTTTCTCTCTGACCTTTTGACATGAACTGAGCTGAGTCATTTAAGTGTAATTGTAATTTATTGTCACTAATGTATTTTATTGCACTTGTCTGTACAGCACTTTGGGCTTTTAAAGTTGTAATTGTGCTTTAGAAATAACCTTTGCCATTCACGTTGACATGGGGACCCGCTTGTGTCCCCATAAGGGAGGCAGGCCCCCTTAGTAAGTGTGTATATGGGTTTTAGTCCCCACAATGTGCTAAATACTCGCCCACTCTCAGTCTGTCCTCTCTTCTATAAATAGTGCCGTTTGGCTGGGTTGGCAGCTGAGGGGTTGTCCACGCAGAACAAATGCACCCCGTGGCTGTTGCACTTCATTCGCAGCATAATGAGCTGGACACAGTGGTCACACCCCTTTCTCCTCCTCTCCCTCCTCCTCACTCTCCTCCTCACTCTCCTCTTCCTCTCTAAACTGCCCTAGGATATGTATTTTCATGAAAACGGGGTGTTCAAGATCAGATGTCCAACACCCATGACCCCCTGATTCGGTGTCACTTTATCATTCTGACATTTTTCATCTTTTTTGCTGTCGTTTTACCTGAATGAAATCCTTTGGCTTGAAGAAACAGGACTTTTATAGGTACATTATTGTAAACAAGAAGTTGACCATTATAACCCTCTGAAAGAAATCTTTATCAATGCATATAAGTTTGAATTTTCAAGAGGAATTATATCTAAATTTTATAAATGCATTAATACTCTGGACATCCATTCTACTAGAGTAAAATTAAATGGAAAGAGAGGGTAATTTTGTTGAAGAGAGGGAGAGTGTGTGTACATCTCAATGGAGAACTACAGTCACATGTTTGGAGGAAGTTCTGATGGGAAAATAAAACCCTGTCAAAGTGCCCATTACTCCGAAGGAAATGCAAACTTCTGGAAAAAAAAAAAGTTTTTCCAGAGTTGGGACAGTCCGTGTCTCGCTCTATTTGTAATTTCACACAAAAAAGTTTAAATGTCTTTCTCCAAGGTCTGACCAAGGGTTGATTTTGCTATAATAGCGTGGACAAACACAAGAAATGTGATTTAAATCTGTTTAGCATGTGTTGTTGAAGGGAGTAGGAGTGTGTTTTTGAACCTTTGTCTTCTGCTTGGGTTTTGACTCACAGGTGAGACACGTGTGCGTTTTCAGACAAGAATAAAGAATAGTTGAGTCATCAGAACAAGAGATCGGCACTCGTGTTGCATAATCCTGAGCTGTTCCACAAAATGAATCCATTACGCTTGTCACCATGGTTTCATAAAAAGTTGGATACTTCATGTGCCCAGCAGCGATAGATCTGAGGCAGCAAGAGACATGAATCTGCCATCACGTATGACAAAGAACAAAGACATTGATCCAAAAAGACACCAACATTGAGAGACTACCACTGGACTACATGATTTATAAATATGCAGAATTGTACATAATGATTTAAAAAAACTAAAAATAAGTGCATTTAACTGTACAATTGTCTATGCATCTAAGTCTATTTTATCTTATTAGTAAATTTAAATCATTTTTCCTTAATGTGTGCCTTATTTGATATATTTTGCTTCATTATTGTTGCACAGAATCACCAAAGCACGTTCCTAGCCTGGGAATTTTGTTCACGGACAAAGGCAATTCTGATAAGAAACAGGGTCTAAATATTGCATTCAACTCTACACAACAAAACAAACAACAACCTTCGCCTTCTTCTTGGTCTCGGGGTCGTCTTTGCCCACAACCTCCTCTCGCTCAGAGGCGACAGGTCCGGAGACACTGATGTGCCGAGACACTTACCTTTCCCATTTCACAGCTTCTGTCTTCAGCTCTGACCAACGCTAACGGTCTGTCGCCCGCAGCTCCACAGACTGACCCCTTCCTCCATCCAAAATCACTGCACTGCAGGTCCTGTTTCTCTACTGAAGGGGAATTTACACATCGTGGAAGAGGTAAAGAATCTTTGTTAGTTAAAGCCCTGCCAGCATTACATAGTGGGATCTATATGGATATATAGATCAATAGGCCCTAAGTGTGTCCATGGGTTCCATGTAGAGCCCACATGGGTTTATCCACATGGGGCCCACATCAAATCTAAATGAAGTTTATGTGGCCCCCATAAGGGCTACAGAGGCAAACCCCACATAGGCCCTACTTTACATCTCAAATCGAAAGCCTGTTAAACTGTTAGAGCTCAACCAGTATACGAGTGTAGAGTTAAACAAACACCACTCATTAATGTAACATAATGCTCCCTGTTTCACACATTCGTACGCTTAAATGCTAAAAGTTACCTCCAATAAAGTAGAATGACAACAGTGTCCAAAGTGACCACGTGTAAAGCGCTAAATGCTGCCCAGTCTGAAAAGGGGAGACAAGACCAATGCCAGGAGGGCGGGGCATCGTGTGCAATTTCACCACATTTTGATCCAATAAAAGTGTTCAAATATAGGCTATAGTATTCTGTATTTGTCAGTATCTTTAACAGATCAGCTCATTCAGCATCTCAGAAAACTCCATGAGTAAATCTTGTTACATCTTTCTTGATTCAGATTATTAAATGTTTAGTTTACTGTACACTTAACGTACACTTGAACTATATATTTCAGATAAGTACTTAAATAGTTTACTTACAGTATACTTTTTTAAATTTGAGTTTAAAATAATTTGACTTTACACCCACTTGAGGACACTTCTTCTTGGTAAGAGAAGGTTACTGGTAAAAATAATGAAACATATAATATGTATTTGGTATATGCGTGTTAGAGTTAGTTCTATTATTGTGAGTTTTTAAAGTAGAAAATATTAACTGTAAAAGTGATTTTATGGTATACATTCCAGTTGGGGCCCATACTGCAGTACCCACATGGGGTCCAAGTTGGCAAACCCAAATGGGGCCCACATACATTTACATTTATGACCCACATATCCCGCGCTCCCACATTCTTGTACTTAAAGGTGGTATGGACGATGTTTTTTCAGCAAATTTTGTATCATATTTCCTCGTGGCGTGGATAAATCATTAGTCCTGCCACGTATCAATCATAAAACGCACCTATCACTCACCTGCAGCTGCGTCAGGCTCTACCCCACGTTTCCACGTGTCTAAGCGCATGGATCTATCATAATATAGTTCCCTCAGTGTACGGGGCAAAATGAAGACTGAGAAAGACAGTTCGAGCTGACGCAGAAGTGGACAGAAATCTACGGGAGACGAGAGATGCGATGCGCTCCGTTGTGCTAATAAACAAACGCACGTGTGTGTTGTATCAGTCCGCACGGGGGAGTGCGCATGTGCACTTCCGCCTGCGTTCTCAAATCGCCAAAAAATCGTCCATACCGCCTTTAAGACTCTGAATGACACAACAGGTTCTAAAATGTCACGTAGCCACTTTTCAACATAAAAACATGTCAATGACAATTCACCGTTTATTTTGGTGAAATGTCAGTATAAAGAGGCGGGGCTTATCCGTTCTGCAGTTTTGAACAGAAAGTCAACGGACCTGCCTCTATTATTAATTTCATTGTTATTTTAGAAATATTGTGATTCAATAATGATTATATTACCACTTGTAATGAGCTTCACAGGGTTATTGAAAGACTCTCAAAGCACTGCATTGTTTTCATTATTATTCTTTCATCCCATACTCAGAGGTCACAAGTTACTATTGTAGCCACAGCCGCCCTGGGGCAGACCGACGGAAGCAAGGCTGCCAATCTGCACCATCGTTCTCTCCGACCACCACCAATGAGTCATACTTTCATGCTAGGCAGTGTAGCGTGGTCCGTGCGGGAATCGAACCACTGACCTTCATGTTGATGGGCAAGTGCTTCTTCTGCCCCTATGAACAAAATGTAAAATGATAATCACACATAAAGCACAATATGTCTCCTATAAATGCCTTTCTCAAGATAGTGACATTATTGTGTTATTTTTTGTAACTGTATTCTGCTCCTAAAGTGCAAGTGCTGGAACATTTACTATTATTTCATGCGTTTGAAACGTATTTGGTTAAATCTATAGCCTATGTTATTGTCTTTATAGGAAAACTGTATCTGCTTCTGCATTTGACCTACACCACAACCTAAACCTCAGGAGCAGAGTGCACGCCTGGTGACTTTATCATCGATTATAGATCTGGATCAGGGGAGCTAGGAAAAAAAAACTGTTTCATTTTAATGGAGAGCAAAACCCACCTAAATACACTGAATAATGAAGCCTTAAGCTCTTCATAGAAGTGTAAGTAAACGCTACTGCACCACTGCTTTCATAAAGGCAACACGACGCAGTATAACGTGTGATACATTTATTTTCTTACTCTGTTGAGAAGGTTTGACAATATTTCACTACCTGTCGTTTTTCAGGTGCTTGAATAAAAGTGATTTGGTTGTCGGGGAGAGCGGTGAGTGTTCTGGAGTGTCTCAGGGCTGCAGTCCCAAAGACGGCTGTCCTTGTAAAAGAGCAGCTCCTTCAGAGTCAAGGCTCAGTGTGGCCATTGTAAAGTTTATCATTGCTGAGCGCCTGCAGGGGGCTGAGCGCCTGCAGGGTGCCGAGCGGGAGCAGTGTTGGGTGCTAAAAGAGAAGGACCAGTGTTACTAGGCAGGTATTTGGAATCTGTAATCTTACAAAAGGGGCAAAGGTCATAAGCACCGGGCATGAACTTTAGAAAATATGGTAATTTTCAAGCAATTATTTAGTAACACTTTATAATAATAACTACATTTATTCCTGCCTTAGTAAAGCATTCATTTATAGTGAACAAATAGATTATTAAGAATGATTCAGGCTGATCACTTAGCTAATACTCTAACCCTAATTCCTAACCTTAACCCAAACACCTAAGTAGTTTTAATAAGCCTGAATCATGCTCGATAAACTATTTGTTCATTATGAATTAAGCCTTTGTTCATGTTTTGTTAAGGCAAATTAAGGTGTAGTTATTATAAAGCGGCACCAATTATTTTAATGGTCACGTATACAAGGCTTATTCATCTAAGCATGTTTTTAGGCTTGTCATTCAACACTGCAGGTTTAGGTCCAAAATGTGGGGGGCAGGATCAGAATTGTAAAGTAAAAATACTGTGGATATTAGTCACATTTCCTTGGGAGTGATGAGGTGCAGAGCTGTGAGGTCCTCGGGTGTTTCCACTGCGCAAAGTGATCCGTACCGCCCCATGGTGGGGTCCGAAGGGGGCCGTAAGAGTTACATATGGTTTCCAGAGCATGCTGGCTCGTTTTCAGCCCCCGGAACGCTTTAATGTGAGATGATTGAACAAGAGAACACACGAGAGAAACAGAAAAATGCAGTATCATTTATCACCAAACGTTGACTTGATCTTGTGATAATTTTTTTTTATAGGGTTGTTTTTTTTAAATAAAACTACACTTTCAATAGCCGGTGTAATCCCTCATTCGTCCAGGCGTGTTCCATAGTAGAAAAAGCTTCAGTTGTAGTCATCTGGACTCAGTTTGAAAAAATAGACGTTTCGACTCTCATCCAAGAGTCATTGTCAATAACAGAATTTAGATCGAGAACTCCGATATTAATACTGTTCTGTGGTAAGACCCGCCCATTGGGAGGAGCCTTCCTGAAGTAGAAAGAGTTGTTTGTTTCAACAGAAACTCCCCCCTTGTATCTACCGAGCTAGCCTATTCAGAATTTTAATGGCCTATTAGAATCCTCTTTGTCTTTGTGAGACCCTGGCTCAACCACCCTGAGTTTCAATAGCCGTAACAACAACTTCTTATTGCCTTGCTTATTGTAGACTATTGCCCATTGTCTTTGCCTGTGTCCAGTGCTTTTTCAGACTCCACTCTTTCTCCTGCAGATAAGGAAACTTCATTAACCACCGCGGCGTGCACAGTAATTACAAGTACATGGAGGAGAGGGAGAGTGGTGGCCAGTGTGTGTGACCGGATTGGCTGTTCATATCATCTCTATCCATTTGGTTCTGAACTTAACAAGCGTGCAAATCTGGACAGCCTAATAAGATTCTCCAAAGCACATCGACGGATTATGTAATTAAAATGGGACGCAATTGATTTTTCGTGCTTCTTTTAATCCCAAAGGAAAAAGACTCCACGACTGCAATTAGACAATAGTTTTTCCAGGTCTGCACTATATTACAAATAGGAGTAAACCAGGTCTGAAATAGGACTTCATTTGAATCATGTCAGGCCTAAACCGTGACTAAAGATGGAGACACACGACTTTCCCAGTTGGACTGAGAGTGATTTTAGAGAGATTGTCCACACTTAACATCATGAGAGAGCGCTCACCAGATCAAAGCCAGAACTATTATGTGGAGAACTAGAATTAGAACAAGAACCAAACCAGGCCTAAGCCTCTACAAGGACTTAATCAGGTCTAGTCTTGGACTAAACCAGTCAGGACTTGTGTGTGGACTAAGTAAGTAAAGCCTGGTGAGCTCCATCCTGGGTCCAGGTTCCAGGATCTGATGGGAGTCTCTGGAACTGAGGCTTCATGAATGTGTCCTGAAGGACAGGAATGTCTTCTTCAAAGTTTTCAATTTTGTTAGGTAAAGGTACAGTACGTAACTTTCTCTTATGTTTTGATGGTTTTATTGCACTAATAATGTACAAAACTATGAGCTTGCGAGCAGGCCTGGCTCTACAGAACCTTCTGCTGCTGGTTTCACATAAATGTTGTTCCTAATATTCCAGCACTGAGAAAGTTGCAAAGAATAGTTTTCACTTTCTATTCCCATGGAATAATGCAGTCGACTCTCCACCTCCAGAAGGTTACGTACTGTGGCTTAAAATATAGTTAAAATATAAAGTACTAGTTTGAATACTAATATTTCTCACAGATTTTTATAACTATTAACGGGTCAAATGTAATGATATGAACTGGCTGATTTTTGGCTCTCAGAAGTGATTCAAATCAATTTCATACTTTTCTAGTCATTTTCATCTGTATATGTTCCTTTACTCGAGGCCTGGACTTGAACTGAAACCTTAATGCAGGATGTCAGCATGATCAAGCTAAAAATAACTATAAATAATAATAATAATGAAAATAAAATTATAAAAATAAATCAGCCAATTCAGTAGGTGTCAAACCATAAAGTAAAATTGCTTTCTACTTTTCAGTCCAGTTCAAAACTATTGTGCAGTAGAAAGTAAACACATCTCTTCTCAAATGTAATGAAATAAGAATAAAATAAAAGCAATAACATGGAGACAAGCACCAGAAAGGTTACATAGTGCACCTTTAAGTGAAAGACAGACCTTTCTCAGCTCATACAAACACTACAACGTAAAAGGTGGATTACTGATAATTCGTTAACGATTTATAGCTAATGAGACTTTTAAATGTGTGTATTAAGTTCACATTGGGTTGGTTTGCACTGGGACTCGGGCTTTTACTGGTCTGTGCAGAGCCGCAAGCCTATTTGAGGGCAGTAATTAGAACTGGTGGCAATGTCAACAGCTCTCCAATCTCCACGGCCAGGCCAGTCAGCAGCGGTTACGCCTGACTGTGCTTCATCAAGCGTCCGTTTCCCCACTAAAAGTCATTATCTAGAGCAGCGTTTCTCAAAGTACGGTCCTGGAAACACATGTACGGTACAGACCTGGTTTTGGTTTTCGAACAGTCTTCTTTATATGTGTGACCGGAGTGTTCCTGCGCTGTGTTATGGAATCGATGTGTCAGTCGAGTGGCCACGAGACACGGTTTATCCCTTTATTCTTGTCACTGGTGAACAGAAGTTTACATGTACCACGAGGCAAATCCAGCCCAAACTAAAAGGGATGTAACAACAATTAAATCAATATACAACATATAAAACATGAAGGACGACACAAGGGATGACCTCTTCCCCGCACGGAGAAAAGGGAAGAGGAAGTCACCACCCTCAAATTTATACTAGTGTGTCAAGGGGAACACATGAAGAAGAAGAAGTAAGGGCTGGAGGACCATTACAGCACAATAAAACAAATACCAGGCATGTTGAACACAATATTAAACAAAAATAATAAAGATTTTGTGTGATTATACTACAATAATACATGAACTGGTTACATATGTTCCGATCAAAGAGCATTTACACCTGAACCTACCACTGAGAGATTCCAGATGGTGGTGTAGGCCCTCCTCAGTTCAATAAGAGGAAACCACACGTGCCTTTAGTTCACTTTCTGTGCGTACAGCGCCGCAGCCTTGTGAAAAAATGATTAAGTCGTCCTTGATCACTGAAATAGTCCTGACCTTACAC
This sequence comes from Eucyclogobius newberryi, assembly GCF_026437365.1. NCBI lineage: Eukaryota > Metazoa > Chordata > Actinopteri > Gobiiformes > Gobiidae > Eucyclogobius > Eucyclogobius newberryi. The sequence continues at coordinate 12,275,147 of NW_027315846.1, forward strand.
GGGTTTTCACTCTGGGCCCGTTCTAACTTAGTGTATAGTCTTCAAATATTCATACCAGCACATACCTTATGAGAGCGTGCAAGATTTATGGAGCTAAGTGTGCAGAAGAACGCCACGCGACAAACGATAGGGAGCTTTATGCATCATTGTCTTCATGCATCATAACCTTTCTTTTCTAAATGTAAAGCATGTTCGCCAATGGCTGCACAATGTGGGGCCAAAACCAAACAAAAACTCCAGATGAAACTTATTTTGCCAAGCCATGATTTACTGACGCTGAGACGCAATCAATCAGTGTGAGGCTTATTATTTTTAACACAGATTGATTGGTTTAGTGCAGCGAGAAGGTCCTGCATGGGTTCAACTCTGAGGTGGCTCCGGGCCAAACAAAACCATCGGCTCTTTTCTAATTTAGACCCAAACAAAACAAGAAACGAAACCCTGGTCCAGCCCGGCACGTCGTGTATCAGCAGAACGGTGAACCGCTCACACTTCCCCAAATCCTGTTCCAGTGGGATTGTTCACAAATAAGAAGATGGTTTTTGATTGGATGTGCTGCTGTCAATGCCTAAATGGAACGATGATTTATTGTAGTTGAAAGAAATAATGTACAATATGGGGCCAGGACTGATCTCAATGGGTAATAAATAAATACATATCAAATGCTTCCTCGTGTCCCACGGTGGTAACAGCAGGTGTTGGACTGTAGGTAAATGATGGAGCAAAGATGCTAACTTAATATTTATTAGCCTTATGCGAAAAGGAGACTGGATTTATCCCTGAACTAAGGTGTTTGTGTTGGAGTGGGCAAACAAAGTAACCTACTTTCATTGTGATACATTGCAGTTGCAAGTTTGTGTTATCAGCATATTCTGTGTATTACCGGTCATTTCTTTCTTGGGAGCTTTTTGGGAACTAATGACGGAGCCGTTGATGAAAATTCATTTGTTCCCAAAAACTCTGCATCAAACTCCTTTAACAATCAGAGTTATAGTGTCTGTTCATAAACATCACGGTTAAGGCCACTGCAGCGTGAGCTACAATAAGACACTTTACTTCTACACATTAAATATGTCTGTTACATCCATCTCTCCCATGACCCACACTTACACACGGTGTTCAGTGCTGCTCTTCCTCTCCTTCTCTCCCTCTCCCTCCCCCGTCTCCCCATCTTTCTCTCTTCCCCTCTTCCACTCCCACTCTCCCTCTCTCTCCCCGTCTCCCTCCCTCTTCCCCTCCCTCTCCCTCTCTCCCTCTCTCCGCGGAGCCCGGAGCGCTGTGGGCCGCGGTTGAGTGCTTGTGGTGGCGGGGATGACGCGCATGTCTCTTATCTATCTCCATGTGACTTTTCTCCAACCTGGGGCCACGCGCTGGAGGAGGGAGGCTGCGGGTGCACGGCGCAGGGCGCAGCCGTATCACACCTTGGAAACGGACCGAGGACCGGCCTTGTAACGCGCTGATAATGAGCCGCGGAGGAATAATAATAACTCCTGTGGCGGCAGGCAGCGTGCGCCTCTCGACCAATCAGGAAAGCCATCTTCAGCGTGGATCAGACTGAATATTATGGATGTGTAGAAGACAGACGGGCATTTATCTCCACGCGTTTGTCGTGTAAAGCAGTGAGATCGCTGCGCAGGGGAGAACGAGCCCAGAAGGGAAAAGGAGGTGGTGGAGGAGGAAATAAGGCTGATTCACGGCGGCTGCTGCTGCCCGCGCGAGGGAGAGAGACCAGGAGCGGCTATCTCAGTCCAACCTTAAAATACTGACCCCCCGCGCGCCTCATCCCGTCCCCCCCTGCCCCCCCCTTCTTCGTCATTGACAGCTCTGCGACCGGGTCAGTCCGAGGAGGAGAGGAGAGAGGGCAGAGGAGCGAGAGAGAGAGAGAGAGAGAGAGGAGAGAAAGCAGAGAGAGAGGAGGGAGAGAGAGAGAGAGAGAGAGAGAGGAGAGAGAGAGGAGGGAGAGAGGAGAGAGAGAGAGAGGAGAGAAAGCAGAGAGAGAGGAGGGAGAGAGAGAGAGAGAGAGAGAGGAGAGAAAGCAGAGAGAGAGGAGGGAGAGAGAGAGAGAGAGAGGAGAGAGAGAGGAGGGAGAGAGGAGAGAGAGAGAGAGGAGAGAGAGAGGAGGGAGAGAGGAGAGAGAGGAGAGAGAGCAGAGAGAGAGGAGGGAGAGAGAGAGGAGAGAGAGAGAGCAGAGAGAGAGGAGGGAGAGAGGAGAGAGAGAGAGAGGGAGGAGAGAGAGCAGAGAGAGAGGAGGGAGAGAGAGAGAGAGAGAGAGAGAGGAGAGAGAGAAAGAAGAGAGAGAGAGAGAGAGAGAGGAGGGAGAGAGAGAGAGAGAGAGAGAGAGAGAGAGAGAGGAGCGAGGAGAGCTGGGGCTGCAGCCGAGGAGAGGAGATCCAGCGCCTTTTGGACCAGTTTAAGACAATCTTTCACCGCTTCATCCCCGGGACTGGACCGTGGAGCGCGTGAAGACGACACATCTGTGGATTTTGGTTCGCTCCACGCCGCGGTGCAAAGTGAGGCGTAATTAAGTATCACGCCGCGTCTCCGTTAAAAGCTCAGCACAAACCCAGGTAGGTTTCTATTTGTCATTTTTATTTATTTTTTTCTGTTCTAAAGCCCTGTAACGGACTCGCGTCTCCTCGCGCCGCGGCCGCTCCGGTGACAGCGTGTTGACGCACATGTTGGCTTTTTTTTTTGGCGTGAGATGAGTGATGTGCCGTGGTGATGTCAACCCGTGCCTTTATTGCAAATCTGCTCCCACACTGCCCTTTTGCCCACTTCCCCCCGATCTATTTGGCTCAAATGGATTCGTGATCGCGTCTAAATGGGTGTGTCGTTACAATAATTGCCACCGCGGAGACAGTTTTAATCATTATTAACCCGCAGCCCATAAAGCAACGCGCTTCATTGATATAGGCAATATTAACACCGCTTTGGTACCACTGTTGCCATGCTGTAAAAATGTTGTTTCCTTGATGTGACATGTACATTTTTGTGCATGTGCAAGGGCCTGCAGAGGTTGGATAAGTTGTAAAGGGGTGCACTGTCCTAGCACCAAGAGGGATTCCCCCCGCTCGGATGCTCTGACAGGCGCCACTGACTGGAGGAACTACTGGAAGTGTTGTGTGATGATTAATCTGGGACAGCTGAAGCTCGCGCGGGGCTCAGAGCATGTTTACGCCCGGCTCAAGTGCCCTCCTTAAACCGGACCCTCTTCCCAAAATAGTGGGCAGGGGAAAAGGAGACCCGTGGGCAGCCGTGCGCCCAGCAACCAAGCCTGCTCCGAATGTGACATGCGCAAGTCTGTGGAGTGGATGTGTGTGATGGGTCTAATTATGAAGAATGATCGTGAGGAATGTATGCAGTTATGTAAAGTGTAATGGTACAGTCTCAATTTGCATGATTCAAGATTTAAAGGCTTTACGTAACTTTTCTGGTAGAGGGTCCCCACATTCTTGTCTCCGTGGAGATGTAATTGCTTTGAATGTTCCACAATATGGCCATTGACTTGAAGGCACAGTGCGTATCTAAAACAAAAGCATGTTAATTTCATACAAAAATAGATTAAAAAACTGTCCTTACTCTGAGCAGGCTTGCATCCCCACAAACCTGACTCGTACTTGACTTGCCGCCTTCTGCTTGTTTCAATAGAAATGTTGTTCCTTTAGCAATAAAGTTACACAGTATGGCATAAAACATCAGATTTACATGGAAGGGACTTTTAGTTACATACTGTGCCTTTTCTATATCTCCATGGAGACAGGCAGGTGACACCACCAGACCAGGTTGCAGGTCAGATCTGTGGAAAGGCGACCCCACTTACACACAGAATGCAGAATGTTTTTCAAGGAATTTATGAGCTATAAATACCCCTCCATAAATAATTCCATAACTGCAGGTTGGATTAACATCGTGGCGTGGAAAGTTCCAGGCACAAGAAATAACATCGTCATGGAGACAAGCAGGCAGGAAAAGTGACATAGTGCACCTTTAGCAACAATTATTTACTTCTAATACTCCAGAATCTAAAGTCTAGATTCATTTAGAAAGTGATACGCCGTTCATAACATCCAAGGCACGACTCCAGACTGTATAGGTTTCTCTGTTTTTTCCTTTTATATATACACACACCTATAAACGAATACTTTGAAAATGTATAGTTACATAATCCTCTGAAAAATATTTGGGGTTGAAACTACACATTTTCACCAGACACAGCATTTATTGGGCTGATGGTGCGATCATCTTGTCCTGGGGAACTCTGCTAAAACACAAGTCGGAAAAGAACTCTGAAACTCTGGTCAGAATCCTCCTTCCTGCTGTGGAGAGAGATTCTGGCATTAAACTCATCTGGCATTTATTCAATTACACATGTTTTCATTGTTACAACAAGAAAACACACACAAATGAGCATTCTTACTGTGAGCGGGCCAGTCTCTCCACAAAGCTGACCTGTAACTTCAAATATGGTAATACCTGCTTGTCTCCATGGAGATGGATTAATTGAATGTGGAACATACAATTTTAGTCCATTTTATAACAGTGCCGCACAATTGTATTGCTAGTCCCAAAACAATAAACCAGACAAATAAAATCCAAGCCCAATCATAAAACCATAAAATAGCAATAAATAAGTAAAATAAAATTGAAATAAATTAAAAAACACAGAGGACCACACAACTTCCGCAGTGTTCAAAGCATCTCCATGGAGACACGCAGGTGGCAAACCTTCCACCTGAAAAGATCTAGTGCACATTACGTCGCAATCGACTCGAAATCACATCTGAGTTGACACAATGATGAAATCACAAACCCTGCTATTATTTATTTACAAAATATCCTGTCTATTTGTAGAAACATCTTGTTGTACCTGTATTAGCCTTCAATAAACTCGTGTATTGTATTGTATTAGTTTGTCGGCTCATATTTCAGTCTGCTCTCAATTGTTAATGCTCCTGTTGTTGTTTACCTCACTTTGAGCAGAATCCAAGTTGATTTTTTTTTTTTTTCAAATATCACAATACTTTCAGAATAATTGCAATTTTATTTTATTTTTTGTTGCTAAATTGCACGGGTTTAGTTCAGAGCGTCTTCACATCTGCTGTGCTCCTGACGTGTTCCATGCAGGTGGGTAATTACAGCTGTCGTGTGTGATTTGATATAACAGACCAGCTTTTTAGAGTTTAATGCACTGTTGTAATATGTACATTTTAAACTCACCAATTTGGAGGCGGTCACGAGGATCAGGCATGTGATTGGATTAGACTTTTACTTTAAGACAAACGATGGGCACGATAACACATCAGAACAGACAATAGACGTAAATGACACATACACAAAACCAATAACAAGTGTGCGACATCAACCCAGCGCTGGCAGTTACCGTGCAAACTTCATAATTAGCATACTTATCATTAGCAATCAATTTGATGAACTCTGAGAACAAAGTAAACTAATTATTGATGAGTGACAATGCCAGTACTTCTATGTGCATGCATATAAGCTTATGTGCGATCTAAACTGCACATGGGCCGAGGGTATGAGCAGTTAAGTCGCACACAATGTTCAGGGAATGTGCAATTAAAACAGAACATAAGACTGTGAAATTCATATTTTGCAGTGACTAACAGGCTCCTGTTATTGTTTCACTTGTACCTTTTTTTGGTCTCTTATTGGTGCTAAATTGTGAAGTTAATTGAATGTGATTACGGTACATTGTTGGTGATGTGGTGTGTTAAAGCCTGTGACCCCCCTGTCCCAAGACAATAAAGGATCTTACCTTACCTTATCTTATCTTATTTGATCTTATCTTATCGCACTATATCTGACACAGTATCATTCTCTTCTGCGAACCTTTACATGAAATCCTAAGTATTAAAAAAACCCTGTCTTTCGCAAACCCATTATATATATTATTCTTACCTGGGTAAATCAAGGTTAATGAATATACTTACTATAATTTTTGACCATGCAACTTTATAAGTGTTACTCTTGTTCATGTTTACTAAAGTCACCACGATCTGGTGACTTTTTCTTGAACAAGCACAAAGCTCTTCCAGTAAAGTGGCCAATGAATGCATCTCACTCATTGAGCAGTGCATCTTCATAACTTTAGATGTCATAATGAAAGTTGCCTTGTTTTCCTGTGGTGGTTGTGATTGGGCGATTTCCTGTTGTGGTTGTGATTGGGCGATTTCCTGTTGTGATTGGGCGATTTCCTGTTGTGGTTGTGATTGGGCGATTTCCTGTTGTGGTTGTGATTGGGCGATTTCCTGTTGTGATTGTGATTGGGCGATTTCCTGTTGTGATTGTGCGATTTCCTGTTGTGGTTGTGATTGGGCGATTTCCTGTTGTGATTGTGCGATTTCCTGTTGTGGTTGTGATTGGGCGATTTCCTGTTGTGATTGTGCGATTTCCTGTTGTGGTTGTGATTGGGCGATTTCCTGTTGTGGTTGTGATTGGGCGATTTCCTGTTGTGGTTGTGATTGGGCACTGTGCTGAAGCCACAGTTGTTTCCATGGTAGACACCTGTGCTTGTTAATGGCGTGTTACTAAATCTATTACTTTTTCAATCCGCCGCGGAGCTGTTAAATGCAACTCTTTTAAACAGCGGTTAAACAAAACAAATGATTCTGTCAGATTACGACCTCATCTGTCCACGTTTTTACCCCGTTTTGGACAGAAATATCTAGCTTAAACCACAATGTGTCAAGCACTGTTGCTGCTATGGAAACATGTTTAGTTTATTTACCACCAATCTGAATGAAACAAAGAGTGTGGCGTAATCATTTGATGTGAAACTGATATTTTTACTGAAAATAATGTATTAAAATATGAAATTAAATATGTTGAGTTAAAATTTCCAATAAAAATAAATATACGACCAAAATACGCCAAATATATATATATATATTTTGTATCTATTATAGACATAGGTGCAAACTAGGGTTGAACGATTTGGGAAAAAGTATTGTGATTAGATTTGCGATTTAATAAAAGAATTCTGTTTAAACACGCCCATGGAGGCCTTTAAACTCACAAAATAATAAAAGAATCACATTAGGACATGTTTGTACAGCTCTAAATGACAGAATAAGCAGTTTTTTATTAAGATATTGTGCTCGTTCAAAACTTATAGCCTTTGTGATTTGCTAATTATATTCATATTACGCACAAGATAGTTCATCATATTTGAGCTTTAAACAATAATAACTCAACCCTTTATTTCCGCTTGACCACCACTTGCCAGTCCCTCTTTCCTCTAAAGTTACTGTGCATTAATCACTGCAGAAGGTGGAGTTGGGAGTGTCATTTTTGAGAGCTCTCCCAGTTACAGTCGAAGCCAGTGCCCATAATGGGTTCAGCGGATGATTGATAGATGAGCTGATTGACACGTTGATTGAGCGTTTCACTGTAAAATCTTTTTAACGGACACAATCCCCTGGACCGATAATGTAAATCTCATTAAAATAAATGCATTAAGGCACTGACAGCCTGCTCAGGTGTACCATCCCACGAGATTATTGATTTTCTTTCCCGGCACAAATTGCGCCGGTTGCCGTTTGGAGATGGGGAGTGGACAGTGGCGTTTTTATGCTTTTGCCTCTGCTAAAGCTAAGAGCCCTAAATGAGCAATTATACAGGGCTATTTGCTTACTAATTATAGTCCTAAGATGGTACTTTGCAATGCTAATCTTGCTTTGTCACTGACGGCACTATCGGAGGCTCAAATTGAGAAAAGTGACTTAAAGAAGTTGCTCGTACTCTATCGCTGAAGTTCCAAGGAAAATATGAAAAACACTTACTCATACTTTTCTCATTCGAATTGGATCTGGTTTCGCTAGACTGTGAGCTGCTTTATCAAATGAAACGTTCTGAATTAGAAGGTTAAGTTAATACGTTAATAGTTTTAAAGGAATATGTGAGATAAACAGACAAAAATTAAAACTTTTTACATCCAGGGTTTCTTTTTTAGATTGAACTGAAATCACATTTTTAACTTCTTAAATGGCACCAATTCTTAGTATGTATGATTATTTCACCAAAATAACCCTATTTATTGATTAACCAAATAATCTTGACATGCCCTTCTGTTGGTTGTCCGGTCATTGAATATTTAATCATATATTACACATTTATTACACATTTTGACCATGTAACCTTCGCCATGATCACTAAAGTCACCAAAATAACTCACACAGTCTGATGGCTGGATTGTCTTGTCTAAAAGCCATAGTTCTTTCTGCAGGTGTCATTGTCCATGTTCAGATGCACATTTATTTATTTTATCTTTATTATTTTTCCCCTTAATCCCTTGTTGGGAAATGTGAGGTTTTGTCTATAGGAGAAACTTCCTATAAGTGATCTGTTCTTTTCCTCTGTATCTACCTCTGTATCTACCTGCGTTGCAACAATGAAATTTCCCCATGTGTGGACAATAAAAGATTATCTTATCTTACATCAAATACTCATTATTATCTGATGTCTGGACCTTTGAGAATCAGACGGACCATGATCAGAACGATAATAGTCCAGTTTTGAGTGGAAAAACATAATTCCACATATGAATCTAAAAGGATGAAAAGGATCCAAGACTGCACTTTATCTAGCCTCCCCTGTTACTGTGCATTTTCTGTCTTTACCTTGTTGTCGAAACAAACAAGTAAACATGCCTTTTAAACACTTCTTTCATGTAACTCTGAATGAAAGCAATTGGGCTGAGCAAAAAAAACATCATTACAATTATCGCTTCAATTAATTAAAAGACGGAAAAACAATCACTTGTCTGATTGTAGTTAACTTTTGAAAACATAGTTTCAATTATCATGCAAACAGAGGTGATTGCGGTTTGTTTGAAATGAATCTGCCTTCTATAATTTGATATACAGTATGTCATTATTTGGCTCAGATTTAGAGGGCTCATTGTGGGTTTGTGCAACATTCTACTTCCTCTCTTTTAAAGCGGACGGACAGGAGTTGGAGCAGGTCAGCAGCTCTGTCGTAAAACACTGAGATGGACCTTCTTCACATTCACTGTCTTTAATAACCTCACTACTTTACCCTTTTGCAGAACGGAGATAATGCTATAGTCAGGGGCATCGGGCTGTGGTTGTAAAGTCCACCAGAGCAATGGTTTAAAGTCGAATCTGAACATTTTTGGAGCTTCTTTATTGATCGACGAACCGTGCATTTACCCTCTGACTGGATAAAGATTTCGCTTTATCAGAGATCTTCACAATTTACACTGCCTCGTACCAATTGAAAATGATATACACAGCACCAGGTATTACTCTGACTATCTTTGAAACTTCTTATGCAAGTCAAACATTGCTCGCCTCTCATCCATTAGCTGCTGTCACTCAGGAATGTGCCTGTCGCGGGGTTTCTTCTCACAAGGATCGAGGACTGGCCCCGCTCCATATCCAGAGCTGCTGATTCGACTAAACTCAAGTTCCTTGTCTCGTACTTCTGTCAACCACTTTTCTCTACAACGTACCTGTGTCCTCCTCAAATACCAAGACCACTCTCAGATATAATCCCACTTATAAACACCTTTTTGTAATCATAAGTGCTTTCATTCCTGAAATCTGGCCAGCTGTCACTGCATTAGCGCTGATGTTGACTCAGAGCTATTCTTTCATTGTTTGACTTGAATAATGATATTTCTGTAATGAACACAATGAATATATTTGTCTTAAAAGGTGCACTAAGTTGCTTTTTTGAAGGGTATGGTGTTCCTCTTCCTGGAATGTTCCACAGAATTGAATTAGATGCACTGTATTCATTTATTCGGGGTGTTTTACGGTAAAACATAACATACAAAACTGTGTTCTTACAGCGAGTGGGGTCGCCTTTCCACAGATCTGACCAGTAACTTGGACAGGTGATGTAACCTGCAAGTCTCCAAGGAGATAGATAACAAAAAAGGACAGACCCTCTACTAGAAATATTACGTTGTGCATCTTAATCAAAACTGGCAGTGGGATGTCAATATGCCGGACCTTTGAGTTTAAGGGTGCGTTCACACTTGGACTAAACCGCATCAGAATTAGGACTAAACTGGGGCTAAATTATGAACACATCCTGGACTTGACCTGGACTAAACCAGGACCAAACCAAGTCTACATCTGGACCAAACTGGGCTAAAACGAGAACCCAATAGTTCAGGTGAAAAGGGCCAGACTGTACATATGAGTCTTGAGTTCCAGGAGCAGGCATACCAATTAGCATTAGCATTAGCAAGTACATATCCATGACCTTTTATGTACACAACACTACAAAGAAATAATTGCTTATTTTATTTTAGCATGAAAGTGTTGATCAAACTTAACATTGCGCTTCACGCTGGATCAATTTTGTACGGCTTCTCTGCAACTTATGGTGCATTGGTGCAGAGCATTTCATTGATAATTGCTAACTTTTAGAATCTGAATCAGAAAAGGTTTATTACCATTGTCAAATATCAGGATAAAAAACTAGGAACTTGCTTTTGTATTAATGTGCAACGTACAACAATGAATAGACCAAACAGCAAGATCTAAACAAGCATAAAGCAACAGTCCATTCATTTAGCCAAATCAGTAATTGTTTTAATATCTTTCCATTGGCTGTGATTGGTTAAAACACAACTGAATGTCTCTCCTCCTCTCGAACAAGTTCTATCGAGTTGAATGCCATTGCGGATCAATATTACAACGCTAACCTTATTAGCTCAGGTCAAACTGGAGGAGTTTCAATATTGAACATAGAACATTTTACCTTGAGTGTCCTGCCTTAAGTAAAATAAATACATTGCATGGTTATTCTGTGTCACTAATGTAGGCCTTTTACCCAGAGTTCTTTAAAGTGTTGATCATCGGAGAGGGGAGAGCCATTTAGCCCTCTTTAATCAGGCCAGTACATGAGAAAGCACTTTTGGGATGGGGGAAACATGCAGCAATGGGGAGTACTGCATGACACTTGAAAAGTAAATGATACTCACAGCTGCATGATCAGCAAACACGGTTCAAGTTTGGGAACGTTTTCAAAATGACTTCCAATCTGCTCGATGAAACGTTTCTGGGATCGAGTTCACCCGCTTGTCTTACATCGTGCAGCTCTAAGTCAAATGTGTTTTTAAGCTGGTCTGTATGGATTTTTGTATTTAATTCGAGTCAAGGTCATTTTAACCAAGAGCAAGTTAACCCTTATTGAATCTTGGATATATATATATATATATATATATATATATATATATATATATATATATATATATATATATATATATATATATATATATATATATATATTTTTTTTTTTTAAACATTGGGGAAATGTAAATGCCAGCATATTTCAGTTTAGGTCAGGTCAGGGGTGAAATCTCAGCTCAGTGAAATCATCTGGAATATTTTTTTGCGGATGGAAGATGTCGGATACAAGTCTCGATTTTTAAAACACTGTCCAGATTTCTACGTCTGAAGCTTTTTCTACTGTAAAGGCCACAGGTTCAAAATCATTTAAAGACCTGCGGTTATGGACCGTCAGGACGCCAACGAGCTCGAATATATTGACTTGAGTATGGTCTGTAAAAAAGGCTCTTAACGGTTTGGGATAATCATTGAATCTGGAGAGAAGATGTACCTTCCTTCCCATAAATCCACAGACTAATGTATTTAAGCAGCTCACATATCTCTCTTTTCTGTAGCCAAGTCTTCTCATGCCTCCATGGCCTCCGGGGTCAGCTGTTAGCTTCAGACGCATTGTCAGGTCGTATCTCAGAGAAAACAGTGGAGACGCAGAGAGGCTTTTATGAACTGGGCGCTGCGGTGGTAGTTGATGTAAAGCTGCAATGCTCTTGTTTTCTCACTGTTGAAGACCATATAGGCTTGTATACGAAGAAGACACATCATTCATATCATACATCATTCATATTACACTATAGAAGTATAATGCAAGAATTTCATTTCTTGCCGTCTACAGTTCTTATTCCTGTGCAAACGTATATTCCAATCTCTTGATATAAGATAAGATAAGATAATCCTTTATTGTCCACACATGGGGAAATTTCATTGTATATATTGAGGATTTATTGAGATATTGAGGATTTATTATAATAAACGTGATTTATTATAATAAACTTGATTCACTAATTTGTCATATTCACAAAACTGTTATTGTGAATATAACAAATTAGTGAATTTGTTATATTCACAATTTGGTTAAATTTTGGTGATATAACCAATCACCAAAAAAAAAAAAGAAGGAAAAGTTGACCATAAATAAATATACCGTATTTTCCGGACTATAAGTCGCACCTTTTTTCATAGTTTTGGCCGGGGTGCAACTTATACTTATATTTATACTTATATAGTTATACTTATACGCCAGAGCGACTTATGTATGATATTATTTGTTATTTTTATACTTGCAATCGGATTTCATATTCCAGTGCAACTTATATATAATTTTTTTCTCCTCTATTAAGCATTTTTTGGCTGGTGCAACTTATACTCTGGTGCGACTTATAGTCCGGAAAATACAGTATAATGTGCATGCTAGCTTTAATTTATTATGCTGATTCAAAGCAAAGTTATTATGATTTTAAGCTGATCAATTGAAAAGGCATTCATTTAACATGATATTAAACGGACACATTTGGTATAGTATATTTATTTAGGGTCAGTTTATTTTTGTGTGTGAATGATATAATTACCACTAGCACTATTGCATGTACAGCATTCATCTTATCATTAACATTGTGATTTTGTTTTTGCCACTGCGGCATTTTAGACAGTGTCCGTGCTGCTGAGGGCACTGTTCAGAGCTGGTGTTATTACCCCAGAGATTTCAGACAATCATTCTCAAATCCCCATTATTAGACACACATCTGCAAAGAAAATCAACTCCTGAAGGAGAATTGAACCTGCAGGCTTAGGTTTTATTAATCTAATGTTCACACTTTATTCATAGTGTGAGTTAATTTCCGATCTGCTTCACAAAGATAACATAAAGCTCCCCGGGTGATGGTGTTGGTGGTCGGAGGGACACTTTCTGAAAGAGAAAAGTACTTTTATTCCCCGTTAAACGACCAAGAAGATTATCCATTACCGTATATTAAAAAATATATATACAAAATTACAGTCCAGAATTCTTCTCTCTAATGTCTAAACAATTATCAAATACATAATGTACTTTGGCTAGCACTGTTGTCCTTGTCTTATGGTCCAAATATGTTTTACAAGTAGAAAATGTGTAAAGACAAAGACAAAAAACAAACAAACAAGTAACAACAGAAGTGAAATTTAGTAACTTTATACAGTTTTATTCTTTAATTTAGAACTTTATACAACTTTATACACATATCTCTCCCACTGCTCAGTCTGATTCATTTATGGAAGTATTGCCTTCAAAACAATCTTCTCAGCTATCGTCCAACATATTAATGTCTCGGGTTAATCAAACAAAATGTGTTAATTAATGAATTAATTAATTTTATATGGAATGGTTGTTCATGTCTATGTAAGTTATTTTGGAGCAAATTTTCTAGTTCCATAAAACATACATTTACTTTCGATCAACTCATTGATCTGGAGATTTCTAAAAACAATAATACCCAATTTTGTAGTCTCTTAAGAGTAAGTAACCGTAATTTACACCATGCATTGTCATCTTTGTTCAGTGGATTATTAAAAAAAAGGTGTGCTAGGGTAGTTTCACACTTGTACACACACATGACATGTAGTCCACATAAAAATTGGGACTAAACTGGGGTAAATTTGGAGCTAATCTTGGATAAGACCAGGACTAAGCCAGGAATAGAACTAGACCAAACCAAATTTACATCTGGAATAAAATGGACCCTATTTAGGACGAAATAACCTGTAAGCACACCCTTAGAAGGTCAAACGAGGACCTGCACTTCTGAGCAGCTCTTTTGAAGCTCATCTAACCCATGTGTTCTCTGTGTTGTGTGTTGCAGGTGGTGGTGGAGGTCCTCACAGCTCAGTGCTGGATCCCGTTGGGGACTATCTGAGCGGTTTGGCCCCGTGAGACGACGGAGGGTGCATGGAGGGTTCACGGTGTAGGGGCAGGGGGTCAGCGACCTGGCTCTGCTTAGGGCTAGTGTCTGTGGCCACCTCCTTTGTTTGTGCAGAGGCCAAGACCACCCAGAGTCCACCAACATCCTCGAACAAGACTTGTGAGCCCTACGTCCACCACAAGTGCCAACCGGGCATCATCCTGCCCATATGGTACCCGGAGGACCCTTCCATGGGAGACAAAATAGCAAGAGTTATAGTCTATTTTGTGGCAATGATTTACATGTTTCTTGGAGTCTCTATCATTGCTGACCGCTTCATGGCCGCCATTGAGGTCATCACATCCCAAGAGAAGGAAATCGTCATCAAAAGACCCAATGGAGAGACGACCACAACAACTATTCGAGTTTGGAACGAGACCGTGTCCAACCTAACCCTTATGGCTTTAGGTTCATCTGCGCCGGAGATCATGCTGTCTGTGATTGAAGTTTGTGGGCATGGATTTGAGGCTGGAGCACTTGGACCGTCGACAATTGTTGGCAGTGCCGCATTCAACATGTTTGTTATTATCGGCCTGTGCGTCTTGGTTATTCCCCAAGGCGAGGTCCGAAAAGTCAAGCATCTTCGAGTCTTCTTCATCACTGCTGGTTGGAGCATTTTTGCCTACATCTGGCTGTACATAATCCTGGCTGTCATCACTCCCAATGAAGTCCAAGTCTGGGAAGGCCTTCTAACTCTTGCATTCTTTCCCGTCTGTGTGCTTCTCGCTTGGATTGCTGACCGGCGCCTACTTTTCTATAAGTTCATGCACAAGAAATACCGCAGCGACCACCACAGGGGAGTCATCATTGAAACAGAGGTGGATCGGTCCAAAGGCATCGAAATGGATGGGAAGCTGGTCAATTCTCATTTTATGGACGGAAGCGCGTCTAGTAATCTCATGGGTCTGACTGACGGAAAAGAAGTGGACGAATCAAGGCGAGACATGATCCGTATCTTAAAAGACCTTAAGCAGAAACATCCGGAGAAAGAGATGGATCAGCTGGTCGAGATGGCTAACTACTACGCTTTGTCGCACCAACAAAAGAGCAGAGCCTTCTATCGGATCCAAGCTACACGCATGATGACCGGCGCTGGTAATATCTTGAAGAAACATGTGGCAGAGCAAGCCAAGAAGTGTGCAAGTATCCAAGAGATCCACGTCGACGAACCGGAAGAGTATGTGTCGAGAATCTCGTTCGAGCCCGCCGTCTATAAGTGCTTTGAAAACTGCGGCGCTGCGATCTTGACAATTACCAGAAAGGGTGGAGATGTTGACAAAACTATATTCGTGGATTACAAAACAGAAGATGGTTCTGCGAATGCCGGGGCCGACTACGAGTTCTCAGAAGGGACAGTGATGTTCAAACCGGGCGAAATTATGAAAGAAATCAGCGTTGGTATTATCGACGATGACATCTTTGAGGAAGATGAGCATTTCTTTGTGCGTTTGAGCAATCTACGAGTCCTTGAAACTGAGGATGAAGTCTTGTCGGCCAATAGTCTCCCGTATCCAAAAGCAATGCTGGGATTCCCGACTGTGGCCACCGTCACCATTTTAGACGATGATCATTCGGGCATCTTTACGTTTGAAAGCGGTTCAGTGCATGTGAGCGAGGGCATTGGCATTATGGAGGTCAAAGTGCTCAGGACGTCCGGAGCAAGAGGGACAATCATTGTGCCTTATCGCACCATCGAGGGACTGGCCAAAGGAGGAGGAGAGGACTTCGAAGACACCTACGGAGAGCTGGAGTTCAAGAATGACGAAACCTGGTAAGACCTTTTTTTTATTGTTCAGTTTGTGAGTTGTTTTGAAAATTACACCATGAACATTAACAAAAAAACGGCAACCACACTTCTGTAGTACTAGTATTTGTGCAGGCTGTTGGGTTGATTTTGTTCTACCAATGTTCACATAAGATTATAATGGATGGAATAATGTTTATGTAGCTAATGCCACCTAAAATGGCTATTTCTAGTTCATGGGCTTTTACTGCTGGTGCTCATAATACTTTTCTCTAGATTAGACCTTGTTTCGTACTGGTTACATCCTGGCTTACTCTATAGAAGTGAATTGAACCTAATATGACATTGTTTGGTTTGGGAATATTTGGGATTTTTGCACATTATACTTTCAAAGTAGCAGGTGCTGTTGTTTATCGTTTTGAAATCATGAATAAATACCTGAATTATTTTGAAGCCACATATCTTATTTAAGTCTTTTTCAGCCCATGGTCAGAAGAGAATAGATATTTTACTTTCTACTTTTTGTCCTTGCATCATACTGATTTATCCATATGTTTGACTGAGGTACACCTGTCGCAAAGTGATATTGAAACATGAATCTTTCTTCAAAGCTGTGTCTGACATAGCTGCGTTGTATAATATTTGCTTTGAATTCTTTGCCACTTGACATCATTTAACCTAAACATACTTTGGTAACCTTTCATCTGAGGTTTGAGCTTGTCATAAAGTCGACCCTTTTCATGTTTAAGCAGTGAGTGGGTGGAGTGCGCGCTCGGGTTGCCCTTGTTTTCATGTCAAAATATTTCCCTCTCATCTGTGTCTTTTAGTGGTGGTTCAGAAACGGTCTCATGCAGTGAGGATTGTCACTCAAATTTGAAAGTCCTTAAGTCGTCCTCCTCAATGTCTGCCTTTAATCCTCCATGCTTTTATTTAGTTGTTTTTCAATTGGCCTATTTTAACTTTTGTTGTGCTGTTATGTTTTAATTACACAGATACAGAACTTGCAGTCTTTTCTGATGGAAAGTCTTGTTTAAATTGTGTAGATTTATACATGGTACAGTAGTAAAAATATATGGTTTTCGTTCATTTAACCAAGTAGGTAACCTAGCAAAAGTCTTTGAGTAGTTGAGTTTTGAGGTGGAAAACTTGAATGAATTGTGAATGTTGTTTTGTTTTGTTGCAAAATTTCAATATTGTGTATATCATTTATAGTGAAAATTGTGCAAAAGTTACACATAACGAACGGTGTGGTAATAAGGTGATAGTTCTTCATTTTTGTGATTAATTTGACAGACATTTTTTATTTTTCTGATAATCAAACCTCAACAAATGCGTTTAGAGACATATATCTTTTGGATTGGCATAATAACATTGTCTGAATATCGTTATCTATTACTATTGCCCTCACCTACTAGTATCTCTCTTCTCTTATATATCCATATGTCAATTATTTATTACTTAAAAAATTGTACTGCTAAGACACAGTATATTTCTTTCATGGATAATTTCATGAATCCTTTAAAATGTCACTGTGCTTCCTGTCGTTATATTACACCCATCACATGACATCAATAACAGCTTTGGGAAACCGGCACGAACCAACAAAATATTAATTTCTCGTTCAACTGACAGAGATGGTACTTGTAGGTGGTGGGCTCCCGGGTGCCAATGCGACCCAGGAGAGAGGCCCAAAGTGTCGGGCCGATCAGCATGCTCCGGGGGCCCGCTGCTTCTCTGGGACACAGACTTGATTTATGTGTACAACGCTTTCGGGGCCATGTCTGAGGGGAGAAGAGAGGAGAGATGTGAAGAAAATACTATTATTAAGATACCGCTGTGATGTTGTTGAGAAAGAATGCAGCTCTATTGATCTAGCGCTTGCGATGCGGTGTGTGGCTGTTGATACAGGGAGAGAGACTGGTGTGTGTGCGAGTGGTCTAGCTCTGAGTTTATATGAAAAAGAAAAGAAAAAAAACGGGAGATCTGAGAGAAGATTTGGGGCGTGTGATCAAATAATTATCACCACTGAAGTTTTCAATTGAACGCTGGGGTGCGAGTGCAATAGATTATACAGACAGGCCAATTTTCTCTCATCTCGACAGCCGCGCAGACAGGGACACTTTCTATAAGCTATTTTTCAATATTTCGGCAAAGCAGAGTGTCATCCTTTTGTCTACTTGAAAGGGCAGCGATTCAAGTATATTCTGTTCTAAGTGAGGTCAAAGTCGGCAGTGTTTTGCTTATTGATTTCTTTGGCATATTGAAGCAACCTTTTCAATTTGAAACAAGGGAGACTAATACAAAATAATCTTGCATCAGTTTTATATAGCGCTTCTGCTCAAAGTCGATTCTTATGTTGTTGTTTATTTTACTCTGTTTGTTCATATATTTGGTTCTGGTAGCTTAGGAAACGACAGCTGCTCTGGGGCAAACTGATGGAAATGTTGCTGCCAATCATTAAAGGAAACTACGACACACCCATAGGCAAGTGTCATGCCTATGGGCACAACAACAGTAAGAGTTTGATGCTGGGATTGGACAAATAACAGTCCGATTATAAGCAAGGCAAGTTTATTTGTGGAGCACAATTCGTACACAAGGAAATTCAAAGTGCTTAACAGGGAAAAAAATGCATTAAAATCACTCAGACATGACAGAAATCACATTTAGTTCTTGAAAATATTGGACTTCAGTATATGTTTTAGGGGCCTCTGTTCTGTCACAATAATAACAATATGAATTTATCGTTCAGTAAATTACATAATGGAACAATTCACAATTTCATGCGGCTCAATATACCTTTTCTTTGCATTAACAGGAAATCTACTGCTATTACTAACTAACTTTTGTCTGCTATATACGTTGTTATAATTGATAAGCGTGGATCATTATATTTCAGAAATCTTAAATCGCAATATAAAACGACTTAATAAAAACCAAGTGCGTTTACTTCCGGGATTCAGCTGTTTTCCGCCGGCTCCTTTACGTCACCTTCATCACAACAAAGTGGCGCCTGCTGTTGGTCCGACTGCAGCTCATGATGGCGAAGAGCTACACGAGGCGGCCAACGCTGCCAAATCTTACGCGTGTGACCGTTCAAGAAAATAAAACTGCAGAATGACGTAAGTGCGGGCAGTGGGCGTGTATCCGGGGGGAATCTGGGAGCGGTAAAACTGAGCGTCTTCAAATCACTCTAAACTTTGATTGGTCCAATGAGAAAATATGATTAAAAACTCCTAAAAGTTGATTTATCTTATCTTATCTATTTATTGCGAGCAGTTCATGTTTGACTATAACGTGAAAAAGGTTTATTGTGAGAGTGGATTTAAGTATTATTGATTTCGTGATATTTTCTGTTACAATATCACATTTGTTGTTTAATACTTCTGGTTCCTCGGGGTCAACATAGTGGTGTTTTTACCGTCTTAAGCACAATGCGCGTCTCATAAGTGAAATAGTAACAGTCTGGCAGTTGTATTGGTTGTATTGAATAAAGTTTTGGTTGGTCATTGAGACGTCATCCTCATGATTTATAGATGTAGTAAATACGGTAAAACAAACAACTGGACAAATAACCCCTTTTTATAAATTGCATCAATATTATATCTTATTAAACAGACAAACCAAAGTCACTATTTGCAGATGTCTAAGTAATAGCCATTCTGACTTATGTGCGACCGAGTTGACACTGAATAAACAACTACTGCAAGGCGCAAGACGTATTATAAATATTAAGCAAAACAGTCCGCGCTGATAAATTCACTCTCGCCTCACTGTAACAAATGGACTGTGATTATATACATATGAAGCCCATTATTCACTTCAATAGGGAAACCTCATGAATGATAGATTTATATTAAAATATGGACTTTTTTCCCTTCTCTCGCCTTCAGAAGTCTTTTGTATGAAAACGCTGCTACAGAACTCCCAACAAATCTTCTGAAATTTCCATAATTGTATTCAACAAAGTGATGAATTATTTTTTGTGTGCATCTGTAAGAAGTACAAGGAAGATGTGACAGAATTATCACAAGGAAAAGAGGAAAAAAAAGCATTTAGAAGATTTTTTCATTGTCAGAGGAATATATACTAAAATCTTAATTGCGAGCCGTGTTTCTTGCACTGACAGAAACTCTCCAAGGGCTTGTCATAAAGGAAGAATAAAGAATTCATTTGCATCTGTTGTACATTCACGATTCATGATGCATATATACTTTTAGTGGTGATCTTAAAGCAAATAGGACAAGTTATAGTAGTTAACATTATCATATTTAAGATTTTACTACAAAGCTTCCATATAGTTTGACAATTTAAAATAGATACATTTGTAGTTTTACTTGCTGGTTGGACAGGCAGCAGCTGTGATATACATAAAGATAATGAAATAACGGTTGCTAAGAAACCAGACTGTAAACAAGGGTCAAAGCTTGTTGTGATTTTGAAAATGAAATTATAAGACAACACTGTGATTTTCTTAAGTTATATGTATGTTTAAAGTATAAGAAACCAGTGTAAGTTTTCAGCATATTGATTAAAACCATGATACATATTTACCTCATCGACTATCGAAGTAGCAATTAGAAAAACATCAAAACCTGTCGCGCTAATTTGTATTAATAGTTCCAATAACACATGGTTATTTTGATTTTTTTCTGAGTTATTGATTAGTGAATTCATAAGATATTAGAGCATTGTTACTCAATGGTTAGAACATTTACCTGTGAACTAGAAGATGAAAGGTTTGAGTCCAGGTCTGTCCACTATATTATATAATATATCATTACCATTGCGAGAGAGGGTCTGTGGCAGTGCCTCGTTGTAAGTACAAGATGAAGAATACCTTTTACGTGAGTCATTTATTCCATAATTCGTGCAATGTAATTTGTCTGATTTCACTCACGTTTATCTGCAAATGTAAACCAGAAGTAAACAAAAACAATAACCAACTAAAATGCTGGAAAGAAATATAGCTTCCTTAACCATTCTGTGCTTAAGCTGCCGTACAGCAGCACAGTATTTTGCTTGGAGTGACTAATGGCTTATGCAGCAGGTTCACTGGCTTCACACATTGTTCTCCGGGGACAAACCAGTGCGTAACCATGGACCCAGGATTTACAAACAAACAAATGAGCAGCGTGTGGTGGACTCAAACAACCACATCAAGTCATTAGCACAACGCACCTTGTAGGTGTTGTTAAAAAAGCAGCACATGATGGAGAAAATAGGATAAGCTCAATAAATCAATTAATAGTGAGTTTCAAATAACAATCAAATTCAACAGACTTTGATTGAAAGGCAGTAAAACATACTTTTGTTAATATGCAGGTTTTAATGGGTAATGATCAAGTTCAACATTAGACCAACATTTTGGATTATATTTTAAGATAAGATAGATATTAGTGGTCTCAAAGTGCAGAAAATAATGTGTTGTTTTGGCCTTTAATCATTTGGGATACAGTCATTCTTGTGTAAATACCTTATAATCAATACAGCAATACACATTCTTACTCCCATCATAATCATAACATTCCACAATCTGAAATCTTTCTCTATGTTCAAAATGGTCCAAATATTAGCCTTATTTGCTCCTGTTTGTCAAGAGAGCCAAGATTCCACTGAATCTGTGGTTTCGTGTGTCTGGTCTGGCGCAGTGAGTGACAGAACATATGTCGCGCTGCTCCTGCTCCTGCTGACCCTCATATTTCAGACCTCCGTCCTGGAATAGACCGGGATTACTTTACCTCCCCCTGCAGCCGGACCTGCAGCCGGACCTGCAGCCGGACCTGCAGCCGGACCTGCAGCCGGACCTGCAGCCGGACCCGCAGCCGGACCCACACTGAGGAGGCTTGGATTGCGCGCATCAATGTCATCCATGAAACTATGAAAACGTTGCAAAGACATCAGATAAAACTACTATCAAACAGGAGACTGAAGTGCAATCTGTGTATTATTTGATCCTGAACATTTACAGATACATTTTAGCAGATTACAAATGGATTCTAAAAATATGATCCGATAATTCAATAATCAACGCTGAGCACTCAATGGAGGTGGTCATTATTGACAAAAGTGTATATCAAATCATTATTTTCCAGACATACGTCACTCAAACATGTCTTTAAACTGATTAGTTGAGGTTTGATTATCAGACAAATATGAAATATCTGTCAAATGCAGACATATCCCTTACAACATACTTTTTTCCTTTTTATTCAGCTCTTTTTTTTTTAAACTATATAAAATGTACATGTAATCCAACTCTACAAAACAAGAAAACTCAATTTCATTGCTCACCTCTACACTCCTACATATTCATATCTGCATAATTTGTTTCATTTCCATACCTTTTGTGAAGTTTTTAAGACCATAATAAACTTTTTGTCCAAGTCCAAGTCTAAAAATAAATCAATCCTTATCTTAAACAACGCTACACAAAGAAATGAGTGAGCCGCTTACAGAACAGATACACTTTGGCACTTGCAATATGAAAGGAGGACAGATTTGCTGGGGAAACAGTCTGGACATTCAAGGTTGAGAGTAGAGCGACGGAGAACCTGAGGTGCCTTATCGTTCTGCTGCTGCGGCGGAAAGCGGCGCGCAGGGGGGGAGAGAGTCTCGTGATAAACTTTTGATCGGCAAAAGGGGGCAGATTATTTGTGGCGGTAACCCTGGAAATGAAAAGCGCAATGCATAAAAGCGATCCAATACATATTTCAATACACAATCTGCTCTCACATTTCTCTGGTATCAAATTGCTTTGGTAATGGAGACACGCAGCGGCTCCCCCCTCGGGCCCGGAGCATCTGAGGACACAAGAGGAGATTCATGCTCCCTCTGCTCTTATCTCGGGCAAACTTCCTGCAACTATTTCACTTGTGCCTGCCGCCGCCGCCGCCGCTCGCACCGCCGCCGTACACAACCCAAAGACACTGCATAAGTCAAGCCCTTGTCTGAGTGCTCATAAATACAGCGCCCCCACGCTCTCAGACAAGGCAATGCAATTAGACTTATTTATAACACAATGTGACCAGTGGTGTGGAGTCTGTGCGTAAATCAAACCGAGTGTCGTATTTTAAAGTCGGGGCCTCAGGTTTTGACGGTGTTGGCGCGGTGTTGCTGTTGTGGATTAGGCTTTTGTGGAATTGGTCGAGGACGTGGCGTGAGTTTGTTTGCTAAAATTGTGTATTTGCTGAAAGCTACAGCCGTGCACATAAACATAGATTTAAGAAAAGAAAAGAAGGTATGATTATTCTTACGTGCTATAAGGTGTTTGACTTTATCAGAGAATAACACCACTAACACATTCCTTCTTCCGTCCTGCCCATTTTGCCTCTTTTTGCACTTCAGTCGTCTTGGCATTTCCGCTTAAGCAGGAATTCCGTTCACGTAAGAGGAGAAGGAGGGAAAAGTCTCGCAGCTAAAATATGATTCAAAGTAGATTGATTTGTGGGAATGTGCAGTGTTCGTGTGCACCGACAACACACCGACGCTGCACTGTTTCTCTGCGCGGCTTGAAAACGGCTTTGAAGTCTCTATTTAATGTGGTTGCTGTTGAGATCGGCGTCGCTATGTGAAATTACACAAGCAGAAGGAGGAGCATAATTAATTGTTGTGCCATTTTTTTGACACTCTTTTCTTTTTAAGTAAATTTTAATTATTATTTATGTTTTGATCTATTTATATTGGGATTTTTTTGCATCTTTTTTGTTACTTATGTACAAATTCTGCTCGACAAACAAACTTGCCTCTTCTATATTTGATAGATTTAACTTTGCAAGGATTTAACACCTCAACAAAATCTTGTCACACAGTCTTTTTATGACAAAACCAATTCCACAAACAGTTTGTGTTTGATAACGACGTTAATAATCCCTTGAGTTTATATTGCACCTTCAACATGAATGAAGAGTCTTTTTCAAAAGAACACAGCACCCGTTTTAACCAGTTTTGCAAGTGTTTTTTAAAACTCTGAATTCTCCAGAGTCTTCACGGTGTCAAGCTGCAGATGTCTTCAAGCTGAATCAAAACATGTTCCTTGCAAAGTGATACTGTAATATTTATTATTCCTGCCCGATCCTCTCAAGCATCTCCTCGGACACTTCGATTTCCAAATCTAAAAACACCCCTGTCTTCTCATCATCTGCCCTGATTGATTCTGAGCCAAAACTTTTCAAACATTCCCCCACACAGCCTTTTCAAGCGTCTGTTTTTTGGCGGGTTCCACTAGTCACCGACGTCTCTTCATAAGATCTCCTCAGACAATGACGGTTACCTCGACGGCAGAGAAACTTGTCTTCTTGCTTGTGATTACGGCCGCGCTGAAACTTGAGCGCAGAAGGCATAGATCTGTGTCTTTAATTAGCCCGCGGCGCCGAGTTGGACGGTTGAAAGTCATTGATGCTGCTTCAGACGGATCGGATCCGGCTGGAAATAGGAACGACAGACCTGGGAAGACTTTCATGTCCCAGACCAGACACTCGGAGACGGCAGAGAAAAGCCAGAGTTTTGTGTGAGTGTAAAAGCTGTAGTTGTGTCTGAGAAACTGTGACTTGTGATGTCAAGATTATCCGGTTAATCTATAATTGTGAGTATTCAATGTAATATAATAAGTAAGAGCTAAAGGGTAATGATCGGGACAGTCGTGGGCGGCAACATCCAGTCATTTCTGTTTAATTTCTGTATAATTGCTAATATATTTTACATTTTGAAAGCGAATAAAGGATTTCATTGTTGTTTGGAGTCATTAATGGTGAATAATTGTTTCTTCTCACAATAATCGTAATATGAAGTTTGATATCGTGACATCATGGGACAATGAGGAGACTAGTTTTCTGCTTTTGGTTAATTTATGTGTGACATGAAATATATTTTTCAGCCACAACCAGTCACATCAGATCCCATTATGAGGTCTTTAACTATTTAAAAAGGTTGTTTTGAATTGTTAATTACTTTAACATTTAAATTACTTTTTTTATTTTGAAACCCGTGTAATATTAAAATAGAGTATGTCCTGTTTTTCTTCTGGGGCTTAGTTTTTTTCACAATACAAAAAGTACTTTAACTAAATGACAGTACAACATTTTATTAGAGGTGCGGTATCTTGACTTCATTCCTGCAATTTTTTCAATTTTTTCCAAATTATTAGATTACATTGTTTTCAAAATTGAGAACATATTTCAATTTTGCTTTAATTAGTATTGTAAAAATATATTTCTATTGTGTACGAGACACTGGTGTAAACAGCAGCACAGAGACAAATGAGAGAATATGAATGAGCTGGCAGTCATCCAAAAGCATATTAATGACTGTGATTTGTCATTAAAGTATAATTTGTGTTGAATTACAATAAGAAACGCATTTAGTTGCAAATGGTTTTGGGCATTGAGCTAAGGTATTAATATGTGCAAGCATGTGTCAATTTAAGTGCAAATCTATTGGGTAAAGACTGGGTTAAATGGGCCATGTAGTTCTTGTAATATAGTTGTACAATTGCTGTAGTAAAAGTGTAAATAAACTATTTGTTAAACATAATTGCCCTTTTTGTTCTACACAAACTTTGTAAATACTCATCCTTCTATATTGTGATACTTAAACACTGCCACATGTCCGTGCATTAAAAAAGTCCACTGCTGTTTTTTAGCTGCCATGTGGGTGAGTGGTTCTTCACACAGGTCACCGCACTGGGCTCATATCCTGCCCCGGGAGGTCTGCGGTGCCCTGGGGCTGGCCTCGTCCCGCCGCACGCCGCCCCAACACCATCTGCATTCTGTGATAAAGGTGACTCTGGCTCCACAGCCCGCCGCACGGAGCCAAGAGAAACAGCAGCACAGCCGCATTTACAGCTGAAATCAATACGAGGTTCTGCACCTATAGGAACAGGGCTGTGGGAGGGTAAGGGTGCTGGGGAGGGTTAAAATAGACTGGGAGATGAGAGAAGGCCTTTTTGTGATCTGCTGTCTTACATCAGTCATTGGAATCACACCAAGGCGCATTTCAGAATAAGACTTTAATGCAATTGTCATTCATTTTCAGATCGCCAAGATGAGCTTGGAGCTTCTAAATTTAAACATGGAATCCATTAAAGGCAGCATTATTAAGAATGATGGAGGAGTTCACATTTTGTGTTACATCACGCAATCAATCAATCAATCAAAATCTATTTGTAGAGCACAATTCTAATTCAAAGTGCTTTACAGACATTAAAAGTACATAAAAACCACAATACAAAGAATAAAAGCATAAATACTTACGTCTTCCCTCTTGCCTTTTTGAGATATGTTGGAATCATTATAATTTGAACAAACTCCAATCAATTAATCTTAATGTTTTATAAAAAGGAAAAAATAATTACTTAATTACCCTATTGCCCTTCTGCCCAGCAAAATATAATACAAAAATCATCTTTAATGTGACAAATAAGTTCTAGATATGATCCCAGCAACTAGATGTTAAACTTGATTTTATGCAATTTTAACCTAACATTTCTCGAGCTTGTCATCTTTTTGCAGACTTTGTTGAAGTATAGTTGGGCAAAGTTTGAAAAGACAAGTCACAACACAAGTCATAACCAATATCAGTCTTTTAGAATGAAACCTAATTTAGTCTTTTGTGTGGCTTTCATCTCTGATCATCTTAAAGTCTGTCAGAGAGAGACCCCCGGCTCACATCGCTGCTGATACTCTGGTGTTTACTTTTACCTGGACTCCCCTGACCTCAGCCTGGACCACAATCCTTTTCTCTTCTATTTATATTCTGCTGATGTCAGTTTGAGTTGGGATTTCAAAGGGTTCATTAGGGCACATATTAAACTACTTTTGAATTAGACCAAGCACAAAACAGGAGGCAGTGCCAGTAAATGAAGAATAAGATATCTCCAGAATTTAAAGATAAAGCACACGCATTATATTACAGTAAACTGACTCTACAGTACAACGTTGTCTATCATGGACACAAGGCTCAAGTTACTGGTCAGATCTGTGGAGCAGTGAGCCCATCATAGTAAGAAGGCATGTTTTACAAAGTGTGTATTAACGATTATAACACTTGTAATTGAATAAGATATTGTAAGATAAGAAGATAAGTTGGCTGCAATTTTATAGAAAATTGGAAAAAGGACAAAGTGCATCATTATTTATTGATTGGAGGTGGAGTAAGTTGTGGCATGGTGGAGTTACTTTTTTCTCTCTTTTAACATTTTTTTTAGTAGGTTTGGCAATATATTGGTGTGTGACTTTAAAATCTAAATATTGGTATTGGCAAATATTGGTTATCTACCACAGCAGCAAGTCAAATATCGGTATCGGCTCAAAAATCCACATTGGACCATCCCTACACTGTAATAGTCTGTGTTCACACTTGCATTTGTAATGAAACCCGATTGGTACTAACCCAGAAACTAAACCAGGTCTAAAACAGGACCAAGCCAAGTCAGGACTAAACTGGGCTCAAACCATAACCTCTTTCTGGTGTTTCCTGCGTTAAAACCCTCTGTTCATCGGGACTATAATAAACTAAATTTTTTATTTTTGTCATAAGACTTTTTAAAACTCATCGCCCCGTCGTTGCTCGGGGGACGTGTCTCTCCTGCTCTGTTTGGACACTGCACTGGCCATGATCCTGTGTCCTGGTCTGCTCCTGCCTCTCCTCCAGGGACCTCCTTTAGGGGAACACATATCTCCTCACATTATTCCCCCGGTGCTGCAGTGGAAAATGTGCCAGAATGCATCAGTGCTTCCTCGCCGTGTGTCCTGCTCCCTCGTCTCCTGCCTCCTTCACCACCTTCCCTCCTCATCATTTTTCCTGTTGGGCCAGCAGCTCTACATCCATGTATCAGCTGTTTCGAGAAATTCGCTTGATTTGTGTTTCAGAGGTAAATTAACTTAAGCGGCGAGTGTGAGTGGGGGGCAGGGAGGGCTTCTACACAGGCAGCAGGATTTCAGACATGATTTTAAAGTTATTCATCGCAGAGTCAGGTCATTATTTAACCAGGGCCTTGGTAAAGACCCGTTGTATTGATGATGGTGCATAAGGAACTCTTAAAGGTTCCACCATATAGCATTAAACCATGTTACAAGATCTGTGGCGAGGCAAATTCAAAAAAAGCAATTAAAAAAAAAACTGTAATAGAACAAACACAAGATAAGTTTAATGCCATATAATATTCCAGGCAAAGCGATAACATAGTGGTTATGATAACAGGTGGAGGACCCTCAGGAAAAGTTACATATTGCACCTTTAAAAAATATTATAAAGATATATTATAGGCTAGATGTAATGGAAGGTTTATCTGTCCTACGAACCAAGCACTTACAAAAATGCATACAAATAGGTGGCCATAGTTTTGGCGATATATCGGTTCCATTATAGTATCGGCTGCTATCGACTGTTTTGTGTGTGTGGTTTTTTTAAATCAATATTTTATGGGGATGTATGAGTTCCAATTTATCCTCAGATTTGTCTTTTTGAACAGACAAATTAGTACAAATGGAAATAAAGGAGAAATAAGGCAAAAAATGCTTCAGGCTTCATGCTTCATACAAAATCACATCAGAAATAATTTCATATCCCGTATAAATACATTTTGGTTCTATTTTTACTAAAGTGAAAAGTTCATTTGTGATCTTACGGGCCTTGCTTAACTTTGACATCCAAATATCGGCATGGACCAATATCGGTTGTTGGCCGTAGCAGCAAGCCAAATCGGTATCAGCTCTAAAACTCCATAGCCATTCGATAACATCAGGAGTTAACAAGGTCCTCTATTCTTCTGGTTTGTGGGCATTCAGCTCAACCCACTGAGCCACATTCATGCGTTTCTGTTTCCTGTTGATTTTGTGTACTTTTCACCATTTGCAAGATAGATTATTCTGTTTTGAATAGTCACTTACTATGGAAACTGCAACATTTTCATCACTCTGGACCCCATGCCTGTTCGTACACCACAACACACCTCTTCCTATCAGTAAATGGAAAGTTTAATCACATTTCCGTCCTCTCTGGCCTCACCAGTCCCAGGCCACTCGACTCTCTCCCTGTGGACAGACTTACAGCAGTCTTCTTGAGTATTTGTCTGTGTATTTCTCATCTCTTCTGGTGGCAGAAGGGCTTCACTCGGAGGAGGAAGTGGCTCTTTTGTGCCGCTCTAATCCTCTCTGAAGCTGTAGAGGTGCAGACTTATTATTGCTCCATTTCAGGGCCAGGTTACACCGAGGGCACCTCCTGTCTATTCTCTGTGACTCTGTTCACTTTCAACACAAAGAAGAATCTCAACAATGACATACAAACAGATGTGGTTCAGTTATTGTTGTCACGATGCTACAATTTTCTGCTTAATTTTGATACTAAGAAAAAAGAAAATATGTTGACCCCACAATGATACAATGGAGTGTCATTTGCACTAAATAATGGTAGTTTCTAATGCCTTATTCAGATTATAAAACAAAATATTAGAACGTTTCCATTAGATAAAATAATGCTTACCGTATTTATCTTGCCTTTATTCATCTATTGCTGTAAAATCTTTAAAAACAAGCTGAGTAAGTTTAATGCTGCACTACGGAACATTCCAGGCAAAGCATTAACCTCTCCATAAAGTCAAGCATATACCCTAGTGTATCTTTACGCAAAATCGTGGCTTTACTCTATTGAATGAGAAGGTGTCACTGAACAGTAGAGTTTATTAGTTGAAACAATGAAGAATTAACCATGGAAACTATTTAAGTTATAGCATTCACTTTCAATTATTCTAATGCTTTGAGGGTTTGAGCGTTTCCTCATTCATCAAGGCAGATTCACAGCAGTAAGTAAGTAAAATCACCTTCTCTGAACTTGTGACAAACTTATATATTGATACGCTTGATATAAAAAAGGGGGAAAGGGTAACACATCTACACATACACAAATAATGTAAAATAATATTAAAGATTTGTTGAATTTTCAGATGGCATATAAACACTGACAATTAATTTTCTTTCTAGGCTGAAGGGTGATTTTTCTTTTTGAAATTTTGCACAGAAAAAGCCCAAAATCCAATCATAAAACCAAGCTTTCACTTCTCTCAGTTTTATAATAAACCAGTCGTCACATTTCTATTCTCATCAATTTGAAGTAAAGTGTGTTCTCTTCAGTGACAGTTTATGATTTTACTTCAACCGTCCAAACATTACCTTAGTTTAAACAGAGCAGAGGGAGTGATGCATTGTGGGATCGCCGGGTCCATGTTTAGTCTGCCTTTCGCTTCAAACGCTCCTTTTAAACTCAAGTGTCATCATCGGTTGTCACTTGTTTTGCATTTTTATTTCGGTCTCGTCACGTTGAGAGGTGTTTTGAAAAGCCAGTCTCACTTTTCAAGAGTCTGTTTTAACTTTACCTTTGTGGCAGAAACGTTCGCAGCCTTGAGCGGGTGGATAAACCTGCAGTCAATTACTTAAAAGTGCTAAAATGTAACTTGCCCGTCTCTATGAAGATGTTGTTGCGTTACCAAGGTGTTCTATTATGCCATGCACCGTATTATATCCAAAAAACTTCAATTTCGTCTTGTTTTATATTCACAAACTTTGCTTCTTTACATAATCCAGCATTTGAATGAGTTGTTTTCCAATCCAATAACCCCGTGTCGAGTTCATAATGTGGTTATTTCTTTCTAAATATGGCTTTAGACAAGTTTTAATATTAGATCGATTAGTATCTGGGTACATTTTTTGACAAACCACACAACTTTTGTCATCCCGCTTGCTAATGTTGCCTACACGCTCACTTACAACACACACAATCCACACTTTTTTGTCTTATTAAAGATTCTGATATGCGATTACCCTTTATTACGGCGTTAGTTGATTTATATTTCCCGACACAGACTCGTAGTGAAGTAATGTACGTTAAATTGGCAGTGAATCCTTGTACGGCGGCGGCAGCGGGGCTTCCAGAAATATGCAGGAGATAATTGGGGATGGATCATTATGAAGCTTTCTCATTATATCTTGTGCCCTTCAAAGTCAGCGCTTAATCTGTTATTTTTGGAGCAGATCCACTTCAGCGCCAATAAACAAATTTAGAAGTACACTTTTTGTAATGTTTTGCGTAACAGCTTTAATTGCACTGTGAAGTAATGTTTCTTCCAAATATTTAACGTATTTAACGCACAACCCTAGCTTCAAACAGATGCTTTTTCAACAGTTATCTAACATAATATTGGTTAATTATTCCAAAAGCAAAGGCAGACCTCAACCTTTACATTGATCCTATCTCGCAATGACCTTCTCTTATTGTCTCCATCTGACTTTTCATAATACCATCGGCCTTACCTTTGAATTGAAACACTTCCTCTCTATGATTATCTCGCTTTTTACCAAAGTTTAACTCAAAAACGTCAAAGAGAGCGTGCTTTATTGTTGGTGGAATATTGCAGTAAAACGCTGCGTTCCTGACCGTCCATTTTGAGTCAAACCTTCTCGCGTATTTCTCCCGTGTCTTTCCTCTCTCCTCTTGCCTTCGCTTTTAATTTCTTCTCATTATGATTCGTAAAATTTTCCTGGCAGCGCACACGTTGACTATTTATTATTTAAGGCTTTAGCAGAGGCCCCGACGCCCCTCCTCGCAGACGCTGGCCTATTTCTGTCGGGAGCGTTAATTGTGCGTCGGATGGGGCGGCTCACAGCTGTGGACTGACGGCAGAGAGAGAGAGAGAAGTGCTGAAGTTTAAAATGATGCTTATTATTTGAGCCGTCACCACAACATACAATGACTCATATACGTGGACACACACCCAGGTGATTATGTGAAAGATGTTGTCTACTGCAGTCAGGAAAGCTGTTGGTTGATTCATTTTTTGGTTTGTAATGATCACTGAACTTTTCCTTTTTTGGCAGATTTCAGCATTTTTACACACATCTATAAAAATAACAAGAGACAAGAGACTGTTATAGAAGTGGCTGCTATTACTGTGTCTGTCGGTGTAAGCAAAACAGCCTAAAGCCAGGAGAAGATGGTGAATTTTGTTTCTTGCGCCAGTGTAAAACTCAGGTATAATCAGGGCATCTGGTGTGAAACCAACGATTTACAACACTTAAAGGCGCTGCACATGATTTTTACTGTCTTAAAAATGTGAAAAACAGTGGTAGTTCTTTTTAAAATCTTACCTATTGTCGTGTGAACATCCTAAATATTCACCGAGTTCATAAACGCTTTTCACAGTTCTCTGAGGCCACGTTCCCGGCACAGTAAAGTCAACAACAACCAACATGTTAACGTCGCACTTCCTGCTTTGCGAAGAATAAAATGCTCTTTAATTCGATGAAGAGAATGCACATTGGACTCATTTTCCCCCGAAAAGCTGCTTTTACAATACATCTGTACTGCAGCAAAGCAGAATTTTACATAATGACAGGAAAGAAATCAAGTGCAGCTCCTTTAACCCTGTTTTCTTTACCGATAGTTATGTACTTACTATTATAACAATGGCTGGAATTATTGGGCCCCTTTGAAGATACATTACATTTAACTTTAGAGACACCTTGTCACAGCTGCCCTGGGGCATACTGACAGACACACACTCCATATTCAAGGTGACGTGTCTTGCCCAAGGACACGACAACAAGCGTCTTTTCTGTAAATGTGGCAGAAACAGTAATTGTTCTGATTCATTCTTTTTGCTCCAGTTGTCCATAGCTTGGCCTGTATATCGTAGAAAAAGTATTTTATGAACTCTTTTGATGTACTTCATTGGTCTGTTGTAGCTCTTGTTGTCTCATACGTTAAAATGTGCAAGATCGATTAGCACTACATGTGTTATAATCGCTTATTGTGAGCTATGTATTTTGCACCGAACTGAATAGTGAAGGGCTCTAGACTTTCCCAGCTCTAGAAGACTTTACTAACAGTACACATTCATATTATTTGAGCCACCTTTTCCAGTGTATGTTTTTGTGTGCACGCATTATCCGACATTATGCATATTTTACACACGCTCTCCCAGGCATCCCCATTTTAAATAGTCTGCGGCCTTCATTAAAGATGCACAGAGACGGAGCTGCAATGGACCAGGCTTTTCCTCACTTATGAATGTGAGTTATTTTGGGCGCTCTGAGTATTTTCTTATAACCTTCAGACCAATGACGACGAAGATGAAAGCATGTCAATTTAAGGATGAAGGCTCCTGGAACCACACCGGCCCCTCTGCCGCAGCACTGCCACCTGTCATGTTAGATTTTATGTGAGTAAGATCCAGAAATGTGATGGTTACAAGGATGCACTAAAGGAGAGAGGGAAGGAAGAAAGAAACGACGGAAGCAAAGGGCGCCAGATGGGTGACAAGGAGTGATGATGCAGATGCTGAGAAGGTTACTTTTAAACAAACCATGTGTGTTATGTATTAATGTATGGGACTTGATGTATTAGATGTATACGAGCGCAAGAGTCTGTCCTGATGTGGTTTTTGTGTTAAGAAATGGTCTAAAGCTTTGACGTTGGGTCACATTTCAAATGCGTCACATTTGATATGTGTTGAATCTTTATTTTTGTAGATTTAGTGAGAGAGGAGAGGAGGAGAGAAGAAGAAACAAGGTAGAGAAGAAGAGGAGAGGGGGGAGAGGAGAAGAGGAGATGAGGTAGAGGAGGGGAGGAGAGGGGGGAGAGAGGGAGATGAGGAGATGAGGTAGAGGAGAGGGGGCCGAGGGGGAGAGGAGATCGAGAAGAGGAGGGGAGAAGAGGGGAGAGGAGGAGAGGAGGAGAGGAGGGGAGGGGATGAGAGGGGAGGGGAGGAGAGTGGGAGAGGAGGAGAGGAGAGTGGAGAAGAGGGGGGAGAGAAGGAGATGAGGAGATGAGGTAGAGGAGGGGAGAAGAGGGGGGAGAGAAGGAGATGAGGAGATGAGGTAGAGGAGGGGAGGAGAGGGGGAGAGAAGGAGATGAGGTAGAGGAGGGGAGGAGAGGGGAGGGGATGAGAGGGGAGGGGAGGAGAGTAGAGGAGAGGAGAGGAGAAGAGTGGGGTGAGAAGGAGATGAGGTAGAGGAGGGGAGGAGAGGAGAGGGGAGGAGAGTGGGAGAGGAGGAGAGGAGATCAGGTTGAGGAGGGGAGGAGAGGAGAAGGGGCAGAGGGGGAGAAGAGACGAGGTAGTGGAGGAGGAGTGGAGAGGAGGAGACAAAGTAATTGAGCAGTGGTGAGGAGAGGAGGAGACAAAGTACTGGTAGATAAGGAGAGGAAAGGAGGAGAGGAGATGAGTTAGACGAGAAGAAGGGTAGAGGAGAGGAGAGAAGGAGACGAGGTAGAGGAAGAGAGTAGTGGAGAGGAGGAGACAAGATAGAGGAAGATAGGATGGGGAGAGAAGAGGAAACGATGTAGAGGAGGGGAGGAGAGGGGAGGAGAGTGGGAGAAGAGGAGAGGAGGTGACAAGTTAGAAGAGGAGAGGAGTGGAAAGGAGAAGAGGACATGAGGTAAAGAGGTGAGAGGGGGAGAGGAGAAGAGGGGACGAGTTAGAGGAGGAGTGAAGAGGAGGAGACAAAGTTATGGAGGAGTGGTGAGGAGAGGAGGAGACGATGTACCGGTACATAAGGAGAGGAAAGGAGGAGAGGAGGAGATGAGTTAGACGAGGAGAAGAGTTGTGGAGAGGAGAGAAGGAGACGAGGTAGAGGAAGAGAAGGGAGGAAGAGATGACTTAGACGAGGAGAAGAGTAGTGGAGAGAAGGAGACGAGGTAGAGGAAGAGAAGGGAGGAAGAGATGACTTAGACGAGGAGAAGAGTAGTGGAGAGGAGGTGAGGAGGAAGCGGAGGACAGGAGGAGGAGAGGGGACAGAGTGTGGAGTGTAGATGGCACTGGATTGGCCGTGTGACGTGGATCGATTGGAGGAGTCTGGCTGTGAAGAGCCTGAGGTCAGTGAGTGAGATAAAAGCAGGAAGTGCAGAAGTGAGCCACGATATATAAGAGATATAAGAGAGCGAGGCACCATGAGAAACACAACCTGAGCGGGACAAAGGAAATGACCAGGGCACAGGGAAAACATGACATATACGTGGCCTTTTCAACTTATTTGGGACTTTGTATCAAATAAATAAATCTAACCTTTTATATCAAATGGCAAGCTTATCAGCGGCTGCAGTTTTGTTACAAGTCTCTTTTTATGTTTTCATCCAAACCTATAATTACACTGTCAATTCATTCCAGTTCTGACATTTTTTATTTGTTTTTACTTTTGTCAGATAATAGAAAGGACCTTATAAGTAAGAGTTTAAGGATTCAGTTTTGCCTATCTTCTCATATTATAATTTCTCTTTATAATTTCTTTGTATTGAAATGGAAATTGGAGGGAAACAATCTTTCATTATCATATTCTGATTCAAAAATTGCCAAAAAATAGATTATCCGTCTTAAATTGTAAAATATGTGGAATGTATGTATTGTACCCTTTCCATGGCACTTTCCACCAATGACAGTCACCAAATGATACATAATCATGCTTGTACTTGATAAATAGGTGACTCAAGACAATACTTCCATTCATTTGTCATTCTTCTGTGCAGATGTCTTACATAATTCATTATCCTGTGTGTTGCGTTAACAAGCTGCTCCTTGAAGATCAAATGTGATTTTCTCCGTCTCTTTCCTCTGAGTTAGATTTGAGTCCTGAGGGAATCCAAGTATCCAGGACTAGATCCAGGTCTTTGAACGCATCAGAGAGCAGAGGCAGGAGGATCTGCTCGCACGAAAGAGGCATCGAGGCTTAGGCCAGGACTAATTAAAGGTTCTGTTGACTTTGAATCACTCACACTACAGTTGTTGTACAGTGCAAAGGAGAACTTGTATGATAGACTATGAATCTGCTTGAGATATTACTGCTGTGCCCGGAATGTTTCACAGTGTGGCATTGAACTTATTCTTTCTAAAGTTATTTATTTAGTATTCTTATTTATTCAATTACAGGTTGTTGTTGATTAAAAAATACCTTGAAAAACCTTCATTCTCAGTGAATAGCCCCTCAAACATGTTGGAACCTTGAGGTTTTTAGAGCTGCGACTTGATGCATAGTCGTAACAGAAGCGCACTGACCCCAAAGAGTGAGGAGTGAGGAGTGAGGAGAATTGCTTATGTGAGTCGTTACTCGGCCTCATCAAAAACGTGGAGCCACAAATCAGGCCGGAAGCAAAGAATTCCTAGAGTGCGCAGCCTGACTTATTTTACTGAATGAAGCTGGAATCCAACAAAAAAAACTTTGGATCCACAATGAAATAATGGGTTATTCACTGGATCATCACTACAATTTCCCTATAAAGAATAAACAAGTACAGTTAATTTGCCAAAGCATTTTCAGTCAGCCATCTATGAAAGTGACTTCTTTATTCAGGTGACTTTAAAGGGGACTTTGTCAGATACATTTTTTATCTTTCCTGAATCTTTCTTTTGAATTTAGCCCTAGAAAGTCGACAGTTCTACCACCGACATCAAAGTGGGCTTCAAATCTGTGCCTGAGAAATGAGTTTCGTGCACATTTTAAAGTCACTTGTAAGCTCGCAAATGAGTCAGTCATTCGTTAGATGTATTTCATTTTCAGTCAATCCCCTAATATATTTCAGTAGGAGCTAAATCAAAAAAATGTCCAAATTAAAAATGCTCAAAATGAGTTGAATCCGACTTTTATGTTGGTGTTGAATGGCTGATTTTGAGGTGGAGATGAAGCGTTTTTACATTAAACACTGGGCTGCAAGTCTTGTTTCCACTCCCATCGCATCTGTGACAGCAATTACAGCCTCCTCTCTCTCTCCCGCTTCTCTCTTTCTAACTCCCGTTCTCCCTCTTCTTTAGCTCCTTTTTCTAGCTCCTCTCTCTCCCCTTCTCTCACTCTCTTTCCTCCAGCTTCTGTTCAATTCTGCTGCTCCACCGGTCATCGCTTTGAAACGGTCACGTCTGACAGTGAGGAAAAAGGCGCATCTCAATAATGAATTAACCACAACAACAGCAGAGGCATAGCTAAATCTCCAATAATTCAGATTTATTACATTGATTTTAAGGTCAGTAATTCAGTCAGTAGTTGTGCTGGTCCCAGGTCTGGCCCATTTGTGCTGGTCCCAGGTCTGGTCCATTTGTGCTGGTCCCAGGTCTGGTCCATTTGTGCTGGTCCCAGGTCTGGTCCATTTGTGCTGGTCCCAGGTCTGGTCCGTTTGTGCTGGTCCCAGGTCTGGCCCATTTGTGCTGGTCCCAGGTCTGGTCCATTTGTGCTGGTCCCAGGTCTGGTCCATTTGTGCTGGTCCCAGGTCTGGTCCGTTTGTGCTGGTCCCAGGTCTGGTCCGTTAGTGCTGGTCCCAAGCCTGGTCCATTTGTGCTGGTCCCAGGTCTGGTCCGTTTGTGCTGGTCCCAAGTCTGGTCCATTTGTGCTGGTCCCAGGTCTGGCCCATTTGTGCTGGTCCCAGGTCTGGTCCGTTTGTGCTGGTCCCAAGTCTGGCCCATTTGTGCTGGTTCCAGGTCTGGTCCGTTTGTGCTGGTCCCAGGTCTGGTCCGTTTGTGCTGGTCCCAGGTCTGGTCCGTTTGTGCTGGTCCCAAGTCTGGTCCATTTGTGCTGGTCCCAGGTCTGGCCCATTTGTGCTGGTCCCAGGTCTGGTCTGTTTGTGCTGGTCCCAAGCCTGGTCCATTTGTGCTGGTCCCAGGTCTGGTCCGTTTGTGCTGGTCCCAGGTCTGGTCCGTTTGTGCTGGTCCCAGGTCTGGTCCGTTTGTGCTGGTCCCAGGTCTGGTCCATTTGTGCTGGTCCCATGTCTGGTCCATTTGTGCTGGTCCCAGGTCTGGTCCATTTGTGCTGGTCCCAGGTCTGGTCCATTTGTGCTGGTCCCAGGCCTGGATAAGCACTAACTGGTGATCTTCTCTCCGTTTGTAATTTGACACAGTCTTTATTGTGGAGATTTTGGAATCAGACCAAGTATTAGCAATAGAGGCCGTAATAGTAGTTGGAGCAACAGGTGCTGGCATAATCTCAAACAATAAAATAGGCTAAATGAATGAACAACCTTTCTATTTGATTAAAATATGATTTTATACTCCATATTTTCCTAGAGGCATAAGCTGAAATAAGCAGCAGTAGTAATAGTTTTAGTGGTAAGAGTCACTATTCATTTACGTGTTAAACTAAAACTTTGACAGCACCTTTAAGTTTGCCAGTACCATTAATGCTCTCACTCTGACACATAGAGACGAGAGGCAGCAACATCTAAGCCAAAGGTGAATTTCTATTTATGGATTGCAATTATCTTTACGTAACACTTCAATAATTCAACCGCGCTGTCGTATGTTCGTGATTAATAACACGCAACAGATCCAGGGTCACGTTTGCCTGTCTGCTTTGTTAGCATTTGTTTGTTTTTTTACATTCTGAGCGATCATTTGCAGGCGACATAAAATATGGCAGGTTGGACTGGATCAGAGCCGAGACCTTTTGTTGCCATGGAAACCTGGTTTAAGTGGCTTGGAGTGATGGAGAGAAGAGGAAAAACGGAGCTCTGTGTGTTAAATGATGGTTTGACTGGGATTTTAGGTTTGGCATTTGAGCATAAGGAATACAAACATCATGAAATCTGCAAAGTTTTTACTTCATCTTAACGGTTCACTTTGAAACTTTTCTGGTGGAGGATCTGCTGCCCTCTTCTTCTCTCTAAGGAGGTGTTATAGCATAGCATAGCACAGCATAGCATAGCATAGCATAGCATAGCATAGCATAGCATAGCATAGCATAGCATAGCATTACAACATGGCATTAAACGTATCAATTTTGCATTTATTTATTTACAGACATTTAGAAATATCTGGAAAAAACTTACATTCTTGCTGTAGCTGTCAGCGGGGCACCTATCCACAGATCTGACCTGTAACTAGTGGTGTTGCCTCCTCGTCTCTATGGAGATAGTTAAAGGTGGATACTGGAATAGTTTTGGGGTTTTTCATGGTTTCCCCAAAAGAGTGTATTGTAAAAGCAGCACTTTGAAAGACATCTGTGCCAAAGTTGTTGTTTTTTTACGAGAGCTGGGGACGAGTTGGAAAGATTTAAATTCCTCTTTTTGTGAAAATCAGGTGCCTCAGCTTTAGGTTTAATAGATCGGCAGCAGCAGTCAAGTGCAAAGTTCCCCCTGTTGCTCTGATTGCATCTCACATTTAACATCCCGTCTTCATATCTGCTTTGGATTATTTCCTGTTCCACACCTGCGGCATCTTAAATCTCATTGTGGTGTCATCAGCACGGAGCCAAACATGTCTTGTGTCCCTGCTCCACCCTCTCCTCCTCTTCCTCCTCAGCTCTATAGTTCTCCTTTACTTTTCCCTTTTTCCCTTTGTGCATTCATCAGCAGCAGCAGAAATCCTATACAGCCTCTCTGCCTTATCGATGTCCCGCTGAATTGGCTTGTATGGATGACAGGAGCTGATCATCATTAGCCTGTTACACGCAGCAGTGCCACACGAGCCAACCAAATCCACACAAAACAAGATCTGCAATGGGGTCATATTAAGGAAATATCTCTGCACTTTTTTTGCACCTCATTTTGCAGGATTTTTTTTCTCAATCTGGGGCAAACTTCAAACAAAGATTTTATTTCCGTTGTTGCAAAAACACACACACACAAAAATAACTGGAACCCTTGGCTGTAGTGGCACATTGACACTGCTATAATCACTCAATTAACACTTGTAAAGGAAGTGGCAAAGGGAAATGGAGTATTTTTTGTTGGGAACTTCAAAGCGTGGATTTCCAGAGCAGATGAAGCATTTGGAGGAGTCAGTTCTAAATCACTCGGGTGAAGTCTGATGCCGATGGGAGCCAGGAGGGAGAGAGAGGGAGAGAGACAGAGACAGAGAGAAGAGGGAGAGAGAGAAGAGAGGTTTTAACCCAGGCCCACACACTTTGATCTCAATTTGTACACAACAGAAATAGGCCTTTGTGTCTTCCATGATCAAGAAACACGTGTCTTGTACAGTGCCTATGGAAACCTGCGGAGATTTGACTTGAAATAGTCAAAATAAAATGTAGGCGGGTCATTTGGGATTACAAAACCTTTCAAATATGTTGTATAAACATACTTTTTCCAGCGATGATTCGTGTAATGGGTAACCTGGCATGAGATGTAGGTTACCATGATGCCCCCTTTCCAGATCTTACATAATGTTTTCTGCTTATGGTCCACATGGAGATGTTGCTTTGCCTGTAATGTTCCACAGTAAAGGCAATAAACCTATCTGACTCGCATTCATTAAATAACTGGCGTTTCTACAGTATAAGCAATGCATTTGAAATTTGAATTTTTAATGAGCTGAGTCGCTGCGCCACAGATTCAATTCAATTTATAACGTTTGTAACGCCCAAAATCACCAGACAGCCGTTGCCTCGAAGGGTGACAGTGAAACAGAGAAGCAGATTAAACAATGTTCACAGGAAATTAGCGAATGGATAAATGTCCATCATCCCCTGTACGCAGAACCTCCTTCTCCACAAGGAAAAAGGTAGAAAAGTAGAACATTTGGGGAGAACCACAGTGAAGGCGAGATCCTACTAGAGCTGGAACCAATCAGGAGGAGAGCGGATGTTGCAAGATCATCTAGAGTAGAGAGCCAGGTGATTGAGGAGCATCCAGATCAGTGAGGTGGGGCTTTTAAGTTGCTGTTGCCCCCGGAGACGCAGCATCAGCCGTGTCTGAAACAGTGGGAGAAGGAGATAAACGTGTAACAGCACTGTATAGTCTACAGGTGAGCTAAAATATTAAATACTGTTGATGTGAAAAGAAGGAAAAAGCAGAGGATAGTGCTCAAGCTGCCACACTTTTCCCAGTACAGTTGCTCCTAGGGCAGCGCAGCCAAGAAACTGTAGGTTTTTATTTCTGTTTCTCACTGACCTGAAACTCACCCTCCACCAGAAAAGCTACACCGTCACCAGGATCTTGGTCAGGAAAATACTCTATTGGAGGATTTGCTTATTATTGTGAATGCTTGGTTGAGGGTGCAGTGCAACATATAACCCACTGACATAAAATTACAGAAATTACAGATGTTATTAGACATTTAAAAAAGGATGAGTTGGACAGCCGCCAATCATTGTCACATTAGCTGATACTTATCACAGACACTTGGCTCATATGACTTCAGGGCATCCACAGATTTGTCAACACACAGCGGTCAAACCAAGAGAAAACAATTAAGCTTTTAAAACACATTAGAAGATATGAAGGATTTAATTTCAACTTAAAAAGTTAAATAAATGAGACTGCATCTTATAGGATTTAATCACAGCAGTAAAAATATTTATACACATTGCTTGCATTTGTGGTTAGATGTGCCTATACTGTAATAAAAGCAATAAACATAATCATTTCATACTGACAGAATATCAATAGATTCTCAAATGAAAAATATGTACCACATTATTATTACATCATTTTATCATTTTATCATTTTCCAATGCCGTCATAATTTATATTTCACTTTTTCCGCACATGCATTTAATTGTTACATCAGCTCAAGCAGAAGAGGAGGAAAAATACAGAAACTTCAGGTAAATATCGGTATCGGAAAGGGCTGGGTATCACAAGGTCCCATGCGATTTGATTCGATACACAATACATTGCTCACAATACGATAATATGTCAATTTTTTAGGTTTGCGCAAATAGATATATTGCACATTTGACGTATTGAACCAAACAATAACAACAGTATTTCTTTGTTTAACCACCACCGGCAAAACTTGCAATACAGCCATTTTAATCATGAAAACAGTGAATTTGTCGAATGTATTGCATAAACAAGTTTCTTTTCTCTAAACGGACATCAAAATTGTAGAGTTGTCACAAAAATAATATGAAATGTGCACAATAATAAATACCAATATATCAATACAGCTACCAACAATATCAATGTGTCACCAAATGTATATAGATATTTTGATATTTTAGCACACCTCTAGTACAGGATCAATATTGCAGTACTTGCCCCAGTATTACTCACAGTTATGACCCATCACTAGTGCCTTATGTTTTACACCAGATGCTCTTTACTACTTAAACATTATAAGTATAAGCCTGACACAAGGAGCAATAAAAAAACAAAACGTACAGTACCAAGTCCCTACAAAGCTAAATTTTCACTACAGTTATTGGCCGGGCCTGTGTGGAGCTCCAGCAGCAGGAGGCGGACCACCATGCACGACGTGAGGTCACAGGTCACTGGCTCTGTTCCCATGATGCCTCACTTCTCCGAGCTGGTTAGCCGTGCATGCAGCAGCCTCTTCCCAGGGCTCGCTGCAGCTCTAGCCAAAAAGCGAGTGGTTGGTTAGATGATAAATGTAGCTTTCTCCGCAGTGATGTGTCTGAGGGACAGAGGAGGCGGAGGAGAAGCCTTTAATCAGGTTTTAATGGATGACACGGACACGGTTGGGGCTGGGTTAGTGCAGGTAGTTTGGCACAAGAAGAAGCCATATTGATGGATCTAATTGCCAGGGATTTGGAGAGTGACGTGCTTTAGTGAACTTCAAACACATGTTATTCCTTCAGTACCATTTGTTTCCTTCATGCAAAAGAGAACGCTCTAAGATGCAGTTCTGCTCTTAATTCTGAAAAGAAAAAAAAAGAAAAGAAGTTATTTAAAGGTACAAAATGTAACTTTACTGCTGAGGATCAGTCTCCTGTTTGTTTTCCTGGGTATGATAATGCTTTGTCTGGAATATTCCACGGTATGGCATTAAACTTAATTCATCATGCTGTTTTTCAATGACGGGTGTCGCCTGTCCACAGATCTGATCTGTAACTTGGCCACCTGCTGGTCTTTATAAAGTTATAGGTTTAATGCCATCCAGGCTGTATTTGAGAAAAGCAGGTGTGGACCCTACTGCAGAAAAGTTACACAGTGGATCTTTAAGTGTTTGGTAACACTTTAAAATAGTGTTCCTTAGTAGATTATTTATAAGACATTAATAAGCACTAATCTGTAAAAAAAACAAAACAGTTAGTCATCAGCTGTTCATCAAACTCCATTTAAAGCCCAAAATTAAGTGTGACTAATTTTACAGTCTTCATTGTGCAAATTGAACAATAAACATAACATTCTTGGTTTTGTCTCTGGTCCATTTAAACTGTAGAAAACGCTAATAATAAGCCATTTCTAACTTAACATAACTGTTTAATTTAATTTACAGCCTAGTCTTATTTGCAGATGAACAATAAACATGCGACTGAAAATATTATGATCAAAACGTTCCTTGCCACTGTTTTATGAGCGTCACTCTCGTTCTCGCGGTTATTCCATCGTAGCGACTGTAAACATCTCATTACTTTTGACAGTGTTCGATTTTTGGAAGAAATTAGACGTAGCCACAAAAACAAACCAAGTTGTAGCCATTCCATTTTCACAATTTTGGACAGAACTTACATGCAGTCTCATCTGTTTTCTCCCATTAGTTGAAGAGTTGCTCAAAAGTTGACGGAATATAAAGTAGACGGTATATTATATTGTTGTTGTTGTCAATCTTAATACATATATTACAAAAAAAAACAATGTGTTGCAAAAAACTGAATAAAGTTCGTCATTCTCCTGTAAAACTAAAACATATATAAACTCACAATGAATACCTTTAATCTCAACATTTGGAGAAGAATCCTAGGTCCTCCTGATTTTAAATAATAATAAAAAATAACACCTTGCTCTCAATGAAATAACTTTGTGCAGTAAAAGCGGTGAGATATTTGTATTTAAAGCATGACTTGAGCGTGAGGTCATGGCCGCGTGACATTTTACAGACTCTACTTCGGGAGCGGTAGTAAAGCACGTACACATCGCTATGACGCCCAAGGTTTTACAAGCGACTTGAGGAGGACTCTTTTTACAAGCGGCGCTGGCTGTTTACACTGACACAAGTTTGGAGTAAGTAACACTTTGCAATAACTACACCTGAGTAGTAGTGATTTAGGCTTAATTAATGCTCTAAAACTAACTTCTTATAGTTACAAACACCGAATCATTCTTAGTCAACTATTATGAATGAAATCTTTGCTCGTGCTTTATTAAGACTATTAAGAAATGAAATATGATTAAGCATATTTTAGGGCAAATGTTGAAAGAATTTATGGAACAAGAAACACACATATTACTTCTTTTTAAAATCATAAATTGGCATAAAAAATCTAA
This sequence comes from Eucyclogobius newberryi, assembly GCF_026437365.1. Classification (NCBI taxonomy): domain Eukaryota; kingdom Metazoa; phylum Chordata; class Actinopteri; order Gobiiformes; family Gobiidae; genus Eucyclogobius; species Eucyclogobius newberryi. Next base: position 12,319,075 of record NW_027315846.1, read on the forward strand.
TTATATCAGTAAATTCCACCATCTTTATTGTAAGTCAACACTTGCCAAATTGAAAAATGTACGCCATGCCACAGATCAACTTCAATTGCTGGTTCAAGGTTAAGGTTCAATTTATGGTATACTTTATTTTTTATTTTATTTTTAAGGTTTACATATTAAAAATCTCCTTTGGTTTAAACGTTGTATAAAAGCTGTGATGATACAAAACCATCATCAACAGAGCATTGTTAAATCAAAATACTGTCTTAAAGGTGCACTATGTATCTTTTCTGCTTGTCTCCATGGTGATGTTATTGCTTTGGCTGGAAGGCTCCACAGTATGGCACTAAACTTTTTGTTATTTGGCCTGGTGATGCTTTTTATTGATGAATTATTTTTTGATTTATCGATGAACCAAACGCGGTCATGTTTTAAAATCTTCGAAACACTTTTTGATCCCAGACATATCTACTCATACAATATAGTAATTAATTCAACAAACAAAAACAGACAATACAGAAGAAGAAAAAGGACAAAAGCAAAACAACGGGCCCAATCCATATTTTAACCAAACAGAAAATATATTAAATCTAAAATTCTAAAAGAAATTTCTTGTTGGGCTAAGATATTTTTTTTTTTTCATTCTTTGTTGCTATTATCAAGTATTTCAAAAATCCCCTCAAAAATACACAACATCATATTTCTGACAGCAATTTAAAAAACAAAACCCATTGACTGTCACTAGGATTGTACAGAAACCGCATAAAGACTTAAATTAATAAAGACTTCTTAAATAAAAGTGTAATAAGTCCTCCTCACGTCACCTGCTTGTAGGAAATAGAAATATTACACCAGAAACTTTACACTTGCACCTTTAAGTATGAATGTGTGTGTGACTTATTTTATTAGTGCGAGTTATCAGAATAGCTCATTGCCTGGAGTAAACTGTCTTGGTGAGCTCAGCACATTGTGAATCTGGTTCAGAGCTGGCTTCAGGGCGATAGAGTTACTGTCCCGCCTAAAATTCCCCTTTGACCAAATGTGGAACCCAGCTGCTGGGCCTTCATTATATCACTCACGATACATGACACATTATACTTTTGAACTGCAGAGCTATGGAGAAAGGGCAGAGATGGTGAAGGGCTCCTATAGAAGTAATCCATGATACAGTTTAATGCAATACTGCAAAACATACTGACTTTTCCTATCCTGTACATGTTGTGTATGTACGTATAGTCAAAGTCTGTATGTCTGCATGTCTTATTTTATCACCAATGTATCTTCTATGCTATTATTATTATTTCTTGTCTCATTTTGCATCATGACGCTGAAGGAAGTTCCTAGTTTGTAAATTTTGTTCATTGACAATTTTCAACTTTTAGCCATATTTTGTGTATGTCCTTTCAACACATAACGGATCACTCTAAATCTGTATTATTTGTAAAAAAAAAAAAGAAATTCTGAGTTGAAACTTTAACTGAACATGAATTACTTGCTGAAAATGCTTTCAAATACGGTTCCTTAATAAACAATTTATATTCCATTAATCCATTAATAAGCACTAGTTGTTTGTTTAGAAGCACTTATCAACAAGCACTTATTAACAAGCATTTATCACTTGGTTATTGAGGATAGTTTATTATTACAAGCTGATTATTATTGCTCTAACAAACATTGATTTTGTAGTCACTCACATGTTTTTGGTTAATAGCTTATTCACATGTATAAGGTTTTATAAGCCATCTACAAATTCTAGTAATATTCAAGTGCTTACAAACTGCAATCGAATCCAAACCATTTGAATGGACATTAGCAACCACCATTTCCTTCACAAACAACAAACATGTCTTATTCTTCAAACTTTCTTTACTTTAAATCCGGTCGAGTGGTGCAGCCAGCCGCAGTGTTGTGAGTTTACTGCATGTCCTCCCTTCTCTCACCCCCATTTCACACTCAGCTGTCCCGTCTAATAAAGCCCAAACAAATCCTTAAAAATAAAATAAAGACAAATAAACAGAATCCTATCATTACAATTAAAATCACCTCATGTAATTGTAAGAATTTCAATTACATGTTTTCCCCAAATTGTGCAGACCTATTATAAACAAATAACTAGCGCTTCCTGACCCATTATATATAGTTTAATGATTCTGCCCACAGTATTTTACGTCACTAAAACAGTCAACGAAGAGCTCTGTTGAACGCTTGTCTAAATGTTGGCGTTTCGTCCTGGCAATTACAAAAAAACAAACGTGTGCATCGACGTCTGCAGATGTCACGCTGCATTTCATGGCTCATATCGTGGTTCTGTGATGAGGAAATTGTGTTTGACGTGACTAAGTTCTGATCTGATTTATCTGGGGCTCGTCGTTTGGCTCCCAACACGCTCGGTCACATTTGATCTGATCATTTAGACAGCGGGGCCGTCCAAGTCCCATTGATCAGCTGGTCACTTCTTTGGACCAGCGTCCGCAGCATACGTAATGGCTCTGGGGTGAAGCGCTATCAATACCAGGGTCAAGTTAGCTTCAGACTGACGTTCCTGTTTTAGCTTCAATTAACAATAGACTTATTACACGTCCTAAACAAAAGCATGTGTATGTTTGGCTGAAGAACAGTCCACACCAGCAGCTATTTGTGAAGCACTATTTCCATTCAAGACAAAGCCGTACACACATAGCTTGAGGTATTTCTCGTCCCCTCCAGTGTTCTCCCTGGCTGCGTCGTCATGTGCGACGGTGTGAAAGCCTGTTGGACATTCAGGATGTTCGCACCTGTTACTGCATCATATCTATCTCTGACTTCGCACAAGTTGGTCGATAACTGCGAACAATCTGGTGTTTGTATTCTCTGCGAATACACAAATCTACTTTCACAATCATCACTGGTTTGTAAAGATATGAGTTTTTCTTTTTCAGCGCTTAAATTGTGATAGAATTTGAAATGTACTATTTAATTGTTTGGACAGATTTTTCCTAAATCACCTGACTAAAAATCTGAAGCTGTTTTTCAGATCCTGCCTAGATTTTTTGGTAAATAAAAGTAGTGAAGCTGCTGTGGCAGTTTGGACTGACACACAGTAGATTGGATTTGTCGTGATTTAATCATTCCCATTTCAAAGCTGAATCCAATATCACTAAAAATGAAATTGTCCCAACTTTTTATTTGTGTTTTTGACCTACAAACAGATTCTGATTGATCTCAGAATCAGAAATGAAGTACATACCCAGAAGTTTGATTACATTTTTATTTGGACAACAACTAACGCGGCAGCCCAAGTTTGGACACTAACTTCACATACGTACAGTGCAGCAAGTTTGACTGTCAAACTAGGGTTAACATGGTTGACAGCTCAGGCTTTCAAAGATTAAATAAACAGTCCAGAAGTGAGTGATCCGAGTGAGAGATGGCTGTTTGGGGAGGGCCGTGGCAGTGACGGATGAGCGCTCAGACAGGCAGACACTGATGTGATGCAGGCTGGTGGTGGCACTCCCTTCAGGAAGTAATCTCGCCACTTCTCCTCTTCTTCCTCCTCCTTCTCTCCATCCTAGGTGTCTCCATGGCAACTGTTGGACAGAAAATACTCGCCCGTCTTTTCCCCGCTCTCTGCCATAAAGGGCTTGCTCTGTGGCATGCATTGGCCGTGTTTCTCGATCTTTTGTTGTGTGTTTGGCCCTTGTCTAATGCGTGACTGCCTTCCAACTGAGTATGTCCGTGTGTGTGTGTGTTTGTGTGTGTGTTTGTGTGTGTGTGCGTGTATGTGTGTGTGCATATAGCTCTTCATATGGCCGGGGAGTGCAGGCATGCGTGGTGCCAGGAGCGAGATGTGCACACATTCACAGTTTGTTCTGCGGGCTTTATTTTTAGCACGTGGCACTTATATAATCAGGGTGACACTGGGGGAAATAAAGGAACAAGGAAAATACATCCACAGCTTTTTCTTAGCCCGAGTCTATTGTTTTTTTCTTGGTTAATTCCCCTTTTGTGGCTAAATGCGTTGCCTTGTGTTGTCTGTCAATGCCAAGCTCATTATACATGTTTCTAATTATCTTCTCCAATAATTTGCCCTTTCTTCTGGCATCTTCATTGGTGTTCATTTTTTTCTGTTCATTATCCCAATGACTATATTCAGAAATTATTATGGCAAACCACCAGTTATGTGATAAATGGGGCAAATATTTTCTTGGTGAGGCTCAAATATTGCACGAATAAACACAGAAATATCGCTTTACCATTTGGAAGATTTGATTGCGACTTTCTGCTTTTTTGAATCTGCCTCTTTTAAGCCTTTTAAAAATATCTTTGTAAAAACATCTCTCCACCAAATTGGGATTATACTTTGCTGTGTTTGTTTCGTTCTTCCGTCTTCCAAATCTTCTAAGAACCACATTTTGTTTTCCTCAGGCCACTCAGCCACAGTTTAACCATGATTTTTTTTTTTACTTTTTCACTTTGTTGGTCTTCAAGCACAAACAACACCATTTCCCATCTCTAAAATTGGCAACAGCTTTGTCAAAGTTGTTTTGAAATATCGTCCGATACATGGTGAAAACCCACACAGACGTCAATACTTAGCAACGTTATTGATTCACGAGTAAAATGAGAAGTATAGCGTAAGAATGTGGCCAAAAAAAGGATTTCAAAAGTGTGGCAGTTCAAGGTAGTTGTTGAAAATAAAATGTAGCACGCCTCATGGCCTTTTCTCACAAATCAATTGTCTTGTATTGTATGTCTTTTTTTAAAATAAACCTTTTGCATGTGACTAAATATTTGCCTGTGTTGCATTTACGATAGCCACAATATTATAAATGATTGCGATATGCCCTTTGGTTAAGTACTGCGATATCTTTTATTGGGCATTTATTGTTTTATTGTTTGATTCTCTAGCTTTCTCATCAACATCTCCCAGCTGAAAGGTTAAATCAAACATTGTATAAAGCCCTGCGAGGCGACAGCACAAAGATAAATTGAAATTAAACTGAATTACCAGTAAATCACGGCTAATTTAGGCTGCATAAGGGAAATTATGAATAGAAAAATCATAGTTTTCCTGGTGCAATTGCGTTATATCTAGTTTGTTGTAATATCGATGACTGCGTCAGCAAACATTGCGATATTGAAACTTTTTGCGATACTGTGCAGGATGAACTTACAGTAGAATTAAAGCCAAAGCCTTGTCCTCCTTAAAAGTTACATCGTCTCACGGCAGTAGTTATTTCTGCAGTACTTGTTTCCCAGTTTGCTCTCCAGTCCTTTTTGTTTTGCTCCGGGTTCGCTTGGTTGTTTCTCATTTTCGGAGCAGCCCGGATCAATGCAGAGTCCTTAAATCTCACCGACAGCGTGTGTTGGGAATCTCCCCCCGGCCTCCTCCTCCTCCTCGGGCCGGTCCCATAAACAGCACCGTTTAACGTCAGCGTGTTGGAAAGTGCCCCGGTCGTATCGCTGAGCCCTGGTTTGATGTCTGCTACAAAAGCTGAACGCCACATCTGCACAGTCATCACAAACTAAATTGTGTGCCCTGCGTAGTATACTGTTTATATCCGGCATACCTCGCTGGAAAATTGCTTACACTATGTGCCCTAATTACTTGAGCCTGACACACGTAGAGCCACTATCTCTCATGGAGTTCAACAGAGGTGTGGATGGGAAACACTGAACACAGCTGCTGGTAAGTTTACTACACTGTAACGGTAACACTGGGAGATAATTGCTCCTACAGACAGAGAGAGAGAGAGAGAGAGAGAGAAAGAGGAGAGAGAGAGCAGAGGAGAGAGAGAGGAGAGGAGAGAGAGAGGAGAGCGAAAGACAGAGTGAGAGAGCAGAGGGAGAGAGAGCGAGAGAGAGAAAGAGGAGAGAGCGAGAGAGAGGGAGAGTAGAGGAGAGAGAGAGCAGAGGGAGAGAGAGGGAGAGAGGGAGGGGAGAGATGGATAGAGAGAAAGAGGAGAGGAAAGGGGAAGAGAGAGAGAGAGAGAGAGAGCAGAGGAGAGAGAGACACAGAGGGAGAGGAGAGGGAAGGGGGAGAGAGAGAGAGAAAGAGAAAGACAGTGAGAGAGAAAGAGAGACAGAGAGAGAGAAAGAGACAGAGAAAGAGAGAGAAAGAGAGAGTCAGAGAGAGAGAGAGAGAGGGTGACTTCAGGAACAGAACATGGTCAGTACATAACCAGTAAATAATATGCTACTTAATTTTATCTTTATTATCTGAGCATCAACATCAGTAAAACAGAAAACACAAGAAACAAAGCACCAAAAGGAATCAGCAGACGCACAAAGCTTATCACCCCCTTCTGTACGCTTTTGTAACATCTGCTGATGTAAATGAGACAGTAGATGGATAAATAGCATACATTCAATACTAGTGAACTATAAAATATATGCTGAGAACATAAATAACGAGCGCTATCACTTTTCATCCATTCAATATCCTCAGTATATATACACTTTATATTTGTATCATTGTAAATATTTACATGTTTCCCATTTAGTGAATGGGACATGTACATTCAACGTGGGGCTTAGTGTCCTATAGAGTCTGATTGCTTTTTGTTGTTGTTGTTGTTGTTGTTGTTGTTGTTGTTGTTGTTGTTGTTGTTGCTTTTAATGGCGGCAGGTGCATTTACCGCCATCTACTTTATTCTTAGACTTTCTTCTTTTTCCGCACAAACACCAGTATGTGTGATGTTAGGCCTGTTTATGCATGTGACAGAGTGCGACTGTGTGAAACAATATCATTTGGCCTGCTGCTGTTGCTACTGCTAAAGTAATTACTGTTCATTAATTAAGGTAAATGTCCTTGAGTTACATTTATTAACTTATTTGACAAGACAGTCGTAGTGTGAAAAGGGGAGAGAAGAAGTAAAGACAATCGGCAAATGTTGAGGGTTGGACTTGAAGTCTAACCTGGCTCTGCCTGATAAATACTCACGATATTTGTTTCACAAACTCTTGAGAATCATCTGCTGTGTGATGGACCAATCACAGCGCAGCATGGTAGTTTGGGAGGAAGTCAAAAGGACGAACCTAAACAAACATGGTGATGCCGATTTTAGCCAACTATTTTGTTTTTAAAAAGGTGTACATAGAGGTATATTTGAAGGATGAGTAAGTAGTCTTTGTTTTTCTGACTGAACAATTTCATTTTTCGGCTTTTGTTATGACGTTTGGACCAATCAGATTTAAATATTTGACATTATGCCTTTTCCCGATGGCTTTCAGCGACTGTCCAGATTGACATTGTGTAGGACTCAATTCAGAGTGACACAATCTGGCAGAACCAGGTTACTTGAACCTAGGACACAGCAACCCCACATGTGCCACGCTATTAACCACTGCACCACTTCATTTGAGTACTATAAGGATACTTGAGAGTATAAGTGTACTTCTAACATTCCCATCTAAATAGTTACCACTGCAGCTAAATGACGGCACAGTCTGCTGCTCTGTTGACACTTGTTAAAGTGCTGAGTGAACTAAACAGTAATATCCTGTTAGGAGGGCGGGGCCATGCTAATGTTAGCCGTTTCACATGATCAGCTGTGTCTGCTTTTGATGAATGATGGTTCACTCACTAATTTGCATTTCACCTTCTCTGGGTCGTTTCCTTGTCTCATTATATATTTTACTCTTCACACGGTCATTACTCAAATCTGACTGACTGTAGATGGCACCTCGAGCACCAACTTTAGATGCATTGTCTTTAATATATAAAGTAATATTATTCAGAACTTCAAACGTTGGCTCTTGACCGAAGAGGAAACTTATTTCATCAAACACCTGTGTTTCCCAACCAGAGGTACAGGGGAGTTGAACTAAAGTATTTGAATATTAAAATGTTCTTTGTACACTGTAAGAAATATTACCTCTCATTAAAAAAAAAAAAAAATAAGGCAACAATTTCGCACAATTTGAGAATTTTCAGGGAATTCAGCTGAATTTTGAATGCAATAATTTTAAATTAATCAATAATAAAGTTGTGTTTATTCATTAAATGCTAAGTGAAACATATTTAAAATGATGCATACAAAAATGTACTTTTATTAAATACAAAACTTAATTTTGTTTAAGAATTGTAGAAGTATAAAAATATATAACCAACACTATATTTGTAAATGTATTTATAATTACTTTTGAAATACTTGCGCATGATACAGGGGTTCCTCAGTTCCACAGAGTGAGAGACAAAGGGGAACTATACAAGCCAGGGAACCACAATACAATAGTAAATACAGTTCAATTAGACAGAACTGGCATTGGCCATATCTTGCAATGCACAAGGCAGTTTATTTGTAGAGCACAATTCGTACACAAGGCAACTGAAAGTGCTTCACACAACAAGAAAAAAGACCTAAAACAGTAAACAGTAAATTCAGCGTTGTACATTCAAAGGACCGAAACATTAACCATTCAATCATCAATCATCCATTTAAACCAGAACACCAAAACTATGTAAAAAAAACAACATAATCTTAAAAAAACCACATAATGCAGCGTTGTATTCTGTGCCTGCTTGACTTTGTACTCCTCACATTTGATTTGTACCTGCATATAATGTACGTGCTGGTCACACATATACAATAATGTCATGTTCGTGGGAGTCTGACCTGACAATAGTCTTGGCAAAAATCCTCTCCCCTCATGAAACGTTACCACAGCCACATCACCTTAAAACTGTTCTGCGACGCGTATTATTCTTTCAAAAACACTTCACAACATCAAACGCAATTGTACGCTCGATCTAGGCCTGCACCGTCCTCCCATATGGTTCTCTACCTCTGTGGGAACACTTTATGAGCCATAAGCAATAAGGCTGAAAATAGCTGGGATATGTATGATTTGGCTGATAAATTCTGACAATTAGACTTCAGTTGCTGCGAGAACATTTCATAAAAGCGTTTGTGAAAGCCTGCACTTGTCGCTTAAAGTGCCCCCCGCGTGCTCGTGGCAAGTGCAGCGCGTTGTTCCCGTGAACGTAACGCTCGTGCACAGCCGTGTCGTGTGTATGAGCGAAGAATGCTTTGTTTTTTATTTGACAAAAATGTGTTAGCACCTTGGGGAACACGCTTCGCTTGATTCACCGCTTTCAGGGGAATCCTCGGCCGGTGCTGCACTAGAGTCCACCTGTACAAGCCGACGGGAGCGTGGGAGATCTCATTACCATGCACAGCCCACGGACAAACACCGGGGACATGCAGCGATCTGTTTGACTATATTTGGATATGACCTCATCTCAAATAAACCTCAAAATGCAATACACGTAGTGCTCTGAGAGTGACCCGGAGCCATCGGTGTGTCCTGGTGTCCGACAGCAGCGAAGACAAATATAAAGAGTCGGGTTTGTGAGTAAAAGAGAGTGAGATGGAATTGAAATCGAATGAAACAGACACAACTTACCACAGTGCTGAACTGAGACTAATAACAACAACTGTATCTATGAACTAGCATCAAACAAAAGCCAGAATTGAAGAATAAACAATGTAAAAGAGTCAGGAGTGAAGAAAAAAGAGGATTGTTTTGATAGTAATGTTGTAGAAATATGTCTTACTATTGGATATAAGCTAAAATGCACATTAATGCCACCAAGAACTAGCATTTTCAGGAAAATAACATAATAAATTGTAACTTTAACAAATAAATGCAAGATAATTTTGATAGGTTTAATGCCATACTGTGGGACATTCCATGTAAAACAAGAACATCTCCACTAGGGATGTCAAGGTCATTTTGGTTAATCGATAATCGTGATTATTGAGGACACAATGTAATCGTAGGAACTAAAAACTAATTATTGTGACTATTTCAGCAGCAAAAGGAAGTGTTTTAAATTCTAATTTAAATGTACAGTGCTTTTTATGGCTGTTTATATCACAATAACTTTACTTTTGAAAGAATTCAGACAGGTTGATTTCACTTTTCACTTTTGTTTTGTATCAGTAATCATGAACAATCGTTTTATCAAAAGAATCACAACATTGATATTGTGACATCCCTGATCTCCATGGAGACAAACAGATCTGCATCGTTACTATTAAGCTTTAAGCATCACTGTGAAACGCTGACCAAACGCAAACACTTTTTCAGTTTTAAACATGTGCAGTGCCAATAAAATTAAGATAAGATAAGATAATCCTTTATTGTCCACACATGGGGAAATTTCATTGTTGCAACGCAGGTAGATACAGAGGAAAAGGACAGATAACTTATAGGAAGTTTAAAAGTATAGACAAAAAAGTATAGAAATTTATAGAACAAAAGTATATAATTTTATAGACAAAATATTATAGTATATTTTATAATTGTATAGTATAGTTTATAGTATATTTTAAAATGTTATAGTATATTTTAAAATGTTATAGTATATTTTGAAATGTTATAGTATATTTTATAGTATATTTTATAGTATATTTTATAGTATATTTATACTATATTTTATAGTATATTTTTATTTTATAGTATATTTTTTTTTATTTTATAGTAAAATGTTATAGTATTTTTACAGTATATTTTAATATTTTATAGTATATACAATTTTACAGAATGTTATTGACAAAATTTTATAGTATAGACAAAAGTATAGAATTTTATAGAACAAAAGTATAGAAGACAAAAGTATAGAATTTCCGAATATCTGCGAGAAAGATTGATACATTTTATTATCAATTAGCATGTTACTTATATGTACGAGGGGATTTTGAACACCTGCGCTCACACCTAAAGGGAAAGCCACATTTCCGCGCTTATATTGCTCTGACTCTTCATGCATGCGGCTCCATCTGTGCCCACCTGTGACTAAACCCCAGCCAAACAGCCTCACGCTCCACAGACATCACTTCATTCACCCGGCGGAGGAAACAATGCACCCGGACAATCAGTGCGTTTAAAGCCGGTCGCACGGGGGCCAATACAACACAAAAAAGAAGAAGCTGTATCAACACGAGGGCTGATAGGTCATCGTCTCATAATCCAGGATCAACAATAATACCACTCCCGGTGCCAGTGCTAATCCCTGGATCGGAGCCACCGGTAATTTCCTGATCGACCCGGCGAAGAGGTTTCCATATTATCAGATTTCAGAACAGAAGACGGCTTTTGTACCACGGATAAGGTCAAGGGAAACGGTGGGGAGCGGGGCAGTGGTCCAAGTCCATAAAGCAGGAGTGTGGAGCAGATTATGTGGATCCAATCAGGGAGAGAAATGAAGAGAGTTTGGAGAGAGTTATGTAGCGGCTGGCTCGGGGGGAGTGGAGTTAACTTAACAGAGTGACTGGATGAATTGTTTTAGGTGTACGTTTTGGCTCTTAAACGGCAGTAGCTTTTTGTGGATGAATGAGATGGGATAGTTTAGTCGGACGACGTGCGGTAGAGATAAAACAACAATGACAACAAAGCAAACTGGATGTGTGCGTCGCTGTCATCACGTGCGTGCGGTTAAAGCCATCTGCACACTAAAATATCAATGTGGTCAATGGGATTCTGTTACTGCCAACCTCAAAGTGTGAAGTTTTAACAACTTTACCGCTGTCAATCAGTGCAGCCAGACAGTGCGAGGCTCCGTTGTGGAGTGACGACTCTTAAACTTACAGCTAACTTACAGCGCTCTCCTGTGTCCTTCATAAGCAGGCTTAATCCGCACACGTTTCTTCTTTTTGTTTTATTTTTGCTTTAAATAAGAGTAAAAGCAGCTCACGCTCGCCCTGTGTTCTTGTGTGTTTGTTTTCATCATCGACACTCGCGCTTTCCTCCGCTTGTAACGAATCTTTCCCAAAATGGGCAAGTGTGCGGTGTGGGTGGGTTTCATGTGAGCGTGGACAATGTCTGTGGTCTGCAAACTCTGTGTCACGTCTTAAAATCCTCTGCGTGCACTCGGCTTAAGGGAAGCAACGAGTGTCAGTGTTTTCTCTCTGTGCTTGAGTGGAGTGAAGTTAATGAATCAAAATGATTCTGCATCCTCACATGATCTGTTCAACACATTTTGACCCTTTTAAAACTCAGCAAATTCTTACATCATTTTTCATTTATAATATTTCCAACACATCAAACTTCACAGGCCGGTCCACACATTACTTGCTGTTATTCCAAGACCAATTTATGAAAAAATATGATTGATATTGTTTTTTTTTTTTTTATGGATGCAGTTTTGTTCTTGCAGATGTTTTTATAAACTCATTTGACGATCGAAATATGAAATTATAAGATAAGATAAGATAATCCTTTAGTCCAGTCCAGTTTGTGGTTCAGATGTTATTGTAGCATTCATACTCTTGTCTATGTCCGACTCATGTTACGCTGAAGCTTCTTCCACAGTCCAAAAGATGAAAAATAAATCACACAAAATATTTTTTCTTTCCTCATATTCATCCTGATTTTCGATCGTGTTTCTATTGTGACCAAATGTCTATCGATATCAATTTCCTGATCATAACCAAGACAGACTTGAAATCATTGCCATCACTATCACTAATACATATATCTCTTCACAAATACAAAACTGTCTTCCTCCAAATTCCAAAGAGGATTGTGGACCTTTCAAGCTGATTGACAGTTAGAAATGCCTGAATCTCGATTGAAATCAGATTCATTTAGCACAGCCTGACTGTTGAGCCACACGGGCCGAGGCTTTTCCACTGTCACTTGGTTCCTCGGTGCCCGGGACACAGTGAGCAGGTCTGACCTTTGGAGTCCCGCCTCACGCCTCTCTCTGCTCCATGTCAAATATGTCCCTCTGCACGGCCCGGATTACATGTGGCGTGTGCATCAGCAGCTGAATTAACTCCTCACCCTCTGACATTAAACGTGGCTCTGGGTCTATCATGAGTTCAGAGCTCAAAACTCTGCTCTATCTGTCATCGTTCTCTGAGCCACGATCTTCTCATGAGGAATAATGCATGAACGTCACGTGTGCTACTGAAACTGTAACACATTTATCAGCAACGTCTGGATCTAATGTTGTCTCAGTGTGATTCATGTTTGATCACATTTTCATCAAAAGTTAAATTAAACCACCATTTTCTGCTGGATATTCCTTTGTTAAAATCTACATATGTGTGTGTATTTTTTAGTCGAAACCATTAAGTTTTTCTATATTTCTGAAAGATACATGGATTTCTGAAAAAATAATATTAATTTACAATCATAAAAACTAAATAAAATGAAATAAAATGCTCCAATATGATATTATAAATGATGATTTTATAAATGAATGTAATTTTCCCTCTAAAATAAGCATATCATTGATTGTATTTAACTTTCTTACTTTGAATACATATTGCACTGCATAGGCCTACGCTGTCAGTTGTTATCATGAATATTTAACTGTTCATGTTGTTAGTAAAATAACAGACTAATGTTTCAGTTGTGTACAGTTCTGTTCTTCTCATTCTAAATAATTCCGCACATTAATTCTTTGTGAATAGGAGGCTCTCATTTGCACTCTCATGTCCAAGTTGTTTTGATGTCAAATGTTTGTTCTCTGGGAGTGCAGCGCGATCTTATGCAACACCACAACACAGGATTTTTACAAACGCAATGTGACAAATTACTTACACTTGCAACATTGCTGCTGCAGTGCATCGGCTTTGAGTTTAGTGTTGCGTTTGTGCAACTGTTGTTAGGATACTAGAAATAAAAGAGTTGGCCTCATTTGCAGTGGACTCGTGTTAGAAAAAAAATGATATATTATTGTACTCAAAAGTGTATATATTTTGCAATTTTTCAGTAGTAATAAAGTTGTTAATTGTAGCAACAGTGTTAAGGAGAATAGGAAAATATATTCAATTTAAAGATACTAATTTGAAACTTACAATATTTAGAGCTGCTTTACCTGATTTCCATACCACAAAAGTATTTCAATCTTTCTCAAACCTTTATGCACATTGCTTGAATTGACATTTTTAGTCATGTAGCAAAGACAATATCCCCGGGGTTCACAATCACTAACATTTTTAATTAAAAGATGCCAACAGCGTGTAGTGGTCTGATTTAGCTGCTTAATATACACCACAAGAGGACACAACCAAATGTCCTCGGGACTCATAATACTTTGACTTATTGACATACTTCCACTCGAATAATTTTCTGACAAAACTCATCAGTGGCTGGACCAAAGCTTTTCACATTCTGCTTATTTATAGTCAGTGCAAAGCCTCCACTTCAAAATAAGTGACCATTTCTGCCTTTTCTACCATTCCTGACGGTTCTGGATTCTCAAAATTCAAAGCACAAACGTCTGTTTTTGGCTCCGGGGCGAGGCAATATTGAGCTGGGAAAGTGTTGAGTCAGGGGAGTAAAAGTGTCAGATTAATAAGGATACAGATGCTGTGTGAGGAAAGGGAGGAAACCACTGAAATTAAACCAGGATTTGTATTTTATAATTGTGTTTATGTGTCGCGAATTTAGATTTTTATTCACTTGTTCGTCACACCTGTTTCTCCTTCCCATGGTCTAACGAGAGGCAAAAAGACAACGTTTTAATAATTAATGTCAAAGATGGGTTATGACGGTAGCGGGGGAAGAAAATGAGACTTGGGAGGGAACGAGAGAGAAAGAGAGAGGTCCCTGGGTGAAGCTATAGCCGCGAACAGATAGAAAGTGACAAGCTAATGAGTGTTTGAAATGCATTCTTTTCAGCGAATTGTACCCAAATGTAGAAGCGTTTAATACAGCGATACAGTAGACGGTGGTTTCCCCAAGAAGATGTAATAAGGCTCAGAGTCCATCAAAGTTTATGGAGCAGGAAGTCATAACCAGATTTGGTAAAGGTCAGTGTGCAGGAAGTGTTCATCATTTTAAAAGCTGGTATCAATTCGCAAAAAATGAATAAAGTACTTTAAATACTGTTAGGTTGATGTTAGTTTTTATTTAATGACAACTGCTGATCATTTTGTACCTGCTTGACTTCACATTGAGTCTCCTTTTGCTACTATTATTATTCATGGTTGTGTTTTGGACCTTAATGCCAATGCAAGTTCCTCGTTTGTGAATTATGTTTCTGAAAATGCCAACAAACGCCTTTCTGATTCTGTATTTTCATAAAACAAGGACAAACATACAGAATAAAATGTAGATAAAAACAAACACTTAATTTAAAGTCTATATGACAGGTTAGACTACACACTTATATAACATTTTGGCCATTTGTACCCAGTTTGATCATTTTGTAAAGCTTATAATTGTACTTCCTGTTAAGATATGGGCAGCAAATATGACATAGGTAGCGGTAATTACACAACAGTTACCTAGCAACCATACTGTAAACAAGAGTAAACAGTCAGTTGATATTCTCCAGCCATTTGCAAACACTGAGACTGCCATTTCCCCTGAAGATGTACGCTCTTTTAAATATTACATTGTCCTTGTGGTGAGGTCATCCTGCTCTCCGTCATTTCCATTGCGCTGAGGGTCACATGACACGTGCCACTCTGAGTCAGGAGTCCCAGGGCACCTTGATGGCACTGGGCCAACACATTGGATTTGTGTGCTATTTTGGTGTCTGTCATTTACAAAGAACATGTCACAGCATTTATGTGTCCACCTTATGCTATGTTGCTGTGCGTTATCTCCATGTTTAATGCTGAGGTAACAGACTTTTTGTGAGTATATTGTAACGGCAGAATGTGACCACAAAAATAAGCTTGCTGCACACCGTCTGAATCAAATAATACAGTTGTTTCTGTCTCGTCAACCCTGCAGTAAGAGCTGAAAGCTGCGCTCTGATTGGCTGCGCTTGGGTGGTCCGCCACAGTTTCACTTTGCCGTCTGAAAAAAGCCGTTTTCAATCTTTGCACGTACCTGAAAATGAATGTGCCCAAGGTTTGAAAGTGGTGTGAAAATCAGGCGAACCAAAAGGAAAGATACATGTGCAAGAAAATGACTGAGTAAGTCAAATATTTAAAATGTAGTGTAGTGAGTTTTTGTTAATATATTGAGCTCAAATCTGGGGCTTGAACTCAAAACCTTTATGCAGGATGTCAGCATGAACACACAATAGTGAAGTGAAAGTATCTGAAATGACTCACCAGTAAGTAAAGTACAGATAGCTAAACATTAGTGCAGTACTTTTACTTTTGTACTTTGTTACATTACATCCCTGGTAATAATATTTGTTCGGTATTGGTAGAAGTAGTAGTAGTCATAATAAAAGTTATAATAACACTAAAAAAAATTGTAATATAAAAAGTATAATAAAAAAAAAGCATAATAACACAAAAAAAAGGAAATGAGAGGTTTTGTCTATATTTTGTTTATAAGAGTTTTTGATTATAAGAGTGTTTTTTAAACTTCCTATAAGTTTTCTGTCCTTTTCCTCTGTATCTACCTGCGTTGCAACAATGAAATTTCCCCATGTGTGGACAATAAAGGATTATCTTATCTTATCTTAAAAGTGGCTGTAATAACAGTTGAATTTGTGGCATCATTTATATGTGTAGATTCAATAAATAGTTTCGCTATTAACTAACACTAATAACATAATAATATTGATATTTTACAAGGAAAAAATAAGAATAATACAATTCTTCTCTACGTTTGTACTGAATTGACAGGACTCTTCCTCATGTAGATATATGGTGTTGTCTGTAATGTTATTTTCATGTTGACATAATTATTTCCATAATGCTTTGTAATGTATTTAGCTGATTTTGATGATACTTAATCGTCTACACAGTGCCAGGCTCATATGGATCTAAAAGTGTCGCTCTTGTTTGAACACGAATCTCCTTGTTCATTCATATCCACTCGCTCGTATTAAGTATTTATGGCACATATTTTCTTGCTCTGCAGTGGTGATGTTGAAGATAGATGTACGGGCTAAGAAACTGCATATGTGGTAATCAGATGGAGAAGGGCGCTTTTAAGTTGAAAGCTTAAACATTTGACGGCAAGAGTGTTAATAAAATGCCTTAAATGTCTTATTAAACCCAACATGTGATGCAATATTTGAAGTTTCTTACGTTTCTTCAAAAAAAATTACAGAAACTGATGTTGAAATTGTAGTAAATTGGTTGTGGGTGTACGAATTCACAACGGAAAACATTTTATTACGTTCTACATTGAGCTGCTAAGCATTTTAAATGTCATATTTTAATCTTATCTATGCAATTTATAATCAAACAATTGCCTCATCAATCCTCGAAGACCTTTACATGAAAAAAATAATAATTATGTACCATAATATTTGATCCAAACGAACTAAATACAATTTAGTCATATTGGAAGAAAACCTTACTTCATTTTTAGCTTTTACTCTTACTTATTTTTTGGAGGATAAAACAATACTACAATTCACCTAATGAATTATAATAAATCTTACTCGATAAACACAAAAAAAAAGCTTATGTCAACAACGTTTCTATCATTAAATGACACAAATTGCAGTGTGATTTTTACCTGCCGATTTATCCCACCACATCATACAAAAACTCAAAACACAATACATTCCCGATACACAATATTTATACTATACACAGGCCTCACCATCTAGAATAACTGCTATACTCTGCGTGTCTCTGTCTGCTTACAAACGTTTGCGTGTGTCTCTATATTCTGCTGTTGTGTCCAAAGGCAAGACAAACGCTGAAGGTCGAACCCTCCGCCCTGATCAGAGGACGGGCGTTTTACAGTGTCAGCTCATCCCACAGGTCATGTTGTGGCCTGCTGTTTTCTCGTTCGCATTGATTTGCAAGCGTGCACGTCTGCTGGTCTCCGCATCAACGCAGCGTCGGTGGCACGTTATCTGGAGATGAAATATGACGAAAGATGTCCGAGCCTAAAAGTGTAGTTGAAGGAGATTTATGAGCAATTAGACACAAGACGGGAGAAATGACAACACCTATACCACAAAAGAGAGCACAATTGCCATTTTGATTTATGTGTTTTGGAAAGAATATGATTTTCTTTATGTGCTTTGAGAGTTAATGTTCCACTCTACCCATTAAACTTATCTAGTGCTTTATTTTAATCACTGTAGTTCTTATTGCTCAGAAATACCTGAAAAACTGTACCGGACGTGCGTGGGCTTGCCTTTCCACAGATTTGATATGTAACCTGCCTCCATGGTGTAACGCTGAGTTCCAGGTAACTGAGAGATTTGTAATGAGTTCCGACTTCAGCGTTCCAACTGAATTAACTCGTAAAACAATATGGCTAATGCTAAACCGTAGGCTAAAGAAATGTAAACAATCTCAAACATGTGAAATAGCAGAATATCAGATTTAACGTGCAACAAATTCTTTATGCGCTGGTTAATCACGAGGATCCGGTTTTTCGTGGTGATTGCCATTGATGCAACACGTCACAGTCGTTCTTGTGTGTGAAGTGGGACACTCGAACATCTCCGAGCTCACGAGTAGAAATGACTGATTCAAGCAGCGTTCCGGGGCGTTATTTCTAAATTGGAATTATGAAAAACCCCAGTTACGAGTTGCCTGGAATGCAACATAATTAAATACTCTGAACATTCAACGCAATAACATCTCCACCAGAAAACATACATATTTTACTTTTAACGGCAAATATAATAGAATCATAGGCTCAAATTTGACAAGATTGCATTTTTATAGCTTTTCTGTGATACAGGACTAAACGAGAACACAAAAAACACGGTAAATAGTCAAACTAGATCATACGAGTTTATACATTGTTCAGACCCTCGAGATATTTTCCCAGTGTCTGATGTAATTGATGTGAAACCGCTGTCCATTTGATTGCACTGTGTTGGTCCACTGATGGCTAACTGACTATTGATGCTGTTGGAGGACTTGGCCGGACGTGAATGAGCAGAGGGTGTTTGGATGAAGGACAGACGGAGGCAGAGTGGACGCGAGGAGGAGGAGAGAACAGCTGGTGTCTGAATAAAGACTGATCAGGGACCACAGGCCGGCTTCACAGAGCTGAGGAGGAGGCACAGGGTCAACCACAACACTGCACCAGCCGCAGCCACAATCGCCAGAGTTTGGGGTCTGAATCTGCTCACACTGTTTGGTTCTGGCAAGAGGAACGTCATAACAAGTGCCATTTCGGAAAACAACTGGCTAACATGGCACCACAATGCATGAATGGCCCAAAACACTGGTTTGAATCGAAAAATTAAATTGAGGAAAATGTCAGAATCCAGTCTAATAGTTATGATACTAATCACTGCTTTTTATAAAATAGAATATCATTTTTAACACATTTCCTGCAGGATTTCTCTATTTTCTGGTTTTGTTCTTATCGATCGAGGCTATTTTAATGCTAGAAAGGTCAGACTTTGTCCTATTAAAGTATTTATTTCTGTTCAAATTAGTATCTTTTACATTTTTAGTATAAATCTGTGCATCGATTTTTTGATACTTTAATCTAGTCCCAATCTAGTCCCCATTTAGGATAATTTCTGATATTGCTGATATTTACCCATGGTCAAAAAACAAGTAAACAATCATTATACATATCTCTATATTGCTCTGATTCATTAATGTTCATTCGGTCATTCATTTTCTACCACTTGTTCCCGTTCAGGGTCGCGGGTGACTGGAGCCTATCCAAGTGACATTAATGTATCATATTTAATTGTTTTGAGTAACAGTTTTAACAAACACTCTAATTCATCCAAATGTCACCGGGACAGCAACATTCATCCGCTTGTTTACTCTCAATATCATCACTATCAAGTAAGGGATTATTATTTTGTGTGGAAATATGTGACAAAGGACGCCAAAGGTGATAGAAAATGATAAATCTAATGCAAAGTCAACACTTCCGCTCATTCTTCCATTTACACTTCCTTATGCATAATTGAATCCCTTATCAGCAAAATCTCAAATGTCAGTCCATCATATTTCATATTACTATCACCTGCCAGTCGTTGTTATTATATTGGACACTGCTAATTACCATAGTTATAATTTATTCATAGAGTCATTTGAAGTTTGGTGAAATATCCTGTCATGTTGAAATTTCCTGTCGCGCTTGGCCAGAAGGAGTTCTTAATTAATAACTGCAGGGTTAAATGCAATAGAAAGAAGCAATGATGTAATGCAATGTTGTTACTTACCCAATACATGACTACAGTTTTACACAATTACAAACCATAAACACCAGTTCCATCATTATGGCAGTTACTATTATCTTTAACAAGCCTCCCTCAACCTACAGTATTATTTTGATCAAGTTCCACAGTAATATGCTCCAACAAGACAGAATATTGCCCAATCTGTCTGAATCCTCCCTGAATCAAATTGATTTCGTCTCTTGAAACCTGTTTGGAAGACGTATTAAACTATAAACTTTATTGAACTATATGTTAAATATGCCGTACTTGCTGTTACGTCACTTTGAGCATCCGATCAGAACAAATCCACGTTTATTTCCGCCTCTCTGGTTTCCGTTTCACTGGTTTAGATGTTGACCCCATTTTGATGGAGGTTAATCCTTGAAGCATGACCGCAGAATGAGCCATCTCCAACAGACTGACAGGTTTCAAGGTGGGAAGAGAAAGAGGGAACGAGGAGAAACTGGGCTTGCTTCAGGACAGCTTCCATTCTCCCCACCTTGATGCTCCTTATCGGTATGCAGGGCGGCGTCGGCACCTGGGGGGCTGTGAACAGGTGTTATGGCTCTATTAGGGGATGGGATGTAGGGAGTGTGCCGGAGTGACACACAAACAGTCTAAAAATAACACGATATGACCACAGGGGGTCGGCATGAAGTAGATCAAACAAAGACATTGGCAGTGAACAGGAAAGGGCCTAGTTAGCTGCCACGAGTGCAGGTGTGAGGGACGGAGCAGCAGTATTTGCAACCTTTCTTGATGTTTACCGTTATGCTGGTCTTGTCTTGTCACTGTTTATTGTAATTTGCAGATAAATACAGTGATTTGTAGATAAATGCAAACAAGCGGAAGGTGGCTTCTTGGTCTGCAGAGGCTGAGCCGAGGAGAGGTGCAGGACTCTGTGGACAGTGATCACATTCTGCCTCTCACTGCTCAGTTTCGGGGGGTTAACCACCACACACGTGCATGCCCAGAGCCCTGCGCCTCTCATCAGCTTTGCCTCTGCACGGCTTCTGATCCCGAGGAATGAAGAGATTCGCTGGGCACTTGCCATGAAGCTGGATTTACAGAGATGCTGCTGAGGAAAGCTACGGTATAAAGCTGAAACAGAAAGAGGACGGAGAGAGCATGCATTTAAGTGAATTAGAGTAGTATAAGTGCATTAGTCATATACATACATACATAAATACATACTCAAAGTCAGTCCATGGTTTCATGCATGGTTTCACTCACTCTCCGTACTCTCTGATAAGCTTATGAGCAAGAGTCCGGGACAGGATCTGGACGCCCCCATTGTTGTCCGGTGCATTTCAGCAACAGTTTCCTTTGATTCTTTAACTAGACTGGATTTATTTGTGATTTCATATTGGAGGTGTTAAATCAGTTTTATATGTGCAGATGTGAGCTGCGTGTGTCTCATCTCCTCGAGCTGTCAATCAAAGTACAGGCCTGATCCAGCGCCACTGTCTCTGGTCTGTAAGTTGTCCAGCTCGCTCTTGTGCAAAGCAGAAGTTATGATGGTAAATTGCATGCCACTAATGTTAACTAGGCTATGTTAAGAAAAGGGGGGAAATGGGATTACATTGGTCACAATATTAAAGGGAGTGGAAACAGACAAAGATGTGATGTAATCCAACATCGCAGCATTAGAATTCCAGACAGACAGTAGTCCAGGTTAGAAGTCTCAAACTTTTGGTTAGTACTGTACACAAACTGCAGTCTCAGAGCCAGTACAGGGCGTGCTTTGAGCGAGCGCGGGGGAGGGCATCCTGTGGTCGGCTGCCGTGCCAGAGAACGAATGCACGACGGTGCGACATGCATAAGAAACAAGTTCTGACAAATAAAAATAGGTTTCACATTGTTTAGAATTGAGTTAGAGGCTTAGTTGATTCTGAGCGCCTATTCCTCCCTTCAGTGTGTTTTGATCTAGTCCCAACGCCACTTTTTGTTCCGACAATATCTGATTAAAACAATTATGTTCTGGATGTAGACTAACATAAATGTGGCCACCAATCTGTGCCTACATTCTGTCCAACCACCACCAATCACTCATACGCAAAATCTAAGCATATGGTGCAAGGTGGGAAAACTGTTTCTTAGTAGGAAAATAATTTAAATACAGCTACGGTAAATGCCTGATGGTGACTTTACCCAAGTCCTACCCACAGTACTTGTAAAGGCTGCAGAGTTGCCAGCAGACAAGCATATACAACAGGCCAATATAAATAACAGCATGAGCCAACTGTACAAGCTAAAGCAACGTCCAGGATTGTCCCCGGCTCACCTTGTTAAGTAGCCTCAGCATGTTGTTCCTTCGATCCTCGGGCGCTGACACAATGGGTTCCTCACAAACACGGCACGGGGCAGACCGGGGACAAGCGGCAGCAACACGAGCAACAAGAGCCATGGGAATCACATTGTTCAGGCCGAATTATCCGGTCATGGCGAATGGGCAGAGCATCTACAGCGGGAGCGGAGGGAGATACTGTAGAGAGGGATTAGCTCAAACGGAGGGGGATAGAGAGAGGGGCCGACCAGGGTCAAGTCGCAACTGTGCAAACTTCTACACTTTCAAATGACCCCCAGGTGCAACGACGAGTGGAATTTCAAATGTTATAGCAACGTTTAGGCAGCTACATATGCATCAATCAAGGCTGGAGTTAACTTTCCTCAAACAGCTTGAAGCATTGAGGGTTTCTATGTGGTCAAACCGTCTCTGGTCAAGTCGTATTTAGTGAAACATCTATTTGCAGTTGATGTGTTGTTGATTTGGGTTTTTACTGATTAAACAAAACAAAATTGTACAATTATAGGATTTAAAGTGAAATGTTATGACCAAAGACCATGATTACCTTGAACTAAACTAAAAAGACCAAGATTAAACAAGAACCGGACCAAACCAAGCTTCCTGTCCAAACCAGGATCTGGACCAAACCAGTGAACATAGCATTCGATATGTTGCTGTGTTAATAGAGAGCAGAGCAATGAGATTAAGCCTAAATTATTAAAGAAGTGGTCTTCTTAGTTCAAATATGTTGTATTACCTAATATCGTAAAGTGAGTTGTAAATTACTTATTGCATTATAAATATTGTTATCCATCATGAGGTCTAGCCAAAGATTTAACTCAAGTAACAGTACTGTTACTTCAAATGTATGTTACTTGCTATTTATATGAAGTGAACCTGAATTAAAAGGACACAAGTTTAAATAAAGCACAAAATCTGGTATTTAGGATTGACCACAAAACGCTCAAGTAATGTATTATTATCAGCAGCGTAACACTTTTGTCACAGTGGGTAGAGTAACCAAAATGTTCTTCTACTACACTGTACAATATATTACTGAATAGGAGTAAAAACATGGCACCTGAAAACTACTCTGAGAAGTATTCAAAACTTACTCAAGCAAACACACGAGTAAATACCCACCTCTGACTGTAACATTTACCAGTATTAACAAACTACCAGTATCACTACACACATTTTGACATTTTTTATGTGTATTTGATTCCTCATACTTTTTTACTCCTCTTGACTTTCTTGTCAAGTGGAAAGAGACAGGGGACGGCCACAATAGACAGTGTTGAAGGGGGAGATAGGGAGGAGGGGATCAGGCGAGCGTCTAATTGAATAGCCATGTACAGCTGCAGCACCATCTCCAGAGGTTCTCCCAAATGTCACGCTGAATAAGAGGCTGATGAAGGACACCATCGATTGTCTCACTTCCCATGTGCTCCCCGATCCTTTCAACCTCGGCTCCATTCATGTAAAACTCCCACTGGATTGAGAAGTGCCAGTCCAGAGCTCGTCTCACTGTGGGACGGGTATCACTAGTTACTGCTGGTGGTAATCCCGGATGTTCTGGTCAAATTTGGTTTAGTCCAAGTGCTTTATTCTAGTTTAATGTCAGTTTAGATGCCTTTTTGGCCCTAAATTTCTGGGCTTTGTGCTGTGTATTGTTAACTTACGCTTTGTTTTGTCCTAGTTAATATTATGCTATTTATTATAACATTGTTACCACATCAAAAACATACTTGAAGTTGCATTTAACTTCATTCAGGCCAGTTTGACAAATCCTGTTTAGAAAGTTCTCTTCCCTCCGAGCGTCAAAAACACTTTTCGGCCCACAGAAACAAAGAGAAAGTGTTAGCGGTCACCTCCAGAGTCTCGCTCTAAAACCTACAAACCAAATTAGAAATCTGGGGGTAATAATGGACTCAGACTTGAACTTTAATAGCCACGTCAAATCAATAACATCAGCAGCTTTTTACCATCTAAAAAACATTGCCAAAATCAAAAATATAGTGTCAAAACCAGATTTAGAGAGACTTATCCATGCGTTTGTCTCCAGTAGATTAGACTACTGTAACGGCCTGCTCACTGGCCTCTCCAAACGAGCTGTAAAACAGCTGCAGTACATCCAGAACGCTGCTGCTCGGGTCCTGACCAGAACCAGGAAGTATGATCACATTAGTCCTGTTCTCAGGTCTCTGCACTGGCTCCCTGTGGCTCAGAGAATAGACTTTAAAGCAGCTCTGCTTGTGTTCAAGTCTCTCCATGGCCTAGCACCAAAGTACATCTTGGATATGTTAGTGCCATATGAACCATCTCGGACTCTGAGGACCTCGGGGACCGGCCTCTTGCTGGTGCCCAGAGTCAGGACAAAACATGGGGAATCTGCGTTTCAGTTTTATGCAGCTAATATCTGGAACAGTCTTCCTGAAGATGTGAGACAGGCTTCTACTCTGACAATGTTCAAATCCAAGCTAAAAACAGTTTTGTTTAGCTGCGCATATGACTGAAAGGATTTTTTCTTTGCACTCTTCTCTTTTGTTTGTGATTTTATTAGTTTAGAAAATCAGTTGGATTGATAATTTTTAATTTAGTTAATTTTATTGTATTTCTGTTTCTGTAATTTCTTTGTGATTTGAATGCATTTTTCCTGCTGTGAAGCACTTTGAATTGCCTTGTGTATGAAATGTGCTCTACAAATAAACTTGCCTTGCCTTGCCTTGCCTTGCCTTGCCTTTTCCCGATGTGTGAAGTCATATTCCACCTATTGCTCCAAGATCTTCTTTGCTGTTTTTAAGTTTATAATTTATCAAAAGACTTGATCTGAGCCTTTCTGCTGTCAAATCACAATCATTTCAACAGCGTGGCTCCATTAGCACGTTGATGTAAATTCTTTACGTCTCCGATGTAATGCCCTCTGCAGCCAGTAGCCGGAGCTCAAAGGTCAGTTCCTAGCATGGAAAAAGTGTGAGTGACATGAAGTAATTGTTTGTATTTTGTTCTAAAATATGAAATGCCAAATTAAATGTACTCAAGAGCATTTTTTAAAAGGCCATCAACCATACAAATAAAGCACACTATTGGTCCTGTAACTCTGGGTTTTCAATATCAATCAAAATATTGTCTGTATCTTTCCTTCAGTCAAAAGTATGATACTAGTCTCCTAGAGGGCAGGACTAGACCCTCCCCATGTCGGGTCTCTGGTCCCTGGCCTTTTGCATGTTCCTTCTACATGGCTGCCTGCTTGAGATGCACACCAGCCGGCCGCCTTTTAGTGCCCCTCCATATAACAGCAGCAAAGGGCAGCCTGTCACATAGCTTTAATGTCGGAGAATTAGGAGCGAAGCTGATGGAGGACTGATGGAGCATATATGTGCGCCGGAGCCTGGATGGGAGCCCGCTGAGAAAACATGCATATATATATGGGATTTAGCCGAAGCGCTCTAAGGACATGCATATTTATTATCGTCCGTTTATAGCTCGTTGAGATGCACTTCAACGTGGAAAAGCGAACAGGAAAAATGATGTTCAGGAATGTGTACATGTCAAGGCATAAGATGGAGGAGTTGTAAATGGATTAAGTGGACAGTGTGTCATGAAACCGTAGGCAAAGAAGGCTATCAATGTTGTATAAACAGTTTTTTATACTTACAAGCAAGAAAAATAAATAATCCAAAGCTTTTCTCTCACTGTGACTATCTCATACATTTTGTACTGGTGATTTGTTAAAGTAGCAAATAAATATGTTTACCTATAGATAGTTAACTACAAAATAATGTCAACAATGATAGAACTGTCGGTGTCCTTGGTACAACTACACTGAGAATAAACTATTTCACTAATCAATACAAAATAACATATCATTCTTACAGCACAGGTTTATGAGAAGACTGCCGTTTAGCACTAAATGCTGAAAGAAACATTTCTTGTCTGCTGAATTCCTTGTCCCCAGTGTTTCTACTCAGGTTGGAGTGATTTATTTGTCCGGAGGCCTGTAGATCCTGTAATGGAGGATTGATTTGAAGTGACATTATGATAAGCTGCAGCCAGGGCTTGTAATATCAGTCGGTTATCAGCCCACGCCGCTCATTACTTTTAATCAGGTCCATTCTCCTGCTCTCACCGTCATCTTTCACACTTTCTCACATCACTATGTTGTGTAGTGTTGCACAGTTTGAAAACAGGGGAATTGTGTCCACATTTTTATGGTTCAAGATTGATTAGTCATGGTTTAGGTTTAGGTTCTGGTTTAGAATTTTTTTGACATGATATGTCGTTGTTTAGATATTTCTTTAATCACTGAATAGTTGTTATCACCTCGGCATCATGGGTATGACCTCTGGCTATGACCTCTTGCCAAATGTCTCTACTCTTGGTGTGTCATTTGACAATGCTTTGCATTTCAACCAACATTCCCAGGCATTGTCTTGCACTTGTTTTTTCCATCTTCGAAACATCGCAAAGCTGAGGATAATGCTGCCACCCAATGAGCTCGAAGTAGTCACCCATGTCTTTGTTTCGTCAAGGCTGGATTGTTGTAATTCCCTGTTCTTTTGGTATTTTAAGTCTCTCTTAGCTAAGTTCTAAATTCTGTCACAAGAATACGGATCAAATCCAGGAAACATACTGCCATATCACTCTTGCTCTCTTGTATAAAATCTTACCTACAAAGCTATGCCCCTGATTATTTAAGAGAGCTCACTCACTGGCATGTCCCGAGATGGTCATTAAGATCAGCACATTAGGATCTGATAGAGATTCCACTCATAAAACTCAAAATCAGAATGGCAGTTTCGCCCAAACTCACTCTCTTCCGAGCTTAGAACAGCCAAGTCCATTGGCACTTTTAAAAGAGCATAAAAACCTACCTGTTTTGTCGAGCGTTCCCTGAGTATTTATAATCTATATTATTGTTTTTATCTGTTTGCATTTTATTTGTAATCAGTTGTTATTTTAATCTGTGAAGTGCTTTGTGAGTCTTGCTCTATGAAAGGTGCTCTACAAATACATTGTACTCACATTTTTGTACCTCAGTGCTGGTTCAGTCTAGTACTGTACTGGTGGAGATCTGATTTAATCCTTGTTCAAATACTGGTTTCGTCTAGGCATAGTCACGATTCCATTTATACATTATTTCTCCTTGCTTCACCGTGCACATAATATTTAGTGTGACATTTTGCAAACAGGTGAAACGGTTCCAAAATTTTGCAGCGCTTCTGTGCAAATTACCATCATTTGTGTCCCCCCAATCGGATCCAGCTCGGGCTAATGAGGCTAGGAGACAATGGATGACAGCAACATGGGAAGGAATTAGCGCTTTAGCATTTTCAACTTTTCCCTGAGAGGCAGTGTGACTCTTTTATCCACCATTATGTGCCCAGACAATGGTGTGGTTAATCTGTTTAAGACAACACAGGGGCGAGGGAGGAGCGGGTCTGGTAATCTCATCCCAGACCAGAGGACCTAGACTGTCTTTTACATGTTAAATCATCCCCTCCGGAGCTCATCCTGGGCCCCCCGCTGTTTTGACGATCCGCACAGACGCTCACTACAGAGGCGATGTGTGCGGCGGTATTAAATATGTGCTGGAGCGGGCGGGGCAGTGCTGTCAAAGCATGTGTAAGAGGACCCAAAAGATGTCTGTCAGAACTAAACCTGCTTTGATTTGGGAGTGTAGTTCCAGAAGAAGTAGTAGTTCTCATTATTGTCCCACTGTAGGGAACATGTGCATTGCAGCCTCTCTCAAGCCATTAAAAATATTATACAAAATGTAAAAGAAAAAATGAATTAAGGGGATGACATAATAACCAAAATACAGTAAAATACAACAAACGGATTCAGTGCAAATGCAATGTTCAAAGTGAATGCAGACTTCATCCCAAACTCCACCCATTTGCTGTGTCGTTGAGCAAGACACTTCATCCATCTTGCCCGTGCAAATGTTGCGAGTCATTGCCAGAGAATGTCAGCCACGTCATGTCAGTCAGTCCCAAAGCAGCTGTGGCTAGTGAGGAAAGTGAGTGAAAAAGTAATTGTAGGTGCTCTACGTAACATACCTGTTCCAGACATGTAATCAGCCTTGAATGCTATAGTATGGCATTAAATGTATTGTATCCATCTATTTTGTGGAGACAAGCAGATCACTACCAGGTCAAATTGCAGATCAGATCTGTGGAGAGGCAGTTCACAGTAAGAATGCAGGTGTTTCAAGGTATGTTTTAGCATTCTCAGAAAAAATAGGCAACATTAAAGTGGATTATCATAGAAACGATTTATAAACATAACAACTATTTAGTTTAATCCTTAAAATCTGGATGTTGGATGCTATGAAAGGCAACAAATCTCAGAATAGCACATTTATTTGCTGTAAGTTTCAAAATATGGCCTGACTCGGTTGTGTTATCTTGTTAATATGCATTATTAAATGTTTTTACAGATCTATACATACATAGTGTTATGCACAGATGTTAGTACAAGCTGGTTGTATAACTGGTAAAATAGCTACATGAAAAACTGCCTGACCTTTCGATTTGAAAGGAAGTGCACAAAGTATATATTAGATTCTGTCACATTGTGTGCATTAGCAGTAATAAGCTCAAGTTAAACCAACAGTAGTGCGAACTTTCTCCGGGACGACCCTGTCAGCTTTTCAAACATACATCGAGCCAACTTGGGCTGTTGGAAACTGTAGGTAATAGAAGAAAGTATTGAGCGAAAAGCAAGGTCATGGCTGATTTTAACACCCTGTCTGCCCTTTCCACCTCCCCGGCTGAGAATATGGCCAAACTTGCACCTGTTGTCTACCCCTTGCCACACTGTAAAAGACTGAGCAGCAGGGTGTCAATTAGCACGGGCCATTTTGTAACCTTTATCCGGGGCAGAAGGCCAAAAATGTGCTCCGACCTGATTAGATGTGGATGTTTAATGTCAGTGTGCAGAACGGGCCTCTGGAGGGCCGGGAATATAGTGGCTCCTGTTGGTTTTATTATTAGAAAGTCATTGGCCACAAGACATTTGTTTTGGGGTCATAGTAGAAGTAGTAGTAATACAGTGGTTGTAATAATAGTAGCTGGTACATTTTTGGCCGTTGCTACTAATTGTGTCTCAAACTACATGGCCTTGACCTGTAGGATGCCCCAAGGGTCAATCCTTGGACTCCTTCTGTTGAGCCTCTACATGCTGCCATTAGGTCAGTTAATAATACGCAGCTAAAATGTATCCTACCACAACACAACAGCAGACAAGCAACCTGGAAAATTACATAGTGCATCTTTAAGTAGTAGTAGTAGGAGTAGTAGTAGGAGTAGTGGTAGTAATAGTAAATAGTAAAGGAGGAGTAGGAGTAGGAGTAGGAGTAGTAGTAGTAGTAGTAGTAGATGTTGCGGTTTAGGTAATTGCCAAAGTGATAATAACAGAAATTATTATTACAAATGTGTTTAAGTAGTTGTATACTGTAGGTAATAATTGTTGGGGCTATAGTTGCAAGTATAGCAGTAATTGTAGTAAGTAATACTACTGACATAGTATGTTAAGTCCCATTCCAGAGACTGTCCCTTTGGCAAACAGGGAACAATCTCTCATCAGAAAGACCATAGAAATTCAGTGGCAAAGAATGTGATGTTCACAGTGGGTTTAAGCAGCCCAGGGGCCACAGGACTCTCCCCAGTCATTTCTGTGTAATTATGAATTCATCAAGTGCTCCATTTGAAAGGCAGAAGACAGTACATTTGCGGAGGCCCCTGGGTTAAAAACTCGTGAAAAATGGCGGCGTAAAAAAGCATCTATAGGCATGAGATGCAAGCGTGGAGCAGAGCATTGTGCAGAGAGGACCCCAGGCTGGGAGCAGTAATCATTATTTCATGGTTTGTGTCTGTGTGGATGTCACACTCACAGATACAGTACAGAAGCAGCAGCCCAAGCCCCTCCCCCTCCTGCTCGTCTGCCTCTCAAAGTCCAGGGACTATTTTTAGAGCCGTGTGCAATCCTCCAATGTCAGCTACGTTTCAATCAGCCGTGTCTCTCAGCGTCTGTGTCAAACCAACGCCATACCTACAGCAGCCTGCTAATACGTCTGTTAGAGCTACTTCGAAACCTGTTGTGGAAATGATTTGTTCATTTTATTTGTTTTGGTTGGGACAGTACATGTTTATGAACTTAAATGATATACAAGGTTTAAACACGCCAACTTTATAGCCATGGACTCATTTCTATCCATTGTCCCCATTGACTCTCTCAACACTTTTTATTTGTACATGTTTTTATTTGACCTTCGTGCTGTGAAGTAAGAGTGCTAACTGCTGCACTACTGTGCCATCATGCAAATTTATCAATGGGCCAAGTAACAAAAACATGAAATAGTTAGGAGAATTTTGCTGATTGCATTCACATAGTTGACTGTAGGGCTGAAACCAATTTATTATTATCATTTTGCTCATAGATTAATGTGTTTATTTTCTTAACTGATCGATTAGTTGCTCGATTGTGCAAAAAATGTATTTTACTTATTAAAGCTAATGTTGACTGAGTACACTTTACACATTTCCTGTTTCATTTTCATATGGCTTTATCTGACTAATAAGTTTTGAAGTCTGTATATAGCTTAAAATGATTAATTGATAAGTAAATTGGTTGCATTTATCGATTGACTTGTTTCAGCCCTAGATGACTGACTGAAATACTAACTCAAATACAGTTTACTGATTTTTATTTGATGAACAAATTGTAACCTATCATTGCCTATCTATATTTACGTATGGGCACAATGAAAACTAAATTCGTATGACATATTTCAACCACTATAACTCTTGCAAAACTAATGACAAAATTGTCAACGCGAAATAATGGTGCACCCTCCAAACCGGTGGCTCCATAAGGCACCATTTTGTCCTTGCAACTTTGTATTTGTTTTCTGCGCCATCGGGACAAAGCATTACAATATGCAGTGAAGGCCTGATTTATGCACACAGATAAACAGAAGCCATCTTGTGACATTGACTCATTTTGATCCCATTTCCCGCTCCCTCCTCCCCGTCTGCTCCTCTCACTGTAACAGGCCACTCAGCGCACAATCGGACATAATTCACGTGTGCATTTACACTGACACGCTCATGTTGCTTTATTTTGCTTGATTGGAGACTCACTGAGCATTCCTTCCTTGCCTCTCCTCCTCCTTTCTGCGAGTGCACCATGTTGTTTTAGGAACACAGTGGAAATGTTGCTTAATGTGTGAAGCCAGCGCTGTGGGCGGCTCAGATGTCCTGGACTTTGGACGAGAGGAGGACAAAGACACAGGCCTATGTGACAGGCGAGGTCAAAAACACACATTTGGAAAGCAGAGTGATGGCAGAGAACTCTAGGCCTGGTTTGATCTTGGTAAGATGGCTTTTGTGGGGTGTGGCTGAGTGGTTAGACATTCTGCCTCTCAGAAAGGAGAGTGGATTCTGTATTCTTCTGCATTCTACAGGATACTTTTGTGTATCTGGAACATCCCCCATGGCATCAGTTTCCATGGAATGTGTCAATATAAAACCACATTTTCGGGCTAAAGAACTACACCTGTCATCATGAAAAGAGAAGCTAAAAACAACAGGTTGTCAGTAAAAGTTGCTGAGCTGTGAATGTTTGTGAGGCTTCTTTTGATCCATCACAAATGTTGAGACATTTTTCTTCTTAAGGTGAAACTCTAGAGGGAAAACACAGATTAGAATAAAACTCGAACATTTTTAACTCCCTTTATATATTCATATTTATATAATGTATATGAACTTTTTTTTTTTACATTTTTCAAATTGATCTCTCTAAATATAAGATTTTGTCCATTTCATCTGCAGTGTCACAAATCAAATAAAAATAAATTAAAATGCTGAACTCTCTCAACTCGTTTCTATAGTAATAAACATGGTCTGCGTGTGCTGAGGTGGGCTTGAATAAAATGTCAAACATGTTCTCACGTTGTTCTCACTCCCTTTAGATTTTGTTACGAGTTCATTTTTAGACAGGAATAAATTATACATCACACTTGGCGTCTCTGGACACTTCCATGACCTTTACGTTTTCCCAGCACATCAGCACATCGCAGCCAAAAGTAATCCTAGACTGACCAAAGAGTTGAGTTTTATTATATTAGTTTGATCTATGTAAACAAACGTTATTCTTGCAAAGGTAATTGATAGTGATTTGTATTCAACACCACATCGGCTCATTTAATTATCACACCTTCTGTCAGATATTCTGTCAGGTGCTGTACCTGTTTGATACCGAAATAGACCATAGAGTTGATAAAGGATCCTGTTTTTTCAAAGGTTGGCCAATTAGTACTGTGAAAAGTGACAAGTGAAGAAACAAATGATGTGTTGCTATGATACCTGTAAAGAGTGGCATGTACTGAACGCAACAAATGAGATGTCAATGGAAAGTTAGAAACATTATTGCTGTTGAATGCTGATAATGGCAAGATTAAATGAACGCTTCACAAGACTATCAAGTTTGACATTTAATTATCTGGAACTTGGGATGAGACGCAATTTCCACAAGATTTCTTACACAATTAATACATCTTGTAGTTAAAAAAAAGTGTAACTCACCAGCGTTCAGCCTTTTATGTCCTTTTCAAACGTAAACACAGCAGAAAAATATCACCTCACCATCAACTACTAAACTAATCATTCCAAAGTTGTCCAAATACAAATCTTTAAACTTAATGTTGATATTAAGAGAAGATAAGCTAAGCCGTCGTTGTCTCCAAATAGAGACATTTATCTTGATTTTGTTTTATTTAGATATATGAGAGATATGAGCTCATTATTCTCACTTGTTAAAATAACTGTCCTAGTTTTAGGCCTCATCAGTCGTATGTAAGTATTGATTTTTATGAAGGATTGAAGTATTTGCAGTTTTATTTTACAAGAGGTCATTTTATTTGTTGTTTTTTGTCTGATAATTGAGATTAAATGCATGACGATAATAATTACTTCCAAAAACGTGCAGCAAATGACTCTTTAAACACTTAAATCAACAAGTTTCAGCAATTACTTGAGAATCATTGCAATTGTCAGTGAACAAAAATCACAAACTAGGAACTTGCATCACAGTGCAACATATTACAATGAATATAATAATAATAATAATAATAATAATAATAATAATAATAATAGAAAGAAAAATGATAGACTATGCTAAAATAAGGGCATACAAGCCTATTATTTTGCATGCCCTATGATGAACCATAACACCTCCAGCTATAATTCTAAAGCTACACAAGCTTTTATGTGGATTTGAAAGCAGACATTGCACATTGGACAGAGAGAAGTGAAGGGTTTCCACTAAGAACAAGTGTCCATGTTTGACACTCCCCGCACCAGCAGCCGCTCCTCCTGCTGCTGGTGCTATTTCTGTCTCCTCCTCTCTCCGCACAGGCTCGTACTTTCTCCGAGCGCTCGCATCAACCACACATTTTACAGATGCACAGGCAACAGCACGTCTCTAAAGCTACAACCCATTCATATAAAGCTGTTCCAAATATATATGCAAGTATTGCTAATTGAAATATAATAAATTATTGACTTTTTTTGACAGAAGAGTTAGTTAAAAATGTAGTGCTGACCCTAAACCTTTTATTTTTTTCATATTTATTTATTTATAGGAGATCTTCTACTGAAAGTGTTTTTCAGACTTCCTATAAGTGATCTGTTCTTCTGTATCTACCTCTGTATCTACCTGCGTTGCACCAATGAAATTTCCCCATGTGGGACAATAAAGGAATATCTTATATTTGATTTTAAATCAAATGTTTTATTTATTATTCTTTAAATATATCTGTATTTTGATAATAGATCATCTTATATGCAAACAATTTGCTTTGGATTAAATAGACAAAAACACAGTATGTAACTTTTCTGGAGGTGGAAAGTCACTTGCATAATTCCATGGACATAAAAAGTTAAAACCATACTACCATAGTAACGACAGTATTTTTTCAAATGCAAAAAAATATGTATACACATGCTTTTGTTTTATATTTTTGGGCTAAAATGTTATGTACTGTGCCTTTAAATAGGGTGCAACTGTAAATATCATTAATTAGACATCATATTCAAAATCAAACCTAATACAAGAAACGTATTTTCCCCATAAGCATTTATATTATACATCTATTAACTAACTGCTCTGATGTCCATTAATTACCAGTAGTGACATGTGTAGATTGGCCTCCGAGTCGTTACTATGAGTTATTTCCTCCTCCTCCCACCTTCCAAAGGCGTTAGTCCAAACTGCCCATTGTGGATGAATGCGCGTGGTACTTTCTCCAGCTCATTCATATCTTATGCCGTTTGTCGTTTGCTCCAGGCCGGACCCGCTCTCGTCGCTGTCACGGACCCAGAATAGCTGCTCGTTTTGGGGGCAGTATTCCCCTTCAGAGATCCCTTCTTTTGCCTCGCTTGTCGCCCCATATCAGACACTTCATCTCAGAGTGTTTCGTCGTGTTGTCCTTGTAGAGGAGGGACCTTTGGGCGCAAAGCCAGACATTAAAAAAAAAAAAAAATATGGCTAACTTGTACTCCGCCACCCTCCCGCTCCCCAGCCACTTCGCTCCTGGCTCGGAGAACACGGAGGATCGCAGTCGTACCTTTGAGTGTCCTCTCCTGCCTTTGTCTCGTTCCCTACAGCAGCGGTAGTCAGCATGTTTTTGTTATGGACTCAATGTTGCAGCAGCAGCATGATGGGACTTGGGGACTGTGTTTGGAAAAAAAAATAACCTCATGTATTTAAGCCTACGGTGCAGTCAGGATCAGGATTGCTTCAACTTTAGTTTTAACTTTGGGAGGGAAAGAAGTACTGTTGTGTTGAACTGACATTGGAATATATTGGAGTTTTTTTTTTGTGAAGAATATTTTGAATTTGAAACTTCTTCTGTAGTTTACTGACATGAATGAATGCCTTTTTTAATATATATATTTTTTATCATGTATTGTTTTCATATGTAAAAGTGGCCAAAATGTACCATATTAGGGACATGATAAGTCTGGGAAATGGAGTGTTTGAGTGCATGTTTTACATTGATGGTCACTGGGATGCTCCAATGAAAACCAGACATAGAACATGCAAACTCACAGAACATTAAGCATTGGATGGGAAAATAACACATTTTCCTGTTTCTAGCATGAATTTCCCAATTGTATGTTGTATATTTTAAATAATGTCACCATTTTATTCTGAACTTGAGGTTAACTTGAGTGGTTTCCCCTCTTGTCCCTTGGCACAGCCGTTATTGTTTGTTCTCTCAGTCAATCCGGGCTTGAGTTTGTTAACAGCACAGACTGAGTGCATTATGAGTGTGCCAAATCCCTCTGTAGTGGTGCAGAGCGATCCATCTTCTCTGTGAATGGGACGTCCCAGCTGTGGAAGTCCGATGGGAGCAGTTGTAGGACAATGGATGTAAATTTAGTTTAGTCTCCTGAGTTACACTGCGTTTGGGACAATGAAGGACCAGTTAAGGGATGAGACAGGACACTTAGTTGGAATAAGCCATTTAACTAATGCTGTATGTGGTTTTGTGTTGTTTTTTTAAACTGGGGGAAATTCAGCTTTTTAATTTTACAAGCCCAAACTAATTTATAATAAATAATGGTAATATTTGTTCAACCCTTGTAGGCAGAGTTTTTATCCTTTATTATCTTATGTGTCGCGTTTGGAATTGAATGAACAAACAATGAAATAGTTTATAGTCTTGCAAAAAATATGAATAATTCTTTGGCAATGATAATTTGGGGCTCTTCTGGTTAGAATAATAGCATTCATAATGCTATTGTTATTATTCATGAGGACTAAACCACAAATATTTAGTTTTCTTAATTACCATTGTCTAAACTGCCATTATTCCTTTTTGACCAGCTTTAGATAAAGTTAATGTGACAAAAACAGCTGGATCAACAAGTGTAAAAAACCTATGTACGTTTTGGACAATAGATTTAACCAAAAAACGTTTAAAAATCCCTCTGAAATGGTCATGCTCCTGTTTTATCATTGATCTTTGATTGATCGTGACCTGACATCGATGAACCCAATAATCTTGACATCCCTAAACCACGAGTTAAAGCCCAGCAGAGGGCTTAGTGGTACGATGTCCCCCACGTGTGCCACACAGACAGTTCCCCAGCGGTGCAGACGCAGGCAGACAGTGTGTCAGCAGCAGACCCAAACACTCCTGTTCCTCCGTCTGGACCCTTCGCGGACTCCTCTCGGCACAACGCTAAAGGCTGAGCAATGCACAGGAAAACACGACAAGCCTCCGTGTGTGTGTCATGTGTCGCGTTCGGAGACAGGTTTTGTATCCATGACAACGGGCAGCCAATCGCAGCCAGAGGGGAGAGGAGTTAGACCGGAGACACAGGCGGCAGAGCCATGTCACAGAGGGGTGGTTTTAATAGGAACGTGTGGCTAAATTGATGGCAGGAGTCGAGGAAAGTCTAAAGCGGCTTCCACACATTTACACAGAGGTCGAGAAATGCATTGTGGACAACATTTGTGCAGCTTATTTTAAAATCTAGTCAAATTTCCGGCGTGGAACCGGCAAAAGCTCTCAAATCTAAGAAGTACCCTCAAGGAAATGGGACTTATTTAAAAAGCATGGTATTTATTTATGGTTCGTTATCTGGATATTCTGTGTTTGTTAGTTTAATCTTTGTATTAAAACTATCACAAAGACTCTCCTTTCTGCTGTGGTCCATATATCCATCTGTAAAATCTGTAAAATCAATAAAACGACAACAAAATCTTCAACTATGACACCATCTACTGATTAATCCACGAAGCGACGAAAGGCCTGCAGCTATATCTTCTGTTATATTGCTTTGCTTGAAAGTGTAATGCCATATTGTGGAACATTCTAGGCAAAGCAACGACATTTCCTTAAGCAGGCGACAAATCTCTCACAGCAAAAGTTACATTTCTGCCCTTTAAATAGATACATAAATCGTAATAGTATGAGTAAGTTTTGTTTTGTTGTTTCCATCCTGCACGATGCCTAATCTTACAGAAGTGATTTGTAATTGGTTCATACATTTGGATAATTAATAAAAAATACTTAATACTTAAAAAATACTCAACAGCTGGTCGGAAACATGCAATTCCATCCAGGGCATTGTCTTGGTATTGTAAACGGAACAGTAAGAATACAACCGCAGCAGCTGGTCCATGTCTTCGCTGCTCATTCAAATCGCACGGCTCAAATCAAGTATGAAACATGAAACATATCTGAATGAGGGAAAACATCATCTAACGTTTAATTAACCACGAGAGTTTTCCTAACACGGCTTCCACATGTTAGCCGCGATCCGTCTTCCGTCTGAGAGTCAGCGGAGTGAATGTTCCGCGTTCGTTAAGTCAACTCCAGTGTCTCAAATGAATGGTGTTGTTCCTTCATTACTGCTACGGCTAAATCACCATCTGTCTGGATGTGACTGAGCGACTGCTACAAACGAGGACTGATTGTGTATTGATTCATCAGCGAGACACACAGAGCATAAACAGTGAAATAAATGCAACTTGGACTGTAAATAATGAAAGATGTTTTTAAGATTGCCTGATCAGAGATGCACGAGGAGACTTCTGAATCGCGACGGCTTTACAAAATGACGCTTGAGGTTTGAGGCCGCGGATGAGTGAATGTTGCTTTTTGAGCGTGGCTGGTGTCGGAATGGGCGGTTTGATCCCCAGTTCTGACCAATTCATGGGTTTTAGTCAAGTAACTTCGCCGATTTGAGGTCGTCGCTGTATGTTGTAGCCTCTCCGCTGTTACGGTGGGTAGTCATGAAGAATAGCCCACCAATGGGGAAGTTTTGACTCTCTGCAGTTTATTATTTATAGCCATTTAACGTGGTAGTTTAACATGTAAACTTGTGTTACTCAACTGCACAGTCCGGAGGGATTTCTGTCAGTCCAATGATTCATGATTGTTGTCGTGTCTCAGTAAAAATAGCTT
Source organism: Eucyclogobius newberryi (assembly GCF_026437365.1). Classification (NCBI taxonomy): domain Eukaryota; kingdom Metazoa; phylum Chordata; class Actinopteri; order Gobiiformes; family Gobiidae; genus Eucyclogobius; species Eucyclogobius newberryi. The sequence continues at coordinate 12,357,343 of NW_027315846.1, forward strand.
TTTAACCATCTGTCTTATTCATTTATTCATTCGGTGGTGATTTAGCTGTTTTTTTCCACTGAAGTCCTGGAAAAGGACCACAACAACACCACCAACGACCACGACAACACCACCAACGACCACGACAATACCACCAACAACCACGACAACACCATCAACGACCACGACAACACCACGAACGACCACGACAACACCACCAACGACCACGACAACACCACCAACGACCACGACAACACCACCAACGACAACACCACCAACGACAACGACAACACCACCAACGACCACGACAACACCACCAACGACCACGACAACACCACCAACGACCACGACAACACCACCAACGACCACGACAACACCACCAACGACCACGACAACACCACCAACGACCACGACAACACCACCAACGACAACGACAACACCACCAACGACCACGACAACACCACCAACGACCACGACAACACCACCAACGACCACGACAACACCACCAACGACCACGACAACACCACCAACGACCACGACAACACCACCAACGACCATGACAACACCACCAACGACCACGACAACACCACCAACGACCACGACAACACCACCAATGACAACGACAACACCACCAATGACCACGACAACACCACCAACGACCACGACAACACCACCAACGACCACGACAACACCACCAACGACCACGACAACACCACCAACGACCACGACAACACCACCAATGACAACGACAACACCACCAACGACCACGACAACACCACCAACGACCACGACAACACCACCAACGACCACGACAACACCACCAACGACCACGACAACACCACCAACGACCACGACAACACCACCAACGACAACGACAACACCACCAACGACCACGACAACACCACCAACGACCACGACAACACCACCAACGACCACGACAACACCACCAACGACCACGACAACACCACCAACGACCACGACAACACCACCAACGACCATGACAACACCACCAACGACCACGACAACACCACCAACGACCACGACAACACCACCAATGACAACGACAACACCACCAATGACCACGACAACACCACCAACGACCACGACAACACCACCAACGACCACGACAACACCACCAACGACCACGACAACACCACTAACGACCACGACAACACCACCAATGACAACGACAACACCACCAACGACCACGACAACACCACCAACGACCACGACAACACCACCAACGACCACGACAACACCACCAACGACCACGACAACACCACCAACGACCACGACAACACCACCAACGACCACGACAACACCACCAACGACCACGACAACACAACCAACGACCACGACAACACCACCAACGACAACGACAACACCACCAACGACCACGACAACACCACCAACGACCACGACAACACCATCAACGACCACGACAACACCACCAACGACCACGACAACACCACCAACGACCACGACAACACCACCAACGACAACACCACCAACGATAACGACAATACCACCAACAACAACGACAACACCACCAACGACCACGACAACACCACCAACGACAACACCACCAACGACCACAACAACACCACCAACGACAACACCACCAACGACAACGACAACACCATCAACGACCACGACAACACCACCAACGACAACACCACCAACGACAACACCACCACCAACGACCACAACAACACCACCAACGACCACGACAACACCTCCAACGACCACAACAACACCACCAACGACAACACCACCAACGACAACGACAACACCACCAACGACCACGGCAACACCACCAACGACAACACCACCAACGACCACGACAACACCACCAACGACCACGACAACACCACCAACGATCACGACAACACCACCAATGACCACAACAACACCACCAACGACAACACCACCAACGACATCGACAACGACGACAACAACAACACCACCAACGACAACGACAACACCACCAATGACAACAACAACACCACCAATGACAACGACAACACCACCAATGACAACGACAACACCGACAACGACAACACCACCAACGACAACGACAACACCACCAACGACAACACCACCAATGACAAACGACAACACCGACAACGACAACACCACCAACGACAACGACAACACCACCAACAACAACACCACCAATGACAAACGACAACACCGACAACGACAACACCACCAACGACAACGACAACACCACCAATGACAACGACAACACCACCACCAACAACAACAACACCACCAACGACAACACTACCAACGACAACGACAACACCACCAACGACAACACTACCAACGACAACACCACCAACGACAGCGACAACGACCGTATGGAACCTGTGACCATCTGGTTCTTGACATATAGGAGCACAACCCTATGGCAACAAAGTGAAGCTGACAATATCCAAACTTCATAGTTACATTTTGCTTTACGTTCAATCATTGTTTATCACTCTTTAGACTATGTTAAAGGTGCGATATGTGACTTTTCTGGTGGACTGTCTGACACATTTTGTTTCCATAGAAATGGCCTGGAAGGTTCCAAAGTAGGACTTTAAACATGTTTATATTTATGACAAAGTGACGTCACCAAGACAAGAGTCAATGTTTTTCAAGGTCTTTTTGAGCACTAATAACACCTGTAATTGTAAAAGTGAAAGACAAACACATTTAATGCCATACCCTGGAATATTCTTGGTAGAGCAATATCATGCAAGAGAGTTCACCTTTGAAAATGCAGACTTTGACCTGTGTGGAATATTGAAGCTGATGCTGAGTTTTTGGTGAAATGAGAGAAATCACTGACAAATGTTTTTTTTTTTTTTTTTCACGGGCCTTTTCTGTGATTGCTGAGGAAAGGCAATAATCAGGACTATAATGAGCGGGGCCCGTAATCCCACGCTCAGTGACAGAATCCAGGCCTGCTTAATTAAGACGCTGATTTCCCATGAGCCATCGAGCCTTTTCTCTTCTGCGAGCCTCTGTCAAAACAGCTTTATTGGCTCCAGTTTGTTTACGATTTTGAAGGAGGAGAGGTGATCTGACTCGGCGGAAATATGGTGGAGGATGTGGGAATGATGATGTCATGGCAACGGTGGTATTGGTTTTTGGTGGGATTTGAGGAGCAAGTGTAAAGATATGTGAAGTATAAGTTTACCACCACGTCCACTTCATATATAAGTTATATTATTATAAGTTTATTTTGTCATAGTTTTTCAATGTAATTATTTTTGCAGATGAGATACTTTTGTGAACTAATAAAAAGTAAACAGTGTCAAAATTCAAGCTTTCAATTGAACTATGATTTTAATGTATTCCACGGGAACACAAAAATATGGGCGATAATTCATAATTTAATCAGTAATTGAATTTTAACCATTTAACCTTGAATATCCCTTTGTGACCTGCCATGATAGAACTAAGCATTATTTAACATTTTTGCATGTTGTAGTGTCATTTTTAGGACTACCAAGATCTATTTTATTAACTATATTATGCACTGATACAACCCTCACACTTAACGTTTAATAAAATACACAGGCTTTTTTAATAAAAACTGCTCCAAAATAAAATGAAATTGTAAATACCTAAAGTTTGAGTTTTTTTTCAATGCAGATAAAAGTAATTTGAAGGTTCTGTTATATGTTTTAAAATACAGATGTTTTATTAATTTATTAAATTTAAAATGTTACTTTGATAGACCATTTATGAATTGAAACAGCTAAAATCGAATTTTAGATGTCCAAACTGATAATCGTTTTTAATCAACAAGTAATTCATGAAAGGTTCAGAAGAGACCAAAATAATTAAATTTGTTTATATTATAGCTACATGGTTTATTAATGCATTTGATGTCTGTGTGTATTTTTATTGGATTTGTTGTGGGAAATGACAGAAAACACTGCAGAAGGAGTATTTGCTTTTAAAGATCACCATGACCACGTTTATATGCAAGAATACTTATTTCTATGGGTTTATTTTCTGCAAGTGGCTAAACATATAACATATAACATAACATAACAAGGGTTAAATGAATGTAAAAGTAATCTGATTGTTTGGTTAGAATACGCTAATATCAGTATAAAATATAGTTCATCATTGAAAAGCAGTAAACTATATCCCATTTCCTTTTCCAAGCGTATCTCATCCATATTCACTTCTGGTTCAGTCGTATCTTTGAAAACCCAGTCAGTAGATCTGCAGGTTCGGCTTGAAAGCAGTGAAAGCAAAGCATGCGAGTCCTGAAGGCCGAGTCACGTCTATCTACTTTAGGTATATTTACCAATGGAAAAATGTACTTGAAAAAGAGTTGTGGGCTTGCAGCAGTATTTATTGAAGTGTATCGAAGCAGAAGTAACCAACACTTTGTGAAAAGCTCCTCGGGGCTGGTCCACATGTGTCTCACTTGTAGTTTTAGTGTTATATAAGAGAAGAGCAAAAGCAGAAAGCGCTCAGTTTGGATGAGCAGGAAGATGTAGTCTTAGTATGATACATAAAGATAAATAGATAAATACAGATGGGAGAGTAATACAAGGATTATAGTTGTTGGGAGGCACAATTTGTGAACAATATTTAGGTTTTTTTTTTCTAGTACAAGTCTTGTATTTGTGATTAGAGTTGTATTGCTATCTATGATTTAATAATTTAAGTTCACTTTATATATGTGTCCAGGAGAATTAACTGAACTGAACTGACAAACTAATGAATGAATCACATATTTACGAACATTTGTTTGCGTCCATTGAAATTGCGATTTTGATTCGTTAGTTTCCAGTTGGTAACCCATTTCTTTGCAAAGGCAATAATTACTGAATAAAAGATGTCAACTTTTACAATTTTAGGAACAACTGCTGCAGAGTCTTAGGGGAAAAACAAAACAAAAACATAGCATTGGATTGGATTGGCTATAGTTTTCAAATCCAGATTGGAAGTTCACACATTGCACATTAAAAAGAAATCTAGGCGCATAAATATTTGATGCAAATATGCAAAAATATCACAGAAATCCCATACGTTTCCAAGTGTGGCTGCAGATTAACTCATGAAAAGACTAATATTTGTTAGTTTCTTAAGGCAAACACCCAGTCCTTATATACTCGAGCTGCTAAGCTTCTAATGTGTCAAATATGAACAGTCAGAAGTCATTAGCTGTCGCGGTGAAACATGGCACCCTTTCACTCCAGAGTCAGACTGACAGAAAGTGCTTCTGGGTAATTATTCCAGGGTTCACACTTCCCCTGGCCGCTGCGTTTTACTCCCAGAGACCTCGTACACAAAAGTCAGTCAACGCTGACGGGAGATAGACACGAAAGGGTAAATGAATCACATTTTACTGCTATTTATTATTACTTTTAATTCAGTTACTGCTGCTGTTTTATAGTCACTGCATTTTTCACTCGTCGATCTGAAGATGCAAAAAACAGTTGAAGCCTCCGTGTTATATCTGCAAAGTGGTTTTAGTTCCTTCAAATAAATATCCAGAATAGTACTCCAACGTCTACGTCTCTGTGTGTTTCTCTGCTCCGGAGCCAAACAAAACAAAATGTAGTTCAGACTGACTTTACTCACCGCCTCCGCCCTCAGATCCTTCTAAAACACTTCTAGTCTTTGGTCTCCTCAGGATCTGTTTGCCCCAAAAGTTAAATGATATAACTGCCAGAAGTTGAATAGCAGAAATAGTGGAACTGGAAATGTCTTCTTGTATAAATGGAAAAAGGACTATATCAAAAGAACAAATACTTATGTTTGTAATGATAATAATCGTAGTCTAAACCCTTGTAAATGAGTAAAAGCACTGGTATTGTTAAAGGCACTACCATGATTTTTACTGTCTAAAAAACTGAACTGGATCATTTTGCAGCAGTCCACATGTGTTCCTCACTTGTAAGTATTACGAACATCCAAATTATTCAACTTTATAAGCGCTTTTCTCCCTTTTGAGAGGCCAGAGTGAGTTTTGCCATCAAGGTAAAGGTAACAACAATTATGATTTGCAACTGTTTTTTAGAGACTTTCCTGGTTGAATACAGGTTTGATCAATTGAAACTACAGGGCACTTCCACTTCTGAGAATAAATTGCTCCTTAATTAGATCCAGAACGCACTCAGAGGTCTCATTTGGCCCTCAAGAGCTGCTTTTAAAACACATTTAGCACATTTAACTCCATGGGGGGAAAAAGAAAGAAATATATTTGATTTAATTTCAAATTTAGCAGCAGAAGGAGGAACTTAGTATGTTGTAACCAGAACTTGTAAAAAAAGAAATGACAGCTTTAATAATGTAGAACGTGGTGATTTTTTTGTCCCAAATCAAGGCTAAAGTTAGAGTATACTTTAGTAATCTTTATTTGTACAGTTCAGAGTCGTGCTCTCTTTTACAATTGCCCTGTCCAATATTTACAGTTCATAATAAATACAATTGTTCACATATAGAATTCAATAAAAGCATGTACATTTATCGATTAATACATCATTCAAAAGACATTTAAAATTGCCAACAGAAGGAAATATGCAAATGTTAAGAATATTTTGCACATTGTTCAACCTGTGCAGTGAGGCAGTTTGACCCAATTCTGTTTTTACTAAAGAAATCTCAAGAATAAATACAAGTTACAACGTATTGTTTTCTTTTTGTAAAACCTACACATAATTAGTTTGAAATGGCTTTAAAATAAAAATAAGACAAAATAAGACGAGGTGAAAGTGCCACTCCGCCACAGCAACAGCACTGGTATATTCTTGCAATAGAATAATCAGTAGTATTAATAACCGTAGCAGTAAAAGATCATCATGTGCATTTAGAGCGTAATACTTCGACAGACGGTGTTCATGCCTTACTAAAGCAGATTCACTTTAACTATATTTTCCTATAGACGTTCCTGCGAGTCGATTGAAACACATTCTCGTCCCGACGCTCTCGTCCCCGTGAACACTCGCTGATTTCTGCCCGTGTACAGCAGGTGTTTTGATTGTACCAGTGATTTTCCGTGGCCAGCTGCGGGAGAGACGGATGAATAATTGATTGCGTATGTCGACAACAAATGCAAATGTAGTTTAATGTCGCCGTTCTGCTCCTGTGTGGCCTCTACAGGTGGCAGGCTCCGTACACACTCCACCATGAGTCAAAGCTGCGATCGAGCCCGCGTTTTCTGCCCAGTGGAAGTGTGATGACGGCTGTTCTCGCTGATACTATACGCCGAAACGTGTGAGAGACGTGTCGAAAGATCAGTGAGCGTAGTATATAATGGAGAATGTGATGTATCAGTGAAGATTGAACATTATTTTGAGGTTTGGAAAGGAATCTTCATCATAGATTGGTGATCAAATTCAAGATTCAACCTATTTTCTCATTCACTAATTCCATCCATCTTCAAGTAAAAACCTGTTGAATACTCAGGGGTGGGCTCAGTAATGTTAATAACTTTTCAAACCTTTCTTCCTTAATTGTAAAGAGGAGCTTTCATTCTGTTATTCTTGCGAGCTCTGACACAATCAGCCTTTTCTTTATAAATGAGACACTAATTAGAACATCGTCAGTGTCATTTGGGGACAGTTATTTTACTGAGCGACAAAGAGGAAGTGTTTACGCTCTCTCCCGGGACTGATGATAAAATACCCCTTCTTTTTAATGACGTTTATGCCTCATTCGTGTTTGTTTTTTCCACTTGTCCTAGTTTGTTTGCGATTTCAGTTCCAGCTTACTCCCAATTCCGATGTATGCAAGTGCGACGCAATCAAAGTTTACAAAAAAGACTCCCACGAATGTGAATGGTTTTGAAAGCCTCGTCTGAAGTCCGCGGCTGATGCGACAGGCTCAACTCAAGATCTTTCTATAATTGAACTGTCCATATGGCGATGTAATAAGCTATTTAATCTTATCTGTAATTCATGACGTTTTAGTAATTAGCTATTTATTGACTTCCTCTGTCCTAAGCGCTGTTCTGGCTGGGATCCAGGTCTAATTGGACCTTAATGGAAACATATTTTGAATGTTGCCATATTGTATTAAGTTAATCTGCTGGTGGATTAGAGGAAGGCAGATGACCTGGGTGTGCTGGTCCGTATGTCTCAACGCTCCGGGCTTTTACCACTGCAGCTGTTCAAATCGGCTTGGCAAGAAATTACTGGGATGTTTGGCAAAAAGAGCGGGGTATTTTCGGCTTAGAGCTGAGTATCGAGTGGGGCTATAATGTCCAATCCAATGTAGGACTAGAAAGTGGTAATTTAAACCAGAGATTTTCAAACGGACGCCGTCAGTCAGAAGCTATCTGCACCAAGGAAGACCTATCCTATGTTCTAAAGTACAAACCATGTATAAAAGTCACTTTAGGTGAAGACTAATTGCGGTTCATTTTATTGGTCCAATAAGAAAAGCGAGTCTGATCATCGATCTCTACGTCTTGCCTCGAGCCAAACTCAGAAAAAAACGTGCAATCAGATTTGTGCATTTCAGTGACACGTTGTTAAACAAATGAGTTCATTGGTCATTTGTTGTTTACAGCAAACTCAAACTTCTCTCACCCCAGATTAAAGTGGTTTTAGAAATGTTATTCATTTCCTGTGATATTTATATCTATAGCATTTATATTGGTTTTGATGTGTCCTGATTGACTAATCCACCTGTCAATCATCTGAACTCGGGATGAGCACGGACTGATATCGTACAAAGAGAGATGTTATTTTGTACTTTCAAGGAAAGTTTATAGGTCTTATGGACCTTTGGGCATTCAAGACATAGAATAGTATTAATATTCATATTTAGTTTTGAATTGTTAACGGCACATTTTTCATAACTCTGGAAGCCATGGATAGAACTTATTTCATAAAGTGTGTGACAAAGCATTTTGAGAATAGTCTTGACATTTGGGAGCAATTTGGGAATTTGGATTTTGAATAGTTTTTGGCCTGTAGCCTAAAATATGAACATGATTTATTTGTATGTGTGTTGTATGTGTCCTGTCTAACCCTGTGTGTTGAGCTTGCAAAATAGACTTCTTTAAGCTCTTCTAAAATAATCTTCTAAAATAATGAACTGATTATTTTCTCTTGAATAACACTAAGAGAGACATGAGGACCCTTCCCAGAGGGAAAAAGTTTTAGTTACTTCTGTTTCGATACACTCCAATAAATCCAAAATAACACTGACTCATGTCTCTCTTCTCATTGGTCCAGCTCCAGTCTGAGTGAGTCACAGCTAGTTTTAACCAATCACAGGGATGTGTGACCTCTCTGAAGAAGCAAATTGCAAATGATTTGCCTAGTAAAGCAGTATAAAGTATAAATTGTGATCCAATTGAAATCGTAACCTAAGACAATAGAAAATCCTGAAAAGAATTGTTGCTATATTGTTCACCCACGGCCAATTGTCTCTGCTCCACATTTCCCCAAACTGGAGGATTGAGGCAGCACTCTGCACTTGTCCAGCCGACTGTAGTTCTCCCTCCTTTCTCTCCTTTCTCTCCTTTCTCTCCTTCTCTTCTCGGTGCTGATTAAACACGAGGTACGTTTCCATTCAGCGGCACTGCCGACATCTCGCTTGGCAATCTGAGGAAAGCCCTGCCAGTGGGAAGTGCAGAGAGAGAGATGGATTGTTCTTGTGGAGAGCGCTAACACAATACAGAAAGATAACAGAGTCCCTCCAGCGATACAGCAACACACATCCAGCCGCACAAAATGTTAAGCTCAGAAATGGAAATAAAACAGGAATACATATATTCACAAGACACCAAGGTTAAGAAATTGCATATATCATTGTGCAAATATTTTAGAAAGACAATCAAAAGATGGAATGATGCTAAGGCACTATTGGTGTCTCGATCTGGACTCGAACGCTCACATTTTGAAAGCTCCTTTCAATAACAAAACCTTTGCTATACTAAAGAATAAACATGTTATCATTTAAGCCCACTGAAATGATTCATCACCAGAATGTCCAAAAGTCTCGACTGGAGACACCTGGAAGAACAATGATCATTTTCAATGAATAATGATAATTTGTAATTTCCCATGTCAGTTAGTTGGGTACAAAGGATCATTTCTGGAGTGTAAAATATCTGTAGATAAAATGTAAAACTATTGTGGAGTCAACTTTTTTGCAAGGAGTCTATTTTTTTAGTGAAACCTAAAATCAGGATTGGCCAAGAGTTGCAAAGCATCTTTGATCTCCCATGAAATAAACAAATAATGAGAACTGTAAGTGACAGTTAATCATGGGTTATACGTGTATTTGAGCGGTTTAATTTCCAAAATTCACTGAGATTTTTTCTGATTTTGTGATATCAAAATTTCTCCATTGAAATATCACTTCCACTTCACTTTGTTCCACTCCGGAATTTATAATGTTTTTGTTTTCCACATTTTAATTATCTACTGTAAAGCTATATCATTGGACTTAACTAGTTTTGGGGTTCATTGAAAAGAACATCTTCTCCTTCCTCTTAAAATCATTCTTATTTGTAGCGTTGCAAGATTGTGTCTTGGCAAAGATCCTTTTAGAAACCTTTTTTTTTGTCCTTAATACTGTCCATTTATACCATTTGTACTGCCAAGGCTATGAGACTGCTTTGGCTGACAGAAGTTTTTCAAAATGCTCCAAGTAGAATATTTAATGCGTGATACATGACTTTGTATCCATAATGCATAGCCGAGCCATTTATCTTATTAGAAGCCACGGCTTTCCAAATATTCCCTGTCTCTCCCCAAATAACATGCTGAAAATGTGTCTTCTCGCTTGGATGAAGAGAAAAAGCATCTTCCCATGAGATGTCAAGCTCATAATAAAGTATGTCATCCTTATTTCAGGACTAGCTGCGCCACCGTCTACAGTTGTTGACTTGTCGGCTGCTTGTAGTGAAAGCCTTTTTGGGAGAGTGTCATGTCTCGTCTAGAGCTCTGTCTGGTATTTTGTGGTTGTTATTATTATTCCCAAGGACGGCAGCGGGACATGCAGATTTGTAACTGTCCCATTCAAATCCTGGAGGAGAAAATATGTGTTTGGCTAAGGATTTAGAGAAGACGTGTACTGGCGAAAGGACAGCAGGGTAAAGCACAAGGATGATGATGATTTAAGGCCGGGAGATGTTGGCAAAATGTATATTTCAATATTTATTTATTTTGTAGTATTCCAATAATGATAGTCAGACAATATTATGTCTATCCAAAATAAATGATATGAATGAAATAAATATCACATTGATTAACTTTTCTTTTTTGTAGAATCTATTATTATACTTTATGATAAAATCTTCAAAACAATATTTATATTATCTATATTTCAATATATTGCCCACCAATATGATGATTTGTTTTGGTGATCTCAGGAAGATAAGCAAATAGTAATAGATTGTATGGGTTTAATAACTAGTTCAAATATTTTAAATATCTCTCAAATCCATATAAATAATTTCTCTGTCATAGGGATACTAAGATTATTTGTCTTATCAAAAAGTATGATTATTCAGGTCACAATATGTCAAATGTAAAGTGACTATATCAGGCTGTTTACATCACATCAACATTAAGCTGTTCAAATGTGTGGTAACTCATTAGACAAGAAGAAATAAAGAAAGGATTTCACTGTTTGGTCACAAATCATACTGATGTTTTTTTCTCACAATAATTGTAACACTAAAATTTGATATTGTGACATCCCTTCTCCGTCTATGTTAGATTATTCACTGATTCCATGTTAAGGAGTTATATTTGTAGACAATGTATTCATGCTTTGAAACATATTTGAATTTCTCAACAAGGAAATAAATGTAAGGAAAGGTTCTCTTGTAAATAGTGTAGAATTCCACACGGACCTGAACAATACGTGAGCCTAAATCTCACAGGATAATTGAAAAAAAGGGTATTCATCTTGGAGTCAGAGCAGTGATTTGAGACGCGCAGACGTGCAGGTTCCTTCTGACCACTTAACTGCCCTGAACTCGTCAATAACTCTTTAAACAGATCGATAACGGCGATCAGAGTTGGGCCGAGGGGCAGACTGAGCCGTTCTGGGCCGGTGTCACTGAGTCTAGCCCTGAAGACGATTCACTTCATTAAAGACCTGTTCTGCTCAGGCCAGACCAATAAACTGTGCACTGACACTTGTGAGACCAGGGACTAAGTCTGCTCTATCAATCATATATTTTACATTGTCTTCTCGGGAGATTTAATGTGTGAAAAGTGTGAAAATCCAAATATTGAATAAACTAGGAGATTGGAAAGCTAACGTTCAGGTTTTTGAAAGTTGTTTTTCTCGCTTCATGTTTTGTGTGACATAATCAGTTGTAATTTAGCTTCTTGTCCTGCAGAAGTGGCAGATATATTTGAAAAATGTATACTATCGCAATTGTTGTTCAGGAGATATGCACAATTTAAATAAAGTATCGTCCAATAGTTAAAACCATTAAGTAAGAGTGCAAAATACGTAGTTCAAGTGCAAGAATACAACAAACTTTCCATGTAATACATAAAACAAAGAGTATAATGTGATGTTTCTGCACTTTTTTGGGTTAAATCCTGTTTTATACTGCCTAAATTCACAGTAATTTACAGGTTAGAACATTTCTGATAAACTGCCGTAAAATTATATGGATATAATCGTTGAGACAATAAAAATATATACTGAGATATACATTTCTGCCAATATTTCCCACCCCTGGTCTTGCTCCTCACCTTATTCTCTGCAGGTTTGTAGTGACTTATTGGCCCTGTCCTGCTCTCTTTCACTCTGGACGTGAGGTTTGTGGAAGGCCGTTTCTTTAAGTCCTCTGACCTAAATATCGACCGTAAAAATCCATTCAGATGGCAATAGTTTCTCTCGGTTATGGCGCGCTCACCTCTCGGCCTTGTAAAGTTACATTTCGGAGAATGATTGATCACTGTCCACCGGCTCGGTCCATTCTCTTGTTTCTGCTCTGTTTGTTTGAGACGCTGTGATAAATAACAGTTGTGGTGACACCAGTGGCAGCGAATGGGAACCCTCGACCGTGTTAAATGTGTCAAGTTCAAATGTATTAGGAGAACTGCGCTAGACAGCTTTGTGTTGGATGAAAAGAGTCTTGTCTCGCTTATGATGGTTTGCATATGGTAGGAAATCTGGTGCAAAAGTAAAAGAGCAAAGAATACAAAGTAGATTTTTACAGTAGATTTATTATAGGTCCTTATTGCACTCAAGAAATAATCAAAATTGTTTACCATGTCCAAAACTACCACTAATTCAACATTTTAAATAGACCGGTGGCTCTGAAACTGCGGTACAAATACATTTAATTCACATTTCTCTCTTTCTTTAGAGTTAGTCCATGTCGTCTTCTTCTTCTTCTTCTGTGGTGTAGTCGGTTTTGAACCGGGTTTGGCCCTAGTCTAGTGCCTGATGTGGTCAAAATGGAAGCCCTTGTGATTCTTAAATACAAAATCCAGTTCTTCTGAGAGACCATTTACCATAACGTCTCATGATTTTATAATCTATGGACTAGGGCTGTGAAAGTAATTGAATTGTAATCAAATCGAGATCTAATCATTTCAAATCGTCAATGATGCTTGGGTCTTTTGATCCGAAGGTCATTCAACCCTCAGTCAGTAAAAGCATGTAGTTTGGAGTTCATAAAATGTTTTGTTTCTCCTTTTGTTTGTCCTTGGGCAAGACACTTAACCCACTGTCTGCGTACACTGGTGTGTGAGTGTGTGTGAAGGAGTGAGTGTTTCCTTGATGTAAAGCACTTTGAATGCTTTGAAGGTGGAAAAGTGCTATAGAAATGTTACTATTTACCATTTTTTATTTGTGTTCGAAATATATGATTAAATGTCTATATTATTATGGTAATAAAATCAACACTGTAAAGAAATGAAAATAATTAAATAAAAATAAATAGACACTTCTTTACCTGATATTTACAGAGTTTAGTACTTTTGATACAGTTAATATCTTTGTATTATTTTTGTTCTGCTTTTTTCATAGCTATGTTTGTTCAGACACAAACAGACCATGCACTTCTCTGATTGGTTAACCCACCTGTCAATCACACCCATCTGAAATCAGGATGACCGGATATAATTCCAGATATATCTTTGAAAAGTAAAACAAATGAATGAATGACTGAATGAATCTTTGAAAAGTGTTGTCAGGCGACTACGGTCCCACAACACACTGCTGTTTTGATATATATTTCACGAGGAACATAAACCCAAAGGCCACACGTCATCTCGTTTATGCACTGATAATAACGCACTACTACTGGGAACATTGTGACCGTCTTTGTCTGTGCAGATGAAGCTTGCCCTTTCACCTTCTCACCTTCCTCCACGCTGATTATTAATCCTTTACTGACAGTGCGCTTCATTTGTCTATCCATCACAAATTAACCTTTTCTTCTCTCTCTCTCTCTGTCCTCTTTCGCCCTCCCTCTCTCCTCTTGCAGCAAATACATTCACGTGAAAGTTATTGACGACGAGGAGTATGAGAAAAACAAGAACTTCTTCCTGGAGCTGGCTGAGCCTCGAATGGTAGACATGAGCCTTCAGAAAGGTACCACAACTTCAACCTTTTCACTGCGTTTGACTGTTGCATCCGTCACCTCTGACCTTTAGCTTTGCTCGTTTGTTGTACATGAACAGTTCTGCTCACATTGGACACAAACTGACCACACACACACACACACACACTGATCTCATCTATTACCCAAAGGCTGTTTGAATTAATAATGCAGAGTTTTTATGAATGGGAAATATAGGATTAAGGTTTTACTCTGACATAAAAAGGATGTAAACACTGATATTCACATTAGTTTTCTTATATTTTTTACTTGTGACTGAGTTGTTGCTATGATTGAGTTAAACAAAACCATGCTGTCAGTCTCAAGATGAATAAATTTGATCTAATCCCCAATAATTCCTCTCAGATAGTACATCCACATTTATGGTTTATGCATATTTTAAACAAGAACATTTGTATAGCAGTTGTACTTTGAACAGATTACGGTAAAATACACTAGAAATGTGACCACATTCTCTCATATTGTATTCCATAATCAACTTATGCGTTAAACTTTTTACGTATTTACTTTTTTGTCACATTGTTGTTGTCACATTTCTTTAAAATGCCATAGAACTCAATCCTGCATTTCCTCTCTTTATTATAACATCATGACGTCTCAAAGAAAGCGTTGTCTCGTGCATAGAAAGACCGTCGTGAGACTCACAGCTCCCATCACTTACACTCTCCAGGCGCTTGTTTATATGTAAAGACTTTCCAATCAACGCCGTCCCAAAGACATCTTTAAACTCTTTCAATTACAAATGAAAACACTGGTGATGATATCGACAACTGCTTTGTTTTGTGGAGACTTGTGAGGCACATGCAACTCGCACGGAGAATTAATTGGAGGAGACTCACCATTTGCGGCAGATAAATGTGGTAATATTAACTTTAGATTTTCGACTCATGCTGTAAAGACAAATCACAGCAATAGGAGCGTCCAAAAGAGAAATATTATTGAAGAAATGCAGAAATATCCACTTAGTTAGATTGGTAGAAGTTGCATTAGTCAAAAGTTATAATAGTAGTTTTTTTTGCAGTATTGACATAATTTTGGGAGCTGTATTTTTACTTAAAGGTACTCTATGTAACTCTTCTGATGGAGGGTCCTGCTTGTCTTCATGACGAAGTAGTGTTAAAACGTATATATCATTCATCTATTCAATTACAAATGCTAAATAATGCTTGGTTTTGTCGGAGTCACCTGCTTGTCGGCGCGGAAATGGAAAAACAACAACATCCCCTTGGAGAAAAGCAGGCTTCGGACCCTCTAGCTTTAGTTTTCAATGAACTTTATGGTGAACTTGTCTTCTTTTGGATTGTGTGAGAGCATTATCATAAGTTTTTGTTGATAATGTTAAGTGAAAGACACTGGTGGGCATGTCCCTAAACTCGAGTGCTGTCTAATGTAGAGTTATCTAACAGCGCTCCGGGCTCAGAGCTGGCCACAGTCTCACGCTAAGACAACAATAAACACGTCCTGCCTGTGTTAATGTTATTGGCTGTGGCAGAGCTGCTCCTTCTATTCACAAACTATTCACAAACTCAAGTCATGATGAAGACACGGTTTGACGCGGTTCTGACTGACGGCTTTCTTTATCTGCCTCTATTGTTTAACCCATTAACAAAACATGCATAGTAGGTTTTGTCAGCCATTTGTTGTAGACCTTTCCCGTTTATATTGAGAATATGTAAGAATAAATACACCGGTTACGCCCAAATAAACGAAGATAGACAAGTGTATAGAGCCTTGAATTGTATATTTGCTGTTGTAGTTTTGCAACGAGAACACAGCCCAGCAATTTATACATTATATATATTGTTTTCATGAAAGTGTCCCATTATTCGTTGTACAATTTCACACAGGAGTTGTATTTATTCTTGTGCCAATATTGAGTGAAATGAGTGCACAAAACCAAAACAATCAGTAGAAAAAGTGTTGATTTATTTTTTCAGGAGACAGAGATGCGTGAGACTTATGAGACAAACAAATAAATAAATAAACAAACAAACAAACTGTGAGCTGGAGCTGATGAGACTAACATCTGGAGCAGGTTTATCTGACAAACATGCAACCAGCTGCTGAGGTTCTGCCTATAAGACCCTGTTAAGGAGCATTATTCTGGAAGGATGTTGCTTTTAATGGCCTCATTGAGGTTAGACACGCATTGTGTGCCACTGAGCTACAAGAATTCACCACATGTACATGTACCAGACGTTTGATATGGACTGTAGTTAATCTCAAGGCTTAGAATCACAGTCAACTCACATTTATACATTTGTTTTTTCTTCAGTTTGTGTGTTGACAAAAATTAAGAATTGTTTTATTTCTAATGTTACGTCACACAGGATATTCAACCATTCTTTAAACCCATAATAGCTATTGAAACTACATATATATATTTTACTGATACATTGAAAATTAGGATTATTTACGGCTCTACAAAGTAACAAAAGTAAAAGTGCTGTACTTTACGTTACAGTGGATTTTCTACATTTGAGAGCAGGTATCTGTACTTTCTAATCTACTTCATGTTTGTAAAGCACTGAAAAGTAAACAGTACTTTCTGTGTGGTTTGAGGGGTAATTGTTTAGCATGTTTATGGTGACGTCACGCTTAAAGGTTTTGAGTTCAAGTCTTGGCTTTGAGCAAACAAATATAAATAAAAAGTCTAGAAACTATAAGAAATGTATTGACAAAAAATCTGAACAATTATTTATCAAGACCACCACATTTCTCTCTTTAATAGTTATAAAACATCCGTGTGAAATACTTTCTAAACCAAACGTACTTTTACTTTACTTGACTAAATGTTTCGCTCCTGTATCTGTACAAATTGAGTACTTTTCCCACCACTGCATTAGCTGAATAATATACATAATAACCAGTACAATTTAGTTCCCTCCCACCAGCCAATCGTAAACACACTTATTATGTTGCCGTGCATTACCATAGCAGACGTTGACTA
Source organism: Eucyclogobius newberryi (assembly GCF_026437365.1). NCBI lineage: Eukaryota > Metazoa > Chordata > Actinopteri > Gobiiformes > Gobiidae > Eucyclogobius > Eucyclogobius newberryi. The sequence continues at coordinate 12,374,847 of NW_027315846.1, forward strand.
ATTGTGTTCAGATCCTTATCGTTTACTATTAAAATATTCAGTCTGAGAAACGATGACAGTGCAGTTTGAATCTAATCAGATCCAGTGTTGACAGTGACTAATGCCGGATACATGAGCTCACTGTGTTTCTCCAAAGCGCTGGATAATGAAGGTTTGATCAAGCTTTATAAATGTTTGAACAATGTGTGATGAGACGCTAATGAAAAAGTTTACCATGCAGGAGTTATATTTCATGAATAAGTGAAAATGTGGGCTTCGTACAATGATTACACTTACTCAGGCTATATTAATAATGAAAAAATAAAAAAAACAATTGCAGGGATGCGTTTGGTAAGAAAATAACAGCAAAACGCAGCTACATGTTCAAAAATGTGTCTAATGTGCTGAAAAGATTAGATTTTTTGGTGATAGTTAAAGGTGCACAATGTAACTTTTCTGGTGGAGGTTCCGCCATCTGCTTGTTTCCATGGAGATGCCATTGTTTTGCCTGGAAAGTTCCTCAGTATGGCATTAAACTTGTAAACTGTTTTATGTGTGTTTTTAAATAGTTATATATGGACCTGGAGTCGGAAATAATGATGATTGAGTGAGTGAGTGATTGATTGTTACAAGTCAGGTATGTGGAAAGGTGAGCCCGCTTCCAGTAAAATCACAGTGAATAAATGAAAAAAAAATAGATACATTTGGTGTCATACTGTGGGACATTCCAGGCAAAGTAATGGAAACATAAAATGGAGACAATTAACTAGCAATAAAAATATTATAACAATGGATAATCGAAATAAACTGATATCTAGGTGTCTAGGATATAGGACACAAAGAGTGCGAGTCAAAGGAGTACTGTCTGACCAGATCTGTTCCTCCACTGGCTCTTCTCAGGGCTGTGTTCTGTCCCCTCTCCTGTTCATTCTCTACACCAACATGTGCCGCAGCAGCAGGGAAGACAGATTTATACTAAAGTATGCAGATGACTCTGTCATTGTGAGCCTGCTACAAGGGAACCAAACGAGTCATGGTCCAGTTGTCCAGGATTTCTTAGATTGGTGTGACACGTCCTTTTTACAGATGAACATCTTCAAAACCAAAGACATGAATATAGATTTTAGGAAATTCCCGAGGACTAAGGAACTTACCTGCATAAAAGGTCAGACAGTGGAGTGTGTAAATCATTATAAATATCTTGGGACTATCATCGATAACAAACTAAAATTTGAGGCAAACTGTGAAGCCGTGTACAAAAAGGGGAATCAGCGTTTCCACTGCCTGAGGAAACTGTCCACTTTCCACATAGACAGAACAATGCTCACCATGTTCTACCGCTGCTTCATTGAATCAGTCATCTCCTTCAGCCTGGTGTCTTGGTTCAGCAACCTACCCTTAAAAAATAAGACTCCCTTAACCAAATTGTGAAGTGGGCTAGTAGGCTGATTGGAGAGGCACAGCTGAACACAGAATCCCTCCTCACTAGACAGCTACAGAGGCTCGTTGGGTCCATCTTAGAAGACGGATCCCATCCACTAAATGCTGAATTTCAGCTTCTTCCATCAGGCCGCAGATACATAATGCCTCTGTACAAAACGAAGAGATACAGGGGCAGTTTTGTTCCCTCAGCTATTAAAATACTAAATAGCCAGACTGCACAGCCCTCTTAACCTATTAATCTATTTCATTATTTTTTGTATCTATGATGGCATTTACTCTGTATTTTATCCGCTGTATTCTGACACTATTAACTGTTTGTAAACTTGTTATCCATGTCTCTATGTCTGGAGCACTAGTCATCTCTGTTGTGTCACTGCCCGTTTTCTGTCAATGTCATTAATGTTGTCTATGTGTGTGTGAGCAGCCCACTCTTTTTACCTGCAACCAAATCTACCCTCGGGTACAAATAAATTACCGTATAACAAACCAAAAATCCATTAAAACATCAACATTATGGAAAAGCACCAACTGATATAAAGATCCCGTTTGCTGCTGCATGTCATGTTGTTACACAATAATGACTGACCTGATCGGCCTTTTAATGTCCATTGCCTATTAATTATTATTAATGTGTTTTGTGCCTCAATCAAACAACGGAGCAGTTGTGTTAATGTTCTTTTTGTTTTGTATATGTAATGGTATGATTTTAGCTTTGTAATTAATTTAGTATTAACGAGAAAACAAAAGTGGCAGGCACCATAAAAGTTACACATTGCACCTTTAATCAATCAGGCAAAGGGGAGGAGCACTGACTATTTGACTGAATTATACGGTTCTGGGAGGTTGACTTGCTGTAGAGAACATACATTGTGGTATATTGTATATTATTTATTATCTAATATCAATGCTGGACACCTTAAAGAAAATAAAATGACAACATATTGCACCTTTAAGATTAGAAATAGTTACATAGTGAAGGACAGTCCACGTTGGAGTCATAGCCATAGGAAGTCATGAAAGAGGACATGAAATTAGTTAATCCGTAAGAAGTGCATATTGAGAGATATAAGTATACAATATGTCTTTTGATTGGTTATTGGATGAAGTAACACAGAACGTTTTCAAGCATGATGTCACCTGGGAATTGTCCATATTCAATGTCATAAGTGACTTGGCTGTGTACAGAGTGGTGTTAATGATATTGGCCACTTTCTGTGTGTGTTAGAAGGGCAGGACTAGTGCAGTGTAAACTACAGCGGACTGACAGCTCAGGGTAACTGCTGCTGTCTCACTTTCTCTTACATAACTCACAGGTCCATAGTCACAGCCAAGATGTGGATTTTACTGTTTGTTTCTATTGGGCTTTAAAATATAGAGAATAGGGATATCAAGATTATGTGGCAATCATAAACCCCTGCTGTCCCCAACTTTATTCTTGTAAATAAGTAAAGTTTCCCCCACATATCCCCCATATAAATCAGACCGATTCACACCATCTGCATCTTAACTATGGCAAGCTCAATAGTTTGAGCCTATTATTGAAAAAAGCTGTTTTTAAGCCACGCCTGCTCCTTAAAATTCATGAATGTGAACGTTAACAATGTGCCCAATCATTTGTGAAAGCTAGAAACTAGTTATGTATTGAAACACATACTTCCTCCTTTTGCGGTTTGAAAATAAGATGTCATTTCAATTCAATATTCTCAAAAAAATACACCCTGTTTATTTATTTTTTCAATCTGGCTGTTTATGTCACATTATCATCACTTTATAATTTGACTTCATAAAGCTAGTCACACACATGTGGAAATAGAAATTAATTAAACTGAATTAAGGATGTCGCTGTTTCAATAACCGCTGATAATCCTAAAATTAGAATGTTTCTTCTCACAATAATCATAACACTCATCATCCTGACAGAACGCATATGATTCCTGGACCCTTTACATGAGCCCGTTGTGATTCCGTGTCCTTCCCGGAGTGTTGAGCCTCACAGAGGTGGCAGGTGGATGGATTACTGTGGGACAAGAATTGCATTAATCTTAAAGCCACGCGTTCAAACACGACCACTCCAGCATCATAATGCCTTATATCAGCTCAGGGACTTCTAAAGCACAGGTCAACACTGTTACCGTCCCACTGAAGGATGACTCAGACAGACCAGGGTTCGTACAAGTGCTGTCTTTAAAGTGTATGTTGTCAGCATGGAGCGTGTTTTAAATAATAAGTGTCATGACGTCAATAGAAATACTGCTGATGTGTTTTTTTTAAGAAGGAAAGTGCTCTCTACTGACATCTTCAGTTTAATAGTAGTTGCATGAGTGTAGGGGCTTGGTGAATGTTCCTTGGTCTAGCAGTCTTCCTAATCCTTTGTTTTACACCGACAATGTTTCTGTACACAGTGTTGTCAGAGCTAAAAGGCTTGGCGTCCAGCAGAGCCAAGCGTCTGCTTTGCTCTCCACAAAATTGTCAGAAATGTGTAAAACTTTGCTTTCTGTATTGTCCAACCACCCTTTTCCAATTCAAAACAAATCATGGCTTTAAGTATTGGCATCTTGCACCATCAGTGACTTCTTTTAAATCACTTCTTAAAACTCACTTTTATTGTTTGGCCTTTTAATTATACTTCTTCTGTTTTGTTTGTGCATCTTCTCTCTTGTCTTTCTTATGTATTGTTGTGTGCATTGTTTATAGTTGTGAAGCACTTGTAAACACTATTTTTACCATTCGAAAGATATGAATCAGTGTAATCTCTCAAACGTCTCTCAGACCAGCCCCTTAGATTGAAAATGACTTGCAGAAAGTGAAACATTGTCCAGATGATCACCTCTGAAACAGATATATATTGTTTTAAAGTGTCACTTGTCATGACAACAGTCCTAATGTGTAATCATTCTGAAAGGTCGCAAAATAAATCACAAATAAACAATATGCTTTCATGTCTAACACTTGCCAATTTGTCTGCCAGTAAATATTTTCTTTTTAAAAAATTTGAAGCAGAAATATCTGGCAAAGAAATTCAATAACAATAATTAAAAACAGCCACTTTCATAATGACACAGTTATCCGTCAATCAACCCACCGTCCTCTGCGCAATGTCATGACAAGTGACAAACCGCCAAATGAAAAATGAGGTTAAAAATGAGGTTAAAACAAAAACTCATAATGCTAGAAATACACATTAGATTTGATTCAGCGCTGAGGGGTGAATGGAAGCCGCCAGGATTGTTGGAGCAGGCTCATGTTAGCACAAGCTTTATAATGGCATCGCCTAATTACCAGCTACAGTCCTCCTCTAATGTCTCACACTGTTAGACAGGGATGGGCCTGACCTCCAATCACACACAGCCTGAATGCAAAATGACACTTGATTAAAATGTTAAGAACAGAGCCTCATCATCATTTAATACACTGCCTATAATGGGCTCCACTTAGAATACACAGTGGAGCTTAAAGTGCAAGAAGAAAGGCAGCAACAATGCATTGTGTAGTAAGTTCGTAATTATAGCATATGCTATAATTACGAACAATAGCAATATCTGTATCTTCAAAGTGATAAATGACCTAAAGAAGAATTATCTTAGGGGTAAAAAAGAAGCCTGAGTGAGCATTTATTTCATTACCGGTGTTTTTTTTAATTAAAACTTTGCAAAACATGTATTTTTACTGTAAGCAGTGTTGCCTCTCCATAGGTCTAACCTGTAACTTTTGCCATGGTTAGATCATTTAAATATCTTAATGTGAAATTTTCAAGTTAAAGCAACAACCTGAAAAGTTGCATATGCAGCTTTAAATGAAGGTAAAATAATACTCATCCTACTAACGATTTAACAATTAGTCATGATTATTGACACGAAATGACAGTGAAATACTTTTTCATGATACTTTTCATGATTTTATCTCATTCAAACAGTCAAATATATATCATAATTCCTCTAGTCTGTCGCTGGTTTTATGAAATCAAACTTTCTGAATGATAAAGTCAAATGAATAAGAATTAACATAAACAGTCAATTATAACAGATTCATTATCATGTTCAAACAAGCTTATTTATCCCGCCACATTTGAGCAGGACAATAAAAACTGTGACAACCAGCAGTCACACAACAAACATACACAGATTGAACTGAAATAATGTATTTTCAGTTCGTACTATTGTATTATTTATTACCTGAATAATCACGATTATCGATCAACCGAATAATCTTGACCTCACTGTAGACTTCCCTCCAGGCCTGTACTCTATTACATCACGCATATATGTTCACACCTTTACACGCTAAACCCCACATTAACTATTAAACATTGACTTAATGCAGTTTTCTTGGCAGCTTGGCTCTTACCTTGGCTTTATATATCGCCTTATACACATCAGCGCCTTTCCCATGAGTCCGACCGCAAACACTCACTTTGATACCAAACTTAAAAACTTCAATGACATCTTTTTTTACCAAGGTCACGAAACATAAACCTTTCAGAAAGTAGCCGGGCTTATCGTATAGCGTTGTTAGCAGTCTCAAAGGAACACCGTCTGACTTCTCTTCCCTCTGTCCTTGCCGAGCTTACGCGTTAGCATTCGCTCGACAGCCGTGATACAGAAAACTAGAGGTTATGTGGGATTAACACTATGGGATAAGACGTGTCACCTTTAGCCTCAGAATATAACAGCTTTTGGTGATGTGACAGGAAAATACGATTTGGATGTGGTTGATATTCTCGTCACTATCGCGGCTGAAAATACAATGCGCGGTTTCTAATGCTATCTCGTTGTCATTGGCTGTGGGGTCACTGAAGGCGAGGTATTGAAGATTTCTGCCAAGTCACAGCCCGAAGGTCGTCCAGGACTACGCTTAAGTCACGGGATGGAATTTGAAATGTCCAGAGTGAATGAATGTGAGTTTGCCGCGGGTTGCATCAGGTCATTTGTCGGTGAAAAACGACTGATACGTCATTGTTGATAGGTAAATTCAACGTTAATGGTGTTTTCTGTTGGTGAAGCAGAGGTTGAAAATGAAATATTAGGCATTATAGTAAAAATGTAAAGGAAACAACATGGATTTTCATATACATTCATTGACATATATTCTTTTTAGTTTTTGTTGTTAAGAGTTCTGTGGTTAGATAATCACTGCATCATCACCAATGCGATTAAATAATTGTATGTGCCCGTATATGCAGCTGTTAGCGATTGTATATGGAAATATGGAGTTTGAATCAAAGTGAAATCAATATAAGAAACAATTTATGCATGACTTAGTTTCCTCTATAACAGTACGGTATTTTCCGGACTATAAGCAACAGTTATTCAGATAACTATAGCATAAAGAATATGCTGACAATTTTACTAAAGCATCTGTATTACCCCAAATCACTAAATCCATTGAATTCTTCTTCCTCTGTGTCACTTCTAAACAACTCCACAAACTCCAGAGATAGAAGAAGTGCTGGTTCTTCTTCTGCGTCGCTTAGAGCCTAGAGCGCCCTCTTGCAGAAAATAAACAACATGTGAAATGCGGTTGCACCCCGGCCCAACTATGAAAAAATGCGACTTATTGTCTGGAAACAATTAACTGTATACACATGGATTTTACTCTATAGATTCTGAAAAGTGAATAACAGAAAATGATGATACAAAATTAGTGTGTAGTGTGTTCATGAACTTCCTGTTTATTCATAGAGTTGTGTTCTGTTTTCAAAGATATTCACTGCAACAGGAACATTATGATCCACATATGCAGCTATGGTAGTGTGTTTTTTGGGGAATATGAATTAATGAAGTCTTTATCCAAACAGTTAAAGACTTGTTGATGTGCAGTTTGTTGCTTTCCTCTTGGTTGGTCTTGTCTCTTTGAAACGCAGAAGTCCTCCATCCTGGTCTTTCCTAATTGACTGCCATTGAATCAATTAGTGGCTAAACTGGTGTGCGATAAGACATTTCCTTATCAGCGGCTTTTTACAGATGGCATCAATAAGACCTGCTGGAGGTCAGAGATTGGCCACAGCTCAAGTGTTTTGTGCCTTTTTGACATCTGTGTTGACAGTGTAGTGTCTGTTAAAAGGACATGTCATTTTATTTTTCTTGCAAAATGGGAAAGACTTATCAACTAAGTGATTGTAAAGCTGTTCAACCTACAGCAATAGCACAAGCACACATCTGTTCCCTTTTCCCTGGGGAAGAGTACAGTGGGCAAGGGCAAGAGTATTGGCTCTGTATCAAACAGTATGTAGCTAAATCTAAACGTGTACCAGGCAGTTCAATTGCAAAAATACCAAAGAGTATCTCAATTGTTTCTTTAAATACACCTTCTTTGACTAAAAACAGCAGCACTAATATGCAGCATGTGTGTTTCAGTCTGCAGAAAGTAGATTTAATTTGCATATTCACAATGTAATTTTTCTGCTGGAGAGTCTGCCACATGCCAGTCTAAATGGGGCATTGTTGCTTGGCATGGAATGTTACAAAGTATGGCATTCAAAACTACATATCAGGTTAAAGGAGCTCTACCCATTTTTGTTCATGTAATAAAGTCAAACTGTTTTACCCCAGTACACATATATTGTAATAGCAGCTGTTTCAGACCACAGCGCTTCTCTGCATCTAAATAGTATTTTATTCTCCACAAAGCAGGAAGTTCTGTTTTTCACGCTTTTAAGACAATAAGGTTCAACGCCTTTAAAGAGTCAGTTTGCTGGAGAGGTGTGCTCCCTCACACTCATAGTAATGCTTATTTTTAAACTATTTTGAGCAATATAAGATAAGATAAGCTTCATTTGTCCCACAATGGTGAAATTCCACTATTGCAACACAAATTAGACAGATTAGGAACAGAAGTATAATAATAAAAACAGATAACTCAGACAAAAACTCTTATAATCTTGATAATAATACTAACCCTCTTATTTACAGCTGAAAATATTGCACCAGGGATAATAAAACCACCTAACGATAAATAAATGCAAACATATATAGTGCACCTTTACTATATTAATTAAATTCTCTTATCAACAGTTCCTCCCTTTTGAACTATGTGCGGACATAGCTTCTGACATCAAATAGATTAGTACAAGGCCTTATTAACTCTAATGAGCCACTGAGGAGGATCTGCTAACACTGTTGTGACCATCTTCATCATTTGAGCAAAGTCACGCTGGGTTTTGACCTTGTTTTGGAGGAGAAGCAGCAGTGGATTGAGTGATAGTGACCAGCTGTTGCTCTCCACGGGGCGGCGACACCTCCACCTTTCTCCAAACGGGACAGGAACATGGCTGAGACCCCGGGACCCCTGTCTGAGCGCAGGACAGGACAGGAAAGTTTGGAGACTGACACTCGAGTGACTTTGAAGTGTGTAAAGTTTCGGATCTTTTCAATTGTGAAAAGTCCTCCAAATGGCGTCTATGAACAGGACGTTTAAAACCTCAAATAGGTTAAAAATCATTGAACTTATTTAGCAAACATCGCTTTCTTTCTCTTCTCAAGCTATACTGTAATGTTTTAAAGTATCATTATTTTTCATTTTACGATTATTTTGTATTTATTTCTAATCTTCTGTATTTGTTGCAAAAAAAAAACTCCATGGTGTTTATACAATACTAGCGTTTTCTTTATTTGCTTTCAATTGACACAAAGAAAAAGTCTTTGGGTAGACTTGATTTTCATAAAACAGACGAACAAAGCGTAAAATGAAGTTTGAAGATAAAGATGGAGCTGAAGGCAAAAATTAGCATCTTTTGTCACAGTTCTGCCATGTGCTAGAAAGGTCGTTTAGCATTTGGAATGAGCTCTGAGAAAAAACGGCCACAAATTATGAAGCAACGTGATCATAATTAACATAAACTTATTACATAGAAAAGTGAACTTCAATAACCATACAATAGCGACGCAATATATTTTAATTTTTCACATAAAATAACTCGTTCTTTCCACCAAGACTGAAGCAGCGCAATTTTGGAGAACAAAACATCTATTTGTGATTGTTTCGGTGTAATTAAAAATCTGTCAGCTTTTTGAACACATCCCGGATCATTAGCATTTGGGTGAAGACTGAACTTCTAAACTAATACTAGAATCTCTACATCTAATTATACTTTTGTAGAGGTCTGAGCAACAGGGTTCTCCATTAAAAATTAAGATATTTTGCTGATCTATAACCTAAATAATTGTAATAGTAGCCTATCCTGTTTGCAGTTTTACAATCACAACAATTCGATGTGCATTTTTTATTTTATTTTATTGTGATGAATTCTGCAGCTCTAGCCAATATAAGGGTTGCCAAAAGTATCTATACTAATATATATCATATACAGAACAAAATGTGACCTTTCCTGAGCAATTTTAGAATGCGGTGACGAGTATCGAGCCTATTTCTTGGTATCGAAATTGAGTTTGAGATTGTAATTGTAATGTGTCTTATGCTAGCTGTTTTTATTTTATTGTATCTTCATTTTTCCCCTCCATTCCTTATTAAGAATAAGAAATGAGAGGTTTTGTCTATAGGAGTTTATGTTTATAAGAGTTCTTCTATTAAGAGTGCTTTTTAAACTTCCAATAAGTTATCTGTCCTTTTCCTCTGTAGCTACCTGCGTTGCAACAATGAAATTTCCCCATGTGTGGACAATAAAGGAATATCTTATCTCTTAATATTGTGACAACACTAGCCATCATTGTGCAGTAGTTTTACATGTCTCCTTCTTGACAGTCTCTGGATCATGTTTGACTTTTCTTTTTTTGGCCTGGATCCACATATTGCGTTGCACACCTGCAGTTTGATCTTACGTCAGCCCGTGGGGGGGGGGGTCGCTCCGCACTTGGCTCGAGGTCCAAAAATCTGTTCAATCTCTCGACGCTGTTGTCAAAGGAAGTGTCCCAGTGCCATTTGGAGGAGCCTTTTGAATCCAGACGACAGCATTATTATAGAAATGTGAGAGGGATTAGTTTAATATGCTGAGAGACCTTGGCTGTCCAGTGGATTTAAGTAAAGCACGCTTGAAGGACACTGACTCACAGGTGATGAGTTAGACATGGGGGTGTTTTGTTTATTTTTGTACAATTTTTGAATGGTCTTTAGTAATGAGGCCATTTGTTAGCCTGAATATAATGTTCCTATAATGTGTTGGCCAAGTGATTGCATTAACTTTTCTAAAGGTCTTAGGTCTTCAGGACCAACGTGGGAAATTGTGTGGCTCAATATCCTTCAATAGCCGTTTAGATCAAGCTGATTAAACCTTTAATGGTAACCAAGGTGCATACTGTATGTTCAGTTGACATTGAAAGATCAATAAAACTGTGTTGTGTGGTAACATGGGTCATTCGTGTCACATAGTGATCTGGCTTCAATAAAACTGTGATATATTGTAAACCTTTTGGCATATAAACCATCTATAATTTATATAATTCTATATTCGTGTTAATGATATAGGCGTACTTATTGATGCATAAGATGGAAATGAGCACATTTGGCTTAAAAAATTATACATTTTCATTTTGGCTAATAACACACTCCAACTTGCAACGTTTGCCAGTTGACTCTCAGCACCTCATCAACATAACCTTGACTTATTTTTGCACCACTGCTGTTATTTTGTCTTGTTAAAACCATAGTTGGCCACTAAGACTCTCGGCAGTGTCCAGAGAGCATTGCCCACTTGTTTACTATCTCCTTCCCCAGTCAAGCCTCTGTTTTAGGTGGATGGTTTGGGAATTTAAGTTCTGCCTCTGCCAGCATTCAAATAATCGTCTGTCCAAGTCCAATTCAAATGAGAGCGCAGGGTTCAGACTGTGGCAGACTAAACTATCACTCCTCTGAGGGTCTGAAGGAAGTGTTTCTTAGGGCTGTGACGGGATAATGAGGGTTATGAGACTTAATGCACATTCAAAGCATACGTTTTTAGCATGCAGAAACATTTAATGTCAAACTCAAACTGGGGTTATTGTATGAGAGTTTACAATTATTTAGAAGAATAGCACTCATCATTTTGGTAAAGCAAATTAGTCCCTTTTTGGATAAATTTTTACATATGAGTAAGATATTTGGCTGTTATGCCTTGATTGCACGTACCAAATTTGTCAAACATATTACATTTTGATTCTAAAGTCTACTAAATTGTATAAATATTCTGTACAAATGATTGTTTGGAGCAGTAATTTGCTACCAGAGATACGTGGAGTAGTTTCACATTTTAAAAGGTGGTGAAACTGAAAAAAAAACTCTATGGTGAAGTTCAGAAGGTTTCCAAGGATTTTGGACATGAATATCATTGAAAACATGAAAATATAATTGTAATAATTGAATATATTTACTGCTTTAACAAATTGATTAATTTGTGTAGTACTTGCATTAGGAGGTACTCAAAGTGTGAGATAAAGCTTAGAGTACACAAGACAAAATGTTTGGAACGAGCTGAATGCATAACTTATTGATTTGGTGCACATTTGATGTCAGATGCCCATTTATCCAGGCTGGGGACCATTTTTTAGCATAGCATTGTTGACAATTATTACACATTAGGTCACATGATTTAGCCTTTATGTTCTGTAAACATCTAAGATATTAAATGTCATACTGTGGAACATTCGTGGCAAAACGACTATAACATCTCCATGGAGAGGAGAGCAGGTTAAAAAAATGTTTATTTTGCTGCTGTCAAATTTGGAATTTCCATCATTTCAGTAGCACATTTAAAAATAACTGCAGCAGACCAAATAACAAAATAGGGGTACTGATCATTTCAATAGTTTATACAACTTGAATCAACATAAACAGCGCACATTACCAAAAAAGATACTTGCTTGATTTGTGTTAAAAGCCACAGTTTTTAGTAAATTATCAAGTGTGTGCAGCCCCATGTGCAAAGGCAAAGAGCTGTAAGAGCTCAGCCAAAACCAATAGAAGATTTTTTAAATGCACAGGGCTAATATGCATTTTGCACTCTGTGTAAACGGCAGAGGACTGGACCAAGCCATGAAAAAGAGTTATAAAACCATATATTGTTGTCTCAAATTCTCTTTTATAAATGTATTGTATCTCTTCATGGCTTTGTTCTACATGTGAAACTGTAGAAAGCTTGATCTGACCATGGCTGAAACTTTTGTATTATTATTTAATCAGTTAACTCTCTATTTAGCCATCAGATGAATCCTCCTCCAGATACAAAGAGCACCTTTAACACCAAACATATCCAAACCCAGAGCTCTGCAGATGTCTAGTCCATCCTTCACAGCAAAGAAAACCATTTAGGCGCCATTCGATCGACTCAACATATAATTTAACTATAATCGGAGTGGGCGGTACTATTGTGGGAAGCTGTACCTTTAATTAACTCTGATTATAATTACAACTTTCCTATTTCCATGATGTACTTTTCACCTTAGTGTATGGTGTTTGACTAACTTTCCCTCAATCAAAACAATGGCTGTGTGTCCTCCTGTTTGCAAAGAGGTCACTGCTGATTGTCTATACGCTGATTGCGCCGTAATTAGCCTGATTTTTCTGACTTGAATCCAAGGACGAAGCTGTCAAGAATTGCCTCTTTTTTGTTGGGCATCTTGGGCCCGTTCCCAGCAGGTAGGAGTGGGGCAGGATGCACTGGGAATGACAATACAAGGATGCCATATTGTTATCGAATTAGACTCTGCTTCCAATCGCCGAAATGCTTTTGCGTGTCCCATTCTGTTGTCCTCAAGTGATTTATGTCGTGAGCGAGCTCCAGACGCGGGTGAAGTTGAAGGACAGCGGACTCTACTTAGCAAATGACAACATAGCATTGCAATAGAGCTGAATATGGCATCGATTTATGATTATATTACATTGTTGATTCTAGTGGTTTTGTTTTAAGGTTGATTATGCAAATAGCTTAACTTTTCCTGGGGGAAGGTCTGCCACTTGCTTGTCTCCGTGGAGAAATGATGGCTTTTCCCGGAATATTCCACAGTATGGCATTAAACTTGCATCTTTAAAAAAAAAAGAAATACATTTCTTTACTTAAAAAAAATAAGCAAAACCAAATATTCTTACGGTGTGCAGGGTCACTTCTCCACAGATCTGACCTTGGTCTGCATCACCCATCGCCATGGAGACAGAAAGGTTTAATGTCATACTGTGGATTATTCAAGGCAAAGCAATAACATTTCTATGGTGACAATCAAGCCACAGTTGGTATAGTACTCACCCTCTGGTCCAAATATGGGCAGTTCTAATCAGCTGAGTGATCAGATGCGCTGGCCCACAGGTTGGCGGTTTAATCACAGTTAACTCTGATGGCCTTGTGTCCTTGAGCAAGACACTTAACCCCCCCAAGTGCGTGAATGTCTGTATGAGTGCCTTGAAGGTAGAGAAGCACTATATACATAATTAAACCATGTACCTTGAACCTTTTTCATAATTATAGTTTTGTTATAGAGTGGCACTATAATTAAGATCATGATTTTAAATTGTAGTAATTGCAACTGCTCTAGGAAGTTGAATATACGTTGTCAGTACTTCTAAATGCACACAATTTGTTATTAGCTGCTACAAAAGGAAGCATTGCTGGAATAATTCTTCTTCTTCTTAAGGGAAAAGTCAGACTAAGGTCAGAACTCATTATCACTAAAATAAACAGAGGGAAGTCATTACCACAGTGTCAACAATAGACTGGAGTGCTGCTTAATCAGGACTTTTCATATGGGGCTAATCGCATTGAGAGACCAGATTCTTTTAAATACACACGGTGAAATATTCATAGACAAGTGCGACTAGTGCCCAGAGGGTTGGAAGTGGAGAAATTAATTTAACTTCCTCCTCTATCCTCCATGGAGAGTGAGTTACAACAAGGAGTCTCAAACTGTGTGCAAAATGTGCCTTGTCCCAAGATTGAAGGAGGGATTCAATTTAGAGCATTTCAGAGCATTAGATAGTCCTGTTTTACACCTGATTGTGCCCTCGATTTATACTGAAATTGTATGATTCTGGCTTAGTCCTGAGTTTGATTTTGGATTGGTCCGTGCTGTGTTCCCCTTAAATGATTTTTAGTCCTGGTTTAGTCCTGTTATGCTTCTGGATTGGCTCTATTGGATCTGGTTCAATCTGATGATTCACGTGTTCAGTCCTAATTTAGATCCTTTTTCGATCCTGCATGCATTCTATTGTGAAATATAAAAGTGGTGAAATTTTATGCAGTTATAAATATTTTGAAGAGTCGGGATCCTTGGTTTTGAGCTGGTGGTTAATGTGTTTTGTTGTTAAGGCCAAGTGGGAGGCTGTAGTTGTTAATCAGCTCAGGGACACACAAGGGGCTGGGAGTTTATACTTTACACACTTAAAGCGAACTGGACAGAGGCAATTTAACAGGACGATCTGTGAGAAGGGACATTACCTGTTTCTTCTGATTTACTATGTCAAAATATTGTTGTATATATTTTTATTTCAAGCTGAAGTTAACATCAGGGCAAACCTTATTTTGTTTGTATTAACGCACAGCAGGTGGATTATAGATATCAATTTGAAAGAAAAGTTTCTACTGTAACTACGGTTCCATGAATCCCGGATGACCGCCAGAGGCAGTGCATAAAGCACTGGATGATCATCCTTGCACACCGACAGCTCAGTCCCTAGAAACCTTATTGCAAAGCATGAGAATTCTGAGGGACCGGTTGCTCTGGCGGTTACCCGGGATTCATAGAACCGTAGTTACAGTCATTACTTTCGTTCTATTTCATCCCTACTGATCGCCAGAGGCAATGCATAAAGCACTGAATGACGAGTATAAGCAGGGTCCCAAGGAATAGACAAAACCATACCTCAATAGCATGTAAAAGAGAGTCGCAGGAGAACCCCTTCCAGCAGTTGTGGGGAAACCACATTCACTCTGTAGAATCTTGCAAAGATTTCCAAGAGGCCGTCGCACAGATCACCTCCAAAATATCACAGCAGCCCACGAAGTTGAGAGCCCCTTGTGGAATGACAGCGGTTTATCGGTTTCTGTGATTAGACTAACAATCTAACTATCGTTATCAGGATACTGCCAAAAATATATATATAGATAGTCAATATTGCTCACCCCTAAACCCATTACCCAATAGTGTTTTTGAGCGGTTCCTTTCATCAAACTTCATTGCATTGTTAACTGAAGGCTTGTATCATTTCAATACTTACAGTAGACTATCTCCCCATTGGCATCCCCTCTGTGGACGTCGATACTGCTCTCATTCCGCTGTAGTGACACTTGGATGGATGCTCTGAGCGGAGGTGAGGTGTGCTGACATGACGGAGCGCAGTAATGTGTGTGTAATCGCTGCTGCTGACTCGGCACTGAGGCTGATGGGACTGCGGAGTCAACGAGAACAAGAGAGAGAGGAAACACCCCCACAGCGGAGAGAGGGGAGGACTAAACATGGAGCTAAACCAGGACTAAATCCTGGACTAAACCACAATAACACATTGGTAGGCGAAGAACGGTAACAATTCAAAAAGGTGCATACTGAGTCTCATTATAAAGGGAGTGGAACCTCCTGTTTCCGCCCGCATAAAGGACCATGTAGCCTTTGTACATGGAGAATAAACATAATAAGCCAATAATGTGGGCCAAATGAACAGCAACAAAGTTAAAAGTGCATTAAACATTTACAATAGCAGAGAAGAATTGGAGTAAGTAATACAGTGGGTGCACACACTCAAAACAACCACAATATATTTCCAACTGAACCATAATATATTCATAAAATATATATATTTATATTTAGTGACCCGCGCTCCCTTAGTTTTATAGAAAAGGAGAAAAGAAAATTGTATTGTTGATCCAGGCCAAGTTGTTGCCAAGTTACTTTCAAAGTGAGTATCAATACAGTACTTTTAATCAGTCGTCCCTCTTAGGGTGTAGTTGGTTTTAATCACCATTGCCCTGAGGGACTTTTTGAAATCATAAAGTATCACCCGCCACTTCTAATGTGCACTTGACGTGTTGTACTTTGTAATTAGATCTGATCATCAAAATAATGTGTCAGTTAATCAATAGCTTTAGAGAGCAACTGTTACATTTGGAGGACAAAGTACAATCACTTTTAAAATATCTCTTTGCCACATGAGTTCAGCCCTGAATGAACACAATATTTCAAATAAACTATTATCCTTAAAAGGAATGGAACTGCAATAAGTAAACAGCACAATCAAAAAACAGGTGCTGCTTAGTTTCAATAATCAACATCTTCAACCAATACGGCTCAACTCTGTCCATACAAAATTAAATTATACTCATGAAGAATATTGAGCCCCAAAACTATTGAAATACACCTTATTTTGAGCAATTACAAGCAAACTGTGACCGACATTCAGCGTGATACATTCAAGTAATTCTGGCATAGACTAATGAACGCGTTTCATATTTAAATAACAGCAAAATACCACAGAGAGGAAACCACCAGAGAGCTGCCGAGACACTGAATTATGAGGTCCCATGTGAAAGGCAACATATGGGTGAGGGAGGGAAAGCGAATGAGAGGGGCTCGTCGTCCCAAAACACTCTGAAACTCTGCTAATAGTGGCCAGATGGAGAAGCGATCTTCATGTCTCTATTTGAAGAGAAGGGCCAAAAAGCTTTAGCTTCTTGTCTGCTGCCTAATTGGTTTCTGTCAAGTTAAACACAAGTTGTTGGCGTGAAGGACAATTTCATGTTGTGATTGGGCAACGCGGCCCATTTTCCTGGCAGTGTCTTTATTTGTTTGGTGTAATCATCCTAATATTTCAAAATGACTGCGCTAAAGATTTATTGATGTAAAAAACAGCAACAAACCGTGGCTTTAATTAAGTTGGCATTATTAAAAACAGGAGTCCTCAGCCATGAAAGATTGTCTGCAAGCTTGAGTGAAATCAGACATTTTCTTATTTTCCTTTGGGGCGATTTCCTCCGCAACAAATCACAGTCCTTCCTCTAGGCCACCCTCGTCATCCTCTCCTCTCAAATCAGCTTCATCCTTCGATCTTCCTCTTTGCAAACGGGCTGAAAACTCACAATCACTATCATTATCACTATCCCCTGGTCTTTCTCACTATTTTCCATCAAACATCAAACACAAACTCACCATCTGATCTGCTCATTCCTAATTTTATCAATCCTTATCACTCCCAAAACATCAAAATTGTAGCTCCACATCTTCTTCAACTGCAATTAACATGCACTGTTTTTTTAGTTTTCAATTTGTGTGCAAGTAGTGTGTTGTCACCAAAAATTGAGTGTTACTTTAATATCATAGAACCCCAAAATAAGTAAAAAGTTGTTAAAATTATAATTAAAAGTACGGATTGGGATGTCTGATTTATTTTTTAGCACTGCGGTTATCAGGCAGACAATTATTTGAAAAGAGTAGACCTTTAAAGATAGAGAATGTTGTGTCTTGTCTCATCACAACGTCATTATGATTTGCAGTGAAAAGTAGCCACACAATGTCCTCGAGTTTCATTCATCAAATCCAAGTAAATGGGTGTAAAGCGGGTCCTAAAAGTAAAGTTACTGAAGTGCAAAGTAAATGAAGTATAGTGACATGTAGGACATAACTCATGCCTGTGCCTCGCCGTGTTCCCCAGTATCTGGGCACGGCTGATAACAATGACAGACACTTTACACCAGCTGCATATTAAAAAGTGATGAGCATATCTTTAATGTCGGTCTCATTATTATTAGACTTCACTCAGAGCGTCCGGAAGATCTCTCTGTCTAAAATCTTTCTGAAGTGTCTTTTTCCTGCTTTATTTGGTCTTCATTACAAACAATGCATCACGCTGCTGTCCTGCCAGTCCTACAATATATACAGTACAATACACAGATTGTTTTTGGAGTACTCTTATTAAAAAATGTGTTTTTGGAATTTTTGAGCAATGATTTGTTATCCTGGGTTTTCCTTCATTGGTTTATAAATGCATAGTTTCAACAGTGGTCCTCACCTTTTTGCTTTATGTATTAATTGAGTTTCCATATTATTGCAGTTGTTGTAACTTTGTATCGCCGTAATGAGGGAAATAGTAAACTCATTTGAGCGCCTCAATTGCTAGTTTGATCCCGATTATACCAAAATTAGGGCTGCACCGATCGGTTGACGATAAAAAATAACCGTATCTTGATAATCGTAATTGTTATCTAGACTTATAAAGACTCTAAAACACATACAAACAACTTTAATTAATAACAGAGAGGCATTATTAAACCAAAATGTCATAAAAAATGCTATACAATTTCATTCATCAATAAAACACTTTAATCGCAAATATTCTAGAATCCTTCAGTCTCCATAGTTTAACCTCTTTTTGTTTTATGTTTAAAAAGTCTCTATGTACAACAGGAACAATCGTTTGACTCATAAAATAACTGTGAAAAGCATTGCATATTGTTGTTGTGTCTCTGAGCAAGACACGTCACTCACCGTACTTTCAGTTGTCCACGTTCAGGTGAATACAGTGACGCCATCGTGTAACTGTCTCTGGTCAGTCGCACTCACGGACACTTTCACACCAGTCTAAGGCGAGTGACGTGCCTTGCCAAAGGACACAAGCGCAGTACGTAACGCTGCTGAACCGCCAACGTTTTTTTTTCCAATTTGCGTCAGCTCTCTCTGCCCCGTAAACAATGACTCCGAAGTGGGTTAAGTGGTCATTTTTCTCACAGCGGTAAAAAACAAACCTTGCGTCTATATTCCTCCGTATGAATCCGAACTCCTTCTCACTTCTCAATCAATCACGTCTTTTCCGCACGTTCTGAAACACCACTGCGGCATCAATCTTGCAGCACTTTCTCTCATGCACTTTACATATTCAATACATGCTTCGTTCATAAATCTTCACTTTGTCAGTTTCTCCCATGGCCTATTATGTATTCACTTCTTTTCCCTTTTTTCTCCCCCGGTTCCATTTGACTCGTTCTGCATCAGTCTTCCAAACACTTCCGTGCATTCCAGTTTCTCACACTAACAATGCGGAATCGGTGCCATCGTTCTTGTCTCTTGCACCATTCCTCTTGGATTTCATTAACCCGGTCTTGATTCCGCTCTCCTCCAACACGATTTCTCTATCAGGACTATTCCCATCTCTCCATAAATCAATGTGCCCAGAGCTGAGATCTTGTTTTCCATTGTTTTCTACACAATCCCATGTCTCTGATGGTTTAACAAAAGTTCTAGTTGAAAATGTACAAATAATGATGTGTATTTGTTATTGATCGGTTATTGTTAGAGAACAAATCAGCAACACAGTTAAAGGTGCACTGTGGAGCTTTTCTACAGTAAGTCGCACCAAAAATGCATAATAGAGAAGAAAAAAACGTATTTAAGTTGCACTGGAGTATGAAATGCGTTTGCAAGTGTGAAAAGGACTAATAATATCACATATAAGTCGCTCCTGAGTATAAGTATATAAATATACGTATAAGTCGCACACTGGCCAAAACTATGAAAAAAGGTGCAACTTGCAGTCCGGAAAATACGGTAATGTTGGTCAAAATCCACTTTACTGAGCTTTTAATCTTGTTGCAACAGTGTTTCTTCAGCATTAGTTCACTCAAAGTAGTATTTTGATTGATTGATTGATTGATTGATTGATTGATGCATTTTTGAATAATCCTGTATTGTCCTGCAACTGAGGCTCGAGTGCTCAAAAAATTCACTTCCCTAAACTAAATTGGGATTATTTGAAAAAAAAATGAAGACGCCGAGTGATCCACGTAGAGTTCTAAAATATCACTTTCAAAATAAAAACATGTATATGACAATTTGCGCTTGTTACAGTGAAACGTCACTATGAAGAGGCGGGGCTTATCAGATCTGCAGTACTGAACAGGAAGTCAATCGAACCAATTCCATTAATACATTGTTTTGGATTAATATTAACGTATACAATGAAAACATAAATGTACAGTTCAATTCTAAGCACCTGGAGGGGGAAAGCATAATATGTCTCCTTTAAGTAATCACGGCGCTGTTTCTACTTCTAGTTTTGAGCGTCTTCTGGAGCATTATAATCTAACCAGTTTGTCGTGAAGAGACAGTTCAGATCCGCGCACAGACAACCCGCCCTTTCTCACAACACAGACTGCTAATTACATGTCTCTGGTTAATCTCATCACAGTGGTATAGTTGGCAGTGACAAAGTGCTTTTGGATCCACACCAATGAGGCTGGCATCGTCTTCTGTCTATTTTGTTCAAGATTTTCCCTATTGTTCTCTCCAAGGGCCACGTTTGATTCACAGTGACCGCTGCGGGCATGAGGGGCGGGCAAGTGACCCCCGTAGTTTCAACTAAAGCGCCTCCTTGTGGTCGATTACGCCGCTGCAGCCTTCAAACCAACGTGATTCCTCATTATGGCTGCTCTTTCCTCGCACGTTGCTCTGCCATGTTAGTATGCGGCGCGGATATTAGGCTCAGCGAAGCATGAGATTTGAAACCAAGATTTGTAAATATTAGCATTTCATTTTGATGTTGCTGTTGCTTTACACAGGCTATCAGTGTGTTAAACAAACACGGTCCAAGATTAAGAGAAGAGGGAGAGCAGAGACAATAAGAGCAAACAGGAGAAGCCCTTTTAGTAGCATTTTATGTGAAATAAAAATGAAAAGGGTACTAAATGGAGATTAGCAGTGGCAGTAATTGTGGAAATCTTTATTACATGTTTTCATTTACTTTGACATGACTGAAAACAAGCCAAAGATAATGACCAAATCATGATCAGTCGTTTGTAACAAGTGCCACTAATGAACCGGTTTGTTCAAAGCGACTCCGATCAAACACAGAACACTGTTGATCATCATTAGAGACTAACTACTTTAATTGCTGTTATCTTTGGCCGATTTGAGATCATTTGAGAAGAGGACCGCACGAGCAAACTAGTCTACGGTGGCTGTCCTGTACTTTATCGACTGTTGTTGTCTCTGGTTTGTCAAAACAGTGCACTGCGTTTGTAACTTTTGGAATGAATGTTAAGTTGTGTCAAGTTGTGTCCAGAACTTGTTTTATTCAACTACGTATTAGCATTTCTCCAATCAGAGCAGATTATTGAAATATCTAGAAGTAGGGCTTTGCAATTCATCAAAGCGTAATCAATATCGATTTTTGTCTTTTTGTCTTTTTAATCCAGCCAATTGAGCCAATCCTATGTCAGTAAAAGCATTTGGTTTGGATTTATGTGTAAAGTGGCAGTGATTAATAGTCTTTTTTGTTTGTTATGGAAAGTAATAATGAAAGACTTTTTAATTGTTTCTTGTGAGAGCAAATAGAAAGTGTGATCAGTCTATATGAGGGAAAAAATGGTGAATAATAATTTTGCTCAACCCGTTTTGAAGCTGTAACTTCTACTTTTGTTTCTACAATAAATATACATGTGATTTACAATTAGGGGTGGGTGACATTGATTAAAATGAAAATAAAAACTAGACTTTTTTTGTCATGATCTTGATAGCGATATTCAGACAATGATGATAAATGTCTTGGTTGAAGTTCAAGTATCCATTAAAACCATAAAATCAACAACAAAAGCACAGAAATATCAATATTTTAGATCTTTTTGATAATAGACTCAATATACTCAATATTCTAATCCATTGTACAATATATTGTCCACCTCTAATTACAATTTACATTTCGTTGAGGTTTCCGTTCAACCTTTGTCCGTATATCAAATGTTTGGCTTGGTTTTGTATCAGAATGACAACATAAATACCACATTTCTGTATTCATTGTTAAGCGTGGGTGACAGTCCTTGTTGTGTGGCGCTGATTAGCAGCCTTCTCCCTGTGTAGTTGTCACAACAACAGCGGAGCCTCGTCGCTGAGTAACTCACTTAAAACACATCTTTCAATCAAAACAGCAGAAAGTCACGGAGGTGTGCGCACAGTTCCGTGTTCAGTGGAGTGGGAGCAATGTACGGGTAACACGCTGGGACAAAAAGCAGTTGCTATTTCGGGATTTTGAAGAGCTCTGTCTGAATATAACAATAGTCTTTAAATGTTGGAACAAAAAGAATCGTGTCAACATAATTCAGGGTCAACATTGATGTAACATTGATTTAGGGTCATAGGTTTCAGACATGTTTAATTTGTTTACATAAGTGTTATTGGAATGTCATTTGTTTTTCATTCTCAGGGTTTGTTCATTGTTATTCCTTTGCTTATTTGTCCAACATGCAACTTTCTTTACATTGTGCTGTGTTAGTGTTGTATTTATGCTCAGAAAGTAGAGTAGGAAGAAGTGTAAAATTATATACTCCTTATTCTGTTATACGTGGTGACAGCGTTACAAGTTAAATATCTTTGAGACATTCCGTATAAATTATTTCCTGTATAATATTACATTATAATATGAAAGTTTAGTGTAAATGTGTTTGGTAATTCACTGTAGACACATAAAACCACCTAAGATAGTATTGACCATCCGAGCACTACCAGATCTAAACCCAGACTTTATCTGGTCTAAATTAGGGCAAAACCATGTCTAAAATGAGACTAATCCTGGTTTAAAAGTTCTATAAGGCAGTTCTAAATAATGATTAACTAAAACGAGAACAAAAACATGAATAGACTTATCTCTAAAGCCTGGTGTCCACTTTACGATTTTTTTAATCTTATAAGATTTATGGACGTCACACCACAAGACGAGATGAATTAAAAGTCACGACAGAGCACATTGTGCGATGGTTATCACGATCAATTGTGGCAATGACCAAAGTTTGTCTGAGTAAATCTCAGGCTCTAGATGTGAATGATAAAGACACTGCAGTTTTACCTGTTCGCTGAGGCTAGCGTGACATGCTGGAGGTGTTTTGGGGTTTATAAAAGTGTAAATGTAAGAGAAAGGATGTGACACGGTCCTGTTCACGGTAGAGCTCTTCTGCTGTTACTTTGAGGTGCTTGTGTTTACATGTTTATAAAGATTAATCCTAGATGCAGCGACAGGAAGTCGCTCTGCAATCAAGACTCCAAAATATGAAACAGGTTTGATATAAATTGTAGCTCGTCTTTGGTCGTGCAGTGGTTCTAAGTTCAGTCATTGTCCCTGTCTCTCTCTGAGTCAAACGACCCACGCTTTTGAGCTATGACTTAAGATTTCCCCCACAATCATAAATATTTCATCACAGACGGTCAAAATCGTGCAGTGGACACTCGGCTTGAATATAAACAAACTCTCAAACTGCAGAGGGTCCTGTACCACCATTTGAGAAACACTGAATTAAACAATGCCCACATGAACTGAGATGGCATTAAGCATAAAGTATGTGCTAATGATTATATCTGGCAGCCCTTAAATGAGCAGATTACATGTTTTGCACACACATTTCTAGATTGATTGATTGATTGATTGTGTCGTCGCCCCAAAAATTTGACTTGAATTGTAACTATTACTGCTTTTCTTTTCCTGTACATATTTTACAAACTGCGGGACAAGGCTCGTTTAATAAATGAGTGGGATTGTCTCCTTGTGTCCTGGACTCTACTCATTGATCACTTGAACGCTGCAGAGCTCTGGTTCTGGCAGGCTGTTACGATTGTTCACTCATGCAGAAAATCTTGTGTTTAAATGGGCTCTAACAAGGTTGTGGACATCTGGCAGGTCTCAGTGCCAAGTGCAGCTCATTCTGTTGTTTTTGTTTACAAAGCACCTCAGTGCCAAACTCTGTCAGACCCAATCTCATCCGTTTACATCATCTTTAATCGACAGCGGCACCGAATCTGCAGCTTCCGTAAAGATCCAACTCCAAGTGGTTCATAGTGGAGTTTATGGTCCAGAGATTCTCATTCGATCTGACTTTGCAACTTTTAAAATGAGTTGAAAAGATTTCCCATTACAGTCTAGGTATTACCGTGAATATTATATTTCAGTGCGCTTCAATACTCATTATTTCATACTGGTCATTCGATAGTTTTCAAAACCATAAATAATCAGTGTATTATTGACACATGTATAGCTACTCGTGCAGATTTATTCTTCCGTCCGGTTTTGTGTAAAAAGAACATGGGGTCAGAAGAAGGCAGAGCCATTCAATAAGGAAACTGTTCTTGAGCAAGACAGTTCACCCCACATGCCTCCGTTTAGTTTACTGAAGTAGCAATCGGCTAAATGAGCATAAATGAAGACTTAATTATTATTTTTTTGCTTCATGCATCAATGAGCACAGGCCACAAAGACCAATGCATCACCATCTTATTACACTTCCATGCACAAATCCTACATTAGTAAGTGGACATAAGAAAATTGAGCTGGATGTTAGATATTAATTATATATTATTACTTATTGGCACATGTAACGATGAGAAATTAGAACCATCGCAATAGCAAAAAGTCTCTTTTTAATGGGAAAATGTCCTCAAAATGTAGCACATAACAGGAAGCTGAACAACAACTATGTATCTGCGCTGTCCACAAATGACTAAATACCTTTGAAATTAAACACATTTTTATTTTGCTGTCTCGGTAAAATGAATGGCATAAAAAGGTGTATACTACTTTAAACACTTCACTGCTGGAGGAGTCTATAACCAGACTGTCATCCTCGGTATGGGATTTACAATCTGGTCACCGCTCCCTCCTCCTCCAGACAAACTCAGGACGGGAGTTGTTTACTTCATTAATGCAAGGGAAACGAACAAGCTCATTGGTGATCTGTCAGTGAGATGGTGATCAGTCAAACTTCTCTCCCCTCAGGTTCAACAGCGTTTAGTGCTTCACTCATTGATCCGGCTGAAGTTTTGTTTTGCACATACCATGCATTTCTTTGATTGGTCGACGTGCCAATGTCAATCACGCCCTGAACTACTTCGACCCAGCCACAAATACACTTGATTATCGTTATTTCTTTTCCCACCTTGACTTGTATCGCCATCGCACATCTGAACAAAACTGTATCATAGTTTTGTCGATGCGCTAATTAAGTATAACTGTTGTAGTTCAGTCATGAAATCACCCATTCTTTCCATTACCTGCACTAATTGAATAAGCTGTACTGTATAAATCACAGCCTTGGGTCAATACACAGCCGTTCTCCGAGTCCAGCACATTTCTCTACATTTGCCTGATTATTTCCTTTCCTCATTACATCTTTTCTGTTTTCTCCATCCTCTTCCATTACAGCCAAGTTATTAGCTGATGGTAAGTGGTCTATGCACCGTGCAGCATCCTCCTTACTAATGTATTTTATCCTTGTGTTTTTGCATGATGAGATACTTACAGATGATAATTGGACGTGTTTTTGCAAAATGCTAATGTTTATAATGACTTGTGTCGGTACAAAGTGTGTGAAGAATCTAACCCAGAACTTATAAGTGTCTAGACATTTTCAATAAAGACCACTGAGTCATTCTATTTAATCTTATTGCATAAGCATTAATGAGAATTTCTGTGAGATGAAAAACCTGAATGGAATTGAAAGTGTGCAAAAATGGTTGGGTTTTGATAGATGTACTGTATGCCAACCATAACATTATGACCAGCAAAGCGTAATGAATGTTACTGCAGCCCAGAAGGAGACTGTGAAGAACGTATCCAGTGGGATTACCCGTGTCGATTTAATTAAAGATTACTTTAAAATTAGTAATGTTTTGTTTTGAAAGAAAAATGTCCTTGCCTGACTTTTGGACTTCAATTTAGTTTTAGAATTCTTGCTAACTGAACTATTTTTACACTTTTAAAGGAGCAATGCGTACATTTTCTGGTGAAGGGCCATATCCTTGTCTCCATGGAGATGTAACTGCTTTGGCTAAAAGGTCCTGCACTATGGCATTAAACACATCTGACCACATTTAATTCTGTGGAGAATAAGAATGTGTTTTTATGGTATTTTCTTTTGCAATTAAAAAGATCCACACAATTCAATTACATAAATAGATTGACAGCCTAAGTTTAAAGTGCCTGTGACAGGTTGGGCGACTCCTAAAATGCACTTAAGATAAACAGAATAGCAATCTTTTTAGGTTTCATGATTTTACTTCGTGTTTGTAATTGATGATATCACACTAGGAAATTACCTATTATCTAATGTCACAACTGTTTTGTTTGACAAAAAATAAGAAGAATGAGAGCAGCTTTATTTTGCTAAATTAAAGTTTAGAGGGCAAAAGTTTCTTTTTTGTAAATTATGCTTACACTTAGGATGGAATGATTGTCCCTGGTGTGATGTCACTTCCTATAATTATATATTTTTATCTACAAATAGATACTTGATTACTGTAAAAATGTTATTTATATTTACAACCGGTAAGCATACACCAAATAATGTCAAAATCATAAAAAACATATGCACTTTAATGCCATTCTGTGGAACATTCCAGGCACAACAAGAAAGAAACGCAACACACCTTTAAACAAATACACAGGTTTGTAAAATAAAACCTCTAAAATAATTGATATTTTGTAAATTTTAACAGTTGTAAAAACAATTAAGTTAACACAATAAAAAGTTTATAGCTGTTATGTTACTTAGTAGAGCGCCACACATTTTTGCCTCAATATTTTTGGCAGATCATCTAAGACTGAGGATTTCCTTCCAAACTTTCACACTTTAAATTCCAGACGTCTCTGACTGCGTTGAAAGTCAATGGGCTCATCTGTAAAATGTTAAGTGCAGGTGAAGTTTGCAGAATCAGCATTTGTTTTAAATGGCACTAAAGTTTAAACCAAAATGCCACAACACAGCGAGAAGGAGCCGACAAGCTGTGCAACCAATATCAATGAATGGGACTAATATAGAAATAATGCAACTCCTGCCGGGAATGTCTTATATTTGCTTTTCGAGCCAATATTTTTGACATTTGCAAATAATAAAACATTTGCTGTCAATCACTTTATTGATTAATCTGCAAAGTTATGTCACGTTAAGTTGAAATAGACAAAAAATACAAACTTAGCCTTTATTTATGTTAGCGTTAAAGTTTCTTGGTGCCTTGTCTGGTGCAGGACAACAAAGTCAAATGTCGCCTAATCAAACTTTTAATCTCAGTATAAGAAAAGAATCCTATCAGGGGCTTCTTGCGTGTAATTGATTTGCAAAGTGATGTAAAATGCATGGGCTGGTGGTGGGCTGCTGGTGGGCTCTTGTTGACACGCTGCTATCGATGGGGCGCCGCTGTGATCTGTAATGGCAGTGTTAATAATTGATGCTAAGCGTGTTGTGAGGAAACGGGAAGGAGCGAGGACTTCTGTGGGAGAGGATGAGACGCGACAAGGACTGCTAAACCCATAGATGGCACCGAGAAGGGTGAAGAGGGATGAAAGGATTTGGATAAAGGCTTTTTGGATGGAGTAAGATGGAAGGAGGTTTTGAGTGTACGCTGTAAAAAATAGAAATGTAAGAGGACTTTTGTGATAACAATTTGAAACTTTTTACATAATCTCTTTCTAAAACCAAATTTTAACTATATTGTTGAACCAGTGTTATCCATCGATAAGCGACAGTCACATACAAGTTAAAGGTGCACTGCGTAACGTTTCTGTTGGAGGGTCTGCCACCTGCTTGTTTCTTTCTGTTCTATATTATTACCCAATAATTTGTCGACAAAAATGCAATCTGAGGGTAAGCTGAGTCTCCTCTTCACAGATCTGGCCTGTAAATTGGCCTGGTTGAGCCCCCTGCTTGTCTCCAATTCAATCAAACTTTATTTGTATTGCGCATTTTTAAACAAGAGGTTTTATAAAGTGCTGCGCATAATAACAATCTAAAACAGACATTTCACTCTAGAAATCAGAACTAAAATATAACAACTCCACAGAGATAAGACGCATTTAAAGACATACTGTGGAACATTGTATTGATGGGCAATACGAAAATATTGATATATTGAAAATTGAATCATGCATAATTTTATATTATATTTTTAGTTTATTTTTAGGCCATTTCAAACTGGTTTGGGGCAAAGATAATGCCTCTATATGGCCAGATACACATTTTTGAGGTGTTTGAATGCATTGTGATTCTAAACTCATTGTATCAGACAGTATTTGTGTCTCCATGGCGACAGGCACGTGGCAAACCCTCCACTAGACATGTTATGCAGTGCATCTCCACAGCAGGAAGTATTGGCCCCTTAAGATTTAAAAATCCATAATGAATTTATCAACTGGAAAAACCCTTAAACATTGTCTGTCTGTTTTATATGGACCTCTTTAGTCTGAAATAAAGCTTAATAGAGAAATTGATCGGAAGACTTTGAAATGTATGTTCTTGGGTGTAGTTGTAAATATTGTGCGCATCTGTTAGATTCAGCCCATTTTGTTCAGTGCGAGGATAGTTTTACAGTGCAGCTGGAAGGACAGTGTGAAGTGATCAGGGGGCTCAGCGGCCTTGAAAATGACTTTACATTGGGAAAAACCCCAGCATGACTTTACATTTTTTGACACGAAAAGGTTGAGAGTAACTGCTCGCGATTTGTTATCGAGGAGCCTCAATTTCCCTTGAGCCTTTGCTCCGAGCTCAGTAAGACACAGCAGACACACTGAATTAACATTTCCGACAGAGAGTTTCACTTGAAATTACGCATTTTTTTCTCTTCACTGGTTGATTTACATTTTCCTTTAAATAAAACATACCTGTTTTATTAAAGTAAGTGTACCTTTGAGTGTCTCAAAGTCTTAAGATTAATTACTGAGCTTAGTCTGTGCTTGACCCTAATACACTGTACATTTTGCTGCTGAATAAGACGCTAATTGATTTCATTAAAATAAATGTGACAATTTCTTCTTATCACTATTTGGCTGGATAGTACCTGTGGTAATATATCATAGTTTTACATCAGTCAAGAGGCAGTTTGTGAAGCATTTTTTTATGGGGGGGGAAAAGTTAAAAACTCCAGAATGTTCTAAAGCAGACCTGGGCATTATGTGGCCTGTTTTAAACCAGCTTCCCGCTAATTTTTGATAATAATTGTTACTCTTTCTATTTCTTATCTTAAACTGTCTTCTCTGTGGAACGTGTGCCTGCACTTGTGTCCTTAATAAAGGTTACGTGAAACAAATTAAATAATAGATTAAATAGCCGCCTTATATTTTACATAAATGGGCTTATAATGATGAGAATTTGCTCCACCAATGATCCAGCCCAGCCCTCCGCCACTTGCCTGGATTCAAATGTACAATTGCTAAACCCTGCTCTAAAGGAATCCTTCTATAGGCCGTATATAGAAGAAAATCCATCCAATTTAGACAGTTTATGCACAAGGAATACATTTTTAACAATATCAAGGTTCTACATTGATATTTTTATCGATCAAATGATAATAACTTGTGTAAAATTAGACATGCTTTAGCGCTTGTTTTCAGCACAGTCGCTAATGCTAACCTCGCATCATAAGCTGCCTACTGTATGTCCAAGCAAGAAGTACAGTTTTCTCAGCAACATTCTTAAACAAGACCATGTTGCTTTAAATTATACTACTTTGTCTGAAGTTTGGGAATTTTAAATGTCAAAATCCTAAAAAAAAAAAAAAGTATGAATGTTTTACGGAACAATGGCTCATTCATTGGATTTTAAATACTGTAATGTTAATAAATCTTGGTATTTTCTTGACTGCAAGTTGAAGATAACAATACAATTTATAATTTATAAAAAATATCTACAATATTGAGCAGAACCTTTATGGGCTACCTGGAATGCAAATAAAAAATGATTTGCATGACTTTGTTGCTTGAAAGTTGGACATACATTATGCATTCGAGTTTGTCAACAACTGCTCATCTCAATCCTTCAGTGGAACGTGCCAGATGTCAGTGTTGAATATGGATCATAACCATCTCTCGTAATAAAGCCTGTGTTTCAAACCGGACTTCATCTGTCACTCAAAGCACTGTATGATAACAAGAACAACTTTGATTTCAATTGTCGTGTTGTATTTAAATGCCTCTCTCTGTTTTGTTTCAGATGGACCAGACAGGAAGCTGTCGACGGACGAGGAGGAGGCAAAGCGAATCGCAGAGATGGGGAAGCCCGTTCTGGGGGAGCATGCAAAGATAGAAGTCATTATTGAGGAATCGTATGAGTTTAAGGTACGAAAGGTTCAACATCAATTGAAAAGTACACTCATAAATATGAAATCCATCTGTGGCAACAATATATGTGTGTTGTTTTATTCATTTGCACAAGAACAGTATTGGCTTAAGTGGTTTATTTTTAGACCAGGGTGAGAAATAGGGGCCTGTGTTGGTTTGTGAGGTTTTCCATGTAGTGAAATGGATGCGTGGAAACTGGTGTCACTACTGCCCTCTAGTGGTTGAAAAAAGAAAACTCTTCCATTAAAACATAAATTCTGGACAACAATGTCACAATGAATATGAAAAAACGAAACAGAAGTTGTAATGTGTAAGGGTTCTATTATGTTAAATACGAAATTAAGAATTGTAGAATATTAGCTTATGTGTTGAGAAAGATGTGTTACAAAGAAGGTTATGTTTATTCCCACCAAAATACGACATCACGACCACCAACATACAACATCAATTTGGCCATCAGGTCCTATTGTTCTCAGTAAAAGCATTTGATTTTAACCTTCTACCAAGGGACACAGATAGGTCATATTTTACATTTTAAAAACACATTTTACGTCACCTGTCTTTTAAACTTTTCAAAAATATAAACAATGCCATATTTTATTGTTACAGAGCACAGTTGACAAGCTGATAAAGAAGACCAACTTGGCTTTGGTGGTTGGAACCAACTCATGGAGAGACCAGTTCATGGAGGCCATCACTGTCAGCGCAGGTAAAGAGATGATTGATTAGTAATTCTTGGGCCTCCCTATCAACAGAAAATGAAATATTGAAACCCTGTGTTTAGTTTTACTGGATGTGCTTGATTATTGTACAAGTATTCTAGTTGCTTGTTTTGCCTCAGTATCAGACGTTCCCTGAACCACGACACAGTCCTCACAAGTCTCCACTCGTCTCTTTGGCGTTGCAATATTCAATCCAGTGGCTTCTTTACTTTTTCATGTTCAAAGCTGAAAGATGCATGTGCTTTGGATGGACTGACACTTTGAATCAGTGCTGTGTCCCGGCGTGTCCCTCTGTGTCCTCTGTCTGCTGTCGGGACGGGAGACAGGCAGAGTTCGACGCAGTGCAAGTCGTCTTCTCGCCAGACAAGATGGTGATGGTTCATGATTCGAGGAGACTGCTTACGTCACTGCATAGGTTCAGTTTCAGTTCAGGCCAATTGATTTTTTCCCACTGTATCACATAAACATACGCATATGGACATATACATACACGCACATGCATACATACACGTAATATATATCCAAACACGCATAGACTTTCATCTACACACACATACAAATATACCACGAATCAAACAAAGGCTGAAAAAAAAAACTGTGACGTTGATCTGCCAAGTTACAGGTCTTTAGTTTGTTGTTTTGCAATGAAAAAATCTGTTTATCAAATAATTGCAAGAGATTCCTCAAGTTAAACACTTAAAATAAGTGCAATAAAACAATATTGTGCAGCAGCCTTGACTATAGAACAATTGCAAGTAGGTCCAATGTAGTTTAATGCAGTAATATCTCCAGACAAGCAGGTGGAAAATAAATTATAGAGTGCACCATTACTTTTCAAATGTCACAGAAGAGTATAATTTACAACCTCTACTGCTCTCATATATGTTTATTTTAAAATACTTCCCTAATTGATTCTTCCTCCACAGATGAAGAGGAGGACGAGACGGGCGAGGAGCGGCTGCCGTCTTGTTTCGATTACGTCATGCACTTCCTGACGGTGTTCTGGAAGGTTCTGTTCGCCTGCGTCCCGCCCACAGAGTACTGGCACGGCTGGGCCTGCTTCATCGTCTCCATCAGCATCATCGGCGTGCTCACTGCCATCATAGGAGACCTGGCCTCTCATTTCGGCTGCACCATCGGCCTGAAGGACTCCGTCACCGCTGTGGTGTTTGTGGCTCTGGGGACGTCTGTGCCAGGTGGGGTTCACGGTGGAGAATGAGGGGCAGATCGAGGGTGAAAAGAGTCTGTTAACCAGGGTCTTTAGTGCAGGAAAGGGCCCTCAGAAAGTCCACTGTCGCACTGAAGGAACCTCTTCCATTTTCTAGTTTCTTTTCAGTTCCAGTCCTCATTTGATCCATAGGAACTAGGGACTTGGGCCGCACTTTGGGGACGTTTTTAGCTCCTGTTCTGGGGCAGACACTTTCCAGTCAAACCAGGACACATACAAACCAGGACACATACTGTACAACTTTCATTATGTTTCATTAATTATACAAATGTTTTTGATTTACAAGAGAAATTACTCACAAAAGCACCAAAAACACAGTA
Source organism: Eucyclogobius newberryi (assembly GCF_026437365.1). Classification (NCBI taxonomy): domain Eukaryota; kingdom Metazoa; phylum Chordata; class Actinopteri; order Gobiiformes; family Gobiidae; genus Eucyclogobius; species Eucyclogobius newberryi. Next base: position 12,407,519 of record NW_027315846.1, read on the forward strand.
TTAACTAAAAGAAAACCTGTGAATAATTGTGTTTAAGTGATCGTTTCATTGTTCATTTGATCTTTATGAGCATAACAGTTTTACAGAGCTCAAAAGGAGTAGGAAGAAGGAAAAAATAAATGTTCCATACTGTACAAATGTAAAAACCTATATAGTTCTTGGTACTGTTCTGTGCAAAAACATCTAATGAAATGTGGAATCAGACAAGAGAACATGGGCCCGCCCAAATAGTTTTCCCCAGGGACCATGATTTATTTTCTACACCTCTGCTCTGGAGAGTGCGGAGCAGAAGAGGAGTCTGCATGTCCTCTCCGGCTAATAAGGGCACCCTTGATTGAATTTGTTACAATATGGGGAACTTTTACTTGTAGGTTAGGGACTGTCTGACCTTGAGCCCCAGCTGTCCTCCAGCGATGACTAATGGAAAATTTTATCTGTTTGCCATTTCATCCTTTTTTATATAATGTATTGTATTCTGTTAATTAATCCCTGTTGCCAGAAGAGGGTGAAGACAGGCGTCCAAGTGATGGTGCAGACTGACAAATAACAACTATATTTCATTGCGTTTCATTATATTTTAAATTAAATTGCAAAGGTGTACAAAAAAAGACAAAATAATTGAATCTTTTGGCATTTTCTGAGCTGGGGACTATTTTGACAAGTGCTTTCATAGTCAGACCACCTAGATATCTGTATATTCAAGGCCATAACTCTGTCTATACCTATATTCTTTAAAATTATAAGACAGAGAGGCAGACGGCCTTGCCCCTCCCTACAGTGTCAATGTTGAATAATTCATCTAATATTCTCTTTCTTTTACTGACACTTGATTTATTATATGGCCCCTTCTTATTCTGTGGATTCCCTCAGCGTATTCGCTTTGTCATCCAATACTTTTGTTATTTTGACCCGAAGAAACAATCTGTCTCTAAACTTTGCCCGTGTCAGCATTTCTGTTTATCAAAGGTCGTATGTGCGGCATTAATAAATCATGACTGCGTGCATAAGGAAAACATAAATATTTTAAATTGCATTGGATTTGCGTTTATAAGCAGGACCGAAAATAAAACCGGGAGGTCAAGTTTGGTTAACAGTCAAGAGGCAATAGAAAATGCTGCATATTAAGAAGTACAGTATATGGAAGTCAAAGTAAGATTGAAAATATGTGCCTGACAATAAGGAAATCATATGGAAGTGACTTAAAAGTAATGCTGTGTGGACGTAACTGAAGAAGGTAAAGAATTAGTAATTGTGCTTTGTTGGTCCTGGTGTCAGAATATTGAGGTGCTCTAAAGTTTTACTGTTGGTGTGGCATTAAACTAATCACAGCTGATGCACCAAGCCAAGTTAAGTGGGGTTGGATTTGGAGAAATAAATACACCCATAATCATGTAATAAACACATTCTAAGCAAAACAATGATATATCCATCGACAAGCAGGTGGCCGACCCTCCACCAGAAAAGTAACGTGGTACAACTTTGATTATAGATGTGCTCAGTGATGGTGGCCATTGACATGTTTAAGCTGCCACATCTTTGTCAAACGGCCCATGGGCGACTGAAGTGGTGTCTGAGGAGAAATTAGTGTATAGTGTAATAGATTAGATTAGTGACCAGAGTTCTGCTGTCTTACACACTCTATTGGGTTTACATCAGCTTGTAGATTTAGATTTATTTTTAAAACATTCTTTTGCACAAATGAGGAATATAAGCAAACAGTATATATATATATATATTATAATATCCTAAAGGAGATTTCACCAATGTTCAACCTGAATATACCTTTGAAGTCACTTTGCAATAACAAAAATCTTCAATTAACTAAAGTAACTTCACCACTTGTGTTAAATATTTCAGGCCCATACAATGTTGTGATGCCATCTAGTAGAACTCATTCATTCATTCATTTTGTACCGCTTGTTCCCTTTCGGGGTCGCGGGTGACTAGGGCCTATCCCAGTGACTTTGGGCTTTAGGCGGGGTACACCCTGAACAGTGGCCAGCTCATCACAGGGTTAACACTAGTAGAACTCAGCAATAACACAGAGATGTTTACCTCTCCCTTTGTCACTAAAGCCTGTACACACCTCTTCTCTCCTCAGACACGTTTGCCAGTAAAGTCGCAGCCGTCCAAGACACGTACGCCGACGCCTCCATCGGGAACGTCACCGGGAGCAACGCGGTGAACGTGTTTCTGGGCATCGGCATGGCCTGGTCCGTCGCCGCCATCTACTGGAAGTCCAAAGGAAAGCCCTTCGTGGTGCATGCGGGCTCGCTGGCCTTCTCCGTCACCCTGTTCACCATCTTTGCCTTCCTGGCCATCTTCGTGCTGCTCTACCGGCGCAGACCGCACATCGGAGGGGAGCTGGGTGGGCCCTGGGGACACAGACTGGTCACTTCTTTGTTCTTCTTCAGCCTGTGGTTCCTGTACATCCTCTTTTCCAGTCTGGAAGCCTACTGTCATATAGAGGGCTTTTAAAAACTCTGCTGAGAGGCGTGAATGAAAGCATAGATCAATCAGAACAGTGACTCGCTAAATCTCAAACCTAACTGCAAGGACACGGGCCACTGTCAACTGAGCGCCCGAAAAGCGCCCGGGGGGCAGATGTTGTCCTTACAGTCGGGATGGGATGAGGTCCACCAACACAGAAGACAAGGGACAGTCCTGCATTTCCTATGGGACAAAACAGGAGTCAAAAAGAGGTCTATTTTTCTCACACACAAGACGAGAATGACTTTTTCTAATAAGAAGTATTTTGGGGATAAAAATGCAAAAAATAGATAAAACAAAAAAACAAAAGAGAAAAAGGAGAACTATTTTCTGGAAAAAAATGTGGGCGACAATGCATTGGAGTCATAATTATTTATTTTTATTTGTTTCACGTGAAGCTTATATGGACTGGCAGAGCATTGAACAAAAAGGTGGACATTGTCAAACTGCCCTGGACATTACTTCAGTACTCTATACCTATCTATATATAATATATTTCCATATTTTATGTATATTTTGAATATTTGTTTAGATGTGGTCACCTTCTTCTGCTCAAAAGGTTTGTTATGGTAGGGGGACATAGGAGGGGGTGGGTTGTGCAGTCAATCTATACTATACTGAACGATGTCTTCACCTTTTCAAGTATCTAAAAAAACATTGTATTTTATTTACAGATACCTTGGTCTCACTCGACTTTTCACCTTTTCAATCAGAAAAAAATATATGAAATGGTAATTGCTGCAGATAAATCCAGAGGTAGTTTTCTACTGTTCCTTCCTGCACTTTGCTGTATAGATCTATTTATGAGACTTTACCTGTTCACGTGCAAAAGGCCTATACAAGAGGCATATCTGACCACGGGACAGTGCCTGCAGAGGGTTTATAGGAGGCGGTTGGAGGATTCATTCAAGTACTTAGAAAGCTGCATCAATCTGTGTTTGGCCACTACGGTGCAGCAGAGCAAGACTCAAGACACTCCTTATGATGAAAAACAATCAAACTTTAAATTACGACAGAAACATGTTCTAGAAATTCGTAAAACATAATTTTAGGTCAAAATACATTTATTTTTTTAAACTTATCTTATTATTGACAATATTAACAAAACATTTGTTGATCCCTTTAAGTGCCTAATTATCAATTAGTGCAGCTTTAAAAATTGAAAATATTTTTTTTAGTTATTCATATCGTTATGCATACACACAAACACATCTTCTTTGTTAATTTCTTCACCTAAAAGCAATGTTTTTGAAAGTTTTGACTAGATTCGACGCTACCAAAAAGACAGTCCTCATATTATTCACTGTTGCTTATCAACATAACAGTTTCCCCTTTGGCTTATTTAAAATCACCCATGATTTACCCAATTAATATACATAATATACACAACTGAAGGCATTTCAAGTAGCAGTGGTGGTGTGTCTCCGCCAGAGGGCGTCAAACCTCTTCTCCGTTTTTAACCTTGAGTTTTGTTCATCTGTAGTGAGCAGTGCTGTACACAAGTGTCAATTGGACGTTTCCCTTTTGCCTTCCACCTGCTCACCCCAATCATCCTTCACATAATTCTGATTAGTAGAAATTGGTTGCACAATACGAACAGCTTGCATATCAAGTCTCACTTTGTGTACATACTTTTTAATGTACAAAAACATGGTCAAATAAGGTGTATTCGGGGGGAAGCAGCATGTCTTTTACGTAATCACCTACAATCTCTGCAATCATCTGAGCCAATATTATGTTTTATTTATTCTTGTGTTGAATGTTCACTACTATTTTTCTTGTTCAAATGCATTGTACGACAAGGAAGTGCCAGTGACATGATTTCAATTACGTATTGTTCATTTGGATGTATTCTTGATTGAGTTTTTTTCAAATTCAGTGTGTTTGTGTGTGATGCATGAGCCGAAACCACTCAAATTAGTTTTTGTCTTAAATTAATGTCTTAAGATAATTTAATTGTCATCCACGCCACTTCTTTAAGTCTTCTTGCTCAGCCTGAAAGATGGAAGTGTTTGAATTTATACTATTGTGAGACGTTTAGGGGAGGTGGTTTATTTAATTTAGTTTGTTTTTGTGTAACAGAGAAAGGGACACATTTTAAAGGGATGTTTTTCTTGGCCTGCGATGAGATGTCAAAAATAAAAACGCAAAATTTCCAAAGCAGACGATGTTTTGAGATCAAACTGTTTTGTTCTTTTACTGTTAAATAAAATCAGCTTCTTTATTCTTAACATAAACATGGATTCAATTTACTCTAGTGTGTGCTTTTGTAGTGGACTAACTAAAAAGGTGAGGTGGAAACTATGAAGCCTTTTGGCATTTGTCATGACTGACCTTGAAAGAGGAGTGATTAATTTGTCTTTATCTTAGTTGTAATTGAATTTATATAGTCCTTTTTTATTCTACTAAATGCAGACTTATATGCATTCTTTGAGGTATAGGCTTGGTCAGGACTTTGTAAGGATATATAAATCCAACATATTACAAGTCAACTCCTTTTTTATTCAGGCCTATTTTAGCCGCTGATTTAATAATTGTGGGCAGGAAAACAATACAAAATATGTAATGTATAGAAGTAAAATAGGCCAAGGTTAGTCCCTGAGATCTCATGTGTGTTTAATTTAATGTAGGGATGTCATGGTTTCAAATTTTAGTGTAACGATCATTGTGAGAATAAATATTGCAATTTAATGAATATTCGTGATTATTAACATCCATGTCCAAAACGACAATATAGTCCCAATTTTTCTTTCCTTCTTGTTTTCTTAACACATTACCGCTCCTCAAAATGTGACCCGCTTTATAAAATCAAACTTTCGGAATGATCAATTTGACTTAAACAGCAAGATACTTTTTTGAGCAAAGTGTGAGCAGAAAGGGCTTCATTTTGTCGTCTCATTTATTTTAATTGAACTAAAAATACATAATTTAGTTCGAAGTGTCAAATTTCTATAAATAAAGGTTAAACGATGAAATGTTTCTTCTAAAAATGTCACAATTGAGGTCTTTACGGTTATATTGTGACCAAAAAAATAAAAAATAATAATAATAATAATAATAATAATAATAATAATAATAATAATAAATAATAATCACGATAATCGATCAACCTAATAAACTTAACATCCCTAATTTGGTGTAATTGGCCAAACACTGGTCACGCAGAGAAAAGACCGAGCTGCGTTTGACGTTCCCACTGACCGGGCTTACGCTTTGATTGACGTTATTTTTGGACCAATGGGAGCAGCGGTCTGACACGCACGTAACTACAATTGGCTTAGATTTAATACAGAGCGTATGCTAAAGGTTTGAGCGAAGGCAGCCGCAGCTCGGAGCCGCTTCATGCATCGGAAAGCGACGTTTAACCCGGGGCCGCGTTGGGCATGAGTGTCCCGGTGACGCGACGGGACCGCGGTGTGTTCGCGCCGGGAAGACTGGCCCCGAGTTAGCCCCGCATTTTGTCTGCAGGAGCCCGCCCGTGTCAGGTGTCTGTAATGCGCCAGCTCGCCTCGGATGGGTCGCCTCCATGGATGCCTGCAAACCCGCTGCGGACGACAACAGCCTGAGTCCCAACCCGGGAGACGCCGAGGCCGAGGGGGACGTTTTTGAGCCGGACACGGGCCCCAAAAGTGCACTGTGGACCGCGGTGTTCGACTATGAAGCCGCCGCGGAGGACGAGCTCAGCCTGCGGAGGGGCGACGTGGTGGAGGTGCTGTCCAAGGACTCGCTGGTGTCCGGGGACGAGGGCTGGTGGACCGGGATGATCGAGGACCGCGTGGGCATTTTCCCGTGCAATTACGTGAGCGAGGGGAAATGCATGGACGAGGAGCTGGTGGACGCACGGGAGAAGTCCGAGCAGGTCCCCGTGCCCTGTCTGCACCGTGAGTATTTCTATTGTAGACACTGCAGCCAATGAAAGCAGGGGCGTAACCGAGGACGGGACCCATGCAGGGACCCATGCAGGGGCCCAGGACGAACCACAGATGCAGGGGAATGGGAATGTACTATGCGTATCAATAAACAACTTATACACATGTTAAATATTAGGATAATCATGCAGATATTTCAGTTAAGTTGATGCTTTTAAACTTGAAAAGCAAATATGGGGACATTCATGCACTTTAACAGAGCAAGTCTTTAACTATTGTCGTAGCAACCACACTCTATAAGTGTGTATTTGATCCAGGGCTGAAGGAAGTTAATTGATTCATTGTAACTAGTCAATTATTGAGTTAATGGTCATCTAATTTAGTAATAGTGTAATTATGTCCTGGACTATAAACTATGAGTTATCTGTTCTTTTCCTCTGTATCTACCTCTGTATCTACCTGCGTTGCAACAATAAAATTTCCCCATGTGTGGACAATAAAGGATTATCTTATCTTATCTTAAACAGACTCCAAAACATGGCATGTGTCTCAAAAAGAGGTTTTATGATATACACTACTAGTCCTTCACAGCTTCACTTCCTCGAGTTAAATTTAGTGAAAATCTCAAATTCACAAGCCTTTTGCAATCCAAACAACAAACCAATTAATCAAAACAACAGTCGCTTGATTAACTGTTCAGCCAAATATCCATTGGATGCAGCCCTAATTTGATCTTATTAAAACTTTCTGCATCACTTCACAACCTCTTCCTTGTCTTTATAACATTCTTCCATACGCCATTTCACACAATCTGGCTTAAACTGCACAGAAGTAACGGAACAACATTGTCAAGTCGAGATGACACTGATAATATGGCAGAGAGGATGTTTAAACTCTTGGCTCCTACTTGCGCCATGCTCCTCTGCGTTGACCCGAAGCCAGGGTGCTCGGTCTCTGGTGAGTTGGCAGCGACAGCAGGTTGAGAGTGCTGTGTCACGGTTCTGCCCTGGTGCGTGTCCAGATCATTTTTCTCTCCTCCTTCCTCTCTTGTCCATCCTTCTCTCACCGTCTGAGAGGCATGAAGTCAGGGATGCTCCAGTGTCGGGTTACACGCTAGCTCTGCAAAAAAAACATAACAAAAATACAGTCTGGAAAGAGGGGAAAAGATTGTAAAACATTTTAGTTGTTATTTAGTCTCTGTTTGAATTCAATGTTATGGCTCTGGTTTAGTCTTAATGTAAGATAAAGATTTATTCTCCTACAAAGTATCAGTACTACTTTCACTACATCTGCTGCGTTTGCAAACATTTTTCAAGGACACTGCACTTTTCAGTCACAAACATGCACAACAGCAGCAGTCGTCCCAGATTTATACTGAGGACCCTCCATTGTTTTAAATACATGCAGTAGATAGTGATGGTCTGGTGTAGCGATGGCCTGTGGACCAATAGTAGAATGAATTAAAAGCCCAGACACGTCCAACCTCCTTAACCTTGTAATAAAGGTGATGGTGGTTAATGGGCCTCTTTATGCAGTGTGAAAAAGATTAGCTTCAAATGTTGAGCATTTCTCAGAAACTCTCAGAATCACTTTATCGATCGCTCTTATCCAGCGCAGCCTTCACATCCAGTGTGAGACTGAGCATTTCTTGCGGAGGCAGTTCAGGCCTTTTCACTGCTGCAGTGGCAAAAACAAAGACTGCTGCAGATAGTTTCTTATTATTTCCTCTCATTTGGGGTTCATGAAAACAAATCTACTACATACAAAACTACTGGAAACTGTAGAAGGGCAAGAACATATGCTTGTTTTAATTATACAATATTATGCAACATTATATCTTCAATAGGTCTAAATTGTGCTTTAACTTAATAGTTATTGCGTGGGAAGAGCAAGTGAAATGCAACTACACCCCACAAGTCACCGAACGCTCTGAATGCCTTCACTGCCCCATACAATCTGAGTTAAATAATTTTGGAATTAGAGAGCAAAAGTTCCAAAGTAACAAAACATGTAATAACATACTAATGATTGTTATTATGACCTTGTTTTAAGGTCACAGAAGTCCCTTAGTGATGGCCGGTTCACGTTTGTTCATCTGGTTGTCCCTCTGTTACTTGATTGTTCCTGGCCTACTTTTAAACTCACCTAAAATATTAATTCAAATCAGTCTGCAAAGAACAACACTACAGAGCCATGTCAACCTCTTTTGTTCTCTGTCTTTATTAATGACTTGCCTTTTAATGGTGAAAAAAAGCATCAATGTCAGTTTATGCAGATGACTCGACTGTTTATTATGCCGCATATGAATGCAATAAAGTTACCTCTGTTTTGTCTAGAGAGCTCGATCTGCTGTATGAGTGGGTTAAAGGGAACAAGCTAGTTAATTAATACTAATACAAAAAAACAAATGGTTTGATAATGGGCTCAAAGCAAATGTTGGCACAAGGATCCAAATTCAAATGAAACATTGCTGGGGAGAGTGAACAATTACTCAAATAACTCGACTAAACTGTTGGGTCTGGTCATCAATATCACACATAACAACAATATTGATGTCTAAATGGGTCGTAGCATTGCTGTAACTAAAATGCAACAATCACAAAGTCTTTAACATTATGTCACTTGTCACAAGTGTGGTCGTCTGAATCTCAAAGATCTAGCAAAAATACAAATTTAACATTACTTTCAAAGAACTGCTAAATAGTTACTGCATTGAAATGGAACTATTGATAACTATGTTATTGTATTTGAAATGTATTGACTTGTAATGGACCTAGGAATACCACCTAATTGCTCCGGTTTCAGCTAATGGGATCCATTTAAATAAGCAAATACACAAAGACATTTAATGTCTGGCCCACGTGCACATATTGTCCCTGCTTGCATTACCTGTGATTAAAATTTCTGCCATATTTTACCCATCATGCAACCTGTCCTCCTTAAGCCTGCAGACTGGAGCAGATTTGAGAGCATATGCAACCTCTTGTGTAACAGTAAGGGAAAGATTCTGCTGTATTTGGGACAGCAGCCGTGTGGCTTAGTAGAAAGCATCAAACGCAGTGACCGCAATCTTTTTAGCATTGAATTGCTCCTAAACACGAGAGAAAAAGTGTGGATGGGGGTGCATAATGATACCTATAATCATGGTTTAGAATCCTGCTAAAATTAAATTACTGTAATTAAAGTATGGTAAGACTGGAGCAAATCAAATATAGTTTTAGGTCAATCTTTAAAGGTCAATTAGTCTCTAGGTTGACATAATTCTATTCACAAACACATTTTTTTTATTTTTTATTAATGATTGATAATAATGATTATTATTTATTTGATTTTTTTCAAATTGAAAGTAAAATACTGTAATTTACAAGTGCTTGTTTCTCCTTTCAGTCCTGGAGATTGACTTCTCCGAGCTGACTCTGGAGGAGATCATCGGCGTGGGTGGTTTTGGGAAAGTGTACCGTGCCGTGTGGCGGGGGTCTGAGGTGGCGGTGAAGGCGGCGAGACGGGACCCAGACGAGGAGGCGGGGCAGACCCTGGAGAGCGTTCGCCAGGAGGCCAAGCTGTTCGCCATGCTCAGCCATCCCAACATCATGGGCCTCCTGGGGGTTTGCCTGCAGGAGCCTCACCTGTGCCTGGTGATGGAGTACGCTCGAGGGGGCCCGCTGAACCGCGCCCTGGTCCGGAGACGGGTCCCACCCTGCACGTTGGTGGACTGGGCCGTGCAGGTCGCCAGGGGCATGCTGTATCTCCACTGTCAGGCCATCGTACCCATCATCCATCGCGACCTCAAGTCTAGCAACAGTAAGAGGTTTTATCATTAATATTGTCACATGTAATTGAATAGTTTAACGTTAAATCTCATGTTTATGTTAAATTGACGTTTGACTAGACTATAATGACTTCAAAAACATAGCTGAAGTTGTATGATTGTTTCATAATCACACTTTTAACGTGGGACTATGTCATTTTTCCTGTTCTTTGTCTGGAATGGCCTTAAACTTTCTTGCATTTATAAAATTACAAGTGTCTTTATTGCAAAAAATCCCCCAAAAAACATTCTTACAGCGAGTCCACAGATCGGACTTGAAACCTGATGTCTTGTCTCCATGGAGATGTGCAGGTGGCGGAGACTCAGAAAAGTGACATCCTGTTGTGCTTCTTTTAAGTAATGCAGCAAGCTGAAGTGTCTCCTACTGACCAGATAGAAATGCTGGTGCTTCTTGTATTAATTACTAAAGCACTGGACTCATTCTGATCATTTTAAATTATAGAAAACAGGCAACAGTAAATGCATTTAAAAGTAGAAGACCAGATTCAGATTAAAGCTCAAATGCAATAATTTGTCCATCACATTAGGTGACTGATGCAGGCCCATTTCCATGTATTTAGTATCAAAATCAGTCGCGAGAGTAAAAGTCATGAGCTTGTCTGTTTGTGGAGCAGTTGGAATGTGGCATTTTACTGGATCTCCTAAATCCCAAGCCTATTACTGCAGATTTACACAGCGCTCTCCCCTCTGCCACTTCATTGGTTCCTTTGGCGTGGACACTGAAGCCTGTGCTCGTCTCCCATTGGCTCAGTCTGTGCTGAGTGGTGCAGTTCAATGAGGCTGCTGTTACTGTCAAGTCACTCCAACTACAGCCACAAAGAGCCCGGAGGAAAACCCCTGCACACATTGTACGGATATTTGTAGTAGGGCTTGCAGTTAATCAAATATGAGTATTGTGTTATTAAAATGTACTGTTTTGAATTATATTGGCCCCACAAAACCCGGAGCTTATTTTATCTATTGTGGCTTTTTAAAGAGACACTTTCTAACTCCATAAAAAGGTTATTGCCTTGCCTGGAATATTCCACACTTTGGCATTAAACTCACCAGTCTTTCGTTTATTCAATTACAAGTGTTTATATTACATACAGGGGGGCCTCTCCACAGATCTGACTTGTAACTCGGCTTGTTTGTGTCCGTGAGTTCAATAAGAGTTCAATAACATACTGTGGAACATTCCAGGCAAAACAATAACATCCCCATGGATACAAGCAGGTGATTTTTAATTATTACTAATATCAATTAAGTATTTTCTCACTCTACAACTTTCCACTGTGCATTGACCTACACATAAAGAAAACTATTATTTCAATTATGACTCAAATGATTTATGATTTTATCCATTATTGAACCCTATAATCTAACGGTAGAATATCTAAACTTTCTATTCGAGTATTGTATAGTGTAAGTGTCATAGCCCTTGTTTGGTCGGAGGCTGTTCTGAAGTGGTCTCGTCAGACTTCTGTGACGCAGACTGTGGTGATGTGGACGTGAGTGCTCCACTGCATTTAGATTTTCCTCAAGCCACAAATGCGTTACCGGCCCAAGTTAAATCATGGAGTAGTGAACACTGGTCACTCCGATAAAGACCATTTCTGTGTTTTGACAACCACTACAGTAATTGTCTTTATAAATGGTGGTAAATATACACTTCGTTGTTGCTAAAGCATAGAGCTAACTAGTCCTGTGAGGAGATTCTAGGTATTTAAAGGAAATTCTATAAAATATTAACTTCCAAAAGCTATTTTATGGAGAAATAATGTGTATTCAGTAGGGCTGAACCGTTTTGGAGGAATATCCTTCTGAAAACTTTCTGTCAAGCATTGCAATTACAATTTCATCAATGTATGTTTCTATAGTAGATTCTGTTCACATATATACGTGTTAACATTAAAGGTGGTATGGACGATTTTTTCCAGCAAATTTGTTATCATATTTCCTCGTGGCGTGGATAAATCATTTGTCCTGCCACGTATCAATCATAAAACGCACCTATCGCTCACCTGCAGCCGCGTGCGGTTCGTCCCCACGTTTCCGCGTGCCTAAGCGCATGGATCTATCATAATATAGTTCCCTCAGTGTACGGGGCAAAATGAAGACTGAGAAAGACAGTTCGAGCTGACGCAGAAGTGGACAGAAATCTACGGGAGACGAGAGATGCGATGCGCTCCGTCGCGCTAATAAACAAACGCACGTGTGTGTTGTATCGGTCCGCACGGGGGAGTGCACATACGCACTTCCGCCTGCGTTCTCAAATCGTCCATACCGCCTTTAAGGAGAAAACTGAAATATGAATCCCATAGAATCCAGAACATATTTGTAGAAGTCTGAACTACAGGTTTAGCAGTTTAGACATAAGAAAAAGGTAAATGTCACTGTTAATATTTCAACAAGCCTTGACACCTAACTGTTAAGATGAAATTAAATATTCTACTGTGGGATAGGTGTCTTGAGACTCTAAAAATACATTGATTATCTGGGTTTGCTAAGGGTAAATTTGTCAAGATATAATAAAATTCTGTGTCTACTTTCCCTGTTTCTCTTAATCAGGCGTTTCTGCTCCTGCATTACTGTGCATTAACTTAAGTGCATACATTTGGTCTGTGATTAGTCCCCAGAGCTTTAAATGTGCTTTAACATTACTGGACAAGCCCAAAGTGTGACGTGTGGAGCATTGGAGCCACATGCAGCCGATGAAGGGGTTTTGATGTTGGCCACAGGACACGCCCGGGTTCTGGGCAGCTCCTGCAGATGGTCTGGCAGTCCTCGAACACTGCACTTTGTGAAAATGGGCTTACTGCTGCAGGGCTTGCTGATACTTTCATTTATAATTAATTGCAACTAATCAATTACTGAGATTATTTTCAGCTAATTTAGTAATTAAATAATTGTTATCTGTACTATACTCAGAAAAAAGGTTTCATGATTCAGACAGAACAGGAATTATTTCAAAAGGACACAGCAGGAAACATTTACATTTAATGTTTTTGAACAAAAATTATGTCTGTAACTATACTCCATCAGGACGTCCTCAGGCGGCAGGATCTTAGCTTTATCAGGTTAAAATTTTAGCTTTTTGCACTGTCAACAACTGATTGATCAAAAGAATAATTGCTAGCCTAATTGATTTGCAAAAGAACTGTTCGTTGCAGCCCTAATTTATAGTTACTTTATTAAACATAATTGGTATGAATTGACTGATATTATGATGCTCTGGTAATGCTCAACCAACTTTCTTTGAGTTGTGCAACATTACTTCAGACCTTCAACTTTTATCTGCTTTTCTCTTTTCTACACTTCTTTAAATGTAGTGTTTTGAACATGCTTCAGTCTTGCAGTGTCTCATGTCTTTCTGCTTTCTCTGTTTCCTTCTCTCATTCCTTCAATCCTTTTATCTTGTTCCATTTTGTTACGTCCCCGCAAAACACATTATTACCTTATATGTTAACCCTCCCAACGTACAACCTGGGATAAATTTTACCCCCTTTTATCCATTTATTTATCCCATTTTTTTTTTTTTTACTTCTTCAACCAAAACACCACTCCATCAACCCCACTTCACCTCCCCAAATTTAGTCCTAATCCTGGAGCGAATTGAAATGGAGGATTTGAGCAACAAGACACTGAAGATCACTGACTTTGGGCTGGCCCGAGAGTGGCATCGGACCACAAAAATGAGCGCTGCCGGGACGTACGCCTGGATGGCCCCAGAAGTCATAAGATCGTCCACGTTCTCCAAGGGGAGCGACGTGTGGAGGTGTACTAATGTTTTTGGCATTGCTCAGTGGCCCAACGTGGAATGATGCAGTGTTTATGGGGCTACAGTTTATGAACATCATCAATGTTTACTGTTCATTTAAAAGGAAAATAGGCCTATAGGGAAATAATCATTTAAAATAGGGTAGTAGACATGGACTAAACCACCGAACTGAACTAAATCTACACCTAAACTAGGACTAAAACAGGACTACAATAGGACCAAACCAAATTTAGGACTACACTGGACTCAAACCAGGATCAATTGTGAAAGCACCTTACTGTGTCGCTTTGAGTGAAAGAGTTCAACCAAAAATGTAAACACAAATTAACAAAAATGTGGTGACTATGCCCCAAGTTCTCTAGTTCTCTAAATAAGTGGTTGAAAATACAGTACTACTACTGTATGAATCAATATAAACTCACCATCACATAAATAATTCAGTCAATGTCAATACTTCACAAACATTTAAATATGTTCGGCACTGAAAATCACCATTAGAGAAAATGGCAGTTACAGTGCTCCTCGTCTCATGACATGTTTGACTGTAAACTGTTTATTGGCTTCACTCTTGATGAAGGTGAGCTTCTGCTGTAGTTGTCATGGAAACACAGAGAGCCAAAAAAGAACAAATTACTGTACTATGAAGGCACACAAAACTGGGGCAGGTCAAATGAAGCAGTCAAATATAAATGCTAAATGCTTGGATTTGGGCAGAGAATTCACACTTAAAGCTTAAGAGAGAAAATTAACTAAAGCGATTAATAAATTTACAAAAAGCATTTAAAAACACATACAAATGTGATTTTGCATGTACATACATGCAAAATCACATTTGTTCTATGCATATGATTCATGTACAAATCAATCAATTAAAACATGTTTTTACAAATGTATATTGTATTCACAGTACCCATTAAGCGATAAAGGACTAGACCTATTTTTAGAAACAGATACGTCACAAATCAAAGAAAAAGTAACCATGACTACTATGATTATTCTTAAAAGCAACAAATTATGATTTGTCTTTCAAGGTGAACGGCATTTTAATGGAATATGCAAACCTCCCTTCATAACATTTATTCAAATTAACCACTAGCACTTTCCCTACTTAGCATTCATATATTCATAGGCACATTTTATCGTCTGATTGTTAGAAATTATGCATTAGCGACTGGCACTTACATCAAAAGCTGCTTTATAATGGAGTGTTACGCTGTTTCTTTATTTGCTTTTGTTAAAGTTATGGCGTGCTGCTGTGGGAGCTGCTGACCGGAGAGGTGCCATTCAGAGGGATCGATGGACTCGCCGTGGCCTACGGAGTCGCCATGAATAAACTGGCTCTGCCCATCCCCTCCACCTGCCCCGAGCCATTTGCACGACTCATGGAGGGTAATACTGAACGTCGTACAGCCAGTGCTTTTTTTACTATCATCTTATGGTCTTTTATTGCTTTTACTACATTGCTGGTTTGATTGTGAGTAAAATAAGTACTTTACGAGTAGTAATTGTCAAACCTTGATGTTCTCTCATTTAATCTTAGGCATTCCCAGTGAGATTGGTCCTTCTTTTGCAAGGATGAACACATGTCAATACAAACCCACCTAATCAATGGGATTTTGCAACCATTTCAATAAACCGTCCTTTAAAAATCATTGTAAACATTTGATGAGCTTCATTAAAAATGTTTCCTGAAAACCATCATGTTTATTCTGTTCTGGTTTTATGATTGACCTTGAGATCAAAATGAATACATTTAAAAGTCTCTCAAAGCACTACACTTTAGTCATTATTCACTGCTCCTCTGCGGTTGACTGAAGGAAGCGAGGGTTCCAATCCTTCGACCACCACCAATAACTCGCACACCACATTCTCACATAGGCAAAGTGAATGAGATGTTTTGCCCAAGGACACAATGGCAGCATGCAATAGGTCCAAGTTGGGATTACCCTGCCATCCTTTGGTTTGGTGAGTAAAGTTGTGAACGTTCTGAAGCTCTGAACCTCTGCAGCCTAATAAAACTACAGAATTTAAAATATCTTATTATACTTAATATTGCTTGTCAAGTATCTTATGCTTTGTGTTGTCCTGTTAATCTTTCCTGTAGCCTGCTGGAGTCCAAACCCTCGTCTGCGTCCTCCGTTCAGCTCGATCCTGCACCAGCTCACGGCTATCGAAGAGTCTGGGTTTTTTGAGATGCCTGCGGCGTCCTTCCACTCTTTGCAGGACGACTGGAAACTGGAAATACAGGAGATGTTCGATCAACTCAGGATCAAGGAGAAGGTACCGGAACTGACCTAAGCATTCACGAACTTTATCTGTTTGGTCCATTTCTGTATATATTGTATTCTTATTCATTCATAGTCTAATATCTTATTTTATTCATGCCTTTATTTGATCATAGTTTCTATTTCATTATTTGTTATGATTATTCATCGTTTTATATTGCACCATATTACTTTCTCTACTTTAAATTCCTCTTTTCTGAATTTGGTTCACTTTGAGTGGCAATACAATGTTTTTTGATTCGGAAATGGGTGTACTTTAGTGTAATTTGTCACTCAGTATCATCAAAGAATTCTTGTTTTTTCCACATAGAAAAAGCTGATGAAAATGAGTAAAATATTAAGTTGAGAAGACTTGATTGTGTAGATGTCACGTGGCAATTAGTTCTGTTTGTGCCACTTGTTTTGATTGAAGGAGTTGCAGTCATGGGAGGAGGAGCTGACCCAAGCCGCGCTGCAGCAGAAGTGCCAGGAGGAGGCGCTGCGGAGGCGGGAGCAGGAGTTGGCTGAGAGAGAGATCCACATTCTAGAGAGAGAGCTCAACATCATCATCCACCAGCTTTACCAGGACAAGCCCCACGTGGAGCGGAGGCAGGGCAAGTTCCGCCGCAACCGCCTCAAACTCAAGGACGGCAACAGGATCAGCCTCCCATCAGGTATAATTATTAAAACGTTTATTATTATTACCATTTGATTCCATGCTCTTCTAGAGAAATGGGGTTTACACTACAAGTAAAGCATGCAAGATGTATCAATCAAATCAATCAAAAATTTATTTATGTAGCACAATTTGCACAAAACATAATTCAAAGTGCTTTGCAGACAACACAAATACATTAAGATCACATTGCTATATAAAATCACAATGCAAACATGAAAAGCATACATTATCATTTGAAAATCATTCAAATTATGGATCATATGCACAGCTAAACAGAAGTATTTTGAGACTAGAGGTGAACATAGTCACAGTAGAGGCCCGTCTCACATCTTCAGGAAGACTGGATAAGTCTCTCCTGGTCTGGTTTGGACTCCACACTGTACTTACTAAGTAAATAGATTAGCCACTCATTGCACTAACCAAGAAGAAGCTAATTGTATATCCATTAAGAGATCTTATTTTCTCTCAAATCAGCTGTAACTGTATTCGTGGTGGTTTATGTGTATGGTTCAATTGTGACTCCTCGTGGTGACATATATTTTTAGCCACAGTTGTCCTGCCCACAGTTGTCCTGCCCACAGTTGTCCTGCCCACAGTTGCATCCATTAGCCTTGCCTCCCAATTCTAATTTGTTATGCACAGAATTTGGCAATAGCTGAACCTCTAAACGAAGACATTTGGTAGAGCAGAGTTCACCAGCAGCTAATCACAAACATGTAAAGACATTATACCAATAATACCACTCACTTTGCATTGATTTTTGGTTATGTTCCTTTTAGATTTCCAGCACAAAATCACAGTGCAGGCTTCACCGTCCCACGACCGCCGCAGGAGTTTGCTCAGCAGCAGCTCCAGTCCTCCCACCAGCCCCCCCGTCCTGCCCCGCCTCAGAGCCATACAGTGTAAGCACATTTCCATACACTCGTTTTATCTCAGATTTACTGTATCCACCTTACTATATAAACCATGTCTTTTGATAGTGACCCCCGGCGATGGTTGTACAGTCTTTTACCGCACAAGTTTGAGCCACGACGAGGAGGAGGGAGCGAAGAGAGGCTCCAGGAAGAAGGGCCGATGCAGAGGCAATGGGGCCCAGAGAGAACACAGTGCTGACAATGCGTAAGATATATTATTGTTTGAGGAGGGCGTTTAATCGTCTACAAGATACAGTAATATCTACATGGTTATTTTGAGGATGTGCAAAATTAGAGGATACTGTCTCTAGAAGAAAACGACCAAAACAAAATAAGAAATTGACAGTATAATACATTATTTACATGATCTGTTTTTCATGTCCATGCTTGTTCCTGACAGAGTGAAGCCGGCTCATGAGGGGCACAGGCAGCGCTCCTGCAGTGCCCCAAACCTGCGCAGATCTCCCAGGCACAGTCCAGCCGTGCCCGGGGTCCCCAGTCTGGTGGAAATGGGTGAGTTCTACATTTTAGTGTATTTCCTCAAATATTTTACTGCATGCTGTAAACAAACTACGAAACTAATTTCTAGAAAAATTGATAACTAGCCTTGTCCAATTCAAACCAATTTTTCATGCATGTATTGAGATGTCTTGATTTGACTCTCAAACATCCCAATAACACATGGGGAGACTTAATCACATTAGGAGCAGACTAGTCATTTAACTGCTTGAGGTATGTAACAACCAGGAAAACATTAGACCGGCATTTGGACGTGTGTTCACTTGTTTTAGATCAGCAGATATGACAAACTGCCACCGCAGACAAGCACGTGTGGTATTGTTTTGGTCTGCCATGTTAAAGTGAAAATAAAAACTACCAGAGCTGTGTTTATTTGCACTGCCCATAGTAAGTAGTGAGCAGCATAGATCCAAGTTTGTCTGAAATTCAAATGCTCAACGTAAATGTCGCTTATCTATCTATGTTTGCCAAACGTGTGGTTTTATTTTTTTATATATATATATATATATATATATTATAAATAAAACCACACGTTTGGCAAACATAGATAGATAAGCGACATTTACGTTGAGCATTAATTAATCGGTTCTTAGACCTGCTATAGACTGGGACAAAGGTCTGACAGGTTTGAGGACAAAGATAACCTGAGTTTGATTGTTTGGAATTCTTTGTGCATTTAAACGTAGTAACTGTTGTCGCGTCCTTGGCCCAAACACCTGATCATTGTGCGACTGGATTGCTGACTCAATATTGCAGGTATAGCCAATGAAATCATAGTACAAACATCTAATGCATCTATAACTGTTGATGTTTTCAGAAAATGAAGACTGCTGCTTCTCCACTGACCCCGGCTCCTCTTCGGGACAGTCCTACCTCTGTGTTCCCTTCCACAAAGACTCCCACCCCTCCTCTACTACTACTACTACTACTACTACTACTACTTCTTCTGCTGCTGTTGACCCTGAGGGAGACGAGTACTGTCCCATGACCGTCATCCCGAGCTCTCCCCCCTGTAAGAGGAGTCCCGCCGGGGTGCGCTCCTGCGACGTCGTCCTGGTCGGCTGTGGAGCAATACTGGCGGCAGTAGGACTTGGGTTGAACATGTTGAATTTCGCCCATCCTGAAGAAAGTGTCAAATCCAAATGGGACAACTTGTTTCACAGGACAGGAGCACAGACACGTAAACTTTTCAAACGGGATAGCCCACTTAAACCGCCCGATAAGCTCCTACCATCTTCCTATACGTTACTGTCGGATTGTAACTCCACTCACTCACTGTTGCGATCAGACAGCGAGGAGCTCTTGGTGTATCGCCCAAATTCGCCCTCCCAGCAGCTCACCTCGCAGCCCCCCTGCCATGTCCCTCTGAACCCTCTTGTGAACACACAGGTGGAGAGTTTCAAGCGTAACCCTCGTCAGTCGCTCACCCCTACGCATGTCCCGTCTGCGCCGCCCTCATCCCGCAGTCTCCGCCGGATTCCCTCAGATGGAGCCATTAAGAAGCACTGTCTCATAAACAGCCTGGAACCGCTGCCGGAGAAAGAGACTGGTGAGTTTGTGTTTCCAATGTAGAACTTATGCACACATCATACATATTTTACATTTCATTTTGCTGCTGATCTTTGATGTGGGAAGGCAGGCGTTTGTTGGCTCTCAAGTTGGCATGTAACAATATCCAAATTTTGGTATTTTCACTAAATGCAGCTTATTATATTTTATACTGTCATTTGAAGACGCTAACAGAATAGCACCTTTTTAAAAAGGGTTTATTTGAAAAAAGGCCTATAAAATAAGCTCTACATCTTTTTAGGATGCAGTTCTATTTTGGACACAGTGCTCTGTTTAAATGCACTAAACTATTCCTGCATGATCAACATAAGGACATTTGTGCTTTACGCAAAGTCAAGATGACTTGAACAAGCTCTCGGTAATATCTTTTGATTTTCATGGAAATTATTTTGAGCTTAAGGTGAAGTAGAAGTATTGTAACTGCTTTGTGCTAATGGAAAATTAATCTCTTCCTCTCAGTTGTCTTCAGAGCTCTTAGAGATGACTACCCTTATGTCCCGCGGCTTCCCGACCCAAACCTGGTCTTCCCCCCCACCCCCCGTCGCCGATGCCCCCCCGAACGTCCAAAGACTCTGGACTTTGTGGCTCGGCCCAGACCCTCTCCCAGGGCCCGGTTTGATCCTGCCTTCTGGTCGGAATCCAGACCAAGGGGTAACGGAGAGTCCCCCGCTCACACGTCCAGCACGGAGACTCCGTCCACAGCAGAGTTCGGACGGGACAGTGTGGTTCCACCCACTCCTGTTGAGCCCCCGACGCCATTTTCACCAAGAAAGACCCACACCCTCCTGGATCAACTGGACGAGGTGCAGTGCAAAGACGGGACGGTACCACTATGCAAAACAGACAATAGTTTTCCCAAAGACTCACCGTATAATCATAAGCCTGGGTTTTGGTCTTAACCCACGTGTAAAAATGACTTTGATCACTATATGTTTGGGAGAAGTCAGAGGGTGCTGCTTTTTGCCTAAATTATGTGAAAATAAAATATTAAGTGGCCTAAGATGTATGGAAACTGAATGTGACAGTGTATGGCATTCAATATAAATGTAGATATTAAGATGTGAATTCAAGACTTAACCTGTTGGAATTACATGTGTTTGTTTCCACCAAGATAATTTAAAAATGCAACGAAAACCATGACTGTTTATATAAGTGTTTCTCAAACTTTGGTTACTGCAATTGAGTATTTGTTAATTATACTCGCATATCTTGTCATCCAAAACTAACACCAGGGTTTAGTCTAACTTTAGACCTGGTTTAGTCTCACTTCAGAGCAAGTTTATCCAGAATTTAAGCCTGATAAAATCCAGGTTTAGATCCATTTGTCCCCAGAAAGCCAAACATAATAAGTAGTAAACTGTTTGAGAACCACTTCTTTAGATCATGGGCTAATCCAATATCATTTAAAATGCATTATTTGTTATTTAATTGGTACAGATTTTGTTTGAATTATGAGTGCATATTACATTTTTAATCAAAATCTTGTATTTTGAATGATTTGAATGATACAAAAAAAAATGCCACTGTGGCTTGTATCGATAAATAGGAGAAACAAACCCATCTCCTGTTCCCATGTATTTCAACTTTGGAAGAGGTTCTTACTGCTTAATGAACAACATATCAGACTGTTCTCACAAAGCTACACGAGTTGAATTTGAGGATTGTGCATTGAAGTGCACTTGTACAAAGCACCATGAATGTAAAGCATCAGGTTTTCACATTTAGGACACATTACTTTATCTGAAATTTGTTGTTGACTAAATATTTCACAATGTGTTGAGCCAATCACAGTCACGAATGAATCAAAACACTATAAAGAGTAAAGGAGAACGTCTTCACATGACTCACCCACAATGCAAAGTCATTTGTCATTGTCTGTATAAACAGTGACTGTCTGGTCTAGTTGGATTGTATTTGACCTTTTGAAAAGATTGTTTGAACCAATATGAACCATTTAAAAAAAACAAAAAAAACATGCTGAACTAAAAGGGAACATTGTGTCTGTACGCCTCATGACTTTGTATTAAATTACTGATCAAATAATGGATGCATGAGAGTAACGGGCAAAAAGACTGAGGCTGTGCCCTGTCGGCATGTAGCAACTGTTTTCTGTTTAATTTAAGATATTTATTGTGTTGGTAATTTATGTTATTTATTTCATGACCATTGTTTAGATTATTATTTGTATTTTCAAACCAAATGCCTTGGCCTTTATTTTGTAAGGCACCTCAATGCTATTAAGTCATTAATTTATGCTGTTTTGAGCCTTTGTATGTTCTTGTACCCTTTTTTTAATGCATTTGTCCTATTTTTTTTCTTGAAACATACCTCTTTTATCTTTTGTTTTGTTGGTTATTGTTTTGTTTTTCAATATGCTGCCATTTTTTCATACAACAGCCCTCTGCATAACCCAGTGGCTGCAACGGTCACTTAGATTTAAACTACTGAATCTCCTTTTACTTTGTGTAAATGTCTCTTGTAAATGCATTTTTGAGGAGTTTGATAAATGAAAACACAGGGTGAAAATGCTCAATGTTACCAGTAATAAGCTGAGGGTGGTAAAGTGTATGTGAATGGCTTGTTTTTGCACTGGAAACACCGATTTGAGTAAAACAATGTAAAAGTCAAGTGTGTTGCAGTCTTTGTTGGCATGAATGAGGTTAAAACGATAATCCTCATCGTTTTAGCCATTTTGGATCGTTATTCTGTCTATAAAATGTGTGGTGTAATAAACAAAACATCCACAACTGCAAAGTTATATTTCAATAGACATTTATTACACCCGTACAGTAAACTTGAAACACAGTATTTGTCAATACAGAAGCAGCGAAGTGAAGTGTTTTGACACATATAGCTTGCCTTTTCTTCCGTTTTAAATCCTAGTCATTTCTATAAACTATTTACATTTTGTGATATGCCTGGTACCTGCAATTAGCAACTGCGTGCTATAACACGCACACCAAGCACCTAATGTTTGGTTTTAAAAGCACGGTGCAAAAGTTTTAGACAGTTTTCAGAAAGGAAAGAGTTACGGAGACACGTAGAAAACAACTTTTAAGACCTTTCTTTAATAAAACAACCAAACTTGACAAAAAACAAGACATATCTGTGTGCTGATTAACTGTATTTGTCGGAAAACTTTTGCACAGTACTGGCGAAGTGTGCTTTCTGACTGAAGTTGTAAGTCGTGCGTCGTGGCGAGGACATCTTGTGCGAAGGCAGGTGTTATCTACAGTTGCTGGACTCAAGTCTCGTTGTTGCTCCTGACTCTATCACAAGTGTTGGCCTGTTCATGTGCAATGT
The DNA here is from genome assembly GCF_026437365.1 of Eucyclogobius newberryi. NCBI lineage: Eukaryota > Metazoa > Chordata > Actinopteri > Gobiiformes > Gobiidae > Eucyclogobius > Eucyclogobius newberryi. The sequence continues at coordinate 12,430,715 of NW_027315846.1, forward strand.
TTTGACTGGCAGTGCATTCATTTCTAGGGTTAAGTCGTCGTTGTTGTAATCATCAGCGCTATAGACAGAAAATGCATCTGGAAATGAAGTATCTGGAACGACTTAGTATGAAGAAAATAAGTAATTCAAACCAGCATCTTTTAGCACAGCGTGTCAAAGCATAACCACCTTTATTTTTAACTTAAATACTGAATCTTCTGTCGAATTTTAAAGGCTAACGTGCACTGTCTTCTAACTTATTTTGAACCCTTTTTCTTTTTTTAAACAAATCAACAAACGAATGAATCAAATTAAATGTTCACTTGCTTCCCTGTCTGACTAATTTGCTTGTCATGGCTGTACTGAACTTAAATATATGCTCAGCTAATGCTCTGTATGTTAAAATGTTACCAAAAATGTGAATAAATGTGTTTACAAACATATAATTCAATCTTTTGCCTCCGTACTGAACCCAGCCGGCTCATTAAGGTATATTAATAAAGTAGCACAGTAATTAAAGACGCCTGAAGCGCACAATGGTGAAAGATCACAAAACTGGATGTTGTGCAAGGCAAAGGTTCAACTTAAAGACTTTGACAGTGAGATTTCTGACTCACTGTTTGTAAAAAGTCTGAAGTGTTGGAACGGGGTTGTTTTCAGGTACGAGAGAATCCAGTCGTCGAAAGGCAGTGCTTATGTGGCCTCCTTTTCCCTCTGAGCGTTGCGGCGAATCTTCAACTCAGTCAACTGGATGTACCGGATCACGTTGGTGTCTGCAATAACACATATATCATATTTACTAAAAGTGAAAATTTAAATTATTTTGATTGTGAATTACTGGAGTATTTCTCCAATTGTGGTATTAAGAGTCTTTATGTGTCAGTGTTAAGTTATGAATAGTCTTGTCTGGTTTAATCCTGTTTAATCTAGTCTTTTCTTGTGGTATTTGGGATGTCAACTGTGGTAATCATGAATACATAACTATGTACACAGCATAAATAACACATATTCCACAAACCAAAAGGCCAAGGTGCCACATGGGATTTTAGGAAAACTTCAATTTGATAATGCCAGTGTTGAATGATGAGGGTGTGCTTAGTTGTTGCTAATATCACAATTCATTTTGTTTGGGTAAAAACAACCCAACAAACTCCTCAAATTAGCATGAGCAGAAATTCAAACCCTAATTAAAACTGCAAGCGGTTGTGGCCACAGAAAGGCACGCCTCAGTGGAAGAGCGATCCGTCAACCCTGGCGTGACATTGAAGATACATGTTTCTATCGCATTACTGTATAACATTGCAAGGGGCGTTGTAGAGCTATTTTTAAAGATATGTTTAAAACGCATATCATTATGTCCAGGTCCTAGAAATACACACTATTCTGGTTCCATCTAAATCCGACGATGTTTGCAAAAGTACTTAACTTTGGGCTAGTTAATTCCATTGTTTTTGTTTCCACAGTTCAGTAAAGGCAGGTTTCTCTACTACTGTTGATTTATGTGATTCTCAGAAACACATTAACATATTTTTCCACTGTCTTCTTATCTACTAACCACATATTTTTCTTCCATTCAAATACAGTATACAACTATTTGTGCTTATTTTGCCAACATGAGCAACCGTCTATAATCCCCTTATCAGTCCCACACCATGCAGTCAGTATTATAGGTTCAGACAGGTTTTTTTAGGGCCAAGTGCAACGCCTTTATGTTTTGCAAAGCATTTCTTTCTGCTGTCACCTTGCCTGACTCACCAATTTACCCTAAACCCATTACCTGTTATGCTGTTTTGTTCCCACTGTAATTTCGGAAGTTGCACAACTACTATTATGCACGTCTCATATGATCCCATCTACCGCCAGTCAAGGCTCCAACAGTAAAATCTGCTCATATTACCAAATGCTGTAATCGCTTAGCAATATCGCAGTTACAGAACAGCAAAGGTCTGATTAATGCATTATATAAAAATAACAATATAAAAATATTGTTAATTAATACACTCAATTGTAATGCATGGGTCCTACTGGTCAATATGGCAACATGTTAGATCATAAGTCATATTTAATAACCTATTTGATGATTATTTACAATGCTTTACTTTATATGGTGTCATGAGTATCTCAAATGAGTGTGTGTGTGTGTGTGTGTGTGTGTGGAGTAGGAGTTTACTTCCCCAAAACTGTTACTATGCCATAAACACATATGAACAAGGCATTACTTCATATTTCCTGTCCCACACATCACTTTCAAATACTTGCATTATGGATATTTCAAGTATCCATTATGTGATTCCAATTAGAGGTGGGCAATTTATAGACATTTACATAATGCAGTGAATGTTGTTTTGAAGATAAGTTAAATTTGAATATTGAGTACTGGTATATCGTTTATAGTAGAAATGCTTCAAAAAGAACTGATAAAAGATAAAAAAAAAGTAAAACCTTTCTGAATGTCTGCATTTTTGTGATATATTTTACAGTTATTTCACGTTTGTCTGATAATTACACCTCAACTATAACATTTAAATACATGTTTTAACACATTTCTGTAGGATTGACATAGTATTGTCTGACTATTGTTATCGGGATGCTCCAACAAAATTACGAGATATTCATTTTTACCAATATCACGGACGACTTATGCCAATACCATATTTTCCAGACTATAAGTCGCATAAGTATATAAGTATAAATATAAGTATAAGTCGCACGGTCGCACCCCAGCCAATATTATGAAAAAAGGTGCAACTTATAGTCCGGATAATACAGTACATTTCAAGTTCTGTGTATCCCCATCCTATGAATTGAGTGTGAATTGAGCTCATATTCTGCATAGTTTTACTCTCTCTACCTGACGGTTCCTGCTTGTGTGACTCCTTCAGGTAGTGCAGGGCCTTCTGGTAGTCGCCCAGGTGGTAGTAGGCCACTCCGGATCGGTACAGAGCTTTGAAGTTCTTCCCCTCTTTGTGCAGCACTTTGAGACAGTACTCTTTGACACGCTCATAGTTCACCAGCTCCATCTGCAGCAGGCACGCTGAGAGGAGGAAACACATGTGAGGCAGATGACATAAGTTAATACAAGTTAATACTTACTTATCTTTACACAAACAAGGAAACATTTTCAATAAATTATTCATTCACTCACTTTCTACTGCTTTTTCCCATTAGGGTAACACGGGGAGGACATTATTTATGTATTCATTCATTCCTTTGTTTATTGATTGACACTGTACATTTCCATTTAAATAACACATTCATTCATTCATTCATAGCAAACAGTTATCCATCCTTTTATCCACATCAAACTAATTTTCCATTTATTGCAATATTTTCTGCTTAAATATATTGCACTATAACATTGGTTAGTGTCAAAATCAGTTTCAGTAAGATGGAACAAAGGCATGAATTGTAAAACACTACACCATCAGCTGTACTTGTATGAACTTGCTTAATAAAAACAAGAGAACATGTAAGATCTGACATAGTTGTTAAAACACTGGTTATACTAAAAAGCCCTGATGAAAGTTGGCTCTAAAAAAATCTTCTAATTAAAAAGAATGACACAGTTGAGTTGCATTATTGGACAAATTGGACTAAATTAGCTTCTCTCGATGGCGTGAGATAAGAGTCTCCTCTAGTTAATCTACTCTAAACTAATATAGGAGCTCTAATGAGAGACCTTGAGGCGGAGACGTAACAGCAGCACGCAGCTGTATATGCGATTATAAAGAAGCCAAAGCGGTGTATCCGAACAGAGAATGACTCACACTCTTATAAATGATTCATGAGTATTCCCCGGATCTCACTGTTTTTGAAGAGACTTCTGTCACGACCAAAGGTGAATGACGTTGACTGAACAAGGCTGACGTAAGGCAAGAGCTGCAGGGACTCAAACAAAAGCGGGGGGATCTGCTCACCATCAAAATATGTTTTTCTTTGTCCAAACAAAGAAAAAAAGCTTAAAACAAAATAAAACACACCTTTGGACATAAGATGCACTGATGCTTTTTGAACTCCTGTCATCTTTACTAACACCATCATTATAATTACTAATTTTAATATCAATAATGTGTTTAATTTCACCATATGGTTCTGAAAATGTGTCAATACCTGGTGAAATAGCAACTAGCAATAGCAATAGCAACCAATTTTGGAATCAATCTGGGTTTTGATTTTTTTTTAAGTGAACAAAAAATCTGATGTCATTTCACCCCATTTCTGTCATTACAGTATAGCTGCAACTCACTGTCATGAATATTTTGGGGCTGTATATTTTTGGTTCTTTTGTTGCCAGATTAAGCAGTTGACTCAAAGTTCACACCGACACATGTTGTTTTGGCTCAACATTCGACTTTTGACCCTCGACCTCCAGCACAGAAGGCACCAGTTGTCTGCACAGGTTGAAGACGCAGACGGGAGCAATAGCACTTAGATCTTACTAACTTTGAGAAGCTCTATATTGTTATAACAGCAGACAAAGAATTCACTACAGTAAACAAAACACGCAGTCCCTCAAACGATAAAATATCAGCTGCAGTATTTATCATCATCATTTGTCTGCTCTTATTTCTTCACATGAAACAGCACCAGAAAGTAAAATGCATTATTGATCAAATGTAAACGATTTTAGGCTAAGTTATTATGTAACTTGACTTTAGTATTTTAATAAGAATAGTAAAATGACTTAATCATTTTCACAATTTTGTCTGTCTACTCTATGTCACTAGATCTATGACTTTAAGGGTGCATTGCACATTTGGACTGGTTTGGCCCTATTTTGATCCCATTTTTGTCCTGATGTGAATTTGGTTTGGTCCTGTTCCAGTCCTGGTTTAGGCCTGGTTTAATCCATGGTATAAGCAGCCCCAACGCACAAGAAATCCACAAAATGTTTTTCACATGTTTCCTGAATACTGATGATCTTACATAGAGTTTTTTTTTTATTGTTATTATTCTATTCCACTAAAATACATTCCAACGAGCCACAACAAATACTGTGTAAAAGATAACGTTTTAATCCATATCCCTGCCCAAACATCTCTCCCTTTCCAAACTGCGCTCCATACCTGCCAGACTGTTGTAACACTCCAGCTCTGCGTTCTCCATGGCGCCTTTCTGCTCATCCGTCAGCGTGTTGTTGGACTTGGCGAAGGCGGTGAGCAGCAGGGACGGGGACTTGGGGCCACTGTCCGGGTCCCCGAGCACCCTGCACAGCCCCTTGATCTCCAGCAGAGCGCGGTGGTACTTGCCTATCGCCTCCCGGTATTTCTTATCCTTGTAACACTGCGTGCCCTGGCTTTTGAAGTCCAGCGCCCGCCGCACGACGTCCGCCGGCTCGTTGCTGGACGGCTGCTTGACCATGGAGCCTCCGTGGTGCCTCTGCTGCTGCTGAAGGCGGGCATCTTTGGTGCGGCCGGCGCTGAGCGGAGGCTGCGCGCTCGGAGCCTGCTGGAGCCGCGGGGAACCAGCGCTATTCTCGTGCATCCCGTGCTTGTCCGCCTCCTTCCCCGCTTGGATCGCGCTCATCTTCGACATGATTACCGCGCGCTCTGATTTACACACACACTCCCCCCCCCCCCCGCGTGACAACTGTGCGAAATGGAAGATAATAAAGCCAATTCACAGCATCCTTTGGGTCATCGTTGCGCCTTTCGCCTCGTCAGTGTCGCAGCTACGTCCCCGATGCGCGCTCGATCGCAGCCCGTTCCAGTGTGAGCGCCTTCTCCACAGCTGATTGGTCTAGAAATGCAGGGCCAGTTGTCCCTTGGGGTGCTCTGGCAAAGACGCAATAACAAAATGTGTAATGTCATTATCCGAACGCAGAAATGGACAGGCAAATGTTAATCCGTGACAAATTAACTGTTTTGAGACGAGACCTACCCGTTATATTATTCTTCAAAATGATACAATTAGCTAAATATTATAGATTATGAAAAAAAGAAAATCAGTATTTAAGGGTGAGTGATATTGACCAAAGATTATAGCTCAGTAACAATAGACACTATGCAGATGATAGGCGTATTTTAACAATGCACCATGAATGTGTTAAAATGTGGCTGTAAATGTCTTGGTTGAGGTTCAAGTCTAGCACAAAATGTAAATGGCGCATCACATTATCAACAAAAGGACAGACATGTTGCTTTATATTTTAAGAGATGACCCTACTCAGCGTGTCTGTCTCTTTGTGGGATATTTTAAATAGCTTTGAATATAAACAATAAATGGATATTCAATTTTTGTACATGGCTATCTCCAAAAACAAAAGTTGGTATATATAAAACGTTTCAATATAGCTGGACCTCTAATCAGTTCATCCAAATGAATAATAAACAGAATAGCCTTTGTACAATGTCCATCCATTGGCCTAAGAGGACTTTGAATTTGGACAAAATTTATATGGGAAAAAACTAATGGTAACAGACTGTTCCAGATTATTTACAATTTCAACTTCACAGATGGTGGTTTCCCTCACTGTTAGAGAGATTGACCCATGTTTGGCCTCTGCGTTTGCCATCTGCTTTGGCTGCAGACATTTTTAAAAGAATGTTAGATCATCGAGATACAATTTTAAAATTCTGGTATTCTTCACTTCACAGTTTTAATTCAGATCTAGTAGGAGGGTAACTTATTTAGAGTATTTAATTTAAACTATGTTCTTAAGAGATAAAAAGAAAGTGCACGATTGTTGCTGTACACAAATTATAAGGTTGTAAACAAATATTATGAATTCCATAATTCATAACAGTAAGCCTTTTTTTTAAACAGAGGCTAGATCAAATTAACTGTCTATGTGACTTATATTTGAAATGGTGCAGAGCTCTTTTACAGTAATAACCAGAGACAGACACTTGCACAAATGACATAATCTCCTCGAGTCTCTGGAGAATTGCTTTCACTTTGCTGCTCTGATCTGAAATTAGAGGAATGCATTCACCTCCAGCCAAATCTGTTGGATAAACATCACACTGCCTGCACTTCCTTGTCTCTATAGGCTTCTGTTTAGCCTCATTGTCTACACATAATGCTCCATATACATTTTGTACCTTGTGTTTTTTTGTGATGCTGCTACCTTCATTTTCAACATGAATCTAGACAATAATCTAATTTAATCTAGTTATTGTAATGGATTTTGATAGTTTAATCAATATAACATCGTTTAACTCAGCATCTATACATCAACACTTCTAAAAACCCAAGTTTATCAGCACATCTACCAGTATTTCTCATGAAGAGAAATGGTAAAAATGCTAAATACGTATAAAATGATACTTTTTGCATATTATAATAGGCTGTTATGACAAACATATAATTTTACTGTCAATGTCAACATCCACATTTTAGGTACCATTATCATGTGCTGGCATCGCTGTTCTGCTGCAGATGCAACAGTCTAGTCACAGTCATGGGGCAGTGGACTCAGCTGTCTGTCTGGGAGTGTCCATGGAATGTCTCCTCTGAAGAACAAATGCCTCTGTCCAGAAATAAAAAAGCATGATTCATATTAAAATCACACTTACAATAAACCAAAAAACATCAATGAGGAATGACTTATTTTGGTAGAAGCAGAAAACAATGCATACTGTTTGTTTGTTTGTTTGTTTGTTTTACATTAAAATTATTCCATTATACACTCACACAAATAATACTAATACTCCTACTCTTACTACTACTACTAATAACTTTATAAACTACACAGCTGCTTAATTGTTGCGCAATCAACCGACGACCCGAGCTACATTCGTACGTCATCATTGTGGGTCTAATTGTTTACATCATGGCGTCCGTAGATTTCAGAGGTAGAACAAATTGCATTATTCACCTCATATCTTCTCAATTTCACGAATTATTGTTATCGTTAGTAAAAAAAATGAATTATTTCGTGTATTAGCGTTTGTACTCATGAGCATTATTAGGTTATGACTTTGTTTTCATTGACGTTAGCCTGCGAAGCTAACTCCCAAAGCTAACTCTAGCGTCTCGGGAGCTTCTGTCACGTCTTTATTCATTTATATTACACAAATCAACTGCTGTAACAAATGTGTCCTCCACAGAAAACCTTCTTGGGATTTCCTGGGTGGACAGTGGTTGGGTTCCTATCCTTAACCCTGGAAATGTACTGGATTATTTCTCTGAAAGGAGTAATCCTTTCTATGACAGAACCTGTAATAATGAGGTCGTGAAAATGCAAAGGCTGACTCTGGAACATCTCAAGTGAGTCGTCTTTGATTCGGGTTGATCAAACAAAGGAGTATCATTGTGTATCTGTTTTTTAATCATATTTTGTCTTTTCAGTCAAATGGTGGGAGTGGAGTACATTCTTTTGCACGCTCAAGAGCCTATTCTTTATATTATTAGAAAACAACAAAGGCAGTCTCCCACCCAAGGTAAGAGAACTATGGTTTATGAACAGTACAATGTCTGGTGTTTACTCAACATAAGGAAACATTAGTGTCATCATACTAGGTTTCAAACTCTATTTTAATACTCAGTAAATGGCTTGATATTAAAAAAAAACTTTTTAAAACAAAACAAAACAAAAATATGAGTAGTTTAACAAAGAAAAGCAAGCGCTTCAGAGATGAAAATATGAGTAGTTTCTTTAATACAACTATGTGGTCTGTCAGTAGCTGTCATATATATCCAGACTATTCTAAAAGTATTCAGGGAAGATTCAGTTTTGTAAACAATTTATTTTTGACAACTCTCGTGAATATTTATAATAATTTCAAATTCCTGCTATTGATATTCTACTGTGTCTTTCTATATTTCAGTAATTCCTGTGGCCGACTACTACATCATAGCAGGAGTTGTGTACCAGGCCCCAGACCTGGGAACAGTTATCAGCTCTAGAATGGTAAGAATTATCCACATCATTTAAAATCATATCTGTACTAGTGCTTTCAATCAATTGAAATCAATAATCAGATTAATCCAATTGAAATATGAGTAATCTCATTGTATGCCAATTTTAATGCTGTAATGTAACATTTTAAAGAAAAATATGTTCTTCCCCCCCAAATCTAAATAAATGTTTGAAAAGCCTAATACTAGCTAGAATCTTCTCCACTCATAAACATCAGCGGCTGACTGATCAATGCTTGTCCACGCTTGTCGCACCTTTCAGGGACATCTCCCAGCCTAATTTACATACTTGTTTTGTCAAAACAGACCGTTGGAATAATTTACATTAACTCATGATTAATAGGACAATTTGTTTTGATTGATTGCATGAGTTGGCACGCTAACGCTATTTATTAGGTATACAAATGTAAAGTCTCAGTTTGGTGTTTCTCAGTGTGTCTCAGTTTTTGGGCTTTTTTGTTAAAACATTTTTCATATTATAACTAAGTTTCACTTGTTATAATGACTTAATTTTCACAATATAACAGGTTATGGCTCTCATTTTAACATTTAATATATTATGACTCGTATACATTGTTGAAAATGGCAAGTCATAAGGCAGGAGACAACGATTTGTTTGCAATTGTTAAGGGAAAAGCCACAATTCCTCTGGAGTGCACAGGTGGACAGTGATCTTGCGCCAAGATGTCCCAATTCTCATTTCCATGCTCTTTAGTGACACTGACAACTTTTCACCTGCAGATAATGAACAGATCTGGCTCTCCTGTTTAAGGGACTTGCCCTTTTCAACAATGGATACAAGCAAAATATGTTCTAATTAAAACAAGAAAATAACGTGAAACTTGACTCGTTATTAGATCAAAATGTTCTCGTTTGAACAAAAAAGCCAGAAAATAATATGTTTCGCCACACAATTTCCGTAATTTTTCTACTATAAATGACATTAACTGTCTTTTCCAGCTGTCTGCAGTTCATGGCATTCAGTCTGCTTTTGATGAGGCCATGTCTTACTGCCGCTATCATCCATCAAAAGGTTACTGGTGGCACTTCAAAGACCAAGAGGAGAGAGGTATGGGGTTTGTTATGGCTTTGATTTTTACATACTGAAGAGAATCTGATGACTGGTGTTTAATGTCGCCAAACAGAAAAGACCAAACCAAAGTCTAAGAAAAAAGAAGAACCCGGCTCATTGTTCCAGAGGCAGCGGGTCGACGCACTCCTTTTAGATCTGAGGTCAAAATTTCCACCAACATTTTACCAGGTAAATTTTAATTTAATTTTGTTTTAACTTTTACTGTATATTCCTTTCTCAGCCAAACAGTAATGATGCAATATCACTGTTTTTGTTTTGTTTTTCAGCCCAAACCTGGTGAAAAGCCAATTCCAGGTATAATCTACTTTTAAGTATCTATTCCTGTGCATGTGGCTATTATTCAAAATCTTCAAACTGTAAAAGTCCCATGAGATAATACAGGTTATTCAATTATTTTGTTGTGTTGAAAGTTCTTCTGAGGTGTGCATTATGGTTAGATATACTGCTACTGGTTTATCTGATTGATATCTTCTTTGCCTTTTACAGTTGAGGTAAAGAAAGAGCCTGAACCTCCAGTGGAAACTGTCAAACAGGAGGAAAGAGAACCGGCTACAAAGTCCTCCGCTCCATCTGCTCCTCCGAGTAAACCACCACCAGAGAAACGAGCCAGACTTCAATGACCTACACTTCTTCTGGCACACTGTTCAAAATACACCACAGTAATAAAATAAAATAATATACAGTAATGTGACAAACTCTTCACCCAGAACAACGCAGCCTCTTCAAATGAGACGGGCCCATTTTAGATTCACAATTGGATCATCACTTGGATTCATTTTATTCAGGTTACAAGATGCTAAAAGTGAACTGCCACATATTGGTGTTGGTTACCAGTTAAGTTGCCAGGACTAATCTAACACGCTCGCCTTGGTCTCCAAACTTGGCACAAGGTTAGTGTTAATACTCATTAACAGGTGTGATAATCTTATGACTGGGGGTTGAAAGTATGGTGTTTGCAGCAGCCTTATTGCCCTGGATGCCAGAGCTGGAGCTGTTTGCTTAGACTGACACAGCATCACTATCGGTTTACAGTCCACCTCAGCATTCTGTTGTGTTCCTTACGCTCCAGCCTTGCGCCACAAAGACATTTACAGAGGTTTTATCTGTTGCACATAATGTATAATTTACTTTTTATTCCCCTGTCAGTTTGTACGTTTTGTAGTAAAATATATAGTCAAATATTGACACTTGGTAACATGTCTCTTGTCTCAGTTCCTAAAAATGAATTTTAATTTCAAAAGGGAGAGTAAGAGAAGTTACAGAATCAGATATTATGTTTGCTGGTTTCTGATCTATTAAACTGAATGAAAGCCATTAAAATAGTATTATATTACTGTTTATATCGTTTTTTAATATACATATAATTAAAATGTATGTGGATATCGGAGGATTATGATAATCTGCTACTACTTTAGACTAATAAGGAACATTTTAACACATTTTCTGTGAATTTTGAATGAACGAATGCTTGTATCGGCCAAGCGCAGTTGAACTGAATCTACCAATTCTTCTCCAATCCATTTGAACTTTTTGAAGACAAGTGGTTCTATTGTTAAAATGTGTGCGGGGTTATTTGCGGGTAATGTCCTTCTCATTGGTTAGGGCAGTGAAACAGCCACTAAAGGTCGCTGTTGGGTTAGATTTGGCACCGCTCATTGTTGTAACTCACTGACAGCTGCGTGAGGTCATCTTCGGGTCATGCACTCTGGAGTTGCGCCTCTGCAAAAAAAATCTGGTTAAAATGCAGGTTAAAAGATATGAAATAGCAGCTTCTGAAAACAGATGGACCACAACACGCAGATAATGACGAGGCGAAGAAGAAGTTGCTCGCAGGGCGTGGTGGGAGAGAAGCGACAGTATAGTAAAACGTGAGAGAGATTCAGCCATTGTAACCCATAGTAACAGAGACACTTCCAGCAGCCATGTTCAGATTGCAAGAACTCATGCAAACTAACAAGGAGAGCACATTTTACCATTTTGTGGTAGTGCCTTGTATAAATTTCATGTTCAACCAAGCTAATGTGAACCTTATTTGAAATAATAAAAGTATACAGTCTTTTGTTTTAGGCCTATGTATGTTGTGGTAATTATTAGAATACTTATCAATTTTGTCCACACAATGTATGGATATGCAAACATACTGTAATTCAACATTACATATAGAGCAGTGTCGTAAGCCTATTATTAAGGTGAATATTCATTGGATGAATTTGTAATTATGTATGCATTATTATGTTTTATTTATTAAGGAAAAGTGTATATTAATCAACACCTCTGTAAATAAACAGATGGAAAAAATTTCACCCTAAAAACACAATAAGAGTTGAAGTAGAAGAAGATGATAGATTATTATTATTTTGTTTTTTCTTAATAAGTCAAAGGAAACAGGTTCTGACAGACACAGCAAGAGTTCTCTGCATTATTCAGATTTCAAAACAATTTAGGACATTTGAGTAATTCTATTTCTGGCCCTGTTTATGCCTGATTCCGCTTTTTCTACAGTCACAAGATGGCCGCCGCACTGTCACATCCTCTAGCTTTACGCGTGCACCACGGAGGCGGCTCCACAGCGCAGACTGGGAACAGTGCCCCAGCTGGCTGCTGCGAGCCGCACACACGAAGATGGCTGCAGAGGGGATTTTCAGGCCAGGGTCTGAAAACAGAGCAGCGTTTGTCATGTTCGCCGTGGATTAGCCTGCGTGTCACCCCGGTTGATGGTGACTCGGGCGGGGAGAACACAAACGCAACATGGGGTCGCAGACTTTGCAGATCCTGAGGCAGGGGGTCTGGGCTTCAGTCACAGGCGGATGGTACTACGACCCCGACCAGAACACCTTCGTCAACGCGTTGCATCTGTACATCTGGCTGTTCCTGCTATGCTTCCCCTTCACGCTTTACATGGTGAGTGGCGTCTCTCCGCGGATCCGGTTATCCATCGCCGTTTTGTCCGTGTATTTACCGTGGACTGTGCACCGGGGGCTGCTGGAGGAGCTTTAGCCTGGACGCGGTTTGCTGCGGCGGCTGCTGGTGGTGGTGGTCTCGGGCTTTTCTCCGGAGCGAGGACAATGTAGCGTCCCACTAAACACAACGTTACTCTTATTATTAATACTCTGAACGTACCATTTTTTTTTAGACCGTTTTAAAACCTCCTTAAACCTTTTTAAAACACTCTCTGCACCATCACCATTCTCTTTTGTGCACATGTCTTATATATCCAGTTACTAATAGCTGTAAAAGCAGAATGCTCTTTTGTTTAGCATCAACTTCAGTTCAGCCTCGGACGACCACCACCTCAAATTTGTGTTATTATGGCACGATGAAACTCATAGATAACGATTATAATATTAACAACACTACATGATTTTCAGTTTTTTTTTTTTAATCAATAATAGTGCGATATGAGATTGAAATAGCAGTATAGCAACATATTACAACCCAGAATGTCAAGGGAACCACAATGCTTTCTTTGTGTAGAAAACAATAAATCATGTTTTATATGCCAATTTTTTTTTTTTTTTTTGTTTAAATGAAGAGGTGGGACAATTATCTATATAAGTGGGGAGAGGGACAGGGGCCTAAATGGCAGCAGGACAATCAAAAGAGGGACAGGTGGTCGCCCTATTCACCCTATACACCCCCTTCATGTTTAAATCTTAAACCAGCTGTAATGCTCGCTTCCATCAGTCATATTAATACCCGTCCCCCCTTATCTTCATGTAATTTCCCCCGTAGGTATCAGAACTGTTCACTGATTTGCCCCTATCACCAGCTTTCAGGCGCTACCAGCTCACCTCAGGAGGAGATGATCATGTGAAAGGACCGTCAGTACTGAAATGTGTTTATCACGGGGGAAGTGCATTGCCAAATAGGCCGTCTAATGGTTCGTGATCAAAGTTCACCTGGTTTGCATGTCTGTTTTTTGGAATCAAAAGGTGGCTTGTTAAAAGCATCTAAATCTTCCCACTCAGCCGCTGTCATGGGTTTTCAACAGACAGTTTGTAATTTTAGTCATTTTGTGGTTCAAAATGCTAGACTACGCTTGAATACTTCAGTTTTAGGGCTGCACAGTACAGTATATCGCAAAAGTATCAACGTTGCAATATTGGCTTACTCAATAATCCATATCACAGCAAACAGAATGTATCTCGTAATAACCCCAAGGTCCTCCATCGGTTTTTACTGCTTTTAAAAAAGGTTGAAAGAGTCTGATTTTATTCATGATTTCTCTCATTCAGTCTAAATTATCCTTGCTTTGTCTCTGTTTATTTTTATTTTGACAGAGCTTGACGAATTAACACATTCACTTTTGTGTTCTGAAATCTGAAATGACTGTGTCAAAAAGTATATTCAACTATATCGCTGTAATTAACATGCTTATTTTGCGCCTGTGCGTGCTCCAAGACTGCTTTATTTGATCAACAGACATATTGACATAATACTCACATGATGAATATACGCCTGTGTCATCATAATTATATTCATTGGCCGATTAAGATTGGAGAAGATAAAACTGTCACAAGATTGTGCAAATATGAGGAAAATCATCTTTTGAAGTGTTTAGAGAAGAAAAAGGGATCAAGGCTGGTGAAGTTTCAAAATGAAGTGCGCTACAATGACAGAAGAAATAAGCAATAAATCGAGGCTGAATTTATTGCTGATCTGAACCGCACCATTTATTTATCATAAATGATATCGTCTCGTCTCGTTCTTGTGGACATTGCGCTCTTGTGTTCAGCTGTTTTCTCTCGTCTCGTTGAATTACATCTTGTTTTTGATTGACACATCTACACAGTGCCTACAAATTACAACTAGCAATGATCTAAAACAATTAATTCCAACATGAAAAGAGACTTCTTGTATGCAATTTCAACTGTAACACCGGTAAGACTGTAAGTAACATCTTGTAGCCAAATTAGACCAACTTTCTTTTGTGTAATTGCTTGTTTCGCTTCATTAGCTCATTGATTCGTGCAAGTGTTTGGAAGATAATTGGCTAAAAGGCCTGGCTACATTTAACGTCTCAGTTTCCGTAAAATGTCATGTTTTTATCATTGAGGCCCAGTTTGTGCACGCCAAAAAAAAGTCACCTTCTGCATTATTTACGGCCAACACTTTTATAGGAAACGTGCCATTACATGTATTGCAGAAAGAGTGAATTACAGCGCCTGTATCTGTAAGTGCACACACAGGGGAAGTCGTGTGCGTTTGCCAAGCCCGCCAACTTCTATATCGAGAGCGTGATGTTTCGTATCGGTCTGTGGTCTTCCCTGCTATTCCGGGAGTGGAAAGCCATCGGTCAGCTCCGTGGTTTATATAGAGGTTTGTGTGTGTGATAAACCGATGCAGGGCCGCGCTCGCACGCACACCGCTACAAAACCGGGACTAAACGGGGACAAAAAAAACAGAAGTGGAACAAATGTGAAGGCAGCTTTAGAGATGGTGCTCACCTTGTGTTAGGCGTCGTAGAGACTTTCCAGTGCTTGAGTCAGTTCTGCCAGTTCAGGTAGAGCCTCGTGCGTATCCGAGGAAGCATTTGTTGATGTTGGCTGGGGCTGCAACAAGTTTAATCACAACTAATCTATTATGGAGATAATTGTCATCATTATCTGGACTATAAACTGATTCAAGAACATGCCACGTGTGAGAGAAGATGTTTTATGACTCGTACCAAGCAGGAATGACATCAAAATGAATCAGAATGAGAAAAGGTTCATTGCCATTGCCAGTAAACAGAATTCACAAACACAGGAACTTGCTTTGGTGATTCGGTGCAGCATAAAACAATGAAAAATGATAAAACAACCTATATAAAATCAAAAAGGGCTTGTGTTAAAGAACAATTTTAATCTGCTATAGGATAAAAAATAAAAATAGGCTTACTATGTACACATGACATATGACACAGGACACGTGTAATTTTAGCGTTTCTGATCAAAAAACGATTTTATCTGTAATATATACGACCTCAATCGGCATCTTCTTAACTTCATCTGGGTCAAATTGAGTGAAAATCTGATATTTACAGGCAACTAATCAATTAATCAAACAAACCGAATAGAATAATTGCTAGACTAATCGATTTGAAAAAATGATAATTTAGTTGCAGCCTTAAAATTATGACGCAGGGTTAACAAGCAGCGACATCAGTTGAGTTGCGATATCAAAAGGACATTTTTGACTAATAACTTTTTCCACATTATGTTGTTTAGAAAAGCAGTGACTGTTTTTGACCAAATGCACAGAAGCCCATATTACAGCGATTATGTCCATATTAATCAATTGTTTGTTTAGAAAATTAATTAATCTTTATTTGTATTTATTTTAACACACTCGCGCAAAAGGGGAAATTGCACAAAATGGGTCTACAAAGCTCCGATTCCCAGTAAATTAAAAATACATTGGAAACGAAAATGAAAGCTTATTGGCCATCTGTATCTCTAGATTCTAAACGATCAATATCAGCATTGTCCATTAAAAAGAGAAAAATCAAGTCAATGTCTAATTCGAAACAAACTATATTACTTCTGAGCAGCACTGTTTAATACCACCCATTTAAAAACATCACATTTTGAAGTACCGGTATATTAAATAGCTTTTTGTCATACTTGCAAGTTGTACAACAAAACGACATATCAAATTACATACTATACGTACCGGTATATTTAAATAGAAGTATTTCAGCATCTGATGATGTCAAGATGAGCAACAATCAGTGTTTTAAGGACACTGACGACGCGACAGTATTATCTAATTACATGTCTTCTATTGATGTATCACCATATTGGTCAGCCCATGTGAAATCTAATAAATCCCAAATTGAAACATTAGCTCGTCTCTAATAAGACTTTGTCACCGTGATGTGGACGGAGCGGACAGAGTCCACATTCTCCTCTGGTCAGTTGACACCAGGTCGCACTGGTCCAGGTCTGAGGCTGAACAGAACTCGGTGTTGTTAAAGGAAGAGAAGCGAGCTCGTCCTGGTGCCCTAAAAATACCATGGACCCAGAGATTTTTGTAATATTTCTCTCACAATGTTCATTTTACTGTGACCTACATAAATCTAGCCACCGTTATTTTTGTGTTTCTTAACTGCAAATGTCGTTGCTAAAAATTGGGTCACCATTTCCTGAATTTATTACACCACAGAGTCGGCTGGTGTGGACGGACACGATTCAACATTAGGCTTTACTAAATACTTAGTTTTGATATTTATTGGTGTGTGTTAGTTTAATACAACAGTGTAAGTCCTTTGTGTATTTTCATTTTACGAGCATGATTTCAGAAGCGCAAACTAAACAAATTCAGCTTGATTGTCTAAAACTTTATTAAGAAGAGAAAATTACTTCTGATTAAGTCATTTATTTAGTCCTTTTAGTGTCGAGGAGCCTTTTTTGGTGTTGATTCCTATTAATTGGGCTCGTTCATTTAAATTGAACATGTATAACCACCATGAGATTAATCGCGTTCTATCTACGCCTGTCACGAATCACAATAACAACTTGCGAAGTGTGATGTGTTGCTACAGAAAATTGTAGCCGACCACTATTGTTTTTGGTGTTGTCATTGTCTTTCTGACTGTTTTTATTTGTATTCTGTGAAGTAGTTTGTGCACCATGTAAGCAATTGGAAGGTGCTGTATGCATTAACTTTGATTGTTTGAAAAATCTCCCGACAAACGACAATATTCAAACTTTTTTTATTCCCTGGACCCAAAATGGCATAATTCCAGTAAACCCTTTTCAATTATATAAAAAAACATGTTAAATAAAAAGCAAAATTAAACTTATTTAGTATCTATAATGAGCCATAGAAGTTAATTATTCAGCCGTCTATAGCTCACATCCTGTCATATTACAAAAGTAAAACTGAATAAATATGATATCTGGTGCAGTGCTTTCTAAAATGTGACTAATGGCCTTGTAATAGTAAATGTACATGTCTTGTTTCTCTCCGTCTATCCCAGGCACTGCCACCCACCATGGTGATAGTGGGCATCTACTGCGGAGTGATCGCCGGCATGTTCCTGCTGCTGAAGACCGTCAACTACCGCCTCCACCACGCGCTGGACGAGGGGGAGGTGGTCGAGCGCAAGGCCAAAGAGAGCCAGTCCAGCAGCAGAGGCGCCACGGCCGGGCCCAGTGACGGCGCCCCCCGCAGGCAGGGAGGCAGCGGCCCCGGGTGAGTCGAGGCGTACAGAGCGAGGCAGAGCGGTGACAGCTGAAGTAAAGCGGCGTGACTAGTGGGCAGCAGCAGTGACCTAGGAAGAGGGAGGGATTGAGTAGGAAGCGCAGCGGTTATCGAGCAGCGATGATGTGGGTATTTTTGTGGCGCTGTATGTCTTGTTTGCTTCGTGCAATATCAGAAGAAATGCGTCATAATATTCACAAAACCAAAATGAGTATGTTGGTGTAGGGTGAACAATTTTGGAGGAATATCTATTTGGCATGAACGTTCTACGTGAAACGACTACAGCCTCAGAATATTGTTCCTGTTTGGCTTGTTTATTAGTTGGTTAATCAGTATAAAGATAACTGGGTCAGTCAAAGGCTAGAAACAAGATATGAAAATGGTGTGGATGTTTTGAGTCATTTCTTTTCTTAATTTAGAAATATTTCAAATGAACGCCCTCTCCGTCTCCTGGAGACTGGTGAAGCCCTTATAGGTGAAATATTGCCTGAAATAGATGAGATTCCAATTCTTACTTTTGCAAGAGTCTTGAGTGATTTTATTTAAAGATGCACTATAACTTTTCTGTTCACCTTCTTGTCTCCTTGTAGATGTTATTGCTCTGCCTGGAATGTTCCACAGATAGGCGTTAAACTGACATTTATTCAATTGCAGATGTTTTTGCTTCTAAAAATACTTTGGAAAAACATACATTCTTACTGCAAGCAGGGCCTTTACCTGATTTCAGCTGTAACTTGGCCCGGTGGCGCAATCTGCTTGCTTCCATGGAGATTGTAAGTTTAATGCCATATTGTGGAACATTCAGGACATCGCAATAACATCTCCACTGGAGATAAGCAGGTGGCGTTCACACCACCTGAGAAATAATAATCTGGCTCTGGTCTTGTATTGGCCGTGTGATTGTACCCGTAAATAAATGTGTGATCAGGTTGTTTTCATCACGCTTCAGTGAAGTTATTATCAAAGGTCAAGTCGGTCCATAATTCCTTCTCATTGTAAGAACCTGCATTTATGTTCTTGTTAATGACGCATACGTGGTAACTTAAAACAATGGTCCATTATTTGTGCTTGAACGTGGCAGGCCCATGTCCTGTTTTTAGAAACTGCTGAGGTCTGATCCAGCCTGAAGAAATACCACTGAGTTTCCAGGTTTTTATTGCCCGTGAGTTAAATGAGTGACTCACACTGACATTCCAGTGAGAGTGCTTAGCAAGACCTCGAGAAGCGAAGAGCAGCACCACTGCCCTGGAAACATACAACATTTACAGTATAATCTGAATGTCTTGGGGTGCCTTCACACTTGTCCTGGTTTGGTCCTGGTTCAAGACCAGTTTAGTCCTGATGTAGACTTGATTTCAACCTGTTCTAGCCCTGGTTTAGTTACAGGTTTAGTTTAGTTCCAAATGTGTTGTGGTGTGTGCAAGTGTGAATGCACCCAAGTATTAATATACTGACCTAGAAGTATACTGTAGACTGGCGGCTCTCAAATGGTTCAGGTACACCTAAAAAAAGATTTCCAAGTGTCATTTGGACTAAACCAAGACCAAATCTAGACTAAACCAGGTCTAAAACGTGACTAAACTTGTTGTTAATAAAGATGACACCAGGACTCAAATCTTGTCCTATAGTTTTAGTTCTGTAACATGTCGACACAAAGTCCTGTTGGTCCACATTAGAGGATAGTAATACAAATACTTAGGAGCAGAGAGACCACCACATGGCATTTTGAGAACTACTGTACGTTACTATTATACAGTGGAAAAGTCAAGCTGAAATTGTTTAAGGTGCTTCCACCCACCCCTCGCCCCTTTTCCATTCTTCTGCTGTTCTGTGGCGCTCAATGTGCGCTTTGTTTGTTTTGTGGCTTGAACCGTTATGAAAATGTGTGGCACATGGAAATGATTTATAGAAAATCCCTGGAAACTTGTTTGTTCCAACATAGTGACTGGTTAAACTGGCTGGGCTAAATATAGGCTCTGGGTGAATCTCCCAGGACTCAGGCTGCGGTCTGTTTTTGCCATTTCAAAGCTAGATGAAGATAAATACGGACATGTTTCATAAAGTTTTGTCTAATATTATAAACCAGACAATGAAAATATGAATCTTAAGGTAAACATTTCAAAGACTCCAGGCCCCACAAGGATAAATGGTGTAGAATAATAATAGTATTTAAATGTCTTCGCAGGGATTCAGGAGGGGGGATCGAGATGGCAGATTTTATAAGACAGGAAACGCCTCCCGTGGACTGCAGCTCTAGAAACTCCTATATCGGGATGGACCCAAACCAGCAGGTAAAAGAAGTGTGTATGCCCTAAAGCTTGAAGCTCTGTAGTCCGGACTGTTTGCAGAATGAAAGATCATGCAAACTCCACAACCGGCAGTCAAGAATTGAATAAACACAGAGGACAATTTCTTTACACAACTTAAAGAGCCTGTGCGGTACAATTGTTGTTGTTTTTTTTGCACAATTTATTTTGTTCTAATACAAATATGTGGTTAAATCAGATATTTGAGTCAAAATGAGACCACAGAGTGCATTCTACATCAAATTGTAGAGCGTTTTATTTTCCAAAAAGCAGGAAGTGTGCTGTTGGCATGCTAGTTGTTATTAGCTTTACTGTGTTGACAAAACTTGCTCGGGCTTCTGAAAGTTGTGAAAAGCACATATTTAGTTAATAATTAGGAGGCTCAAAATACATGAAAAAGTGGGTTGAAAAACATGAAATTCAGGCACAGTACCTTTAGTGTTAATAATGTATGATGTTATGTAATTCTCCCTTTCAGACAAGCGTTTCCTTCAAATTGCTTTGTAAAAAAAAAGGTTTCTAAAGTTCAGCATGCTCAGTGAGAGGTTGCTCTCTGCAGTGTTGTGATTGGCACGATGCAGATCCAAATGTTTTTCTTGTTTACAGACGATTGGTCAGCATCTTGGAAACCCCAGTGCAGTTAAAGTGGTTTATTTTCGGAGCTGAGGGAACTGCTGCCTTTATGTTTCTCTGTTTAACTTGTCCAGAATAAATACTTTGACCTTTGCAAAGCTACACATTTTGTATGATAAAGGAGAAGCACATAACGAGGAAAAGTCTGTGTTATTTATTTACGTCATTGACTTTTTCATACACAAGTCAATTATTAAGATTGTTAACTAGTAGGGAACAAACATATCGACAGTTCTACTTTCCAACATATTTTAGCTTTAGTACTTGAAAAATGAAAGCCCTGTGTTACTTTCCTAGCTGGATATTTAATTTAAATTATTTTTAAACAACCATGTGTCCTGACTCTTCTTGCTAAATGCCAACAAACTATAAAACTTTGTCCCTGTAAACCAACCTTAAACATCACAGAGCCCCAAGACTAACTATAGTCTAGAATAATCATAAGTGTCCAAACTCAGCTCACTGCATTTGAACTGTCCAGAGCCACACTTCTGGTTAATGCCAATCCTCCAGGTTAAAAGTGACAGTAGAACTCCAGGCTCTAATCATGCAAATCAGTTCCTCCTCTGACATGTTCAATGAAGATCCTGGTCTTGTGGTTCGTGGACATTGTCAAAGGTATGGAAACGAGCTTGTGCTCACACTTTAAAGCAGTCTCTCAAAGTAAACAATCAATAGCAGATTTCAGGTAAACATTTATTACATGCATAGAAACTTTGAATGTACATTTATTAGAAAATTAAACTTAAATATAACTTAAAATGTCTCCAACATAAATACAACTGAAAATGTCTCCAACATAACAACAAGGAGTCCGACTTTGTGCTCTTGCAAAGTTTGTAAAACATCGCTCTCATCCCCATCTTGATGTCAAATAAAGAGCGGGTTGATAAATAAAAGTGTCTCTTAAAAGTCCTGCCACATTCACCGGATCAACATGGCCAGCGTTGCACCAATACCAGCTAATCCGAATCCGACTACTGCCATAAGAGTGTTCCTCACTGATGACTCTGGGTCTTCTACTCTGAAGAATTGGACAAATCCGTCCCATGCATTGTTCTGGACCAGCCACTCTCGATGGTGGGACAGAAGGTACGAGGAGATTGCTTGGCCCACTTGCTCCACATAGTTTTCTCTTCCGTTTGTCTTCAGAGACTGGCACACAACGGCCCCGAATGAGATCAGGCTGGCGACACGACCCCAGTTGGTGGTGCCGTCTTCAAAGATGAACTTGGCCACTTCACTGATGAGCGCTACATCAGCTCCTCTGTCCTCCAGGGACAGAGGAGAGGAGAGGGTCTGTTTATCTTGCCATTGTATAGGTATCTGTGCTTCTCCAAAAGGCTCTCCACCACTCTCTTCATCATTGTTGTTGTTGTTGTTGTTGTTGTTGTTGTTGTTATTTTATGGCGGTTGGCATCCGAGTGTTGCATTACCGCCAGACTTTATTCCTTAGACTGTTGTTGCTCTCAGACTCAGGTCTCTTCATTGTAGTCAGCGCCGGTCTTTTCCTCCTGTTGGACTGAGAAATCCCAGCGATGACTTTGAAAAAGTCGCTTAGCAACTGTTTAGTGACGCACGGGTCGCGTTCCGCCAAGGGGAACTCCGGCATGACCGGTAGAGAACCGTCTGAGTCTTCGGAGTTTTCCTCCCGCATGTTTTTGGTCATCAGTTCGTTTTTCACGACTAGAGCCTTCGGTCACGGTTGCGGGGAGCCGCGGGAGCCGCGGGAGCCGCCGTTCCCTTTGCGAGAATCCATATTTGCCGCGGGCCTATTTACCTGCGCGGAAGAATTGTGCACAGCGCCCCCTGCGACTCCATGGAATAAGTCCGTGTTTGAGAGTTTCAAAGTTGTCCGTTTCGCTGGAAAATTCATAATATTCATCTTTGCTGATGAATACAACATGAATTTGTGCGATTGCAATTGAGTTGCTCAAAGTTATCTGCTTGTCCGCTCGATAGAAGCTGCATTATGCATCTTGACGTCACTAAGTGGCTTTAGCGCAGCAGGTAGAGCGTTGGGTTGCTTCACAACAACAAAAGGGGAATAAAGTCTGGCGGTAATGCAACAATTGGATGCCAACCGCCATAAAACAACAACAACAACAACAATTCTCTTTACCGTTTCATTGGTTATTTTTGCTGAACTGATGTATGATTGGCTGCATGTAGAAAGTGGGCGGGAGCATAGAAAGTGCGCGGTGTTTACACACGTCACACAATCTGACCAATTTGGCCTTTTCTACATCATTTAACTGAGGTTTTGCAAAATGTGAAGGACACAAAGAAGAGCAGATCGACTGGAAAAAAGAGACATTCAGAACATGTGCTGAAAAACAAAGTTTATAGTTTAACAACAGCACATGATCGTTCAAACCATGAATTCATTGTGGTTGTCGGTGTAGCAGTGGCTCAGGTTTTATTCATCTACAAAGCTAAAGCAGAGAAACTACAGGACAAACAGCTCACTCAGGCAGGTGTCTGATAAAGGTAAGACTAACTTTTAGTTTCTAGGCCGACTAGCCTAGACCACAAAGCATTAGTGTTTTGAGTTCGAGCCCTGATAGGGACATGTTTTTCATATTTGTTTTGACACTGATTGTTTTAAAGAACACCAAGATGTACAATTTCTTGAATAACTAAATGTCACCTCTGCTGTTCTGTTCAACGTTTTTTGGAGTGAGGAGCTCTCTCAGAAGGCAAAAAGGCTGTCTTTGCCTTTGGAGGGTTAGTGTCTGTAACTGCACTAAAACCACATCATATTGGCCAGAATGAACCCCCTCCCTTTCTTTTTGGGCTAAGCCCCGGATGTCTAGAATGTCTGGCTCCGCCTCTGATGACTTCTCCAGCAAGATATTCAAACTATAAATGATTGACAGGGATGCTCACATTATCATAAACTAATAAAAAAAAAATATTAAAACTTCCATTAAAAACAAATAAACCCATACACATTTAATTAAACACAAATATATACAAAAAACCCTAAAGAAAACCCGCCTAATAATGATAAAAAAAAACCTTAAACCCCTGTGTCAACCCTATGGTGCACCCCTACACCTCTCAGACTTGGTCCAGCCCTTATAAGGGCTATGTTTTGAATTATGTGACCCCCATGCATTAACCTGACAACCCACATTTTTGGAAAAAAAAAAATATATAACTATGATAACATGCCTTATAATATTATCTTTCTTTAAAATGAGTTTTTCTTGGATTAATTATTTGTGGGTTGTCAGGTTCATTCATGGGGCCACAGCATTTGAAAACAATATTTTATTTTTCCAATTAAGGGTTCGGTGAATGCGCATATGAAACTGGTGTTTGTTCTTGACTATACCAACTAACACTTTTATTTTTCAGGTTTGCCGTGTTCTCTCGCTGCATCGACTTCCAATGGCTTATTTTTTCCCTCTGGTATACTGACTTACCTTGACTACGTGTTAGAATTTCTCGTGTTTAGTGTAAAACGTGTGCGTCTTCATTAACATGACAGTCACGCTACCGACTGTCAACAGATTACGTCTTTAATATTCAGAGTTATGTAGCGGTGCATTTTGGCTGGACATATTTAACCTCCAAAACCCCACAAGGGCCTTTGTACAATGTGTCCTTGTGCTCGGCTTCTCTTTGGTGAAAAAGTGACAAGAAGAGTTTTCGGAGATTCTTTGATGATGACTGTTTGCACTTGAACTTGAACTGATTTTGTTGTGCTCGCTCTGTTCTTGACATTTTTGTCCTTTGAGTGAAGTGGGCTTGATTTGATGGAACCCACAGAAACATAAGTGCTTTGACAAGTGTCTCTGTCTAACTTTCAGATTATAGCCACTCATGGAAGAGCAACAATCAGTAAAGGTAATTAATTTGCAACTTTTTATGAAGTCACGCCAATTCTCCGAAATCAAAGCATCTATACACACAACATTTTTATTGGTGTTTATTTGTGGTACCACAAAGCTAGAAAAAATTAAAACATTATACATACTTCTATATATCTTCATTTCGTTGCATTGTCAAATAATTTTTCCTTCCATTCTGCAGTAATTTTCCTTTAAAATTGGCTTGGGACCTCTTTGTATTAGCTTTATACACAGGCAAATTTCTATACTGCATTGGAAAAAGTTTACTACTTTGATATTTTAAGTCTTATTGTAGTTATACGTGTTAGTTGGCAATAGAAGCCTGTAATAGCATCTTATGTGAATATCTGTCTCTGTTACCATAATACAATGCAAACATCATACAAGAAAATATAAGTTAAAGATGCACTATGTAACCTTTCTGGTGTAGGGTCCGTCACCTGCTTATCAACATGGACGTTATTGCTTTAACCAAAAGTTGTTTCTGAAGGCAAGATGACCTTTGGCTATATATGGGTATATAAACATGGTTTCTATTTTTAAACTCTGTATATTCTTGTCGTAGCCAGATGTGTCCTGACTCAGCCATGACCCGATTCTCTGGGATCATCTTTTTGACAGACACTGCTGAGCTGGGAAAATGGCTCTGTTGGGTCAGATGTTATGTCTTGGACCAGAAACAGTTGAACTATGTGGAAGAGAGGTGGCTGTGTTATGTGAATAATTTAGTGACTGCGTTCAGTGTTATCCCAAATAGTGAGAATGCAGAGGGAAAGACCTTTACTGGGAATTACACCTCGAATAATCCTCAAATACTAAGATCTTATTTAAACTCAACATATTCATGAAGAATAGTCAGGCAGATATTGTAATTAACTCTAATGCAATGTTCCAAAGCCGGGTCTAAAAAGTGTTTTCTTATACACTACATCAATGCACTGGGTCCATTATAATTGTTGTTACTTGATTTTTGTCTAATTTAAAACAAACCCAAGCCTATGGGTTTATGCACATACAGTTGTGAGTCTATAGAGGACAGGCACATGTTCAGAGAGGAACTGGTGGTAAAGGCCTAAATAATTGATCAGCTCTGTGATGCCTTCATTGCTTCGATCTTCACAGGAGATGTGGGAAAGACGGACGACATCAGTTTGACTCTGGTGGAGAGCTGCAGTCATGATCACGGTAAACAATTGTTTTCCACACAAACACAATGCATCTTCAAGTTTCAAACAGCACTTTACTGTTTCCTCTTCTGCCCCTTAGATCTGCTGTCAGACACAAAGATGTACTGCCTTGTTCCAAACGACTCCTTTGCCTCGCTACAGCCCTCCACGTCCTTGTGCCCCTCAGAGGTTTCCCGGGACCCTGCTGACCCCTGCTCTTCTGCTGCTTACCACTTCAGCCTATCCCACTCGTCCTGCGACACAGAGGCCCTTCACCTCTCACAGACTTTCAGAAAAGAACTCCGGACTCGAGGCTTGCCCCGGACGTCCAGCTCAGCGGGCTCTGCTTTCCCTGACCCATCTCTGCCGGACCTCAGTTTATATTTGGCTCCGCGGAGAGGGCTGGACCCGGTGTGTGAGCTGGAGGCTGCACGACCGCACAGAACAGGCACGTGTGACACAGACACACTGTACCAGCAGGAGCCAGCCGTGGCCTCCACTTCAGGACTAGACTGTTACAGGCACAAAGATCCCCGCAGAGTGGCTCGCTCGGCCTCCAGAGAAGCTGGTGAGGGCAGCTCAGGGCTCTATCAGGGCGACATGGGGGGCAAACATTTGAGTGGAGGGAAGTCCCATCGAGGAGAGCGCAGCGTAGACAGCCTGAGGAGCCTGAGCACTCGCAGCAGCGGTTCAACAGAGAGTTACTGCAGTGGCACTGAAAGAGACACCAACAGCACTGTCAGCAGCTTCCACTCAGAGCAGACTAGCTCCACTCACGTTGAGAGCCTCCTCTCTTTGTCAGGGGACGAGCGTGCACGGGACAGGGCAGACGCCTCAGTCTCAGCAGGAGGAAGGACTTCAAGCCTGGGTAATATTAGCTCACGAGGCCTCAGCAGAGAGGCCAATAAAAACCCACACGCTAATGAACTACCAGAGGCCCAGGAGTGTGTTGACACTATCCCATCTCAGGATGAGCCAGGGATCAGGACCAGTGCAGACGGCTCCACTGCTGGAGCTGAGCAGGAGCACAGCAAAGACAAAACTCAACCAAAGTCGAGCAATGTTCAGAGGACTTCGTCTCTGTCTGCAGGGCGGAGTGGGCGCAGACGGACGGCTAAAAAGAGGGCGAGCAGTTTTGACGCTAGCCGCCACAGAGACTATGTGACAATGCGGAGCATAGCCATGCCCTGCAGCGCCGTGTTCACTGGTGCCCGAGAGGAGGACTCCAGTGACCACAGTGAGCTGAGCTGTGCCTCCAGTCGCCGCTCGTATCACCTGAGCACAGACAGCTCCTCCAGCAACACGTCCCGCTCCTGCCACTCTCCTGAGGGCCGCTACCGGGCCCTCAAAGCCAAGCACAGTGTGGCCCGCGGTACGTCCAAAGGAAAGGCTGTGGCAGGCTCTGAGGTGAGTGCAAAGAGGCGCACCTCCCGCCGCACCCCCAGCACGGGCAGCGCCAAAACTCACGCCCGAGTGCTGAGTTTGGACAGTGGAACAGCCGCCTGCCTTAATGACCCCACTCGCCTGGCCCCAGCCGGGCCCCGTCCCCTCACCACCTCCAAGTCGGACCTGGAAGCCAAAGAAGGAGAAGTGCTGGACGCGGCCTCTCTGTTGGGACGTGCCTCTCAGCTGGAGTCGGTGACACGCTCCAGAAACAGTCTGCCCAACCAGATCCTCATGGAGCCTCAGGACGCTGCATCCGCCTGTCTGCGGGGTACGTACCACAAACCGTCCCAACAGCCATTAGCTCTGTTTTTTTGTTGCAATGATGCACTGATGCATTGTGGATAATATGCTTTACAGTTCACTCAGTTTATTAGGGTGCTGGATTGTGGTCTTTCCTGGTCATGGCACTTTGTGTGGCTAATAAGAGGCTGCCTCTATGGTGTAACTATGGGGCGTTTCCATGGAGTGACAGGCCTGATCCAGTGTGTGCGTGTGACTGTTCGCATCATGGCACACTGCGTGCTTTGTGCTGAGGTTAAACAAACAGCTGCTCTCTTATTAGTGCTGTAGTTCATCCATAGCATACATTCTTTAAATCTATTGCCAGGATTTCCTCTGGATTCCTCACATTGACCTACTTCTAATTGATTTTTGCATCGTCATTATATTAACTGTGTCTGATGCTAGTCACCTCCCACACTACACTAGATTTTGGCTTACAAAAAAGAAACAATGTCTGGTAGTTGTTAGCTGCCATTAAAGATGTTGGCATTTTTTACAAAATTATTAAATTTGGTTTGCAGAATTTGTAATCTGAATTTATTTTTTCTTTTCAATATGCCAAATGAGTATGGTGTAAATCTTTCATGCAGTTATTGAGAAAAAATGTAGCCTACCGGTATTTACATTTATTTCTCTATTTAATTCTGAACATGACTTGTTTTCTTTCTAGTATTTGTGGAGTAAATGAGCCTTTAGCTTTTATTTGTCATTGTCTGGTAGCTTGTACGTGTTCCTGTGTAACCGGCGACTCACTGACAAATAACAGGAAAGTCCATTAACATTGGCAGCTAGGTGAAAGCAATAAACCCAGTAACCCAAGGATATGTTGCATCATTTGAAATGTTTGTGTTTCAAATATTGCGATAACAATCCACTTTTCTTTGTTTGTTAAATGTTTTATTTAAAATTCACAAAGGAGAAGATTATATTATACAAAACTACAGGTTCAAAGTCGAACTGAACTTTCTTGATACTTCAGTCGGAACAAAGGCAGGACTAATTTTAGCAAATAGAACATGCTGTATTTTGCAAAACAGATTAGTGGTTATTTTGTGGTTTTTTTATTTTTTATTTTTGTCCTAAATTGCCTTCTTTGAACTCACCTCCTTCTGCACAGTTATGAATCATGCAATTGAAAGACACTGGCCACACACTGACTTTGCTCGTGTGTCTGTCACTGTACCAGCCCCGGGGAGCGAGGAGACAGTGGTGTTTCGTCGTGAGCGTAGCACATTTCGTCGGCAGGCTGTCCGACGCCGTCACAATGCGGGCAGTAACCCCACGCCCCCATCGTCTCTGATCGGATCCCCGCTCAGGTAAACCTTGCACGGTGCCTGGGACGCCTGGTGTGAGCATGCTGCCAGATGGACAACTACCACATTTGAATTGTCTTTTAATCCTCACCTTTATCCTTTCCATCGATGTGGGGCAATTTGCGACTTTGGTCATTCATTTTGGGGCTTTGTGGAGCTTGTTCTGCTTTCTGGCCAGATCTTGTATTTCATTTTCAACCTTCACTTCATCTTCTCTTCATCTTCTCTTCATCAAATAAAATGAAAGGAAAAAAAAACATAACAGAAAACACAGATTTGTTATCAGTATCCAAACATACAGATTAATTTATGCCCAAGAGGGAAAGTCATTGGCAGCATCTGAGAGCAGCTGCTGTGCTATCACGTCAAATCCCTTTAAACTCGCGGATGACTCATTGGCAATTTCATATTCTTTAATGGCAGCAATCACCAAATCAAAAAAAATGAGGTGTGGAAAAGCATAAATTAGACCTTGTTAAAATGTCAAACCAAAAACACTCTCTTTTACATCAGAATAGATGTCATCTGTCCTTATGCTTTGTCTGGTGTCATCACATTCTCTTTCCCGTGATCCATTTCACATGTGCCCCCCCTTGTGCCCGTCCTAATGGGCCCACTCTCCTCTCACCTCCTCTCTGTCTCCTCTCTCAGTCTCCAGGAGGCTCTGAGCCTTCAGGCCCAGCCCCCCTGCTCCTCCCAGGCCAAAGGCCAGCCCTCCAGGACCTCCTCCCAGGTGACTGTGCTGAGCGCAAGCACCTCCCTGCTGGCCAGGAACGGGAGCACCCAACTGGAAGGGTCCCAGGACAAGGCCTCCACCGTAGGCGCCACCAGCCTGCAGGATGATTTTGGTACTTTAGATTTCCATATTGCCATTGGTTCAAGCTTTTTTTGGCTGATTTTACTTGTAGCTCTGAATGGGCAGTCGACACGTAATTATTGTTGTTTGTTGGGCTCTTTTGGTAATGTATGTATTAGGCATCCTTCGACTATACATTACTGATTTCTATACATTTAATTTTTCTTGATTATTGCTTTAGTGTGTGTGCACGCTTTAGAGATCCACAAGAGACTGTTGGTTGGAGAAGTTGGTTGTGTTGTTCATTTATAGGCTTTTATTGCTTTTTAATTGTCATTTATAGTTTTCTACCAAGTGATGCAGCAGCACAAATGTAAAACTGGATTGTTTTATGTTTTATGTTATTCTAATGTCTTCCCAGAACAGAGTTGGCTGGAGATGGTGGTTTGAGTATTGCATTGCTCTGTGGTATTATTCATGGTTGGTGATTTCTGTTCAGTCACTTTTTCATGCTCCATTTCTCTCTCTCTCTGTCTGCGATATTGTGTATTTGGCCAATACTTGTCCTGACTGAGAGTGCAAGAGCCTCAGCTGCAGGAGCTTTATAATGAAACATCATTTTCAAGGTTATCAATGAATGTTTACTGGTGTTCCTTCGTCTTGATGTGTGTAAACGAATTTGTGCTTAAAAGGGTGTGTGTAGTTTTCTGTCATATGACTTTTTTCCCAAACTAAAAGAATGGCCACTGTGATGTGGTGTTTTTTGTCTTGTTTTTGACCTTTTTTAAAGAATCCAAATATTACGACAAGAATTGGTAGCAGTGTAGTTGTATTAGTTTCATCTTAATCCACTGACATATTTTAACCCAAAAACATGTGTACTTCCTTTATTATATCATATGGTCTGATAACTCTCAAGCTTTTCCTGTGGAGGAAAGGTAAAATTCTGATTGTGAATGATTTAAAATAAGATTTTTGATAGTTTTGACAACCCTATAACAGACAACAGTGTGATACAATACATGCTTTTGGTATTTATTGTTGAAAGCAAATTACCTTTTCTTTGTATGTGATCAAGTATCACATTTAAAGTAACTGCTAGAGTTGCTAGATTAATTAAGATTAACAATTAGCTGACGAATGACTAAAATGTTGACGAAAAGTGGCATAATTTCCTCTGCAAATAACAGAATATCTCGTGTTATTATGGATATGGTTTAGACCACTGCAGCTTCAGTTCTGAAATGCATGGGATCCTTGTATTGGTTTAGCAGTTCATATTTCAGTCTTCTATCAAATATCAATGTTCCTGGAGGTGCAATGTGAGCTGAATCCTATGATATCAAAACATAAAGTGCAACACAATTTGATATTTTTTCCAAAGTCGTTCAGCCATAACTGCTACAGCAATAATTTCACGTTGCTAGTAGGGATGAACAATATGAAATGTTTGTGTTAAAATTAATGAGTGTAGAAGCATCACGATTGTTTGCAATTTATTATAATTAATGAATAGTGAACACCTTCATTTTCTAAGATTCCAATAGAATGCTTTTTGAAATAAAACTTTCAAAGCGGAAAAGTACAATAAAACACACTATACATTTAGGTGTACATTTTTGGAGCACAAATCGAATTGAAATGGCTTAATTTTGTTTCTAAAATGATCAATAATCGTGATTGATCAGATCACAATATAATCGTTATAATTAAAACGAATCGTGACTAGATGCCAGTTGTAAGAGTGTTTTAAGTACCAGTAGTTTCTTTTTAGTAGACTCATGTTAGAGTGCTCCTTGGAGTGGTTCTATTGAGCACTACATTTAGTTCTCTTTACTTCATTTTTGCTGTAAAGTTGTCTTTACTTGCTGGGCAGATTCACAAGTGTCTCGCTGATATAAAGTTGGTTCAATTTGCCTCTCAGAAGCAGTTAGCAAACGGGCAACTCTGCAGCGTTTATTCAGACAAATATATCCAATTGCTTTTTGATCAGATACCAAGCACTTTCGATGTGAAAACGAGCTTTGTGGGTTTTGTTTTGTTTTGTTTGTCGTAATAATAGTAGTTTGTTTCATACACTGTTCACAAGAATTGAAAATGTGTCTTTCATATACGGTATGCCTTTAACACCATCAAAATATTTCATTCCTTTTTGTACCATTTTTGAAAGAGGAATGTTCCCACTGGCTTTTGGTTGCCTTGGACGATGTTGTTTGCTCTTGCTTATTTATCCAGTGCTAACAATCACTCAGCTTTCCTGCCATTTTACCAGACACTCATAATGGCCTCTCAGTATTAAAAACAAGGACCTAAAACGAGAGCAATCAAGGCTTAGTTACTTTCAAACAGGAATGGTGTTACCATGGAAACATTTATTACCTTTCCTGTTCCTCTCATCAGTCCCTGTGATCAAGGTGCAAGGCAAATTACATTTTCAGTCACAAGCGGAAACAGCTAGTTTTATTTGAACTCAGTCCATTGAGTTAAAACAATCTGACTCTTTTTGTAGCTTTTTTTTTCAGTCTATTACTTAATCTTATTGAACACTGACTCTGCATTCACAAAATAAGCTCTACCTGCAGTTACATATGTAATTGTCTTACATTCATTGGATTACATGTGAATTATTGCTAGAAATTACTTTACAATTTGTCATAGAGGCAAATAATTAGTTCCATCATTAGTGCTGTTGGAATACTTGTTATTGTTTTATTATGTGTCATTCGATCTATTGCTGGCTTCTTTTGAAATGCTTTTTCTTTGGTCACACGTGTTGTGTACTGAACATGGTTGAAAATATTCAAGTGTTTGGGTCTGTGAATTACAACTGCAATGTGTATTTAATGTCAGATCTGAAAATTGTCCTAGTCATAAGCCAGTGTTTGCGTTGGTGCGGCATATTTACTTTTGCGTGCTGTTATTTTGTAGGTAAGATCACTCCATCTTTGTATGAAGCTGGTGGCTGTGACATGTCTTTGGTCAACTTTGAACCTGCAACAAGAAGAGCATCAAATAATGTATGGTGAGTAATGAAGCCCCTTGCCGTGTATTGCTTTGAGAAGCAGTTATGAGTGATGATTAGAATACCACTATAACATCATTTTATTTCATACATTTAATGCAAGAGAACAGAGACAGACGTAATTTTTTATAGCTGACAAGATCTGTCAATTTAGCTGCTGTAATAGAGAATATATACAGTTAAAGTAGTTGTTGTTGTTATAGGGATTTATACTGTACTTAGAATCACAAATAAACGTCTACTGAGACATTCTTGCCATTAGTTTTTTAACAGTTTAATTTGTGGCTAGGGGAGACTAATCCAATTTAAAACGATAATTGAAAATAACTAGATCCATGTTTTTCATGTTCTGTTTAATCTTCCTGTAAGAATCCTCCAGCTACACAAATCCTGACCAAGCCTAGCTGAATATCTGGAGACACTGCTCCTGACAGTTTTCCCCCTGTGGCATTGAAGGATGCAGAGGGGGCAGAGGACAAATGTCCTTATGGGGACAATAAAGTGAACCTAAACCGTCACCTAACCTTAACCTTAATGTTTTTCAGGGACACAGACTCCCACCTCTCCAGTTCTACCTCAGTTCGCTTTTATCCCCATGACCTGGTGAGTAGCAACAAACACCCATTTGCCTCAAATGGGAAATGTGCTATTTTTATGTGCACAATAGTTGCAGTTTTTATTAGATAAAGAATCATTCAAATGTGTGAACTTTTGAATAAGTAGTCATGTAATAATCCAGAAAATTTCAACTTTGTAAATCAACTTTTTGCTTCAATCTTGATAATTTTCACCATCTGGAAGCTCATTTTTGCACTGAGCATCCAGATGGCATAGAGTAGGAGGAGTGGTCCTTATCCCATTTCAATGCTGATTTAGGGTTTTGCACATTCAACTTCTTTTGCTGTCTTATCTCTGTCTGTCTGTCTGATACTAATGACAATTATATACAGTTCTGAACACATTTCATCAAAATTTACAACTGGAGGAGAACCGGCTGTTGTTCTCCTCAAGGCTTCTATTTTTTCTCACTGGGTTTTTTGTAGTTTTAATCTTGTCGAGAAGGAGGGTCTAAGGACGGGGATGCTCTGGGATGCTCTGGGATGCTCTGGGATACTCTGGGATGCTCTGGGACGCTCTGGGATGCTCTGGGACACTTAACATTGTTTTATCTATTTAAATATACAATTTTGAGATGCCCTGTGAGGCAACTGTTGTTGTGATGCTATAAAAATACATTTAAATTGAACAAATTGTTTGCGACCCCAAACGAGAACAAGCGGTAGAAAATGAATGAACAAAATATAATTGTAAGTTAGTTTATTTGAGACTGTACACAATATGCATTAACTTTATCATGAGAGATGCTTTGTACCAGGTTGTAGCTTAAGCTAGTTTCCAATGTTCAAATCAACAACTGTATTGCCTAATTTGTTATTTTTCTCGAGGCAATTTACTGCCATCTCACCCCATTGTGCACATCATTTTGTTTTCATATTCTTATTGTAAAGTTTTGATCAGATGTCTCACTTTGTCCATCTGACAGATTCGTCTGAACCGTCTGCTGACCATGGACCCTGAGCTTTTGGAGCAGCAGGACGGGGACCTGAGCCCGGAGCTGAAGGACGCTCCTCTGGGACAGGGCGACGCCTCCAGCTCTGCGGCGGGGAAAGCAAGGCAGTACTATCGACTGTGGCTGCTGCCGTACCTGTGGGTCGGCCTGCACTTCGACCGCCTCACTCTGCTAGCTCTGTTTGATAGGTACTGCATTAACTTATGTGTGGCTATTGAAGTTTGGATGTCAAAAGATGAAAAACAAAACGCTGAACTGAGCTGTTTGCTGTGACTGTGCTGTGAGTAGTAGCTTGAAATCCAGGTGAATGTAAACTAAAAGGCTAGTTTATGCAGCACTTTGAATTTACTTTACACATAGAGTTGGATTGGAACGAAAAAGCTAAAATAAGCAGAACATACTTCCCCTCCCTTGCATTGGCCTCCTGATTGACACTAGCCCTGTATTGTGTTACAGGAACAGGGAAGTGTTAGAAAACATTTTGGCCGTGGTGCTGGCCGTCTTCGTGGCCTTTCTGGGCTCAGTGCTGCTCGTCAACGGCTTCTTCACCGACATTTGGGTCTTTCAGTTCTGCCTTGTCATCGCAAGCTGCCAATACTCACTACTGAAGGTAAGGTTAAGGATGCACAGAAGGCTGTGGTGAACATAGAATCTCAAAATACTGTAGTTAATTTTGGTTTTTAAATCTAATGCACAAATGGACAGATAGCTAATTATAATTTAAACCCTATTATTTCAACTATTACAAATATGGTGGAAAATTGACTGTGCCTTTTTAATAAAAAAAATGTTTTAGGGTGCGTTCACACACTAATCTGGAACTAAACATTGACTAGACCCTTTTTAAATGAGGACTAGAACACACTTTTATTTACACTTTTTTAGACTTTTTTTAGTTGGAACTAGGATTAAATGCTCCACTCTATTGAGCTAGTGAATACTAAAAATACTACTACAAATAATAATGATATATTTGTTGTCATTTCAAGATTACATGGGAACCAACTTGTGTATATATATATAAATATATTATGTTGTTTTTTTTACCACAGAGTGTTCAACCAGACTCCTCTTCACCTCGTCATGTGAGTACTTATCTCGCTCTTCGTTGCATATAGCTGATTCTATAGTTGCTAAACATGCCATTCACACAGCCTGACCAAACTTCATCTTATATCTTTCTTTATCCAGGCTATCTGCCTTTTCAGATGATAAAATGTTGCCTTCTCGCCCCTTCACTGTGTACTGTGTTGTCCGGCCTCCCTTGCGTCAGTCGCTTGCTCTGAAACTGCGTCTTTTATTAATGCTGCCCCACTCTGCTGCAGGCACAAGCTTTAAATAACCTAAGTCAAGACCACAGCCACCTCCCTTTGCTCTTTGTCACTACATCCTCATCTGTCTCTCCTTGTACTGTCGAGTATTTGTTTTCCTCACCTCATTTTACCTCCAAGAAGACCCTTCTTTGTCATGACCTCGGTTGCACCAATAGCAAATAATTTCTATTCTGTTTAATAGTGCGTTAACAGTGTTCCCTGTGAAGAGAAAGCAGGGCGACACAAAAGCTTTTTCTTTGTGGACAAGCTGTGCAAATTGACAATTAACATGTTTCTGTTTTGTATTTATTCAAATGATTACAGTTTATGAAGGAAAAACAAATTATCCTTGATCACAATTTGAGTAGATGATTTTGCAAAGTACCGGTATACAGTACAACAAGCTTTTAACACCTTTTTCATGAATTTCAATGAATTTTGGTCCCTAACCCATTAACATTACAAATCAATATCGGTTTTCTCTTTCACTTTTAGAAATGGCTGGAAGAGTGCTGTAATGTCCTATTTGTTTCACTTAATGGACTTTATATGGAGGAATTGGAATCCCAGCAAACTGTTTTCTTATTACTGCCCATTATTTGTCCAGGCCATTCATATACTTATGTTATGTGCTATTTATGCTATTATTCTCTCCTGTCCCCTCAGGGTCATAATCGTATCATCGCGTACAGTCGGCCGGTCTACTTCTGCCTGTGCTGTGGCCTCATTTGGCTGCTGGATTATGGCAGTGCGAGAATCACCTCCTCACGCTTCACGCTGTATGGAGTGGCCCTCACCAGCTCCCTCATCTTGGCATCAGCCCGGGACCTCGTCATTGGTGCGTACAGCCGACCCCCAAGGCCCCTGTAGGCTGAGTATGAGGTGTACGCATGAGGGCTTGTTCCAGCTTAATACTACTGCAACAGCCAAAAGGGTATTTTCTTATAATGAATTGTGTCCTAGAGTTCTAAACTTAACCCTGTTCCAGAAATAAACTGCAGCACTATCGCTTAAAGGCATTGAGAGGACAACCTGGTTCCACCGGTACTTAAAATTCACCAACAAATTAAATTATTATTACGTTTTTTTTCTTTTTTTTTCCACTTTAAGTAGATGATAAAATGTTGCGTGTGTGTATGTGGTGTTTTTTTTTGTTTCTTTCTTTAAAAGTCACCCAGCGCGTTCTTAAAAGTACTACATTTGATAACTATCTGGTAATATTTGAGTCAATAAACTGCCAATAAAAAGGCCATAAACTGCCGTAAACAAAAAAAGATGTAGTTCGTAAAAAACTTCATGAATTGTAACATTAAAAATACCACCCTGCAAATATAGATTCCTTGTTGAAGTTTGTCATAATTGCATAGATATCTTTTTTTTTTTTTTAAACATAATGTAAACGTTAACATAAATGGCTCTAAGAATTCCACCCTTTTTGTCTCCACAGTTTTCACTCTGTGTTTTCCCATCATCTTCTTCGTCGGGCTGCTGCCACAGGTCAACACGTTTGTTATGTATTTGTTTGAGCAGCTGGACATCCACGTGTTCGGGGGCAACGGTGAGTAATTCTACAAAGTGACCTGGGCAGATTGACCGAAAGCAGGGCTAAACGAAGCTAAACCAAGGACTAAATCAGAATCAAACCAGGGCTAGAGCAGGTTTAACCAAGGACATAACCAGAAATAACTACGATTAAACTGAGACTAAACTAGAACTAAATTAGGATTAAACTAAAACTAAACCAGGACCATAGCAGGACTAAACCAAATATTTAACTGGGACTAAATTAGGACTAGACCTAAGATTTAGCTGGGACTAAACCAAGGATTAAACCAAACGCTAGATCAAGACTAAACCAGGATTAAACCTATACTAAAGACATAGTTCTAAATCTAAAAACATACTGAAGGACTAAACGAGAAAAAAAAGCTATCTCCAAGACTAGACCATATGAGTGACATTGACCTGGCGATACATGTGTTTTACATTGTCCTGTAAACTCTGTGAATCATGAAGTATGCGCCTCCTTACAATCCCATACTGCTGATTACTATTCTGCTGTCCTGATGCATGCCACTGGATTGGTCTGGGGGCTGACTTGGTGTTTGCGTCTCTGCAGCGTCCACCAGCCTCCTGTCTGCACTCTACAGCATCCTCCGCAGCGTTGTCACCGTCGCTCTGCTTTACGGCTTCTGCTACGGCGCCCTCAAGGTGAGAGCAAGGAGAGAGGAGGCTTCTTAAGGGAAGCAGCGGCAGAAAGTCGATAAAAGAAGGTTTATTTACGACATATTTAGTTTAAGCTGGAAATATAGTTCATGAGATACATTTTTCTACAGGAACAATAAAGTAGACCTTAACACTAATTATTTAAGCTGAGTAAGATGAATTTAGGTGTGGCTTACCAAATATAGCTGGGGTTTTGTGTGTGTGCGTGCTTTTTAACTTTTTCCCGAAGGGTCTGCCACTTGCTTCTCCCAATTAAAATGCTATTGTTTGTGCCTAGAATGTTGCACTGTGTGGTATTAAACATTTCTATATGCATTTATTCAAAAGTATTATAGTTGCGTGAATTCTAGGACCTCGCCTCCACAGATCAGGCCAGTATCTTGCTCCTGGTGGTATCACTTGTATGTCTCCATGGTGATAGATACGATTATTGCCATCCATGGAGACAACAGTGACCTGGCTTTTAATTCTATCATCTATCATGTTTATTATAACGTTATTCAAGTATCACTTATTTCCTATTTTGTAAGAACAAGCTGTTTCAAATATACAGATCTGTCTAAAATCCTACCCACTTTGACCCTTATATTTTACATTCTTTATGTCATAGGAGACTTGGGAGCCTCACCACATTCCGGTGTTGTTCTCCGTTTTCTGCGGCCTCTTGGTGGCGGTGTCGTACCACTTGAGCCGACAGAGCGGTGATCCTTCTGTCCTTATGTGAGTCCAGTGCACATTCATTAATTTGTGTCCAGAGTTGTTATTGGCTCTATTATTAGCATGTACCTTTGTTCTATCATCTAGGGCCCCAGGGGCAATATGTGGCCCTCAGGATGTTTTAATCCGGCCCCTAGAAAGATTTTAGTTTCCATTTTTTAACTGTCTGTAACGTCTGTCTGCACTTGTATCCTTAATAAAGATGACATGAAATTAATTAAATAATAGATTCAATAGCTTATATTTGACAGAAAAGTGATATTGTATTTGATATTTATATAGATTTAAATTATTTCACACCAATGATCACGGGCCTCTTCTTGCCTGGATTGGAATATGGCCCTCAGAGGAAAATAATTGCCCTCCCCTGATCTAGGGCATTAAAAGTCACTAAGCATTTCAGATTTCTTTAACCTTCCTCTATTTAATGTTATTCTACTGTTCTGTTTTGTAGATCATTGATACAGTCCAAGATTTTACCCAATTTAAAAGACAAGAACCCAGAAGACCCTCTGTCAGAAGTACATGACCCTTTACCAGATAAACTCAGGGCATCAGTGGTGAGTTCAAATTACACTTTTCTATGTACAAATATACTTCAAGGTCCCTTTCACTCATTTTGGCACTGCACTGGTTCTGTACATACTAGATTAGATTTGCAACTGGAAAATTAAATTGTATCACCCAAGTCTATTTAAGTGTTATAAAGAGTGATACTTATATGTTCTTATCACTCTGAATTAATTACTCACAAGGCCACAAATACAACGTATAACTTTTCCACTATTTTCATTCATGATATTTTTTATAATCAACCTTTTTCCTCTGTTGCAGAATGAGCGTCTGCAGTCGGACCTGATTGTGTGTGTGGTTATTGCTGTTCTTTACTTCGCCATCCACGTCAGCACTGTCTTCATTGCACTACAGGTAAATATAACGGCAATAAATATAATGATCTATATTGTGTAATTGCATATTGCGCAGAAACGTCATTATTCTCTCTCTCCCCGTTAAGCCGTTCCTGAGTTACGTTTTGTACGGACTGTTGGGGGCAGTTGGACTCCTCACTCATTATCTTCTGCCTCAAGTTCGTAAGCAGCTGCCCTGGTACTGCTTCTCTCACCCTTTGTTCAAGACTAAGGAGTACTACCAGTTTGAAGTCAGGGGTAAGTGCCAAATGTCTCTGTTCAGTCACTGGTAACAAAGCATCACTAACAAGCTAGAAAAATCCTTATTACACAACCTATTTTCCATTTTATTTGACCTTTCATGCACTTTTGAATTTCTGTCAGGTGATAAAGGCTTTGATCATGAATATATTAATCGTTAACTATATAATTATCCGATAGTTGATTCATTTGTTTATAGTTTAACATCAGTTGTAACCGATTAAAGACTTTGTGCACATTGTAATTGGGACCCCAGCTGTGAAAAACAAATCCAACCCAAGTATTTACCACCAATGTTACACATGCCACAGTTTTAGAATCACACCTTGACTATTATGTTCAGTCAAAGAAACAGACTAAAATTAAGTTGAATACAATTTTACTCAAACACAAACTGGAGTATTCAGGCTGACAACCTTGTACTCACCTTGTATTCATCATTATCACCAAACACTTATTAAATATTACACTTGTTGTTTATTTTTCCCTCTGCTCAGATGCGGCCCATGTCATGTGGTTTGAGAAGCTTCACGTGTGGTTGCTGTTTGTGGAGAAGAATATACTTTATCCCCTGGTCATCCTGAACGAGCTGAGTGGCAGCGCCAGGGAGCTCGCCAGCCCAAAGAGGCTGGACACAGAGTAAGACATGCTCCTGGTTTAGACCTGATTAGTGATGCTCAAGATTTTCCACAAAAACATCAGTATGGGATTTAAATGAGTAAACATTGTTAGCAACATTGATATAAATAACCTCTCATAAATACATTTAAAAATTCATAAGGAACCTTGAGGGCTGCATTTGGCCCCCAAGTACATACCTGATTTAAACTGTTCAGGGCTAATCCAGAACTAAACCTAAGGAATACATCCCACAAAACAAATAATAAGTCTAACTCTGGGCAGAAATGTCTAAATGCTCCTAAGTAATAACAGAAGTAACCCATATTCCACTTATTAGAGCAGCAAATGTATAATTGCGGCTATCAAAATTCTCCTATTGCTGCTGTTCTCGTACTGTCCTGTTGCAGCACTAACATTTCCCCAGTGAGGATCAAATAAAAGTTTTCTTACATTGTCCTCACTCAAGTGTAAATGTTCCCTGAGAACTTACTCTTCATTTTCTTATAAATTTAACACACACCAATTGCAAATAGATACCGTATTTCTCCTTCCTTGTTCAACCATATCACTAATCATTCCTTTAGTACCGTTTTTGACCAGTCATTGTAACGCGTATCTCATTCCCGAAACATCCTTGTGTTGCAGGGTGGGCGCTCTGATGATCACTGTGGCAGGTCTGAAGCTGCTCCGCTCATGCTACAGCAGCCCCACGTATCAGTACATCTCCATCCTCTTCACCGTCCTCTTCTTCACCTTCGACTACAAACACCTGTCTGAAACTCTGCTGCTCGACCTTTTCCTCATGTCCATCGTTTTCAGTAAGGTAAGAGGAGCATGACTGTGAAGGTCACTACTTTGATTCCTATGATTTGGAAATTCTCGATGCGTACTGTAAGAATACCAATCCTTTGAGGTTTTTGTCGAAAATAATGTATTGGGTATTACTGGCACATTAGTTGTTTATTTGCTAGCAATAAACTTTTCAAAGAATTGAGTAAAAAGGTTAGTACAAAGTGTATTTCTGCATCTTTTTACTTGAAGAGTAACATTTTCACTTATTAGTTGTACTTGTATTCGTACATGTAGCTATTGCATTCCTTCATTCATTGCTCTCTTGAATTAAATAAAAAGTGAAATCCTAAATATGTTTGGAATTGGAAACAGAAAACATGTACCGGTAAGTTCTCCCAAAGTTGAAATGATTGTTTGTTTGTTGCAGATGTGGGAGCTGTTTTACAAACTGCACTTTGTCTACACTTACATCGCTCCGTGGCAGATCACTTGGGGCTCGGCCTTTCACGCCTTTGCCCAACCCTTTGCAGTGCCTCGTATCCTTTCAGTACAGTGTTATTTAGGTCTCAAAGGTGTGTGTTGTGTGTGAGAATGATTTTTAATTGGCAATAGACAAAACAATTATGTTATAACAAGCTCTTAAAAGTTGATTTTGCATAATACGTTTCCTCTAAACTTTTAGTGAATTCTTGTCTCCTAAACGAGAGATTACACTGCTTTATATAACTTCATAATTGTGCACCTGTGCCTCTCTTGCAGTATTTCCACTGCTCCAATGTGATAATTAGCTTCTACTTTTAGAGGGGTGTCGATTTACCTGCAAATGACGCAGATGTGTTAGAAACTGTTATTTGTTTTCTTTCATGAAATCAGGTTGAAGTTCATGGTTTCTTAATTAATTAATTGAGAAGCATCGAAAAACTTACTGACTATGGGCATTTTAGAATGATCAATTCAACTATCACATGGATTTCTTTGTTACAGTAACATAGAGTTGAAATGACAATTTTAAATTCCTTTACCAGTGTCGCTCCAGACTCTGCCATGTTGTTTGTTCAGGCCGTCGTGTCTGCCATTTTCTCCACTCCCCTAAACCCTTTTCTAGGCAGTGCCATCTTTATCACCTCCTATGTGCGCCCCGTTAAGTTCTGGGAGAGGGACTACAAGTAAGTGGATTTGTATATGAAATGTCTGGTTTTTTTTTTTACTTTTCTTCCTGTGTTCTAAAACATCTTTCTTTATGCAGTACCAAGAGGGTGGATCATTCCAACACTAGACTTGCACATCAGCTGGACAGAAATCCAGGTTGGAAAATGGGAGGATTTTGCACTGCTCCAAAAATATATATATTCTTTATAATCAGAGCTGTGCAAACTACAAACTATTATCCTTTTCAGGTTCTGATGACAACAACCTAAACTCTATTTTCTACGAGCACTTGACGAGGTCGCTGCAGCACAGTCTGTGTGGAGACCTGCTCTTGGGCCGCTGGGGCAACTTCAGCACCGGAGACTGCTTCATCCTGGCCTCGGACTATCTCAACGCCCTCGTGCACCTCATCGAGATCGGCAACGGCCTGGTGACCTTTCAACTCAGAGGCCTGGAGTTCAGAGGTGAAATGCCAATGCACAGACATGAGCTAACTTCAATGATTTTAAGTTTGAGTATTTTGTCTATTGTAGGATTATACAAACTAAAAGGAAATTAAACTAAAGACAATACATTGAATACTCACCATAAATTATTCTAAATTTTGCAATAAAACCATAAATAAGTACATAATGTCAGTTAAACGTTTTTAATTTCATCCTCTTTAACATCATAAAATAAAACTCTGAACAATTTAATTTTCTTACATTTCATATACCGGTAATAATGGGTTTAGGCTTCTTATATGCAACATTTTGAGGACTTTTTCCTCTTTCAAAATATATAATATGTAGTTTTAAATTCTGAGGCCCATGAATTGGTGGAGGTTTGCGTTTATCCGTCTATCTAATATGAGTCATATATTGTGAAACATTCTAATAGTAAAAAAGCCTCTCCATCTCCTCCAAAGGCACCTACTGTCAGCAGAGGGAGGTGGAGGCCATCACTGAGGGCGTGGAGGAGGACGAGGGCTGCTGCTGCTGCGAGCCGGGACACCTGCCTCACTTCCTGTCCTTCAATGCGGCGTTTGGACAGCGCTGGTTGGCCTGGGAGGTCCTTGTCACCAAGTACGTCCTGGAGGGCTACAGCATCACGGACAACAGCGCCGCCTCGATGCTGCAGGTTTTTGATCTGCGGAGGATACTCACCACTTACTACGTCAAGGTCAGTGAGATTAGAGCTGCGCGACATGAGGATATTGTGTTGATAACGGCAATAAAATTATTTGACGAAATTAAAGTATCAAGTATAGTTGAACATGTTAGTCTTAGGCTCTATTACTAAATTAGTGGTTGTAAAAAAAGGTTATACAACCCAAATTAATCCAAATGGCACGGAAGTCCTATCATAAAAAAGGTAAAAATGGCTTTGGTAATGAAAAGTGTTTCTTTCAGCATTTTATTGAAAAGATCATCTTAGTGGGTACATTGCCAGTAAAAATTGTATAACTCAATAATTAGGCCTGATTTTTGGTGTGTTTATGTGCAGTTGAAAACACCTAGTGACTTGTGTTGGTTAATAAATGGCTTTTTAGAGTTACTGTTGCATTGGACGACAGAGTTCAATGAAATTTAAATTTACTCTTTCAATCTTTAGCATTTTCTCTTTCATTTTTGTCTTTGTCACATTTGTTTGACCTTTTTTGCATTTTCCTTGTCATCTTGTTTAAATTTCAATAAACACCACAAATGAGAGGAAACCTTTTTTGGTGTGCCACTGTTTGCACTTTGGTCGTTTGTACTTTGTAAATGAACTTCCAAAGTTGTCTGTAACCTGTAAGTTTAACCTGTTAATTCCAAACAAAATGTCTCTTCCTAAATATATTAAGATGTTTATTTCTCTTCAGGGCATTATCTACTATGTTGTGGAGTCCCCTAAACTGGAGGAGTGGTTGGCCAATGAGACGATGAGGGACGGCTTGAGGGCCTGTACCGAGAGGAACTACGTGGATCTGGACCCGACATTTAACCCCAACATCGACGAGGACTACGACCACAGACTGGCTGGGATCTCCCGGGACAGTTTCTGTGGGGTTTACCTCGGCTGGATCCAGTACTGCAACTCGCGAAGGACTAAGGTGCAAAAACACTACATTTTGAATAGTCGTTGCTGCAAAGTTTTAGTCATTATAGTTGACTGATAAATCCGGCGGTTCTGTTTTGTCACTGTCATTGTGCTCTTGTTTAAATCTCTTCACTCACGTTAACTATGCATGAATGTGGTGGGTGTGATTT
The DNA here is from genome assembly GCF_026437365.1 of Eucyclogobius newberryi. Taxonomy (NCBI): domain Eukaryota; kingdom Metazoa; phylum Chordata; class Actinopteri; order Gobiiformes; family Gobiidae; genus Eucyclogobius; species Eucyclogobius newberryi. The sequence continues at coordinate 12,475,451 of NW_027315846.1, forward strand.
GTTGCGGTCGGAGGAGCAGAATGGTGGCCTCACTCTTCTTCAATGAGGAAGCTGCGGCTATGAAGTAACTTACCACCTCCTACAGTGGTCAATAAATGATGAATGTTTGAAATTACAAAATGGTGCTTGGCTGGTGGTACAGTGGTTAAAGGTTGCACATGTGTGTTTGCTGCCACCATGGCGTCATGGGTTTGAGTTCAGCTCTTGATATTTTCCGTCTGTCTATACTCTTCTCACCCCCTTTCACTTTACGACTGACCTATCAAATAAAACCTTCAGGCTAAAAAAATCTAAGAAAAATAAATAATGAAATAAGCATCTGTTAAAGTGCTACATAAGAACAATTTATCAGAATCTTGACTAAGCGACTACTGATATTATTGTTGACCATTTTGATAAGTTAATTGTTATCTGGACCATAAACAGACTATAACACTTGCTTCAATAACAGAGTTTATCACAAAAACAACGCGTTATTAAATACAAATGAAGAAGGATACATGTTTTGTGATTTTTAATAAAAAATACTCTAATTTCTAAATATTTCACTATCGAAAAGCATCAATTTAACTATTTCATAGAAGAAAAACAAACTGAGAGCTAAGTAGAGTGAAGTAGTTGTGGGTAAACACTGTACCTAACCCAGAACTCGATCAGGCCTAAGTTGAGAGGACAGAAGCAGGATCATCTCATATACATTTTAATGTTGTTGTTTTGTCTTTGCCCCAGCCTCTGGACAGTGAGAAAGACTCTGCTCTGGTCCTGCTCTGCTTCGGTCTGTGTGTCCTGGGACGAAGAGCTCTTGGAACTGCCGCTCATCACATGTCCAGGTTTGTCATGCTCTTCTTCTGAAATGACACAATAACCCCAAATAGCAGATAATAATAATGTCTTAGTTTGTATTAATTCAATTTAAATGGCTATACATCAGAATTATGATGGTATTTTGTTAATGTATCTGTGTTATGTAGAATTCTTATCCTTAGATCTAAGGATAAGAAAGAAATATTTTTTTATATTTATTTACCCATGCCACTTCATCTAGCACTTACAATTTATAGTACATAGTATTATTTTTTATTTTTTTTTACACTAGCATTAAGGAACATAAGAAATAGATCTTGTATAATAATCCTGTTCAGAAGCGATGAAAGTACCGTAACTTACTTTCTTCTTCTCTGTTGCAGTAACCTAGAGTCCTTCCTGTTTGGACTTCATGCTTTGTTTAAGGGAGACTTCCGGATCTCCTCGATCAGAGACGAATGGATCTTTGCCGACATGGAGCTGCTCCGGAAAGTGGTGGTGCCTGGAATCAGAATGTCCCTCAAACTACACCAGGTCAGTCTGAGGCCGACAAATGTACTGGGAAAAAATATATATAAAATGTAATGCCTATTGATATTAGGAAAAATAAAATAATGTAAAGCAGGCCACAAGACACAGGAGACGTTTGGTGATAAACAATTATTATTTAATATTAAATGCTTAAGTATTATTAGTTTTATATATTAATTATATATATATGTATTTGAGATGTTTGACAAGCTGTTGTATAAGCAGGTTTTACTTTGGGTGCGTTCACACTTGGTCTTTGTTGAGGTCCAGTGTAGGCCTGATGGAGACTTTCTTTGATCCTCCTGTGGTCCTGGACTTGGTTCTCAATGTAGATGTGTTGTCTGTGTGTGACTGTGAAAACACTTGTTTCTTTATTTCTCCAACCATAATCCCTCTGTTGTTCTCAGGACCATTTCACCTCTCCGGATGAGTACGAGGAGCCAGCCGTTCTGTATGAGGCCATTTCGTCTCACCAGCAGAACCTGGTGATCGCCCACGAGGGAGATCCCGCCTGGAGGAGCGCCGTCCTCTCTAACGCTCAGTCTCTGCTCGCTCTGCGTCACGTCCTGGATGAAGGAACCAACGAGTACAAGATCATTATGTTGAACAGGCGCTACCTCAGCTTCAGGGTCATCAAGGTATAAGGGCTACGACTCATCAATGTATTATACTATCATATCATGTTTTCCAAGTATGTCTGAGGAACTAAACAAGATGTGGAAAAAAGTTATGTTTGCTGCAGTCCACTAGTCATTGATTAGTCATTTTTTGCAAGTTTTATCTGTTTAGTTTAGTTTTATCTACTGTCTTTGTGATAAACATAATTTGGCAAAATAACAATTACCTGTTTTTAAAATAGTCATTTTTTCCATAGTCAATTAGGCACAATTATTCCGATTAATTGTTGCAATGTCAGGGTTTACACAGCTTAATAATGAGATATCAAGTTCTATGCTTTTAATATGTTCTTTCATTTTTTTTGAATTGACACAATAATTATTTTTGTGGCCTTGTATGTAAATTTGAAATACACAAAACTGACCTTTGTTATCCAAGTACTCTAAGTATTACACACCACATCAAAACATATTTACTCCAACAGTACTATCAGTATATATTTATGAAAAAAAAAAACTATAGATGCTAAATGTAGTAATTACAGAGAATAAACATTTTTGTTGTAATTAATTTTGATCAATTAAAACAACCTTGTCTCTGAATGCTGCAGGTGAATAAGGAGTGTGTGCGTGGCCTCTGGGCGGGACAGCAACAGGAGCTGGTCTTCCTCCGAAACAGAAACCCTGAACGAGGAAGTATTCAAAACGCCAAACAGGCTTTGAGGAACATGATCAACTCATCGTGTGACCAGCCCATCGGATACCCCATCTACGTCTCCCCTTTGACCACATCCTACTGCAACTCCCACCCTCAGCTCGGACACATCCTGGGGGGCCCCATCAGCATCGCCAACATACGAAACTTTGTAGTCAGCACTTGGCACAGGTTAGTTTGAATCAATGCATGTTGCTCTGAATAGGTTTTCGTATTCATGCATTCATTTTCTACCGCTTGTTCCCGTATTATTATTATTATTAAATTCATAAGTAGCAAAGAAAAGGTTGGAACACAAATATATTAAAGTGGGACTAAACACTATCTTTTATGCAACTAAACTATGCACATGGCGTTTTAGAGGAATTTTCTTCTGTTCCTAGTCTATTTTTTTTAGTTTAATGCAAACTGCATTGATTTGCAGGTTTGTGGCCTAAAATGGTCAAAACCTAAGTGTAATGCCAACTACCATCTCACTTCCCCCCAAAGTTTAGGTGTTTAGTCCCACTTTAAATGCATGTGTGACATTTAGAGCATTAGAGCAGATTAGGGTCTACTAATGTGTCAAAAGATAAGATAAGACTTTATTAGTCCACACAGTGAGGAAATTTCAGTGTTACAACGCATAAGTAGGTACAGAAGTGAGAGAACAGATAACTTATAGAAGACTTAAAAAAAAAAAAAAAAACACTCTTAATAGAGGAGCTCTTACAAAAGAAAAAAGAAAACTCTCGTAAAAAACCTTATATTCTTAATAAAAACAAAAAGAAAATAGTAAGTAACACTCTTATTTACAGCAGTTACAAAAGACCCTAAAATTATATGTTACTCTCAAATATGTAATACAAACAAATGTTGGACATATTGACAAACTCATTGGGCAAATACTACTTTCTCTTTTTATCTATACTATCAAATAAATAAATCCATGCAAAATCAAGAAAGTTTGAGAAACTATAATACTTCAAACATCACTGAAATAACTGAAGACTTTCTCTGTTCTCTAAATTTGACCTCTTTCTCCCTCTTCAGACTGCGCAAGGGTTGTGGCGCTGGCTGTAACAGTGGGGGGAACATAGAGGACTCGGACGCAGGGGGCTTGTCCAGTGGGAATGGGACGGCGGGGGACTCTCAGCAGAGCTCAGTGTCTCACAGCGGGTTGTCCGGACCGTCACTGCCTCTCAGCTACCCACCACATCCTCTTGGTAAGAAACAAAGCTCCTGCCTGCACAATCTTCAAACTGTGTCTGCATTTTTCTGTGTGAGGTTAAGGTTTGGTTAATGTAAATACTAAAGCCCAACTGAAAAAGTTTGACATTTTATATATAAAGGAAGTAAAACAATATGGTTTTAATATGTGTACCTCACAAGGAGAAAGAATGTCTGCGTTTATCAGTGAAAGTAGAGCAGTCCGTATTCTGCCTGCTCTGTCCCATAAGTTTAAAAGCTTATCCAGTGATTATTATCATGTAGAATTTTTGTGTCGAAAAATCTAAGAAATGTTACCAGATTTAATGTGATGAAACTGTGATGTCTGAATCTTTCTTTCAAAATCACATATTTTTCTTGGGTCATTTGGAATAAACATCGGTCTAGTCCATAAACTCATCTCTCAGAGTCTGGTTCACATTCAGATTACAATAATTGGTTCTCATTTCAATGATTGATTAGTCACAATCTGATTCGGAGTAGTTGTAATCTTTGTAGTGTCTGTCTCTGTTTCCAGGCACTAGTCAGAGCGCTCAGTCGGTCCAGTCCAGTCTGGTGCGTCACTCTCCGGCCCGAGCCTCCATGGCCTCTCAGTCGTCCTCGTATCGCTACAGCAGCAGCAGACACTCCTCTCTACGCACCTCCACCACCGGCCTGGAGCCCTGCCGCCGCTCCTCCACCAGCCAGCTCTCCCTGCGCGCGCTGCCCACCACCCTGCACCTCCGCCTTGGCTCCACCTCTGACTCCTCGGGCCCCTCTGCCTCCCTGTCCAGCCACAGCATCCCCCCCTGTAAAAGGACCACTCTGGTGGGGCTCTTGGGGAACGACAGTCTGTGCAGCGCAGTTACGGACCCTTTGAGTCATCACCACCATCATTATCATCACCCACAGCAACACAACCCGACTGTGGCCACTGTGCGCAGGGACGACATCTCATACAGAGTACAGGTGAGTGCCATAGACAGCCTTTAGTCTATTTTACACTGTGTTTAATTCACTGTTACATGTTATTACTTTGGTTATTGAGAGCAGTTGTAAGTAGCTTTCTCACACAGTTTTTAAGCAAATTAGTTTTTGTATTTTGACTCTGCACAATATTCTTGACTGATGCATTTAACTCTAGTGCAAATTCAATATGAAAAACATGGATGTTATGAACAGACATTGTTTACATGCACTCCAAAATCTGAATATTACCTTATTTCTGGACCTTCAATACATTTCTATCATTTATTTTATTTAAATCATGCTTTATACGTTTATATGTGTTTTGTGTTTTATAGTAGAAAAAGCTTCAGTGGACGAATGAGGGATTACACCGACATGTTTTGTGTTTTGTTGCCCTCAGATTGTGGATGTGAGTCAGGTGCTGGAGAACATTCACTTGTCGAAGCGGAAGGAGCTGCAGTGGCCTGACGAAACCATGAGACTGAGAGCAGGGCGGACCTGCTGGAGGGACTGGAGCCCCCTAGAGGGCATGGAAGGACATGTGCGTACAAAAAAACAAGTCTCACTAATCTTTCTAAAACAACTGCTGCCTTAATGTAGTTATATGATGTAAAACTGACCTTGATGTCATAGGTCTGTCCATTATCTAAGGATGTGTTTTCACTTGTTTGGTCCTGATTTTAGCTCAGTCTAATTCTGATATAGACTTTGTTTGATCCTGTTCCTGCTACAGCATTGTTGTTCTGGTTATAGTCCTGGTTTAGCCCTAGTTTAGTCCTAGTTTAGTTCCAGGTTTAGACCCACTGTTAATGCAGTATTTGTGCGAACACACCCTATTACAAGCATTCTGGGTCATGCAATAAGCCAAACAAAATATATATATATATATAAAAATAACAATTTTCTAGGTCACTATTTTTATGTTTTTACATTTTGTGTGAGCTTGGTAGATTAACATTGCTAAGTAATTAAACTGGTTTCTTCTGAGAGTTCACACTTCACTATGATCCACCTATCACTCACTCAGCACATGGAGTGGATGAGGAAATGTAAATGACACAAAAACACTGAATCAAATTTTAATCTGCACAAATTGGCACATCATCACGTTTCGTTCTTTAATGTCTGTTAGCTTCTATTTTGTCCATTGCCAGCTGTTTAAACATGCCATTTTGTGTTGATTTCACTTTTTTAACCATGTCTCTCTCTTTCAGGTGATTCACCGGTGGGTGCCTTGTAGCCGTGACCCAGCTAACCGCTCCCATATCGACAAGACCATCCTGCTGGTTCAGGTGGATGATAAGCTAGTGCCTGTTATAGAGACAGGGGTCATTGAACTGGGGGCCGAGGTTTAAGGCGAGCACATTTCTACAGGTTTTCGGACCGGGACTTTCCCCCTTTCCCAGGTCCTGATCGCTGAGGGGGGACAGGAGCCAGGGAACTGTGCAAAAACAGAGGCAGTACCATTAATTTACCCAGCATCCTTCAGTGCATCCGTCACACTAGCTGCCTTGCTTTGCATCCAAATGCTGCATGACAGTAAACAGCTCTAAGTTAATTGATGCTACTGGTTTAGTTCTATGCATTTCTATTCATTTATTATTTTGTTGGTTAGTAAATGGGTTGTGTTCTTGTGATGTCACGACAAGATTGAGAGGAGGGCAGGATGAAATAAATGGTAAGCTCTATGCTAAAGTGTCACTCTTTAGATGTTTATGGCTAATATTTTTAACAATTACAGGGTGTAATCAACAGAGATTTTATAACTAAGCACAAATTAAAAAAGGTGAAGGTTCTTTAACGCTAAAGTCAACACAAAATATCAGGTTAAATATTGATAAGCTTTCTTTTGGGATATCTTGTTTTTTTCTGTTATTGTATCCACTACTGCCCTCCTCCAATTATTGATAAAAGTGCATTTGTAAACACAACAAAAATGAGATAAGAATGTGTTAATTTTCTTGTTTTGTTTGTCCTTAAAAGTATTTTGCCAAAAAGTCTATTGTTTTGTATTTGACATTGTTTTTTTTTTAATGTTAAAGCTTTTTTTGCCAAGACAGAGACGTGAAGAGGTCCCGCTGGGGTCCGAGACTTTACCGAACTGTGGCCAACCTTGTGTTTTTTTTTGGTTGTCATTCCCTTTTGATTAATTTGAATTTATTTTGCGCAAAAAGAAGTTGCACTATGTATTTTTTTCTTTTATTTGCAGTGATGCACTACAATCTTTAATAATATCACATTTATTTATTTCGTAGACTCTGAATGGCCATGGTTAACGATGCCTTGGGAATGAAAAATGCAATCATCTGTTTTCAGTTTTGTTATGTTTGATAAACTTGAAAATGACTTTTTACTGTATGTCTATAGCTATATATATATTCATATATATAATGTCAATGTATAAAAGATTTGTTTTGGATATTTATTACTGTGAACATAGTATTTACACTTTGTTACATCTTTTTTTCATTTTATGACAAAGGTTAATGTATTACGGACCATAAGTTGACAACTTTTTTGAAGGACTATTTGACTATTTAACTCAATTCTTTTCTATAAGGAATAAAAGTTTGATTTATTGCTTACAACTGTGGCTTCTCTTTCTTCAGTTTGTGTACCATGTTTTGTTTTTAATGTAAGCCATATAGATTTTTTTTGTCATCGTCACTTTCTCACAACACATTGTGTGAGTATTCTGTCTTGGAGCGTGTCTGAGTTTGCACCGTTTTATAAAACAATATTAATCACAATGAATGTTCTTTTTAGTCTTGTCTGGTTTTAGCTGAGTCATGGTTTGTGAATATACAAGGGACAATGTTTGAACAAACGTGTGATTTGCAGGTGATTTCTTTATAACTTCAAGGGCATTGATAAGGTAAAGTAGGGCAGAAAATCCAAACTGGTTGTGACTTTGCTTTCATCTTTTTAGTCACACAACACTTCTTATATTATTAAGTAAATGCAATCTGTAGCTTTTGCCTATATGATTTATGTTGGTGAACACATCTAACCATTCTATTAAAATCTAAACTTTGCTTGACACTGAAAGTAGTTTATAAAGCAATTGAATATACTAAATCAGAATTTAATTTGCCGTTTTGTTTTTCAATGTAAGCATTGAGTTTTTAAACTGTGACAAAGCCAGATGTCTTGGTACTAATGTGTTATATTCCCTGTTGAGGTTGTAATAGGCCTACCTGTTTCTCAATCCTAAAAAAGTCTACATGACCAAGATCAAGAAAATCTATCCTGGAAAAGAAGAAAAGTCAGAAGAATGACATCTAATGTTACTGACACATTGGTGTTTCGATCTGAAATTGGCATGTATCCCATTTGAATCCAAGATCATGAAATAAAATGATACTGATGTACTGAAAGTTTGTGTTAAAACGTGATACTACTGACTTTCATTGAAGTACTTACGTGGCAGACTTATTCCAAAACTACATTCAATCCAAAACCACCTGATCAGGATCATGGGTAGATATTTTGGGCCAGCCGCTGGTCCAGCTAAGGAGGGACCATTTACAAAGCCCAGCCCACCACAGTGTATCATCAGGGCACTCTCAGTTGTTTTACTTTTCAATAGGGCTGAAACAAGTTGATCAATTAATCAGAGACTCCAATTGGAATAGTTGGTAAACTAATCAATCCTTTTCTATTATTTTTTTAATGAACAGCCATTTTTTGCTGTAAATATGAAGTTATGAAGAGGTTCTCTAGTAGTGGAAATTCAATGGTATTCTGACAATAGCAGCTTATTGGGTTTTTCCACAGCTCTTTGTTTTGAGATCTCTGGACTTGAGGAGATGGTCTAAAGTAGGACTTCCCGCTCAACATATTTTTAAAATAAATAATGCTCGTATATAATTATTTTTTATTTGTGGACGGTGTAATCCCAACCTACAAAATAATCATTATTATTCTTCCTTTGAAACATGAACAGGTGATTTGCACAGACTAGAGCTAAAATATATAAATATAAAAATAACATTTGCTTGCTTGAAATGTTTGACACTGTTTTGTTGTTAGGTGGCCCCAGCCTCAGAGTCTCTATGATAAATTAATAAAATGTCCTCTGGTATACTACAAACACTGTAAAGTACGTGGCCTAACAGATTATTTTCTTCCCCTAAACTTTACTTCAGAGTGCAAAGAGCCACAACTTTGGTTGATCATCCAGATGAGGCGCAGCTAAACACAAACACACTAACCAATAGACCCATGCTACTAACTACCATGGATCATGTGGATCATGGATGTAGTACAGATGTATCATGGATGTAGTACAGATGTATCATTGATGTAGTACAGATGTATCAAGGATGTAGTACAGATGTATCATGGATGTAGTACATGTATCATGGATGTAGTACAGATGTATCATGGATGTAGTACAGATGTATCATGGATGTAGTACATACATGTATCATGGATGCAGTACAGATGTATCATGGATGTAGTACATACATGTATCATGGATGTAGTACAGATGTATCATGGATGTAGTACATACATGTATCATGGATGTAGTACAGATGTATCATGGATGTAGTACATACATGTATCATGGATGTAGTACAGATGTATCATGGATGTAGTACATACATGTATCATGGATGTAGTACATACATGTATCATGGATGTAGTACAGATGTATCATGGATGTAGTACAGATGTATCATGGATGTAGTACATACATGTATCATGGATGTAGTACAGATGTATCATGGATGTAGTACAGATGTATCATGGATGTAGTACATACATGTATCATGGATGTAGTACAGACGTATCATGGATGTAGTACAGATGTATCATGGATGTAGTACAGATGTATCATGGATGTAGTACATACATGTATCATGGATGTAGTACATACATGTATCATGGATGTAGTACATACATGTATCATGGATGTAGTACAGATGTATCATGGATGTAGTACAGATGTATCATGGATGTAGTACATACATGTATCATGGATGTAGTACAGATGTATCATGGATGTAGTACATACATGTATCATGGATGTAGTACAGATGTATCATGGATGTAGTACAGATGTATCATGGATGTAGTACATACATGTATCATGGATGTAGTACAGATGTATCATGGATGTAGTACAGATGTATCATGGATGTAGTACAGATGTATCATGGATGTAGTACATACATGTATCATGGATGTAGTACATACATGTATCATGGATGTAGTACAGATGTATCATGGATGTAGTACAGATGTATCATGGATGTAGTACATACATGTATCATGGATGTAGTACAGATGTATCATGGATGTAGTACAGATGTATCATGGATGTAGTACAGATGTATCATGGATGTAGTACATACATGTATCATGGATGTAGTACATACATGTATCATGGATGTAGTACAGATGTATCATGGATGTAGTACAGATGTATCATGGATGTAGTACATACATGTATCATGGATGTAGTACAGATGTATCAGATGTTCAGATCATGGTTCAGATTCATGTGTTAAACAACCAGGAAAAGTCATGTGAGTGTTTACAGTGAGACCTCGCCCACCGCGCATACTGATTGGCTGACGCCGAAGCATTCCAGTGACCGTTGTCCGTCGGATATAAATTTCCATGTAGAGATGTTCTCTTAGATTTCCCTCAAAGTCTGCTTCTTCAACTCATCATAAAAAGGTAAACATTGACCAGTGGAGATTTGTAATCAATATTTAAGATAGACGAAGCCACCAATCAATAGTTGGGCTTTAAAGTGCTGGAATGTCTTATTTTAAGAGGCGCTGTGCTAAGGTTAGCTTCCGAGATATCCTCGTCATGTGACCTAACAGCAACAGTCAGGTGGCTTCTTATTTGGGTTGTTTTGTTGGGAGCCCTCGCTGCCTTTTAGTTCCTTTTATTCCTCTATCTCACTAAATGCAGCTTGTATTTGCATGACCAGGACGCGTGGGTAATATAACTAAACAGTTGTTTTATTCCCAGAGGACATCTAAAGGGAGAGGATCATGTTTAAGTCGGTGTTGTTCGCCCTGCTCGGGGTCAGTCTGGGGCTGGTCTGTGCCTTCCCTGCCCCGGAGGAAGAGGAGGCAGACGGGGGCAAACATTGGGTGGTGATCGTGGCAGGCTCCAATGGATGGTACAACTACAGACATCAGGTAAATACACCAGGAAAATATGGGAACTGGTTCTGCTAGTGTTTAAAATACTCTGCATGCATGTTAAGAGTAAGATAAAGCACTAAACACATCCATGCTCCAATATTTATCCAATACACCTGTGTTATTATGCAGCTATTGAAGATGTGCAAACTCTAATGCAAAAATGTATGTTCAAGTTGTAACTATGACTTTTATAGACAATTGAAACGTCTTCTGGAGTGTATTACAAGTGTATTACACGTTTTTCATCATGTAATGTATATAAATATGGCATGTAAATAAAGCAAATGGGTTAAAATTTAGGCTTAAAATTAGGTATCAACAAATCATGCGGTACAATCTGTCAAAATCTTGATTGTACATGATTATAGAGTTTGGTGTTCCTTGTGCTGCATTATGAGGTGATAAGACATTTGAAGTTACAATGCCCTGTATGAATCTATGGATGCAAGTTTATTCTTAGTTACAAGAGACGGGCAGGACAATGGACTACACAGCATATCTGCCTCGAACCCAAGTCTCTGCCAGAGCCTCTGTGCTCTTGAGTTTTTATACCAGAAGTACAAAACTTCATACATATAACAACATAATGTAATGTGTTAATCAACCCTTACACTCGAAGACAAATACAGACAAACAAAAGGTTTTCTGGGTGGAGATCGTGAGTCTGCTAAGCTTCTTCACATTATGTAAATGTAAGGTCTGGTTTCTCAGGCTGAATCATATCGTATTAACGCAAAGACATAATTATCAGGACATAAATATTAACACATTTCTGTCACAATGGCTATAGTTTTGTTGAAAAAAAAAGTAATTCAATCTAAATGATTTGGCTGTTGCCCGTATGTAATTCATGTTTTCTTCTTCTAGGCTGATGCTTGCCATGCCTACCAGATTGTCCATAAGAACGGTATCCCAGATGAAAACATTATAGTTATGATGTATGATGACCTGGCACAAAATGAAGCGTGAGTTTCATCAGATATTTCTTTCCTGTTCTATTCCTATACTTCCTTGTTACACAAATAATTGAATGGGTAAAAAGCTGAATATTGAATATGAGAACTATTTCAATGCCTTATTATTCGTCTGCCGGGTAACTTCAATTAAACTTAAGCTTCCAGACATTCATAATCACAGTCCTCGACCTAGATTGGATTTTTCTGCCATTTATAGTAGAAGATCAAATTATGAAGACTTTATTCATAACATAAATGCAACATTTACACATTTGGGGTTTGTGTCACCTAGGTTTGTTTGAGAATATGTTAGAGAAAAATAAACAATTATATCTATTACAATCTAGGTCTGTGCTGTCATAAATCCAAGTGGCATAGATTTTAGTAATAGTGAACGTGAATGCAACTGCAAATCCTTATTGCACTACATTACGCCTATTTTTATTCATCATGACAGCAAAGCCAAAGTGCTATGTCTCATGTTGCTGTGGTATGTGGCTCTGTGAGAGAAGAGCATGACATGACTGAATTTAGGGTCAAGAGTCACAAGAAACTCATTTAACTGCTTTACTTTGTCCCAGCAGAAATGTTACAGACAGTCTACACTTACAGGAGTAAAAGGGAAAGTTAAGGGATCATGTAAATTGAATAAGACTGTTGCCATCACAACATTAATAGGCTCAGGTTTTATGGGACTGACTTTCATTTTACCATGGCTTTTGTATCTTTTTATGATAAAAAAAACAACAACTACTACATAAAATTAGTAACAGCAACATTTACTTATTACTTACGAAACTGAGCTAAAATGCCACATTGAGGAACTAAGAATATTATTTTATTTTGAGATTTTGCATATTGATTAGTTTCATAGCCAACTATGTTCCAAAAGGGTGTTGTATATAGAGAACAAGTCCCTAACACCAGGCCTCATGATTCATGAATCTAATCATCATATTGATAATAAAGAATAAGTAATTGCTAGACATAAATGTTTCTTTGGTCAATCAGTAACTTGTGATGTAACAATGGAGTGAGAGTTGGTTTGGCACTTTCTGGACCACTGCTTTATTGTGGTCAGTATAGTAATAGTCCCAGTAATACATATCATTTTAAATAATTAAATATAGCCACTTAATTATGTAAAAACACAACTGTTCCATATTCTTCATCAGATAATGTCTGTATTTTTTTTATACAGTCTCTCCAGTGAGTCATCCACTGGCTTTGGCAGTTAGTAAAAGGACCTAACATGTTCAAATGTTTCCCACATTCATGTATTTCTCAGACTTATTGCCTTTGTTATTTAAAAAAGGGAACAAAACTTGTCAGTGAGCCACATTGCCTATACGTACATGTATTTTTTTGTTAACTCTGTTGATTTCTTAACCAAAGCCTGTCTGATTTGGTCAAAGGAAAAACGAACACATGCCACTTTTTCTTTGTCTTTGAATGATTTGTGGTATTTTGCCCTCTCAGCTCTTCACACTTCCTCTTGTGACTTGTGATGTTTGTGTGCAGTAATCCCACCCCAGGAGAGATAATCAACAGGCCTAATGGCACTGATGTCTACAAGGGAGTGCCCAAAGACTACATTGGACAAGTAAATACAAATACATGTGTAACCACAATTTACTTAAAAAGATACTTGTGTGAATATAGATTTTTCTGTCTACAGGATGTGACTCCTAAGAACTTCCTGGCCGTGTTAAAGGGCGACTCTGCAAGTGTCAAAGGAGGATCAGGAAAAGTGCTGAAGAGGCAAGTCACACAAAAAAAGGATTGTACAGAAATTTAGATTTGATTCTCCAGTGTCATGTATATATAATTCTGAATGATCCTTTTTAAAGATAAGATAGTACTTTGATTATTTGAAAGTGGAATTTACCGGGACATGTTTGTATTGCTGAGATTTCTTATTCGTCACTTGATCTTCATTGTACCCTGTAGCCTCTTGCGAGCAGCTCATTTTGGTCAAACCGGTTTTATTCAAGTTCTAACATCGCTCTTTTCTTTCGACAGTGGCCCTAAAGACAATGTGTTCGTTTACTTCACTGATCACGGCGCTCCGGGCATCCTGGCCTTTCCCGACGATGATGTAAGCATTTCATTTACCCAAAACATACCGCCATCAATCGCCATCAATCACTCTATCAACTCTTTTAGGCTGTCTTTAAATGTCAAAACAGGTACAGGAAGAAACCGTACGTTGTTTTACTAGTTTAGTCAGGTGATGGAGGTCCAAAGGGAAAGTACAGGTGTTGCAGTGGCATATTTTTACACACACAAACCACTGTGTCTAAGAGAAGAGACTACATTCTTTGTCTGTGTAAAAACCTTTGTGAGCTAGGTTGTAAGTAGAAAACGCTTTGCACCTTTGACGCGGTGGACAAGGTTAGCCTCAACCCGATCTTACAGAATTGTGTTAAAGCAGAACTACCGTATTTTCCGGACTATAAGTCGCACCGGCCAAAAAATGCATAATAGAGAAGAAATAAACATACATAAGTTGAACTGGAGTATGAAATGTGGTTGCAAGTGTGAAAATAACAAATAATATCACATATAAGTCTCTCCGGAGTATAAGTATATAAGTATAAAAATAAGTATAAGTCGCACCCCGGCCAAAACTATGAAAATACAGTAGTTCAATTTAAACTGTTAGGCTCACTTACCTAAGGCATTGCGAGCATCGTATTTATTCACAGTGATGAGTTCACAAATAGCTAGCAAACATTAGCATGCTAACAGAGCACTTTTCTTATTTCGCTATAAAAAACGCTCAGACGACTGATTCTAGACCGCACACATCAGTCTCAGTTTGACCCATAGAGCTGCTTTTACAATATTTCTGTACTGAGGCAATACTGATTTTATTATATACATAAAAAAATAAAAAGTAGGTACAGGCTTGAGTGTACGATTTAAAGGTGCACTATGTACCAGTACATTTGGAGGGTCTGTCACCTGCTTGGCTCACGAAAATGTTATAGCTTTGCCTGAAAATGTTCCTCAATATGGCATTAAACATGTCTATCTTTCATTTATTTAATTACAAGCATTTTTATTGCCAAAAAATAACTGATTTGCTGGAGTATATTGCGTGTCTCAATAATGAACTCAAGGTATAACGAAAATTATGTCTGCTCAAAAAATATGTTGAATGAACAGGATAATTCAGTACGATAAAAAGCAGCTTCTGTTATCAAAAGTTAAATTGTGTATTATTTTTCAGCTTGCAGTGGACGACCTCCAAGCAGCCATCAAATACATGCATGACAACAACATGTACAAAAAGGTAAAGTCTTGTTACGTCTTATTACTGTGTCATTACAAGGCTCTGTGATAAATTCAAATGTTATCTTTTTTGTTTTTGTAGATGGTGCTTTACATTGAAGCCTGTGAGTCTGGATCAATGATGACTGATCTTCCTGAGAATATCAATGGTACGTCAACAGTTACAAAATTAACAAACTCTTTTTCTTGTTTTGGTTAAGAAGGGATTATGATTATGACACTTTGTCTAATCCCTTAAATAAAATGCTGTTAATGTTAATCTTCAGGTTAACCACAAACCATCAAGGGTGCTCTTTGTAATTTCTCTTTCTGTTGGAGGGTCAGCTGCTCGTCTCTGTTGACCTGCAATATTCCACACTATTGCATTTAACTTTAAGCCAGTAGCGCCACCTGTCCAAGTTACAGGTTAGATCTGTGCAGAGGCGACTCCACTCACACTGTAGAAAAATACACACACTTTTCAATGTATTTTTGAGCAGTAACGTAACAGACTAAATTCTTGATCGATTCGTTTAATAGCATACGGGGGAAAGCAGTAGCGACAAGGTAAACCCCCACTATGAAAGTTACACGTTTTAGATGTAGTTTGTAAAAATAAAATCCGTCTAATCTTTGACTTCCAGTGTTCTGTTGCAAAAGGCTAAGTTCAAAGTGCTCTTATGGCTTTCTTTGACTCGACGTGGCTTTCACCTATTGACTTTATTTTTATCACCGTTTTGTCTCATGTGATTTCTGCTTAAACAAACATTTCAAGCCCTTTTTTACCTTCTCATTTGCCAAACTACTGATGCAGCGCTTTGAGGGTGGACTTTATACCTCACAGTGTCACATTTGTGCATCGAGGCTGAAACTTGTGGCAGATCACTGTCATGTGCTACTCCTCATGTGATGGTTATAACCGGGCCGCAAATTGATTTATTACTAATGGAGCGAGGTTACACAACGTCACAGCCATTGCAATTGTAGAGAAAA
The DNA here is from genome assembly GCF_026437365.1 of Eucyclogobius newberryi. Classification (NCBI taxonomy): domain Eukaryota; kingdom Metazoa; phylum Chordata; class Actinopteri; order Gobiiformes; family Gobiidae; genus Eucyclogobius; species Eucyclogobius newberryi. The sequence goes on from NW_027315846.1 coordinate 12,491,670, forward strand.
CTTAAATGTTTCTTGAGCTATTGTTGACAAAAGAAGGCTGTGGATAGGATTTAACAGGAAAAGCAATAGTTACAGTAAATTCCTCTGTTTCTGTTCCTGCGTTTGTACACTTTGCCCATTAAATCTGCTACGGTATAATTTTCCGTTGTCGTTTCTCCCTTCAGTCTATGCCACCACAGCAGCCAATGACCACGAGTCGTCCTACGCCTGTTACTACGACGAGAAAAGGGACACGTATTTGGGAGACTTGTACAGCGTCAACTGGATGGAGGACTCTGACGCGGTGAGTCGATTTGGAACACGCCTTGTGCTTATGATATTCATGCTGTGTTTTGCATTAAAAGAGGAGACTTCTGTGGCTCCTCATAGTCTACAACAAGATGAGCAATAAATTGGTGTTAAAACTGTATTTATTTTGTTGTACAGTATTATCATAAGTACATAAGTAATCTTTTAATCAATCCTTTTAGGCCACAAGTGACATTTTAACAACCAAAATGTAATCAATACATGTTTTTTCAAGAAGGATTGCCTAAGCCACTGTACAAACCTGTGACAAACTATTTATTTTACTATAGAAAAACATAACTGAATGTCTTCTACATTTACAAACTTTTAGGCATGTTGCGTTGTGTCAGTTTTTAAATAGGACAAATCACTACTACTAATTCTATTTAAGATGTGTATTGTATATTTATCTATTTATTTCTGTTTTGTAAATCCTTTGTAGGAAGACTTGACCAAAGAGACATTGCAGAAGCAGTTCAAAATTGTCAAAAGCCACACAAACACCAGCCACGTCCAGCAGTTTGGCAACAAGGTAATGCCGTAACAAACCTTATACTTCACACAATATTACCAAACCATTGACCGGGCTTTCCTCCTCTCTGCTCAGACTCTGTCCCACATGAAGGTGATGGCCTTTCAGGGCGGTCCCAAAGCCGTGTCTCGGCCTGCCCCGGGCCCTCTGCCCCCCGTCTCCAACCCCGACCTCACCCCGAGCCCCGATGTCCCGCTGGCCATCCTCAAGAGGAAGATGATGGCTTCAAACGACATCAGGGAGGCGCGGGGCCTGCTCATGGAGATCGACGTACACCTCAAGGTAACTCGTCAGATTTTGAGTTTTGAACAGGTTTAGTGGTGAGATTGTGTAGAGTGGTCATTTAAAAACAGCTACTAAATAGAAATAGAAATGTACCAAAAGATCAAAGTACTTTCTTCTTCTTTTTTACCAAGAGGTACTGTATACAGCCAAATCCTCTGCTCCAAACCAATTGCTTTTACTGAGAAAATGTAGAATTCAGGAAATCTGGTCGTATAAATTATTAATTAGATAAAATAAAATAAAAATCACGATCGAACAATATGAGCAATTAAAAAGAAGGAACATCTCTCAGCCCTACTTTCTTTAGAACTTTTCCGTAGTTATGATAGTTGACTGTCCATGTGAATCTATACTATATATAATTAGTATTTTCTTCACTGGTTTAAAATGCTATTTTCAGATCCGGCAGATTTTGGCGGAGAACATGTTCCAGATCGCCCTCACTGTGACCGGAGACAAACTCAAAGCCCAAGGGATCGTCAACAGCAAGACCCTTCTGACTCTGCATCAGTGCTACAAGACTGCTCTGTACCACTACAGAGACAACTGCTTCAACTGGCACAGCACACAGGTACAGCCACTTACGTTTCACAACCACAGCAGCAGTAAAAGCGGTCTGTGCTTTGCTCTATTATCATTTTTGAAACCCTTGGATACTCGTAATGTTGCATTTAATGTCACAGTTGCTAAAGTGTCTATTATTCCTATTTGAGATAAGATAAGCTTTATTGGTCCCACAATGGGGAAATTCCAGTGTTGCAACACAGATTAGGTACCTAAGTGTAATAATAAAAACAGATAACTTAGAAATAACTCATTTACAGCTGTTATATGGACAGCTGTTATATTTAAAAGCAGAAATGAGCACTGGTAGTCTGCATGGCATTCGCAAAAGATAATTTGGTTTCAATTCCCGTTTCTACATATATTCTTCATTTGCTGAACTCAATCAAGCTTTTAGGACTGTATGCATTTAGTCGTTTAGTCAATTAACTGGTTGATGGTGTCTTAGTCAACCAGCATTTGAATTACCGGTAGTTGACACATTTTTTGTTGGACAAGAGCAAAAAAAATATGATTTTAAGTGAGTTAGCAGGAGAGGATTTGTGAGATAATAGTGTTAAGTCATAGAAATCTGCTGTTTACTACACATTTACTTGCTTTTTTTAAAGTATGCTTGGTCCTAATTTGTACCAGTTTTAATCCTGGACCTGGTTTAGTCTTGTTCCTTGTCTGGTTTGTGTGGTGAATGTACTAACGTGAAGGCAGCCTTACGTTTGCACATTAACACACATGTTCCTAGTGAAGGAAGCTTGTGCACCTGTGAGATGAATACCGAAGAGGAAGTTTGACTCGTTCTTGCCTTGTGACTCTTAATTGATGTGGTGTCTGTGTCTGCTTACAGTATGAATACGCCCTGAGACACTTGTACGCTCTGGTGAACTTGTGCGAGGGAGGATACTCTGCTCAAAGGTACAGTACTGTCTCTTTTAAACTGAATGAATCCCTAGGTGTATCTTCCATTTCAAAGAAGGAAAATGTAACAGAAACAAAGTTGAGTTGAAGTGTAAATCTTATATTTATATTTGTGGCATTTTATTATGATTTGTATGGAGTAGTGAACTTTCAAATGTGCCTTGAAAGAGACCTTAACCTAAACTTGACAACGTTGATGAATCAATCACCCAAACTTAATTTGTATAGCACTTTATAACAGAAGCAACTTAATCAAAGTGCATTCCAGAAGTTAATGATGACAAGGCAAGGCAAACACTATACAAAGCAATAGAAATACAACAAAAGTATAGTTATGTAACACAATTGTGAACAAATATGTCTTTAGCTTGGCTTTGAACAGAGAAAAAGTCGTGATTGACCATAAATCCAGCTCGCATAGACAAGATACTGTACACGGCTTTATAAACAAACATTAACAGTTTAAAATCATTTCTGAAGTGTACTGTGAGCCAATGGAGAGAAAGTACAGAACCAGGTGATGTGTTAGTCATTAAGTCTTTTTGGACGTTGAAGAGTGGACTGTTTTATTTATACTGTACCAACATAGCCATAAATATCCACCATAAATTGATGGTCCACTTATTAATCAATGGCATCTCAACTGTGATTATCCCACTGTAAGTTGAAATGATCATGTTTTTTCTCTCTCTCTCTCTTTAGCATCTTGAATGCTATGGACTCCGTGTGCCTCTCCCGCTTCTAAAAAGATCATCATCGCTCCTTTATCTGGAAAAATTGGTTTTCCAGGTCCCAATTGCACTGCTGAAACACCAATCAATACAAACAAGCATATGCCATCATGAACGCACTCTTCTGTTTTTAAGCCTGACCTGTGAATCAATTTGACTTTCTTTTTCTATTATTCTTTTTTAAACTGGTTTTATGATGAGTTGCTGTGAACAATTAAGGTGATTTTTATATTGTCTAAATGTGTTTTGGGATTACTGACATATAATTGGTTGCTGAAAGCTTTATGGCCTGGTGTGAATGTTGAGATTATGTGTAAGGGAGAAATAAAAAATAAATATTTGTTGTCGAACAGGGATGTTAAATAAAATTTTACAAACCAAATATCTTTCTGGTTGTTTATGTGCATAGCATAGTTGGTTTTGATTACAATAAATTACTTGCAATATTCTACCATAAAAATGACACCTAGCTACTGTTATATTTTATGTCAACTGTTCGATGTTACTGCTACTAAAACAACTACTATTGTCAAGTTTATTTATATTCACTTTACTGTACTGTTTGCTAATTTAGGGTGTCTAATTTAATTCAAAATTAGAGCACACAAAGGAAAATAATCTGAATACCATAAGTAAAGTAGCTAAAAAAGCAAAAGGCATGTCAAAAAATATATTGATATGTAAATGTATAAAAATGTGTCTAAAATGTGTACGGTACATTTCCCCATTGGGACAAATAAAAAATGATCTTACAAGAGCTGTGTAAAGAGAAATAAAGTTTCATTTAGAGCTTCAATAGCTAGGGATCAGATCAAATTAATACAAGTTTGTAGGGGTTAGGGTCCCCTAACCCTTGTCATAGGGGTGGGAATCAGAATACTATCAAAATACACTGCCCATGATGCAATAATATCACGATTTTGCAATACATGCAATAATATAGATAATATTCTGTGATATATCACTGTTTGTAAGAAACACATTTGTTTGTTGTTTGTGGTTTTCGTCCCGGTCGTGGACCACTGGACCAGCTCTATACCCTCCATCGGGTGCTCGAGGGTTCATGGGAGTTTGCCCAACCAGTCCACATGTGCTTTGTGGATCTGGAGAAGGCTTTCGACCGTGTCCCTCGGTGTGTCCTTTGGGGGGTGCTCCGGGAGTACGGGGTCCGGGGCCCTTTGCTCAGGGCTGTCCGGTTCCTGTATGACCGGAGCAGGAGCTGTGTTCGCATTGCCGGCAGTAAGTCAGACCTGTTCCCAGTGCATGTTGGACTCCGCCAGGGCTGCCCTTTGTCACCGGTTCTGTTCATAGTTTTTATGGACAGAATTTCTAGGCGCAGTCAGGGGTCGGAGGGTGTCCGGTTTGGGGACCACAGGATCTCATCTCTGCTGTTTGCAGACGATGTTGTCCTGATGGCTCCATCAAACCCGGACCTGCAACATGCACTGGGACGGTTTGCAGCCGAGTGTGAAGCGGCTGGGATGAGAATCAGCACCTCCAAATCCGAGGCCATGGTTCTCGACCGGAAAAAGGTGGCTTGCCCTCTTCAGGTGGGTGGGGAGTCCTTGCCTCAAGTGGAGGCGTTCAAGTATCTCGGGGTCTTGTTCACGAGTGAGGGAAGGATGGAGCGTGAGATCGACAGGCGGATCGGTGCAGCGGCTGCAGTGATGCAGTCGCTGCATCGGACTGTTGTGGTAAAGAGGGAGCTGAGCCGAAAGGCAAAGCTCTCTATTTACCGGTCGGTCTACGTTCCTACCCTCACCTATGGTCATGAGCTTTGGGTAGTGACCGAAAGAGCAAGATCGCGGATACAAGCGGTCGAAATGAGTTTCCTCCGCCGTGTGGCTGGGCGCTCCCTTAGAGATAGGGTGAGGAGCTCGGCCACACGGGGGGGGAGCTCGGAGTAGAGCCGCTGCTCCTCCACATCGAGAGGAGCCAGCTGAGGTGGCTCGGGGATCTGCTCCGGATGCCTCCTGGGCGCCTCCCTCGGGAGGTGTTTCAGGCATGTCCCACCGGGAAGAGGCCCCAGGGAAGACCCAGGACACGCTGGAGAGACTATGTCTCTTGGCTGGCCTGGGAACGCCTCGGAATCCCCCCGGAGGAGTTGGAGGAAGTGTCTGGGGAGAGGGAAGTCTGGGAGTCCCTGCTCAGACTGCTGCCCCCGCGACCCGGCCCTGGATAAAGCGGCAGAAAATGGATGGATGGATTTGTTTGTTAAAGCACAACCTGCACAATATGAAATACAGTCATTTCAACAATCAAAACAGTGCAAATCAAGTTTACCCTCGGAGATAATAAATATAACCTTCAATATGTCAAATATATTGCATTAACAACAAACAGGCAAAAAAAAGTTTTGAAACGTACACAAAACAAACAACAACCATATATATATATATATATATATATATATATATATATATATATATATATATATATATATATATGAAAAAAAGAAAATAAACAAGAAATTAAAAAATAAATACAAATATTGATGGCAACATATACAGCAGCCAACAATATCATAGAATCAGAATCGGTTTTATTGCCATTGCCAGTGAACAAAATTCACAAAATAGGAACCTGTTTTGGCGATGGGTGTAACAGTGAATAATACTAAAATACAATAACTGAACTGATAAAATATGGATGGCATAAAATGGAAATAGGCACCAACAGGTTTAGCACACACAGGAGCTAAGTGATATATTCTGTGTACATGAACTGATAGATTAATCACAAATAACAACTAAACACTGGCCATATCCTGTATAGTTGCCAGCAATTATGTCACAAAGCACCAACCTTCCTATCACTAAGAGATAAGAGATAAGAGAAAAAAACAAAAACAATAATAAAGAATTAAAAGAACTAATAGTGACCGCGGACTCAGTTAAAGTGACTCTCCCTCGTGGCCAGTAGGTGGCAGCACGAGCTCCAAACTCAGTGTCTCACCTGTAAAAGTGTCCGGAGTGTTGCGTGTTTTGGAACTGCCCTCTGCTCTTGATTCACCTCCTCCTTCATAAAACAAGAAGATCTCTGCACGAAACCCCACGAAAGCTGGACATAAATACCACACCCGTTATAACATCGGATACAAACCATTGAAATAACACATCCGCCGATCTCGTTTGGCTTTAGCATCTTGTTAGCCTTTAGCTGTTAGCTTGTTTGCTAAAAGCCGAGGACAATTTGTGCTAACACCTGGTTCTGAGGATAGAGTTGTGCTTTTAAAAGAATCTATTAAGCTAATTCCAACCTTTTCACGATGGGGTCCCGTGCATCGACGTTACTGAGAGAAGAGGAAATTGAAGAAATCAAAAAGGAAACGGGATGTAAGTCATGTTAATGTTGATATCTTTGTAGTATTGGAGAGTTACATGCTATAATGAAGTAACATTTTGTCTGCCGCTTGTCTAGTCTCACACAGTCAGATCACTCGCCTGTACAGTCGCTTTACCAGCTTGGACAAAGGTGAAAATGGCACACTGAGGTAAGTAAAGCAGGTCTGATCACATACATATTACAGTGAGTACATGGCTGTTTCAATAGACTCATTATATACAGGGTTGATATACACATATATGTAAAGTGGCACGAACAATCTACATTTGAATCATGTTATTTTATACAGTGTTGATGTGATTTATTGCCTCGACTCATCCAAAAGCACCGCTTACAGATTAAATGTAGTTACTTCTATGTGTTTTTGACAACACTAGAAGCATAAACTATCATTCGTTTTACCAATGTATTGTCCAGCTTGTTTTTTGACTGTGGGGGCAAAGATTAGTCCATGAGGGGGGACCATAGTCTCCTCTATTAATGGGAGACATTATATATGAGTAAAAATAATAACAACCATCACATAAACAAAGACAGCCTGAAATCTAACTACCATATACCGGTAATCACTGTCTAATGGTGCTTGTAAATACTTCGCTATAGATGCCAGATGTCTATTATTTCTAAGGCTCAAAGCTTCATGTGTAAGCCTGCCCTGGCATGTTAAGTTTCATGTATTATATATTGCCACAGAAGGTATGATGAACAATAATATTGAAACTGCTTTATGCCACAACCCTTAGCTATAGGTCTAAATGCACAGTATTGTTGAAAAACACAAGCTGCATCAAATACAAAGCCAAATAAACACTTAAGTACTTAGTTACCTTCTATAATTTCCCATGGTCATTACTTATTCAATGCTCTACATGTCAAAAAAATCCATACCAGTGCAAAGAAAATGTAAACACAACAAATACTGAGCCCCAAAAATATAGTTCCAGCTATAATTAAATGGTCATATTATCATGACAGACCTAATAATGTGTAAACTTTACTAAGACTGAAAAGAGGACTTGACAGTTTCTAACCTCTTTTAAATCCTGTGGTGTTTTGTGTGTGTGTGTTTGTAATGTATTTATTGGAGTAATATTGTAAGATACAGAGCAATTGAGTGAATGTCATACTTGATATTTTGAGCAAGATTTAAACAATGTCTCCTAAATCCCCAAATATAAGATCATTTAAATAACTGTGTCTTTACCAAACGACCTGCTGTCCTTTATGTCGAAACTCTTGTGACTGTAACAAAAAGGCAAGAGGAAGAAGCCTTTCATAACATTAAAACTGTAGTTCTTCTTGTGTCCTTGGGTTTGCCTTCCTTTTTAATTTGAATTGTCCTACTATAGTTAGTTTGTTAAATACACGTCGTAGTTATTGTAAAAAATATTGAAATAACTAAATTACACAAACAAATGGTTAAACGTGAGCTCAGACATAATCGGTCCTAAATCAATGTTTATTTCAAATGGTTTCAGTGTAGCTGGAGATCGATTCTAATCCTTGGAACATTTACATTTCTAGTTACTGTTTATTGTAGTTTGCTATTAACTGTGTCACGCTCCAGTCCTCAAAACAACTAATAGATGAAGACTTGGGTAATCATTAAATATTTCTGTCTTTTAACGGGTCAACGTCAGCGAACAAAAAACTCCCTTTTAGTTTCAGGGATATTTCTTTGTGTCTTTGTTTACACACGACACATTGCCAGTCTGTCTCGTTCTTGCCCTGTTACTTGTCACAACAGTTTCTACTCAGGTTACCATCAAGGTGACTTTTTATAATCACTTAGTTGCCAAAATATTACGTTGCATGCTTGTTTTCGTACATAATTTGATTTGTTTTATTTGTGCCCTAAATGGTGTTTCTTTATCTCACGTTATAAGTAATCACAGACTTTTTTTAAATATCCTATTATTACTACACACTATTTTTTAGATATTTACCTGTAATTGGGATAAAAGGGATAAACGGTCATGGCCAAAACTGAACACATTTCTGACATTCCTGAAATAGTTTTAGGCTTTCTTCAAGTGAATAGCCTTAAGAACTTAGACCTGTCTCAAATTGCCTTTAGTAACAATATTTCTAATTTGTCTTTCAGTCGCGAAGACTTCCAGAGGATTCCTGAGTTGGCCATTAATCCTTTGGGCGACAGAATCATAAACGCTTTCTTCCCAGAGGGGTAAGTTATGCCGGGTATTTGTCAAATCTAGGGCCAAGTTGTTGTTTTTATTCAAATTTTGCATTATGTGCCAACTAGGTTTTCCTAAATTCAACACAATATGAAGGATTGTTTTTTGCCTACTCATTGTGGCTTTACTTTTTTCATGAGCAATACTGTGGTTTACCTCACAGCTATAAACCATCAACATCAAAGACTAAAGTATCTTATTTTTACATATTATACATTAGAAAATATGTATGTAATGTATATTTATGAGTCTGTTTAATCACATTTTTAATACAGTGATTTACTTAGCTGTAGAATTTAAGTTTGAATTTAACTGGACCGTATGGATTTAGTTTCACTTCTTGTCCCTCTTGTTTTGTTGAGTTTTCAATGAGGTGCGGGTGTTTTGAGTGGTGTTGGGTTGCCAGCGTCCTCATCTAGCTAATCAAAAAACTTACGGAGAGCTCTGGCTAAATCTGTAAATTTCGCTTTCAGAGAGGACCAGGTCAATTTCAGAGGCTTCATGCGAACGCTGGCACATTTCAGGCCCATTGAAGACAACGAGAAGAACAAAAATGCTGCCCCGGCCGAGCCTCTAAACAGCAGAACAAACAAACTACTCTGTGAGTGCTGGGATGGGTCCCGTTTATGGCCTGTATTGGATACATTTAGTGCAACTGTGGTTTTAGATGAGTTTAAACATAGATTATCCTGCTGGTTTAGTTCTAGTCATTTTTAGTCCTTGATTAGTCCTGGTTTTCTACTTCCTCCTGGTTTTGTCCAGTTGTTCATTTTGTTCAATCAAGATGGTGGTAGATGCATTTTCTATGTTTTTATAAGAGATAAGATGAAAGTTATTTCCCGGCATAAACTTGTGACCAATTCAAATTTCCCATCTATTTTTTATTTCATTTGACAGTTGCATTCCGGCTTTACGACCTTGACAGAGATGACAAGATTTCCCGAGACGAGCTTCTGCAGGTGAGAGTGGGGTTTCATGTAACCACGCACATTTGGGGTCATTATTCTACAACAAAGGGGCTAAAATGAGATCCTCTTTGGTCGTCCCTGTTACGTCACAACAGAGCCACACTCGTCCCACCTGCACTCACTGAAATCACCCCTGATCATTTTATTGTGGCCCAACTTTATTGAACCAAAAGCTATTTCATGCACTAACAGAATATATAACATGTGTTTCAATTCCATGTACTTATGAAACACATTGATAATCTAAAACTATAGATTTTTGTTGTTAAAGCTACCAACGACACCACTTAAAGCTTCTACAACGCAAATATCGAGTACTTCAAATACCAAAATATGATAATGTTCCCTTTGGTCCATGACTAAAATACACTTTATTTAACTCTTTATTCTTAAGTGTAGGTGGAAGAGTGTTCCTAAAGCCCACAATGTTCTCCTAAACATGATGCAAAACACGTTTATGTTTGAGTGTAATATTTTGTCAACCATAAACAACAATTTGTTCTTTTAATTTTTTTTCCAGACTTTATAATAATTCTGAACTCCTTTATTACTTATGGGAAAAAACATAAAAAAAAACAAATATCCCTAGAGAAAGTTCCTTGACGTGCCTATGACAAGTTGGACGACTCATTGAACTAAAATGCCCTTTATATAAATATATTTAGAAGAAAAAAAAAGAATAGCACATTTTTTTGGGTTTATAATTTCACTTCCTGTTTGTAATTGATGACCTCACTCTAGGAAATTACCCAGTAATGACTGGGCAAAAACATCTAATGTACCATTTTTTTAATTTAACAATTAAAAATATGAGAGCAGGTTTATTTTGTTGAATTAACGTTTAGAGAGTCAAAAAAGTTGTTCCTTTTGTGTAAATTGTGAATGAACTTTGACTGGAATGAATGTCCCTTCAGATTTTTCAACTTTCTCCACAAATACCTATTAGATTGGTGTCAAACTATCATTTATATGTTAAAGTCCAAATTAGAACATGGTAAGAACCTGTTATATGCACTTCAATTTGCTCTTAGTCGAGAACAGAGAGATGGCACATTATTATGTCCTAAGCTTTTCTACTTCACTTTCCCACGTAGCAGTATTTACAGCTTGAGACATTCCTATTGTGTAACATGGATTTCAAAATACTCTTTCAAGATGACAAAACTTTGCTCTTGTCCTGATAATGATATCTGTCTTCAACTCCAGGTCCTGTCGGTCAGACTCTTGTTTTGATGACATTGTGTGTGACCTGTAATTGCTTTAAGCCCCAGCGAAATGATGCTGGCAAATCTCCTGTTTAGTTCAAAATATTTATATGTCGCCTCAAGTACTATTTTTAAATCTGTGTTTGTCACCTTTTATTTGTCAGTAAACAATTAATTGTTCCTCAAAGTGAAAGAATTAAAGTGTTCTTATAATTGTAAGTTATTTAAATTATCTATTAATGAATACTTTTGTCAGAAACCACATTTATTGCAGGTATTTTTCAACATTTTGTCTTTTGCTCTAAAATGCAGTAAAAATACGCATTTATAAAAAGTATAATCTATTGGAACTGCAATCGAAGTCTTGTTTGGCCCTTTTCCAGACCTTGGTTAGTCTTGAAATGAGCTCAAACTGGCTCATTAAGTTTCGGTGCATGGAATACATTGGATCATAGCCACATTTGGAGCTCGTTGTCACTCGCTAATATCTAGTTTCTAAAAGCGAGGCATATCAATTATCTGGTGCCACTCATGTTATTTCCAGTGCGGCACGTGTCGCTTTTCGCTTCACACCAGATTTAACCGGACGCGCTTTCTAATGAAACACATTTGTTTGTACGATGTGGCTTATTTTCCAGCTGTAAACATTAGTGCGATCGTTGTAACATGTTAACGTAGAAATGGCCTGTTCAAAGTAACGGCGTTTGTTTGTCGCGCCCAGGTCTTGAGGATGATGGTGGGAGTGAATATATCAGACGAACAGCTCGGCAGCATCGCGGACAGAACCATCCAGGAAGCGGACACCAACGGAGACGCCGCCATCTCCTTCAACGAGTTCATGAAGGTACACACAAAGTACATGGACGCACAAGGGAGGGCAAAGGAGGTCAATTACCAATTAAATATAATTTAACATAAGATAATACTTTCTTTTTTTGCCATTTAACCATGTTCTAATGGAAATCAATCAACCCGACTCTATTATCATGTTATTAGAAGAATATAGCGGTGTACTTTTAACAAAATATAAAATGAATATAGTAAATTATCTTTAAATAAAGGTAAACTCTCAATAATAGTTATATTAATGCACTGGTTTGTACAAGGAAACTAGTGCCAGTGCCAAAAAGGCTTACCGTATTTTGTGGACTATAAGTCGCACCAGACAAAAAAGGCATAATAGAGAGGAAAAAACATATATAAGTCACACGGGAGTATGAAATGCGGTCGCAAGTGTGAAAATAACAAATAAGTATATAGGTATAAATATAGGTATAAGTCGCACCCTGGCCAAAACTATGAAAAAAGGTGCGACTTATAGTCCGTAAAAAACGGTAATCCTAATGTGCAAACCAATAACCAGCTATATAAATACCGTATGTCACCATTTCTCACTCGTTTTTCTGTCGTAGGTGTTGGAGAAGGTGGACGTAGAGCAGAAGATGAGCATCCGGTTCCTCCACTAAGTTAGACATTCTAGGTTTTTGGCCACAAACCATTTCAAGCGTTTCCTCCAGCTGCTGTGGCCCTCAAGGAGATCCAGACCAAGTGTGTTGAAGTCCCTCGACTGTGCTCTTCAAACAAGGAAAAGGAAAAGTTGCGTGCCTTGGGTAGTTTTATGCAAAGCGAACATCCGCCCCATTTATTTATTAGACGATGATTTTCTTTTCTTCTTTTTTTGTTTGTTTTCTTACCATGGTACAATTAGCTTTGCTTCGGTATGCAAATGTGATTATGGTTTTAGTCATCTTGCCATAAAAGTGTGGTTATTTCACGGATATTTCGCCAAACACAAGTCTACGGAGGAAAGAAAAAATGGCTGAATATTTTTTTTTTTTACCCACAAGTGCCATGGTTTAAGTTCTTACAATACAATATTAACGCTAAACGAGAGCTAAGTCTTTGCATTATATCAACTACTGCCAATAGTTTGGAAAAGATGAAGGACCTATTTCAAATGCTGTCTTATGATGACCTGGATCAGTGCTATTTTTTATATTTTTATTCCCCATAATCTCCTGGTTTGGGAGATGCAAAGTGTTTAGCTTAACAAGTGCCGTCTTGAGTTATCCAAAACAAAATCGTGACTAAACTAAAACTTGAATTGGACTAATCAGGAGTTTAGTCGTGATTGTGATAGAAACCAAGCTTAATATCACTAAACTTGGATTTGAAACTTAAAGTAAGACTCACAAGTTCCACCGTTTTTTTAACCACTCTCAAAATCAACATAGGATCATGTTATATTCAATACTAAACCATCTATTTTATGTCTTTTTGTTTGAAGTCTGAAATTGTTGACCAACATCACTATGCCTAGTGTCAACATTGTTCTCGTCCTGTCTGGTTAGTTTGGCTAACTCCAAGGAATTATATAGCTTATTCTTTATTAATTTATTGTATGTACTGCTAGTCTTTAAAAACACTATGTCTTATCCTTAATCTTGATTGTGTTTGTTGAATAAGTGAACCATCCAGAAACTACTGCAAACAGCACGTGTAATGTGATGTTGGTCCTGCTGCCATCAGTGATTCTTGGATTTGATTTGAATAAAATAAGTGCCATACATGTTTTCAGTGCTTATTTGTAATGTATTGCTCATTTGACAACACGTTTAAACACGTTCATTGAGCCACAAGGGAAATGATATGGAGACAGACAGCAGTGCACATATTACAAAAGAAGAATCATGTCAGACTGATTAAGTGCAAGGAATCAAATGTCACTGGGGTGGTGAAGTTTTGGTGTGATAAAGGTGCACTGTGTAAAATTTTAAACTGGGGTACGCCGCCTGATTGTCTCCATGGAGATGTTATTGCTTAACCTGCAATGTTCCACTATGATATTTAACGTCCTTTCATTCAATCTCTTATCTAACAAAAAGATAAACTAGAAAAACTAATATTCTTACTGTACAAATTTACTTGTCCCCGTGAAGTTAAATGCAAAACTGGAACATTTTAGGCAAAGCAATAACACATTCTTGGAGGGGAAGCACCACTATTAAAAATTGTATATGCATGCACCTTTAAATACTATATGGCATAGATTTTATTTTTTATTCCATATTTTTGTATCCCTATGTATGTTTGTATGTATATATGCAGTATGTAGTACTATTTGCCTTCGAATAAGATTTTGAACAGATGAATTCCCTTTTCTTCTGTCTGAATCATAACTCTTGAGTCTGCTGCAGTTGACAGTAGGGGTTCGATGGTTTCCGGGGCGGGGCTTTTGTATTTGATTGATAGCCCTCGCGTCCAATCAGCGCTTCTTTCCTTTGGCTCGAGGTGGGAGAGAAAAAGAATGGCGTCAGACTGAGGTTGGTGAAGAAGGGGACGAGGGGACCTTCTCCGTCCTTTCGGGGGAGACAGGAGTTTCCCCGAAGGAATGTGCGGAGATACTTATTCAGCAACTTGGCCGTGTTCGTGTGGAGGACAAAAGAGCAAGTGATCAGTTTGTTTGAGAGACGCATCACCGCCGACGAGGAAATACCCTTTGGCTTTTGTTTACCATTGTGTGCAGCTGCAGCCCGAACCACTGCTAAGGTCAGTGCTTTTCAGCCAAAATAATGTCCTTTATAATTGGTTATTTTAAAGAAGATAAGCCCGATGCGTAATTGTATGAAATAACGTAGTTTGCCACAGTTATACAAGTTAAATCCAAGTGGGGAAAAAATAATCTGTATTGAATGTCACACCGCCTTTAGATAAAATAGACCTAATCTTATAACACAAACAGTTGAAATGATTAAATAAGGTGCATCAAAGTGGTATTAATTGGAGAGGACATGAGTCTTAACAAAAACGTACTGTGATTGCATGAAAATGTTTAAATTATTTTTTTGTTTTAGAGGAATTATTTTAAGTGTGTGGCTAATGCACAGTACAATACACAATCAAACATGCATGTTCAGTATAATAATGTAACTCAAACATGTATATTTTCAAGGCATCATGAACACAGAAGACAAAGCGGCAGTGGCCCACCTTGGAGGCGCCTTCTGCACCCATCCATCCATTTCTGCTGAAAAGGAGAGTCCATTATGAAGATGGCCTCATTTGGGACATCGCTGCCCCTTCCTCTGGCAGTGGTTCTCTCTCCCCCGTCTGTCTTCTCCTCCAGCCCTCCCCCTGGTCCTGTCCCACTTCTGCAAATTAATCTGTGACAATAATCATTTTTGTCTCACCATGAGGCACGCACACTGGCTTGATACATTAGGGTAAATCTTTCCTTTGGCCATCTAAATTCACATTATTCCCTGATACGTTTTTATCAATTATTTTTGTGTGTGAGCAAAAGTCAGGCAATCATTTAAAAAAAAAAAATGTTTGAACGTATATTATTAGAGATAAAGAATAGTTTAAGAACAAATCGCTTACCTTTTCCTATATCTTTTCTATGAAGACACATCTACTGTAGCAAAGATCAAGGCCTGTGATTCAAATAGCCTCATATATAGTTTTGATTTGCACTACCTCATTGCCAAAAAAAAATAGTAACATTAGTAGCAGTTTTATACTTGATTAAAATGCCTTTGGATCATGGCTAACTGTAGTCATCGAGTTCAGATGGTGAAAAGCCCAAGATATAGTTTCAACTTATAGGTCTTCTATGCATTGGTGTTTATGGAGCTTGCCAAATTAATGACTTTAATCTTGAAAATTCTCCCTGGATGTTTTAGAATTGGCATCTCTGTAGGTTTAGTCAAATACAATCCACATTTACCATATTGCATTTTCTTTTCCAGTTCTTGTATCATTTGCATTTTTAACCAATTAAATTGTCTAAGAAGACTCTTCGTGCCATCTTTTGGGCACCAACGATATTAAATCATATTTACTATAATTTTTTAGATGGAGTTCACACAAAAGAAAAACCCTGGTTCCACTTTGTCTAAAATATCTTCAATTTTCTTTTATACTGTTATGCTCATATTTTATCATGTTAAACCGGGATTTGTGCAATATTTGATCTAAAACTGTCATTGTTGACCAAACTGTATATTGTAAAAAAAGAAAAACAAGTGACAAGTTGTTTGAAAAGCAACAAAATCACCAATGTCTTCCATTAAGATATGTATAGACTCACATGCATTAGCATTTAGCTTAGCCAACATTATTGTAGCCATGCATGATCAGTAGTAATGCTTGCTTTATGACAAATAATAAAAGAAACCCATTTTTAGATTTAAGAGCTCAGATTTGTAGATTTTAATCAATTAAGGTGTTTGGCAATTGCTGTGTTCATGTGCTCCTCGGATTTGTCAAATTCGTCGTCTGTTTTAAAAGTTATTAGATGCTGCAACATTGAGAACATTAAACCACATTCTATAACGTTAAATAGAATGGTTGCCTGCTGATGAACTGCAGTATTTTAAACTCAAAGACTTAAGTCACTAACCTAATGATATTATCTTTCAACTAATAATCTAATGAAAAATTAGATTTAAACATTACAATTTTTAAAGCAACAATAGTGAAGCTGGTCAGTCTCCATCCTTCACTCCTAGACTCAAGTACGGCTTAACTTGGCTTACAATTCAAGCTTAATGTTACCTTTTTATGTTGTAATGTTATCTACTTCTCTGAAAATGGATGAATATCATAAACTGCATTAGCAAATAGTGTTTTTAACCACCCATCATCAGCTGTTGTTTATGATGACAGGATGGAAAGGACTACTGTTTCCGAGGACACCTTGAACGCAGCATTAGCCCAGTATACATTCAATCTATATTCTCAAATCAACACTAGGACATTTTAAGCATAAACCATTATGATAAGCCTTGCATGTGTGCTCAAACAGCAAACCAGATGTTATCTTTTGAACCAACCAAACGCTATGTATTTTCTCTGACACACTCAAAGTTTTAGTAAACAAAGTTGTAGCATTTTTAGTCTTTGATTTGAGATATTTTATAACATACATTCATTATATTTTATCCATAAAATTGTATTGGGTTAGCTATTTAGAAGCAATAACCTACAAATGCATGATTTAATACCAGGGTTTTAGTGGTTAAAAGTAGCATATAATTGGTTGTGTAGCCTTCCTTAAATCTACTTTTTCTTTTGACTTTTTAGAGATAAGAAGTTATATTTACTAGGAACAACTGTATGGCATTGTGGAAACACATAACCATATGTTTATATTTTTCAAAGACTATTTTCCCAAACTTGCACCAAAATATTTTGCAAAAAACATGCTCTATTGTACAGAAACCATTCATTTGTTTACTAAAAATATAGACTTTAAGTAACTGTAGCTGCAAAACTAACATCCAATCATACTTGACACTTGTTTGGAAAAGCACTTTGTAATAACTTGCCTCATTTAAGACCATTTCTCATAATTCTGTCTTAAAATACTATGTTTTCTCTTCAAATTCTGTAAAGGGAATTTATAATCAAAAACGTACTTAGGCAACAATGATATTGATGTATGGGTTTTAAAAATATGCATGATTTAGATGAATAATGAATGATTTGTATTGCATGCAATAATCCAACTTTGTAATGTGAATGGGTGTAACCTTAGGGTGTTCATATCAGATGTTTGTTGTGATAAGTGACGTTTGGGGACAAAGTTTGACACAGGAGTAAAGAGTCCTGTAGGAAAAGACATTATGTTTAAGGAAAATGTTAATCAATTAAAAATCCAAATTAAATTGGAATATAATATGAAAGCCTGTGATGGTTCAAAACGTATTATTAAAATAATATCTTCTTCAGTGTTGATTCATTCATATTCATACTTTGTCGGTCAAGGTGTTGCGATACCAAAGGAGACGGTGCAACACTGGAACAAATAGTTTATTTTTGTTTGTAAACTTAAGACAATACAATGATTTATTAAATTCTCACAAAAATCCATAATGGGGCAGATGCCACTCCTGACGTCAACCTTTGTTCCCAACAATAAATAATGGTAATTGTTACAAAGTGATTATTGACTTTGGTGATCACGTTTCCACTGTTTGCGGTGGACTGTGTAGAAACTATGCACTCCAGTGAGAGGATGTGGGCATGCTTCTATCTGTAAGCCTCTTTGTCTGGTTTTGTATTAACAAAAAAAAAAAACAGCAATAAAATGCAGCATGGTGCCAATAGGAGAATGTGTCATGACTTTATTTTACAAGAAACATCCATATGAGTTTTGGAAGAAACTATTATCTACAACTAGGGTTGTCATATAACTTTTACTTCACACTATTGCAGTTATTCAATCATTGACAAGACAAGTCAGTGAAACCTTAAATTTAATATTTACTTTTATCTAATTGATACTCGAGTTGGCCCCTGTCCAGGCTGTGCCCTGCCTAAGGCCCAAAGTCACTGGGATAGGCTCCAGTCACCCGTGACCCCGAAAGGGAACAAGCAGTAGAAAATGAATGAATGAATAGTTGATACCCATTCTTCTTGTGTTTCATGCGTCACAAAATAAGTTAATGTGACAAAAGACCAGCTACAACTGAATTTGACATGTAGGTTTATATTTTAAAGTACAGGTTGATTTGAAATTATACATCTGTGCATCTAAATTTCTTGAGGATTTTGATTATAATTTCTATTAGTTCTTACGGTTATGTTGTGACTGGTATAATCACAATTTTCTATTAACTGATTGACAAAAAAATCTTGATATCCAACACACAACTATTCACCTTCATGATGAGAAGATTCATGACATATGAGTTTGGATTAGAATTGAAGAAAGTAGTTGCACAAAAACTTGCATTGAAATAATATCTTAAATTTCGTCGATAGACTAATTGCTGCTTGCGGAACTTAAAACTGTGCCGTGAGCCAGTTCCTCCTTAAAGCGGGACATTTGAGTGTACATCGCTTGAAACTTGTGCCTCATCTGAAATAAATAGGACAAAAAAATTCAGTAATAAACGAGAAAACAACACATTAGGCATTGCCCTGCACCATTTACTAAAGGACAGAGCAATTAAATCATTGATGACAGTTATGTTACCACAGTTACTTGAGACATAGATGGAATGTCGAAATGAGCATAGAAAGTCCTATATTTCACATTTCTGCTTCAAAATGTAAAATACATACATTGCCTCACCTCTTTCATGCTTTCTCTGAGAGGGTTGACTTCAAAAGATATTGAAGTCGCTTTCACCATTGAGCTGCTGTTGAGGAGGTAACTACAAAAAGACAAAATCACATTCAAACAGCGCAAAAAAACAAAAAAACAAAACTGCTTTGAATATAGTATAAATTAGATATTACAACACAAATAATAATAATGCACCGATATAAGAGTGAATTACTACTACTATTACTGTTAGCAAAGATCAAGGCCTGTGATTCAATTAGCCTCATATATAGTTTTGATTTGCACTACCTCATTGCCAAAAAAAAATAGTAACATTAGTAGCAGTTTTATACTATTATATATTATACTATTACTGTTAATGTAATACCTAAATATTAAAATGTTCGGATAGAGTTATGAGCACGTCTCACCAGCTGATGTTTGCTTTATGGAGCAGGAACATGGAACGACAGTTAGAGAGTCGAGCCGGAGCCGAGTGAATGATTCTTCCAACAAAAGAGCGACAGCAGCGGCAAGAAAGAAAACTGTAGATACTGAGACAAGACAGAGGAACACGGTTTGGATGGGGGAAAAATAGGGCCCTTAATTAGATCATAATACAGTAATAAAAAATAGAAACAGGGGCTTATACAGTGTACACACATATATATTGTAGATGATACTCAATGCATACAAAAGGTGTTTCGTTGAACTTACCAATGAGTCAAGTCTCCTTTCTGTTCTGTCTCCTTTTTATCACTGATGACAACAGCTTTGGTAACTTCTGAAAAGGAGAAACACACATGAGTTACAACTTTACACAAGCAAAAACGTTTGGACTTTGTTTTGGATCAAAAACTTAAACTGGATAGTGACTGTAGATTAGAACATGCAGAGAAATCACAGTCTGCTACGTTTAGTTCTATTTAAACTCAGGCAAGGCAAAATAAATGTAATATGCTGCACTGTGCATAGTAGTGGTGCAGCCTTATCCTTTAAATGTTATTATCATGCACATTCTATTGCTATTATCTGATTGTGTGACAACGTTTAAATGAAAAACACAGGTAATACAACAGATAGCATTCTTGGTAATAAAGTATTTTGCAGTACTCTAATTCCTCACTCATGAACAGGATGCAGCCCATGGTCTGGACTTCTCCGCAGACGCTCAGTCCGTCTCCTAATACCGTGTTGCACTTTTCACAGTGGAAAGTGATCCACCGTCTGTCTATGTCAGAAAGTAACTTCGCATGGTCCGAGCGGTGCAGTATCAAACTGTCTTTAAACTCCATTATTTCTCGTGTTTTGGAGGATTCAACGCAAAACAGAGACTGATTTGAATTTGGTTGTAAGTGTCTTCTTTTACTTTTTTTCTCCTTGTGATAAGAGAATAGCGCCACCTACTGGTCTGGAAGCAGCGAACACGACTTAAGTTTTCCGCCACATGTTCTTATTTTTGATACATTAAACTAGACACCTGTATTGAACTAAATGAAAAAAATGAATTTACAATAAATAAATAATACAAAACATATTAATATAAGTTGGTTGAAATGTGACTCCACTCTAATTGGCTGAAATATACTTCCGCTAAGTTTCTTTGACCAATCAGAAGTCGTGTTCTGGTGTGTTTTGAATCAGAGCGGTTTCAACCGTCAGCCACCTCCTCCCATTGAGCAAAGCGACAATACTACGTGTGCGCGGCTATATTAGAGGGATTTTGTTTTTTATTAAATTACCGAGAAAAAATGGATTTGGACTCTATGAAGTATGCGGCGTTACAAAAGCTTGCCAAGGAGCTGGGACTTAAAGCCAACATGAAGGTAGCATGCAAGTTACATTACCTTAGCTCGCTGCACAAAAGCGTCCAAGCTAACGCGAACTGTTCTCTTTAAAACTGTTCACTAATGCACGTAATTTAACCTACATTTACTCGTCTACAGGCCGACAAACTGCTGCAAGCGATCAAACAGCACTACGAACACCAAGGAAAAGAACAAAACCAGGAAGAGAACAACGTAAGAACATTTTATGGCGATTCTAGTCTAGTTTCATTTCTTGTTCTCGCACATTGCATTCGTCTGATCAATCCTCATTTTCGTCCAAAATGTTGTGCAGGATGCAACCCCAGATCCCCCCAAACCAGTAAAGGAGAGCACCCCTGCAGCTGCTTTTGTCAACACACGCAGAGGGAAAAGAGCAGGGGCCAAGAGAAAGATGTCTGATGCTGCAAGCACAGAGTCTGAGGAGGCTGCGTCTGCTCCAGAGGTAAAACATGCACCAAATAAAGACGAGGTGGAATGAACGCCACGTTATTCATCCTCCACAAGTTGGTATACAGCATGAATTCAACTAAACCAGGCTTATAAAATTAGTTTCCCACATTGATCGATCCTGATTTTCAATTCAATTGTATTCTGTCTTTTGGCTTTATTTTTCTGAACATAAACAGTACAAATGTCTTCATCTAAAGTCTTTTTTGAAAGAAGTTTGATCTAAACCACATGCTTTTAATGATAGGATTGACTGTGTGCCATTTAAAAATACCCACGCTGATAATTGACCATTAGAAGTGACTGAATCTCGATTTCGATTTACTATTTGATTTTGCAAATATTAAACACTGGTCTTATTAGGCAAGAGGATATAAAAATGCCTCCATTCATTTACTAGGAGTCAGTTGCACCATCTGAACCTGCAAAGAGGAGACGAGTGTCAGCTAAGACTGAGAAAACTGAGGCTCACACAACAAAGGAGGAACCACAAGCGGAAAGAAAAGGTAATAAAGATCATAAAAACACTTCAGTGCTTCATAGTGGAGTTGTTGTCCATCTTATAAATTTTAAAAACAATTTATTGCAGCTCTCAAAGGTGGTAAAATCCCTCGTCTGCAGAAAAAGGTGCCCATAAATCCTGTAACTCCAAGTAAGTTCATTCTAAACATCATTTTACACGATTATTCCACAGTGAAATATTTGTTGCCACTGGATATTTCCCCTTCGTTAATATGTTTTATGATTTATGCAGACTTTAAGAAACTCCACGAGGCGCAGTTCAACAAAATGGAGTCCATTGATTCTTATGTCCAAAGGAAAACCAAACATATGGAGACTTACAAAAACACAGTGAAAGAGCTGAAGGTACAAGTCTACTTTCAAGCCATTTTCAAATTCTCATCAGATTTAGAATGGCAAACATGTAACTTTATTGTTGTATTTATTGTTTAAATGTATTTTCTTTTCCAGAAGCCAAAGCAGACTCGTACCTCTCTCTTCAGTCCTGCTCCTGCCAGTAAATCTCAGGTGGAGGAAAAGCGCAGACACACTTTAATCTCCGCCTCAAAGACTAAAACTGGACCCAAAAAGTCTGTCGGGAAAGCGGATGTCATTTTCAAACCCACTGTCCTGTCCACACGAAGAATCAATGTGCGGTAAGTCATTGCTTTACGTTTACTTCTTTTGTACATGTTCACGCCCTAGTTAAATTTATATTAGATTTTTCTTGGGTTGGTTTAGTTGAGTAGTTTTGCATTCAACATTTTTCAGTTTCCTCCATAGTTTAGACGTTGAGTTGCTATGGATTTGGCTGATACATGCACAGAAGCATACTTTATAACTGGTGACATTTTGTGGACGGTTGCGTCGGCGTGTTTGTTTTAATGTCCTAATTTACACTAATGCAAATGAGGATTGCATTTCTTTGGCACAGTGATGTAATGAGTTAAGATTCTGCAGGTTTTCGGCGGCTACTAAAGACAACGAACACAAAAAATCCCTGATAAAGACTCCAGCTCGGATGTCTCCCTGTGTGGCCTCCAGCACTCCCCTGGAAAAACCAGGAGTGAAGACAAATGCTGTTAAAATTACAACTCTGTCTGCCATCAAAACGCCAGGTACATTTACACTACTAATGATTCAAAATGTAATACTGGAACACGACCAAAAGCATACATTTAGTGACTGTTTGCTTTGTTGTATTTTAAGGACCATTTGTTTTTACTGGGAACACGAGCACAAACATCACTCCCGGGACACAGAAGAAAAATGCCTTTGATATTAAAGCAAGTCTGGCTCGTCCACTCGGCTACAAGCCACACACAGGTACTAAAGCAGCCAGTGGGTCTTATATGGTTTTATTTTTCAGCAATAATTCTACTTTTTGCTCCTTTTTTGTAGGGAAGCTGAAGCCTTTCGCAGAAACTAAAGAAAACTCAGCAGCCAACAAGTCTGTCACAGTGACCTCTCATCAGAAGGTCACTATCAACTCCCATCAGAAAAACTACAAACAGCACCAAGTTCAGACGAGGTAATTAAAAAAAATCATGGTTTTGTTTGGATTAAGATGTTAAAATGTTGGTATTTGATAAATAACTAGTGGTTTAAACCTTTCTACCCTTCTGCCTTTTATTTGCCTGGAAATAGCTTAACACAGCTGTAACTCATGACTTATTCTTCCATGTGGTTTAGGAATGACAGAAGAGCAAAACACAATGAAGACCGAAAACAGAAGAAGAATGATCTTCTGGGCGCTCGAAGAGGCCTCGTCATGATGTGAGCAAGACTCACAATTGTACAGTCTCTTTGTAAATACCTTTTTTGTTTAGTAAACTTACGGTTGATTTTTTTTTTACATATTATCTGATGTGTTTCGCTTATGCCCAGTTTTATGTGTATAAATGCCCTGTATGTTCCAAGTCAAAACTTGTGCTCTTACATGTGTTTTGTGGTGTTCTTTTTATGTTTTGTGAAAATAGGTTAACGACATAGACAATGCATATTCCTGTTGCTTTTATTTTCGTATAAAATAAAATGTCTCAAATGAATTGTCATAATTTAATACATGTATTTAGTAAGTGTCCTCAAACTTCAGGGTTTCTCTTGTAAAGCTCGTAAGCAAACTCCTCTGTGTGAGCATAATCTTTACAAACGCCAATAAAGTCGATTTCTAACTGGAAAGGTCCGTCCGCTTTATCTCCCAGAGTGAAGCCAACTGAGTCCACCTGTAGAAGAGAAATCCAATTAATCTACAACAATTTTAAGGCATAATGACAATTGAGGGACAAGACAGTGCTGTTACTTTTCAAATGACCGACCTTATCTAGCCACAGACCGTGCTGATCGTCCTGTATCCGGCCTCGATGTGTGAGGAAGAATTTAGAGAAGGGTATCTGTAATATAAGAAAACATATTTGTCAAGGTGCGACATTAAAACATTGATTCCTTTAAGATAAGGCCGTATTTAGTTTAGAATGACCTGAGTGCTGTTTGGGTGACCACCTGTCCCACTTGTGGTGGTCTTGCACAGATATTTATGTCCCTCCCACTCATTTTAAGAATGCCCCACCTTTTCACTTGCACCACGTAAATGTATAAAATGGTAATATTCATATTGGAGGTTGTAATACGATGTGATCCATTACTATTTCAAACTGGCTGTGTTTTCAGGGATAAACACTCAAAATCCTATGGTTTTACCGCAGCCTTTATAAGCAAATGTATAATGCCCGTCCCATCACATTGTGCATCTATGTCCCAAAAATATGTCATAAATTCCAGAGCAACATAATGACTTTGAGGGGTATTTACCTTGATGTCTTGCCAGTAGGGCCCGCCTCGCGTGTACAGGAAGTAGCTGTAGATGTCGTCTTTCTGATGAGAGAAGAAAGTCTCTGAGGCGATGTTGACCATCCACGGACGGCCGTCTCCTCGAACCCTCAAATGGAGAGTGTTGAAACTCGACCAATCAAAGTGTTTCTTTCTGTCAAATGAAGCCTGGGAGAGAAAATGTATTGCTTGTATTTATATCAATATCTGCTAAAGAACATTTTATTTCTGACAAAACATTTAATTTATCTGGTATTCAATCAAGCGGCACAATAATTATCTGCAGAGATTGGTTGAGTAGACAATATTATTATCTAAAATACAATTACACAAGTAAAGCTTAGTGATCCAAATAATTACTACTACTTTAGTACAGAGTAAGAGTTAAGAGTTAATGTAATTGGACAGAAAATAATGCATAGATTCTGGTATTTTATAAGAAAAGTACTAAAACAAATATCTGGTACTGTGAAGGAAATACTAATATTCAACATTATCAACATTAAGCATTTGTCCCTGTGCACTTAATCACAGGGTGTAAATAAATGTAAAAGTAGAAGTAAAATGTTGAATCCAGTCCATCTCTGCTATAAACCTTTCATCCATTATGGCAAGATGAAAAAGAAATACATTTGTGAAATACATCATAAATGAGGTCATTTCATCATTAGATTTAGACATGTACAGCTCAAACAGACTTGATTGCCATAAATATTGATTTTCAGTAACGTACCATTTGTTGTTTGGACTTCATTGTGCAGTAACCGCTGTATCTCGTCTCCCCATCTCTCGGTGGCGTTGAATTCAATGTCCCGTACAGCAAACATGTATTATTATTCTTACCAAGCTTCAAATAGACTTCACTTTTGCCACCAATCTCATGATCTGAAGAAACTACCCACTGATCCAGGCTCTCTGGACCCCTGAACTCCCAAACAACTCTGTTCTGCTCCAATAAATGTTCAATGATCGGCTTTCCTTCGGGACCGACCCAGCGCTCAAGAAACTCCTTTTTCAACAGTGAAACATTTTTCTTGATGCCTGCTAAACCTTTGGATAGGTCAAAGTTGATTTTCTCCCAGGGAAACTTGTTCTCTTTGGGCTGTCCGGGGCGTCTGTAAGGCTCCTGGATAATGGTTCGCTTGGAGGTGATCAGAGGGGACACGGACGAGGCGGAGAGGAGGAGATGGTGGTTGACCAGGCGGGTCACAAAGAGGCGGGGCATCAGGGCGAGGGACATTTCTGCAGGTGTGATGATGTCACTGGAAGTGCAAACGCGGAAATCAATTGACTGATCCTGTACGCTTGCCAGTACTCTTCAGTCATTTTAGACGTCCCCAGCTAATGTTTCTATCCATGACACGCTTCTTCTAATTGGCAAAAAACAAATCAACAAGCAAATAGTTGAAATTTTTTTTTTTTTGAAGATGTGTAAAAATAGTGGTTGAGAACACTCACTAAATTCAAATTCAAGGGGTTAGTTATTTATTTATTTTTAAATCTATGCAAATAACGATTTTTATATTATACATTTACAAATAAAATGTGTAAATTTAGACTGAAAGACGTGATGTAATTACTTGAATATCTTCTCTACATATCTGTAATAATTAGCCTTTTCATGTCATGTAATTTCACAACCTCTAACTAAGAGAGTTGTAGTAATAAATATCTCGAATTGACTTCACTTAACTAGCTTAAATTATATCATTTTACATGTACATGTACCGTTGATCTAACTACATTAGTCATTGAATATACCAATGAGTTATAAAATAATAAGTCATACCGTGTAATGAAAAATTGGCAGCTTTGACAGCAGCTTCGTCCCGCCTCATATCATGTCTAAACTTGAATGTAGAAGTGTGTTTTTAATAAAACACATAACCAGTTCATCAAATAAATGAGTTAAATGCTGTCTCTGGCTTCACTCATTCATGTTACGCACAAGGTTGTTGTGGAACTGCACCGGAAACACAAGCAGATAATCCTCTGCCATCACCGCATAACAGCGCCATCCAGTGTATCGGGGGAGTCAGAACATGCCATACTTATTTGATGGTACAGATATATTTTGAAATTATTGGCAAAATGTTACTGAATGCAATATTATGCTTTCGAAGACAAAGATATATGACACCAATCAGACAAAATAAGTACTTTCTTTAAAAGACGCCTCGTTTTTCATGAAGATTATGGCTTGAAATGTTCCACTGTATTAATTATATATTTTTTGTGTGGATTCAATTACCTGTGTTTTTAAAGCTGAAATAATCAGTTCAACGTCACACAGTGGACAAAGCAAAAACATCTCCATGGAGACAAGTTTATTGCTGACCATCAAACAGAAAAGCTACATAGAATATAAAGCAGCTCTGGACTATAAACAAGCGGAAAGGGACTATTATCCATTCACCAGGAGAGTAATTATGGTTTTACAACAAAACAAATGGTGGAAAGACTACTGAAAATGTAGACTCAAGTAAAATTTGACTGAATTACGTAGTTTCAAACCACAATCTGATTCTGCATATACTGCACTAACTTTTAAGCAGTGCAAGTAATGCTACGATAGTCGAGGATTGGGACAAATGGGATTTATGCAAAAAAAAAGCACAGTAAATAAAAAAATACAAAAGTACTCACAGTAACTAAATGAGTTACTTTCCACCCCTGATGAAAATAAGCCAATACTGTTCTCTCAAAAAAAGGCAAGCGGTTAATGTTTGGCCACTTTTTATTGCACGATTAATCAGAGTGACATCTCGCAAAAAGTGTTTGAGCATTGTGCCAAAAAAACAAGAACTGTTTGATATTTACAATAAAGGTTCAACTATTGGCACTTTTACATTATGTACATATTAATCTGGGTTCTGCTATGACAGTAGTTACATAGACACTTTTCTACAGGCAAAAATAGTGCTTAGGAAAACTCACTACATTCACTCAAAAACAGGTTAGATTGTTACAAAAGCTATGCAAATAACCACCACTTGTCATAATATGTACAAATAAAACGTGGAAATTAGGTTGTAAATAAGACTAATGTAAGGTAGACTGGTTGGCATTATATCAGTCTGTTCTATGGAGTTAAAAAAAAGGCAAGAGAAAACAGCCGTACGAATTGTTTGGGCTGAAGAAAGTAATAAAGACATGAGAAGAAAAATACTTTGACATTCTTGAAGCCTGATCAGTGGTTCTTAATCCCCTATAAGTAAACTGTTGAACACCCATGTTGTATTGTAAACAAAATAAAAATAATTATCATTTAGGAATTTAGATTTAGAAATCGTTTCAAACTTCCGCGCGCACGCGCGCACACACGCACGCACGCACGCACGCACGCACGCACGCGCGCGCACACACACACACACACACACACACACACACACACACACACACACACACACACACACACACACACACACACACACACACACACACACACACACACACACACACACACACTAAACTTAAAACAAATTCCAAATGTAAAA
The DNA here is from genome assembly GCF_026437365.1 of Eucyclogobius newberryi. Lineage (NCBI taxonomy): Eukaryota > Metazoa > Chordata > Actinopteri > Gobiiformes > Gobiidae > Eucyclogobius > Eucyclogobius newberryi. The sequence goes on from NW_027315846.1 coordinate 12,519,854, forward strand.
AAAAGAAGACATTTTTTTTTTTTAAATTGCATATTTTACGAGGATCAGTCAATGTCGAAGCACCATGAAGTAGATGAAGTTAATGAAGTAGTCATTAAATAAACTGAGACCGTTTAAACAGGCTTTGGGTGAACAGTAAAATATTGTACCTTTTGAAAAATAAAAATGAAATAATCCAAAACTAAACCTTTAAAGAATCTCCTTCATTTGTTTTTAGGGGGGAAAGCGCTTCAGATCTCCCAGTAGTGTATATTTAAACCTCACTTATCAATTCCAATACTCAAGGTAGTTCGTGTTTCCATTAACAGTATCAAGACATGAAACTAACTCAAAATAATGTTAACTAAAATAAAAGCGTGTAAAAGTTCAGCCCGATATAACTTTACTATATATAAAATGGCTTTTGGCCAATGTCTCTTGATGGTCTCCACTATCATTATCAGCATCAGCATTTGGTCTTTGTTTCATGATAAAAAAAAAAAAAAAGAGAAGAAGATTAACACAATTTAAGTCAGTGATGAAGCAGAAGGCAGTTGGGCTTGGTAGAGAAATAGCACCCTCTAGTCAGTGTTGTGCTGTGGGCGGCGCGAGCAAGAAGTGCTTAAAAAACCGCCATGCTTCGGCTGGTCACCGCCATGCCCAAAAGTTGCCGGCAGGTATTAAGATCACATCGAGTGCTGCGGCGTATTGATCACCGTGCGCCGTGGTGCTTTACGCTCGTGCCGCCTGCGACGCTCACGCGGTGATCTTAATACCTAAAAAAAACCTCAGAGAGTACACTGCTCTATTGGTTTACTGTAACAAACCGAACTGTTAAATGGTCTGATGTAACAATTTAGGACCAGCCAATTGCATCATTTTACAACAACTGTACACTTTTTAGGCCAATTACTGCTATTATAAGATCGGAAGCACAAGCTCGTAATTTCTACTTCAACAGGAAAGACCATAGTTCAAATTTACTTCCAAAAAAATGTCCAATGGTTTAGGAAAATGCAGCGTTAGTCACTTCAGAAGGCTCATGGTGCTTTACTACAGCATAGATGTTGCTCGGTGCAGGAACTGAACATGATTATGTTGATATTCTGAGGTTCTTTTCCCTGAAGACGCGAGAGGGAGCGGTTAGTCTATGAAGTGGTCTATGGCCGTGTCACGCCTTAGTTGCCTTTTTTTTCATGTTATATTTCCGGGGGACCTTTTGAGGTTTTGTACAGATTTTGTTTTTGCGCTTGGTCTCTTTAGTAGTGACGATGGTTTCGAGTCTCTGCCTGATCTCGGCGTCCTCGTGGTCCATGCAGCACAGTTGTCCGGTCGGGGGCCAGGGTTTCAGGGCGCCCTCCTCGTGAGCTTTACAGAACGAGTTTGGACAGAGCTGACAGAAGGAGCCTGAGTTTTTACCACAAACGTCACAGTGGTGCCACGGACAGTCCCAGCGCCCTGAGGAGAAAACAGAAGTTTAGAGTAGAGTAGACAAATATCTATACCACATACTCATGTGAACAAGTATCAATACTGGACTCTTTAAACTCAAGTGCAACAGATCCACGCCACCAGAACCAGCCGTCTACCACTTTCAGACAATAGCCAAAAGCCGTTTGACAATCTTTATTTAATTTCATATCAAGCCCAATAAACTCGAAGAAACTTGGTTACATTTTCAGAATCGTGATTCATAATAATCATCATAATTGGGGTGCACGGTGGCAAAGGCGGTTAGCGCTCCATGATCTCCTTTCCAAGAAGGAGATCATGGGTTCGATTCCCGGACCAGACCAACATCACATGATCTCTCTGGGTGGAGTCTGCATGTTACTCCCCCGTGGGTTCTCTCCGGGTTCTCCGGCTTCCTCCCAAAGACATGCATATGTTAGGCAAAATTGGTGACTCTAAATTGGCCCTAGTGAATGAATGTGAGCGTGAACTGTCTGTAATGTCTATGTCTCTGAGTTGGCCCTGCGACAAGTTGGCCACTGTCCAGGGTGTACCCCGCCTAAGGCCCGAAGTCACTGGGATAGGCTCCAGTCACCCGCGGTAGAGCAGTAGAAAATGGATGGATGGTGATTCATAATAAAAGGACATACTCTAAAGTCCGACAGACTTCACTTCACGCCTTTCTCTCAAAACCACGTCAACCTCAGTCAAGAATGGTTTCAACGCAAAATGGAGAGGAAAGCAGCACAGGGAGAATAAAAGAAGCAGATGAGAGCCAAGCTGGCAGCACTGGGCACCAGTGTATTATCAATATTTGATCAAGAGCATTTCATCCAAACAGTAAAAGTACAGAAACCTTTGATATGGAGCCTTCTTGAATAGCTATGATATAGTCTTGACCTATATCACAGCTATTACAACACATGTTAATACTGTATTAAAGAAACAATTATTTAAAAACATTTTGATATACAGTTCTAAACAACCCTGAACGCAGTCAATAACATGACATCTGTACTGGCTCGTATTAAATGAGGATAAATAGTTGTGGACTTGTGGGCTTCACTATACAGCAAATTATCTTTATATGTTTATTTGTGTGAAGAACACGCTGATAAACTGATAAACTGCGAGAGCTCTTACCGAAAGGCCTCTTGTTGCGGTTGAGGCAGCTCAGGTGATAAGCTTTGGTGCAGTGCTTCTTGTTGCATAGCACCAGCTGTCCTCCGTCTCCGCAGCGGAAACACTCGTCATCAGACTTTTTACCATCAGTTTTCCTCTTTTTGCATTTCCTCTTGCCCCGCTTCCCTTTGGGCTCTGTTGGCTGGCCATTTGAGTTCTGTCAAAAAAATAAATAATGTAATTGGACAAACATTATGAGCATTTTCAGTAAAATTAAATCATCTACACTCTTTCTTTGGTTACAGAAATCTAGTATTAGTAAAATCCTTCCATACATTTGTTAAAGGATATGCAAGTTAAAAATGTTGATGAATAAAGTGAAGAGAATCTGCTCTACCTTGGGTCTGTCGCCCAAAAAACCACTGCAGTTTGGGGCTCCACAGCGACACACCATTTTGTCGTTCCCGAGGCAGTCCAGGTTGTAGTTGAAAGTGAGTTCAGTCCCTAAAACACAAACATCACACGTCATCTTCAAACCTTCACGTGCATCACAACATAATGAAAGTAATTTGTTCAATTTGAAAAGAAAGAAGTAAAGACCCAGAAAACAGACCTGCTGGTATGTCCCGGACAGCGAACAGGCCGACTCTGGTGTCTCCATTCACGGTCCACTTCTGCGTCTCACAGTTGGGCTGGCAGCTGTGGTTCATGAAGCGAGAGTAGTTTCCTTTAGGCCCTGCGTCGATGATACGATCCTGAAGAAAATACGAGTTAGCACTGTTCAATAGCAATCAAGTTTAGAGGCATGGATACAGCTTCTACATCAAAACATTGAATCACTTTTGAAATTCTGCATATTTTTGTATCGTTGACTTGTTGTATTGACAACTGTAATGTCACAGATTCTCATGTGTGACACTCCCAATGCAATACATTTATTTAGCGCTCGGTGGAAACTGCTGCTGCAGAGAAACAGCACGTTATCAATCCACACAAGAGCAAAGGAAGCAAAGAACTTGCTTCACGTCAGATTGATCCTGATATTTTGGCATTAGTCACTGACCTTGTCGATGGTGAGCATGTAGAAGTTGGTGATGTTGTTTTCTTGTGCGTATTTGATCCTTGAGCGACACTCCTCCTCATCAATCAACTCTCCAATGTACTCATTCACAAATTCACCCTGTAGAAAAAAAATGTTTGATTGTGGGTCATTATTTTGAACCTTTAAAAATTCTATATAATTAATTCACAATGACATATATCAACCATGTGTATAATGTTGTGCAGTAACGATGCAGTGATTGGGCTGAAGTGTAACTTGTCAAAAGAAGATAAACCTATAACGCACCTTCTTGATGTCCCGTAGTGAGATGAGGCCCCAGCCTTTGCCCGGGGTCTTGATGATCTTGGTGTCGGGGTACAGGCGTTTGGTGAAGTCTTGGTTGCAGCAGCGGTTTCCACTGGGACAGACCTGAGGGTGGCACTCGTACAGCAGCATGCGGTTCAAACACTCGGACTCAAAACTGCAGGGCCGCTCGTCTGACGGCTTACAGTTACACTTCGGGATCTCGGAAATGTCTGCGGTGTAAACCTGCACCCGCCCCACCGGTTTGTTCACCTGAGGACAGATGATTTGGAATAAGACATTACACTTCGGAAATAAACAATAACGAAATAAGACAAAGGTGAGCGAGGGTCAAACCTTGATGAATTTATACGGTGGTGGTTTTCGGCTGTTTTCTTGTGCCTCTTTTGCTTCTCGTTTCCTTTTAATTTCTGCGAATCGATCTTCTGCTTCCAACAGAGCTAAACAGAAGAAATGTAAAACAGATACACATTTTAAAACCTAAATCACTTAATGTATATTCAATGTAATTTTGAACAACAGTGACAAATACTATTCAAACTTTTGAAAAAACAATAGATCTTCTCCATTAGCTGCTCACCGTTCTTGAAAACCTTCCCGATGGAGCTCCTCTGATGTTTGCTGCCTCTGTCTCCCTCCATGTAAGGAAACACTCGGCCCTGGTGCGTCCAATAGTAATCCTTGGACCCAAAGAAATAAACGGGAAACTCTCCCGTCTCGTGGCGAAGGTGCTGGATGTTTGTCGGGACGTTTCTGGGATGGTGGATCTCCGCTGGCCACCATCTACAGGCAACGTGATGGATGCAAAGTTAGAGCAAATGTAGAAAGCAGTACATCGCAGTGAATCGCAAGGATTTGTTACCTGTACGTCCCCAGTTTGACCCACACGATGTCTCTGTATTTGGGTTTCTTTCCGGCTCGACAGTCGTTACAGAACCAGCTCCCCTCCGGCATCGCGATGTTCAAACAGTCGGGGTGAAAGGCAGCGGGACACGACTCACAACACAGCAACTGCCCACCTACGGACATAATGACACGGCGTTTAATAGATGTGGATTCAACAGGCTTATGAATGGTGTAGTGTAGATAGTAGTGATGGGCCACGGTGTCAACATGTAACGAGCTAGAGTGATGCCTGCGTTTGCCAGTTTCTTTTTGAGGGATAACTTTCACAAGAACAACCACTACCCTATATTTTACTAATCATTTTCCACTGTATATTCAATTTACATTACAGCTTATTTTATTGTACAATTTGCTTTAATTGCTAAGATTGAAGATTTGCCTTCTCAGTTACAGTCTGATTCAGTGTTTGCATTCGTGAATGAACCAGTGCAGTGTTGTATTAAAGTAAACAATATCTTACATCCATTATACAATACTAAGCATACCTTTAACTGTGGACATAATTAGATTTAGTAAATGCTGTGCCTGATGACACGTATGGGACCAACCTTTGGAGCAGACGAAGCACCAGCTGACGTTGACGTGGCTGTGATGGCTGTGGTTCTTCTTGGCGTGGAAATGGTTTGTGCAAATCAAGGCAGTGTTTGTGAGGGTCTCACTTCCTGCAGCCACACAGACGTCTCCAGCGTGATAGGCCACAGGACAGCGGAGGCAGCGCATCAAACGACCTGAAGGGAAAAGTAAGTCGAGTTTGTTCAGTCAAACTGAAATCAGACCTGTAAAATACAAAGCATCTTTGTACAGCGTCGTACCCTTGTTGGAGCGGTGCTTGGACTGGCCGCTGTAGTAGCAGCTGATGCAGGTGTGCATGGGGCAGCGGAAACCCTTGTTGTCGAACACAGTGAGTGGACTGAGACGGATACAGGCCTCGTGGTAAAATTTACCGCAGTGAGGGACATGACAGCGCCGCACCTCGCCCTCTGAACTTTTACAGCTGAAACACGAGTGGACTCCTACAGAGACAGAGACGGTGGGGTTAAAGGGAATGCATCTTTTGGGAACCACACATTTAGACAAGTTACTTATTCATGTCTAAATGTGTCTTATTACAGTCCCATTAATGTTCAGAATTTTGGTAAAAACACAATCCTAAAGTCACAGCACAATAAACCAAACACAGGAGCTGACCTGAGCTGCACTCGGGACACAGCAGCTTGTCGTCCGGTTTGAGGGACAGACCCAGACACTGGAGGTGGAACATCCCACAGCACTGCCCCTCACATGGGACCAGATGCTCCCCCGCCTCCTCACACACCTGTGACACAATATAGTTCAACAGTCTTGTATTTTACCTCAGAACATCATGCAAACTGATGATACATGGATTGAGCGTTTACATTTGATCCAGATCCAACTAGAACTTCTGACCAAAACAACTAAACGTATAATTAAGCAGCTAATGGGATTGTAAGATTAGTAACCACAATCATAATCCTTCACTTGTTCACTGTATATTAAATCAAATGAAATACAAGTCCTACATGGCAGATAAACTCCTTCTTTCGCTCGCCCTTCTTGATCCCATCCAAACTGTCACTTGGAGAATCGGGACGTCCCTCACTTCCAGAACCCTGCAGATCGGGAAAATTACCAGTTTTGAGAGTTTATGCCTTGAGACAAGTGTTTCTAATGCAATACAATTCAACAACTAGTTCAAAGTCTGACCTCAGTCTCGGGACAAATGGACGGTCGTTGTTTTTTGGGTTTTGTTGGAGTCAATTCGTCACTCCCCGCGACTAGTTTCCGTTTTCTATTGTGCGTTGGTTTTTCTGCTTCTTCATCTGTGCGAGGATCAAAAAAGGTTATCAACACATCAATGAATGACTTTGTTATTGTCCAGATAAGAAATAGTACCAGCGAGAGCCATAGATTTCTTTATTTTCTTCTTGGTTTCTTTTAGACCCATGTCCAATTTCTTCTTTTGTTTTTGCTGCTTTTCTGTTGGATCTGAAGACTGTCAAATTGTTGGGAACAAAGGAGACACATTTGTTGGTCAAACTGTTAATTCATATTTTCTATGTTCTCCATTTCATTTGAAGAAAAATAGTCACCTGGTCGTCTCCATCTTTACTTAATTGACGCTTTTTACGTTTTGGGTTTTTCTCTGTGTTAGCGTCAGATAATGTCCTTTTTACACACTTCTTTCTCTCCTTTTTAACTAAAAGTTACAAAAAGGAAAGTGTTTATTCGTTGTTTTTGTAATTTAAAAAACACCACAAAAAAGTTTTAACCCTGCATTAAACTAACCTTGAGTATCCGTCTTCTGGTCAACAGGCTTTTTCTTCACAATCTTCTTAATTTTTTTACCTACAAAACAAAGTCAAGCATTCGACTCACGCGTGACCAGCACCGACCTAAAGCTCAGGGATAAACTTGGACAAACCTGGAGGTGAAACGTCTGGATCTGACACATTATCCGATGAGGAAACTTTCTTTGTTAATTTTTTCTTGGACTCGGATGAATTGTCCGAAGATATTTTTTTCTTTCCTTTCATCGTCTTGGGTTGACACATTTTGGGTCTCTTGACTGGTTTTGTCTGTGTTGACGGAGCTGCTGTGGATGGAGTGGTGGCCTGTGAAAGATGAAAATGACATTAGACAACAATTTTAGCTAATTTAGCAGCAGTCATTACAAAACGGGTGACAAACCTGTGGGTCCGATTTAGGCATTTGTTCAGAAGAAATACTTTTCAATGTCTTTTTTGTACTTTTCTTGACATTAATGAGTTTGTCTTTGAGCTTCCACTGGGCATGTTTGACTTCAGTCTTCACCTTTCTAGTGCACTCTGATTGTTGGCCTTGATCTTCTCCCGACGCTGAATCCAGAACTGGAGTAAGTCTTGATTGTGTTTCCTGGTCCAGGTCTTTGCTGGGCTCCGAGTCCAATTTCTCCAAAACGTGAGGGTTGAGCTGCGGCCCATCTTCATCGTAGACGAAGGTGAAGTTTGTGAGACGCTGATCTGGGGTCAGGCTCAGAGACTCTTTGGCCTGAGAGATGCCCACCCTCCACTGATATTGGAATTTACGGGGCACCGATGGAGCCTGTGAAAATGGAATATACAGATAAATGATTACATTTAAATATACACACTTTGTCAACATTTACGAGAGCAGTCACACTGATGAATATAGACTCAAATTTTGAATATAGCATGAAAGACTTAAATTATTTAGAAAAAAAATCTATTTGATCAGTCAATGGATAGTCTGCGTCTTAGACTAGTCGGCCAAAATGGCAGGACATTGCAGAAAGGGGGCTAGAATGACTGATCTGAAGATTATACGGTCATATTTTAATCATTTGTATGTTCTGGTCATTCAGTATTTAATAAAACTGGTGAAAGTCTTTTATGAAAAGCTTACCTTTTTGTGGTGGGAGGCGAGCGGCCTGTTTCCTGTGACGAGCTTCTGATACTGCTCCTCTCCAGAGAAGGGCACCAGGTTCTTCTCAAAGATGTAGCCTCTCTCAGGAGCGTCCCCAAAGTACTGCACATGGTACAGGAAGCCTGGCTTGGGGTTATTTACTGTAAAACATGAACACAAGTGGTTATTATAATATAATAAAAACTAAATTAACCTATGTACTTCAGTCACAGCATGGAAATTCTGTCCCACCTTTTGCTTTTTGTCTGAGGTGGCTGTTTTGTTCTGGGTCTGTGGTCACAATGCAGGGCCACCAGGGGTACCCAGAAACCTTGGTCCAAACCAAATCTCCGGGACAGAACAGCACCGTGGGATGAGCCTCTGGGGCAGGATGTGATAGTAGATCTGATGACTGATTCAGCTGTTAAATGGGAACAATATAGTAAACTTAATCATATGAAATACTCCTGCTTCATTTTACCAATAACTGAAGAGACTTGCATCAACCAACTGGGGCTATTGATTTAAAGACAGCAGTGAGTAAACTGAAGAAAATGTATCTTGATTTGTGAAGTTGTTTAGTCACCACACTGTTATTTCAAACCATTTGCAATAATTACTGCTTTAATTATCTCATGAATGGAAGCCATTCTGTAACCTAAACATGTTTGTTCAACTAGGCTGTATTTGAAGAAAACTTTATATTAACCTGATTAGCTTCTGTAGTTCTCTCTGCAGACTCGGTGTGTCCATTTATCTCTGGTCGGGCGGCAGAAGGGCTTAGGTTGAGCTCTGGTTTTGGTTTGAGCTGCCGTCCTCTCCTCTTTTTCATGTCCTCTCGCTGCCCTGTTCCTGTTAGAGCGCTTACTGTGGCCGTTACCAGACTCATCCCATTGGCAGTGCATGGTTCCACCTGCGGCTGGGGCACCACTTGAGGCACAGTAACTTTTAACTCAGGCTCTGAGTGAGGGGAACAGTTGAGGTGATGGATGCCATTAGTTGTTGGGGCCTCTGCTGGTTTGAACAGGGGGGCTTCAGGGGTACAGTGTTTTGAAAGCGTGTCATGGTCTCCGTTCAGCACCAGAGAGGTCAGGTCCTTGAGGTGCTCGTGGTTGTGGCTGGACATCTTCTGGAGCATGTTGTCTTGTAGCGTAGCGGCTAACTGTGCAGCAGCCTTGTCCATGAGCAGCGCGGGGTCAGAGGTCATGTCCACACAACCCTTATGGACGCTCAGGACCTCAGGCAGCTGCTTCATACTGACCGGGTTTGCAGGTTTGGGCATCGAAGGTAAGGAGCTTCCTATGCTGTCCATCCCATCAATGTCCCTCACACCCGCACACTGACCTACACAAACACAAACTTTCATATAGTGAAAACATATTTTGGATTAACAATGTAAGTGACAAAGACCTAACAAATTAAACATTATCAAAGACGATCAACTTTTTTTTGGTAACTCAAAGTACATAGCAAACTTCTAGCAATCTAGACCTCAAGTGCAGTCTTCAGCCTTATGATGCACCATTCGCTTAAACACAGTCATAACTCATCTTATCAAACTAAACACCACCAAGTGTGTGTCATGATAAGAAGATGCAGTTTTGTTTACCAACTAAGAAGTTTATGACCAATGTAATTAATAATCTAAATTGTTTAATGATCTAAGATGTTAGGATGAGGGAAAAACCTGCACTATTTTTTAGCTTAAAGGAAAGTAATCCAATCTGAATTTCATCAAAAGTCTTTCAGCCCGTTTTCCATAAACTCACGTTTATCTGTTCACAAAATGGCCCTCAGCAGCGCTGCAGGGCATAAACAGCACTCAGTGGAGGCGACAGTGAAAACTGCACCTGTTACTACATTTGCGAGCTCCATAGTTACAAAGACGAGTTCCAGAATTATTTCAAAGTCTGCTAGAAGACTTTGAAATAATTCAAAGTCTTCTTTGAATACTATATTTGTGAGCTCCATAGTTTATACAAAGACAAGTTCCAAAATGATTTCAAAGTCTGCGAGAAGACATGACGTAGATCATAAACCTGTTACTACATTTGCGAGCTCCATAGTTTTTACAAAGACGAGTTCCAGAAGTCTGCAAGAACAGCAGCTCTAAAGACATGACGTAGATCATGGGAGAATAACTCCGGTGCATACTTTGCATTAAGCACCGAGTGCACAGAGCACTCGCGCGCGCCTCTGTCCCTCTGCACGGACCTCTCTACCGGACACGGGGGCTAGCTTTAGCCGCTGAGTGCGCGTGAGCCAGGGGCAGCAGGAGGCAGGACCACCGCATGAGGCTCAGCCCCGGCATCTACAGAGCCTCTTCACCGCAGAAAGGACCGCGGAAATGAGACACTTTATCTCGTACTATCCGCTTCTACACCGTAATCAAAACACATGGCCTATCAACTTAGGCTGTGATGAATGATGCAACGTCATGTCTTATATTTGTCCATTATCACAAAACACGAGACAAATATCGACATATTTATACTGCACATGTATATTAATCATAGTCATCGTGATAATAATTTCACAAAGGCCTAGCTACTTCTAATTAGGAACTAAGTAAAACTGTAAAATAATTATACTGACAGTACCCACAACAGGCACAGTACTGTAAAATGCGTTAAACATGATGGTTCATCCTCATTATAAATAACGTTAGCTTTATTTGGAACCCAACAAGTCACAGTTGAATAGTTTTAAACCGGAAATAATCCACCCACAGTATCGAATTAAACGCCACGATGTAAAGAAACTCCTGTACTTCAGTCATGGATTTGCAGTTTCTTTCCAGTAACTACAGCATCACTGACACTAATCAGAGTCAGCCATTAGCTAGAGAGAAACCACCAAACATATAGAACAAGACAAGCCACTGTAAGCAACAATATTACCAAACACATACACAAAGAAATGCACTGACAAGCCAAAAGAACGAATGTCATCACCATGTTTACCAATAGTTTTCAGTGTATTAAGCTCGTAGGCGCCATGACATCTTCTTTCTGCAATGCTAAAAGTGCTAACCGAATGCTGAGCTGCGTTCCATTGAAACCAAGCCAAACTGCACACTTCGCGTTAGCATCCGTTAGCTTCTTTCCGGCTAAAATGGGTGATCGGTCCGACACCGCGATCCCTACAACCAAATCGACCCGTGTTGGTTTTAGGTCAAAGGTAATATAGTTGTCATTACCTGCTCAGCCTCCCCGCGGTTGTTACAAGATTAAAATTGAGGCATTCATCCCGCAAAGCTAAAGGTTTCATTCAAGGAGAGGGCAAAAGAGCTCGGAGGAAACTCAAACAGCGCGTCCGATCAGCGCGAAAAATACTCACTTCCGATTGGTCCGCAGCGGCGCGAGGAGCCAACCGGTGCTTTCAAAAAAACACCACAGGAAGTAACTGACCTACTGCGTTTTTAGTTTTTTATACAATTTTCTTCCCACTGGTACATAGTTTCATTTTAAAGATGAGGTTTTACAGGCAAACCCTTTAAAAAAAAAGTTTATTTTGTTATTTTTTGTCAATTTGCTCACTCAACATATATAAGCAAGTTCCTGTGTTTGTGAATTCTGTTCATTGACAATGGCAATAAACCTTTTCTGATTCTGATTCTGATTCTGATTCTGATTATTTATGCTTTTACCTGGAAGCAACATTGTCTAATCTTCAGTATTTTTACAAGCATCCATAGATCCATATATCAATGTGATTTCAAAATGCACTCTTTTTCCATAAGGACATAACAATCACCTTTTGAAATATCACCTAAATGCACTAAACATTCCGATCTTGTAATATACAAAATTGTACGGAAGTATTTGTTGATATTTAATTTTAATCCTGAATTTTCAAGTTTTAACTCAAAGAATAAAGCAACACCTTTTGTACGTCCATTTTCGTTTAAGTTTACTCAAAATAATATTCACCATATAGTTCAAACTGTGCACGCTATTTCACAAGTCCTAGTGAGTCCTGATCACTGTTCACCTTGTGGTAAATGTGATCACTTGATACAAACAGAAATCCATTAAAAGTATTAGAATTGTATTAAATGTTCAAAGGCTACATTTCAAAAATCTTGTATGGCAATCCTATTAATATGCAAAGCTAAATAATTAGAAATGGAACTCATTAGCCTATACACAATAAAGGGAATAACAATAGGTTGTTAGTTAAATTAGGCTGTATATTAGAGACTTATTATGTAGTTACTCTGCCTATGTCACAGATAAACTGGTTTGGAATTATAGACCCCAAAGGATACCACAGAAAAGAGGAAAAAACCCAGAAACAACAAAGTATGACAAAACAATGAAAAATGTGACAGGGTAGGCAGGGTCTTTCTATGAATTATTTTGATCATATAAACTTAATATAAAACATGAACTCTATGCTAAAAATAACAATCAGTGGATGAAATAATAAAGACCTCGATGCTAAGGCTCAATTTCATCGCGTGACCTCAGTTGTACTCTGCATGTGTCCTGATTCTGACCCACTCTATATAAAATGCACTGCTGTAGTTCAAGGGGGGAGTGAAATTCACGAAAGTTCATAGATCTTTTCCTGGTAACCTTCACAATAAAGTTTTTTTGGGCATTTGAACGTTAATAAGCAGCTTATTCTTACGTAATTACAGATTTTTTTTTTTATGCACATCTAGTTTATATTTTGTGTTTGTATTGCACTAAAAAGACGTGTACCCTTGCTGTGAGGGGACTTTTTCACTGTTGTGTTTTTTTACTGACATTTTTTATTTCAAAAACTTCTGTCCTGTTTATGTTTTTCATTATAAATGCTCAAATAAGTATTTTGCAACTAGTATCGATTTATATCTAATTTTCGATCATTTTCACAACCCTACTCTGACCTGTAACTTTTCTGGTGAAGTGTCCGCCACCTGCTTGTCTCCATGACGGTGTTCTTTCTTTTCCTCAAACATACCAAATAATGGCATAAGACTGATCACTCTCAAAATGGAGCATGTTCCAAATTATAATTTTAACTTTTTATGTCCATGAAGTCATGCATATATCCATGAGTTTCAGAACGATAATAAACTGGGACTGTTGCCATAGCGATAAACAATTTTGTTTTGAAAGGGGGTGGGGAGTCCTCAGAATGTTGAATAAAATATGAAACCGAAACCCATGTATAATGTTTTAAATAAGGGTTCAATCTTAATAATACAAAAATAAACTCATAACAACCTTTACTTTGGAAAACCACCGGATGTGTTCATTCAGCCGTTTCCGCTGGCTTAACTACATCCTGACGTCAGCCGTGAGCTCGGTTAACTCAACTGTCATCGCAGTAAGGGGGAAGGGCGTCCTGACATGGAGCAACAAAATTCCACCGAAGCGGTTCTTATTTGTATGACGATGACCGGCTGAACACGCACACGGACTTTTATTCTTCCTCACAACCAGCTCCGATTTTCGCGTAATGGACTTAATCGCTTCGCCTGTCCAGAGATCACCGAAGCTAAGCAGCTAACCGACCAGCAGCTTTACGAAACTGTTCTTATTACTTTTAGCTATTAGTATTAACGAGATCTGATACAAACAACGTCATGGCGTTAATTTTATTCACAAGAACCAGAGCTCCTTTGATGAAGACGTCCATATCGCTGAAAAACGAGTTTAAAAAAGGAAAAGGTGAGATTTACGACTCTTTGTATGCCTGGGTCATTGCTGCCTGGTCGCACATGTGAGTGTGTTTTGGGGTTTTTCCATAGGATGCTGTGTCGTGTTGGGAGTTGCCACTTTGGTTGTCGTGTACTTGTGTCCTGGGGTGGTCCCAGAGAGTCCGCTTTCAGTCCAAACATTTAAATGACAGTAGCTGTATTGTGGGCTCTTTTAAACGGTTGTTATGTTAACGTTATTTGTACTTTCATCAGCTTGAGGGCTGCAAGTATCGCGAGACTACGCAGCAGCAGCGTTTATGTATTTCTAATAGGGTTATTCGAGGATAGCTCGGTTTGACTTGGGCCTTTTATAGATCCGTGGCTGTGCCCAGTTGCACCAGCTCCTCCTTCCTCTGTCGCAGATACAGCGAGTTAAATATTTGTTTATTAGAAATATGAAAGCAAACAAACCTGAGTAAATGTGTGTTATAAGTGTGTCACAGTGGATGGAGAGAGAGAGATGGGTAGATGGATAGATGGATATCAAAAAGGCACTGATCTTTCAAATGAATCTTCAAGTGTGTCCTATATACAATAACAAATAAACAGACATTTATTTGTTTTGGAAAGTTATGGGGATTTCTAAGCCGCTAAGATTAAACATAGGTCAGCAGTCATGATGAAACAACTTGGTTTCAATTTCTCTTTTGGTTTGTTGGCAGATACACTTTTGATCTCTTTAGGATGGAAACTATGTTTGTAATTCAAACATACTTAAACACATACAATTATTAACTGTTATAAGTAAAATGTGTTATTGCATCAACAATGACACAGTTTGACATATTACATCTAGTTAGAAAATAAATGTTATATAGCTACTCATTGCTTTTTATTCTTTTATTTTAGCTATCATCAACTTGGTTATTTTTTTTTAGAAACAATTGTGCCTTTTATAAGATCCAAATCAGATCTATTGTCTGTATTCAGAAGTCATTAGTTGTATTCCCACCTTTTTTGCTGATGCCTTGTGATAGTGCCTAATCTACATTTTAGTAGCCAGTTCAGTGATCTTAAACGGGTGTAAATGATTAACAGTTATAATGGATCAATGTTTGGTTACACACTATGACGTTCACTTGGAAATCGATAGCAGTCATTTAGTTTTTAAAAATAGATCGTATGGATTTGCAGGTCAACATTAGACCCACTCAGCTGGTGCTGCTGTTTCTTGGCTTTAGGCCCAGATTATCAGACAAATCGCTGGTGTAGTCAAAGAAAGGTCAGGCTCCATTATAACTTCATCCCAGACAAGGGCACCAAATTCAAACTAGTGTTAACCATTTGACATTTATCAAGTGTATTTCCATGGATTACAAATACATATTCAAAACTCCAGCATAAAGTTTTAAACTGTATAACTTTAAAAGAGATTTAAAAAAGAGCAGGAATCACAAATTATGAATATGCTTTGGTGATCTTGTGCTAACATGTATAATAATAATAATAATAATAATAATAAATATAGCCGCAAGCGGCAATGATCGGCCCTCGCCACGCCGCCGCCACGCCGCCGCCACACCGCCGCCACGCCGCAAGAGGAGGGGGCGCTAACGCGCCCCAATTGTCCTTTTATTACGCCTACTGCTGAATCTGTGACGCTGTCACATCTTCTCCCCTTTGTTTTACCATCAAAAAGCAATTTTATTTTGAATTCTTGGCAAAATGTGCGGCTTTGCCGCACAGACACCGTGACTCTTTGAATGAAAATGTGGATAACTTTTGATGGTCTTGAAGATGAGTCTCACCAAATTTCAGGTTAATAGGGCTGACGCCCTGGGAGGAGTTTGTGAAAGTCTAAAGTGTAAACATGTTCTGGCGATTTCCCCATTGGAATAACATGAAAGGTTTCGGTCATCGTTACGGCAACGCCATAACAATTATGACATGAGTCATTGACTTTTTTGATGGGGATGCTAAAATTGAGTTGTGTGTCAAATTTCATATAATTTCGCAAAACTAAACATTTAACCTCCATATAAAATCTGTAGGGGGCGCTGTGGCGCCAAATGAATTTATTTCACTTCAAGTAGGTTTAGGGCAAAGAGTTTAACAACTGATTCTAATTTGACGCAATTCGGACTTTATCTGCGCAAACGGCAGAAATTTTAAATATGGGAGATTTCTGAAATTCTAGCTACAGTTTGCGGCTTCGCCGCACAGAGACCGTGAGAGGTATCAATGTAATTTGGATAACTTTTGATGTCCCACTCCTCAGTAGCATTTTCACCAAATTTCAGCTTTTTAGGGCCAACGCCCTGGGAGGAGTTCGTAAAAGTACGACGTTTGGAAAAACTCCGAAGTCATGTTTAGCCATTTTTGAAGCAATATGGCCGACATTTGGTTGGGCGGACGGCGTTGCCGTAATAATATTTTTTACTTCTCTTGTCACCATCTACCTCTGCGCCAAATTTCATGATTCTACGATCAGATTTTTTTTGGGTCATTTCCCATCTCTCAATGCATTTTTGGTACATTTGGTGGCGCTGACGCGCCAATTTTTTTTATTTTAGAAAAGGGAAATAGCCAGAATGTAGAGAGGCACGATTTTTAGAGGTGTGCAAATTTTTGTGACTTTTCGTCAATGTTCACTGGGTGAAAAATAGGGGGGTTGGTCCCGAGAAGAAGAAGAAAGAAAGAAAGAAAGAAAGAAAGAATAATATTCCGATGCGAAAACAATGTTTCCCATTTTTCAAATATCATAAACTATACATTTTCGGAAAGCGCTCGCGCTTTCCTACCTCATGGTGTGGGTCCCTGGTCACTGACGGGTACTTTCGATAATTTTGAGTGGGCTCCGCCCACTTTGTGTTTTTGGCCCTCTATACAGTAATAATGTTCAATTTTTGCATTACATGCTTATATGCACGGAACATGCAAGAGATGGGGAACGTATTCGTGAGCTACTTAGCGCAAATGAGTGCTTTATATGGGGATGACGACCGCTTCGCGGTCGTCATCCCAATGTAAAGTGCTCGTTTAGTGCGAACTTTTGCACGGGCTTCGCCCGTTTACAACGGTAATGTTCCATTTTCCTACAACTAATTAGTATGCACGGGGCGTGCATGAGTGGAGGAGTGCGTTAGTGAGTGTTTGGAAGTGGGCGAGCGCTTCGCGCTCGATTTCGTGCGCACTACGTGCGCACTTTCGCAGCCGTGCTTCGCACGGCCTTACGAGATTAATAGGCCTCTCGCCAGCTTGTGGCGCTCGGGCCTAATAATAATAATAATAATAATAATAATAATAATAATAATAATAATAATAATAATAATAATAATAATAATAATAATAATAATAATAATAATAATAATATTTTTATAATAATAATAATAATAATAATAATAATAATAATAATAATAATAAGGGGTGCACGGTGGCAAAGGCGGTTAGCGCTCTTGCCTCCCAAGAAGGAGATCATGGGTTCGATTCCCGGACCAGACCAACATAACATGATCTCTCTGGGTGGAGTCTGCATGTTCTCCCCGTGTTACCGTGGGTTCTCTCCGGGTTCTCCGGCTTCCTCCCACCATCCAAAGACATGCATGTGTTAGGTAAAAATTGGTAACTCTAAATTGGCCCTAGTGAATGAATGTGAGCGTGAACTGTCTGTCTGTCTGTCTGTCTGTCTGTCTGTCATGTCTATGTCTCTGTGTTGGCCCTGCGACAAGTTGGCCACTGTCCAGGGTGTACCCCGCCTAAGGCCCGAAGTCACTGGGATAGGCTCCAGTCACCCGCGACCCCGAAAGGGAACAAGCGGTAGAAAATGGATGGATGGATGAATAATAATAATAGCAGCATTAAATATACATAAAATCTGCTTTAAATATTTATTTACTGAACTGAAATTTCCATTAAAAAAAATAATTCCTGCTCCTGCTTTTGGTTTTAGATGGGGATGGGAGGCTATGAAATCTTCACCGTTTGAGAACCTTGTAATAATTTGTGCCATACTAGATGTACATGAACAAAAATAATGTATTAATTATCTTACAACTGTTTGGAATGTTTTCCACAGACCCAGTGAAATAAACAAGCTCTGTCAATACCTTCTCCATGTGGTGTTGGAATACCTCGTTATACCTTAATACCGGTTATCGTTGCATCAGTAGTTTTAGGCGTTTCTATTCTTATTAAATTATCTGTACAGACCTACTTTATATGTATTCACAAACACTGTTAAAGGTAACTGGCTGAATTTGGACAGCGTTGCCCCTTAAAAATGGACCAATCTACTGTGCCTTGCCCGATTTTATAGTTGAACATTAACTTCTATCCACTCTCTGTAAACGCCATTATCTAACAGCCTTGATAACCTCTGATTATCCAAACCAGACACTGACGTAGAACACATGTTCCTATTGTAGTCGATGCATTTATTGTGTCTGTTATGTATCAGTTATCTTTTACGCTGTTTTAACACTCATTTGTTTTGTTTATTTCTAATCAGTTTTTTTCTTTTGTCCTTATTGTGTAATGCACTGGTTCCCAACCTGGGGTCAGAGGGCTACTTCATCAAAAAACATTATTTCTGCAAAGTAAATAGTAGAAGTCACACCCATATGATTGGAAAATAAGTTGAGAAACAATTAAAATCAATTTTTTTTATTTATTTTTTTATCTGAAATGAATGCTTTTTATGAATACATTACTATTACATTACTAGGCCTGGAGGTTGGGAACAACCCTTAATGTAATGGTTGTTGTAATGTAATGTAATGTATTTCTTGACAAACACAAAAGTTTTATGTTTAAGTTTTTCACAGTTAAGGTTAATTTTGAGTCAAGATGTAGGTCTGGCATGGAATTACCTATGTAATCTTTTTTATTTTTAGTAGATGACCTCCATATGCCTGGTCTGATCGTCAAAGTCTTCCAAGATTTAAATAGTGAGAAGACCAAGCATAACAAACTTTGTCTCAACTTTAGGTGGCACTGCTTGAGTGGTCTCAATGTGAATGTGACTTAGAAGTCACAGGTCTGACTTTAAACTGGTCTTATCGATAATATGAACTATAGACGGTTCCTTATGTATATCAGTGCAGTTACGGCTAGCTTATTAGTGTTTATACAATAAATAATCAATAATAATGAATCATTTTACAATTGAGACTATTTCAATTGCAATTTCTGTTCTATTAATGAATTGTCCTGTACAATTATGCCAGTATGTAACTATCTATTTCATTTACAATGTTCTAACAATACAAGCATTATTTTAGTCAGCATCCCACAAAACAAAACACTTGAGTTTAGGCTGACCTGATTCCAGAGCAGAGGATGTTTTTAGCACTATCACGTCCAGACAGCTGCTGGCCCGGTCCAAACATCACGAGTCTGAACTAACTTAAACTGGAACAGAGCAGGAAACTGTGGTCATGACCTTTTCTCACATGAGGTCAGGACTATGGCCAAAGCACCAGGCGACTATTAACATTTTGGATTAATAATTGAATAAAGGGAATGCTAAAATGATTCATCTTTCAAACTGTTTATTAGTTATAAGGTGATGCAATTTTTCAGTCCAATTATTTACCTACAGTTTGTACTGAATGTTCATAGATTTGGTCGGTTTGTTCCTGAGCCAGATAACCCAAAAAGTTACTGTCAGATTTTGTGGCGCACTTTTTCTCCCAGCTTTCTAACTGTAGCTTTACAACTAGAAGTTAATTACAGTTTTGTCTGCTGTTGCCATAGTATCAGGGTAGGAAACACACACACATGAGATGTCAAAATGATTGCTTTAGTTTAGAAACTGTAGTGTATACTCAAGTCAGGTTGCATAGTCTGACTACCTATGCCCACAGTAAACATGTCAGTGATTTATTTTAATATCTTAACAAGTTCCACTCAATATGTTTTATTCCATGTTTTCCCTGTTTATTTTAAAAATATTCCTGGAACCATGAATAACGTTGTACACACATGAGTAAAATTATCTTTCTTATGTTTACTATACATTTGACTGGTATGATAAAATTGTGAGGCCAAATATATGCATGGGGCCACATCAGAAGAATCTACTTGAGTATATATAATATTTCAAGTACAACTTTAAATATTACATTTTAACATCAAGTTTATGCAGTGAATACCACAATAGTTTGTGTGGCAAAGGCATGTTTTAAAAGTGCAGTATTTCCTGGTGTTTTCTGCTGGTCATGTGCTGTCATGCTGCACTCATCCACAAAGCTCAGTCAGTTCCAGTAACCTCTGCTCTGGGAACCATTCCAGCCCAACACGTGAGGCCTGCAGAGGGGGCGGGCTCGGGTCTAACACTGCCACACCATTGGTTGAAAGTTTCATACAGCGTTAACCCAGTGCTGTAACCCGCATGCTTTCCATGGGCCTCTCAGAATGCACTGGGCCTCACGTCTCAGGCTAATATTTAGATGCCTCTCTTAAAGACACACCGCCTAAATTATGACCGTTTTCTCAACCTCCTGATATTATTGTTTGAGGAAAATATAGGCAATAACTGCACTTGCAATAATAGCTCTGTAATGGTCACGTAGACTTATATAATGGTGAGCTTTCGTTAGACTTTGAGCTTTTTAATTGAAGATTAGATAATGCCTTCACACATTTCTGCCGCCATCATTGTGTAATTGCCTGACTAAGGTTTGTAATCAGAATGTTTTTAATAAACCTCTGGGTGAATGTTTTGACCTAATTAGGCTGGAACATTTAGCAGAAGTAAAAAAAGACTTCTGTGAAAAGATTTACCGGTAGTTCAATGTCATAAAGTTTATTACAATTGACACACCCTGTATTTGCAAGTTTAAAGTTACCAAACATTTTGGGCAGGTCTTCGCGGAATCAAACAATCGACTTGCCGCAGACTACATTGTGTTTGCAATCCACGTAATTATCCATTCTACAGAAATTGCGCATATTTTTTGTGTTCATCTTTCAGAGAAACTACAAGACGGAACATGGGTGAACTGTGCAGCTGTCAGACTCTCCAGCCAAAAGTACGAAACAACCTTAAGAATACATTTTTAATACATTTATTTATCAGTCTCTATCATGTATTTTTGAATGTGGAAGTTTTGCATAGTTTTTATACATTTTGCAACCCATTTCAAAGTAGTTTTTCGTCGTACTGTTTCCTAAATGTTGCACTATCTCATCCGTGTTTCCTCCACGTTTGACCAGATTGGATGGACACAGATTCAGCGTCCTGTCCCAGCTGTCTGCACTTGGGCCGTCTCGCCTCTCCTCAGACGCCGCCGCGCAGCCCCCCTGTCCCAGCCTGGACGCCCCGCTGTACAGTGCTCTGTTCCCTTCATACACCCAGCCTTCTGTCGCTTCTCCCCCATGGACGATAGCGCGAACCCGGGACATCTGCGGAGTGCGATGGATCCACACGTCCTGCAGGAGGTGGGACGACTCCAAAGTGGAAAAGTCCCTACGAACTTTAAAAGAGAAAAAGAAGTTGGAGGAAGGCGGTCCTGTGTACAGTCCCACTTTGGACACAGGACCAGTCAGACGGACATTAAGACAGTGGGTGAAAGATGAGGTTAAACATTACTATCATGGATTCAGGCTGCTGTGGGTGGACACCATCATCGCAGGACGGATGCTGTGGAGGGTCCTAAACGGACACCCCTTGTCCCGCAGAGAGAGGCGACAGGTGAGTGGGAGAGGATGTGTGATTAAGACCGCAGTGCTCATCTTGTTTCTATTTGATTCAATTCCTCTTCCGTTATATTGCATGTTACTAACTAATTCTCTAGCTAAACATTTGAAAGAGGAAGTAGGTTTATTATCCAATCCTCACTTTCACAGTAACTTAATATTGTTTTATTTTTTATGACTGATGCTGATAGTAATTGTTTAGAGCAACCAATGTTTTTTTTATTTTTTATTATTAGAGCAGGCAGGACCGATTCAGACCATTTCATCCAAATTGTATGAAATGAAATGCAGACAAACGTCCGTAGCAAACCCGTAAGAGAGCTGTGTAGTCATATTTAGTGGAGTTAGTGTTCAAATAAATGTCTCGCCTTTAGTCAACTGGTCAGCTCGTTGTAAAAGAATGTGGATCGATGGAATTCTGGAACACAATACAGTAATACAGCAAACCTAGCAGATGCTGTTTCTAATCTCAGATCACAGGTTTACAGTCTAAGTGACCAGACATCTTGTGTAATCCTCAGCTTGTCAGAGCTTATGAGATTGATTAGAGAAACTAGATGCACACTGACTGTTCACTCTCCGGGAGCTCGCACTAAACCTCTTTACCTCAGACCTTAACATGCTGAATTGATGAGCAGGTTATCGAAGTGATCTGCGCAAAAGAAAATGTCTAATTTACTGTACATTTGTTTTGGTCATTTTGGTTCAACTAGACATTTAAAAGTACTTTTGTAACTAATGAACATAGTCCAGTTACATTTCTGATATGCAAAACGCATGGTACAAAGGTCAGGGAATGTTCTATGCAAAGGTGGAGGTCGGGAGCATCTTATCTCATTCAGTCATTTTTGTGTGATACATTTTTACTGTGCACCAACGCATGAACTCTAACCAGAGGCCCAATTTTATATTAATTCTAGTTTAATTGCATTGACTTTTTGTCGAAGTTGTTGGATCATTTCTATTTTGTTCCAAAGCAGAGTTTTCTGATATGATTACTCTAAATTTGAATTAAATCAGTTACCCATAACAAATACTATACTACTAGACTTGATAACCAATCTGTAAAAAGTGCCATGTGTCATTCATTCTGCAAGGTATCATTTTTAAATAGTTATTCTGTTGAGTTATATTCGTAGATTCTTTGGTATTTGGTATTCGAATGTCACTCCACTCAGCCTGTCCAGTGTTCTCTAGGGCTCATGTGTTGTTATGTGGCTTGAGTTGATGCAGTTTATTTGAACCAGAGCCTGGTGCCTGTTGCTGTAATCTGAGACGCAGGTGCCATGCTGGGATAGGAGCTCCGGGGTCAGCCCTGGTCAAACAGAGATCCAGGTTTGGGACAGGGCCAGTGCCGCTCTCCTGTGGCATGGCCTTAGGGCCTGAGTGATGAGCCGCTAAACGAGAAGGATTGAGTTTCTGATACGGTCTTGCTCTTCTTTTCGTGGTTGTCATTTTGGTGTTGAGTGATAAAATATCTGTACTAAGTTTACTAAGAAATTTAGTGACGCTGCTGCTGCAGAATATGAGCACGTCATGCATAGCTTTGATACAAAACTTCTTTGTGGGTCTACTGTAGGGCTGTGCAATTAATTAGCTTTCAATCTAGCGTTAGCAGTCTCTGCAGGTGTGTGTGTTTCTGAGAAACTTTTTACGACAGACATTTATGGCACTTAAGTGTTCAGTTATGTAATGGTGTCTGGGCCCTAGAGGACTGGAACATTTAGGTCTAGAACAAGGATTACCTACAGCATATTATATAACTGGAATCTTTGAATCAGATCTTTTTGCTGTGAGAATCTTGTCCTGGTAGTATTATGTCCCCTGTCAATGCAAAGAAGTTGGCCGTTATAACCGATATTCCTAATTACAAATAGATTTTTTTTAGACAGAGAAATTGTGTTAATAGTTTCAAGTCACTTAAAGACCAATGATATAATGATATAATGATAAGCAAAGCACATTCTTCTACCTCTATTCTATTCTCACTCCTGCATTAAACCCTTCCAGGACACTTTTCTCCACCTTTTCACATGCGCCTGACTCCCTCTGAGCTTTGTCCTGAACCCATCCACTGTTCATTCACTTCAACCTGCACAGTTTGCCTCCTTAATCTCCCTCCTCCTTCACATTACAATACTTTAAGGCTACACCTCCCCCAAACTTTGATGTAGGGCAAGGGTGAGCATATACATGTCAATGGGGCGGTGAACAATGGGCTTGAATCCTTTACTCTTCTGATTCTGGGACATGTTTTCTGGACCCTCTGTCCCGTTCAGGGGGTCACATGGCATTGGTCAGTATGAGTTTTAGTAGTTTGGGTTTGTTTTGGGAGCAGAATAAAAGGCAGTGAATAAGGAGTTTTCTGTAGCTTGTGCTGTATGCGACGGGAGCCGAGCTGAAGTGCTGACTGTAGTAACTGTTATTGGAGCGATTGTATGCAGTGATTGTACAGGGACAAAGGAAGATGAGGTCCAGGCAGGTTTTGATACTCACTACTGCTCTCTATGGGTGACTGAATCAACTGCAATACTTTCCTCTAAAGCTAAATTATTGCTACAACTGTACATGCTAATAAAGTAGTGAAAATCCACAATAAAAAAATAATATATTCATGATTTGAGATTCAGGCTTCTTTTTCTCATCAATGATCCTGTATGTCTGGGTCTGTTTAATTGCACACAAACAGTTCTGCCAAGACCCGGTTAGCAAGCTGTCCCAAAAGCCAAAACCTTAACCAAATGAACTGTTCCAAAACCCAACTCAAACCATAAACTGATTGTGAAAAATGTATGGAACAAAACAATCATTGCAAACATCAATGCAAACTGGTTCAAACTATTGAAATTGGACTTGTTTTGCTTCAAATGGCAAGGATTTAAAGTCTGCACTGTTCAGTAAATCATTCATAGAAAATGTAATCCAAAATTACTCTGAGCGGGAAAACCCCACAATGATAATGCCACCTGTGTATTAACAGTGTTTGTGCTTCTGTCTCCAGTTCCTCAGAACATGTGCGGACGTCTTCAGGCTGCTCCCCTTCCTGGTTTTCATCATCGTACCTTTTATGGAGTTCCTGCTTCCTGTCGCTCTCAAACTCTTCCCCAACATGCTGCCGTCCACCTTTGAGACTCAGACTAAGAAGGTACTGCACAAAACCACAAAGCACCGTGCCATCTGTCAACCTGACGACTTAGTTTAGTGTGCGATGGTGCAAATGGGACATGGTTTGATTTAGAATAAAAAAAATAAAAAAACTAAGCTACACGCATAAACTGAAATTATTGACCACATATTTGAAAATGCCTCTTCTTTAATTGTCACCTTTCGTATTGATTCAAGTGGTTGTAAATTGTTATTACATTCAGTTGTACTCTTTCCAATTTCAAACAATATTCTCACATAACTTTACTTATCTTATTTACTGAT
Source organism: Eucyclogobius newberryi (assembly GCF_026437365.1). NCBI lineage: Eukaryota > Metazoa > Chordata > Actinopteri > Gobiiformes > Gobiidae > Eucyclogobius > Eucyclogobius newberryi. Next base: position 12,544,861 of record NW_027315846.1, read on the forward strand.
CCAACGTCTTCTCATTACAATGACTATACTACTCTTTACAGTTTAGCTAATGTTACTTTTGGATCTGTGTTCCTTTAGTCTCTTTTATATAGAAGGCCTGACATGACCAGACTCTTTAAAGCAAAGGTTAATCCTGTTACACTGTAGTTGTCCATCTTAATAAGGGATCTATGACCTGTTGATGTTTGTCTGTAAGCCCAATTATACAAACATAGGATGTGCAACAGATTTACTGTCAAATACCCTGCTGATAATTTCTTAAGAGATAAAGGATTAAAAGTGTTTCCTATTTACAGGAGGAGAGACTGAAGACAGAGCTCAGAGTGAAACTGGAGATGGCAAAGTTCTTGCAGGACACCATCGAGGAAATAGCTCTGAGGAACAAGGTGGCACAAGGAAATGTCACTGAGGAGTTCTCCACTTTTTTCCAGAAGGTCAGTGGAGTCTTGGATAGTACCGGTGCACTGGAGCTATCTAGTGGTGAAGCTCATGAACTGTCGAATGGGAGTTATTTCAAGGTTTATGACAACTGAAAATCAGAATGGACAAGCTTCAACCTGTATCTTAATTTATTTCCTATGCTCAAAACATATATTATATATATAAAATATAGCTTTCAAATTGCAAAAATACATACATCAGACGGTTTACAAACGAAAAGTGCGTGTTCAGGGTGTAGAAAAAGATGGAAAAGTAAATTGTGATTCATTTAACATCTAAATTATTGTTATTTTCTCATCCAACAGATCCGTGACTCCGGCGAGCGCCCCAGCAACGAGCAGATCATGCGTTTCTCCAAACTCTTTGAGGATGAACTGACCCTGGACAACCTGACGCGGCCTCAGCTCGTGGCCCTCTGTCGCCTGCTGGAGTTGCAGTCCATCGGCACAAACAACTTCCTCCGCTTCCAACTCATTATGAAACTCCGGGCCATACGCGCTGACGATAAGGTACAATACGCTCTCGTTCTAAACCGAATGTATGTAAAGAAATATATATAGGCGTGTGTTAAAAGTACTTTCTCTTTTCAGCTGATTGCAGAAGAGGGAGTGGCGAGTTTGAACGTGAACGAGGTCCAAGCAGCGTGTCGAGTCCGAGGCATGAGGTCTTTAGGGGTCACAGAGGAGAGACTGAGGGAGCAGCTGAGCCAGGTAAAACTACAAACAAACGTTGCTTCAAGCTCCAGCATAAACACATGAAAGTTGTATCCCTCGCTCAAAATGTACTATGCATTGGAGTGATGATTGTGTTCTTACTCATGTCTTACTCACCTTTTACAGTGGCTGGAGTTGCACTTGAAACAGCAGATTCCTACATCTCTGTTGCTGCTGTCTCGGGCCATGTACCTCCCAGACACACTGTCCCCAGCCGACCAACTCAAGACGACACTGCAGACGCTGCCAGAAACTGTGGTATGTATAACGGTCTATAAGCATGATTTGCACTAAAAAAAAAAAAACATGACATGATCTGCTCTAAATCTAGAATATATTATACCTAAATAAGACAACTACAACTAGGTGAATATTAAGATGTTTTATTTCCATTTTAAATACAGGTGAATTTCTGACTGTGTTGTTGGAATTGCTTCTATTTTAAATTTCAGCCGCATAATTTTGCAGTGAGTTTTTCTCCGTTCAAAATTTTTAAATGAAAAATTCACCTTTTAAATATTCTAAGCGTTATTTTTAAGCCCTGAAATGAGAGGTTATTAGAATCTAAAAGTAGAATAAATGCGAGCAGGTTTTGTCAGCATTAAAAGTTCTAAGTGAGCCAGTATTTAATTTCAAAATCTGTTTAAACATATTATATTCCATAAGGACAAATATAAAAAAAAATAGCATTAGGACTAAAGCAGCACTAAATTGGCTACAAATCGGGACTAAATATCTAAACTAATTTAATATGTGATCTGTATAAAATGTGTCACGTGTACAGTAACATTCTAGGGTAGGTTTTTGTCATTGTAAATGTAATTGGGAACCTGTCAATATGAATATGCAAAACACTAAACGACTACAATCCTACTCTTTTGTAATCAACCGTTGGGGCTGCGTTTGCAGACAAAGGAGGCACAGTTAATGGCGGCAGAGATGGAGCTGTCGAAAGTGGACAATAAAGTCAAAGTGGAGACCACACTGAAAGAAGAGGCAGCCATTCGACAGGACAATAAGGAGCGGGAGATGGAGAGAATCGCCGACGCTGCAGAGAAGGCTGCAAGGGTAACTACTGTCACACCGGAATAATGGGATTTGTCTCTTATTAAATCACTGGTAGTATAATAATGCCATTTCTAACTGTTTTTGCCAAGTGATTTTACTTATTCTAGTTTGTGAATGAGGAGGTTATTGGGAAAGGAATGGGAACATAATAGCACGTGCATGTACAGTATGTTTCATTGGAAAAATGTGTCGTTTTTAGGAAGAACTTGGCCTAGAAGCAAATCAAATCAAGTCCAAAGAGGAAGTTTCTGCTCATTCAGAGATCCTGAGAGACACAGCTCCTGTTGTAGAAGGACTGAAGGTAGTAAAATGTTTTATTCAAATGTTTGAATCGTCTTTTGTGTCCAATTATTGTCCCAGCTCTCAACTCTGACAAGTAATATCAGGTCAAAGTAAAGTTCTGAAATCTACATGCAGATGCTAATCATCAAAATATATGAAAGAATATTAAGTTTCCTGAATAATTTTAGAATGATCTTCTTCTATATCAGAGCTAATATAAAGCCTGATCATATTATTTATTCATAATAATGTTCAAAGAAACTACACCCTTTTGTGTTGAAAATTATATTATTTGAATATAATGTGGTATTGTTATCTAACCTTTTTTTTGTATTAAAATCAAGTTTCAGCCAAAGCAACCTTTATACTAATGAACCATTTTAATTTTGTTCCTAATGGCAACATAGTACGAGCAGTGGCATACTTTTTACCTTCCATTAAAGGTCAGAAACAAACTGCCATTCTCCTCCAAACCACTGTGTTTTCCCTGTGTTCAATATCTGCCCCTGCATCTAATCCAGGCTCTTGTTTAGGCCATAATTTCTGTATAGACTGGGACTTTGTTAAACCTGTGGGGTCTCTAAAGGAAATGGAACAGTTACTAGTCTTATGGATGTAACGCAGTGATGCAAACCAGCTCCTTCAAAACCAAGCAGCTCATAAAATGCTTTAAACACAAGTTTGGGTGTTCTCGTTTTGGATGAAAGACAGACATGCACCAGAAGAATAAACTTAAGATTTATGGAGAGACACTGTGTACTGGCTTCTTAAATTGGAAGTCTGCTTTACTTTAACACACTGTAGTTTCAAAATTGGTTAAACAAACTCTGGATTGTTTGCACATTCTGGTGGAAAATCTCATTATACTGATATTTTCTCACCTCATGGTTCCTTTGAGTCAGCCGTTCCTTCCCAAAGTTCTAGGTTTGGAAGCTCCACAATTGTTGCCGTCCGTGTCGTATCCCAATGTCCCGGTGCTGTGGTCTAGTGCCAATTCGGTTTGTTTTATATGTTGAATGTTGTTGTTGTAGAATGAGGAAATCACTAAAGAGGAGATTGACCTTCTGGGTGACGCCTGTTCGAAGCTGAAAGAGCAGAAACGGTTGTTGACTCTGGAGAAAGAAGAGCTGGAGGATCTGAAAGATGACGTTCAAGAATACAATGAGGTGATTTTGCATTAGTTGGCAAAAAGTTAAAGCATAAAAATAAAAGAATTGAGTGCTGACAGGATTGTCCTCCAAAGTGACATAGGATCAATTTTATATCACTTTTAAACTACCAAACGCCTTAGTTTTGTTAAAGATTTTGAAATGCCATACCATAAAAACACATTCTGTAGATACTGACAACGTAAACCTCATGTTAAAGTGATGTTTTCTCTCAGGACCTGGAGGAGATAAAGATGGAGCTCTCAAAGTCGGGGCAGGAGGCGGCCGTGTCGGAGTCGAAGGCCAGCCAGCGTCTGTCAAAGAGAGTGAACCGAATGATCGGACGAATCGACAATATCATCGGAGAACTGGAGAAGGACAAGGTCATTCTGGATGGGCGGATGGACATGGGCTCAACTCCCCCAGTCGGGTAAGACCGCTGCACAAACTACGAGATCTAAAACAAAGTGCTGCACTGATCAGGCATTATATTATGACCACTGACGTTGATTATTTCTTCATCGTGGCATGTGTTGAAAGCAAGGGGTTTGGAGGGAGACATCAACATTTAAATTGGGATTGCCACTGGAAAGCTATAGATATTAACTATTCTTTGGGATTGACCGTTCAGACCGCTGCCAAATTTGTGCCGGACGGCCGAGTTGGACGCCTGTACATTTGAAGGCATACGCTTCGTTGTATTTACTTTACAAAGTCCAAAAACGGCTTGTCTGTGTGCACCAGATACTTTTTTATCAGTGCCGGGTTTGTTTTGGTCATTCTTTCGGATAGTGAGATGCATTGGTACGTCACTGGAGCGTAATCTCTGATTGGTTTCTGCGCCGTGTCGGCCGCAAAAAAGTTCAGTTTTGGCCAACTTAAAACATTCAAAACGCAGGATTCTGGCCACAAAAACACTGGACTTGCATACATTGACTTTGCGTGTAAACTGGACGCTTTGACGCTACGGTCTGAACGCAGCAAACTTACAAATCCAGTTTGCTAAAGTTAAATGTGTTAAATGTACACAGCAGGTCATAGTTGGCTACTTATTGGACAATAAAGGTGGGCATACTGTTGTTCCTGATCAGTTTCAGTGTTTATCATTATTTACCATTACACTTTATGTACTCATTTATCTTGTTTTTAAGCCATTATTGCTTTGTTCACTCCCCCATCGTCATTTTTATCATCAATACTTGATTTATTCATGTAAAATGGTGGTGGAGGTACAGAAGCTTAAAGGTTTCCTAGATAAATTACCAAAAAAAATTAATATGGCCACAATTTTCCAGATTGTTCCTTACTAAATATAGTGATGCTACCAGGTAAGATCACCATGGTTACAGCCATTCGCCTGTTCAATACTAACAATGCATCTTTCTGTTCACATCGTTCATCTTCAGACTTACGTAGATTACTAAACACGGTGCTATTGGAACGAGTTATGCATTTAAATGTTAATGGTCTGAAACTCTTGGTTTTGCCCTGGTCTGTCGAGGTGTAATCTTCACCTATTCACATGCCACAGGGGTGATGTCATTTACTAATGCACTTCTACACATTTGGGCAACCTTTTTGGCCTCAGACCTTGAATTTGCTTTTGAATGTTAGAATTGTTCAAAATCAAACCTTCCAGAAAACATTATTACCCTGGACATATGTAGTCACACTGTAAATATCTTGATTTCCATTAGATATTAATATAGAAACATATAGAGATACAGTATAATAAACACAGATATTTAACACCTTTCGAATCTGCGCCTTCTTTACTGATCCCTTGCGGCTGGAATTAGTATTACGCCAACTGACAAAAACACAGAAAATTTGCAATATTATGAATGCAGAACAGAAAGAAATGAAAGTGAACAATCGACCAACCAATCTTTTTTCCAGCCACAATGCATTTCAGTTATAATTGTGTAATTTAATCATTATATTTAGAGGGCAATGTTTGATCAGAATAATCCCAACCATATATTTCATAACAAAATTGCATTATTGACTCAAAATGCAAAAAAAAAAAGCCTACAGTCGACGTATGTTTACTTTTATCTAGTAAGAATAAATCATTTTGACTCGTCGACAAATCAAAAACCTACACACTGACTGACTTGTAAACGATTGTTGCTTTTAGCCCTTTTATTGATTTAAAGTAATGCTCTGCTATGTTAAAACGTGCAGTGGATCTTTGCATTGCAATCTACAACATATGTCATGCTTGATCATAATCTTCTAATAATAATAAAATTCAACTGAAAAATAGTGATTGCTTATGTTCATCTGCTGTAGCTGAATTGGTGTGATCTGGAAACCAGCATGTAATGTTTAATATTGCCTTTAATTTCTCCACCACCTACTTACCCTGTGTCCGTGCTGTCACCGTCTCCTGTATGCAGTCTGTTCTACACCTTCAGGGAGAATCTGGTGAGCATCGACGAGCTGATCGGAGTCATGAAGCAGATCCAAAACATCCCCGAACACAAACTGCAGAGCATCGCTGACGCACTGGACGAGAACAAGGACGGCAAGATTGACATAGACGATGTCATCAAGGTGGGACATTAATGCATCAGTTCAGTCTGTGGACAAAGGGTCAGTGCAGTGGGATTTAGTCCTTTCAACCAGAAGGAAGTATTAAAGGGTGTACCAATTGGTCCCAAAATTGACCCGTCTTAAACTTATGTACAATTTCTTTATAATACATTCTCATGCAAACTCTTGCAAATGTTTAGTTTAAAAAAAAACAACAACATTGTTAATAGATTCCAAAATAATAGGTCCCAAATTTGAGAATAGTTGTTTCTGTCACAGATGACAGTTTTACAGTTCTATTTCTTAAATTGTATTTATACGTATTATTAAAAAAAATTGTATGTATGTTTTGGTTATTTTTGCACAAATGATCAACCTCTAAACACTTTCGATCATTTCATGTTTTTGTATGTATTTAAATACAAATCTGAGAGAATACTTACAATACTTAAATTATATAATGATTGTTCTCATCAGTATTTAATGAGTATATAGTGATATTTAGTTTGGACTTCATCATATTGAGCTCTGATACTAAGGCACTATTTCCTGTTGTGTGCAGCTGGTGGAGCTGATCGACAAAGAGGACATCGACATCTCCACGTCGCAGGTGGCGGACATCATGGTGATGCTGCAGAAGGAGGAGAAACTGGTGGAGAAGGAGAAGGCCAAAGATAAGATGGAGAAGGAGCAGGCACTGAACCGAAATGTCTGATGAACTTTGACCTGAACATCTAATGACGGGTCATCTCTAGCGACACTTTATAAGGAAGTGGAGTGAGGTACCTCCTTCACGACAAACGTAAACTGCTTATTGCCTTTGAAATGCACAGTAAAATGAGAATAAATGCCATGTTTGTGATAGATACTTCGAACTGAAACTGTATCATTTGTTGATATTTTGTAAAGTTGTACCGATTATTTATGAAAGGCAGTGTAAACAATGACTCGAGACCAGATTCATAGAGAAATTATGTTTTGAGAAAATATATATATATATATATATAAGGTGACAAAATATTTGCTTGACGTGATGCGTTCTCCACTGATCAAAGAAATGAGCAAATCATTTCTGTATTTTGCACAAACCGTCAAATCATCGCCATCTCTTCCCTCTGTCATTCCATGTCATCTAATCATCCCTTTTGTTTGGTTTGATAATGTCTTTCTTTTGAATTCACTGCACAAATAGCTACAGTGAATGAGCTAGACTCGAGTTCCAGCAGTCGGTGCAGAAGATCCTCGAGTAGTAAATGCCCATGTCTATACTTAGAGAAGTGTATAAAGAGTTTATGATGAGGCACACATTTCTCCACAGGGGAATGAAACCGTAACCACAAAATGTCTGTAGTGATGATGATTGCAGTTGGCAACTTGTTTTCTTTGCAACTCTTTAAAAATGCCAAAGTTGCTCTGATATTAGTTGAATTCAAGAGTAAAATACGAGCAATTCAGCCACATTTCAAATCATCAGACACATCTCAAAGCCGTTGGATGTTTATTTAGTGTTGATTGTCGTTATGAGGTAGAAAAGAGAACATGCAAAGTGGCCTTTTCTGGAAACACATACAGTAAAGTGACTATGCTTATTTTTGATACACAGATGAGTTTTGAGTTGGTTTTAGTTCCAAACTTGTATTTAATTTTGCACTGTAGTGATGGACGACTGTGTGGCTGAAAAGTACTCCTCAGGTTGAGTCTGTGTACATCGTTTTCCTTTTTTTACTTTGTTGTAGCTTGAACATTTCGACTTTTGAATGTGTGTGTTTAAAGTAGCACAGAAAACAAAAGAGTGGTACATAGATAAGATCGTTTTCATTTAGTCTTAATTAAAACATGGTAAAGTTATGCATAAAACGGTCTAAAGATTTGCCAGTGATTTGATTTAATGAGTCTAGGAAAACTATTGTTTGGACAGTGTTGCTTTTAGTGTAAGAACAATTAAAGGCAGCAATCAATTTAGCTAATTGACTGTTATATAGAGGGAGAAGTGTTTTAAGCAGACTATGACGTAAACAAACGTACTTCTACCTCCCATAAGGAATTGATTCATATATGTGTGAAAGTGTTATTAGCTTGAATCCAAGTGGAACCGTCCTAAAATCCTAAATTTTCCCTTTAAGCTGTTATTGTAAGAGAAATAAACAACCATTGTATGATTGAGAGTGGCACTAGTAGTTGATTGTTCCTTGTATTATAAGGCTCTTATAAAGATGTTGATTAATCTATATTTTGCTGAATTTTAGTGCATTGAAGGGAGCAAGTTTTAGTATTTTAGAGTTTCCATGGAGGAGAAAAGGCAGCTGAAGATATAAGAGAAAATCAGCAGCTAAAGTAGTGTACTTTTGTAATAGCAATACAACTAGTATTAATATGAATGGTTGGTATATCACAAAATAAATAAGGCCAGTCAGTGAACAATAGTGACATTTCATCTCAGGCTGAATATGGATCCTTAGCAAATGCCTACTAAGTAACACTGTCACCATTTATTTATTTTTTGTTTATTTGATCCAAAATATGGATTTAAGCTTATTTTCATATTCATTCTGTCACAAATCTGTGTATAATTGGCATCTTGAATAAATGGTCAAATCTTTACTGTTAATTTTGTTTTTATTGCCCCTGTGTTTGTCTTTGATACTTTCCTTTTGTTTTGTTTTTCCCACTCTTACTTTTTCCATCAGCAATACAACTTCCATTCAATTCCTCGAAGAGAACACTGGATTATTACTTATTACTTGACTCAATATTTTTTCTACCACTATAGACTGTCATGATCCAAGAGGCCAAAGAGAAAGCTTGTAATTTATTTGAATTGTAAGAATTTATGACTGGTGTCATTATTATTAAGTTAAAAATTCCTTACATTAAGTTCAATCAAAATGATAAAACGTCATTCCCTATCCAACAGCCTTTCAGTCTTTACATGAAACATGCAAATAAATCCCTCTACATCTCGATGTAGATTGCATTTAGCACTTTAGCATCATATCATTAAAAGTCATTTAAGTCAATACTGTAAAATTGCACAAATTAAAGATTATCATTCAGTGATATTTACAGAAACTATCTAATCAAGCGCAGAAGATTACATTACACAAAACAAGCTCGCAAACTATTGTGAATTAGCTTTCTGCTTGTACTTGTGAATTAATATTGTATCTGTAGTAACTTGTCACTATACTGCAGTTCATTCAACAAATGTCTGCAAATGTGCTGTCGAGGTCTTGTCTGCTAAGAAACTACCAACCTGCTTTTCACTTTTTATTCATGCCATGACCGTTGTGGACGTCCAGCGCTTGTTGTGGTGCATATTCAGATGGACTTTTCCAACAACACAAAGCTTAGGGCATGTTGTCTTGATACAGTACATGGGACATGCACATGTTTACATTGTTTTACAGAACTCTTATTAGGTGCTTTCTGCAGGTGCTACATAAGAACACAAGAATGAATTTTATCTATTACTTTAACAACTATATTTTTTGGTCAACCTCAAAGCATTGTACTGTACATAATTGGTGCTCCATGTTCAAATACTGTATTACACTTACCATAAACATGAAACATTGAATGCATATTTTTCATATGTATACTGTTGTTCAATGTTCAATAGTTCAATAGTTACACAAATCTGCATAATCTCTAGTTAAAATTCAGTGACGCTTGTACATACCCAATTCATTCTGTCAAAAAGTTTGAGTTTATTTTGAGTTTTCAAATTGGACTTAACTTTTCCTGATTTCATTTTGTACATTTTGTGATGACACCAAAATGACCTGCAATAAATCTCATAACTCTTTGTTGGTGATTATTTTGTAAATAATTTAACATGCTGGGAAACTATTCTTATATCTTGATGACAACACTTCTTAGTCCCCTAGATGGCAGTATGAGATTGTGTTTTTCTATCTTTTTTCTTTAAAGATTCTTTGGCCCGCAGGCTTTTTTAGACAGGACAGATGAGTGAGAAATGGGGATGAGAGAGAAGGGAGGACATGCAGTACATCTTTTGGAGTCAGGATTCAAACTCACGACACAGCGGTTGGAGCCTGGCATATGTGCTGCGCCTTAACCACTCGGCCACCGGGTAGTACGGGCAATTATGTTTTTCATGCCAGTACCATATATATACAGTCTATGGCCAGTACAATTATGTTCAATCAATATTTATTTATAATCATTACAAACTTGTTCTGCAGCTTTTTGAGGCCCAAAACTGGGATTGTCACAAGGATTAAAATGTACTTCTCCAATCAAATGTTCCTTTTACATTTTACAATTTTTATTATTCATTTTTGTGCTCTTCGGAACTCCCCACAGTAAAACAATATCACTGAACACCAAACCACAATGTTTATTTCTGTCATCTTGCAGTGTATATATAAATGTATTTCTTATATTATTATTACGTCCCTCATCTCCCATTTGACGTATTTTGATTTCTTTCTTGATGTGTTGTATGTTTTTGCTTGGCCGACCCTCGACGCTCCACTGATGGGTAATTTGAGGTGCCCAGCAGGAGCAGCTCTGATACGAGCAGCAAATGAACCAATTTATGCCTCTCCCAGAGCTCCAGACCCCGACTGTAATAACACGGAGCCCGGAGCCTGTGGACTTCATTACCAAAGTTTTCTGCCTCTGAGATGAATGAACAATATCGTTTTTTGTAATTCTGGGGGAAAATATAGAGAAGTAGTTACTCCGCAGAGGCTTTGTGCTGGCAATACAGAAAGGGAAAGGTATATCAAAGTACAAGAACACACCTGCATTGTTCTAGTCTGAAACAGTGCTCGGATTGTGATACAAACCCAAACATTTTATAGGTTTAGAGGAAGTCCCAATGTTTTTTTTTTTTTATAAAAAGATGTCAGAACCGATATAAAGCCGAGATAGTTATAAATATAACGCTCTAAATCACTTCATCACTGAGTGTCGAGTAGTTGTAAAAATAAATATTTATATTGGTTCAATGATACAATTAAGTATGAATATGGCTATTCCAGCCTCAAGAAACAGTGACAAAGTGACAAAGTGGTATTCCTGTTTAGCGGTGCCAAATATAGTAAAGGTTAACGTCATAACCTCATACAAAGGTCATACGTCATAAGGCGCTGGTACAGCTGGCAGCCCGGTGAAAAAGCTCTCTCTTTTTTTCTCACACTTATCTCCTATATTTTGTAAATATAGTTAGTATATTTTTTCTATTTTACTGTACGATAGGGACACGCGCTGGAATCGTTTTTAATTCAACTGTTTTTGACTTTTTTCGGCTGGATTTTAGCTCCGAGCGAGCCCACCAGCCCCCCCCCGCGCCCTCCGGCCGCGCTAAAGTACGGCGTGTCGTCGGTACACGTTTATAAACACGTTTATATGAAAGAGGAACTTCACGAACGATCGGGAAACGCACTGGAATCGCTTTAAATAAACTTGTTTTGACTTTATTCGGCTGGATTGAGTGTTTTCGTCGTGTCGTCGCGATGTGTCTTGGCTCTGAGTCCCCCGGCTCCGGCCCCGCCCCCCGCCCGGCGACGTACCGCGTTTACACAAAGGAGGAACTCATGAAACTGCGGAGAACAGTCGTCTTACCCGGAGATCGTCACGTTATCCCGGCGGACATCCTAAGGAAAACGCAACGAGGCAGACGGGCTGGACGTAAACTCCGAGAGAAGAGAGGAGGAAACAGGAAGTCGGTTCCCGCCGTAGTCATGGGTAACGTGAGGTCCCTTCAAAATAAAATGACGGAAATAGCGAGCCTCATGCGGTCCCAGAGGATTTATAGGGACAGCAGCGTCTTGATTTTCACAGAGACCTGGTTAACAGCAGAAATGCCAGACTCTATTGTAGGTTTGGACAATTTTCATCTGCTGCGGGCGGACAGAACGAGAGAATGCGGGAAGAAAAGAGGTGGAAGTCTGGCGGTGTATGTGAACACGAGCTGGTCCAAACCCGAACACTGCACAGTGAAGGAGCAGCTATGTAACAGGGATATTGAACTATTGGCTATTGGCATGAGGCCATATTATCTTCCCCGGGAGTTCTCACATGTGATTTTGATCGCAGTCTATGTGGCCCCGTCTGCCAATGCTGAAAATGCTTGTGAAGCACTGCTCTCCTGCACTTGTAGGCTGCAAACACAGCACCCACAGGCTCTCTTCCTCGTCTCTGGTGACTTTAACCACGCTTCTCCCTCTTCTGTTCTACCAACATACACCCAGTATGTTACCTGCCCCACCAGGAACAATAGAACATTGGACTTGTTTTTTGCCAACACCAAGGAGGCTTATTCCTCTTCCCCCCTCCCTCCCCTGGGCAGCTCGGACCACAACCTTGTACATCTGAGGCCTGTGTATGAACCCATTGTGCGCAGGCCGCCTGTGGTGTCCCGTGAGGTGAGGATGTGGTCTGCTGAGAGCGAGGAGGCTCTGAGGGACTGCTTCAGCACCACTGTCTGGACTGAGCTTTATGACCCACATGGGGAGGACATCAACACCATCACAGAGTGTATCACGGACTACATCAACTTCTGTTTTGAGAACATTGTTCCCTCCCGGAAGGTGCGGTGTTTTCCAAACAACAAGCCATGGATTAACCGTGAACTGAAGGCTCTGCTGAAGGAGAAGAAGAGAGCCTTCAGGTCAGGGAACAAGGAGGAGCTGAGGACTGTGCAGAAGGAGCTGAGGAGGAAGATCAGGCAGGCTGAGGCCGGCTACAAGAGGAGGATGGAGGAGCAGCTGCAGCAGAAGAACATTCAGGGAGTGTGGAGGAGCCTGAAAACCATCTCGGGCTTCAAAATACCCCCTGCCCACACAGAGGGGGATCTACAGTGGGTGAATGATTTAAATGCTCACTTCTTGAGGTTTGATCGGTCACCCGCCCCTCCCCCTGCACAGCTGCATGCTCCCTCTTCCACAGCTGGACAATGTCCTGCATCTGTTCCTCTTCGCTTATCTGCCCCGGACCATCAGCTCCCCACTTCGCCTGGACTCACTCATCCCCCCAGCACACAGTCCCCCTGCCAACCACTGACTGTCACAGCAGCACAGGTGAGGAGTGAGCTGAAGAGGATTAAAGTGAGGAAGGCAGCAGGACCTGACGGCATCAGCCCCAGGCTCCTTAAGTCCTGCGCAGATGAACTGTGTGGAGTTATGGAGCATGTCTTCAACATGAGCCTGAAGCTGAGGGTGGTACCACAGGTCTGGAAGACCTCCTGTCTGGTACCTGTGCCTAAGACACCGCGCCCCAAAGACCTCAACAGCTTCAGGCCAGTGGCTCTCACGTCCCACCTGATGAAGACACTGGAGCGGCTAGTCCTGGACCACCTCCGCTCCACCGTGAGCTCAGCCATGGACCCGCTGCAGTTTGCATATCGGCCTGGCATCGGAGTGAAGTACGCCGTCATCTCCCTGCTGCACCGCTCTCTCTCTCACCTGGCAAAGCCTGGCAGCTCTGTGAGGATTCTGTTCTTCGATCTTTCCAGCGCCTTCAACACCATCCAGCCGCTGCTCCTGAGGGACAAGCTGGAGACGGCTGGTGTGGAGTATGACCTGGCAGAGTGGATCCTGGACTACCTCACAGACCGACCCCAGTTTGTGAGAGCACGGGACTGTGTGTCTGACACTCGGACCTGCAGTGTGGGGGCGCCCCAGGGCACTGTCCTCGCGGCCTTTCTCTTCACCCTTTACACTGCAGACTTCAGACATGACACGGACAGCTGTGTCCTGCAGAAGTTCTCTGATGACTCTGCCATCATCGGACTCATCACGGACGACGATGACGCGGAGTACAGAGGACTGGCGCAGGACTTTGTGGACTGGTGTCAGCGGAACCACCTCCTCATCAACGCGGGGAAGACCAAGGAGATGGTGGTGGATTTCCGCAGACGCCACCCCACTGCCCCCTCACCAGTGAACATCCAGGGACGGGACATTGAGAGAGTGGACTCATACAAGTACCTGGGTGTTCATCTGAACCACAAACTTGACTGGACTCATAACACAGACGCACTGTACAGGAAGAGCCAGAGTCGGCTCTACCTCCTGAGGAGACTCAGGTCTTTTGGAGTGACAGGGCCACTCCTGAAGACCTTCTATGACTCTGTGGTGGCATCAGCTCCTGTACGGTGTGGCCTGCTGGAGCAGCAGCATCACAGAGAGGGAGAGGAAGAGGCTGGACAGAGTCATCAAGAAGTCCAGCTCCGTCCTGGGCTGTGCTCTGGACTCGGTGCAGGAGGTGGGGGACAGGAGGGTCCTGGCTAGATTCCCATCTATGCTGGACCATGATTGTCACCCCATGCAGGACACTCTCTCCGCTCTGAAGAGCAGCTTCAGTGAGAGACTGATCCACCCTCGCTGTGTGAAGGAAAGGTTTCGCAGGTCTTTCCTTCCTGCTGCTGTCAGACTTTATAACAAACACTGTTAGTACTGAACACTCGCAATACTGACCTAACCATGTGCAATTCTGTCATATGTGCAATTGCTGTTGGAATTCATGTGCAATTCATGTGCAATTACTGTGAAATTCATGTGCAATCTATGTGCTGTCGTGACACATATTCATGTGCAATTACTGTCGGGATCACATGCAATGGTATTTATGTATTTATTTATTTGTCTATGGGAGTTTTTTATTTATTTATAGGAGATCTTCTACTGAAAGTGTTTTTCAGACTTCCTATAAGTGATCTGTTCTTCTGTATCTACCTCTGTACCTACCTGCGTTGCACCAATGAAATTTCCCCATGTGGGACAATAAAGGAATATCTTATATCTTATCTTAAATATTGTGTGAACAGTCACTTCTGATTTCTGGTATCAGTACTTTTTACTCCACTACATTGTTTACTAGACTGAAAAGTAGAAAATAAATGAAGTTGCTGAAAATCAGCACAATTCTATATCAAGATCACAACATCTGACTCTTAAAGGAATAATAGAGGATTTTTGGCGAACAATCTGAGTCTCATTTCCTCGTGGCGTGGACAGCCGAGTAGTTTTCCCACATGTCAATCATTCCTTATATGCTACTGCACACCTGCAGCCTCGTTCCCAGGATAGCAGCACGTCTTGGAAAGAACAGGTGGGTGGGGGTGAGTGCGCGCGTGAGCATTTAAAAAAAAAAGAAGGAAATAACAGTCGCTTGTATGGTTTGAGTTCTGAAATCGGCAAAAAATCTTCTATTATTCCTTTAAATAAGTTTAAAAATATGTGTGAATACTTACTTTTTACTGTAAAATTACATTTTCAAATGGATACTTCAATACTTTTACTTAATTATTGTTTGTGGTGCTTTAAGTTTTATCTATTTTTTTGCTCCTGTATGTGCACTTTTACTTAAGTAAAACTGAATTCTTCATCCACTGCTGATTGTTCACTGTGCAGGCGTTAGGAAATATGCAAAGAGAAAGGCAAACTATATGTGGCACAAACAAGCGATTCAAAACTCTTTTAAAACGAATTAAATTTTGTCATCCAAATGCAACACAAACTTTAAAAATCCACTAATAAACTAACTCAAGCCAAGTGTTGTTGATGATCAGGTTCCTCTTGGGAATGTAATCACACACCAGTTATCAGTATTTCTAGTGATCTGATTGTGACACTGGCTCAATATCAGGCGTGAGGAAGGTGAATGATTGCTATT
Organism: Eucyclogobius newberryi; assembly: GCF_026437365.1. Taxonomy (NCBI): domain Eukaryota; kingdom Metazoa; phylum Chordata; class Actinopteri; order Gobiiformes; family Gobiidae; genus Eucyclogobius; species Eucyclogobius newberryi. Next base: position 12,560,696 of record NW_027315846.1, read on the forward strand.
GACCAGGGGTTAGAGGCAAAATTGCACGACCAAAATGCATCGTGTCTGCAGCTATTTCTCCCACAAAAGCAAGAATTTTGGCTCTATCTCCTCACTGGCGTATGTTCAGGTAACTCAAACCGTGTGCCCGCCCGCTCCTCGCTGTCCAGGCCATTCTAATGAAAACAAATGGCAAATGCACCCGCAGTGCAGTGGGTGACCTGCAGCTCATCGATCAGCATCCAAACTAACTACGCACCAAAACAGAGAGAACCAGAGCTGTACCACGGCAAAGGGTCGGAATAAAACTGGTCTATGGATCTAAAGGTACGCAACAAAACTAGTAAGTACATTTGACCTGCTGCTGACTCATAACTGTGCAGAGAAGTGTCGCTAAACCTAATGTATTTTCCATACCTGACCCCTGCACAAAACATATAAGTAAGTACATGTAGCAGCGACGTGACACTAACAGATGAACTGATTGGAACAAGTTTAGTTTTAAGGGAGAATGTTTTTAGCAGATCTTTTTAAATAGGAATTAAACAAATAAATATGTTCCAAGCGTGATGTCACTGCACAGTATCAAGACTAGGGTGACCAGACGTCCCTATCTACCCGGGACAGTTCCAGTTTTGAGCTATGTGTCCCATGTCCCAAGCGGAAAATGTGTCCAAAACCAATGATTTGTGTCAGTTTTGCAGAGTTGTCTTGGTTTTTGACGACTATTAATACCTACCAACAGTAAAGAGGGGAATATGTTGGTGTTTCTACAGTCAAAATAGAGAAAACCCTTCTGAGAGCATGTTTTTATTGTCATTTATTTTTTAAGAAGTCTCTCAGATTACATCAGAATCAGAATAAGACAAGGTTTATTGCCATTTCCAATGAACAAAATTCACAAACAAACAATGCAACATGAAACAATGAACAATAATAAAACAACATATATAAAATAAAAAAGGGCAAGAAACAATTTAAATCTACTGTAGGATAAAAATAAAAAAAGCTTACTATGTGCACGACATTTACATACTGACTCATATGAGATTACTTCCCCACCCCAACCCGGGTGTGTCCCAGTTTATGATTTCGAAACTCTGGTCAGCCTAATCACTGCTGTGGAACTGGTGCTAATATTCTATGACTCTGAAACCACGGCTCGCTTCACGTCACCTCATTTGGGTGATTTTGCGATAGTCGTCTTCACTTCCTTCACACTCAAACAGCTGAGGGCCCAAGTGATTCTGCTCCTGCCATTACCCGAGCCTGAACAGCCTCCCCCTGGGCCCACGGTATTAGAGGCACACCATTTCGGACCGCAGCCATTGCATTTAGTTTTTTTCACAACAGTGCACTAAATTCTCGAGGGCCAGAGAATCCTCCATCTCATCTCGATGCAGACGCCACTTGAAAAAATATAGTGATGGGAAACAAACGGGACACGAATAGTAGCGTTTATTTGAGCGAGCCAAAACAACAACAGAAATAGAACGAGGATTCACAGAGAAATGTTGTAGTGACAGTTTGAAAAGAAAGCAACTACATTTCAGTTTTCCCATGAGCTGTAAGGATGATAGACAGGCCAGAGTTATGAGGGGGTCCCGGGATCGTGGTGGTGTGTGAGAGAAGATTATTGTAGGATTTGTGTCTTGATGGAGAAGGATTCAAGTACGTTTAGACAAGACACACCAAGAGAATACAGGTCAAAATGGCGTTTGTTGGTTCCATGATTTCCCCGGATCACAGAGGGACCACCATGATTGTACACAAACATCATCATGTATTTGGACAGGGCTGGAAATAAATGAAATATACGTGTAAGACCAACAGCATTGTATCTCATTCACAAATTGGGAACCAGCCCTGAACCTGACACGAGTGACTGTTTATACTCATGCCACTTTCATCTGAACGTTGAGCAATTCGGAGAAAAGATTTCTCTGAAGGCTGTGATCATTCACCCGACATATGCACAATCATGACATTTTGGTTGAATGCTTAGAACACATTCTGTATCGGTTTGTGACTCAATATTATGAGTAGAAATGATATATTTCAGAAGGCTTAAATAACAAAGACCTTGCAGTCCTTTGTTGTGAATTCTCTTTAGGTTTAAAATGGCTTTGTTTGAACTTGTAATGCATCTGTATCTCAAGAAAGACTTTGGTGGGTGTCACTCTTTCTCAGATGAACTCTTTTGACTCCCACAAATCCAACGCTCCTGATGTTACCACTCAGACTGTTCGTGCCGCAGTTTCTACATTTGCCATTTCTTCAACTTGCACAAATGACTTGGTGCTGGTCAGTTTTAGACCCTCCCACTGTCAGAGACAGTTTAGGGTAATACACAAGGCAAACAGGAATGCTCATCTGTCAGACGCTCTATAATATGTAAATAAGTGGTGAATAATACTGTTACATTGAGACAAAACAGACCCCATACTTTTCCTGACATATTGTACAGTGCAAAAGTTTCTCTTCTCACTGGGAGTAAATCTAGAAGTGACAAAAGCTTCATGTTGACTACCGTCTATGAAATGATTTGAACATTATTGTTTCTTGCTCTACTCCTTCAGACATAAATTGTCTGTCATGTTAAAAAATACCAGATTTAGGGACTTATTGTTTTGTCTTTCACATTAAATTCACTTCCAATTATTAATCAGATGTTATCTGACAGTTACACACTTTCTTCAGCAGTAGTTTCCACCAAAACTGTTTTACTCTTGAGTAATTTTCTGGACTACTACTTGTACTTGTACTGTAATAATAAAAGTAATTATAGTAATATTATCTGGAAGTTACTCTACCCTCCTCATAACCTAAATGTTATAACTTTTAAGAAATCTCTTCTATTTTCAGGAGATACGTGCCTCTTCTGCTCCATCCTGTCTCCGGCTCTGAGTGCTCCTGCAGACTCTTCTGCTCCTCTTCATCCCCCTGGGCATTTCATCACATTTCATACCATTTGGCCCCCTGGGCATTTCATTACATTAGTAACTTCTGGGCATTTCACCTCATTCGTCCCACTGGGCTTTTCATTGTATTTGTCCCCCTGAGCACCCTTACATCCGTCCTCACCAAGTCCAGGTGGGATGAATGTGATGGAGTGCCTAGAAGGGATGAAATGCCAGAGGGGGATGAAATGCCCAGGGGGGTTGAAACACCCGGCATTAATGAAATGCCTGGGATGGATGAAATGCCCAGGGGGAACAAAATGCCTGGGATGGATGAAATGCCTGGGATGGATGAAATGCCTGGGATGGATGAAATGCCTGGGATGGATGAAATGCCTGGGATAGATGAAATAACTCGAAAACTGGTGAGAAGTCGCTCATTCTCTGTTACAATATTGTTATAAGCAGTCATTATTTGTTATAAAATACTACACACTTAAAACTCACTTTCTGAAAACGAGGCAAGCTTATTATTGTTCATTCTCGTTTTATCATGCTATATCATGCTATGTAATATGCTAGTGTTCATGTGTATTTACAATTTCGCTTGTCACCACATGGAAGTTGAATGGTTTATTTCCAAAGTACAACAGAGCTCCCGAATGCTGCCATCTGCTGACCCCACATTCTGGATCGATATCAGAAATGATTTGTTGAGCTTTTACATGTTTATTTGTTCTGGGGGCATAATTTGAACTACAACGGTCTTCCCGGAGTTCCCAGCTTTAAACGCACCTTCCGTGATCCTGCTGTACGGTTTGTCATTCCATCCTCTTCAGTCTTTACATCCTCATATATTCCCCTGAAACCAAATATGTGTACATAACATTGAGCCCCGTTAAACTGTGCAGAAATGACAGCGGGGGGAGTTTTAAGTGGCCTCTGAGTGCTCTCCTCGCATGGGACGTTCCATCTGAGACCCCAAGACTCAGGACTCCAGGTCTGAATATATCTCCCCGCCCTGGTCTAATCCTCTCCTCTGTCCCGTCAGCTGTCCGTGCCCCTACAGCTGTCCGACTAATGATATAGCTAATGAGACATCTGGGGGGTCCGGTCCATGCAGACAGTATGAGGTAACCCCAAAAGTAAACGGGGGTAGACTGAGGGCCACTTTCCCACATGTCCCAGTATAGACTCCTACGCAAGTGACGTAATCAAAGAATTTGTATTTGGCTTTCCAGTACATTTGAATGAGGGGGCAAAGGTGATGATGGAATAAATGGGCCCCGTCTCTCAAAGGTTAATACATAGCAGCCTAACCTAGATTTCCTGAAGTGTTGATACTTTCCAACAAACCTTGAAACAGCAAATTATTGTTCTTGTTTGCAATTGTATATAGTTAATGCTAATTTCTCCTTGGTTTATATTTAAACCAGGCAGTAACAACGGTTAATCACCACTGTTCATGCTTAACATTATGACCTTGGACCAATTTTAAGACTAAAACTTTTGATGACTTCCCGTTTTATAATAGTTAGAGATATTTTTAGCTGTCAGAATTCGGGCCATTTCATACTTGAGGCAAACCATTAGCATGATCATTATACTGCTTCCAACACATCAAATTTGCTCTTATACTGCTTCCAACACATCAAATTTGCTCTATCCATCTATATCTATACATCTATATTTATATCTATATATTTCTCTCTATATGTATAAATAAACAATTCCACAGAGATGGAGAAAATGGACCATGACGTTGCAGCTGGAGGCCTAATGTTATATGTGAAATCTGCCTGTATTTGACATTCAGAAAAGGCTGCACACTTGAGAGGAAAAGGCAGTCGACTAATCACATAATCACATAATGTCACAGTGAATAAAACAAGACTTCAGGTATTTTCTGTATTCCGATTTGAAATGATCTCTTGCCCCATCAAGTTATAAGGTATATCGGTATGCTAAAGTCAACAAAAGCAAAAAGTCACTCTCAGACATTGCTTTATAAACTGCACAATAAACTGTCTGGGTTAAAGGTGGTATGGACAATTTTTTTCAGCAAATTTTTTATCATATTTCCTCGTGGCGTGGATAAATCATTTGTCCTGTCACGTATCAATCATAAAACGCACCTATCGCTCACCTGCAGCCGCGTCAGGCTCTACCCCACGTTTCCGCGTGTCTAAGCGCATGGATCTATCACAATATAGTTCCCTCAGTGTACGGGGCAAAATGAAGACGGAGAAAAACAGTTCGAGCTGACGCAGAAGTGGACAGAAATCTACGGGAGACGAGCGATGCGATGCGATCCGTTGCGCTAATAAACAAACGCACGTGTGTGTTATATCAGTCCGCACGGGGGAGTGCACATGCGCACTTCCGCCTGCGTTCTCAAATCGCCGAAAAATCGTCCATACCGCCTTTAATAAATTAACTAAATTGGATGCGCATTTTGGCTGATTGGAGCACTTTCCTGGTTTGTATTACTTGTTTTGAGTCGTAAACTGTAATCCATTGCTCATTGTTTTTTCAATTTGACCACTGGAACACAGAAAATTGGAGAAAATGTCTCTCCAAGATCTGAGTTCTGACCTTTTGCTTCCTGTCACCATTCAAAATATATAATACTCATCTTCAATTGTTATACAAACAGAACACATTTTGAAATACCCCCAAAAAACATGGAAACAGAGCTTGAGATCAAACGTGACAAATAAATAAATAATAGAAATTGCCTTTGCATTTTCTTACAAACTGCAACTTCACGGATGTAAAACTATGATTAAATATTTACCACAGGTTCTATACCACCAAACGTAGTCCAAATGTGAAAACCTGGAGAACAAATAGACTAAGGTTTATCATGATAGGCTAGCTGAAAATTCTGTGGTGCAACGACACAATTATGATTTTTCTATCTCTATCATCATCTTGGGGTGGTAAAATGGCAAAAAATGCATACAGCTTGGACACATAGCTGTTTTATTTGTCTGGCAGTGAAAACATGTCAAAGTGAATTACTGTTTATGAGTGACTCCAATAGACAAATTAGTCTTTTAATTTTAAACTTCTATTTGGTTAATGGGAATCCACTACAGTGACTCTATGATCATTTATCAAATCTTTGGAGATACTTGAATGGCCAAAGTAAGTTCCCTCAAAGCTATATTTAGCCTAAACAAATCTTGTCTAACCTTTTAGCTTAATAGACGTATGAAATCAACGCATGGTGTTCATTCTGGCACGTGGTTATGGCATAAACAAATTGTGGAACAGTTGGATAAATAGAGCTTTTAGACCTACACAGTGATGAATGAAGGCACCAGGGGGACATTTGTAGCTGGCTGTTGAGTTGCTTCTGGCTTTAGCTTCAGTCAAATGTGCTCTTTGATGGCTAATGCATCACTGCAGCTTAAATTGTAGGTCTGCGCACACTGTCAATGGAGAAATTAATGATGAGGCAAACCGCAGCAGAGTTTGTTCACACTTCAGCGTGGTTTTCACATTCAGGGCATGAAAAGTTGTTCCATTGCAGCATCAGAGGAAGGAAAAGTCAATGAAGGAACGGCTGCAGAACTTAAAAGGGTTTCTATTGTGCTTCTCCAGCAAGATTTTTATGATTTAGCAAGCACTTTACTTTGCAAATAACTGATGAAAATATTGCACAACGGGGGTTGAAAGATGGCTTAGCATCTGATTGACCACATATAGGAGCTGTTGCTGTATTTTTGGGGATCAACAGCAAGTAAAAATCAGTTTTAGTAATAAGAGGTGACAATTTAAGTTGCATTTTAAATTCTGACAGGTCTCATGACAATGGAAACAATAAATACTGATCTCTATCTTAAATACATAGATTAAAATGTCAGCAAAGCTTAGTTTGAGTGATTCATTGTCAAGCACAATTTACGTTTATTTACACATCAAACCACATACAAATGCTGAGTTTTCAACAATCTTTATTTTCCTTTTCAGTGTTTAATAATCTTGAGCATCTGTGGCAATTGAAAAGGTGCACAGATATTTTCTGGTAAAAAAACAATTATAACAAATGTACAGTGAGTGGAGTCGCCTCTCCACAGATCTGACTACAGCATGTGACGGATCTTGCACCAGAAAAGTTACATAGTGCACCTTTCAAGGAGACAAATTAAATTATTTTTCTAATACATTTTGTTTATTGAAAACTGCTAAATTGGTCTAAAACGACAAAGTGATAGAAATGGGTCCAACTGAGAAGCCCCGCCCCTTCATAGTGACGTTTCATCGTAACAAGCAGTGGATTTTCATTTACTCGGTTTAACTGTTTAAAAAAACAACACATACAACTAGAGGCCATTTCTGAAAAAAAATGCAAGTTAATAAAGGTAAGTGGGTGGACACAGGGGGTAGGTGAAAACAGACATTTTCTGAGCAATCAAGCATTAGTTAAAGTACAATACAGGATTACTCCAACATGCATGAATCAATCAAACTCTGAGTACACTAATGATGAGGATACACCATTATATCATGGCTAAAACTCAAAGATTGCATAATATGTCCCCTTCAACATATTCTATAACATAAATCACAAAAAAATAAATAGTTATGATTAAACTTGTAATAAGATATTTGAGGCTATTCCCAATTGCCTTGTTTGAATGCGTTTCCCACATGTGACAGTGGTAATTGGCTCAGAGTGCTGAGGGCAGGCGCGGGCTCATGGTTTACATTCTTGGGGTATTGCATTCAGCTTCACTTCTGCTCCTCTTAACAATGTCCCCCCTGATCATGCCACAGCCGAACAAACTGCATGACAGCTGCGAGAATCGAAAAACAACACGCCATTTTGGAGTGAGAAATTCCAGGAAGATCTACGGCCCTATAATGCACCGGTCTAAAGTTACATAACGAGGCCAATCCCCACTTCCTCTCTGCTTCCTCTTACTAATATCACACCTTCACGTCGCTAGAGTTGCACATACTTGAAGTTGGGATGTCTTTTGCACAGTCCATCATCGCTGTCCGAAGCCGTCTCTCACATATGGAGGATGCAGAGGCACGACGCTGCGCCAACACAGCTGTTCTTTGAATGGACTTGTGAGTTTTGGTGAGACATTTTATCAGTATGACAAGACCTTTAAGTCTACACAAGTCAATGGGACACTTTTGTAACCATCAGCAGGTACATTTCATATGGCTCAGATTCCAAAAGTTTGTAATTGAATGCATAATAATAAACGTTAAAAATGGTAGCATGTTTGAGAGACCTCAGAATGCAACAGAATTGGGGAATTAAAGGTGCACCGTGTAACCTTTGCCACCTGCTTGTCTCAGGGGAGATGTTATTGCTTTGCCTGGAACATTCTATCTGGTTTGGTCCAAAAGTATTGTCTCCATTGTCCTAAGAGAACTGTAACTGTCTGTTTAAGTGGTCTAAACGGCGCTGTGAGAGGTGCAGCTTCCAAAGCAGGCTGGCTCGCTTTCGACCCCAGAACACAGGACACAGGGCACAGGACACAGGGCACAGGGCACAGGACACAGGGCACAGGACACAGGGCACAGGGCACAGGACACAGGGCACAGGGCACAGGGCACAGGGCACAGGGCACAGGGCACAGGACACAGGGCACAGGGCACAGGGCACAGGGCACAGGGCACAGGACACAGGGCACAGGGCACAGGGCACAGGACACAGGACACAAGGCACAGGGCACAGGACACAGGACACAGGGCACAGGGCACAGGACACAGGGCACAGGACACAGGGCACAGGGCACAGGACACAGGGCACAGGGCACAGGGCACAGGGCACAGGACACAGGGCACAGGACACAGGGCACAGGGCACAGGACACAGGGCACAGGGCACAGGGCACAGGGCACAGGGCACAGGGCACAGGGCACAGGACACAGGGCACAGGGCACAGGGCACAGGGCACAGGGCACAGGGCACAGGGCACAGGGCACAGGGCATAGGGCACAGGACACAGGACACAGAACACACATTCAGGTGAAAACACAGGGCACAGGACACAGGGCACAGGGCACAGGGCACAGGGCACAGGGCACAGGGCACAGGGCACAGGGCATAGGGCACAGGACACAGGACACAGAACACACATTCAGGTGAAAACACAAGTGCAAAAATCAACGCGTCAAGACTAAAAATAGTATATTTCCAGCACATAAATGCATCTAACATGATCCAAACCCAACGCATTACATAAAGTGATGTGAAAACGCAGCGTAGACTTGCAGACAAATGAAATATATGCAGAAAAAACTGACGATAAACTGGAAGTAACATCTCGTTTACTCTAGAATTAGCCACGTCTCTAGTGCCTCTTTGGAATTACAGACATTTTTGTGAACTTTCAGATCAGCCTTGGATGACAAAAGTATATTTTGGTCCACCCTTAAATAACCACACTCTAAAGTGAACCAGTTTGGGGGGGGCAGGGCCAGTTGAAACATGGCTATGGCATGTAATGCTGATCTAATGCTGTCCAGCCCACTTTAGTAAGTGGGCTAGGCATTTGTTGGGTACGTTTTTATGGTTGAATTCCACAAATGTCATCAAAAAGGGAGCATCACAAACACTGAATAGTCTATTTAAAGACAAAGCTTAAACGAACAGTGGAAACAACACAAATCTATCGACAATGGACAATAGATTGAGCATGTTTTTGTTTGTCAAGTCAACACGATATCATAACATGGCTATAGTTCTATAGACATAATGTTTCCTGTCCTTTGTTTTCGTCTCAGAGCAGACTTCTTGTCGTATTTCCACATAAACGTAGACTCCGTGTTGTAAACAACTCCAAAATCCATTTAAATGATGTTGACAATAAGAATCACCGCTCTCATAACAGTGCAGACCAACATGTCTTTTCACCACAGCAGTTTTAAACAAAGTGATGTCTCGGTCCTCTCTCTTTGTCCTGTCTTTGCCACTCTCGTCTCTCTGAGAACATATGAAGTGGGTGTTGTATGAAAGCTGTATTTAAACTGGACCTATGGGACCCTGTGCTCCAACAGCTGCCCAGATGTGGCCCATGTCCAAAACATACTTATCCTGCCCCTGCACTTCAGCTGTAGATCACCTGTTAACCACAGAATTCAGTCGACATGGAGTTTATTCACTTGTGCTTATGCAAGACGCCTTTTGAAACCGTAATAGACAGATTTCTTATTCTTATTCTTACGTTATCCAGATCAGTGCATGCAACATCAACTTCTCAATTACCTCTGGTTAGATGACGACTGTATGGACATTAGACAAAGTTAAACATTTATGTACAATGGAAATGACTTGGTCGGTAAAAAAGGACAATATCAGAATGCTTAGTAATAAATAACAAATACATTATTAAAAAAAAAAATGCTAAAATAGCAAACTCTTATAAAAGGTACACATGTAGGATGCTGAGTGTATGTGTACAGGTAAAAGAAAATATTAGTGTAGTATGGACATGGATATAAAACTTTTTAACAATTAGTATCATATTTCATGCATATAAATTAGTATAAAATATGTAATCTCATTTTGTAAAGCTAAAGGAGGGGTATTTTGCTTTTGGGCCCCCTTGTGGCTAGTGGACATTTTGCCTCTGCTTCAAACTGCAGTTCTTCTCGAGAGGTGGTCAGAATTGAAATCTCAACATGCTTTTATCTCCACACAGCCTCTTGGCATAAAAGAAAAAAATATTGATTGTGCTCTAAAACCATGATTTCTTAACTTTCAAAACGTGTTCCTGATTGAAAAGAAGAAAATGTGTCTTTGAATCGGGAGCTGTGTGAGTCGAATGGTAATGTGCGGATCAAACGAACATCCCTCCAATCACACAGATTAGCCGTGATTGGCCGACCCTCGCTGGGCATTGTGTCCTCTTCCTCCGTCTCCCCCGGCGACAGACAAATGGATCAAAGAATACACAAGGAATAAAGTTAGGTGCTTTAATGCTTATGCAATGTTTGGTTTTTATTTCCACTTGTAGTATTCATCATTTTCTACGTTATTACATATAGAAAACTCTCAGGATAATTGTTTGAATGTTAAATTTTGTCATATTATATCTATATTTTCTAAATTCATAATATAAATGTAAGTATTTTCATTTTTTATTTTATGTGTTATTAGTTACTTACTCTACTCTATGTTTGGGAAAAGTTTGTCATTTAATTAATATATTTTCTGCTTGTTTTAATGCTTTGACTTATTTCCTAATTCTAATTACATGCTTTTAGTTTGATATAAAAACTTAAATTGGTGCTTCAAACAAATACCTTTTAGTTTAGATTAGATTGAGTTTTATCTGAATTTTGCATATACTTATTGGTTACTCTTCTCACGTCATCCTCGTCTCTGCTCATTTTCCCCGGCGACAGCAGCACAGATAAAAAAAATACACTTCCTGCATGTTGGCACCCCTCTTGACCTGCAGGTTTATCCTTTCCATCTCCTCCCTCTCTCCTCCCCTATCTCTTGGTCTTCCTTTTGTCGTTCTTACCTCTCCCCACTTTCTTCTCCTCTTACCATCCCCCTCTGTCTCCTCCTTTGCCCCACTCTCTTTTCTCTGGCCTTTTCTCCTCTCCTCCTCTTTTTCTTTCTCTCACACACCTCTCCTTTCTCTCTCTTCTTCCCTCCCCCCTTTTCTCTCTCTCACACACATGTTCCTTTCCACTCCCCTCTGTCTCTCACCGAGCCTTTTCCCCTTTCTCTTTTCCCTTTTTTACCTATTATTATCCTTTATCCTTTCCTCTCTCACCCCCTCTCTCTCATGCTACTTCATTTTTCTCTCCCCTCTATCTCCTGCCCTCTTCTCATTCTTCCCCTTCTCGCCACCTCTTTTTTCTTGACCCCTTTTCTCTCCTCCTCTCTCTCCCCTCTCCCCCTCCTCTCTTTGCCTTTTTCTATCTAACCCCTCTATCCCCCTTTCCTCCCCTCTTCCCACTCTCGCTCACACAACTTTCCTCTTTCATCCTCTCTCCTCTTTATCACCACTAACATCTCCCCCTTCTCTCTCTCTCTCTCTCTCTCTCTCTCTCTCTCTCTCTCTCTCATTTCGCTCATCTCTTCTTCTCTATTACCTCTGCCTCTCCTTTTCCTCTCCCACTCTCTGTCTCGCTCCCTCTCCCTTCTTTTCTTGCCCCACCTTTCCTTTTACCTCTCTGATCTCCTCTTCTCTCTCTCAAAATCCTCTCCTTTTCCTCTCCTCTCTCCTCTCTCCGCCTAAGCTCTCCACTCTGAATATCTCCTTAAATCCAGAGCCTTTCACCTGATTCCACCTCTGCCCCGCTCGGCGCCTCCTGCTGGGGCTGCGGAGCTGGTAACCTCCTTTATCCGTGGGTGGCATCTCCAGCTCTATTCAAACTCAATTTAATAGACGCATGGAGGAAACTGCTTCTAACTTTAAATACAACACCTCTAAAAGTTTTCAAGTTATGTAATTGGTCAATATGGTGTGTTTTATTGCAGTGTTTTATTAAGAAATAGTTGAATTAATTAGACTAAACTTCATAAGGCTTATCCATCATCATCATCAATGCAGCAGCAAGATTACTAACAGGAACAAAAAGAAGAGAGCACATTACACCAGTGCTGAAGTCTCTTCACTGGCTCCCCGTCGAGTCTAGAATCAAATTCAAAATTCTACTCTTGACCTACAAAGCCATAAATGACATGGCCCCATCCTACCTCAAAGATGCTATAGAACCATATCATCCAAACAGAGCTCTTCGCTCTCAGAATGCTGGCCTTCTGGTGGTGCCAAGAGTCTCTAAAAGTACTGTAGGAGGGAGAGCGTTTAGCTACCAAGCTCCTGTGTTATGGAATCAGCTCCCGACCCATGTTAAATATGCTGACACAGTCTCTTCATTTAAGTCCAGGCTTAAAACGTTCCTCTTCGAAATCGCTTATGGTCAGAGTAGTTAGGAACAGAAATATAAACCCACAGCTTCAGCTACGCTGCCCTAGGAGTAACTATGCTGGGGGAAGTATGACAGCTTGAGCACTATCCTCTTCTTCTTCTGACTACTTATGCTATCAAACAATATTTATTTTTTGATTCCACTTGCAAACTGTTCACCGCCTTCTTTTCTTTCTCTCACTCCTGAGGACCTGTGGACCCAGATGCCCCTCCCCTGGTGAAGTGGTCCCTGCCCTGTGTGGACGGTCCCTCATCTGCCTGAAGAGTGGCTCCAGTTCGCCTCAGTCGGTCCCTCATCTGCCTGAAGAGTGGGTCCAGCTCGCCTCTGACGGTCCCTCGTCTGCCTGAAGAGTGGGTCCAGCTCGCCTCCGACGGTCCCTCTTCTGCCTGAAGAGTGGGTCCAGCTCGACTCTGACGGTCCCTCATCTGCCTGAAGAGTGGGTCCAGCTCGACTCTGACGGTCCCTCATCTGCCTGAAGAGTGGGTCCAGCTCGACTCAGACGGTCCCTCATCTGCCTGAAGAGTGGGTCCAGCTCGACTCAGACGGTCCCTCTTCTGCCTGAAGAGTGGGTCCAGCTCCAGTCTCCTTGTGTCCGTCTGTCCGTCTGTGAGAGTCGGATCTCTCCTTCACTGGAACTCCTCCAGGTTTCTACGTTTTTTTTCCCAAAGAGGTTTTTTTTTTGTAGTTTTTCCTGGCCGAGAAGGAGAGTCTAAGGACAGAGGACCCTGGGACATCGTCCCTCGCCACCACAGACATTGTTGATTCATTTCTCCCTGTGGCCCTCAGAGGCAACTGTTGTTGTGATTTTGGGCCTTACAAAAATAAATTGATTTGATTTGATTTGATCATCATTCATCCTCATCCTCATCGTTCATCATCCATCCGCCTCCTCCTCATCATCCACCTCCTTCTCCTCCTCCATCATCCTCCTCATCATCCACCTCCTCCTCCTCATTATCCTCCATCATCCTCCTCATCATCCACCTCCTCCTCCTCATTATCCTCCATCATCCTCCTCATCATCCACCTCCTCCTCCTCATTATCCTCCATCATCCTCCTCATCATCCACCTCCTCCTCATTATCCTCCATCATCATCTTCATCATCCTCATCCTCCTCCATCCTCATCCTCATCATCATCATCATCCACCATCATCATCCTCCTCCTCCTCTTTCTCATGATCATCCTCATCATCATCCTCAGTAATGCAGTAATTTCAATAACTACATCATGTTTGAACCAATATAAAATCCATTTGAATTTTGTTGTGAATGTTTAAGAGTGATGTTTCACATCCATGCAGCGTTTTCAGCTCTGACAGAGTTCTGGAAAGTGTCTGATCGAGTCGACTGAAGGATTACACAGAAATCATGTTTGAAATGTGTTGTTTGGTGAATATATCATCTACTGCTACCGGCCTTCTATGAGAGAAACAAAACAAAAACAACACCTTTCCCATGTGTGAGCGTTGTAGATTCGATGATATGAAGTTGTAGTTAGTCAGGGCTGACTTAAAGAAAGGTTGAGCACCAAAAAATAAGACATTATATTTAGTTTTAAATCTTGTTGGCGGCACTACAATCTTTTGCAGGCAGCGCTCAATGCAATAAATACCATTGAATAAGTGGTAAAGTTTGCCATGGAACATTCCAGGTAAGCAATAACATCAATTGAGACAAACCAGAAATTTACATAGTACTTTTAAATTAATCTATTGATTTTTTAAATGTTCTGTGGATCAACGTCAAATACTTTTACAACCAACATGTTCAGCAGGTTTTCTCTGGGTCTACGGCTCTTTTCTAAATTTAATATTATATAAATACAAATAAAGTTATTAGTATTTTTTCTACATTGTTCTTATTCTTTGAAACCTCAAAAACCTGCATTAAATAGTGGTGGCAATACAATAAAAACATCTAAGGCAGGAATTTTTCAAGGCTGTTCAGAGACAAAGACATCACCAACAAGAGAAGAAAAAAAAAAAGAGAATAGTATCTGGATGAACTCAACATGGCCACTGCACCTGTCAGACCTGTCGCTATAGCAACACCCCCCTCTGTTTCCCTCTCTTCCCTTCTGTCTCTGCTCTCGATCGTCCTTCTGCTGACGTAGGTGTTCTGCACTGCCCCGACCGGGATGCTCTCATTTTGGTGGAGGGTTACAGTTGTGAGCCCATCAGCTGCTGCGGCGCGGACAGCTTTACCGCCTCGATAACTAGCCCTGGGTCCCTCTGTGTTTTTCCATCGGCCTCCCTCGTGCTCTGCCCTCACTAACAGCCATGAGAAATCAGGCATGGTATTATTCAAAAAGCAATTCGGCTTGAAACAGTGGGGAGGATATGGAGCTTGAACAAAAAGAGCCTGGAAATGGGCTGCTACCACCACTCTTGCATTTCAGACTCAGAGATTAAAACACAAATGACTTACTCTGGCAGAGTTTGGGACTTTATACCACTAAAAAAGTCCCCTGAATATATATAACAGTAATGGAAACTCGACTATAGGCTAATTACAGAGGCAAGGTTAATTACAGATCCACAAATGTGTTTTTTTATTTTTTAAATGTAAATTTGCTAAATATAAAAATACAACCATCATGTCATCTTTATCCTTTCCAATTAAATGACGTTGCTCAAGGTATGATTTGGAAATTTAAGGTTGTGAGTTCATATTCAGCTCTCGACAATTTGCTGCATGTCATTCCCCAGTTTCATTACAATTTCACACTACACTGTCGAATAAAGCGTACAGGCCAAATGCAAAAAAAAAAGAAAAATAAATTGAAAATATAAAGCTTCTACTGATATTAACATACAACTCAACATTTCATTTTAATCTAATCAGTCGGCATTGCCCGTCAAAAATCCCGAATCCAGGAATGAATGATGGGGATGAATTTTCATGTGTTGCACTCTCAAGTGAACGCAGAATAATCCCTATTTGTTTTTTATTCATGTGCATGAGAAGACAAACCCTGGTTAAAAAAGAAAAAAAAAGAAAAAAAAAAGAAATCTGTAGTAGGTGGAATATATTTTTGGGATTAAGATTGAACAGAGCATAAAACAATATAGACATCCTGTATAGCTGTGGATGACCATACTATATATAGAGCAGTACCGGGGACTTGAGCTATAGGCGTGGAGAGGACTGATTTAGCTGGAAGAATTTGTCCATTTTGCATGTTTTTAGTTGATGGTAAAAGAAAATGCAATCTCTGTGCCATTCTCAAACTGGGACTCCCATATTAAGGTTTGACCACACTTATTTACTATAACCAAACTTAGAGAAAAATCTAAGGACAGAAAAGATATCAGACTGTTTTCTGTTCAACTTTCAAACAAAAGAAAAATAAAGAAATAAACAATCTTCATGTGAAAGCCACACAAAGCGTTTGCAAGAGAACTTTCCTGATAGTGAAATTAAATTATGATTCAACAAAATCTTGCAACATTGGTTTTACTCTCTAAACTGTGATCTACAAATGAGACATGCAATGTTTATTTACACATGGAGACCAAAGAGGAGGTTTAAGGGTGGTCCGCACTTATGGCTTTCTGTTGTGTTTTTGCTCGATTTAGCAAGTTCCTCTTGACTGGGTGAAAGAGAGATGCAGATGGTGCTGAAACAATGAATGGGAGTCAGACATGCAAACTCCACGGAATTAAATCTCCACCTGCGAGAATGAATCTGGGGACCTTCTTGCTATGAGGCAAAGCTCTATAGTTTGGTGTAGTGTGTAGACTGCATATTTACGCTACATTGTGCTCTAATATGTGAAAAATCAGTATCCAGCAATTTTTTTTCTTTTTTCTGTTGTGTGTGGCATGTGAGCGGCCTTTTTCGTAAAGTACAAATGTGGTGTAAATAAGAGGGGCCTGTCACTCGCCCTCGGCCTGAAATGGACTGAAAGGACATGAACAAATGCCTTATTTACAATGTTAACTATGCCTTATAGATTATTCTACATGCCTGTTGTCATCAAGCCTTTTAAACTTACTTGTGTGTCTTTATTTAAACTATGAATTATTTATTTAATAGAGTGGCATTGTTGCAATGACCCATCATAAAAATGTATTATTTAAACCCCCTCACAATGCCAAATGTTTTTATCATAATTCCTTCTACTGAGCGCTACAGCCTCCAGGAAGTGCTTTATCAAAGACGGCAATTGAGCACGCTCAGCTTGTTCCCGCTGTGGCCAGTTTGGCTGTAGGACAGTTGTCGAGGAGAAGTGCAGAGTGGTCCAGAGCTGGTCTGGTCCTGTGGAGCTCTGGCCTGGGGAGCATGATCCTGCCTGGGGGTGAGGGCCTGCCTGGGGGTGAGGGAGGGAGAGACAGAGGACCAGGGTCAGGAGTCAATGGGATGTCCCACAAAGAGGAGAGTGACATTTTATGATGACTGGGCATAAAGTTTCAAAGATTTGGTGACTAGTATAAAAATTCTTCTCTGGCTGAGGCAAAGATGTATAAAAAATTCAATTTTTCTATGTTTTCATTTATTTGGAACACAGTTTGAATTTCAGAGGTTGTAAATGTTTTGGTAATATTTATAATTCTTCTCAATAGCAAATTTTAACCCCATGCATAAGCTATTAACCTCCCTCACACCAGACTGATCTGTGTCTCAGGATGTTAAAAAAATACTTTTGCTGTTGTGACACTTCTATCAATCAGCATAAAAAAAAAAAAAATCTAGAAATTTTGAAAAATCTAAATTATATTAAATGTTAAATCTGGTGTACGGAAAAGCAGAGTCACAAAGTGGCATTGTGTGTACTTTTCCCCCTATTTCTCCTAAAATAGCGGTAAAGTACGGTACTAAATATATTAAATATGAAATACTGTTGTATATAAAGTACTGTCAGTGCCGCCATGTTTGTTTTGGTTCGTTTTTCTTTTACTTCCGCCCAAACCTCAGTGCTGCTCTGTGATTGGTCCAGTCCCGCCGGTGGGCCCTAAATGTTATGTGATTGCCCCATCAAAGCATCGGTGCAGACTGCAAACAGGAGGCACATAATGCAAAATCAGCTTCTTGAGTACAGGATTATATTGGAAAGTCTTGTTTTCACCTTCCCCCCATCTCCGCCCATATTAGTTGTGATTGTTTGACAAAATAAGTTTGTGAGTGATACATGTAAGGTTCTGAAATGTTGCCACTTTTAAAAAAATACGGTGAAATGTCATTATGAAGAGAAACAGTATATAATAGAAACAGGTCCATGCAGTTCTGGATCTGTTTCTATTACTACGACATTTAGACCAATAATGCAGTTTACATACTCTCATACTGTTCTGCAGGCAATAAACCCTTCAATGGCACAAAAACAAAGATACAACAGTAACGCTGGCCTTTTATATTTGTGGAGAAAAAGAATCTTATGCAACAACTTTGGTTAACTGGACTTTTTCTTCCCCAATTAAAGTAGACAAACCCCAAGCTCTTGGGCTTGACATCTGTAATTATATGACAGCCATCCAGAACCAAGATTCCCATTTTAATGAAAAACACATATAATTACAGTATAATTTTACTCGTGTACTGGTGTAACATATACTTTAGAAAGCTGAATCTAGTTGTTTTGATTTTATTTTTGAATATGTGAGTTCAGAAACATAAACATGCTCATGTATGTTTGAGAGATTGTTCTGTGTGTTTGAGAAAATACAGACAATGTAAACAGTGGTTTTCCTGAAAAGAAAAACACATGGAGAACATACAGGAGGCTATATACAATTATAATGTAACCAATAGAAACCTCTGTTTAGAAATATAAGCTCAGTGTGCAAACATAGATCATTTTACTAAATCACATTTCAATGGCAATCATATCTGTAACCTTTGTGTTCTTTATTGTAATCACTACAGATATTCTACTATATAAACTTTACTTCCTAAAGAATCAGATTTTGTCCCATCTGAGACTGTTGTGTGTGTTTTTCTTTGAAATGGAGTAATATATATTTTTATAAATATAAAATGAAAATCAGGACATAGTCAACTGTTTTTGGTGAAGGGAATACTTACAGTTTAAAATTCAAAAACATACAAAGGGAGCTGTTGTCTTTTATACAAGGTGAGGGCGGGGTTTAGCTATTCATATATTAGAGTATGACAATGTAAATCTTTTTTCTGGCAGGAGCCTGTTGGTTCGGAAGTAATATTCCATTTCTATTTATTTTTTTATAGAGAATATTTCAAGTAGTGTCACTCAAGAAACACAGAACCAGCGTTTACACTGTGTATTTGCAATGCGTCCCCTTGTCAACACAGGAGCAACTAGTAATAGTGTGCTGTGACCATCTACAATTTAAAATCAGCACGACAATAAACTATTTCAATTTGTATGTTCCATTATAAAAAGCTTCAGTAAATGACGGTATTTCACTTTCACACAAAATATATGTTACATTAAACTTTTCTTCTCTTACTTCTGTAACTACAAAGCCATAGTGAATACTGCCTGCGCTCCTTTATCTCCTGAACATATTGTGTTTTATTAGCTGTTGGTTGAGCAGGTGATTTTTCTTCAGAGCTAAAAGCGTGTGGTGCAGGTGCACAATTAGACCTTGTTCTGTTTTGTAATGGGTTTAGTCCTGTGTGGGCCGTTCCTTTAGGCTTTATATGCAATTATAATGATGATGCAGTTGTAGTGTTTCCCTGTTTGGTTCAAAAAAGAAATAAATGCACACTGACTATACAAAAGAAAAAGGAGCATGGGGGGAAATTGTAGTAATAATATCATCAAATAAACCTTTATTATAAAAAAAAAATATTAACAAAATATAGCTCAGTCAAATCATTATCATCACGGTCTGGAAACAGACAAACAGTGCAATGGGCCAGTTTAGTTGTTACTGTGTTCAAAATAAAGCAAATCCAAATAAAACATATTTGTGGGCTTGAAACCTTCACAAAAGGCCTTCTGGATTATATATTCTGTTCTGTATCTTAGCTCATTCAGTGGTGTAAATCTATCTCACAATTGTGTAATTCTCCATCATTTTGGATGAAACACATAGAAATGTACCCTTCTTGGCAGAGTATTTTTGAATCATTGATTCACATCACTAGAAGCAATCTAACTAAAATGATTGCTCAGGGTCTGACTTGAGCAGACATGTGTAATAGATGTATGTCCCCATTGGTTCAGAAGAACCAGGGGTGGCGCTGAAGCTCCTCAAACTAGGGTCCGATGCCAGGGTCCTTGGCCAGGCAAGATTTAAGGAAAGCCTGGCATTCTGTAAACAAAAATAAAACGTTTAGTAGCACCAATAAATAACCTTATACTCAATTATTACTCGCAAAACATTCTACACAAGACATATTGTATGTTAAAAGGATCTTACCTTTGGACAGGCCTTTGTCAAACATCCTCTTCTCCTTCATTAGCAGCGTGTGTCAAAGGACTTGTGATGGAGGAGGTTGTAGAGGAGAGCGCCCCCATCATACACTGTGGTGGGCTCGCCCTAGAGAAATACTCGAGAGGGGCATATCTGAAGGTCTCGGAAAGTACACAGTTAATACTTTTACACCCCAAATGATTTTTCTCATCATTATTGAAAATAGTAGCCTACATAAGAGATAATATACCTGCATAGTAATCATAGGTGCCTTCCACAGCCGAAGTCAATGACCTTGGGAACTCGTGGCAACATCTCCACTAAAATGTTTTCCAGTCTTAAATTGCGGTGGAACAAACTGCTATTGTGCATCTGGATGAAGGCTTCCACCAGCTGCCTCAGGATCAGGCCTTTTTCTCCTCCAGCTCTCCTCCCTGGGCGTTTTTATAATGCAGCATGTCCAGTCCGGGATAGGGCTGCTCCGTCCTCGTGATGGCCTGGATGTTGGAGGTTGTACTTGATGCCATTCTGCCACCAAGCAAAATTATTTTACTCAACCAATACTCAAAATTCAAATCAAATAAATGGTCACTTTTTTAGTAGACTTTGTCCTGTGGGATGTGTTTGATGGCCACCTGTAGCAGCTACAGAAAATGTTAGTGCTTTATAAGTTTTGGATATTGCAAGTATAATCATGAGAGTCATAATGTCCAGCCCAGATTTTACAGCTCACAGTCCTAGTGTCCAAGAACATCCGAACACCAGACTTGTGAAGTTTTAATGCAAGTCTTTATTGAAGAGCCACGGAAGACAACAGAAGACCAACAAGACCTGGACAGTTTCTGCATAAAAAGCCGCTGCTCCGACAGTTACACGCCATTATATCCCCCTTGTTTCACGAATATTAGGCCCCGACACTCCCCTTGTAAGATAACCATATTCTATAAACTCCTTAGATATGGGCACGTGTAGGTCACCCCACTGGTAATTTCATGTCCAAGGAAATTCATCACAGTCTATAACTTTCCCTTGTGGCGGCCTAAACAACATGATCATTAGTGAAAACTCGCTCAGCTCGCACATTTTTAAAAATTGCTTTTTTTCTTCAAACAATTAACTTTTCTTTCATCTTAACTTGTCTTGCTCAGTGTCACATTAACTGACACTTAATCTAAATATAACGATTTTTGTTTGCTGCATTTTGAGTCTGAAACCTTCTCTCAGCTCTTTAAGTCCTGACATACTTGGATTTTTTGCACTGTTCTCATGCTCCTGCACCTATTTCTAGCATGTAGTGGCTTCATTGTCTCTAGTTTGGTTTATTACGGCTCAAGTACTTTCTCTGCTTGATCTATCTGTGCAATGTGTCTGCTCTCTCTGTGGTTGATTTTGGAATAAGAATAATCCATTAGACGCGTGAAGCCATCATGTCATCACATCATATATTTGATGTTTTGTGTATTATATTAATATTTGTATTAATATCTTCAATGTTATAATTACTGTATTTCTCAACAATGTTTGGACTACAACAATCAAAAACTGAACAAATTATTTACTATACATGAAAACAACATCATTTATTTGACCTTCAACTTTTCAGTAGCACAAACACTAACAATAATATTATATTATAATATAACCAAATGAGCAAATCTAGACCCACAAATAAAAATGATTGTGTCAGGATGGGCATCTGGTAAAAAAATAACTTCTTAATCTGGTTGTAGCCAAACTTTCAAGAAGCAGTGGCAGTGTCGGTTTTATTATGACCCGTTTATTTGTATGGATTGTTTTTGAACTATTTTTCTTCTTCCATAGTGTTTGTTTGTTATTGCATTCCATTATTTAAATTAATTAATATTAATATTAATTAATATTTAAAAAAATACTTGTATTATATCTTCAATTACATCATTTTGTTTAAATTAGATTTCCATCATGCGTCTTGGAACATTCATTTAGAAGAATTCACTCGGGGTTGGACATAGTTTGAACTCTGGTTCAAACTATGTCCAATGTTAAACGTGTGTGAGACCCAAAAGCTGTTGTTATTTTGCCTAATAAAGATGACACTGGAGTGGAGAAGTTTTGCACTTAAGTGTTAAATTCCACACCAGGTAAAACAGAGCTACCTCAGCCCCATCACTCATCACTCCTCCTCACGGGACAGGGGAGAGGGGAGAGGAGAGAGGGGAGAGGGGAGAGGGGAGGCTGAGTGTTGAAGAACCGGGGCGGGTCACTGGAGCAGACCAAAAAAACAGGGTTATTGATGAACTGATGTGATTCTGACATTGAGGTAAGTGCCGGAGGTCGAACAACATCACATCAGTCAAGAAGAAAGATTCAATCACTACTTTCTTATTTCCCTTTTAATTTCTTGTATCAATGTCAAATTAGAAAAATGCAAAATTGACTATTAATTTTGTTTTACATTTAGTACATGTGTTATTATATATTTTTTTAGGTCATTAGGTCAAAAAATATTAGATCCGATAAGATGTGGACCACTGACTAGTCGTCCATCTGGAGGCTGGTTATATCAGAAAGGTTATCTGATGTAATCATCAAAAAGAAAGAAAACAAATCCACCCTGGCAAAAAAGGACATGTGCTAATCTTGAACCAGATAGTGTAGGGGTCATTATTGCATCTGATATGTTTTTAAACTGCTGTCCTTTATTTTACCTGTCTTCAAAGTGCATTTATACAAAGTGATATTCACTGGTGTGATTCTGACAATGTGGAACAGTTTACTCCAGCCCTAATGACTGTAATTTCATGGTACATAATCAAAACAATACAGCCTTTGGGTCCTTTCGCAAAGTATTTCGGTAAGTGCAGGTTAAATGGTCCTTGACTATCTCTCCGTGGACCTGCGGCTGATCCTGATATTTCCTGATCCTGATGTGGAGATATGGATTGAATGGGCTCAGTTTTGGTCTGAGACTCTCACGCAAAATATAATACGTTACTGAGCCTTGATCTCAACAGTTAAGAGGCCAGATGCCTGGAAGTGTATATACCACATGTAGAACAGCAAGGATAGACATGCAACATCCACACACGCTAACAGAAAGTTATTATTGTCTGAACTCAAACGTGTATTTCTGAAACAGAAATTGTTATTGTTAATACGTACATGTTTGTTGGCCTCAGGTTAACATTGGATGTCATTCTTTAGACCCTCTTTTGTCCAGGCTATGGGAAAGTACCCATAAAACAATGCATACAACCTAACCTGTGATCAGAGCCGTACTTATGTTCCCCCTTTTCTATGAACGGGGGGGGACATAGGTACCTCCTCAAATTATGGAATAGGCTACTGGTTCAGGTTCCACATTCCCAATAGTTGTGCATAAACGTATGGTTTTACTGCATAAAATATAGCAGCATATAACCCTAAGCCAGGTCTAGGGGAACATTGGTACCGGGAACATAGGGCTGACCTCTCTGTGACCTGACCTTTGCCCAGGATGTTGAAACTCATCTTAGAATTATTGTGCGTAATTATTCAATGCAGTAAAAGTTTGGCACTTTCTTTATACAGTGCATCTGGAAATGATTCACTTTTTATTATGTTACAGTCTTATTCTAAAATGGAAAACCTGTACCCTTCCTCAGATCTGTGCCCCGCTACAATCCAGTTCCATGGACATCATGGCTTGGTTTGTGCTCTGACATGAACTATGACCTGTGTGACCTTTTATAGACAGGTGTGAGCTTTTCCAAATCATGTCAATCAACTGAATTTACCACAGGTGAACGCCAGTCAAACTGTAGAAGAATCATCATTTTTATAATTTGCAACAAATTCTAACAACCTTCTTTCACATTGTCTTCATGGGGTATTGTTTTTGAGTTTATAGTTTTCACGCAAACAATTAATTTAATCAATTTTATAATAAGGCTGTAAATTCAAATGTAGAAAAAAAGGAAGTGAACACTTTCCAGATGCACTGTATACACTTTATTTTTCAAGTTTGTGTTTACATCCAAAATTGCTGTCTTGTCAACAAGTCAGTGATGGAATATTTTTATTTGAAGGTACAGATTAATTTAAACCCTTATTTTCTTGATCCCAAATACCCCAAAAGTCTGAATGATTCAAATGTCTTCTTTCATTTTTTTCCACCAAAGAGAATTACAATTTTCATGAATCCAAGTAATCCAAAATGTATTTTACAGTGGAGGATGTTGTTGAGTAATAAAGAATAATAAAGAGTAAAAGTGAAAAAGTAAATGAGAGACACTGATCTAATCTTACATATAGTATTTTTTACATAAAACAAAAAAAACAAAGATAAAAAAACAAAGAAAAACAGAACTGGGCAGGACCAGGGCGATCACAGGATAAGTAATGGATACAATTTGAATATAAAGGGTTTCATTGAAAGAAAAGAAGGGTTAAAGCAAAGTCAATCCAAAATAAAAGTCCACATTTGTCTGTCAAATTCGTCTTAACCTTACAGTAATTCTACTCCTCAAAGTTATTGTGACCTCTGGTTTGGTTACTTTCCCTTGTGATTGTTTCTGTGTTTAGGAGTGCTCTGTCTTTGGGTTTGTCCCGTGTTGCCCTGTGAACTATCATCAGCTCTATTCCTACTCCTCACTGGGACCTCCGCGCTTAGAGGAAACCCCATCGTCCCGGGATAGTGTTACTCGGCACCTGTTCCCCTGCGTCTCTCCACGACACGCCTGTCCTGCTGCAGTGGGGATAATCGCTGATTTGGCACACTTACAGTAACAACATACCAAGGGCCGCTTTCACACACACCCATCGAGCGTCGTCCTATCACTGCAAAGACAAGGGTACACCCAAATAATACCATCACATGGCAGTGACATCTAGAGGGTTGGTGTTCTTTTGCCCAAGGAGACTATTTTATTTCTGCATTATTTTTTTCTATAAATGTGTGATTTATTAAATGAAGTCTTAGGATGTTTTCAAGATTTTAAACTTGAGATAAACTAATGAGATATGTGGTTTGGATTGCATCTGATTGCATTTCTACTTGGGTTACACCTCTTTCTCACACACGGTAAATGGGAAATTAATGAAAATGAATATTTGGGAAAAGATAAAAAAAAGTTAAAAATAAATAAATGAATGAATGACCAATAAAGTTATTTCTGGATGCTGGTTACTGTTAGAATTCCATCTTTGCTCCATCTTTGAATGCCGCAGTAAATCTTTATGAAGTAAGTCTAAATCACATTGAGTGCTGAGTCAATCCATGGTTTGTGTGCGAGAGCTTGTACAACAAGCTCTTCTTATGTCCATCTGAAAAGTGCTTATGTCGTCAAGGGACATTAAAGGGCGCCTAGAGGTTGGCTGAGCACGGTATGAGGGTTTGATAAACGACAGAGCTGAGAAGGAACGTGAGGGCCACAAAAATCCAGTGTGCTAGGGGGGGCAGAGCAAACACATCCCAAACAGAAACATCTATTTAGTCCCGAAAAACAACCCCGCTCCCCTCGATCTGCCAGCAGGACCGCCATGAATGGGCCACTTGAGCGTCCCAGGGAAGGGGCAGGATGTTCCCCTCCGGACGTGCTTAGGATGGAGCAGAGGGGCACATAGAGCACTCTCTCTGTGTCGTGATGAGAATTGGTTTAAATAGTTTCGTTTTTTTCAAGGAGACGGATTATGCTTCTTTCCAGTATACTAAATATTAAAATATAACTATAAATATATAATTATTTCGCAATGTTCTTCATTGTAAACCCCTATATTGATCTAAAACCGTTTAATGGTAGAAAAGGCAGCAGATTGTCATTTAGATGTTTTTAGTTTTGAAAAGTGACTACAAGCTATGTGACATTTTAGAACCTTAAAATGTATCACTCAGAATGTGGGCAGAGATAGGGGGTAGGTGAAAACAGACATTTTCTGAGCTCTCGAGCCTCGTTTGCAGTACGATATAGAATTACTCAAACATGCATGAATCAATCAATCAATCAATCAATCAAAATACAACTTTGAGTAAATTATGATGAGGAAACACCGTTGTAACAAGGTTAAACGCTTATTTAACTGATTCAGCACAATATGTCCCCTTTAAGTTACAGACTAATCTGATCATTTAGAGGTTCTGTCTCTTTTTTCTTTTTTTTTTCAAACATTGGCAAACTGAAACAGGTCTGATATGTTCTCTGCTGTAATAATATAAGTGGACTGTATAATATTGAATAGGACCTCTTGGCAACGGTAGGGAACAGATTTAGCATGTTATCAGCCTCTGTCTGTTTTTAAGAAAAGGAAAGTGCAAAAATAAGCCCAAAATCATTTATTTTCATTCCAAAGCAATAATAAAAAATCTTACAAGTCTTACAATATTTAGGGTTTTTTACAGTTCAAATAGTCGTATAGAGTGCCAGTGTGCATGCTGATTAAGAGCTGTTAAGGTGGTATTAAAGGTGGTCTTAAGGCGGTATGTGACTGAAAGGATGATTTGTTCTGAACTGTGTGTGCGCTCTTGCATTTCTCACTTTAGTTCACGAAATCTCACTTTGATCACACCCAGTTTACTGAAGGTGGTTTACTTTGCTCCACATCCTGAGTGAAATAATACAGTCGTTTGAACGTTTAAAAGTAATCTATGAGTAAAATCAGAGCAGGACTTATGATTTCAGTCATGACTAAAGTAACAAACAATGACACCAAAGTACAGTATGGTTCACTGTGATTTAGTTAAAGGATTAGAGAAAGAAGACAAGGACTTGCAAAATAGTAGACTATAGTTGAATTAAATCCTTTCTGCATCGATTCTCTTCTGCTTAGTCTCCAAGATTTGAGATATCGGGCTTTGACAAGTTAGTATATCCCAGTTTAATCAAGACACTTCACCCAACCTGCCGGTGTATGAAGGTGAGAGTTGTTATTATTGAGCTAATATTGCAGTTTGGCAGCCTCACCTCCTTCAGTCTACCCAACGTAATGTTTATATATGTACATACTGACAGGGAACATGTTGTGTAATAAAATAATTATAGTCTTTCAGAGTAGTTGGTGCAATAGTGTTGGTACAGCTTTTTTATGGGGACGTGTTCTGTTGTTTTCAATCTGCGTCCAGCACATGGTCCAGCACCACCTCAGCACACATGAAGTACAAGTTATAGAAATCTAGTGTTCCACCTCCCTCTTGCTTTTCATTTGAACATTGTCAAGTTCAACACTTTTGTAAATGTTTTGTCACAGCAATGTTCACCATAAATGTTTTGTTGCTCAGTGACTGTGGTTCATTAAAGGAAATGTAATGCAAGATCTACTTCTATGAGTTGTAACCATGTTAAACAGCTCGTCATTGGTTTACTCAGGCTTTTATTTTGAGTAATTCGTGCATGTTTTAGTAATAATTTATTGTCCATGCATTCAGGTGTATCTCTCTTCCCTATACAAAATGTAGACTTCGGGTAGCCATTTTCCAAAAGAAAAACACGGTACTTGAAATTTCACTGCTTGCAACGATGAAATTCAGCTATGAAATGCGGGGCTTATCAATTCTGCATTTTTTAACAGGAAGACACTGGACCCTGTTGAATTCCCCGCTTTAGTAAGACTGAAGACTGAAGATCAGATCCTCTTTGATGTGACGACAGTGTTTACCGATGACAGAAACAGTTTACTCCTTTCACTTTCAATGCGGATGATTCCTGAGCCACTTGGACCACAGTTTGCCCTTGTCTCCGTCTCTGTCTCATGTTGCATCTTGTGTACCAACTATAGAGGGCTCAAAACAAAACATTCAAAAACAAGATTCAAACTGGACTCGCTGCTGTGACTCTGTGGTATTTTGAAAATATTTCTCAAACATAAATCTTCCTAAACAGACACAAAACCACACATTGGCTAATACTGCAAGATGTTTGTTTGAAAACCATTTTGACAGCAACTGTGTCAGGCCCAAGGAGAGAGAGAGCGCGCGAGCAGTGTTTTCCTGCTGGAGATATTTCACTTCACAATAATGTATTTGAGTATCTGCCATCAATTATAAAGACAATATGATCAAAGTATGCTTATGTGATTCAAAGTATGCTTATGTGATTGATTACACGGTCAACTATGTGTTTAAAGAAATCTTAACTCTTGATTCAAAGTCAATAATTGTCACTCTTGAATGAGACTAGTTTTCAACATCTTGTAGTTTTATTCGAAGCAGATTGTGTTCTGTTACAAAACATGTTAAAAACATCTTATTATATAAAATGCTTGGTGTCCATTTCATCTTATTCGCTGCCAAAAGCTACACATCCATGTGAAGTGTCTAACAAAGACAAAGAAAACAGAAATGGCCCTAGTAGATTTCAAAATAAAAGCATGAAAAAGTTAAATACAGCAAGGCCGGATGGGCAAAATCAGCATTCAGACAATTGAGCACATGGTAAAATATTGTTGAATAAAACACTCTCACCATAGGGACAGCTTTTTACTCAGCATGGAAGAATAATTTATACCATCATCAACAATTTGAAGTGCCTTTTTTCTCATAAAGTAAATTATCTGTCATTTAAAAAAAAGATTTAGAGTCAAAATCACCTTAAAACTCTCCAGGCACTTCAGATTCGGACCAAAACCAAATATCTTGGAAAATAAAAATACAAACTTTGTATTTTCCGTTTAGTACTATACAAAGGCCTTTATTATGTTGACAAGAAAAACTGGCATTTTGAAAGAAAACATTTACAGCATAGCAACAAATAAATATGGTTAAGTACTCACAAAAGTGTCGGGGGATTATTAAGAACAGAGGGTAAGACCACCAGACTGTGTAGAAAGATGGACACAAGTGTAATATGAGGTCATTTACTTTTTACAGTTATTGGATTATTGGCTGTTATTTCTGTTCTAAGATTTATTCAAATTCATGTTAAAAGAGTGTCATCTCCCAGTTTCACCCTTCCATGAGTGAACGATTATTTTTATTCTTTAGCTTATTAATTCATGGTCATTCATTGGAGTATCACATCACTGCGACTTTGGGCTGTATGTTTTCCAGTTATAAGACAACAACGATTACATATTCATTGTACTTGATGCCTGGATTCCTGGAAAAAATATTTACGATAAAACACATATTATTGCTTCATTTATACACTAGTATATAAAAATGTCTAAAATAGAATTATAAATAGCTATAATGATCACTGTGTTCATGTTTGTATCCAGTCTAGGGTCAGAAAAACCATACAAAATACTGAAAAAGGCCATTGCACAGTGAAGTGTATTCGTTTAGCAGCGAGTGAATGAGAGTCTAAACCTTCAATGACACTAGGAATCGCCTTCCCTTTAGCGATGTGGCTCTGTGTAAACATTTCACCCCTGGTTTGTGTTTGGGGTCAGCTGGCTAATGCTAGAAACAAGAGAAAAAAGATGTTTGTTTGGCAATCCCATGATCCCTGTCTGCACTCGCCTACGCTGCAGCGAATCAAGCAAAAATAAGACTAGATTTGGCACTTTTTACTACAGTTTCCTCTGACAAACGGATACAAATATACTGCTAAGAAATATTTATTAAAAGCTGCGAGGTCCGGGGACCAAACAGCCTTCCTTCATTTCAGTTTTAATACTAGACAGCAGCGATAACACATGGGCAGCTGTTGTGCAAAGTACATACAACTCTGCGTTTAGCTGTAGCATCACCCACACAACCTCTCCGCTTCAACAGCCCTCTGAATAAAAAAGGATCAAGATATCATCAGATCAGATATTATGGCACATGATTACTTTTATCTATGGAGACAAATTGACCAGTTAGTTGTATAATTAATATTACAACTTAAATATAAACCTCCTGATTGAATCGTAAATTTCCCTTGAAAACAGCTGCGTTTTATTCTGAAGGCCGTGCTACAGCGAGGAGTGGATGATGTCCATTATGTCTCTAAGTACTTCAGTCGCTCTGAAAGGCCTCTCTGGCACACATGGAGTCAAGCGCTGCTTTTTCTTGCCCAGCGAGAGCTCATTGTTGCTTTTCACTTTTGCAAACATCAACTTCAAAACCACGAGTCTCCGCTGGGCTCGATTCACACTCGCTTTGCACAATAGTCTTCTGTCTGTCATACATTTGTTCTTTTAAAACTTGTAAACAAAGCAAAAAATCTAAGGTGGATCAATCTCAGAGAAGCCCGCCAGTTGTGAAAATCACGTTGCAGTTCTGCCATAAAATAAGTTACAAAGATCAAAATAAAAATCTGCGTACAGTACTAAAACCTAGACTAAACTTTTCTCAGGAACCACATGTTAACTCTATAAATATCTTTACAAATATACATGTTAATTATTCAAATAAACCTTTTCTTAAATGATTAAATGTTTTACACACGGACAGTGTCTTCTAGACTCCAACGCTCCGGTTCTAAACAATATTTTAAAATGTTTTTTGTCTTTTACAGCTGAAGATATATCATACATATTTGCATTTGTATATTTACAATAAATCATTTTAGATACATTAAAAACCCTCCAAACATTTGTACTTATGACTGAACGACCCTGAATGTATCACGAAAACGGCTTGTTCGGGTTGTGGCGCTTATAAATTTAAATGTTCACATAATCCTTTGAATTTGAGAAGTGTCTTCGGAAGAATAAGTCCCATCCAAGTCATATTTATGGTTTCTTGCTGGTAACATTTCGACCAATCAAA
Organism: Eucyclogobius newberryi; assembly: GCF_026437365.1. NCBI lineage: Eukaryota > Metazoa > Chordata > Actinopteri > Gobiiformes > Gobiidae > Eucyclogobius > Eucyclogobius newberryi. The sequence goes on from NW_027315846.1 coordinate 12,591,486, forward strand.
TGCGTCTGTTGCAAGTTCCTTCCTGGTAACTGACCAATGCCCTTCATTGTGTGTTGTTTTAAACATTTGTCCATTACTTTATGAGTCTGAGGAGGTTTAATCCCAATAGGCACGGAATGGTTTCTCCCACGGATTGTCCGTATAACAAAAGACTGGCCCAAGTACAAAAATATATAAATTTATTCAAGAAAAAAATAATAATCCTTCACGTTTAATGGAGTCTCGAAGTTGAGGAAGAAGTATTAAGCCTACAACTCTGCGCTTTCACAGAGTTTAAGACGTTTTATTGCATGAGTTTGTAGCTGAGATCGGTGAGAGTAGATGGTGGGTCATAGAGCGGCGCGAGCGTTAAGTCCGGATCGCCCCGTTTGAAGACAGCTGCTTGGGAAGACAGGGCTCGTCCGGGAGCGGGTCGTGGGCAAACACAGAGTCGTCGCCTGAGGAGCAGGTGGAGTTTGAGTCGGGACAGGTGGGAGAGTACTGCTCGAACGGAACAGACAGGTCCAGATACTCCTGTGGTCGAAACAAGGCAATTGACAAAGTTATTTAAAATACAAATCTCAGCATTATCATCACATTTTGGAATCAGAGGATTATTCGATTTTGATGCGCGTGAAAACATAGTCAGTATTAGTTTAAGCTGATTTAAATTCCAAGCGCGTTTTACAGTTGATCAAGTAATGTAATTGACACGATCACTTATTATTGCTTTATTGACTGGGATTATTTGTGTGTAATTTATCTAAAGAATGAAACTACGTAGGCTATATTTGTATTTGAAAGAAGGATTTTCTGGCCCAAAGGCTTTATGTCCTGAAGCTGAAATAGTTGGGTGAAAATCACAAATTGGCGTTAAACCGCTGCACCATCAGTGAGCATTTTTCAGTTATTTGCCATTGATCCCATAATGTCTGGCCTGAACTACACCTGTCTGTGTTGTGTCCAGACAGAGGTTCATCCTTTGATTCTGTGCCATTTATCAAACTGAGATTAAGATCGCGACACAGACATGGCATTTCAGTGATGACACGCTTTGCACTTCAGGCAGACAAGGAAACTGATTCTCTTCATCAAAAATACTGCATCCATGGATTTTGACATTTTTAGACCTGTGCAGTTTATCCTCCAAAGAGAACAACCTCAAATCAGAAGGTCTCGTTTTGAACAATTATAACGACATCATGATGTAATGAATAATATGTCTTTTGTTTCAAATATTACAGTTAAGAGTACTTTTACCACCCTAGAGAGGAGTGACACTATATTATAAGAGATTATGCAACAGAAAAAAAAAAAAACTATTTAATCAGTGGTAAGTACATCTACTCAAGTAACTGTAAGTAATTGTAGTTTTTGGGGATAAGTAACATCCAACATAAGTAACATATTTCACAATGTAACAGTAGTAAAAGTTTTGCTCACTCCTTCCACTAAGAGTAAGTTTACAAGTGACAAAAGCTTTATATTTGAACATTTGTCGTTTTTTTTGCACCGCTTCATCAGATATGATTTAGTTTTCCTTATTTTTGAGGTCGATCTTTTGAAAACACCAGACTTTGTTTATTATTCAGTGTTTTGTGCTTCCAGTGACATGAAATTCAAATAAGAAATACGATGTTCTCTTACGTGAGTATCACTTCTACTCGATTGCCGGTAATAAAATTTGAAGAAACTGTATTTTACTTAAGTAGTGGCGCTTGGACCCACCTTTTTGTATCTCAGTAAATCTATCTTTGTTCTCCTCTTTTGGCTTCCGTGCGCACAAATGCCCGCTCTAACTGCGCTGATGTGCCTCTCTATGGCACGGCCTGTTCCTAATCTCATGTTTTCCTGCAGCTTCCCCTCAGTATCAGTGGCTGCAGCTGTCTGGGGCACTCACATCTGTGGAGGTCATAGATAAGATCCGGTCGTGGTCCTCCACCAGTTGTCTGAATGTGGGCCTCTGGGACGGGACGGCGTGCCAGCACTCCCTCATGATCATGTACCTATGACACAGAGCAGAGGAACACACGATAAACACAGAGGAACAAGGGTTTCTGTGGTCTACGGATGGGACTAGGAGAGTTCAAATACTATATGACTAGAATATTCAAAATATCAGAATGAAGGCGACTGGAGGCAAAATCAAGTCGACCCTAACACGTTTCTAATTATTAACTGACTAATAAAATATAAATGCTGATGATTTTTTTGTATTTACAAAAAATATCAGCAAATTTGCATGAACAGGGTAGAATTGTCAGCTATAGTTGGAATAGAATATATATTTCAGCTTCACAAAAAGTATATATCGGTAGATAAAATGAAAAACTATTGTGGAGTCAACGTTTGTGTAAGTATTTGTCCAGTAAAACCTAAAAATACGGATCTTGCCTTAATTAAATATGAAAGTGTCCATCATAATCTCTAATTAAATGAACAAATAGTGTAAAATGCAATCGTAAATGTGGCTCGGATGCTCTCACAAGTATCTGAGCGGTTTGCGTTTGACAAAACCTTGATGTTTTTGTGTGATATCGTGAGGTTAATCCCTGTTTCATTACATTGTGTTCCCATTTTCACCTCCATTTTGGAATTTAGTTTTAGTTTTAGTCTTTGTTTACAAACTTTTAAAGGGTCTATACTAAATTTACAATACATACAAAAGTATTCATGGTTTTGTTGGTCAAATCAAAATATATTGGAATGGGAAAGGTCCTCAAAGAATAATCAGAAAGAAAAATAGTCTATTACTCAACATTTTGGTCTTAATGAAAGTGGTTTTAAAAGTTATTCAAACTGAATATCTCACATTATAGCCCAAATGCGATACTACCCACACATACAGTTTAGTTATTTAAACATAAAACATAAATGGGGGAAAAAAATAAAAAAATCGAATATTGTTCTTATTAAAAAAAAGGAATTTGCTCAATATCTTTGCTCAATACAATCAATACAAACTAAGACTCAATCCAAAACAAAACAAACAGTGAAGAATTTGTGAGCCTCGTCCATCCGATCATGTGTTTCACTCATCTGCGGTCATGAAAGAAGGGGATAGTAGTTTGTGCTGAAACTCTTACAGTTCATGTGTGCAGTTGGCAGGTTTGTCCATCCTGTGACCCTCCTTCAGCAGCTTGAACAGCTCCTCCACTGGTATGCCGGGGTACGGAGAGCCCCCCAAAGTGAAGATCTCCCAGAGCAGCACGCCATACGACCACCTGCACCACACAAAGCAAAGGTGTATGAGAAACATGAACAAATACGCTTTTTCATCATTCAATTTCAACATTATTCAGCCTTAAGCAGAAGTTACATCTGTACAAATATCTTCAATTGTCAGCAGTTTAGTTTAACTTTTTAATTTAGAGTTCAGTTAAGACTAAATATAAATCAAATTTGATGAGATTCTTTGAAATAAATAGTGGCTTTTTTCTGTTTTTTATTTTATATTATACAACGCATTATTTTTTATCATAGTTTTATCATATTTTACTATTAATATTTTTGTTTTATGTTAATGTGTTGCAGCAGTTCCTAGTTTGTGAGTTTTGTTCACTGACAATGGCAATGAAACGTCATATTTTTTTTTGACTTATGTATGGTTCTTATTAAGCATAGTAAAGGACTTGAATATATAAGAGTCCTGCATAAAACTGCAACATAAATACACATTACAGGTGAGACTATGGCCCTGGGCAGTTTTACACAGTTGAATGAGAAAGATGAGTGAGTATTGATTTACTGTGTTTGTGCACTCAATTTAAGACTCCACTTGACTCTTATTGTTGCGGACGGAAGGTCAATAATTATTTAAACCAATGGGCATCTCCTCCAGACAGGAATAAAATATCCTGTGAAATAAATGCTTTTTTAAAATCCATAAACAGCTCAAGGCAAAGTCAGTCACACAGGCTATTGTTGTCTAAGCAAATTAAACCAACATTTATACTGGATAGATATTTAGATGAATCATTTAAATGTAGGGATGACTTATCGGTTATCATGATTTGAACAGTTTCCCCCCAGATATGGGTAATGGACAATATTGAAAACGTATCCCAGTTTGTCCTCAGTTTGTGTTTTTAAACAGATGATGAGCAAAAACTGAAATAGTACAGCAATTTGTCTGTATCTTTACACAATCATGCAACAAATGATTTCATAATCCCAGATAAATACATTTCGATATTATTTTTTACAAAAGACCAAACCCCCCCCCATACATTTAAACAAATAAGATACATTTGTGGTCCTTGTTATGGATTTTAACATCTTAATATTGGCTTCTGATCACTGCAGTTCCATTAGTTAAATGTAATTTGTTGCTTGCTTGTCTTCATGGAGAAGTTGCCTGAAATGTTCCACGGCATGGCATTAACCTTATCTATCGACAAGGTGTTGCCAGGTTCCAGGTCAGATCTGCGGAAATGTGACCTTATAGTTTTTTTCTAGCAATAAAAAAAAAACTGTAATAAAAGAATAAATGTGCCATGGATGCGTTTCATGTCAAACTGCGGAACATTCCGGGCAAAGTGGCTTTTATGCAAAACATTAAAAAAAACAATGTTCCTTAGTAAAATATTTATATGGCGTTTGTGTATAAGAAAGTGTATATAATTTACAAGCATTTATCGCTTGGTTGTTGATAATAGTTTGTAAGCTCTGTATTAATGCTCTTACAAACATTTTGTACGGGATAATAAAGTTTTTTTGTTGATGACTTATGAACATTTATAAGGTAAGCCGACTACAAATGCTAGCCTTACAAGTGCAGAAATAAATAAATAAATAACTGGTGCTTATTAACACTTTATAAACAGTTTCTTAAAGGACCTTATTTTAAAGCGTTACCAATTAATTTTAAGTATATAATATACCAATACCAAAACATCTGTCACAGCAGTAGAAGTAATTTGTTTCAGTCTTAGTGCAGTCTTTTCCCCAACTGTTGTTCCACTGTTGAACCAAAACGGCTGCATTTTGAGAGTTTAATCTAATTATCCACGCTCTCGTTCAGGAAAAACAAACTGTCCCAATGAGGCCACCGTACCATCACTAACCGAGCGCACAGAGGAGGACAGAAGCTTCAAAGTTGGAAGGACCAAAAAGCCTGAATGAAAAAGTGACTTGTGCGCGACATGAAACAAATGCTGTGTTAAGGGTTGTGGTGCGTTCAGGGGCAGCAGGTGTTTTGTATTCAGAGTTGTGTGCCATGGTTTAATATTCACACACCATTAGCGGGCTAATAGCAGGAGACAATTAAACACAGCTTTATTTAAAAGCAAACAGGGCAGAGAGGAGTGAGGAGTGAGGGGAAGGTCAACGCTGCTTTAATGTTGTGTGTTGTTTAATGCTGTGTTTGAAGACTTCCACTGGTTTTGTGCTGAGACAATTTTCAATAGCTGAATTTAGCAAGAATTGGCGGCCAGGCCCAGCTATAGAAGGTGTAATATAAGTTTATTACCACTGAGGTAGCGTGGCATGAGAATAAATACTAAATAATAACTAATGTATTTACTAATGTAAAGCGCTCAGATTTGTTGAAATGCTCAGTGAAAACATAAAAGTGTGCATTTTGTTCATTTTTGGTCAGTAAATTGTGACTAAAACTAAAAATCATAGTTGGTTTGGTCCTGCTAGTCCTGGTTTGGTCCAGGTCTAGTCCAGGATTACTTCTGTGTTTAGTCCAATTGCAGTGTAGTATTTGTGCATGTGAAAATTGCAGATACCGTATGTCATGGCTGATTAGCTTTAGCACCTATTTGCATTGGAAAAGTATATTAAAAAAAGTAATATAGTGATAATGCCGGTAATCAATACTAAAATTAACTTCAAAACTGGAAACTCATTTGAGCAAGCATAGATTAAAAAAAAATATGTTCCTGAACAATTTTAGAATAATCTTGATCATTCTCAGAACTAGTATAAGACTATAAAAAGTACTGGTACTATTACTTTGTGTTAGAAATAAAAAAGAGCATTATTAGAATTAACATTGTGGTATCAAAATCAGTATTGAGTATCAAGCCTATTCCTTGGTATCGAAATTGAGTTGAGTTGAATTCAAACTTTAGTTCATGACATCACTAGTGCATCTAAACCATCATTAACTGCCCCGAGATAATACGTGTGAGCAAACTTATCGAGCTGTAACTTTTGGCTATAACTTCTCGGGTCCACTTGTGTCTGAGGTTTATCCGTCTCCCTGATAAAACACGGCGGGTCAGGGGTGAACTCTCCCGTGGCCTTCGCAGAGTAAACCACTACTGTAGCATCGGGAGGAGGCGTGTTAACTCGGAGCTGCTGTAATAACAGAGTCAGCTCTAATCGGGCCGTCCCGCTGCTGACGGGCCCGTGTTTGTGTTGGACCTCTCTGATGGGACACTCCGTCTGGGACAAGGGGAGAAGGGAATAAGAGACATATTGACCTGTTAACTCCCTGCCAAAACAGAAGCAAGAGGTTAAGATGATGGGTTTGACTCGATTGTCATTGTTGTGGAAAATGTCTTTAGTGAAGCGTGCATTTCAACAAGTTTGAATTGTGTTTTGAGGTTTAGATTTGTCAGAAATGTTTCTACTTTACTTTTGTAGAGGTTGTTTTCTTTAGCTAGAAATGGGCAATATATAAAAATGTTGATAATATTGTTGCAAAGACATGCACAATTTGAATATTGAGTATATCGATTATAGTAAAAATGCTACAAAAAGAGCTGATTCAAATAAAAAGGAAATTTTGCAAACTCAAATCGGGGTGCAAGTGATATTTCTGCACTTTTGTGATTAATCTTGGAGACATTTCACATTTGTCTGATAATCAAACCTCATCTAAAGACATATTTTAAGACAATGTTGTTAATATTGCCTATCCCTGACAATAGAATGAATGTAGTAATTCATTTCCCGCTGGATAAATGGGGAAAAAACTCGACAATCATTGAAAAAACTACGCTATATAACCAGAAAGAACCATATATTTTGGTAATATAAGTTGGAATTTTGTAGAAACTTGTTGAAATTACAGCAAGGGATTTGTTTGCAATGCAGTGCAGTATTTTAAGTATGAATTTCAATAATGTTATTAAATGTAAAAATATGAAGTTATGACAAAACCAGTGGCTTGTCAGTTCATGGGTTGAACACCTTGTTGTTAATCTCTCCGACACGTTGTCTTTGAGCTAGTAAAATAACACACACAAAATCCCTCTATCTGCCTCTCTGATGTCGAGTCCGGATTTCAAAGAACAAACGCGTCGAGGAATGTCCACGTTTAAACAGGACTCTGCGGGATTAGGAGAAATTTTTCATATTCGGGAGCTCGGCGGCTTTGCATTCACACCACCGCTTTGACGCTAACCTGCTCCGTCGTGGCGTGTCAGCACCGTAAAGACGCATACATGAGCGGAGGGCTGTTATTCCGACCTGCTTTTGGATTATGAAAACTTACACGTCGCTTTGGTGCGTGTAGACCCGGTCGAAAAGTGCCTCGGGGGCCATCCATTTCACGGGCAGACGACCCTGGGACAACAGGGACAAAAAAACGCACCAGTCAAAACAGGGATCACAATAACAGATTATGAGCTAGAGAAATACAGTTCAGTTGAAAAGATCATGGATTAGGAGAGATTGGTCACTGGTGTAGGATAACGAACAACCTCAACTCTTTGAACTACATATGGTGGAGTCGGGTCAAAAAGAAATCCCGCAAATGATTCGTAGAGAGAGAAGGAAGAGCTGAAGGTGATGAGACTCGGCTACGTTTGTCAAAAGTGTTGAGACGTATTTAGACGCAAGCAGTCTTAAAGCAGTGTCATTTCAACAATTACTGATACAGAAAAAAAGCACATAAACACAACCGACTTTAACCTTTAATGAATAGTTTTAATATTGTCTTGATCTACTAAATAAGATCTAGTATAAAACCACATGGATCTACTTAAGAAACTGCGACTATTTTGTGTTGAAATGTCTATTGTCTACAAAAAACACGGTCTTTAATCATCATTGTAGTATTGAAATATAGTATTGCACCTTTTGTCTTACTATCACTGTCATGTTTGCGTATTGTGACAACTCTAGTCCAGGCTGAGATGCTTTGTCGTGGAAATGTAATGGTACTGCTGTGAATTATTGCTATTGTCTTTGTCCTACTATCACTAGATTAACCACTTTTGTCTTCTGATCACACCACTTTTTCATGAGAGTTAATAACATTGAATAAAACAAGTGTAATTCACAGAAAACAAAGTAATAACAGTATGTCTTTTTCTTGTTTGACAGTCCATATTTGCTTGGAATAAAAGGGCCTGAATGGAATATAAACTGTAGAATGTACCCAATTCATGTTAAGTGTTTGAAGACTTCCACTGGTTATGTGCTGAGACGATGTTCTGGTAATTGAATTTAGAATGTAGAATGTACCCAATTAGTTGAATTACATGATTTTGCGCTTCCAAATTCCACCAAATGGAGCTCAACAGCGACGCTTGGTTCAGGAAGTACTGCTGTTACGCCTCTCTGCTGCTTTTAAACGATGGGCCCAATCGGATGATGTACTATATGTGTCAAATTCTTGAGCGTTTGTTTCAGAGGCACTTTTAAACCTGTTTTTACATGAACTTCTCTGTGCAACAATTCCAACGTGTATGGACGTTTGTGTGCATAACAGGCAAATACCGCACATTTCTCAAATCCCAAAGTCAATTTTAATTTATTGATATGTCCCAGAGTCTCAAAAATCAATAAAAATCTAAATTAAACTTCAGCTGTGTAGTATGTAATGACAACAAGACCTTAAAATGTATCTAAAATCTGTTGCTGAAACATTATAAAACAATAAGTTATTAAAACACAATGTTTTGAATGTATTTTTGGACCGAAAACAACCGCCTTATGGACATTAGTTAGCTTAGTTAGCTGGTTAAACTTTTGTCAAGTCTACTACTACTACTACTTCTGCATCTTACATAAAAGATTACTATATTAGCGACTTATTATTATCTATAAATATTATGCAAAAACCTTCACATTGACATTGCTTCACGTTTTATTCTTTAAATTTAGATCAATCTGAAAAACTCCTCGGGGAACATCCATCTTCAAAACAGTTCAAACCTATACTTGTGCGTGTGCTGCGCCTGTGGACTCACATTGGTGGTCTTTTTGTAGTAGTCAATGTTGTGCACGTCGCGGGCCAGTCCGAAGTCTGCGATCTTCATCACGTTGTCCTCCGTCACAAGGACGTTTCGGGCCGCCAGGTCTCTGTGGATACACTGCAACGGGAGGCAGAGGAGAACACATCAATAAAGCTCTTCATAACCATGCAAAACACCAGCAACCGACAGCCCACCAGGAGCTTTAACTTTGGCTAAAGTCAAAAGCATCATTTATAGAGTCAGCATAAACAGTGGGGAAATGTTCGTGCGGCAAGATCTAAACATGAACTAGGGCAGAAACTGATCATTATTTTAGTTATCGATTCTTATAGCGATTCTTATTTTCAATTAGTCCACTAGTCAAATGATTATTTCTGTTGTACATTAAAACTTTCAAAATAAAAGTTGAATATGGGGACTGAAGGCTTCTAGAGAGAGACAATTTATGGATAAAGTGAATTATTGAGGAAAATCAGACATTTTGATTTAATAATGTTACTTTGTTTGTGTTTTAGAGTCTGTATTGTCCAGATAATGATTCAAAATACATATTATACATTTTAATAGTTGACTAGCACAGTTAGTCGATGAAAACGAGTCGACGTTGCAGCTACAGTTTATGAAGTGTGTATTCATATTGTGTATATTTATCTCATTTAACTCCATTTGTGTGACTTTTAAATGAATTTCATGTATTTCATAGTGATTATATTGTATCCTTTTGTGTCGCAGGTCAAGTAATTTCCCTTGTGAATCGATAACATTGTTTTCAGTCCTTCTCATGTCATATCAAATCTTTTCTACTTAAACTAAACCAGTCCAGTCCAGTTCAGTCCAGTAACATGTTGTGTCCCCGTTAGTCCCGGTTTGGTACGGACCTTCTGAGAGGCGAGGTACTCCATGCCCCGGGCCACTTGGTAGGCGCAGGACACCAGGTCTTTAAAGGTGAGCGTCTCGTCCGGGATCTTACAGGTGTCGAAGGAGTAGTCCATCCCAGGAGGTCTCCGCGCTCTGAGGTACTCCCTGAGGTTCCCTTTGGATGCGTACTCCACCAGCACATACAGAGGACCTGCGAGGAGCAAGGAGCGAGTGAGGTTATGACAAGATCTTCATTTATGTCATGTTTTGTCTGAGTTTTATATGGTGTTTTTGGCATCGACGCCTCATCCAATAAGATTACATTACAGTGGAATGATGAAAACTGTATTAATCATAATAATCATTGGAAGATGTGCAGCTATGTTGGCCACTGTTACTGAAAATAAGTACCAAAAATATTGAAGTTATGATATTAACTTCAATATTTTTGGTACATTGATACTTTTTAAATAGATTATCAACCACATAAATGTAAAAATGCAATGATTGAAGGGTTCTAGATAAATGAAAGTGTGTTATAGAGAAAATCAGAAATTGTTTCTTTCTTCTTTTTTTGGACATTTTGATGTAATAATGCCACTGTATTTCTTTTGTAAGTGTTTTAGATTATGTTTAATCCAGATAATGATGACAATTGTTTTTTTTACAGTCAACTATTCACGATTAGTCGATAATCGTTGTGTTTTTGTGGATCCAATCTCATAATTAACGTTATTGTTTTGTTGGTGCATCGATAAACCATGGACTTCTTATCAAGATTGTTTATGATTAGTGTTCAATGTTAGATTTTAAATAACTGTGTAACCCTATAACCTACTCACCGTCCTGTGTACACGCTCCCAACAGATTGATGATGTTTTTGTGTTTCCCGATCATCTTCATCATCTCCATTTCTGACACCAGGTCCGACAAATCTTTATCCGTCGCATCATCTATAAAATGTGCAAAAAGCGATTGAACAGTAAGCACTTTTAATCTCCCGACACAAATAATTTATGAGTAAGGACGCGTTACCTTTCAACATCTTGGCAGCGACAGTGAGGGGTTTGTTTGGTTTTTCTTTATCGATGCCCACGGCCTCAGCCATGACCACCTGACCGAAGCAGCCCTCCCCCAGCGGCTTGCCCAACGTCAACCTGGAGACCAAAAGGTGACACAATAATAGACAGCTCTATATTATATAAATGGGCTGTTGCTGTGGAGCCGATGATGGAGGGACCTTGATTTTTTTTTGAACGCCATGTTTTCTCTTCCCTTCAGATTATTCCACGCACAAGGACAGAACAGGGCTTTCAGTGTGAGACGACCTGTTGCTTGGTAGCCACATGCATTCGAACTGTATGCTGCTTTTTATATGTGACAGTTTAACGCTCTGTATTTTGACAGTTTGAGCTTTTAGATGAGTTATAACGCTGTTCCGTAATCACAAAACATACCCACACTTGTAGAAACCTATGAAAGGAAAGAGTCATCTGAAATATTTACTCTGGTTGCATTCAAATATCTGAAAAATGTTGTGGGTTTAAAGTCCATACAATTTCACAAGAGCAGTTCTGATCATTTTAGTGCTTTTACGCTCAGCCGAACAGCTTTGATGCTTGCGGCTTTTGTTTTGTTTTAAGCCTCATTAAGTTAATACATTTTGAAATACACAGGCTACAATTCTATAGGAAAATGGACAAAGAAACTCCTAGTCAAAATCCAAACTTCGACTTTGGACGTTGTTTGATAGCGTTTGAACCTGATTAAAAGGATTCATTTGTCACAGAGGAAAGTCTCTGTAGTTCCCCCGTAGGAATTACCATATTTTCTGGACTATAAGTCGCACCTTTTTTCACAGTTTTGGCCGGGGTGCGACTTATACTTATATTTATACTTATATACCTATACTCCGGAGCGACTTATATGTGATATTATTTGTTATTTTCACACTTGCAACAGCAATTCATACTCCAGTGCGACTTAAATATGTTATTTTCTTCTCTATTATGCATTTTTTGGCTGGTGCGACTTATACTCCAGTGCGACTTATAGTCCAGAAAATACGGGTAAACTAAATGATTTCAAATTTCTCATACCTTGTCCGTGAAAACTCCCACTTGGGGTCCGAGGGCAGCTCCAGCTCGGACACGTGGGCCAACATGGGCCCGTCGCTGGAGGAAAGGCGCGCGATCCGCACCAGAGGAGTGTTGGAGTTCATGGAGGAGTTTGAATCCAAGGAGACCTGCTGAGAACAAAAGCAAGATGTTATAATCTCTGCTGAGGTTTACGGCACCAGAAACCGAGCAAAAACACAGATGGAGGAGAAGACAGGAAGTTATTTTGACTAAAAATGTTCAGTTTAAATGGTTGTTTCTTAATAATTGCCTCCTTAATTATGTAATGTTTTTAGTTCAGTAGATTTCCTTTTTTATTGTTCACTTGTGGTCCAAATATGGTCGACTTGGTTGTACATTCATTCAGTTGGATATAGATCTATTTTTCTCAAACATTAAAAAACCTCATGGATCTTTAATGCATGGACTGAATTAACTGGGAAAAAACCATGAAGTTGACCAATTATTTCTACAGTGTAATTTGCCACATATTTTATATTTGTGATGTAAAAAATGCCACACAAAATTGTCAGAGAAGACGACTTTAACAAATAACTGAACACGAAACCGGCACTAACAAAAACGAATGTCGCTGCGCACACAGGAAGTGTGCAGGTAACGAGAACCGCGCTGCGACTACAAGGTATCCATCAAAAAAAGTCCCATTTCCACCTTCTGCAAACCCAGCGACGCTTTCGTGATTGATGTACAAGAAAAATACTTACCAACCTTTCAGCAAAAGTAAGAAAATGCTGTAAGGCCAAAATTGGACAAGAAAAACGACCCTGAATATAATTTTGCAGCTATGAAAAGTAATATTGGACAGTACATGCCAGGAGCTTTAGGGGCAGACTTTGGAGTGAGCGGAGATTAGCTCAAGAAAACCAAGTGAAGATTACTGAAAAATGCAATAAGGCCCCTCCACACTACCCTACATGAGCATGACGAGGAGCGAGGGTGAAGAAGGACTGGGGTTCTAAAACAGTGGAGTAGGAACTAGTTTAAATTTAACATCTTAAACGTTTGTCTGACAGGTTTGTCTGGTTTGGAAATAGATTGGTTCTGGTTTTGGACACATATTATGCTGTGTTTGTATTGTTATTGGCTTTTAAACATGCTTTTGAGCACCAGTGCTTTGGGATTTCAGGTTTTAGAACTTAAAGTCATGTTCCATCAGACGGATCTATACTGGGATTTGGTGTTAGTGGGAAAAAAAGACAATTACAAAAATGATATTGAAACAACTCAATCGCTTGCTAATATTATAAACTGGCATTTGTTATGAAACTGCACAGGATTTCTTCACGTTTGACCTCACAATCTGGGGAAATTGAAACAAAGTGATTTATGAGGCAAGAAGACCTCGTAAACAGGATTAATGAAACTTGTGTGGCTGAAGTAAAATACAACTCCAGGTAAGTTTTAGATGAGAGAAAATTGTTAAAAGCTAAATAAAATTTAAAAATACATTTAGTATAATATGTGTGTGTGTGATGTAAATGGTTTAGTTCATGTTCAGTCCTAAATTACTCCAACTAAAACCAGTTTGAGTTCTGGGCAAAAGCTCATCTGATTTACTCCCAGTTATATCCTGCTTTATACCAAACTTTGTCTTCTTTTCTCTTATTGATGCTTATTTTCATCAGGGATATGCCTTCTGGGGTTGTAGCACACACTTGAGGTTCAAAAAATGGGTCATTATAGTAAATCTATGTTCAGAAAATTACAGTTATATAACTCACTGCAGTTTAGTAAAGCATGGTTTGAGAAGCTAAAGTCTAAAAATGCTGCTTTCAGAAATATGAAGCCTTTAATTTTAGACCTGGAAAGTTGGAGCTCATAGTTAGTAACCACATGGTAACTGCTAACAGTGGGAGGTCAGCAGAGCCAAGCATTATGGGAAGGATAAATCGACTATTTATGCTATAAGTGTTGCACACAGTAAATTCTAATGTGCGAATCTTACAGAAAAATATTGCCATCAAATACCATCAATAAAACTATAAATGTACTTTCAAATGTCAAAACTCAACCAAAACGCCACCAAAACCCAAAATCTGTCAGAGAGACTTCTTCAGACACGTTCAGCTTTGGAAAACGTTTCGTCATTTATGCCTCCGTGTTAGAAAAAAAAAAGAAAAAGTGGCACATTTTGTATCATCTCCAGTTGAAGTTCAAAGGCGGCTCTCACGCTGGTGGAGAAACTGCAGACAAATAAAGAGTGTGTAAGGTTTGGAGGTGACGCAGGGAGAACGCTGGAAGCCTCTGCGCTGGTGACATGTGCTGGCATCTATCCTGGAGCAATCTGAGGGGAGATCTGAGATATTTATGCCCCCCTCGGAGTGCCAGAGCTGAGGGATGAGACTTCCCTCCGTGCCCCTTCTGCTGTTCAGATATAGTGGGACGGATTATGTGTCATTCAGAGGCAGTTTTAGTCCTGGGGTGTTTTCACGGGGGATCCAGAGAAGATGTGAGTGTCAGAACTGATTTCAACGTCTCCCCTCGTGCGACCAAGCAAACAAAAGCTTTTACAGTTAGAAAACATCACTGAGGTTAAAGTGTAGGCAGGCGGCTGTTTGTTTGTGTAAATCAGTTCATTTTGTGTTCCCCCCCAAAGAATCTCTTGTGAAAGCAGCACTTTGTAACAAAATGTAATCACAGCACATTGTCTGTGGCTAATGAAAAAGTATTTTATTTCTCGGCAACCTGGAAGTAAGAGCCAAAATCAATGCTTTGGCTATGCTTGGGCGGACCACCAGAGTTTCACTTCGCCGTCTGAAAAAAGCTGTTTTAAAGCCGTGCGTTTGCTGTCAAATGAAACGATGTATCGTCCCTACTTCTGGTTTGGCTGTGTCAAAATCAGGTTCTCCAGTTTTAAATTGTGCAATGACATTGTTCACATTTGTACTGGCTTGGTCCTGGTTTGAGTCCTAGTTTAAGTCCTGATGTAGACCTGGTTTTGTCCTGTCCTAGATCTAGTTTAGGTCTGGTCTAGTCCTAGTTTAGCTCTGGTCTAGTCCTAGTTTAGGTCTGGCCTAGTCCTAGTTTAGCTCTGGTCTAGTCCTAGTTTAGCTCTGGTCTAGTCCTAGTTTAGGTCTGGCCTAGTCCTAGTTTAGCTCTGGTCTAGTCCTAGTTTAGCTCTGGTCTAGTCCTAGTTTAGCTCTGGTCTAGTCCTAGTTTAGCTCTGGTCTAGTCCTAGTTTAGCTCTGGTCTAGTTCTTGTTTAGCTCTGGTCTAGTCCTAGTTTAAGTTCTGATGTAGACCTGGTTATGTTCTGTCCTAGTTCTAGTTTAGTTCTGGTCTAGTCCTAGTTTAGCTCTGGTCTAATGTTAGTTTAGCTCTGGTCTAGTCCTAGTTTAGCTCTGGTCTAGTCCTAGTTTAAGTCATGATGTAGACCTGGTTATGTTCTGTCCTAGTTCTAGTTTAGTTCTGGTCTAGTCCTAGTTTAGCTCTGGTCTAGTCCTAGTTTAGCTCTGGTCTAATGTTAGTTTAGCTCTGGTCTAGTCCTAGTTTAGCTCTGGTCTAGTCCTAGTTTAGCTCTGGTCTAATGTTAGTTTAGCTCTGGTCTAGTCCTAGTTTAGCTCTGGTCTAATGTTAGTTTAGCTCTGGTCTAGTCCTAGTTTAGCTCTGGTCTAGTCCTAGTTTAGCTCTGGTCTAATGTTAGTTTAGCTCTGGTCTAGTCCTAGTTTAGCTCTGGTCTAGTTCTTGGTTAGCTCTGGTCTAGTTCTAGTTTAGCTCTGGTCTAGTTCTAGTTTAGCTCTGGTCTAGTTCTAGTTTAGCTCTGGTCTAGTTCTAGTTTAGCTCTGGTCTAGTTCTAGTTTAGCTCTGGTCTAGTAATAGTTTAGCTCTGGTCTAACCCTAACCCAATTAGTCCAAAATGTGCCCTTCTCTTCTTAAATTGCTCTTATGTTTATTGATCACAAACCTTGGCCAATCAGAGCGGACTAAAGCAACGAGTGTTCAATAAAATGCCTGACACCACTGATGTCACAAATGAAAAGGATCCCTCAGCTTAATTAGCCAAACTACTTCCTGCTTAAGTCTTTCAGAGTCAGACCGTGGATAGAAAGGGAGCGAGAATAGGTGCGTTTTTGCTAATCTTGTATCTACTTTCTGTTACCTGTCTTTTGAGGGGGAACTTGGACAGCTTTTGAACAGGGGGCGAGGGCAGGGTCTTCTGAGTGGTCATCCTCATTCTGCACAGGACGATGATGATGACGGTGAGGATGAAGAGCACGCAGCCCGTCACATAGATCAGGATGTCGGCGTAGTAGTCGTCCTTATCCTCGCTCACGACTAAAGCGTCAATAAAAGAAATACAGGTCAGAAACATGGCGTGACAGTCAATATATTTACTACAAACTGCAAATAGCACCAAGAAAGGCATTGACACAGTAATCTTTCACAATTCAACTCATATTTGTCTTTTTAAAATCAAAGGACTGGAGGTACACATGCAGTAAGAGTAATAGAAATAGTAGAAGTAGTTGTAGTAGTGAGTTTGTTAAAAAGCTTATACAATTAATAGCTTTATTTACAACCAAATCGATTATACTACCGAATAAAACAAAAAATAAAGCAATATACATTTTATGTGACTAATGTAATATAAAACAGTAACTTTTTTGAATGAATCCAACTTGCTACTTCAGTTTAGATTCAAGCAAATTGGAAAAAATTGATTTCAGAGAGTGTACATGAGGTGAATTGTGAGAATAAAGGCAAAATAAAATAGTTTTACTCAGCACCAAATGTCCCCTAGCACATCCAAACATGTTTAAGCTAAATTAGCCGAAAGTATTCCTAATCGAAAGTGTAGTAATCTTGGTATGTCGTCTAAACCCGCAGCAGGTATTTTCACCTGCGAGTTCCTCCTCAGGGAAAGACATGATGAGCCAAACAAGTCTTTGAAATGACCATTTAGCCCTGAGACATGTGAACGCACCGCCAGCCTGATCAAACAGACACTTGGCTACGTGTTCGAGCGATTACAACTGCAACATTATACGCTTACATCGTTCTTAATGAGCTGGAAAGAGTGTAATTATGCAGGTGTGAAAATGATACTGAGTAAAAGCAAACATTACAAAACAAAAATGGTAGTAATCATGTCTTTACGGGGTTGTAACGTGCAGCTATGGTGGCTGAGAAAGCTTAAAGCAGTGTAAAATGCATTAGAATAGAACATTTCACTTACAGTACCAACACATTTTGTAATTGCACAAAAAAAAAAAAACCTATTGACTTTGAATAAATATTATGTCACATTTTCTGCAATTATGTGATCCAAAATAGTTAAATAATATATTCAAATGGAAAAAATTGACGAAAATAGAATCAATAAAAGTAATTATCTTTCTTTGTGCAACATTCGAGTCGCAAATTGGAATAGAAATGTGTTGTTTGTCATATTTGTTTTCCCCGAACCACCATAATAAGAAGACATAAGTGCATAATATCGACATTTAAAAGAGGAAATGTAGAAGAGAAAGACTTATACCTGGCATCACCGTGAGCCAAGCAGAGTGGTGAGCAAACCCGATAGAGTTCCCCGCCAGACAAGTGTACTCCCCAGCATCCTCAAAAGTGACATTGTTCAAGAAGAGCACCTCTAGCTCCTTATCTGTAGTGTTAATGCCCGCAGTCTGTAGGAGAAAGGGAAAGAGGAGGAGGCAGAGAGGAAAAGAAGAGAATCAGTGAGTCCCCAACACCAAAATAAATCAATTTAAAAAGATAGATTGCGCGAGAAGGGAGAGAGAATTGGAGTTAGATTGTTGTCGTCCAACTCTGGAAACACCACCTTGCTGCGAAGAAAAGCAAAATTCACCAGCTCAGTTTGAAACCACGTCTACAATGCTATAAATTCAAGATGTTATGGAAACGGAGACGAGGTAAAACGGGTCATTTCACTCATATTCACGGTTGGATGGCGGAGAAGATAACGCTACAATGACTCACTTTAACATAGAGCCACTGTCATTGTTGTCATAGTTATCAATTCCTCAAACGGTGATGTAATTGGGATGGCTTATCACTCTGCCGCTGTTTGCATACACATTCCACTCATGCTCAACAAATCCAGAGCAACAAAGCAGTGTGTGGTGGTTCAAACTGAGCTGATAAATAGTTTACCTGTTGGGGGGGAAAAAAAAGCCCTTCACCGCAGCCTTGATCATGTCTGACGGCGCAAATCAAAGGTAATGAATGAGACTGGACCAAATATCGAATCCTTCTGCATCGCGAGTGAATAAAGGCATCAAAAGACCATCTGAACTACTAACTCGTTAACTTTTGTGTTTTTAGAACACACCGAGATCAAAGGTGCGTCTCCAGGAGTTATAATGATTTGAAATAATGGGATGAATCATATTGTGTGAGACATAAGACGCCTTTAAAAGAGATTCTTGATTTTTTTAAAAATCAAATTTGAAGATGAAACCTGCAGAAATGAAGATAAATTGATATTTATGTAGATTCTTTTTGTAGAGGGATTTGTCCAATGACCTTGATTTTTGTTATTTCTGCCTCTGGTTTGATGAGGTTGTGTTGAGATCATTTCCATGTCTTATTATAGATCTGAGTGATAAAAGGACTGCAAGACTACAAGAAATCAATAGGACTCTGTGTTGTACAAATTGGTGGGCGTTTCGTTTGACCCGAGTCTAATTAAAGGTAAAGTAAGTGCAGTTTTATTGATTAATGAAGGACACAAACGAGAAGTGGATCTCTACTGTTGTTTAATGGGATTTGCATTGCGCGGCGGTTGTTAATTGTTAATTGGTTTCAGCGCCATTTTGAGCACTTTTCCCCATTATTTTGTACAAATATGGATAGTCTTTGGCTTATGTTCCGAAATATTGATAAAATACTGCAGTAGGTGACTTATGTACGAACTATCATGATTAAAAACAATTACGGATCACTTTTAATTTGCCCGATCCAAATAAATAATGCTGATTGGCGAATTAGCAAAGAGAAATTGTTAGCATTTACCAGTAGCTGAGCCCACAACCAAGCAGAGCCATAAGACAGGAGCACACCAAGCACCAAGACCCCAAGATGGCTGCCGTTCTGCCCTGTAGTATATTTCTTTTACCTGGTTTGTGAATCATAAGCCAGAAGGCCCTCTCTGACTTGCCTACAAAGTTGGAGGCTCGACACCAGTATTTCCCGGCGTCTTTCTCTGTGATATTGACGATTTTGAACTTATCGCGAACCTCAGTGCGCTTACTCACAAAACTCTGTGAAAGGGGAAAGTCAAATGAACACAGATTAAATATAAAAACATGTTGGTTATTTGTAGAGAACAGTGAGTTGCAATGGACAGAACATGGTTTTCTGGCCCCATGATTGCAATTGGATGTCATTTTACCATTATGATGAGTACAAAAACACAGTTGAAAAGCTGGTTGAGGTTAATTTTCAAGTTAAACACGATAAAAACATCAAAACAAACAAAAGGCACAAGGAATAACAATAATAACAATGAGAATTTGGCAGATTAAGATGCAGTGCGGTGTCAAAATACTGTGTTACAGTTCAAATAAGAAGAAAACAATAGAATAGAATAGAGTTTAATGAAGATCCAGGGCTAAAATCCAGACGCCTCCTTCCCTGCTCAAAAACTAACCCTACTTCAAAGAGCCGGGTTCAGGCCAAAGCGCTCGTCTTCTCCTCCTCCCTCTCCCTCTGTACTGCCTGTACCACACATGAGATGTCACACGGCGTCAGACTGAGGCGTGTGGGGCAGATCTATGGGTAAATACTCTTTCAATTATGTGGTGGCTGAAAATAGTGCATGGAGCCGCGGTCTGCCTCCTCCTCCTCCAGTTATTCCTCCTTCTCTCTCTTTGTTTTCCTTCTCGCTCCCTCCCTTCTCGATATCGTACACTGTTTCACACCGCTTTATGTAAATGCGCTGTCAGTCTGGGGTTGGAAAACGCTGCTTAAACACACTTTTCCACAAAGACATTTAAAGGGCCAGCGCCATGTTGCGTTTAATCACCCATAACATCAGGAAGGCTACGCAGCATAAACACTATGTGTGCAACGTGGATTCAAATGAAGGTGTGGCCAATAATAATGCAAATACGTACAAGACTAAGGCTGGATCTGAATTTTAAACTTTGTCTAAAACATAAAGTCCACTAAGTAGCTTCAAAGTACTGAGTTGACCAAAGTATAATTTCATAACTAGACTTTTAGGGTGCGTTCACACTAGTTTTGTCACAATACTAAAATGTCAAACCTGGTTTCCATTCAAAGGAATAGGCGCAATACTAGGTACTGATTTCTATATCAAAATGATGATCAAAAAGTGCACTTTTTTAGACAACACACTGTATTAAACAGCACACGCAAAATAACAGTTCTCAAGATAATTCTAAAACTCTTCCGGAAAAGTCCAGTTTCTAGTTTTAGTATCGATTGGTATCTGATTTTTGATACTTTTGACACCCTTAGTTCACACTTGCACATCAAAATTGGAACTGAACTGAGCTCAAACCCAGAACTGAGCCAGGACCAGTGTGATGACACCCTTAGTTTAGCTTTGCATTGATGTTGAGCTTTATCCATTAAATACACATTATCACAGCTTGTTTAACCAAACCTGCAAACAACTATTTACTTTTCAGATTTGAATTCATTTGCGAGCTATTTAGAAGTAAAGCTTAGTCAGGCGTCCGTGATCTTAAACGAAACCTTTAAATGTACAGTAAAGATTTACAGCTGGCGGTAAAATTAGCGCCTGATATCTCCCTTGTCTGGATGCCATTAGCCTGCACTGTATTCAGTTGTGGTTCTCTGGTATTCTTCGGCTCTGTCTAATTATTATTGATATGTTCCCAATTACATCCACACAGTCTGGTCCTCCTCGTCTGTCTCCGCACCCAGCGGCCTGTCACACGTCTCCCTCACTGCTGACTCTGCCCTTCTGCTGCTCCCAAACTCATTTTTTCCGTAACTTTTCTTTTTTTTTTCTTCCCGTTTTCAAATCCTTCGCCTTCGTCTCCTCATTTTTTTTTGAAAACGCAGCAACATCTAACAGCGACGTCGCCACCGCAGCACTTAACTTAGTCCAAACCAGATGTTGCATAGTCCCGGTTCTCTCGCTGCCTCTGAAAATCATAAGGCTTCAAGTTGTCCTCTTTTTAGACCAAAATAAAAGCACAGCTGGGCGGAGAGGGAGCGCTGCCATGTTGGAAAAGGCACAAAGGCGTGCAGTGGTCTAGTTTCTGATGCTAAAGTTGTTTTACGTAACGAAGACCAAACTGAACGCAATTTTAAAAGAAAAGACTGCCTCAAGATGAAAATATTTAAGATTAATTCACGCATTTATTTTGTACCTAGCATCAATATGAGCAGAAAGAAAGACAATAGAGAGAAACAAGATGTCATCAAATATAGTTTTATATTTTGGATGAAGTGATAACCACCTTGGATGAAATAGGATCAAATAAGAGAATAAAAAGTAGTTTATTGGGTACAATCCAAAAGCATGACTAGTACCAGCTTTGGCAATGGACCCTTTAAAAGTTTGCAGATTCCAGAATAGAGGCAAAAGGGTAATTTCATTTAAATGGAGAGATAGAATTAACACAAAATCTAAAAAAGTCGATGCATGTGATATCACGGCTCGGTTTAATGACATTTACAATAATTGTTAATTATTACACACAGTTAGCATCTTTGATGAAGTCGAAAATCAATTTTTTTTAGGTTTTACAGGAGCAATAGTTTGAGAAGTGTTGACTCCACAATAGATTTTTCATTTTATCTACAAATATATTACATATTTATACTTTTGTGAAGCTCAAATACCAGTTTGAAGCTAGAGAACTGTCTTTTTCAGTCTCTTATAACTGACATTTCTACACTGGAAATTTGTTTATTTTTGTTCGTAAATGTTTGAAGTTCTTACCATTTACATGTCAGTTATGTGTTATGACAGGTCACTTTTGCCTCCAGTCACCTCCATTCCAGAAATGTTTTTGTTAAACATTCTCTGATGAACAAGCTTTTTAAGGGGCCTATTGACACTGGCAATATAATAGTTAAATATTTAAATTCAAGTAAAAATAAATACTATAACATTTGTAAGTGAACTACTTTGTCTTAAACCACTTTCTGAATTATTCTAACCCTTTTGTGCTACGTAAATGTCATTTGGCTCATAGGACAAGACATTTGTAGATATGACAGACATTTGTAGATATGACTGTGCCGGACACTTACTTTGAGGATGTTGACGTACGGCGCCCCGTCGGGAGCGTAGCGGCTGCCGTTGACCTCGATGTGTTTGAGCCACTGTATGTGCGGCTGCGCGTCGCTGTAGACTTTACAGTGAAACTCCACGTCACTGCCCACCGGCACCGTCTGGTTTGCCGGGAGTCCAGCCTGGAGGATGGGTCTGTGAGGGGAACGCTCTGGGACAGGACGAGATACAGAGGGTCAAATGCAAGTGAAAATGAGCTTGGGTTATGCAAAGTTTAATCAACACTTTGTACTTATGCACCGACATTCTTTTATCGGAAAAATGCTGCTCTAGACCTGAACTTGTCAGAGCATTTTAGAGAACATGCATTTCTTCAATACTGTAAGTACATTGTAGCAGGTATTCAGTAGTTGTCGGTGTTCTTACCGAGGACGTCCAGCTGGTAGGTGTGTGTGATGGTGCCGTATTTGTTCTGAACCACACAGGTGTAGTTGCCTCGGTCAGAAGGAACTGCACTCTCCATCACCAGACTCCACTGCTGGTGCCTCAGCTGCAACGGACAAGACAGAGACAGAGTGAGTGGCAGGAGGTCATGGAGAATATAAGGTAATACTTAATAATAACTCACAGTAACACTTGTCTTAGTAAAGCATGAAGAGAGGTTTTTATGTTATTCTAATTTTGATTTAATTGGGTGGATATAATACCTGTTGAAAAGTATTTGTAAAAGACAGGAAATAGAGCAGATACCCAGAATTCCAGTCAAACGTTTGGCACAATTTTCACAAAAAACTCACAATTCAAACTTTAAATTCAACAAAATTAAAATACATGGAAATGTCAAATAATTGTTGGTTCCAGATAAAAGGAACAAACAAATAATGAGAGAAATTTCCTATTGTGAGGTCATGATTTATAGTAAGGAAAATTTTAAAAGTATTGTTAAACAGTTGTCTCAAACCAAATGGGTCGCTATGATTTTTCAATACTATACTTGTTTTTCCACTTAAAAAAACCTTGGTTATTGTAAAGGTGTACCAAATTGTATTGTATTGACGGCTGAAAAGCAAGGAAACTTTACAGGTTATTAAATACTACACTATTTTCAAACCATTAACTATTTAAATTAATTAATCAATGAGTCATTTTAGATCTATTCTGCCAAGGCAATCACCCCATCTTTAATCATACAATACATTCATCTATTCATCTTGCTGTTACAGTGTAAAATGACCCAAGCCGTCATTATAAGACATTTTTAGTATAGTTTAGTCTAGTGGCTCTTCTATGCCCTTGTACACCAAAATTACATATTTAAAAGTGCAACACATACATATAATCTAGGGCCACGCTGATGTCTGAAAACAATTAAAAACACATCAGCGACGCTCCAGTCTCCAGACACTGTAAAACTAAACCCTGAGAGACTGTACAATGTTGTTTCATTAGGATCATTAGTGCGTGGTGTTTTACGCTGCACACAGAGGAGGCACGATGAAGCTGTGGCCATGATTAATTATACGGGACAATGCTACAATGCCGTAGTAATTAGTGTATGTACATAATGATAGTTAGGTTGTTTTTGTAGAATATATTGTGATAATTTGATGATCTATGCTTCAAATTTGTTGTATTTTTCCATTGGGTTTACTACATTTCACACACAGACGCTGCTTAAAAATGCCAACTTTTGCACATTTCATGTTTTGTTGTTACACACTTTGAACTGTATTGATGGAGAAACAGCATTTAAAACCATGTATGGAGAGAGTTATAAAGATTTCAAAACAAAGATGCACCTGAACAAGAAAGTAACAATTTAGCACGTAAATTCAAACAGAAATAATGCTAAAATTAGTTTTAATGAATTGTTAGATTGCACTTGGAACTATGATACTAAGTAGGCCATTATTTTACATGTTGTTAACCACAATTATGATCTAACATGTAATATTGTATTGTAATATTGTTTAAAACTGCAGAATTTGTATTTTTACATATTTGAACCCTATTTTTGAGGTCTGTATTTTATTTTAAAAATCACAGAGCAATGGGGGGGGATAGGGGATAGGAGAAAAAGCTCATAAAAGTAAATTTTGCATAATATGTCCCTTTTAACCTGAATGATTTCACTGTATAGCCCACAATGTAACGGTTTTCCTATAGAAATTCGAAAAAGTTGCTTGGAATATGTGAGAAAAGGAGAACGCACAGTCAAAGCCCCCCACTTTGAGCAGACACAGTCCCATTTTGTGAACCTGGCTCCAGGGAAACAGCCCTGAACTCCAGCGGACCCGGTCAGAGCCACCACAGAACTGACGTCAACAACAGAGGCTTTTCATGCGCTCACCTGCGTCGGAAAAATGAGCAGCGAGTGACCGGTGTTTGCACAACCCCTTCACCCCCAGCACTCGGGACGGGCCAGACACTCAGACACCCGACAGGATGCTATTGGACTAAAGGACCTATACATATGAATGAGCCCTCAATGGTTCAGATAGAGTTATGAGGAATTCAAGCTTTATAATAAATTGTATTGATGTATTGATGAAATTCGATTAGGTTTAATGTGTTTTCCTCCATTTAAATGTCTCTTGAAGCCGTTTAAAATGAAAGACGCTGTGCCCAATTTTGTATTCCATGTACTTGAGCAAAATTTCTTATAGATGTGTTGTAAAAGCAGTTCTATGTGCGTTTCTGTGAAGTCTCTGTTAGCGGCGCTGTGATGGCAAAACCTTCTGTTTTTCAAAAGGCAGGAAAAAAAAGGTTTCATCTACAAGACACTTTTCTAAAATAAAAACATGTACATGAAAATCTGCTGCTTGTTGAGGTGAAATGTCACTATAAAGAGGCAGGGCTTATCAGTTCTGCAGCTTTGAACAGGAAATCAATGGAGATGTCTTGATTATTGAGCTGTTTTTGATCAATATCAGCAGTTTACAATGAACAAACTGTAAACTGATTATACTTAGGTTACAGTTCAATAAAAAGCATATTATAGAATATGTCTCCTTTAAAACATTGTGACATAGTTTATAGGTATGTGGGCATAGGACAGGCACAAATATAAGACTGTGTTGTTATCTAGAAGTAGTAGTAGTAGTAGTGGTAGTAGTAATAGTAGTAGTAGTATCATTCATCCATCCTCGTCTCTACTCTAGGCTGGAGGTGAAGGTGGAAAATCCTCCCAGAGTAAATATTATGGCTGTGTGTGCATTTTGCTTTGTGCAGTCGCGTAGTAACCCACACCACACAGGCCACGCCCACCTATGCCTTACTGCCCCGCCTCCAACCCCCGTCCCACACACACCCGTGCAGTCCCGAGTGAATGGCTGCACTCATTGGGGTTTGAGTGGCGTCCTGGGCTGCGTTCGGCTGAGGAGGGGGGCGGAGAGAGACGGTAGTAAAATATGAGCTGGAGGACAGACCACCAAGAGGCTGTACTTATAGTTATGGACCATTTAAAATCCTAAAAGCCCCAAGATTTAAGCCATAAATGAGCATAACTCTTACATAGAAGTAGCTAAAGATAGGCTTGGAGTAAGTTACTATATATGTATAAAAAAAATAAAAAATAAAGCCTTCTAACTACGATGGGCGTAAAAAAAAAAAAGCATTTGCAAATTCACTACCATGCCACAATTAATACCTTTTCCAACATATGCACGTTACAATTATTCAAATAAATCAACCCAAAGGAACCAAGCATAACGGAATTTAAAAGTTATCCATTGTTAGAGCTTTACAGAGGTGAATAGAAACAAAATACCCTTCGTAGCCAGGAAATAATTAGGTCGAATTGAAGCTAACGTTTGGGAGCCTGGATGAAAATGCTAATTATCTGCATTTTCCTGGACAGCAGAGAAATGAATAAGGCTCAGTCATGGCAGTGGCAGTAGGGACGGCAGAATACATAGATAAAACACAAAACCCCATTGATGATCCAACTCTTAAACTGAGAGAAAATGCCGTGTGCAAATATGAAGTCTAGGAAGATTTATAGACACCAGTTTCTCTGTGAAAATTCATTAAAAAAGCACAGCACAAAATCTATAAACGTTCAGTTCAGTTTGCCAGTGTTTCTCTCCAAGTATTTAATTGTTTTCGCTGCAGATGCCTTTACGACAGTGTTACCTCCTGTGACCCAGCCTGAACTTGGGGCATTAGTCGCCGGACGTGATAATCCCATTCATTCCAATCATGCCAGATTCCAAACAGAATTAAATTATTAAGGAGCTTATGTCCCAAGTCATAAAGGCTTTGGAGCTTTTAGGACTTTGACTGTAGCTCTATGAGGGACAAGGCCTGGGAATGAACGGGAGACTTCACACGACAAGTATTATACACCTCATTGTGGATTAAGCATCATTAAGAAGGAAAACAATGAGGTACAATACTTTTATATAGCATATTTCAACATGTCGAAAAGTATTGTACAAATTCAAGTGAAAATGCAATGTTCCAGGACAAATAAAGGTGATTTGTTGTAAAATCAAAAGGAAAGAATACACCATGGGTTTCAGAATGATGACACATTACACCTAAAACCTTGAAAACCATGGTTAAGTCAGATTTCGAAGGAAAAAATATTAACTAAGTGATTAATTTCAATATATTTTAAGCAGCAACTGTAACGGTTGGATGGAAAAAATTGGCCTTTAAAGCCAGAGGACTTGAAAAAAGCAAATGTTAGTCTCATTCTGTCTCATTTTCTGTCTCTTAAACTAAAAAAAGACAACATCCTACACAGTTTAAGCACTTGTTTGCGACTGGCCTGAGCAGTACGGTAGCAGCAGCGCTAAGATTTGCACACTGTAAAGCGAACTGTAAACCTTCTCCTTTGATAATAAAGCTGTGTTTGCATAACGTACCAGGAGGGAAACGTAAGGTCTAAAATTAAAAGTAGTCCAAAATAATCTTAAGTAGAAAAGTGGCATTCCTTAGCGGCCTTTGGAGCCCCATAATCCAGGCTGTGTTAAAATTTGAAGTGGAAAAACAGGGATTTAAAGTGCTTAAAGTCTTAAAAAGTGTCAGTGTGGAGCCAGTTTAAAAGCATTGGCAACCTGTCAAAACACAGATTGAAAAATCACAGGGACCCATTTGGATTGAGACAAACGTTTAACAATGTGTGCTTTTGTTTGGGGCCTATTTAGCATTAGCACAATAGCACAACAGCACTGGCTTTGGCTGTCAAGGACTCCATATGGCATGGTTACAAAGTCCAAGTACCAGGAAAGCTAACAAAATGTATATTTGAGTAAAAGATAAAGTTCACTTTCATTAACTAGTGATAAAATACCAATAGATCTCCTTGACAGTTATTCTTTCTCCAAATTCAGTTCTGCCACACAACCGCCACTTTGAATTATGCAAGCAAATGTTTATTTTTTACAATATATTAATTTATATTTATTCATTTATACAGGGGAATGTCTTCACAACTAGGGTAATGTTAGAGGTTAGGTTTAGGAACACATTATTTGGTTAATTTGTGGCAGTATTCACCACTAGTACTACAGACTACTACTGTTACACAACCACGCATGTTCACATTGTCTCTACCAATACAATGAAGACAAAATACTGAAGGCTCTGGCTGTCTCGGCTGATGCTAATTTAATTTTGTGACAGGCCATTGACCCAAATTGGCAGCCACACTTCAGGCCCAGGGAATACGTGAGGTGCTTTGGGTATCTAGAACAGTGCTATAACTAAGACTATTTGTACTTCTACTTCTACTACTTCTGATAAACTAATACCATTGCTATGAACTTCAGATTAAGACGCAATCATTACACACCGTGCGCTTTTGTTTGCATCCATTTAGCGCTGGGACAATGCAAATGTGTGGAGCATACAACAGCATTGGCTTTGGCTGTCAAAATCCCCATGCATCTCAATGGAGCACGGGCACTCCCCTCGCTCCCACTTTCTATCTGATGGCTCAATAGAGGTTGACCTTTGCCCCCTGACCCTGACCGATCGAGGCACCACACGGAGAGGGAGCCACAGTTGTCTGGGATCGCTCACAATGCACGGCCTGGCACGGCGCTGGAATCTGATTTTGCATTTTACAAAAGAGCCACACATGCGATTCACCGATTCATTTGGCTCCGACAAACGCGTCGTTTAGTGGTCCGTGTTGCCTTCAATGGCTTTACAAAGTGTCGGTGTGACAGATATGAATGTGAGTGAAAGCTTGAGCGCTCACAGAGAGGATGGTTTGATGGAGTTCCATTAGAGAGGCTTGAGGAAAAGAAAGCAATGCATTTACACATGTGCAATGTAATAGGGAATTGCATCGCATGGGCACAATACGAAAGAGGGTTTTATTTTAGGATTTTTACCTAAAGGAGCCCGTCATTTAACCACATCAAACTGTACAAAAAGAGGGATACATTGTTGAAAGCGGTGGGAAAATTTAAGCTCTTAAATAACTGCAATTATTACACCATATGATTTTCAGATTTGATCAATTGTAATGAAGAGAGAAGTGGGATAGGTGCTAACATAATGACAACCTTGAATGCCAGAACACCTAAAAAGTCAGGATTTCTTTGCTAGGAGAAAATATAACATAAAGTTTTCTATGTAACTCATCTTTTAATACAATTCATATGGCATCAATGTAAAAAGTTTGACATTTTCTTAATGATATTGACGGGGCATTGGCCTAAATGATCTGAGATGAGTCTTCGGTGCAGCACTGGAGTCACCTTTTGCTCTTGAAAGTTTGGTCCAGTGGTATTGATGAATGAGTTAAAAGCAAAGGACAATTTCCCGACAAGAACAATACCTCGCCCTTGCCTCTCCGCCCAAATCGCTCTTTCAATATATCCATATTCATTGAAAACTCTCCAAAGTCCGCATTCCTCCATGGTCACAGGACAAAACCTGACAGCCTTAATCTCTGTTACTTTCTGGCCTGCATTCATCTATCCTCCATCACTGTCTCTAGAATATTGCCACAGTGTTTGCACTATAGCGTGAGTGCTTTGATAGACTTCTATTACAGATGCTCTAGTTGTTTGGAAGATAGTGTGATAGATTTTTATAAAGAAGCAGGAAGCGACCCACTCAGATCCACTTGAGCGAGGCGACAGGATGTATTTTTACTGAAGGGTAATGGGCCCTAATGGAAGAGTATTCCTCTCACTTTCCTGCACATCTAAAGGCACTTACCGAGGAGGACAGCGAGGCGGACGCAAAGATGGAGCAGCCCGAGACTCTACTGCGTCGGTCAACAAGGCCAAGATGACAAGACGAGAGCCTACGCACAATAAAGTCATATTTTTCAAACTAACTACCTACGTAACCTCTCTGATGGTGGGCTGCTATCTGCTTGTTGCCATGTTTTGCCTGGAATTTGCCGCAACATAGCATGACATGACATAACATGACAATAAACAACAATTGTTTTGTCATCTCTCAACAGACCTGGATGAAACATAGATAACACAGGCAAATGTGTATTGTTTGATTGATGTGTAAAGTCCTTTTTTAGATAAATAAATAAAGACGTCGATGGGTAAATGTGAGACTTCTCGATGGATTGACTCGTCTTACTTTGACACATTATGGACACGAAACAAAGTGTGTTGCTGGGAGAGTTATTGTGTTCCCCGCACGGGACAGTGATGTGTTCATTTGGCGGGGCGGGGGGTGTCGGAGGGTCACATGGGTCCTGACAACATGACAATGGCCTACCGAAGCCCCGCCTCCCTCTAGGGTCGTCAAGGTGATGGTGCTTCCTGCTCCAAGTGACAAGATCATGTGAAAGTGACAGCCGTGGAGAATGTGTCTTAATCGACCCGCTGTGATTTTTAAACTCTGTGATGACAGCCTGACACACGCCCCTCAGTCGTCACTTACGACAAGAGAGGATTGATTTGTCATATTATTTAATTATTATGTTAAAATAATTTAAATAAAACATAAGCGTTAAATAATAGGCACCAATAAATCAAATAAATAAATAGAAAAGTCTTTTTTAGCTGTGTACATTCATTTTTACAGTGAATACTTTTTAATTGAACTTTATTACATTTCAGAGCTGGTATGTATTATTTCTACTCGTCTATATTCCTGAAGTAGACTGCAAAGTAGAAAGCACTTTTCATAAGGTTTGAGGAGTAGTTTTTAGCATGTTCATGGTGACATCCCGTGTAAAAGGTTTGGAATTCAAAAAAGAGCAAAAAAATAATTTAAACAAAATTCACAATAAATCGATTTGTGTTGTTGTTTGTTGAGCAAAGATCATTACAATTCTTTATCAAAATCACTACATAAAACGCTCTGATAGTTCCCAAAAAATCGGTGTGAAATACTTTTACTATTAACGTACATTTTTAAACCGGTAAGTAGATTTTTGAATATACTACTTTTACTTTTTTATGCTTAATGCAACTATACCTACAACAACAGCAACAATAACAGCAACAACAACAACAGCAACAACAACAACAACAACAACAACAACAACAACAGCAGCAGCAGCAGCAACAACAACAACAACAACAACAACAACAACAACAACAACACCATGATAATACAGGCAGTTGGTCACTTACTCCTGCTACAGTTGTTTTGAGCACTGAGCATAAGTCAAAGTTAAAGTCTCATTAGTTTGAGCCACAGATCATTTAGTGGAAGTCAAGCACATTTTTGGACTTGAAAAGAGCTGGGTGCGTGTTCCCCTCTGACCCTCCACGGTCCCCTCATGTCAGGGGTTTATCTGTCCCCCTTTGCCCCGGGTCGACCTCTGCGTTCACCTCCCTCAAGGCCAATTCAAACCTCACAGAGAGCGGCCCCGGGAGGAAGGGAGACCAAAGGGTGTGGGACGTCCAGAGAGTGACACAAAGAGTAACGTTTCCATGAAGCGACAACGTTTTCTATCAGAGTGGTCAAGGCGCGGATAGAGACATCTTAATAATGTCCAATGGTAAATGCATGTGGCTCTATTAGACTTGGATTTCGAAACATGCAAAGCCACAGCCGTCATGAATTTAAAATAAAGTTTTTGTTGGAAATGGAAGTACAGATTTTGAAATGCCTCTTTTTGAAAAAAACATTTATAGAGTTAAACTTATAGTGACCACAGTGGGACGAACAAGACCACTGAGAATAATTTTGTCATTTAAAAAAACTAAACCAAATTAACAATGCATGTAATGAGAAAAGATGGTTATAATAGATGTTTTCAAGTTAAAGTCTTGCTGTAAGTAACTCATTTTCAGTCCAAAATTTTTGACTAACTCACTCCACTCCTTTTTGTTGTTGTTCCAGGAAAATACTTTTTTAATAATCTAAACTGAATAATTAGGCGACTAAAACGCCATCACCCGATTAATCGATCAAACAACTAAAGGCTGGCCCTATCCATGCTATTTTCCCCCCTAATATTTGATTTCTCCTTCAATCCCTTTGTCCATAATGATATATCCACCTGACTTTATTTTGAGCCTAATTGGCCTCAGCAGAGCCCACAGAGCTCTGGTAACCGCTCCAGCGATGCCATGCCAGGCTTTAATCGCCCGGGCTATATTGAGACCAAATTGCAGGGCAATCGAACGATGACAACTCATAATGTCAGAGTGGATCCGGACACTACACAGGACAAGGCCACTGGGTCCCGCATGCTCCAGAGGCCTTATTACATACATACCATTGCTCTATACATACATCTCATGACACCTGCAACAAGCCATGGAGCAGCTGGAGCGCAATGACACAAAATGGCCGCCAAAGAAGTGGATGTTTTATCATTTTTATTGATCAACTATGCAATTTAAACTGCACTATTATGAAAATCAATTATGTCTTTATTAACAAATAAATCAAAGATACAAAGCAAACCTACAACCGTATTGTCACTTAACTAAAAATGCATCTAAGTTATGGCAACGATTATAATGTTTTAAATACGTTTTTCAAGACTTAAAGCTGAGGTACCTGACTTGGAACTGTGTAAAGTGAAAGTAGATGTCTAGAAGTCTGTCTTGCTTCAAGCTCTTCCAAATCCTTGGGAACTTTGCTTGCGTTCACATGCATAACTGTTTTGGCCACTAACACAGCTGTAGACCAGATTTTCACATAGAATGGAAGCAGGGTGGACCACCAAAGGACACCCAATCAGCGCTCCTCTCAAAACGCCTGAATGTGGCTCACACGGCTCGCATAAATTTGCAATCTACAAAATGTTACAACATTTGATGGAGCAAGTGTTCAGTGTTCCCGAATTCTTATATTACAGTGTAAATTTACGCAGGTAAAAACAAGCTTACCGGTACTTTCTTATTCATAAAGAGTCAGTTCACTCAGTTTAGAGCAAATATTTCTACACTTGACTTAGACATTTAGCACCAAAGCATCGGTATTTGTTTCTTTGAGTAGATCTTGAGTCGCGTTCTTTACTTTGGAGTCTACTTAAAGTTTGGAGTGGGAGAGTGAGCAGGGGTGACAGGTGTGAGTGCCTGTCCTGAGCGGGACAACTGCAGTGGTCCACTGGGAGCAGATGTTAGAGATCTCTGTAAACTGTTAATAGCCGCAGGATCTCATTACATTCAAAACCCTTTGGAGGATCCAGAACACTTCAGGGACACTTCTCTCAGCAAAGAAGCCAAACAATGTACTATTTCAAACTCTAGGGTCAAAATGGTTGACTATTTACAAAACATGTTGACGGAATTTAACTCATTTCCCTTATTACAGATGCTGAAGTTTCCACACCTTTGCGTGACTCTGGATTTGGGACGCTTTTAGCTGTGTAGAGCAGTTATCTTTATTTTAATCCCGTAAAAAATGAATGGAACTCGAACAATGTTTTGAAAGCTTTGTTCCTCAGTTAAAGTTGTATCTTCATTTGAACTTTTCGAAAAAATTGGATCTGATAATGGACTACAATAAAGCAAGGATAAAAATGCAAGTATTAGTCAAATATGTAAAACAATGTCCAATTTGCTGAGATGTTAATGCATATAAATCTGTGCATAAACAACCAATATACTAATGTCATGTCCAGTTCTTTCTTTTCAACTTTAAAATTGCAGCCACGATGAATCAAAAAGACATGGCAGCCCCAGGAAATGAGCATCTCTGACAATAATTTAGCACGTTATTTACTATTATTGATTTCATCCAAACACATATTCCCACTGTTTGAATCATCTCCGAAAGTTACCACGACACCGCTCTTTCTGCACATCTTCGGGGAACCCTCAAACACAAACTTGGCCCTGTTCCTTTAAGCCACACCAGATCGTAGTGTTTAGGCCGAGTCCGATGACAAAACTGAGTAGAACAGCTGACCGGCGCACTACATTACTGTCAACACGGGCCCATCAGCCCACTATCTGCGCACCACCGGCCTCGCTCCGCGCACTTGCCATGTTTATTTTAGTGTGGTTTGGAGACCTGGATCGCGGCGTGCTGTTTTGTGACCTTTATTTTTACCATGAGAAGATTTCAGCACTCGCTCCACTTATAGACTTTCACTGCAGGAAGCATCCCAGCCCCGCGCAGAGGGCAAAAGAGCGGACTAGCAGGGATTTAGAAAGGCCAAAGGGAGGAAATACAGTCCGGCTCCGGTCGTAACCTCTTATCAGTGACGGCTGGAGTGTCTTAATTGAGAAACTAAGCAGCTTTACTCATACCAACTTTCGAAATGCACTTAAGATTATAAACGTGTGGTTCGTGAAGTATGCAATGGAAAAGATTGAAAAGGTCCTTGACACATAGATCTAGATTTCTAAAGTTTTAACGAAGCATGGGAAATTAAGAAACTGACAAAAGCAGAAACACATTTCTATTTCCCAAGGGCAAACTGCAATTTAGATTCATTTTAATGCACTTTCTACTACCATGAACAAGTATTATCTTATATTCCTTACAACAGTTTTACATTGAAATTGGTGTAATAATCTCAATAACAGCAGTGCAAAGAGTACTGCAAATGTGTGCAGTTACAAGGCTGTGCATAGGTATCACTCAATTACATGCACAAGTACATGTTTAGACTATATGCTGAAAGTAATTAGTTGATTTCCACCCTTGCTAATTAACTCCCCATACATAGTAAGTAAACAAGGAGTGAAGTAAATGCTGTGTCTAACTGGATTTATTGTCAATAGTTATAACGTGTATTGGATAGCCGCTGCAGTCAATACAAACGAGCTTGATTACATGTTTTCCAGACAGTAAAACGGTGGCCCTCACCTTGATGCCGCCCATCCTCTGCTCTCCCTTGAACTCCTTTCCGTTCTTCAGCCAGTGGATCGAGGGCATCGGGTTCCCGGCGGCCGCACATCGAAACTTCACCGTGTTGGCAGCGGGGACAGCCAAGAGCTTTTTGTCCATTCGCTCAGGTCTGGTCCAATAGGGAGCTTCTGTGGCACAAAATGAGGCTGAGGTTAGTCATAATGCACTTTTCAATTGCACAAATGTATGTCGATTTATTCTGTATTTACACTGGCTAATTCAAAAGGGTTGTAGTCATGAGACACAAGTTCAACTTCAGGCTTTACGGTCATTTTAAGTCAGAATTGGGGAAGTTTAAAATTGTTTATTTCAGATCATAAAGGATTTTAGGTAAGCAACATAATAAGAACTATGTGTTTGCAATTGCCCACACACTACATCAACACTGGGACCAAACTCCTAACTGAATATACACTTGACAAGGACTAAACCAGGACCAGAACAGGACCAAATATATTTTTATTGCTTTCTTCTTGCACTGGTGGGACACGTTTTGTTATTTCTTTGTAGTATAATATGATTGTAGCTGTAGGGGACCAACTATATCTCACCGAGTGTTTCGTTCTGCTATTTTTCTGTTGCAGCTTATGCTTTTTAATGATATTGTACATTTAGAAAATATTTGTACTGCTATTAGTCACTGTCAGTGGTGTTAATAAGATTCAATATTATTCTTCATCGTGATATTTTCTGTGGAAATACTATGTAAATTGCAAAACAAAATGTGTTGTCATGACAAATTGGGGTCGAACCAGGACCAACATGAACACACCCAAAATATAGTATCTATTTGATTTATTTATTGGGTTTTTACGATTTTTTAACTTATATTTCTGTTCTAGAATACATGACTTACCACATAAGAACAAGAACTGCACACCATTTAAAAAAGGACACATTCCAATAGTACCAGGCCAATGACCACTGAGTATTTATCCTCGTTTTGTACCGGTGTATTTCAATTTCCCCATCTTTCTCCTCCACTGCCTCACATCTAACCTGGTCATGTTTTCTATTTCTCCAACAATCTTAGATCCCAGGACCATTTTGGGGGAAGACCCTGCAGGACTCCATCCTCACATGTTTCAGTAATAGCTAAAAGATGGCACAGACGGGACGGGTTGTCGGTTTGCCCTGTTCTCAAATTGGCCCCATGTTGGATGAGTTATGTTGTCATGTAGCGAGCAGAAGTGGGTTCTTCTCTCAACGCTTCACTGGGCCGTACACATCGTCACGGAGATGGCTCACAGGCTTAATAAATAACTATAATTAAAATGCATAATGGTTTGAAGATGCTTGGTGGTCAGATCCGCAGTTAGTAAATTATCTGGACAAGGTATAGTTGAAATGTAGTTATATACGGTACATAAAATATAATCAAATGTAATTCATATTGGTTACAGATGGTTAACCGGCAACTACTAATGTTGTCACGATACGAACATTTCAAACGTAATTTCAGAATAAGTCATGACGCTCAATACAAATCCTTTACGACAATGATAATAAAAAAACAGAATGTAATCATCAACATGAAATAAAAGTTGTTTATTTAATATTCACATGTGTTTTTGTACTAGTTTTGAATTAGATCAATACTTCTCCTTTTCTTTTATCCTTTTCAGAGTCAATATCTATGTACCTAGTTCCAATACTAGATTTACAACCGCAACAACTGGGGCTGAATGATGAATGAATGAATGATTAAACTAATTAAAGTCCTATATTTGTAGACATTGTAACAGTTCTGTATCTGGACAATACAGACTCTAAAATACATAGACCTGTTTTCATCAATAATTTAAATGACTTTAACTGTAAATATGATATACCGGTATCTAGCTTTCAGTTATCATATTAAAATGTTTAGCTGGTTAACAATGTATTTATAAATGCTCAATAGAAATAATTGGACAAATCGATTTAAAAACAAAACAAAAAAAACACATAATTCATAACATGACTTTGTCAAATCATATATTTATGATTACTATAATTAAAATGCATAATGGTTTGAAGATGCTTGGTGGTCAGATCCGCAGTTAGTAAATTATCTGGACAAGGTATAGTTGAAATGTAGTTATATACGGTACATAAAATATAATCAAATGTAATTCATATTGGTTACAGATGGTCACGTCATAAGGCGCTGGTACAGCTGGCAGCCCGGTGTAAACGCTCTCTCTTCTTTCTCACACTTATTGTGCTTTATCTCCTATATTTTGTAAATATAGTTAGTATATTTTTTCTATTTTACTGTACTATAGGGACACGCGCTGGAATAGTTTTTTAATTCAACTGTTTTTGACTTTTTTCGGCTGGATTTGAGCGTTTTTCGTTGCGTTCGTTGTGTTGTTGTGACGTGAGCTAGCTCCGAGCGAGCCCACCAGCCCCTCCCCGCGCCCTCCGGCCGCGCTAAAGTACGGCGTGTCGTCGGTACACGTTTATATACACGTTTATATGAAAGAGGAACTTCACGAACGATCGGGACACGCACTGGAATCGCTTTAAATTAACTTGTTTTGACTTTATTCGGCTGGATTGAGTGTTTTCGTCGTGTCGTTGCGATGTGTTTTGGCTCCGGCCCCGCCCCCCGGCTCTGGCCCCGCCCCCCGGCCGGCGCCGTACCGCGTTTCCACAAAGGAGGAACTCATGAAACTGCGGAGAACAGTCGTCTTACCCGGAGATCGTCACGTTATCCCGTCGCAATACTGACCTAACCTAATACTGATGTGCAATTCTGTCGTATGTGCAATTGCTGTTGGAATTCATGTGCAATTACTGTGAAATTCATGTGCAATCTATGTGCTGTCGTGACACATATTCATGTGCAATTACTGTCGGGATCACATGCAATGGTATTTATTTATTTATTTATTTGTCTATGGGAGTTTTTGTTTATAGGAGATCTTCTACTGAAAGTGTTTTTCAGACTTCCTATAAGTGATCTGTTCTTCTGTATCTACCTCTGTATCTACCTGCGTTGCACCAATGAAATTTCCCCATGTGGGACAATAAAGGAATATCTTATCTTATCTTATTTACCTTTTAAATGCATGTGTTTGGACATTAGGAGCAATGCAAATTGTAGAATACCCTTCTGCATTGACAATCTTCTTCCCCACGATTCAAACTGGTCAAAGAATCTACCAAAGCTTGTGTTTAGAAAGCGATAAGAATCAAAGAGGTGTGAGGTCCAGTGCAACTTTACATACTTCCATACAAACTCTTCTTCCCGCCCAAACCCGTACTGTCTCCGAGCGCTCTCCCTGTAAAACGTATTGTGACGGGATGCTCCGGGGACGTAAATCAGTGGTACGGAGCTGTATGGGACGAGGGAAAATGCTCCGGGACATTACAATACCACAGTCCATTTGAATCATCAGGTCTTGTGAATTTGGGAAGCTGTCAGTGCGATTTATTGAGTTGTATTGAGAAGATTGGGCACAAAGGAGTCAGGGCCAGGCCATTGTCCCGTGTGTGGATAGAGAGAGGGGCAGCGATGCGTAATGTGTGCCGCGGGGACAAAAAAGGCTGGGGAGGTGGTTGACCGGTCATCAGATGTCTCTTTTTACTCCCCCAAACACAGCCAAAGAGACGAGCTAATTACCATCTCAATAAACCAAAGAGCAATGGCAGACAACTGTTGCACATAAGTTTAGATCCTGCAGAGGTTTTTAGATGTTAAGTGTTTTAGCGAGATACAAGACTATATTTTTGAGGGTGGTAAAAGTGCTTTGATAAAGGTCAGTGGTTAAATGATTACATGGAGTTAATATTGAGAATACTGCTCTGCATCCATCGGAATCAACACGACCTGAAGCAGATTGACTTAAGTAAAACCAGCTCGACATCAGAACTTAACCAGGTCGAAACATCGGTTTAGGTTGAGCTCCCACTTGCACAAACATTACAATTATGGATGTAACAATAGCTGAAATACTGAATGTAATGTTTTGTTGCTACTGCTAAAAAACACAAGGAACTACCGGTACATAGACCATGATCCTTTGCTACATTTCAGTGCAGATAACATGAAGAAATAACAGTTTTTATGCACTTGTATATTTTAATTCTTTGTAATATGACAGTAATGATTAACACTTGTCAAGGCATTTTTATAGGAATAAGTGGTATTTCTAAAATACTGTTTGCCTCTTCACAAT
This sequence comes from Eucyclogobius newberryi, assembly GCF_026437365.1. Lineage (NCBI taxonomy): Eukaryota > Metazoa > Chordata > Actinopteri > Gobiiformes > Gobiidae > Eucyclogobius > Eucyclogobius newberryi. The sequence continues at coordinate 12,630,234 of NW_027315846.1, forward strand.
ATCACAATAAATACTGTGAAATGAATATTGTGATAATATCGTACCGTGAGATTATTACATCCCTAATTACAATTGATGCTAAACTAGGTCTAAACCTGAATCCAAACACGGGCAAGACCAAGTCAAACCAGGACAAAAACAGGACCAAATTAAGTCGCACCAGTTCCATCTAAACTAAGCATGTAAACTGAGCCCAAATAAGGAACTAAACCAAACAAGGATTTCAAGGAATTACTGGGAGCTCAATCAGTTAATCGGCCCCTTTAATAATCTTTTATGTCACCTGAACTTTAACGTGTTTGGACATTGTACTTTTACTTCTTCGTAAACGTTAAATGATTCTTTTCACTTCATTGCAGTAGTTTGTCCTAAAATGTGTCTCATTCAGACCGGGTTCATGAGGTGGACCACACATCAGGCCTGTTTAGACACTAATCCTGGCTTTATTTGTGCGTGTGTGTGGCTGATTCCGACGCCAAGAAAACAGTGTGTACAGACTGTGATGGGACGTCCTGCACTGCGCTGCTCCAGCCGCTCCAAACACAACACAGGAGAAGCAATGGAATCAGATTTTATCCTTTTATAGGCCAGTGTTTTTCTTAATGAGCTGGGAAGTCGGACATTAATGCCAGCAGGCCATTCAAACACACCACATTCTGTTACAAAGGCAATTTATTGGCACTGTTTGTTTGTTTGTTTGTTTGTTTGTTTGTTTTCAGCGACTCATCTCTCTATTCTTTGATGTGTCTGTATGTGATTACTACTCTAGAACCGAGCCAAATGTTGAAGACAGCCGCCCGAGCCAGCTGACTTAAAAGTGTCACAAGTCAATCAGAAAGAGGACAGTAAATGCTCAGAGACAATGGATCAAACTGGATCGGGTGGAAGTAACGCGCAAGATTATTTTCATGTGATTCATAGAAAGAAGCCGTAGACCGTGATGACAGAAGGACAAGAAATTGTGAAGAGGAGGAATTGTTTTTAAAAAGATTGACATAATGTGATGACCCAAGATAAAGTAGCTTACTGTACTCAACACATATGTAACAGGATTTAAATAATATCTTATACTAATCAAAAAGGTTTCTCTCTTTTTGCATGAAACTAAACATGTTTAACTCACTGACTTAAAGGCCTCTGCTACAGCCTTCATCACAACAACTACTAGACTGTACTTCAAAGAGGAAAATATGCTTCTTATGCAGCTTTGGTAACTAAACCTATCTAAAATACTGTACTTCTGACTTTATACTGTATATTGCAGAAACAACGTCCTCAGAAAGTACAAAAGCGCGTGTAAGACCCGAAGCTGCGAGCGGTCCTGTCAGTCAGCGAGACAGCACATGGGGACTCGAGTCTGTCAGTGATTTGAACCAAACGCGATCCACATTTGAGCTGTGTGTCTCATGAAGGCTCAGACACATGTTGTATGGTTTGGAACTAATTGGTCGGCATAGAAACCATATTATTTGATTTTGGAGAAACAGATTAGAGAAGACAGACAATGGAAGAATGCAGGACTCGTTCATCATCTCATACCATAATATGACGGTACTTACACTAGTTGCTGGAGAAATTGTGGTTGCCAAGTGGCCCAGCATTATCATGGGACTGTCCCACTGTTCAGAAATACTGGACAGTGATTAACAAAGTACTGCAGATAGTTCTGAAGTTATGTGGGATGCCAATGCCAAAGACTATGTATTTTGGCCTCAAAACTCCCAACATGGGCACAATAAATGGATACCTTTTTATTGCAGCAGGGAAAAAGCCATTACGAAAAAATTAAAAACAAAAAAACAAAACTATACTGACATAGTATTGACATTGGAAAAATGAAGAAAATAATAATCTTTACATTACACTTTCGACAATTTGGGATAAATATGTGGAACTAAACGTTTAGGACTATGTTTAGATGTCTTTGGATAGTTATGATTTTACGTTCCCTCTCTGTGTCTTTGTTTTTTTTAGTATTTTACAAAAGTTTAACACAACATTTTGCTACTTGCATTTCAGTAGAGCTATCTCAAAAGTATTAAAACGTCATCTTGTCCTATTCTGAACATATTTTAGTGAGCAGCTTTCTAAACGCTGAACGACTTAATAGTTATAACATTCTTTTCACATGCAGTTGTTCTTTAGCTATGGCACTTGTTTACGTTCATAAATGTAAACAAGCATGCAGTTTACGTTCTTAGCTAAATCCACTATAAACTATCAACAACCATCAACAATACTTTTTACACTAAAAGCTTTTGCATATTTAGCACGCCCCTTTAAGAGTCACTTAAGCAGCTCGTCTCGGTTACAGTGTACATTTATATGCCATGGTGCGTGGTATACAGTTAACATACCGATCGCACCAGTCGTGTTTCGGAGTCCATTTCCACGTTCAAACCAAACAAACAGCGCACTGGAGTACGGTCGTGTATTTTTAGGCCCCTCCTCGGGCTCATCTTGCACCGTATCTGCCACGCTATACCACTATTACGTCCACGCACGGGACGAGGGGTTATCTGCGTCCCCCGGCCCTGTGCGCGTGTCCCAAAGTAGTGCTGGAGGTGTACATGTCTTGCGCCCCTCCCCAGCCTCTGCTCCAAACCGCCATCCCACGCTGCAGAGCTGAGGAAATACCATCCTGCCAATTAGACACGGGCCGAGCGGAGGGGAGCGCACACCAGTAAATCAGAACCGCACAGAATAAAGGGAGCGAAAAATGGCTCCACCGCTGTTGGTTCGAATGGAAAACTGCTATTTTTACAGAGCTGGGCTGAAAAGTGTGGGTATCAGCTGCTTAAAGTAAACGCTGAGGTGTTAAGACGATCACTTGAGCTGCGCGCTAAGGCAACAGTCACGCTCTACGGAATAAAAGTTCAAAAAGAATTTAAAACTTTTTTCTGTAGTACCAATACGTCTGAGATAATTCGATGAAGATAAAATGTTATGCAAGATACTTTTGGCATTGTAAGGACGATAAATGTTTTGTGCTGCTACTATTATTTGTTTGTCAAATTGAATAATCTTCGATCCGGTGCTGTATATTGGGACTTTTAATCAAGTAATTCATGCGATTTAAACAAGTATCTTATTAACAGCTTGCACGAAGGATATTACTGCTAAAAATATATCTATTCCAGTGGTTCTCAAACTTTTCACAGCAAGAAAAGAAGAAAAAAATGGAACCTTCCGAGATCTAAATCAGGTCTAAAATGGGACAATTCTAGGTCTAAACTTGGGCTAAATCAGGTATAAAAAGGGACTATTCTAGGTCTAAACTTGGGCTAAATCAGGTCTAAAATGGGACTATTCTAGGTCTAAACTTGGGCTAAATCAGGTCTAAAATGGGACTATTCTAGGTCTAAACTTGGGCTAAATCAGGTCTAAAATAGGACTAAATGTTTGCCATTGTTCTTAAAGTAAGGACTTAACCAAAGAAGAACAAAAATTAGTCTAAATCCAGCAAGTACATGTACAAGTTTGAGAACAACTGAACAACTACAATACAAAATAAAAATAGAAAATTTGAATTATAGTAATAACATGGCCAGAAATGAAGACTAGACTGCCTTTTATTATTCATAACACCTTGGAGAGGACTATTATGGTTTGGGGTTTTAATACTGAAACAAATGTACATAAGACCATTAAAAGTGTTTGATTATGACCATAATGCATAGTTGTTTGTCATTATCTGCATTTAATCACTATAGCATTGACTTCAATATGAGACAATCACACATCATTCAGTTAATCGATAATTGTGATTCTTCAGTCACAATATAAGAACTAAAAATTATAATTGTGAAAATTGTAGTCAGCATGAGTAATTTCAGTTCAATCAAGCTACGTATAAAGTAGGACTGCAGTCGACTAAAGAAAGACTAAAGTTCTTGGTCAAGTACAGTAAGGATAGATCAAAAAGGTCTTACAGTATCTGTAAAAAACTGACCAAGTATTTGACACAAACTGCACTCACAAGACTTCAACCGCTCAGGAGTTCATGCAAAAACAACTATTTACAGAAAAGTGCAAGGAAACAGTGTATTTATATGTAAAAAAGCAGGTTAAACTGATTCACTTCCACATCTTCAGTTTCTCCTTTCTGCTGTTGTCCCACATACTCTGAATGAATAGTCGATTAATACAAAATTTGGTGGACTAAAACATCATCGACCAATCAATCTACTAAAGTATAAAGTACTTTTTGATCAGGCTGTTTATGTGCCGAGATCATTACTTTTAATTCCAAAAGCCAGTGAGGAATGGCAATACATTAAACTTGTGCTTGAAACCATATGAAGGATTTCACAGTTGTTTGGTCCTAGTGCCAACAATCTTGATGTTTCTTCTCACCATAATTAAAATGTGATATCGTGACATCCCAGCTACACGCCGATTACATCTACGACGACTACACGGCCTCTAATCCCGGGACAGGCTGATCGGGAGAGTAATTGTGTAATAACTTGGCCCGAGCGCAGCACACGGCGGATCTGAGAGGCGATACAGAGGAGCCTTTGAAGCAGGGACCGCACACACCCCCCTGTCCCACAGGCCAGTGCCCCGCGCCGGTCCCCTCTGTTGGGCCGCCAGAGTAAACAACACGGTACATAGCTCTGGAGAACAGCACACATCCAGCCCTGTGCACGGCGACTCGAACAGGCTCGCAGTGTGCCAGGGAGAAGGATTAAGAGCCAACTCTAGGGGGCCAAGTTCAGAAAAGTTCAAATATTGATTGAGGATCTATACAAAGCTGAATAACTATAAGTAAACTGTAAATTAAGATAGGATAAATGGTTCAGTCCAATATTAAATGGGTTAGACTAGGCATGTCCAAACTAGGGCCCGGGGGCCAAATGCGGCCCGCTGACCAATTTTTGTTGGCCATCCAGCTTCCTGCTATGTTGGCCCAAACAACAAAAAGTAGTATTTTTACTGTAAAATTAGGAAAATTCAGGCATATTGATGTTATACCAACCTAATATTGATGTTCCAAGTCTAATTAAAGGTGTGGAGGCTCATTGCAATTACGTCAAATGCAACATTTCAAATGATTCACTTTGTCATTCAACAAATTTGACATTGTCTGGTTGTTTGTGTCCCTCTGCCCTGTTTAAGTTTCAAAATATGGCCCTTGGTGAAAAAAGTTTGGACACCCCTGGTTTAGACTGAAAATCAAAATGCAAATTGATGATGACTATTTTAGAATACTTTGAATTGTCATAACCAATGTTTTGGCATCTTTACAATATTAGCAGAAGACAATGTGTTATTATTACCCAAATTTGAAATACAATAAAGATTCATTGACAACTTCGGTCAACTTAGATGTCAAGATTATCAGAGTAAGAACTAAAAAATAATGGTTGTGACCATTTTAGAAGCGTAACATAAGTCATTTCAACTCAATATCATCTCCAAAATAAAGAATAAACCAGTCTGTAAAGTACTTTTTGTCCCATATTATTGTCACTTTATCATTCAGAAATTTTGATTTGACAAAGCCGGTCCCGCATTTGAAGACTGTAAATGTATTAGACACTGGGAATGAAAGAAAGTTAAAGATCAAACTGGTATTTGGTCAATAATCGAGAATAACTATGATGATATTGTGACATCTCTAATTGAAACAGACACAAAAGTATCAAAAAGCATTTTGACAATATTAGCAGAAGTCAAGACAATGTGTTATTATCACCCAAATTTGAAATACAATAAAGATTCATCGACAACTATGATCAGACGCACCCAAAATAGCGGCGACCGTTCCCAGACCGACCAGTTCCCAACGCTCCTTTTCCCTCCCCAGATAAAGAAGTGAGACAAATTCAATGTCGTTCTCACAAATTGGTCAGACGCAGTCCTCGGTTCGGAGCAGCGGCCGAGTCTAAGTCTGGTGCCATTTCCCAGAAGGCTTTGGGGGACAGCTGAGAGGAATGAGCTCATGACTGCGCTGCTCTGTCTCTCTGTCTGTTCGGCTGCAGTTCGGGCTGGTAGCATCATTTCATTTGGCAGCGACAGAAAATGAGTCAACCTGATCTCCACTCGCTGACCCGGTGTTTCCTATGGGCCTCCGTCTGTCCACAGCTCGGGTACGGTGGAAAGTAACGAGACACTTTTACACGATTTTGAAATAATAGGAGCTTATTTTAACGTCCCTCGTGACTGAGTGAATGGTTTTGAGTGTCCAACAAACGGGTCACTCTCTATCCGTCCTAAACATCGGCCGCGTTACAGTATTAATGAACGAGCTTCGCCAAGTGCTACAGTGAGAACATTTTTATTCACTCGCTCAGACTTGGTGGTGGCAAGTGCTAGCCACAGCTGCCATTGGGCCGAGAGTGAGAGTCATGGCGGCCAATCTGCGCCAGTTGCCTCTCAAATCACTGTTCATTTGTGGAGGAAATACTCAATTTTGTACAGGAGGAAAAAGAATACTCAAGATAAAGTTAAAGAATGACATGAAATTGGTTACTTAAGTAAAACAAAATTAAAAAATGTTAAAAAATGTACTTTATTATAGTATTTCAGACAGACTTTGAGTATATTTTGTATATATTAGTTTTCCAAACGTTAGGACAATAACTCAAACTATGAATGTGCTCAAAATAACCACTCCACCACCACGAAATTACCGATAGCTACTCCCAAATGTAGTAAAATAAAAGTAAAAAGTACAGACTTTTTCGTTTGTACTTTGTTACTTCAGCGTCATACAGAGGCAAGGTGGGTGAAGTGTCTTGCTCAAGGACAAAACAACAATATGCATTAGTTGGAGCAGGAATCGAACCACACGCATCTGAGCAAAAAGCGTTCATAAATATAGTGTTTCGTTAAATACTGTTATTCCAACATGAGAAATTATTTCACGCCAACAATTGTTTGACCTAAATGACGTCTCTCTTATTCTATTACAAATGTCTTCCAATGGATTTGTCTGTTTTTCCGTTTAGTATTGGGAGACTTTAGCGTCACATGGCTCCCTTCCTGTTCTGAAGGCTAATTAGCACTGGCTTAGCGGACATTAAGCAGCGATAGCAGGGGTTTAGCATTTCTGGGCTAATCCCTATCCTTTCGGCCAGGAAATGGGAGCCTTGTATGTCATGAGGTAGACTTACACACAGAGATTAAGTCTGTAGCTATGAGGCTATTTACCCACAAGTCTTTGCAGCTTTAAGGCCATTTAACCACAGCCAGGATCCAGCCTGCACTGAGCTGTGAGCACTACGGCAAACAGGCAACGAGAGATACACAGAGCACTACAAAGACGCCTCACAATGGTTTAAGTTAAATGTTCTGCACATTAGAACTTATCTTTATTATTATTATTGATTTATTATTGATTGATATTACATGATTTGGCTCTCGTTTGAGCCCAGTTTAGTCTAGTTTGTCCTGGTTTAGGTACAATTTTGAAGCTGTGTATGAGCAAGTGCTGCCGCGGCTCCAATACAACGGCAGGGCTGGGTAATGTGGTGATAAAAATCTAATTGTGATCTCATTCATGCATCAATCTGCCATTTTGGTCAAATCGACATATTGTGATTCAGTCATTTTCACTTGTGTGTACAAAATGTGTCTGTAAATGTCTTAGTTTGGGTTCAAGCATTACACAAAAAACATAAAATGAACCTCAAAAGGGCAGAAATATCACTTATAACAGTCTTATTTGCAAGATAATACTTGATGCTTCTGTCGCTTGATATTGTAATGTGGCACATTTCCAAAACAACAATCGCACTATGATCAGTCTTTCGATATATCTCCCACCTCTACATGTATCTGGCCCCAGGAAAATAGGGATGTAATGGCAAATACATCTACAATATTGTTTGCAATTCAAATCTTGGGTTTAGTGGCCTAATTTCTGGAGTTATTGTGTATAAAGCCTTGAGACTGATATACTTGTGTAAACTTGTTTCTGAGCTCAGTGTGAACCCCGTCCCGCTCAGTGTGGAGGATTCAGATATTGCCCTCCTTGATCATTGCTGTAGAGCATTAGGGACACACTGCTCTGGCGGCTCAACTGATAAAGGCCATAAAATCCAATTTACAGATGTTATGAAATGTAATTAGATGCTATCAGCGCAATAATAAATCCAATATGAGTTATATAATTAGCCATTAAAGTCCTTAAAGTGAGGAGAGAGTGTGTGGTGCAAAGCCACAGGGAAAAGGAAAATATCTGTACCTCACCTACATTTACAGCCACTTGGCAATTGTATTAAAAAAGACTTATAGCTGTAATTGTCTTCAATTAAAGATGCTATGTGAAGATAATTGGGTGATATATTGTCACTGTTATGACAGGGCTTAATGTACAGAAATGCAGGCTGGGTCATTCATTCAAGACAATGTTTTTCGAGGGGACTGAATGCCACTTTTTAAAAGGTTGCAGATAATTTGTATAAATGACCAGTCTAATGTCGTAGCATAACACTGTTACTAATTCACGGGGTACATTTTTATTTGGAAAAAGACTCTTTTGGGTAATGACCAAAAGGACAAGATTGTGAATACAAGCTGTCGAAATACGGTGTGTTCACATTTGTTCTTATTTGGTCCTAAATTTAGCCATTTTGATTCCTGATCTGGGCTTGGTTTGGTCCTGATCTAGTCCTTGTTCAGTCCTGATCTAGTCCAGGTTTAGTTTTGGGTTTAGTCCTGGTTTAATCCCAGTTTTTGAACATGCAACCAAATAGACAACCAACAATGGCAGATACAATGTCTCTATTTACGCCATAGGATTCATTGAGAACCGTTGAACTTGTGCCATTCTATAGTTCTGTTTACAGTCACTAAAGGGGCTTATGTGTAAGTGAGTCCACATTCTGTAGAATAAGAAAATCCTGCAGTCATTAGATACACAGGAGGAGTCTGATGTTTGCTATGAACAAAAGAAAGTCTACTTCAGCGTCGTGGACAAACAGTATCAAAGCGACTAGCTCTTGTGTCCATGTGTTTAAGTGTAAAAAAAAGTAATATTGAATTCACCATTGGCATTACCTGCTTCTTCTGGATCTTCATCATAGTCTTCATCATCACCAGACGACAGAGAATCTAGAAAAGCACAAGAAACGCACAAAAAAGGGCAAAGTTAAGAGCATTCGACAAAAGAGCTGGAACGACACGCTAAGCATCATGGGTAGATTTGATGTTGTAAATGGCGCGTGGAATAATAATGATCGGACAACATCGAAGTGCGTGTGTTTTACCTGGAGCAGTTTCCTGAATGGACTACAGTTCTGCTCCGTTACGCGTTTCAAGCAAAAACATTTCCACAAACTCCGCAACTTTAGCTGCTCATTAGCTGTGCACGGGGATAAACGTTTGGGTTGTACGCTGTAGTAACAAGAGGAGCTATCGTTTTTCAGCGTCGTGTAGATCCTGCTATACTCTTTTCCCATAAGTAATTTCTCCTTGAATTGAGTCTTCATGATCTACGTGTTCAAGCACCAGAAAAGTTTTCATTTCGAGCACGTTAAACGACTATAATCACGCCTCCAGACACTGTTATCTCCTCTACAGCACATTAACGCTGGCTTTTGTAATGATTTTTGAGCGTTTTCCTGGTTCAGCGGCTCAGGTTGGATTAAATGAGAACCAGCTGTTTCCCCCGACGACCAGGTTTGTGTTTCCACCACTTGACACCTCCGTCTGCTGCTGCTGCTGCCGTTCAGGCGCTGAGCAGGCGAGGGAGGGCAGATGTGGAGGGTTGTGAAGTCAAAATGGAGAGAAAACGAAACATATAGGAATTGTATTAGTGTATCAGAAGATTTTTCATCGATTAGAAGTAAACGCAACATTGGATTTCAAAGTAACTCACGATTAAAGTACTTTTATTCATAACAATACTCATTTTGCATTTGTGTTATGTTAGATTGCTCTTTTTGATGTACTTCTTAATTTCCCCAAGCTTTACGAGAACAAAATGAAGTGTATAAAATGTTTCCTCACATATACTTGCTCAGATTTATCATTATAATGTTATTTTTATGATGTCTCTTAAAACTACTCGACAAGTCTACTTTCCATTTTCTTTTGTCAGTTTAAAGTTGTTATTTTAAATTAGGGGGGTGCAATATTATCCCTAATCCTATTATCAGACGATATTGTGTCAATCCAACAGAAATGTGTCCTTTAAACTTATTAGTTGTGGGTTAATTATCAGACAAATGTTTTTAAATTAATCCCAAAAGTGCAATAATATAACTTTATTCACGTTTTAATCAACTCTTTTTGTATCATTTTGCACTATAAATGATGCATTCATTTTGCATTTCTTCAAAACGACATTCACAATATTATTTAAATTGCAATATATTGTTTAATTTCAATAGATCAACCCAAAAATGAATCATTTGAATACCGATCAGGTGGATAAAAAAAGATAACACTACATAGTCAACAAGTCAAGCACATGTTATATATAAACTCAGCTGTTGCCTCTTCAACGGTTCAATCTTTATTCTCACCGTTTCCTGGTCTAAACTTGAAGCCAACACTCTTCTCTTCAGTCCAGACAAGATCTTAAACACTTTGTCCGGCGCTAAGTGTCCTTTCAACTGCTCGCATTCCTGCCCTGGCTCGGCTCTGTGCGCTCCCCACCTGGACGCGCTCCAAAAGCTAAAGCTGATACCGCGGCTGAATATCTGACACCTTACTCAAATATTTGACCGAAAACACAAAAGCCTGTGTGTGCTTTAGAGACTGTGTTTGTGGAAGAGGGCGGAGAGGGGCCGTGCTGTAGGCCGGGGCATTATGTAAAAGTTAAGAAGTCGTGTAGTTAGAAGTGAAAAAGTGTGATAAATGAGGCTCTGGTTTGGGTTCAGTCCCACACATCAAACAAGAGACATGACAGAGACAAGTGCAGGATGACTTGTCTCTGCTGTAATGTATGAGCAGTGGTGGGAAGGAGCAAAGCACAAAAGTAAAATGTTCAGGTATGTGTACTTTACTTGAATACATTTCCACGCTGCATTTGAGAGCGGGTATCTGTATTGTATCTGTGGAAAAAGTACATGGTTTTTTGTTTTTTTAAGCATGTTTGTGGTGACATCCTAAAGGTTTTGAGTTCAAGTCCCGGTTTTGAGCAAATCAAAATATATACTGTACATAAAAAAATGCATTATCAATTCAGTTGCCTTAAGTTACTCAAAAAGTACATGTTTTAACTTCAATGTTTTTACTTAAGTAGATTGTTTTATGCAATACCTTGATTAAAAAATGTTTTTGCTCTGGTATCTATACTTTTACAGGCAAAACATGAAGTACTTCATTCACCACTGTATAAGGAATGATTTTTTAGTTTAGTTATCTGTTTTTCATTATTATACTTCTATACCTACTCTGTGTTGCAACTCTGGAATTTCCCCATTGTGGGACGAATAAAGGATTATCTTATCTTAAAACATAAAGATTTTATTTAAGAATCATGTCAGTTTTATTTAATTTATTCATTTAATTGTATCAAAACGAGTGATGATATTCTTTTACTAATTATAATACCATTTTCAATTGAAGAGGGATCTTTTTGAACACATCACTAAACCAAGCAGAAAAATTACGAAAAAAATCTTAAAAATCAATGACGGAAAAATAGATTGATTTGGGGCGTACGTGTTTCCTGATCATTCACATTCTTTGCGAGTTACTTAATACGACTGAGAGTTTCCAGAAGGAGAAACTGTGTGCGTCTGATCAGAAAGAGGAAAGTCCATTTTGCGCAGGGCTGTGGGCCAAACAAACGCTGCTTCAGACTTTAATGTGAGTCGTGTGGAGGGCCCTCTCGTTCAGCTCCATCTGCTTTCAATGATGAGATCCGTGGCGCTAATTGCTTTCTAATTAGTTGTCAATAACGGACTCAGCTGGTGTGCAGAGGTTTACGGGCGGGCAGGGCTTTGACGGCACAAGAAACACCTTTTCACCAAAGCAACTGTAATGCAACTGTAATAGAAAGGATATGGTCATTTTACACTTATTATTCATGGGATTAGCTGTCAAAGGTGGTATTTTTCTAGCTGCTGAAAGGACAATTTTATGGTAAATGTTTTTTTTAAAGCGGGAAATACTATGTAAAATCAATTTGAATGAACTTTTGACCACATATAATGGCGTTTTGGAGTTGTATTTTGATTGATTCATGCATGTTTGTCCTGCATTGATCAAAAACTCCGGGTGTTCTACATGTAGGGTAAAAAAATGTCCCGTTTCCCTATTTTCAACAATAAAAACACATTAATCCACTGCTTTCCACAGTGTCAATTGACTCATTTCTATCATAAAATAAATTTTTTAGATTATTTTCAGTTAGCAATTAACTAGGCTATGGTTTAATACTAATATCCCTGCAAAAAATATGTCTTCTTTACATTTTTAAGCATCCACTGGCTGCTATACAAAACGTGACAACATTACATGATCAGTGGCTTCTTTCAGAGGCATTATATTTGCCTTAAAAAACAGATAAATGTATCACCTGTCAAAGTTAACTACAATCTTAAGAGTTTACCTTCCGTTAGCATGTGTAATGTGACAACACTCTAGCTACAGTCTGAAGATGGTGTACTGGATGATACAAACAAGTGAATCCCGACTTCCCGCCGCAGTGTGAGCCCCTCACCTGTCACCCTGATGGTGTAGTTGCTGACCAGTGCGTTGTTATGGGCCGTGCGACAGGAGTAGACGCCCGAATCCTCGTACGACACGTTGATGACGCGCAGCATCCTCTGTCCCGCTCTGGTCCGGTTGTGGGACATCAGGCTGAAGCCGTCTTTGAACCACACCACGGGTTTGGAAGGGTCGGCCGCGTCACAGGACATCTCCAGAGTGTCCCCCACGCCCAAGACGAAGTCCTCCAGGAAGGCCGCCTCACTGGACACCGGGTCTGCAACAGGAGAGCACAGTTTGTCCGTTTAGTTTATTTATTTGTGTCCTTTTCTGTGGAACAAGGGGAACTGCTCGGATGAAAGAATTACAAGAATAAAACTAAAAAAAATATTTGAAAGAACAGCTAAAATGCATTTCTTTCAATAAAATGTTTTTCTCACTGACATTTTAGTGCTACTTTCACATTTATCGTGATTCCATGAAGGACGGCAGGATTATTTGCAATCAAATTGTAATTTCAAATGGACGGATTTAGCAAATAAACCATAAATATCATGTCTTATTCTTCATTTGGGTTATCAAAACATCAAAAATCTGTTACCAATCTAGACTAAAACTAGTATCAAAAGTCGATACTCATTTGAGAAAGTATCAATACTGAACAAAACAGTTTTAGAATGATCTTGAGCTTTATCAGAACTAGCATAACAATGTTTAATAGCAAAAGATCTTCTTTGTCAAAAACCTTGACCTTCAAAAAATATATAAAACTTGACCTAAAAATGATTTAAATTATCATTGTGGCGTCTAATTCAGTTCCAAGAATCAAGTATATTCGCGACCGTTGAAATTGAGTTTGAAATTTTCGCACTAACTATTACTATACTATTCTGCATTTAAAAAAACTGAAAACCCTCTAGTTTAGCTCTCTACAAACATGTAATGAAATACAGTATCAGTTTGTCAGTTCAGAGGCTTATCTGAGTCTCTTTGTCAATTCTCCTGGACGTATTTAAAATGTGAACGTTGAACATAATGAATACTAAAACACAAATCGCCAGAAAAATCACAGTTCCACATTCCCCCCCATCCTGCAGCCATAATTCCAGGGAGTCAACCACAAAAAAGATCATTTTCATTAGCCACATAATATATTACAGGTTTTTTTACTGCAGCATTAGAGTTATTCAAACCTCCCAAACAAGCGATGAAACATATCACGGTCTTTTCAGCGTGTAATCAGGAAGCTTAACCAAAACTGTCACTTGGCGTGCCTGAGGCTGTGTTCAGCTTCTGCAGACATTTTCCAGCTCATCTCAGTCCGAGCTCCTGCCACAAACAGCTCAGCTCAGGAGGAGACACCCTTCAGGTCAGAGCCAGGGAAAAATCAACATGTTTACCACGCCAGCCTCACACAAACCCCGCTCCCCAGACAGACAGGGACAGACAAGAACAGACAGGGACACAGAGGACTGTCCTGTCACTGCGCAGGGGACAACACTCATCATCACCAGCCGTATGAGTCAGCCCCAACACGGGAGAACCTGTTTACTCCCAACACATCTGCATAAACCACAGACACCGTCACAAAACACAGCGACGGCACATTATTCGGCCACCAAGTGCTTTGAATTAACAGTATTCCTTACAAATTCACTTCATTTAGGAGGAAATATGAATGACCTTTTGCATTATTGATACTTTATGAACATATTTCAATCAATTTCATGTCAAATTCAACCATCAGAGACACATAGGATGGCTAGATATTTGTTTATTGAATCATTTGATCTAAAAACAGCATCAAAAACTAATCAAACTTGTCACGATTTGACAGAATATTCACTGTAAAAGAGCTTGAAGATTCACAAATAGGGGTTCCAGGTTAAAAAACAAAAACAAAACAATTCCTATACTAAATTTGAACGCAATAGGACTGTGCAATATATCGAAATTGCAATCTGAGTTTGCGCCATTATCAAACCGCAAAAGCTGCAGTTCTTTGGAAAGTAGAATGTTCTTTGCAACGAACAAAATATCCTGTTCTTTTATTGAAAAATCTTGTTGTAGCTGTAGAAACTGTACTGAATATCATAGGATTCTTGCATTATGTAGTTCAGTATCTCTCAAGTACACACGCCCCTGAGAGTCGTTTACAACAATCTGATCGCAGAAAAATATTGCGGTTGACTTCTTTCCCCCGATACCGTGCAGGTCTAAAACGCATACTGTACGTCGCCGCATGACAGAACAAATGAAAGCTCGTCTAGTGGATGGGAAGTCTGTTTCGAGGCGTGATTTATGACAGTGCACTTTCCCCATTGACCTGTGCAAAGGTTAACAGAGGAGTGAAGTCTGACAGCAGAAGAGCCTCTGAACCTCTGTGCAGCTGATTGGAGCAGGAGCAGCGGAAAGGCCAAGTCCGGACCGGAGACAAAACGCTTTAAAACCCTCCGAGATAAGGATGCGCTGCAACCACTGGAATCATTTGTGGCTAGAAACGTTTAGCTTCCTTTCAGTCCAACGCAAATAGTGTAAAATGTACGGATCGGCGATGAAAAGCAGAAGAACAAACTGAAAATTTGACAACATCATAGAACATTTGTGAAACAGTCTTATAACGTAGTGTAAATACTATAAATACTTCAACATACATTCAAAAACAACAAACAATTTTCAACAATATCCCTCTACAGAAGCATAAAACGTATTGTCAGTTGGAAAAAGACAAGGAGCAAATGGAAAGCTGCATTCATTTAGTTGAAACCAGCTCTTAAAATAAACTAAAAAAGACTTCAGTCCGGTAATCCAACACGATATACATGATCCTTAACCATATAAAGGTTTTCCAGAAGTACTTTGAACCCTAATTTCATTTAAAAAAACACTGAAAAAGGCAAAAGTGGCCCTCAAAACCTTCCCAGTGTTTAGCCTGATGATTGATTCCGTTATAAAGCAAATGGCTGTCTGGAAGAATTGTGAGTTGTTTTCCCCGTCTCTATTTTCTTATTAAACTCAATCCATGTCTCGCGTCTGACAACAATATTTACTGTGCGTTTTTTTTTACAGACAGAAAGGCCCATTGAGGGGGTGAAAAGCAGCAAGGCGACGGCACGGGGCGTAAATCTCAGCGCAGCGTGAATATCCCGCTACCTTTTCATGTCCCCCGGGTGAAAGGAGAGGAAAGAGCGGGCTAAGAATACATGCTCCACTTGAATATATGGAGCCGCGGCTTTATAAGGCAGATATAGTTATCTCTGGAGACTCGTAGGTCACTTCTGAACGCACGGACCTCTTTTACTCAATGAAAAACAGTAGCTCACAGACTAAACTGAGAGTAAACGGTGGATTTATGGGTTTGAGTTGTCAACAGAGTTCTCCCATAAAGCAAACAATGAAGTAGTGTTTGTCACCATGATTGATGCATGTAAAGGGCGAGCGGTTCACTTGAAATGGACCGACTCCAGTTGTATTTACGATATTACGATTGTCAGGCTTGGAAATGATCACACTTGTTGATTTGGAGATGTGAGTGGTTAGAATGCAATAATTAAAACGATTAAAACTTGCTCAAGAAGAGACAGAAAAGAGGAAAAATAGATGTTTCTTTTGTAGAACGTTTACGTTTATTGTCTGATGGAGGGTACGCAACCTGCTTGTCTCCAATGTTCTGCTGTGTGGCATTAAAACTGTCTATCTCCATGGAAACAGGTGAGGTTAAAGGTCTGATTTGTGGAGAGGCGACTACACTCACAAACAGTAAAAAATCACGATGCGTTTTTCAGGTTTTAGTTTTTTTGAGCAATAAAAACACGAAAAAGAAAAGCTACACTATAAGTTTAATGCCATATTGTGGAACATTGGAGGCAAAGCAATAAAGTCTACATGCAGACAAACAAGTGGCATAACCTTCAGAGTTATGTTACGTTAAATGGTGGTAAAGTTGTAAATATTCTTGAGAAATACGTTGGAATTAAAGACAATTATGAAAGGTTTTCCATTTTACATAAATATTTTGACACAATTTGGTTTCTTTCCATTGTTTTGTCATCAACTAAATCCAAATTATTATTGTCCAAACCCACATAAAAGGGTCTAGAGTATATATCCTTTAAATCTACCAATCGAAATCTAACTTATTTTGTAAGTCGTCTTTTTAATTCAGTTTAAACCTATTTGTGATGCCATTATTTTTTATTACACGTCTACGTTCCTCCTGTTATGGCCCAATTTATATAAGAAATAAGAGATCCTATGCACTTCTTACCAAAAACAGTTTCAAAAGTGAATAAAACAGACTCAAAAGTGAATAAAAGACCACAGACATTCGATTGAAAGAGCAGCGTGCCTTATCAATGACTCGGTGTATTGGTGTTGTAATGCCGCAGCTCTGCCTCCGCTCACTTCCTGTACGATACGCTTTTCTTTCCCTTTGAAGTACAGGTTCTACTTCTTCATCCTCACAGCGCCACGGGCCAGGCAAATGCAATTTACACGAGGAGCAAAACAAAACAAAACTATATGAATCATGCATTACAAACTAACTCTATTCCCAGGTGTGAGACACAACCGCAATAACAGTTTTTTTTCTTGTTTTTTTCTTTAAAGGAAAATGCAATCGTGTCTAATGCGTCCTGTGATGGTGCACGTTCAAATGCAGATGGGAAAGCTGCTTTGGATGGAAATGCGTTGGACTCGGAGAGGTGTGAGCTCAGGGCAAGGCCACTGTAAGGCTGAAGTCAAATGTTTTTTCACGTGTTGTCGTGCAGTGGTCGTCTTCTCGTCTGCAACATTTGACCCCAGCTTTGCACGAGAGTTTCCTTTTGTTCAGACATTTACCAAACTGCAAAAAAGAGCTACGTTTCAGTTCTTGAAATATTAGTAACATGTTAGTCTTATGTGCTGGGTTGATTCCCAGACAAGAGGGTTTTTTTCTGTCTGAGTTGACAAATGTATAAAGAAGTCTGAGACTAATTGATACAAAAACTGGCATTGAAACTACCGTATTTTCCTGACTATAAGTCGCACCAGCCGAAAAATGCATAATAGAGAAGAAAAAAACATATAGAAGTTGCACTGGAGTATGAAATGCGGTTGCAAGTGTGAAAATAACAAATAACATCACATATAAGTCGCTCCGGAGTATAAGTACAAGTATATAAGTATAAATATAAGTACAAGTCGCACCCCGGGCCAAAACTATGAAAAAAGGTGCGACTTATTGTCCGGAAAATACGGTAGATAATCGAGTGAATAAGTATCGATACTGAAAAAGTCACATAAACAAGACAGAATTTGAACTGTTTTAGAATGATGTTGAGCTTCATCACATCCAGTATAAGACTACATGGAAACATAAAGAAAGTACTATTATTTTGTGTTGGAAATGAATGAAAAATTGTGTTTTTAGTGCTATCGAAATTGGTATCAAGTATCAACCTTATTTATTGGAATCAAAGTCAAGTTTGAAAATTGAATAACGTTTCAATCCCGCCACTTAATGTTCATCCAGCTCAGGTAAAGTGTCTTGCCCCAGGACACACCAAATGTATGAAAATATTCTTTGTTCCATCTATTAATTAGGTCAACACTTTTCTGTCTCTGAATCTAAATACTTGATCTGATCCAGCCCTAGAAGTCCACCATAGTCCCGCTCTCGGCCTGGTGTTGCGACTATACGGTCTTCTCGGACATGTCTTGGTGTCTCTAAAGTGGGGTCACATGTCCGATCGCCGTGACGACAGACAGGGGCTCACAGAAATGGGAGGAATGTGTGGTTATTATGGGCTGCACTTCACACAGGGCTCCAGCTGTTGTGTGACCAGCTGTGGTGAACAATACGGATCAGAGGTTGTGTATGAAGAAGGCAAGATGGCGTCAGTCAAGAGAAATGTGTGAATTATGTTGTCCAAGTGTCTTCACGTGTCTTTTATTTATCTATTTCTATTTTAATATTTGGAGTCGTATGGTTTCTTTTTTTTAAATTTGCATGCCTCTGAAGTTTTGTTATTTTGTTATTTTTTTACTTTATCTGGAGGGTGGTTAATATATGTTGTAAATATAAATAGTTTAAAAATATATAAATAGTATAGTTTTACATCAATAAGTGGCAATTTGTGAAGAAAAGTATAAAAAAAAGTTGAAAATTACAGGTATCATCCAGAAGATCAGCTCAATTCACGGGCAAGAAATAGCACATTTTTTCACAAATGTTCGACTTTTTTAACCTTAATTCAATACAATAAATATATTCTCATATATTTAAGTTTGTCAGATGATAATTCCTGTGACATTAGAGGAGTTTGGGCCCTGGTGTGATGTCATGATTCAAATCAGGAAGTAAAACTATAAATGTAAACCGATCTTAAGTTGTTGTAAATGTTTTTTGCAAAATCTTATATAAATTCGAATATACTTTTCAAATAGTATAAGTATTCCTAAATCGGTACTCCAGCGTATTTGTCGCATTTGGTCGAAAGTCCAACAAATTTGTCCATTTTCAAATTTAGTTCCAATGTAATACAATTTAAAGAAATTCAACTGTATGGCCAGCTATGGAGAAACAAAACTACAAAATGAAAACGTAAATACAAGTTTTATTTGCAGTTATTTTACGTTCAAGCCCAGATAAACTTGTCTCAACCAGTAAGGATATGATTTTTTTTTTTTTCTTCACAAAAACCTTAGTAACTTTTGTCCAAATCTGTCTTCTATTGAGTGTATTTGATTCCTTAATGTTGGGTTTGCTTTGAAGGACCGTGGCAGGTGGGTACGCAGTCATTCATCTTCCAAATCAGATAACGTGACGGTTTATTGGCTCGCGTTAACTCAAACTCCCAGCTCCAATCTACACATGAATCTATGGGAAAGTCACAGGGCCTCGAACAAAACTGGACTCGTGTGAACTGTGCTATGGCCAAAACAGTTCCAAAAGTGCATATTGTTCGTGTTATTGCCAAATCCAAAGCGATACTGACAAAGCGGACGGTTCCATCTTTCTGGTGCTAAACAGAGACTGGTCCTGCTGTTCGCCCGCTACAATATGTGAGCGTCCAGATGGAGGAAATGTGCCATGTACACTGTCAAATTAAACTGCACGTCTTTTGAGATGGTAAATGTATATGGGCTTTAATGTATAGAAATGTAGATTATATCGTGAAGTTTGCTTTGGACATGGAACAATTGAATATGTAGTTTATCGTTCATAGTAAAAAATGCTACCAAAAGAGACCGATACAAATAAAAATGAAACGGTGTAAAGATGATATTTCTGCACTTTTGAGATTCATTTGACGGACGTTTCATATTTCTCTGATAATTAAATGTCAACTAATAAGTTTGAAGACACGTTTGAACACATTCAGACGTTCAGGATGCTACAAAAAATATCGATATATCAAATATCAATATCGTCCACCCCTTTTTCATTTGGTCAAAACAAGCTCTATCACTGTTGTATTCCCAATAATAATACTTATACAACATGATAGAAACCAATACTGTTTAAGCAGATATTGGTTCACGCAGATATGCCAGCTGTGCATTTGGTTGCTTCTGTGATTGGCCAAAACATTGTCATCAATAAAACTCAGCAAGTAAAGAAAGAAGCCATTTTTAGGTCTTAGACATTAGACAAAATTATTCAGTTAATCAATAATCGTGATTAATCAGGTCACAATATAATCGTAAGAACTAAAAAATAATAAGAAGCTATTTTTTTTTTATTCAATCAATAGTCCAAAAATGTTAAAGTTTTATCCAGCAGTTTTTTTTTTGTCACGGTAACTTTCTTTTGTTGTTCATTAAAGTTTGCAAAGCTTGGCACAAACTTGAGAAATGTGTTAGGAAATGTGAAATGAAAGAAAATGAAAGATTTCACTGCTGTTTGGTGACGTTCCCAATACTAGTGAATAAAGGTGTTGTTCCATAATCATTACACTAACATTAGACGTGGTGACTTCTTGACTTTTCCCTGCTGAGTTCTATTACAATGTACTACAATAATGTCCACAATAATGTATGCCAACTCCTGAGTCTCCATGTGCAGCTTGGCCACTCCATAAATCAGCCTCCCCCCCTCTGGGCTCAATATCATAACAAACAGCCCTTCAGAATAATATAAGTCCCTCTTTGAGACCCTACTCTGTCCGCTCCATCTTTTCTGTGCGTCTCAAGTGGTTTATTTATCCTCTCCAAACTTGTGCAGGGGCCCGGCTTGCTGCAGCACTGTGGGCTTGAAAAGGGTTCTTTATGTGGCTGGCTTGTCCGCTCTGGCTCTCTAACGCTCTCTCACAGAGGTTATACAGGCTGGTGCTGGTGCTGAGACTAGAGTCTGTACATGGGACAGGAAGAGCTCCAGACCAGACCAAAGAGAGCTAACGTATCAAGTCGCAACACGGAGAGATTAGGGGACACTTTAGATCATTGTAGCGGACGGTAGTGCCACTTCCAGGGTGTCCAGGATGTGAGTTAAATCGTACAAGCATCTTTTCTTTCTTTTTTTACGCTTCATTACAAGAGGTTCTTGAGTTTGATTCCTGGATTGTGTGGGGCGATTCTGTTTGGCATCTTCTTCTACTTTAAATGGAATAAAAACATGATACAGAGAGAAATTAAACAAAGATTCATGGCACTAGATATCTAACGAGTTACAAACGTCCACCGTCTCTCAAATAAGTACATTTTCTAATTTGATTCCAGTCCTTGATATCCAATTCCTCGCTGCTGCCAGAAGTAGGATCCAGATGTATCCATTTATTGTGTCCATGGCAGGAGTGTTGAGGCCGAAAAAAGTAATTCTGAATTCAAGAGGGATGGCGATGTCAAAAACAGTGCTTTAATCTCAGTTCAGTTGTAGTGAATAATAGGACCAAATGATAATGATGAACCACTTGACAGGCAGAGTTTCTCCAACAATCAGTATTTTCCTAAAGTGCACTCTGACACAAAGTAAAAAAATACTGTGATACATTTTTCCAGCAGAATTATATCCAAACATATGATTTTGTGGTGCTCCATTGATATGTATTTACAGATATTCCCATTCTTCACTGGCTATAACACTATTTCCTTCTTTTTCACATCAATTATCATAAAATGTCTGGGAAATAGACCATGTAATGTGCATCGATTAATTGACTAAAAGGAGTCCGGCATAGCAAAAGCTTTTATACCTAAATTGCTCTATTGTTTGACCAGAATACAACAGTGCATCTATCACTAAAAATGCAGATTAGACTCATAATTCACTCCCAAATCTAAA
Organism: Eucyclogobius newberryi; assembly: GCF_026437365.1. Lineage (NCBI taxonomy): Eukaryota > Metazoa > Chordata > Actinopteri > Gobiiformes > Gobiidae > Eucyclogobius > Eucyclogobius newberryi. The sequence continues at coordinate 12,652,108 of NW_027315846.1, forward strand.
GAAAACTCACTACATGCCTTCTCCTAGTCAACTGAAAATAATTTGGTCAACTAAGACACCAACAACTGCTTCATTGAGTAAATGATTTGTATTTAATGCTAAACTGTGGAAAATTCAAGTCAAAACAATGAGATCTATGGAGACAAGCAGGTAGCGAACCCTCCATCAGAAAGATACCTTCAAAACTCTTTCTTATTGTCTGTCTGTGCCCAGATTTACACCATATTTCACAACACAATAGCCTCTGGGACGCCCTTAACCCTGCTTTGCATAAGGTACAATCTGCAGGTTCAAAAAGGCCTAAGAGGATCATAAACAATCCTGCTTTTTCCCCCTTTTTTCTCTCTTTTCTGAGCTTAACAAGTCCTTTTATTGAGTCCGGTAGGAGCACATACCTCTTTAAAGCATATCTCCCCAAACTGCTTGTGAAAGTGATGGATTCCAGATGAGCCTCTGAGACATTTATCTTTATCAAGCTGCTCCTATTCCCTCCTCCAAACTTTAGCGAGCTAATAATACAACAAGACTGTGTTTCTGCATGTGCCGAAAGGACCAAAGGAAGAGAGAGGGGAAAAAAAGTACGATAAATGACCTTTTTTATTGGTGGTAATTAGTTGTTTGCTTCTCCTACTGAAAAGACCCGACTCCTTCTTTTTGAACCAGGCGCACAAAATACTTTCCACATTTCTGGGATCCTTCAATGGCAGCAACTGTGAAGCCAATAAATGTACAGTTGGAGGGTAAAGATCTGGCTTAGTTTAACATATTTTATCCATATGGTAAATTACAATCATTCAAGTCATAAATACTTTGAATTTTGAAGTCACCGCTAGCTTTTTGAAACAATAATATACATGTAATGAAGATGAAGGACGGTCTTTTCTCAGAGTTTGAAAGGAATATTGTCATGACACATAACATAACATAACATAAATACAATGATTAAAGGTATGTGCTTGATTCGAAGTACAGCCCTTAATGATACTGTATAAAAAGTACAGGCTGAAACCTTTTATGTTCTTTATGTCTAAGGGAGACTGCAGCAGAAAACTCAAAGCTATTCTCTTTTTACTTGCACAATAAAATAACCTTTAGTGTTATGGTTATTGTGAGAAGAAACAACACTTTTACGATGAAATCCAGTTTTATTAGATCTAACTTTGTGAATAATTAAGTAAAACTAGATGATTAAAGCCCTTTACGGACAATAGATTGAAATGACATGACTTAATTTTGCTTCTTAAATTGCATTTTCGATTAAAATAATGTTGTTGCCTGTGCAAAACTCTGAAAATCATAAACTCTTCATGTTTTTCCTCCAACTTACAAAACTTACGAGGTACTTTCACAGCGTGCCAAGAGTAAGAGAAAATCTGTGTTATTCACTTTACTTCTAAGTGGCCAAAATGTACTGTGTGATTGGAGTAGACTGAACGCATCAACTTAGTCCTATCTTAGATTTTCTGTGTAATTCACTACGACTGGTCCGTTTAAATCAAGGCCAAAGGACATTCAGTGACTACAAAGTTGCAGTTGATCCAAAAGTTCACCTCTTTCATTTCCTTCATACTGGTCAGACCAAATATAGTGCTCTTGGTCCAAGCCAGAGTGGATGGGATCGTTCACAGCTGATGTTCTGTTCTGGATCACAGGGAAGTCTGGAGGATTTGAGGCAGATTATGGAGCCATTACAGATTTTTTTTTTCAAACAAATATTCTAATGTCTTTTATAAAAGTGAATAAAAGCCCTTCACATTCACACTTCAAACATATTAGATAATTTTGAATTTTATGGGACAATTTAGCCACACACTCTCTACACATAGACTCTCTTTGATAATAAAATGTCAGCCTTTTTCCTTTAACTCTTTTATGTTGATCCAAAGCAAATAGTTTAGATTTTAAGATAATCTCCTCACACAAAAAATATGAAAAAAAATTGTGCATATCATGGCTTTCAGAAGTTTCCTATTCCTAACAAACATTGAGAAACATAAAGCTAAAAAGAGACAAAAAGCTAGGTTATCGATTGGTTCTTATGGCAAAAACAAACTCATATACAAACTGACAAACACTTAGATACTGAAGAGAATATCAAAAACGTTTCAGAGCTCACAATAATACTGAAGTTAAATATATATTATGGGCACGCAGCATTGGTTGAGAGCCTGATGAGCTCCAGCGCTGCCGTCTGCTTGCCGCCCGATGCCAACACATTCTCCCACTTCCTCGACGGCAGAACCGACGCTTTAACTGCCAAAAGTGTCTGGCACCAGCTCAGGACCCCCCTCAGACGCCCCGCATCACATGACCTTCACACAGGGTCCACTTCACTTCCCCCCAAATTAATTTCATATAGGTTAGAATGTCAGAAGTACCACAAACACAGCGGCTTACCCATGATAAAACGCATGTATATTGTTGAAAATGAGAAAATATAGACCTTAACCAAGGCAACTATAAAACAAACTACAGGAATTGCATGAATGTTTGATTGAATGTGTGTTAATTGTGGTGGAAAATGCAGTAGTTTTGACAGTTGTGGCAGTGCTGGTAGTAAAATGTTTCTTCTTTTCTGTTGTATTCTAGTGGTTATAGTACATTTTTGGCGTGTCGGGCGGCAATAAAGTCTCTCCCTTGTTTTAGATAAAGCTCACGTGATGTTTTTTTGTGGTCTTGTCTGTTTTATTCGTTTTTTCCTTCATCTGTTTCCCTTCAGCTAATTTTGGGACGTCCCCTCTCTCTTTCTAGTAACATTTACGCAATATTTGGGGACAAGATGCCAGAAGATCTTACAAGATAAAATTGCAAAAAGACACATATCTGTTTACGTTTGGCAGAGACAAAAAAATACTAACACTGGTGCGTTAAATCTCCTGGAAATAGTGGGTTCAAAAAGTATTTTTGGGAAAATCTCATGTTTTTCTGCGTCTCGTCTGGTGGAATTTATGCCTCATGCATAGATAATAGTCATAGTAGTGGTAGTAGTTGTAGTAACAGTGCAAAACAGACCATACTGCACACATCTGTCTAATCACCTTCACACAGGATCCACCTCGCACTCGTCCTCCTTCCCCCTAAACACATTTCTTTCTGTCCATTTCACCTCTATGCCAATTGTAAGCCAGCTCCTTTAGACTTCTTCTGGCACTGTGCGGAGAAAAACCCACCCTAATCTCTCTTTAATATGGTTTGGCCGGATGTGAATACCTCCGGACAATGGCTTTAATCTGGGCCAGCCTGACAACCTCACACCGTAGAGAGGGACGCGGCTGCCAGGAGAAAACGGAGCGAAATAACGTTAAAAAAAAAAGAAAAAAGTGGGATGTTCCAGCATAGATCAAGGAGAGAGGCGGAAAAGCTGTTCTTGGGCGGGCTTCCTCAGCTTGTTGCCACTATTCTCCCTTTGGGACTCTATACAAGAGCCTCCAAAATCGAAGTTAGACGTTACCTCCAAACACCCCGCCCCGGCCTGTGCCAGCCCTTTGCCCCCAAACCAACCGCTGCATGTCCCGCTAATGAGCATCGGAAGTCGCTGAACGTCCTCTGATAAACAAGACAAGTCCCTGTCTCCCCATTATGAAAAAAAGTAGAAGCAGAAGCAGTTCAGTAGCGGTGACAGTAAGATGTAGCTGCAGTGGTGGACATAGCAGTAGTAGAAAAAAATAGTGCTTAAAAAACGTATCTCTTTTATAATTGCCTCTGCAGACAAAATGTTCTGTCCGGTACAATTCTGCAAACAAAAATACAACACGTTTTAAGGTGCATTCACACTCGTATAGTCATAAATTTTGGTACTCAACCAGGACTATCACAGGTCCTATCACAATTATGCAGACGACACTCAGATCTATGTTTCACTATCGACAGGTGAATATGGACCAGTAGATTCACTCTGTCACTGCATCCAACAGATCAGTTTGTGGATGCAAAACAACTTTCTCCAGCTGAACTCAGACAAGACTGAAATAATCGTTTTTGGCCCACAGAAACAAAGAGAAAGTGTTAGTAGTCACCTCCAGAGTCTCGCTCTAAAACCTACAAACCAAATTAGAAATCTGGGGGTAATAATGGACTCAGACTTGAACTTTAATAGCCACGTCAAATCAATAACATCAGCAGCTTTTTACCATCTAAAAAACATTGCCAAAATCAAAAATATAGTGTCAAAACCAGATTTAGAGAGACTTATCCATGCGTTTGTCTCCAGTAGATTAGACTACTGTAACGGCCTGCTCACTGGCCTCTCCAAACGAGCTGTAAAACAGCTGCAGTACATCCAGAACGCTGCTGCTCGGGTCCTGACCAGAACCAGGAAGTATGATCACATTAGTCCTGTTCTCAGGTCTCTGCACTGGCTCCCTGTGGCTCAGAGAAGAGACTTTAAAGCAGCTCTGCTTGTGTACAAGTCTCTCCATGGCCTAGCACCAAAGTACATCTTGGATATGTTAGTGCCATATGAACCATCTCGGACTCTGAGGACCTCAGGGACCGGCCTCCTGCTGGTGCCCAGAGTCAGGACAAAACATGGGGAATCTGCGTTTCAGTTTTATGCAGCTAAAATCTGGAACAGTCTTCCTGAAGATGTGAGACAGGCTTCTACTCTGACAATGTTCAAATCTAAGCTAAAAACTGTTTTGTTTAGCTGCGCATATGACTAAAAGGATTTTTTCTTTGCACTCTTCTCTTTTGTTTGTGATTTTATTAGTTTAGAAAATCAGTTGGATTGATAATTTTTAATTTAGTTAATTTTATTGTATTTCTGTAATTTCTTTGTGATTTGAATGCATTTTTCCTGCTGTGAAGCACTTTGAATTGCCTTGTGTATGAAATGTGCTCTACAAATAAACTTGCCTTGCCTTGCCTTGCCTAAACCCGAAATGAAACCTGGACTAGATCAGGACTAAACAAAGACTAGAACAGGACCAACCCATGTCCACACCAGCACTAAAACAAGCTCAATTTAAGACCAAATAATAAGTGTGAACCCACTTAGACCTTTACAAAAGCTTTGAAATACATGTGATTTTTGTCTCATGTCTTGCCGTTCATATTTCAATCTATTTCCCATGTTAACCATGAACTGAACTGTCATTGAAAATAAAAAAATAGCACAAATATAGTCACCGTACATGTAAAAAAATATCACAATGTATACAAATATTAAATCCAGCGCAGTCTAAGTCCATGCAGCAGCAGCAGTTCAACCAGCGCCAGCCCTTTGCCCTCTTCCCCAATCGTATCCACCCGACCAACTGCTGTCTGTCCCACTAACGAACATCGGAAGTTACTGTACGTCCAGAGCGGCTTTTTGGCACGTCTGAATCGTCCCGGGCCCTTTCATGCTCGCACGCGGTCGCCCCACACCCCCTTCGCGCGTTGGGTTGGGTCCATCCCTGGTTAATTGTCATTCCAAAGACGAACTGGCCTACTTTCAATTCAGCAGACAAGTGTGAGGACTAAGGAGCTCGGCCGGCCACAAAAGCCATGTACGCGGAGTGTGTGCGAGGGGCGCCCCTACCAAATAATCACACTTCCGCTCGGCTGCAGAGAACCAATCCGATTACAAGATGCCTTTATAGTGGACTTTGGATGGGCCCAGAGTTCTAACAAGGCCATCGGTTGTACTCAGAGTCCAGATGTGGAACAAAGGGGTCTTAAACATGGAAAGTAAAGGGAATAGGTAAACAGACCCACGCCTCTAGAGCTTGACTTGACACACCAACTTAAACTATATAACTACATACAGTATTAACGGAGAAATAAGTGCTTATTTACACGACCATAATATTACAAGTATTCAGACATAAACAGTTTTCTTTCTTTCAAAAATGTGTGTTTCTTAGCAGTATTTGTAATAGATGTTTTTTATACATACACTGTAATCTCAAAAAGGGTTATTAAGTGTTTGATAACTAATAGCCGCTTATTTGAATCATATTTGCTATTTGCTTTATGGATTATTTGATTAGTGTGGTCACTGAACTATGAGATTTTAGGGTTTTAGATTTTAGTGTCACTTTTTCCTCTTTTTCCTCCCAACCAAAGACGTGCATGTGACTAATTGCCCACCCACTGTTAAACATTGATATCAGATTAGTGAAAATGACTTGAATTCAGAAAACATCATATTCATTTGAGTATTTTTAACACATTTTGATGTAGTTACTTGAAGGACCTTGGTTAAGAGGCTAAACAATCTTGAAAACGTTCAGAAATATTAGGAAACAAGTAAGAACAGATTAGTTCATATTCTGAATAATCTAGATTTAAGTTGTTTGAATATTTGATAGGGCATGGGGTTGTCAGGCCAGTAGAGCCATGATTCATAGACTAACGCCCACAGGAGATGAAAGAAGATGAAAGAAGATGAAAGAAGGAATGAATGTGACATTTTATAGCCAAAATGTTTGAAGCTTCATCAGCAGTTTTAGAGGCCAAAACATTCCACTGAACCAGGAAGTGAGAGACACACAAGAACTCCAGTTGCCAATGAAGAAATAGAAAGCTTTGAAACTAGAAGGATCATGCAATATATAACTCAACCGTATCACTATGTTTAAATCAGGTCTAGATACGTAAACATTGTTACGATGTAATTTTAGCACCTTTTACTCTTATTTCCAAAATGGGCAAAGGGGTCCTGAAGTTTGAGGAGCAGAAACAGCTGAGAGGAGCTGCATTGTACAAGCCTGATTGAGATGTTGAACTTTGACCCCTGTGACCCCGACCATGACCTTCCCCCAGACCCTTTCAGTGTGGCCAGTGTACCCCTCCCAGCAGCGATGACACACCCCCCAAACAATGTCCAGCCCTGCTCCAGGACGAGGACTGTGAGCTGACAGAGACATTCAATTCAGAGACAAATAGTCGTATGTAGTAGTACTAGTAGAAGTAGTTGTACAAGTAGTGGCAAGAGCAGAAGTTGAAGTAGTAGCAGTACTGGATAACATATTTTACATATCCAGAAGTGGGTAGTACTCAGTTACATTTACTCAGTGACAGTTTACATGAGTAACTTATTCTGACAAAACACGTTTACGTCTACTTGAGTAGTATTTAGTATGAAGTAAAAGTACTCTTATTTGAGTAAAAGTTTTGTTTAAGATAAGATAAGATAAGATATTCCTTTATTGTCCCACATGGGGAAATTTCATTGGTGCAACGCAGGTAGATACAGAGGTAGATACAGAAGAACAGATCACTTATAGGAAGTCTGAAAAACACTTTCAGTAGAAGATCTCCTATAAATAAATAAAAAACTCCCATAGACAAATAAATAAATAAATAAATACATAAATACCATTGCATGTGATCACGACAGTAATTGCACATGAATATGTGTCACGACAGCACATAGATTGCACATGAATTTTACATGAATTGCACATGAATTCCAACAGCAATTGCACATATGACAGAATTGCACATCAGTATTAGGTTAGGTCAGTATTGCGAGTGTTCAGTACTAACAGTTTTTGTTATAAAGTCTGACAGCAGCAGGAAGGAAAGACCTACGGAACCTTTCCTTCGCACATCGAGGGTGGATCAGTCTCTCACTGAAGCTGCTCTCCAGAGCGGACAGAGTGTCCTGCAGGGGGTGACACTCATGGTCCAGCATAGATGTGAATCTAGCCAGGACCCTCCTGTCCCCCACCTCCTGCACCGAGTCCAGAGCACAGCCCAGGACGGAGCTGGACTTCTTGATGACTCTGTCCAGCTTCCTCCTCTCCCTCTCTGTGATGCTGCTGCTCCAGCAGGCCACACCGTACAGGAGCTGATGCCACCACAGAGTCGTAGATTTACTCTCCCCACTGTGAGTAAATCTACAAACGTGATCAAATCTTTATGTTGACAATATTAAATGCTTCAAACATTTGCACTTCTCAGATATAATTTGTTTTTTGTCATTTTTGTGTCGATTCTTTGGAAATATCCTTGCAATATTGAATGTATTGCCTGTTCGATTATAATTTTCAAGTACTTTTGACTTCATGGGTTATTACTTATTACTTCTACTTGAGTAATACTATTTTAAAGTAACATTTACAACTTGAACTCTACCCACTTCTGAACAAATATGGCCATAATATAAGGTAAGGAGAACAAGATAGTACTAATAGCAGTAATACTAGTAATGGTGGTAGTAGTAGTAGTAATAGTAGTAGTTGTAGACATCTTTGATAAATCTACAAGAACAAGCTCCTACCATGTAAATACAACAAACAACATTCATTGTACATTGATTATTTGTTCTTAGTAACGCAGTAGTCACTTGTATTGATTGCAGTAACAGTAACAATCGCATACGACAAAGTAAAACTAACTTTAAAGTGTCTGGCCTGGGTGGGCGTGGCTTTTGTCAGCGGGATACCTGAGCGTTTACAGTTTTACAGGTTCATGAAGCGGTTTGTTATTGCGCTGCAACTGCTCAGGTCCAGTCTCTAAAACCATGTGCTTCTGATCAGCCCGCGCTCCCACACTCACTTCCTGACTGCTTCCTGTCCCGTACACAGACCTGCTACTGGACAGACCGCCACAGCTGTCCCCCCAGACTCCCAACAGCCCCAAAATAAATCACCTTTTTTTTTTTAACCATGAATGTAGTGAAAGCTGTTTACTAGGTCTACCCCTGCCTGTATGGCTGAATAAACCTTGACTAACGCTAAAATATTCCTTAATCCTCTCTCGTCTCATTCATTTTAATAGTTTGCCATTGTCATAAGCTGTATCGCATTGTTTATATTTATTCAGCACACTTTTTGGCTATTGTGATTTCCCTGCCACTCGTTTCAAAGCAGCCAGTTTGAAGCCTTAAAATGACTGGACTAATCCCGTCTGTGGTTTGGGTCTTTCCCCGAGACAGAGCCAACAATCTGTTTTATGCCTGTTAAATTCAACTGTAATTGGCGGTGACACTAGGCACACGGGTTCATGTGTTATGAATTATTAATCCGTTAAAAAGTCTTGAATCCCATTACTTAAGCATTTTCCACTCCAGCTTTTCACTCGAGGAGAATATTGAGATATATTGTCAATAAGATGCAGAATGAACCTTTCCTGACCAATGTTACTGAAAACGATGGTTCAAATGGTGATGCCGTTTCATTTGCCGTGTATAATAATCATACAATACATTCTGTAGCAACTGGTATTTCTCAAATTATAAACTACAAACCGAACTAGGCAAGAACAAATATACAAGATTACCTTCAACACTGAGGTACTACTTGCATACATGTACTTCCATAGCCGCAAACAATTGGAAAAAGGCTATTTCAGTGTTTCATGTATTGATTGTGAGCAAAAACATCACAATTTATTGACTAACGACACAACAGACAATCTATTGGATCTATCTATTAATCATTCTTCTTTTACATGACTAGGTTAAATAAAATGTTATGAATGAATAATAATGTTAACAAGACATAAAAAGCCAGCATATTCTACTTAAGTTAAAGTATTGACGTACTCCTTTACGTAAAAGTAACCCGAAATATTGCAAGAACTGATAAAGCGACAACAGAAACAACGTTATACATTTTTCTTTGTATATTTTTTAACTCAAACGTTCACAATTATCTCATAAAACGTTTTAGCATCACATTCTAACACAAATAATCATAAACGTCCCAGAAGAAGAATGAAACCATTGATAACGTGATGCTCTGACACTATCTCATGTCCCGGCGTCTTTACATAAGTGACTGACATGGCGGCCCGCCCCTCCACAGTCTTATGAGAGCGGGACAGGAGCAGGAAAGCCCGTAATCCCCTCATCCCCGTGTCCCCCCCGCTGCAGAGGAACACTCACACACACATGGAGAGAGAGAGGGGCTCTGTGAGGGAGCAACAACTGGACTGAGCAGTTGTCCACAGACATCTACGGCAGACATCTACACCGGCCCGACGCGTACTACACCAGCCCCCCAGCACCCGCCTCGTCCCCGTCCCCCCGTCCCCGCTGAGAGGTTTGTAACGTAACTATAACGAATGTAAACGCGCTTCCATTTTTGCTTTAATACAACTCCAAACTGGGCAAAGCCAGCGTTTTACTCGATTAACAGTGTTCAGCGCAGTGTGTGTAAACTACAGACCATGAGAAACGTGGAAACCAGACAACTCATGCATCAAAGAGGACAATAGAGACGCTCCCCAGAGACAAATATTGATTGGGCATTCATGGTTAATAAAGAGGCTGTAGTCGATTAAAGAAATTCTTGCTCGATTAAGGACATGTCCTGTTGATTTAAAAGAGCAAGTGGCAAAAGCTCTCAAAACTATTAAATCAAATGTCTCAAAAACGACACGAAAGATTCAAGGAGACTGTGTATTTACATGAAAAAAGACTGGTAAAACTCATGATTCAGCAAACGCACTCTATATCTTCTCTTTTCTGCTGTTGTCCTGTATAATCGAAATAAAATAATTAGTCGACTAATACAAATTTTGATCGACTAAGACGCTATCAACCGATTAATCGACTAAGCCAAAGTTAATCAAGTTTACTTTGCAGCAACTTTATTTGCACATTATGACCACTTTTGTCCACAAAACAAAGGAATAATCCTTGAGCTTTCATTTCTAAGCCAAACAATCTTCGTTTTTGTCAGGCAGCTTCCTAAATCAA